>NW_025333932.1:4964000-6205000 GCF_019186645.2 Phyllostomus hastatus | reverse complement strand
GATTCTTGAATGCCTGAAGACAAGCTGCTTTTTCCTTAGTATGGACACTTAAAAAGATACCCATGCCTGGATCTAAAAAAAAATACAATTCTGTGCCCTTGAACATACCGGCTTCAAGTCAGGTCCAAAAGGGAAAAGACAATCCAAAAAGCATCCTCTCAGGTGCTGGCTACCAGGTTTGCCCTAGGCCGCAGGATGAATCATGAGTGTGTATATGTGTGTGTGTACTGTGGCTGGTGGTGATGGCATTGCTATTATAACACCCTCAAACACTTTCCAGAGGGGAAGGAGGAGAAATTAATCTCCCTTTCTTCCTCATGTAAATTGAGTAACCATTCACCTCAATTGGTATTCAACCAATGTCATTTATAAGATATCAGTCTTCCTTATATTTATTAATAAATAAGTCACCTCGTGATATTCTTTACTGCACAGTACACCTCCCTTCCTTCCATACATACAGAGAACCCATTTGCATGTTGACTCAAGTGAATTAAAAATGGCACCAATGAAAGGAGCAAGAGCTATTAACACATTTCTTTGGATCTCAAATCTACACTGTCTAGTACAGAATCTCGTTTCTTGTCACTCTGCTGTGTTAAGAACAGCAGGCCAGAGCCATTCAGGCTGCCTCATCAACTGTGAGTTTTAATTTGAGCCACTTTCACATTAGAAAAAAAATCTTACTCTTTCGGCCAACCCATCTTTACCCTGTGTTGCACGACCTAAAGCTTGTAGGCGATGCTCTACTTTAAGCAAGCCAAGCATATCTAGTGTGCCTGCAACACTCTCAGGCTAATGAACAATGCACAAAAACAAAAGAAACGGCAAGGCTCCTATTATCTGATCTTCCAAAAACACAAAAACTGCCTTCTCTGGTGCAGAGGAAGTGCTAGGAAGCCTGCAGGTGTGAGCCTTTTAAAAGAAAAAGCTTGGGCTAAATAGATTCTTTGACTGTCAGGGATTAGAGTCGTGGCACTAGTGGTAACACACATCTTTTCCTTTAATTTACAAAATTTTCTCACGAGTCTGCAAGGGTTCACCCCATCGGGGGCTTTCGGAGGCCATTGAAATGTCTTAAGTTTTAATTAAGTTGGAGTTGTCAGAAGAAAGCTTTCTGGCACAGAGTCAGGGTCATTAATTACTCCTATCTTTGTTTCTCTCTGTATAGGGAACTCTGCTGACTTGTAGGATTAGTTACCCAGCCTACATTTTCCAGCCTGCAATTCCCATTCACTTCCAAGTGGGGCTTATTAACCAGTTTACCAATTACTTCTATCAGTTTTAGGTACAAAGCATTTGCACAATCTTAAATCTTAAAGGAAAAATTTCTCATTAGTGGCTTAGGGAACAGTATTAATACCAAATTCACCTAGAAAGTTATCAAGTGACTGGATTCTTGCGTAGCCTTTTGCATTTAAACATAAATATCCTCACATTTTTCACATCACTATCTATTCAACAGACCTATTCAAATTCTCATAGCCTGTGACTTTGCCTTTTCCACAGGACTAATCAATTTTAAAATCATTTACTTTACCCAATAACATATAATTCCAGCTGGAAACATCCAGTTTTATGTGATATATTTTCAATCAGGCAAATATTTTTACTGTTT
This sequence comes from Phyllostomus hastatus, assembly GCF_019186645.2. Lineage (NCBI taxonomy): Eukaryota > Metazoa > Chordata > Mammalia > Chiroptera > Phyllostomidae > Phyllostomus > Phyllostomus hastatus. Next base: position 6,203,382 of record NW_025333932.1, on the reverse strand, counting down.
CTAGGTAAAATCAGCTGCCACTATCACTGATAATAAGTAATTTGTAGATATAAAGAAGTAAAAGTTTTAGTATGCTTCATACACCTCTGAAATAAATGCATGGCTATTTGGACCAACTATGTAGACCACTACAAATTTTTTAGAATTGATTGTCTTGTAAAAAATGTAAAATATCTACAATACTAGGCAGACCTAAATATGTGTTCATTTGTTGTATCTACATAATTATATATGTAAAAATCAGGAAAATCATGTATATTTTTTAAATCAGGAATTTAAATTTTGATTTTTGTGGGATAATATACTATTCTGAGATAGTTTGCTTTCAAGGATCTCCTTTATGGCTTATATTTTGTACATGTCCATTAGGTTAGACAGAATTTCTCATTCTCACATCTTACAAAAAACAGCAACAGTAAAATACTGTATTTAAGAGTCAGAAGCAAACATAAAATGAAATAATTTCTCAAAATCAGGAAACATATAAAGTAGAGTAAACCTGAACCAAGATAGATCTAGTTCTATCTACCAGTATGGTTAGAATTAGTCTTGGAACTTAATAACATCTACTTTTAACAGATGAATGAAATGGGTGGGAAAAGATTTACAAACCTGGACAAATCCAATTGCTAGAATCACCCATTTCTTTCCAATGAACATATGATACCACTTCAAATTTTTTTTCTACTAATGTCATTGTCATCTGCCATGATTTACAATAACAAACATATCATTACCAAATATGTGCCATTTCAGTAATGGGGCCCTAGATGCCATCCTTGGAACTTATCATTATAATAATGACTCGTCATTATCTGATGATTCTCAGATGAAAAACGTCTAAGTCCAGAACTGGGACTAGATTCCAGTGCTTCCATTCATTCTGGTCCAGAAATGGGTCACTTTAGATGGGCTATGAAAATTCCTGGTTTGACTGATAGTTGATGCCGTCATGTCTCACAGATGCAACCATCATTTTTTGCCATTACACAATTCTATTTATTAAACCTGAAACAGTACACCTGACAAATAGAGGTAGAATTTTCCTCTGGTTCTCAATAAAATTTCTAAATACCATTTCTAATTCCCAAACAAAAGATATAAATTTTAAAGTATAGATAAAATAAATTAGATAATCTAACACAGCTACTTGGTTCAAGTAAGAAAATCCAAGTTTCTAGCCTTGCTGGTGTGACTCAGTGTCTTGAGCATGGGTCTGTGAACCAAAGGGTCGCTGATGCCATTCCCAGTCAGGGATATGCCTAGATTGTGGTTCAGGTCCCCAGTAAAGAACATGCGAGAGGCAACCACACATTGATGTTTCTGTCCCTCTCTTCCTTTTCCTCTCTCTAAAAATAAATAAATAAAATCTTTAAAAAAAATAGAAAATCAGTTTCCTAAAAAGTAGTGAAGTATTATCATCACACAGACGATTTCAAAGCCAAATGTTAATCTGAAACTCATCTTTTGGGATTAAATAATTACAAGATTTGAAGACTTCTTTCTCTATCCTGGGTTTGTTTGTCTTTTGTATCACCACAAAAGATACCAAGAATATGAGGACTATGTTTTTCACCTCCAGCCCACTTGTCAAAGTGCTAGAATGAACACTTAAGAATTAAATCAGTGTAAATCAATCAAATAACATTGTCAATCTTAACCTTAGAGGTGAACCAACCTAATTATGATCATACAAAACTGTTATGCACAGATCTCTACAATAACCTGTAACATTTTATTTATTTTATTTTTTTAAATATTTTATTTATTTATTTTTTAGAGAGAGAGAAAGAGAAGGAGAAAGAGGGAGAGAAACATCAATGTGTGGTTGCATCTCATGCACCTCCTACTGGGGACCTGGCCTGCAACCTAGGCATGTGCCTTCACTGGGAATCAAACCAGCAACCCTTTGGATTGCAGACCTGCACTCAATCCACTAGCCACACCAGCCAGGGCAATCTGTAACATTTTAAATCATCCAAATAACCCCATAAACTAATTCTGCTCATCCCTAGTTTATCTGAATATAGTGTGAATACAATATTTCTGCACCTGGATTTAGCCTATATTAAACTTTTCCTGGATTGTCTGAGTGAATGTGAAATGGTGACACAGAGCTTAAGAAATTAGTGGGATCCACTTTTTAACCGCACTTTAATTCCGCAAACATTTGGTGTGTGTACTATGGCAAGCACTGGACATGGTACCCAATATCCAATGAAACACAGCATTCCCTCAAGGAGCTTGTGGCTAAGGGAGCAGGTCAGGAAATAAAATTAACAAATTCAACACAACCTACAAGGTTTCTTCTGGGAAGCAAAGGAGATTCCATAGGGGTAGAGGAAAGTCTGCTAGGAGCTCATTCTAGTAGTTCTACTCACAGTGTGCCTTATGGACAAGCAGGAGGAAGGGCAGTGAAGGCAGATGGAACACCTACAGGAAGAGAAAGTGTGACATATTTGATGTGCTATGGAGAAGACCAGAGAGGTGATATGTATTTGAATAAGAATGAGAAGTGTCTTGAATGACAGGCTATGAAGATTCTACTCGGAAATTAATGATTTTGGTAGTCACTGGAGGATGTTAAGTGGAAGTGAAATGAGCTTAGCCTTCAGCATTCACAAAAACCACTGGGGCCAGGTGCACTGCCTGGACTGGAGGAGCACTCTAGCAGGATGTCTCTCAGGTTCCTCGAGCTGAAAGGAGAAGCCATGGCACAACTTCCACAGCTCCTCCTCTTGACCATCCTTCTCAGTCTTCCCCCGACCCCATTATGTGATTGTGTCCCCTGGAGTCTGGTGCCAAACACCCTTAATGAATTCCAGGACTCATAATCAAATGATTCTCAGGTTTCTATCTCTAACCCAAGCTTCTTCTGAGATCTAAATTCATTTACTACAAATGCCATTTTGGCATATCCACTTGGAAGTCTCACAGCAACCAGAGCTCAACAATCGCAAGACTGGACTGAGCTCCTCTACTGTAAGTGTGTCCTCTACTCTTTCCCACAGTCACAAACTGCCCCAGTACTTTTTTAATGTAAGAGGCACTGTTCTAAATGACTTGTATATGTTCTTTCATTAAATCCCCACAATATGGCCTATAGAGTAGGTAGATAGCAATCATATCCTCCACTTCACAGATGGCAAAGTCAAGATATGCAGAAATTAAACTATTTTCCCAAGGTCATGATGTCAGTGAGAGAGGTGGTTAGGGTGAACCTCTGCACTCTTCTACATTACACTGTATTCCTTGTCCAAGCATTTCACCAAGGAGCTCACTCAGAATTCTGGAAGTCATTTTTGATGCCTCTTCTTCTTTGCCATACACATCTAAATAATAACTGTCTCAAATATACCTTCTATTTTTTCATGTACAGACTTCTTTACATGTTACCACTATCTCTTGCCATCAACTCTTACTCCTTCTCATTAGTTTAGACAATAATCGGAGTATCTTGAAAAAGCAATCTGATTCATTAACTTAGCAATTAATAAAACATCTGGTATGTGCCATGTACCATCCTAAGTACTGGACTTCCAGCAGTGAATAAAAAGTTCCCTGCCCCCACGGAGCCTAAATTCAAGAAAAAAATAAATAAAACATTCAAAAATTTATATGGAACCATAAATGACCCCAAATAGCTGCAGCAATTTTGAGAAAGAAGAACTAAGTAGCATGGACCACAATACTTAAAAATAAACTATATTACAAGGCCATTGTAATCAAAACAGTCTGGTACTGTCATAAAAACAGACACATAGACCAATAGAATAGAATAGAGAGCCCAGAAATAAACCCATATCAATATGGTCAGTTAATATTTGACAAAGGGGGCAGTAACATAAAACAGAGTAAAAATAGCCTCTTCAATAAGTGGTGTTGGGATATCTGGACAGATACATGCAAAAAAATAAAACTTGACCACCAACATACACCATACACCAAAATAAACTCAAGATGGATAAAAGACTTAAATTAAGTTGTGACACCATAAAAATCCTAGAGGAAAACATAGGCAGGGAAATTTCAGATATCTCATGCAGCAATATTTTCACCGATACATCCCCTAGGGCAAGCAATATAAAGGAAAGAATAAACAAATGGAACTTCATCAAAATAAAATGCTTCTGCACAGCCAAAGAAAACATCAACAAAATGGAAAGGGAACCAACCATATGGGAAAACTTATTTGCCAATGATACCCAGACAAGGGTTTGATCTACAAAATATGTAAAGATCTCACACAACTCCACACAAGCAAACCAATTAAAAAATGGACAAAGGACCTGAACAGACACTTCTCCAAGGAGGGCATACAGAGTGCCCAGAGACACATGAAAAAATGCTCAACATCGCTAGCCATTAGACAGATGCAAATTAAAACCACAATGAGATACTACTTCACACTGGTTACAATGGCCATTATAACCAAATCAACAAACAACAAGTGCTGGTGAAGTTGTGGAGAAAAGGGAACCCTAGTATACTGTTGGTGGGAATTCAGACTGGTGCAGCCACTGTGGAAAACAGTATGGAATGTCCTCAGAAAACGAGAGATGGGATTGCCTTTTGACCTGGTGATCCCACTTCTGGGACTATACCCTAGGAATCCTGAATCATCAATTTCAAATAACCTATGCATTCCAGTATTCATAGCAGCATTATTTACAATAGCCAAGTATTAGAAATAGCCCAAGTGCCCATCAATAAGTGAGTGGATCAAAAAACTGTGGTATTTTTTCACAATGGAATATTACATAGCAGAAGGAAAAAATGAGCTCCTACTTTTTTGCCACAGCATGGATTGAACTGGAGAGCATTATGCTAAGTGAAATAAGCCAGGTGGTGAGAAAAATACCACATGATCTCACCTATAATTGGTACCTAATCAACAAAGCAAAGAAATGAGCAAAATAAAACCACAGGCTTCGAAATAAAGAACAAATAAACAGTGACCAGACCGGAGGTGGGAGAGGGATAATGGGGGGAAAGAAGGGAAGGGGCAAGAAAAGGAACATGAATAGAGGCATTATGGGCATATTAAATGGGGGAGGGGGAGATTGACTGTAGGAGTGAGTGGATGGGGTTGGAGTAAGCAATGGGGAAAAAAGGCTAGACAACTGTAACTGAACAACAATATATTAAAAAAATTTGAATGCATTAATACATAAAATCATGTCATGATAAGGGCTATGAAATAAAATGAAGCCAGAAAAAAATAGGCAAAGAGGGCAATCATGGTGGAAGAAAATGCTATTTGAGAATCCAATCTGAGAAATTCATGTTCTCTTAGTATAAAACCTAAAATTATGAACATGATTCTAGACAGAGTCACTATATGGCCAGGATTTTCCATAACACACCCAGTTTAACACCCATTACACCTTCACTTTAAAAAAACATTTCAGTTTTGAAGATGAAGTACATGGTCCTCATACCTAAGGGCCCTTTGTGGTATGGGTTCATAGCTTTTCAGTATAAGAATATTTTATTTTTCTTAAGAAATATGCTGTGTTTCTTTCCCTATTGTAGTCTGTACATTTTATTTGGAACATTTATCTCATCAATAATTAAATATTAATATCATTCATTGCCTTCTTCACCAGACTACTAGTTTCATGAAGGCATGAATGTATTCTTTCTTGTTCATTATTTTATCTCCAATATGAGAATAATAACCAAGACATGGCACCATGCTCAATAAATATGGTTAGAAAGAATAACAATGAGGTAGAATTATCAGCAGGCAAGAGAGTAGAAACACTTGACAGATTGAAGAATTTATCAGGACAAAATACTTGGTGGAATTTATTGACTGATGGTGGAATTTAATGGAATGTAGTGGAGGGCAGTAGAGAGAAGATTCAAAATAACTCCCTGGTTTTTAGCTTGGGCAAGTGAATGGAGGAAGCTGCTACTGAGAGATATGGGAAATGTAATAAAAGAAGGCTTGAAGAAAAAGATGTGATATATTTTGGACATACTGGATTTGAGATACTGTGAGATTTCTTAGATAGAAATTATTATTTACAGCAAAATGCATTTTTAACAATGATATTTTTAATAGAACCTATGTCAAATCAGGTCCAAGAAAGTTTAAAAAAGAGTTGTGAAAACCTAGACATTTCCATTTGCCTGGTAGAACACTGAATTTTAAAAAGTCATAGTCTTTATTTTGTTTCCCCAGACTTGATTTGGGGGATGCAGGCATCAGCTCACAGAGCTGGGTCAGTTGCAGGAAACTGATACTCCCACCCCACAGGTTTCTGACCCTAGTTTCGATACCACAAATGACCGTGCTGTTAGAAGTAGTTAAAAAAAATAAAACAGTCATAGGATATTTAATAAGATGTCAGGAGAAAATGTAATTTATGTAAAATATTAAAAACATTTTTGGTGTTATTTAAATACTAATTTTAAGGTCTTTGCTTTATGCACTTATATTCAATTGACACTAATATGCACAATATTTTTTAAAATAAAAGGTATATTTCTTGTATTTTTTCCATTACCATTTACCCTATATCCTCTTTCACCTCCACCCACCTCCAGTCCCATGGAAATCACCACATGGTTGTCTGTGCCCATGAGTTCTTTTTCTTTTTTGCTCTACCTCCCACCCCTGCCCTGAACTGCCAGCTTGCTCTCTATCTATGAGTCCGTCTGTATTTTGCTTGTTGGTTTGGTTTGTTCATTGGATTCCACATTTGAGTGAAATCATATAGTAGCTGTCTTTCTGTGACTGGTTTATTTCACTTAACTCATAAGTGAGTGCAAATGAAATGATCTTGGGGAGATTTGATATTGAAACACAGAACACAAGTAAAGTAGCTATGTTTATATATTAAGGTAAAGAAAAAGAGATGTCAAAAAAAAGACGAAACATAGAAAGAGCTTAGAAAACTTTTTACTGAAGTCAAAAAAAAAAGAGATATCAAGAAGGAAGAGGTGGTCTGCCATATCAAATACTGGAGGAAAACCCAGGGAAGTGGATAATAAAATCTTTCAAAAAATCCTCATCTTTGTACATGGAGAATGAATTTATTTTCACTAAAGTGAATGAAATCAAGAGACCATTGACTCCACATCTAGAGTCAAGAAAAATTGACAAATTCTAAATTATAAAATTCTAAAAATTATCAAACTATAAAGTGATAGAGAAAATTATGCAAAGTACATGAGATGATATCACAAAAATAGATATTTCACTCATGTTCTGTTTCAATACCGAATTTCCCCTAGATCATTTCATTTGCTCTCACATATACATTTATCTCCTTGATGCAAATCCCTCACAAATCAATATTCCTAACAATGACCTTTCTCCCTAAACCCATACTATCTGTGTAACAACCTCAAATTTATTTCTACTCTTTCTTCAAACTCTGTAAAGTCCATTCATGAGCTCCTCATTCTTCCTTTGAAACCTGCCTCTGTCCCCACCCTGTGAGGGTCACCTCAGATGTGTTCCTCTTCCCTGCCCCCAACGTCCACTATGTTGTTTTTCCCTATTTTGTCACCATCTTTCCCTTTCTCTCTACGCCTCCTACAAAAGTTATTTATTTCTCCCTGGGACTATTGTCATGATTCCCTAAATGGCTTGCTTAACTACAATCACAAAAGGAGTACTTAATATCATGGCCTGTATTACTACTATTTATTACCATTAATATTATTCCTAAATCATACGGTGCCAATTCTGTTATCAAAATCCATCAATGACACCCTTGTGTTTATCAAATTCACAAGATCTTAACTTATCATTCAAGATTTCACATTCCTTTCCCGATTATTCCATTCCTTGTCCTCAATGTGCCAGAAAAACTTAACCATTTACCATTTTTCCTAAATACTTACAAATTATTCCTTTATCCATGCGCCTTTGTTCATACTCTTCTCTCCTGTGCTTCTCAATTTCCTATGTTTATGTATCCAAATTCTACTCATTATTTCAAGCCAAGTCCAACTGTCACCTCAATAGAAAAGACTTTCTTGATTGCCAAAACCAGAAATATCCTTTGAACCGAAAAGCATTTTATTTAAATCCCTCTTAGAGTGTTTTACATAGTCTCTTTTTGTTATTTATTTACACACATGCCTTATTTACTCCAAATAGTGCCTAATATAGGACCAATGTCCAATCCATCTTGATAAAATGCCACATCCAGAAATCAGGTTCATTAACTAACCAAGTGCTTGCATTTACAATAGCGCTGCTTTAATAATAAACAGCTTCTTATGCTTTGGAAGAACAGTGTTTAACAGAGAGCTCAGAACTTAATTTTTGTTCTACATCTCACCAGCTATTTATCTTTTAGAAGTTAACTTTGAAAGCTAAATTTCTTTCAGAAAATATGGCTAAGACTATCTGGCTTTATGAGATTAAGTCAGGCAGTAGTATATAAACTGCTGTGTGTAGGTATCTAATAATCTGGGTTCTCTTCCTGCCCTCATTATACTGTGGTAGGCCTCTAAGGAGACATTCATACCAAAATCCACCAGCCTTACCCAGCAACACCCAAACCTACACCTGGTAAATGAGAACATAGGAGATTTGGGAATGAAGAAGGCCAGCCTGCCAGGAGGATCCAAGCTATATTTTCTATTCATAAATGCAAAACTGAGGAAAACAAAATGTTTTACCTAAATAATTGTCCCAACCCAAAAATATTAATATAGTGTTAATATAGCAGGCAAGAAAATGGAAGAGATAGACCTAAATTTCACTTAATAAATACAAGGGGATTCAAAGTGTTGTCACATTACCTCATTTAATCTTCATTTTACTAATGAGGGAACTGAGCTTCTGTGAAATTAAGACATTTCTGTCACCTGTCTAGTAATAAAACTGGGATTCAAGATTAGGATTTTTTTATTCCTTAGTTCACGTCCTATTATGTCATGTTGTCTCACAACACCTTTATGAAAGAGACAGAGACAAGGGAAGAAATGAGGAAACTCTAATTCTCTGAAGTGTCTTTCTGCTCAGTTTTGATTGGGGGTAATAAGTATTAGCATGATACTTAGCATGAAAGAAAACTACGTAATAAAACAGCTAGCAGTTATCAAAAACTATGCCTGACCAAATAAAAATGCTGCAGACTTGCTCTTGAGAAGGAAACAGTTCCATTTTCTTGAGATAATAAATTATTCCTTTCCACAGTAATTGAAAAGGCATAAAAATACTTTTCATACACACTTTTAAAGATTTATTATAAAAATAATGGAATAAATCGATATTTAAATAAATTGATCTCAAAATATTCTCCTGTAATATTTTGCCTGCATGTCTCCACTCTGTACAGAAAAGGAAAAGGGAGAAAATAAGGAAATTTGCTATTATGGGTTTAAATCCATAGATCCTTATAAGGTCTATAAATCTCATGAGCTATTTATTATTGATAACTAATAACATAGGCATTCAATATTATCCACAGCCCAGGGCCATAAAAATAATAGATATTTTTTACTTTTCAAGCAACAACTGAAATTAGATATTTCCTCCAAGAAAGGTTACCCATATATTTAAGTTACATGTGAGGTAAATATTAAAACTGTGCTTGGTTTAGATCATTGTATAGATCACTTTAAGTATCCAAGTTACAATAACTTTTGAATAATTGCTAATTTATTTATATGGTGTCCACACAAGAGTGCTGATTTGATTAGGCTCTCAGCAACCTCCTGCTGCCAAATCACATTAAAATTGGAAGGAAAAAACACTAAAATATGTGCTGGAACCAGACGTTAAGACACATTGCTTAACAAAAAGCCCAATTACTTGTATAAAACTTTAGACATAAGCTGGTCTAAATTATCAATTTTCAACCTCTCATTTTTCACACTTGTTTCACAGTAATTCCAGAGAATGTGGCAGTCTTATTATTACATAATTAATGATTTTTCAAAGTTCCATCCTATTTGTGTATAGTACTTTTAATACACTTTATGTTCTAGCCATTCCTTCTATCACTGAAGGATGTTTGGTATGTTAGAAAAGTTTTCTGATTTCTCTTTATGGTTGTGCCATGCATCTGTTATGATACAGATGAAAGCATGGGTTTCTGAAGTGTGATAGATTCAAGTTGGGATGCTGCTTCAATGCTCCATGGTCTTGAGTAAATTATTCAACCACTAAGCCTCAGTTCCCCTTCTTTTATTGAGAGTTACCATAACTGCCTCTTGGGATGGTTTTAAAGATTAAATAAAATAACAGGTATGCAGTGACTAACCATATGGTGCCTGGAAGTGCAACAGGTAGGGAATAATCTCTCTTGTTTTCCTTTTTGTGACAGTCTAATTTCTGGCATTCTAATTCCTAATGCTATAAAAACACTGACATCATTTTACTTTTCAAATTATCATCCAATTTTGGTCTCATGCCACTAAGAGCTAATTCCTGCTGGGATTATATTATAAGACTATTTATTAAAGGAGACAAATTTATTTCATTCATAATGCATTAATGTATAAATATAAAATATTAATATTTCAGTGAAAGTGCATTTAAATATTTACTACCCAAATTACAAAGAAAGTGACAGAGAGAGAGACACACCAAACTAGCATCTACAAGAATTCATTTTAAGAATTTTATTACACCTGAAATTTTATATAATCAAAAGTTTCATACAGAAAAATGTGAGGTTTAGTTAACATTTATAATGATTTTGAAAATTGTAAATTTCTGAGTACTTTGTACAAGGATTTATTATTGTATTTAAGTAGTGTCTTAAGGTATAATTTTTATGGTCTATTAAGCATAACTCTCAAGGACCTTAAACACAAGTAAATGAGGTGGAATTACTATTAACCTGTATTGTAGGTTACCAAGTACCCAGGCAATTCTAACCAACTATATCCGGAATAGTATTTTATGATAGCTCATGACTTTCTATGTTGAGCTTCCTTGACTTAAAATTTTTACGAGATTGAAAACTGGCCTCAGAGATGGTGACTAAAACTTGGGTCATTAGTCCTCACCTTTTAAGAAATAATGTCTCAGCAGGCTGTATTTGAACTACTTGAGCTCAAAGAGGTGTTAACAGAGTTGCTAATTAACCCAGGTCTGGAACCTATTGTGAAGAATCTGAGAAAGTTGGAACAATAGCGAAGGTGTTGCTTAACCCACAGCAGGGAAGAATTACTTTTACTTTAATAATTTGGCCCCACTAGTTTCATAATGCTGATATTAGGGTTAAAAAATGCCAACCAGAAACTAAAGGTCAGAAATAAGGGTGAACTCACATTGCCTTCGAGAAGACCAGAAGGAATAAAAATGGGCAGGACTGGACACTAAAGAGTATTGGACTCTGTGAAGCAATCCCTGTCTCTACTAGTGAATCTGAATGGGCAACAGAGGAAATCTCAAAATGCCTTCTTTTTTAAGCCCATGTCTCTGATTATATCAAGTTTGTAATCAAATTAACCAAGATCATTGTTTCCAAAAATACACAAGCAGGGAGGTATCATGGCTTTCCTTGGTAAAGATGTTCTGATACTTAATTACCCACTTACAGTGAGATCTCAAGGTGAAAATATCTCTCCTTAATTTCTCTGCAAACCCATTGGCCTGTAGAACTTGAGAACTGACTAGCACAGACAACAAATAAACAAACAAATCTCTCAACTTTTTTGAAAAATTTGCTAAGTACTCTTCAGTTTTCTCTCCAGACAAATCCATCTTGATTCCAGTGATCCTTTGAGAAAGTGTTGAAAGTATTTTCATGAACACTGTTTCTTTTACATGTCTCTGTATAGCTTTTCAAAAACTATAATCTTAAACTCTTTCTGTATAGGATCTTACCAATACTAAGAGACAACCCCTACTGTACTCCCATACTCCAACATTCCCTTCCTTTGGTTATTGATGCTAAGATATAGCAATGTAATGAGAGAAATAAATGAAGATTATGAACATATCAATATAAACTTTTGATGTTGTAATAAAAACCAATAAAATCAATGTGATCCATATGTTCTAATGTATCTTTAAACAATGGGCCATCCTTATTGTCACTTTTGAACCAGAGAGTCTAAAATGGGCATGATTATTACTGGTATTAACTATACTTGGACATAAATTTTAAGCAGTTCATAGAAGTGCTTATAGTCAGTAGTTCTTAGACAGAATCAAAGTGAATTTTAATTCTTTCTCTTTTTACTTTATTTCCTCAATAACAATAAGCTATGATTTTTAAGACTTTTTCCCTAGAAACAAGCTTATTTATAATCATTATTATATATATAAATAAATCACATTCTTGATATTATTCATCAAATGCTAATGATACAGTCATTCTGTCATCTAAGGTCCTTATGGCTGAAGAGTTTCAGGCACCAGGAAGTCTGAGCCATGGTTTGGAGATGGCCTATGTGATGGCTGGGTAGGGACACACAGATTGCAGGGGCAGATGAGCTGCATTAAAGGTAGGAAACCAAAGCCCTGACAAGGAAGGAAGGCACAGAATATGGAGGAAATAATGAGAATGGCTTCTCAGCCTCAATATCTGGAGGTCTGAAGGGGATAAAAATCTGTGAGAAAAATGAGTTTTAAGAAAGAGGACAATGAGATAGAAAGAACCATGAAAAAACCTGTGATGCAGCATCTCTTCAGCAGAAAACTTTCAAGGACAGATATTGTATAATAGTATTTCCAAAGAAAGAATAATATTCCCTTACCCTTGAAACATTTCTTCCCACATGGTCATTATTGCACAGATCTTATTTGGCAAGTGGCAATTGCTTTAATCCTATTGAAGAAGTAGAAGACTTAACATTGCATCTATCTGAGAGTCAGTACACTGATTACAATGTGTTTTTGACATAATAGAGAAAATGACTACAAATTGGCATTATCTTGGAGGAAGATTTCAGATAACTAAAGGATGAGACCAGAAGGGTAAATGTATATGGTCTCTCTTTATATTTATCTGAGCATTGACAAATAAATAGTGTAAGAATTGATTATTCAAAATTTGTGACTTTAGCATACCCAAGAAAAACATATGCATCTGATTTTACTGTGTGTTTTAGACTTCCTGACTTCCATGTGATAAACTCCTGTTAATGCATTCTAGTTCTAGTATGATGTATATTTGAAAAATTTTGAACAAAGCCATACTTGTACTTAGAGCTTACAAAATACCACTTATATATTATCTCATTTGGTTTTCACAAATTTCAATATGAAAGTCAAGAAAGATATTAACTTCTTTTTATAAATTTGACTTCCTGAACTTTTACTGTTACATATATTCCTAATAATCTCAATCATATTCTTCAATATTTGTTTTGTCACTAGAAGTTCCATTGTCTATTATAGACATAATTACTGTCTTCTAGGTGAAGCAACTTCTCTCCTGACTTCGTACTTTCCATAACCCCCCGGAGGCTATATCTATAATACTAAGAAGGTAATTAGGGGTTCTGGACCAGAAACAAGTAATACTTTCTTTGTAGTGCTGGTGGGATGCTATCTTACTCATTCATGATGACATTTATAAAAACAAAATTCTCTTGTGAAGCATCTCAAGGTGTTTTCATTGAACTACTGGCTGTTCTCCAGAGGTGGAGACACACTCCAAGGAAGCATTCTAAAAACCTTGATATTTTTAAGCAATTTTTCTCCAAATGACCTTTCAGTTTTAGAGTACTCAACCCAGTAATATTAGTACTAAATAGCCCAAAGAAAACAACCCAAAGTAAATATTCCCAAAGGATCTATCACAACATGTTTGCTCCTAGACTTTTTTGTGTATGGAGTCAGAGAGGTTGCTTTAAAAATTAGTCCAGAAAGCAGCTGAAAAGGAAATGTTTGCTTCTGTCTCACTTGAAAAATCAAGAGGCTTTGTCTGTGAAACAGTGCAAAATTTGATAATCACATGATTTTTCATCTTGAATATTAAACATTTTGCTTATATTTTAAAACAGTAGTTTTCACCACAGATCGAAGGCTCTCTTTTTATATTGTCTTCCTTACCATATCGAAATAAAATCACATACATTACCTATCTACACACAGAATATAAACAAATTGTTATGACCTAATGGTAATACAAAAGAGAAATAAAACAGAAGAAATATAAAATAAAATATAAAATGTTTCCCTTTGGGGAGGCTGAGTCATGGCCACATGTGTAATGCAGGATCCACACATGTGTACCCATATGGAGCATTGCTGAATTCATAAGCATAAATACTGCAAGAGCAATTCACATTCCATAAGAAGGCTTCTTTTAGTGACATCATTCTTTAAAATGGTAATGAACTCTTAGTAAAGTACAGATAAAACAAAATAACATCTTCCCCTGATGTATCTGATGGTTGTATTTCTAGAAATTTCAGCATATATTAAAAAGATGCTTTATGTATAAAACACGGTTAGGATCTAGGTCTAATAAATATAAACAAACTTAATCACAAACTTAATCAACATGAATGCTGGATGGGTTAACTGAAATTGGCATGTAGGAAACCCTGCCTTGTTGTGCTGTGTCTCACTTGGTAGTTGTCCCCCTACCTATCAAATGCCCTTAGTAATCTAGCACTCTGATTCGGGTACTTCATTACTATCATCTGTGATTACTGATGTGCTCTTCCACATTTGCATAGGTTTTCACAATACCTGTGGGACAAGACCATCCCTGCCAACACCTAGGAAGTCAACCAGGGCTTCCTACTGACAGCCAGGCTGACTTTCAACATCCTATGTTCCTTTCTGAATCAGAAAAGTATTTTATAGTTCCCACACAAGGAGCTAAAGTCCTCTGTTTACACATCTCTTTCATAGCACACATCTTTATTTATCAGATGTATAATTTTTAGCATTTATCTCCACTCTCAAACTGTAAGCTCCATGAAGGTAAATAAGTAAGTATTTGTTTGTCCCTGTGTCCTCAGCACATGATACATGTTCCATGATGAAAGAATGTTAGTAAAGGAACTGATGAATGAATTTGTATCCACTCAAAAGCAGGAATCCCTGTCATACTGTTGTACCTGGTGAGGTGCTGAGATCGTGGCATCTAAATATATCTATCTATTGTGCTGAATGCTAGGTACATCTTTAGAAATTGGGGGAGGGAAGAGGGAACTTAATAGATACAATAAAAATAATTGAAAATGAGAAAGCAGCTATTCCTTAGGTTATGAACTCAATATGTAGAACACAGCCTAAAAAACATGGTATGATATGTAGACTTTTATTAGTTGACTGGGTGATTGGTTAAATTGTCAAAAGACTGAAAGGACTGATTGAATAATTATGGTTTCTGTAACTGAAACTTTCCTAGCAACAAAAGCTTGGAGTAACATATCTTAAAAAATAAAGAATCGACCACTTACATCATTTTCTACTGTAATATGACATTTTCAAACTGTCATGAAGAGTATTTAATTTGATTTATTTATACCCCACATCCTTTCACAAGAGGTTTGAGGTATATATCATAAATTTAAGCACTTATATCCTTGGTAAAAACTAAGCTCTTTTAATTTTTTATCATAGGATTAAATAAAATTAACAAAAATTACAGCTCAAAATGACTAAAGTTTGAAATATTTCAATGTTATCATGATAAATTTAACTATTCAAATGTATGTCCAAACAAAAATTTAGCCAAGTGATCAATCACCATTTTTGCTTTTCAGATGGCTGAAGTCCCATCTCTTAGAATAATGGAGTGCTCAAATCTTTGATAGTTAATTGTACTGGATTACTGCTTGGCAATCAACCAACTCCTTGGCCTGGGGGCAGATCACTTTATTTAATGGTTCATCACCAAGACCTCCCTAACATGACAACATAGATCATTACACTATCACACTATCATGCCAAGAAAGTCAGACTCAGCCCATGCCACCTGGGAGGAATTTCACTTGATAAACTATCTAGGTAAATGGTAAGCAAGCTGAGTAGCTATTAAGGCCCAAAGCAGATTAAGTAAAATAGCAAATGGGGGAATAGATTTTTTCCCCTTTACTTTATAAAAGCATGTATTACCCTAGTTCAATGTTTGCCTCAAATACAATAATTTGGTTTAAAAATATAGAAATAACATATTCCATGGGTTAAAACACAAAATCAGATTAAAACAAGGATAATTGTTTAAGGATAATATTTTTTTAACATTTAAGGTCTGAATAGTTTCACATTTTTCACCAAAATGAGTCCTTCTAAATATAAAAATGTAAATACTTACATAAAATCAAAACTTTGTTAAAGTTGTTTTAAAAATAATATTTAATCAACAAATCAGCACTATACCCCTGAAAATTGAATTTTAAAGATTTATATTAAAAATTCATGCCCAGATGTACTTCATATTTAAGCCTAGATGGCTCAAGTTTGGGAAAAGCAGTCGCTTCAAAGACAGAACAAGCAAAGGTGACTCAGACCTCAGACCAGACTCTGTGTCAAGCTCAGATATGATCAAAATGATAAAACTCTTTACCATGACATTTACCTAGAAATCCAACTATGGATGAAAGGGAGATACCTGTTCTTATGTTTGAAATTAAGACAGTAAAATTCTCACTTGTCTTCAAATATTTTTTAAAATTTTTATTTATTTACTATTGATTTTAGAGAGAGAAAGAGAAAGGGGAAAGGAAGGGAGGGAAGGAGGGAGAGACTGAGAGAGAGAGAAAGAGGGAGAGAGAGAGAGAGAGAAAGAAAAAGAGAGATCAATCTGTCACTCCAGCACATTGGGATGATGCTCCAACCAACTGAACTACCTGGCCAGGCTGGTTTGTTTTCTCTTTTTAAATTTATAATTCCTTTATGCATTTTATACCATGTTTCCCAGTTTGGGAATATCTTCTCCATTCTATGTTGTAACTTCTCACATACCTTTTAACGCTGAGGTGGAATGTGGCCTCACTGGAGTCCCCCAAAGGCTTAGTGACCATCTGTCTGTGCTCCTGAGGAGCATTACTCACACCTCTTCTCTACTCCCCATGCTGTTCTGTGATTTACTTCTTTACATGCCTGCATCTTCTACCAGAACTCCATGAGCGAACTACACTCCCTTCTTTGCATGCTCAGCACTCAAGATAGTTTCTGATACATAATAGAGCTCAATATATTTGTTTGAAAGGAAGGCATTATGTTCCAGAGGCAAACCATGCCTGTTGATTATGATTGTGTACCTCATGAACAAAAATATCTGTAGTCAGACCTAAAATGAACTGATCTTTCTGCTGACCAGTAAGGAAGTAATTAGTTCACTGTCACCTGCTGGCCTCTGGCTGCACTAAGACCCCTGTCACTGCACACTTCAGTGCTCTGTCCCCAGTGCCTGGTCTTTAATGCCCCTTCTCTCCTGAGCTCCTCGTACCCTGTCTGTTCTGATTAGGAGGCAGAAAGAGCATGTCTTTTGTATGAATCAGAAGGCTGTTCTACTCTACACTCTGCTCAGTTATCTGCATTAGGTTTAGCAAAACACGGCCCTCTCTGTCCCATACTCCCCATGGGTTAACCAGGGAGAGAGGTTGAGGTGCAGGAGCCAGGGGCACAGAGTGGGACAGACCTGGTGCAAACTTTCATGCCCCTGAGCCAGTCAAAGGACCCCAAAGCCCTCTATTCATGTTCAATTTGCAAAATAGGAACCACCATGATTCATCTGCTAGTTTCATGAGGTGATCCTAACAAACAAAAACATCACAGATTTAGAAACTGGGAAGTGCTTAATGACACCTGATATTTTTTTGGTGGGGGGCCAATATATCAATGTAGTGACTTACTGTTCTGTACTGAAATTCATCTGTATCTGCCCTGAATGCAAATCTGACTATATCACTCTACCCTCTTCTTAAAAGCCTCCAATGCTGCTCATGGCATTCAGAATAAAGCCCTTCACTCAACATGTGAAGTCTTTCCTGGTGAATCTACATCTAGAGATCTGCTCTCTTTCCAGCCTCATTTGCTAACTCTTCCCTGGCCCCACCTCCCTGACTATCCAGCATTTTTGTGTACCTTTTTCATAGCACTTCCCATACTACATTGCATTTTTTTGGTGGAGGTGGGGAGGTCTGGGTTCCACTTTTAGATTGTGAGCCCAGTGAGAAGAGAGGTGGGTATATAGGTTGTATGGTTGGTGCCCAGCCTAGAGTCTCCTGTGTTCAGTGTCATGTTATAAGGTTGCAGGGTGGATGAATTATGACTGCAGAACCCCTGCTTGACAGCTCTTCATGTTCCTGAGTTAAGAGTTGGCCATAATGTATATTGATTAAACATGGGTATCTCATGGTAAATTCCTTCATCATTATTGGAAAAATAAGCCAAGCTGTGGTCAATTAAGTAAAGGCAGAGGAAAACATGATATTAATTTGGGGGTATATAATAGGCATAATAACCATTTTTTTAATTTGGCAATTTATATACTGTTTCTTTTCACAAAGGACACAAGAAAGCATATTCATGGAGTAAAAAGGAGAAAAGGGGACCAGAAATATGTGTGCAGTAAGGACCTATAAAAGTTACACAGTAAATTTGGCTCTGAGTTTTCCAGAAGAAAAAAAAAAATCACAGTAACTTACATCTTGATGTGGAAAGCTAGAGGATGGTAGACATAGCACAGAGAAAATGGTTTGAAAGGGGAGCAATTTGACTGTTTGAAAAAATGATAATAGATGTCAAATGCATGCATGAAATTAAAAATGAACTCAAATAAGACAAAAGATTTTATGATGCAACTATTGTTAGAAATGTCATTAGGAGTCAACAAAAGCCACATGGTTGCTTTTGCAATGAATGAGCCTCTAGCCACAGCTCCCAACTCCAACCCAAACTTTCCATTTCTTAGTCGTGCAATCAGACATGTAACATAGTAATGAAAACATGGGTTGAGCAGAGGTGAAAATAGATAATGTTTTACATTTAAAACATATGAAATTATTTGATAGTTGGGGGAAAACAAAAGCCACTAAACAAATACTACAACATAAAATGTATAATGTATGATATAAATGAAGAACGAAAAAATGATTTCTCTTGGATCATACTGTTCATCAAGCCAAATAAAACAAGTGAAGGAAAAAAAATGACACAGTCCTTCCATGATGACCCTGAAAAGACCATGCTTTTGATGAGTATGGCAACAGCTACAATTAAATGAATCCATTCCACAAAAGAAAAATTCTTTTTTGAAAGAATTTGACTTTAATACATCTTCTGGGGACCTAACTGAATCTGAATAATGACCTGGAACTCACAGGGTTTGTATTGATGAAAATAATTCTAGGGTATGGGATGTAGCCAGACTGTGCAGGCCTGATGGTACTATGAGATCACAGTGGCAGAGAGAAGAGAATTATCTTTCTCACAAACTGCACTCATCAATAATGCTGAGCTCACGTATCAACTACCTATAAAGCAAAAATGACATCTGCTCAAAGACAGACTACAGTTACAAAAGCTCTGTCCTCACACAAAAAAGCAAACCCAACTAATGACCAGAAAAAAAAAAACCAGACTATTTCAACATAATCTTTGACTACTTTTCATCAAGCAACTTCTATAATGTTCTGTGTTAGTTAATAAAATGTTCAGACTTTCAGACAGCATCCATAGACTGCGAGGTAAAGTCACAAATACCAGGTTTAACTTTTAATAAACAAGTTTGCATGTAGTCCATTTTTAACATGTATTGAGTATAATAATGTTTAACTAAGGCTTTATATTATCTGTGGCATCCTGCCCTTCTATATAATCCAGGTTAACACAGATCTGAGTGAAGGGTCATCAAGGGGGAAGCAATATGAATTTATCAAGAAAATAAAAAATATTTCCTAACACATCTAAAAAAGTAGACATCATAAACGACTGATGACTTGTATACATAACAATGAAAACATCCCTGCATAAAAACACCCCTCAAATTAAATTACAAACTAAAGACTGGGTAAAATATTTATATCATATATAGCAAAGGACTAATATTCTTTATATATAAAGAGTTCTAATAAGTCAATTAGAAAAAGACAAACACTTCAAAAAATGTGCAAAGCAATGATAGCTCAGACAAGGGTTTGCCCTACAAAATATGTAAAGAACTCACACAACTCTACTCCAGGAAGACAAACAACCCAATTAAAAAATGGACAAAGGACCTAAACAGACACTTCTCCAAGGAGGACACACAGAGGGCCCATGGACAAAAGAAAAAATGCTCAGCATCACTAGCCATCAGAGAGATTCAAATTAAAACCACAATGAGATGCCACTTCACACTGGTCAAATTGGCCATCATAACCAAATCAACAAACAACAAGTGCTGGTGAGGTTGTGGAGAAAAGGCAACCTTAGTGCGCTGTTGGTGGGAATTCAGACTGGTGCAGCCACTGTGGAAAACAGTATGGAATGTCCTCAGAAAACTAAAAATGAAATTGCCCTTTGACCTGGTGATTCCACTGCTGGGATTATACCCTAAGAATTCTAAAACACCAATTAAAAAGAACCTATGCATCCCAATATTCATAGCAGCATAATTTACAATAGCTGAGTGCTGGAAGCAATCTAAGTGCCCATCAGTAAATGAATGGATCAGAAAACTGTGGTACATTTACACGATGGAATATTACACAGCAGAAAAAAGTGAGCTTCTACCCTTTCTAATAGCACAGATGGAACTGGAGAGCATTATGCTAAGTGAAATGAGCCAGGTGGTGAAAGGCAAATACCATATGATCTCACCTTTAACAGGAACCTAAGCAACAAAACAAACAAAGAAGCAAAATATAACCAGAGACATTGAAATAAAGAACAAACTGACAATAACCAGAGGGTGGGGGGAGGGGAATTATGGGACAAAAAGGGGAAGGGATGTCAAGGAACATGTTTAGAGGACACATTGGCAAAGCCAAAGAGAGCAGGATCAAGGATGGTAGGTGGGGATGGGAGGGGTGGGGAAGGGGGAGTGTTGGGGGAAAATGAAGACAGCTACACTTACACAACATTAAAAAAATAATAAAATGAAATTTTTTTAAATGTGCAAAGTATTCGATATATGAACATACAATCCTCAGGATTATAAACAAAGTTTGACCTTAATATTAATAAAAGTAAAATAAAAATGCTCTCATTTATTATTAAGAAATGTTTAAAGAATAATAACCTACAGTGTTACCCAGGGCACAGGCTTTCTTTAATATTGATGGTGAGATGTTAATAGGCCCAATCTATCTGGAGAGCAATTTGGCAATATATATTAAAAAATACATGTCATATAACCAAGCAATTCTCTTTCTAGAAATTATTAAAAAATAATTAGGAAAGTAAGTAAAAAATACAAGCAAATACGTTCTTAAGAATAACTTCACATTTCCTAAATGCCAACCACTGTCTCTAGCAATTTATTTGTTTTTAACAATCACATTCTACAAATACAAAAATAAGAGACTTAGGTAGGTGAAGTAATTTTTTGAAGATATGGGGAACAGAGCCAAAAATCAATACCATGTCAGCATGATTCCAAAGCCTTAATGTCTAACTTATATTAGGATATTTTCACATTTTTTAAATAGAAATTTCCTAGGACAGAAACAAAGTGACTATGACATATAATTGGAAAGATCAAGAGATATAAAGAGAAACAGGAAACAGAACCAGACAGACAAAAATAGAGAAAGACAAAGACATTAAGAGAGATGAAGAGGCAAAAAGACATAGTTGGAGAGATACAGAATGACAGAGAAAGAGAAAAAGAAGCACATTTTGAAATTATTAGTGCTGTTTATCTTATATTTTCTTTTGGCTTTCTGTTTTCTATTATTTTTTGAAACAAGTATTACTTATGTAATATAAATATTTAAAAAATAAGTGAATGGTTAATGGAGGCAGGGGTGGAGAGTTATGTAATTGGATATGTGCCTGGTAGCTACGAAAGGAAATGGGCCGGCAGATGTCATAAGGTTGGGTCTTGTGCCATCCTTCCATAAAGGTGGAGGATGTAATTCTGAAATGTCAACCAGTAAAGGCAGATTTCTGGAAGCATGAGGTAAAAAATAAAATAAGCTGCTGGACTGACGTAATTACAGAGAAGACCTGGAGTACAGTTATTCTATGTTGTCGATTTGGGGATCCACATTGATTTTATAAACCAATACAGCAGGAAATACCAACATCCTTCTCAATGGAAACCATGAACACTATTTGCAATCCTATCTCTACAAGGAATGCACATGTGTGTATGTATGTACTCACATGCATGTGTGTGCATACATACACCCTTCATGATACAACAGAAATAAACCCAGAGGCCTTTCAAGTGGCTAGAACAATGCTACCACTCAGTCTAGGTCATGAAGAACTAATTATGCATGTCATGGTAAGATTTTCCCTTCTTATGTCACTGCTTAGATTTGCAGCTAAATTAGGTAAAATACTATTACTATCAAAATTATCTGGAATCAAATTTTCAAACAGCAAAAGACAAACTATATATGAGTATATACTGCTATATGCAGTGTTTTATACTTTTAAGTCACTGCCAATTTTTTAAAAGAAATATAATTTAGAGCTATAATAAATATGAGAAATATTTATGAATAAACCTACATTTTTCTTTCTCTTGTCCTCAGGAAGGTAATTGAAAATCAAGAATAACACTGCCAAAACTCAAGACTTCATAGAAATTTGCCCAAATTGACTTCAAATGTCCAGAAAGAATTGCTGTCAGCCTGAGCATCCTTTCCTTAATTGCTAGCTTCTCTGACAGTAGTAATCTCCAGTTTCAGCATAAGGGTGATCCATGCAAGCTATTCATAATCGCTTTTGCACTCACTGGCAGTAACCACTCTTGGTGAACTCAGTTCTCACAGTGCTCATCCTCATAACTAGACACACATGTTAGAAATGCAAAGCAAATTGAGACTCTTTTCTAAGTTAATATTCTAACTAGAATGAAGCATGCAGAGACTACCTGTCATATTAAAATAACAACAATGAAGACATGAACTTATGGCCAATGTATTTATCTAACAGCAGGTGGCAAAGTACTCTTTGACCTTACCTTCTTTTTCACACATCTCCTTCTCTATTTGCTCTAAAAATTATGTTCAAACTGAGATAATAAAGCAAACAGCTTTGCTATGGTTTAAGTGCACCTATACCAGAGACTAAAATCAGGATGGCAAATGGGTTTCAATTTGCCTGCCCCATCTAATCAGCTTGTATTATTACCAAGAAAACCATATCAAGAAGGATTCTGCCCTGGCTGGTATAGCTCAGTGGATTGAGCGTGGGCTGTGAACCCAAGTGTCGCAGGTTCGATTCCCAGTCAGGGCACATGCCCGGGTTGCAGGCCACGGCCCCCAGCAACCTCACATTGATGTTTCTCTCTCTCTCTCTCTCTCTCTCTCTCTCTCTCTCTCTCTCTCTCTCTCTCTCTCTCTCCCTTCCCTCCCTAAAAATAAATAAATAAAACCTTAAAAAAGAGATACATTGATTGATAAAAAAAAAAAGAAAGATTCTGAGTGGCTTTATTAATTCCTGATGTCTATCATGTAAATCCAGTGGAGACAGTGGAGGGAAACATTTGACTCTATTTTTTCCTGACTTTTATTTCTAATATACAGGTTTGGGCAAAAGTAGATTTACAGTTGTTCACATGGAAAATAATATAATAATTAATAAATAGCAATAAAAGAATAAACTCTGTGTTTCATGTACTCACAAGTGTAAACCTACTTTTGCCTATCCATTTATTTCCATTTACAGCTAGGCTCATTGCACACTTCATCTTATTTCAGAAAAATATAAAAAAAATAGGAGCAAGCCCTGGCTGGTGTAGCTCAGTGGATTGAGCATGAGAATGGGCCTGTGAACCAAAGGGTCACTGGTTCAATTCACAGTCAGGGCACATGCCTGGGTTGCAGGCCAGGTCCCCAGTAGGGGGCATGTGAGGGGCAACCACACACTGATGTTTCTCTCCCTCTCTTTCTCCTTTCCTTCCCCTCTTTCTAAAAAATAAATAAATAAAATCTTTAAAAAAATAAAAAATAAGAATGAGTCAGTTTTTTATAAATATTAACAGAGACATTAGTTAGGCTAAGAGACCCTCTCAGCCAGAGGTGATGGACTGAAAGATTTAACCAGATAGTGAACAGAGATGAATAAACACATGGCCCCCAGGCCATCTGAGTCAGAGAAACTGACCTTTTGTAAATTTCAAAGGCCTCCAAGAGACATATTATAGACAAAACAAAAAATTCCAAATTTAAGTTCTTCAAGAATATTATGTGAGTCCTGGCCAGGTAGTTAGGTGGTGTCCCAATGCTCCAGGGTTGTGGGTTTGATCCCCCATCAGGGCACAAAAAGGAGCCAACCAATGAATGCTTAAGTAAGTGGAACAACAAATCAATGTTTCTCTCTCTCGCTGTCTCTCTCCGCCTCCCTCCCTCTCTAAAATCAATTTTTAAAAAGAATATTGGGTGATATGAGGAGACAGCATAGTCATACTGATTGTTACAAACTGTTTACCTCATTGTTATCAGCTTCTGCATTTTTTTAAAGTATGAGAAAATGGTTACAAAAAGACAGTAAAAACTCACTATCTTCAAAGTTATATATTATATTGTTATTTCTAGTATTTATTTTCAAAATAAAGTTTAGAAATGTTTTGATGAGTCATTATAGTAAAAGAGTGGTAAAGGCTATATTTAGATTCAAATCTGGGTTTCAACCTGAGCTCTGCCACTGATTTTTTTATTCATTAATTTCTATATTTGACAAAGATTTATTGAGCCCTATAGATGATAAGAAAACAAGATAAGTCAAAATTATTCTACAGAATTTACAATATAATTAGGGAACCAAACAAAAATTTAAAAAGTGGAAAATGTTATAAAGATGAATTTTGGAAGCAGAAAGGAAGGAGTAACCATGGCTGGCAGATGCATTTATTTTATCTTTCTCATGTACACCAGGAATAAGATGCACCTGCCTCTTTACATAATTATTCTGAGAATACTAAGAGGAAACATACAACTTATTTTACTGTAAATACATTAAGAAATATTTACATTTTACTCCCTTTTGGGTTGGAAAGGACACAGTATGGCATCTCAAGATCAGAGCATGTTTCTTTGGTTTCATATTTTTCACTCCAGTCATTCAACAGTGTTGTTAAGCATTCACAAAGCAAATGTAAATCTTTTTACAAAGTCAGTAAGGTTTTAGAGCATCCCTCCCAGACAGAACACAGAAATTCTTCTTGGACCCTACACATGCGCAGGGAAAGCTTTCTGATAACCACAAGCATCTGAGACCCTAATCTTGGTTAATCACTAACAGGTTAGCATCTCTGAAAACAACAGCCTAAGAGCAGAAGAATGTGTGGTCTGGTTCTCATAGAATTTTAAACCTAGGACAAAACATAGGGATTTAGAAGGCTATTTTTTAAAAACCTGAATTAATAATACATTATCAGTTTGGTAAGAGAATATGAACAGAAATTATCAAGCTTCCAGATATGCCACATAGCTTAGAAATTGAATGCATTTGTTTCTAACTCTGTTGAGGAAGAATATATAATTTTATAGTACAAGGAGCCTTTTGCAATATAATTAAACAATCTCTCAAAACATTTTAAAACACTGAAAAAAATCTTACAGTATTTTATTTGTACTGAATTAGCAATAAACTCAGTTCAATAAACTCTATTTTATCTTCAAAACACCTATAATAAGATAAACAACACATATTGGGTAAAAATTGAAAACAGTTATATAGCATTATGTATTTATATCATAATATATTTTATTTATTTCATTTATCAATGTTATAGGCATTATAAAAATTCTAAATCAGCTTCTTTCTGCTCTTAGTTCTAAACTTTTGGCTGAAGAAATGATTAGCCCAGGGAGTTCTATCCAGTTCATAAAGAATTACAACTTTCCCTTCTCTTTCTTCTAAATGAACAAGTACCTAGTCAATAACTCTTCAAGTCCTGGACAATGGATGCTACCTAAAGTTCTAAGCATTACACCAAGGACAATGATCCTAAATAAATGATGACTGATAGCTGTTACTCTTCCAAGGAAACTTAAGAGCGTTTGATCTTGGATGAGTCACTTGGTCTGACACAGAATGCTGCTACTCATTTAGAAATTGAAAGAGCATAAACTAGGCAGGATCAGTTATATATCAAATATATACATATATAATATATTTATATATACATATTACTAGACATATGAGGATATGAGGCCAGGGGACCTCAAACTAGATTTTATGGAATACTTACATTAAATAGAAGAAAATCATAAGTAACAGAAAAGGACATATCATATAAAGAAGATGAAAAGCCTATACTGAAGAGTCATAGAACACAATAGACCAGAAATGAATTGAGTATACGGGGTATTAATTTTAAAGAAAGCCTGAATCTCTTGAATTGAGCAATTCATTCCAGGTAAAGTCTTCTTTTAATACTATTCATTTAACTGAGTTTTTTTTTCACCTGGATTATCAAGGAGGAAGATAGTAATCTGTACACTTCAAACCACATTAGAAATGTGAGATATATATTTTATTAATGAATAATAATAAATCTAGCTAACATAATTAATTTAGCTTTATATGATTTTAAATAAAGGAAAACTTGGATTTCTAAGTGAAAATTCTTACATGAATAAAAGAGCAGATAAAGACATTTAATTGGAAGCATTGTTTAAAGAAGGCAAGGGGAAAAGGCTGATTTGAAACTTTACAATGGTACAGGTTTAAATACATAAGTTGTTAAAAACAATAAAAGACATAATTAAAAAAAGATGGTAAATAAAAAAAGTTACAAAGTTTGGCAATTGGTTGGATAGAAACATGACATGGATAAAAAGAAAACCAGAGTTCAGCAAATGGGGGAGTAGACATTCTGCTAACAAAAGAGAAATCAGAAGCTGAGAGTACAATGTCAGTCTAGATGTCTAGGTCTGAGAAACTTATGGACATCCATATGGAAATGGAATCTAGAATTCAAGAGAGTTTAGTGAACAGAGAAGGATTCCATAGAGTACTAATTTTGTGTGAGTAGATAAGATTATAAAAATTACAAGACCAATGATAAAATCTTGAGTAAAGGAGACATTTTAAACTGATGGAAGGAATTTTAGTCACTCACTTTTGCAGTATTTACTATTCTGTTAAGCACCATGCTAAGTGCTGGAAACATAAGAATTAAGACAAAAGCATGCGATGTATATTTGGAAACTACAAGATCATATCCACATTATTTTAATAATGGCCTTAGTCAAGAAATTTATGTTTAATAAAATATTTTATTTTCTTTTGTGATATTTACAAGTATACATTATTTCTGCAAATATGTCTTCATAACCAACTACTTGAAAGGTATTTGCCAGATAATAAAACCTTTGTGAGTCTTGGTTTCATAGGTTACTACAAATATAGTAACTAGTTTTCCTTGGAAAATACACTGAATTACAAAAAATGGAATCTCCACAATTACAAAATTTAGCAAAGTTTTGGCAACATTATATTAAAAAGAAAATACAAAAAGAGAAGATTTTTTCCCTTATATGTCATAATTATGTGAAAATCCCATGCCTGTGTAAACAGAGTATAATCATAGTTAACTGTAAAAGGCCATTGGTCCAGTTCATAGCCATTTAGTAAGATGGTTTTCAAGCTGTGAGACCATCAGTGGGGATGCAATGATTGCGCCCAGAGAGGTAGAACAATTACCTCCCTATTTTATACTACATTCTGCTATGATCTCCTAAATGTTTATTTAGTTTTCATTTTCATATTAAACTATACATCATTACATATAAAGAACCTTTCATTTTCTAGTATATGACTAGAAAATGTTATTTCTACACACGTAAGAAAATAATTTTAAAAACTAGTATTTATTTTATATAGTTTGAACAAAAAATACCAATAATATCTTATCCAAAATAGAATAATCTACAGTCCAGAGTTTAACTTTTTTAAATGAAAAGTAAATAAAAACTTTCACTTCAAAAAAATAAAATTTTGAAAATGATAATTAGAGGTAGAGCCTGCTTCAAGTTTCTGCTTAGCATTACTATCATAAAAGCAGGGGAAAAAAGATTTACTTTTTTGAAACAATTTATACATCAAATAACAACATTACTTGAATTGAAGCCAGAACAGAAAGTTCCATAACTACTACACTAAAAAGGCAGCAGTTATCATAAACCATTGTCTAGTGTAAATAAATAAATGTAATAGTGCACATTAGTAACAATATTTGGCCTATTGTCAAAGATCCCTACTCACTAGAACTATCAGACTAGGTCAGTGTACTAAACAAACTTTTATTTCTTAAAAAAAAAATCTGTACTATGTACTATAATGTCACTTGAAGATCATTTTATAATAATGATGACATCCCAAAGCTGTAAAAAAAATTACAATTTTAATCAAGAAAACTTTCACTTGTGTATATACTATACCTTTAATCAAAATCATAAGCTATTTCAGGCATAATATTACTGAAGTCTTATTATCAAATGCTCTAATTATCATTAACATTGATTCTGCTACAGGCTTCAAATGTACACTAGAGTCACCAGCTTTAGGGAAAAATAAATTAATATTAAAATGTATATCTATATATCTCTTAGGAAACTTTATGTACCAAAATCGAGATACTAATTGACTTTTTAACCATAATTTTTCTTTTAGGACCTTAAAGGAAAACAAGAAGTATAGCACTACACCTCAAAATACCACTTATTCAGTATGTCAGTACAAGCCTACCATTTGTCATAAAACACCTGAGAAAGGAAACCTATTTGAAAAAATGACAGAAAACTTCCTAAACTTGGTGAAGGAAATGGACATACAAGTCCAGGAAGCACAGAGAGACCCAAACAAGATGAACCCAAAGAGGCCCACACCAAGACATATCATAATCAAAAAACCAAAGTTTAAAGATAAAGAATCTTAAAAGCAACAAGAAAAAAAGCAGTTAATTACCTACAAGGGAGCTCCCATAAAACTGTCAGCTGATTTCTCAAAAGAAATTTTGCAGGCTAGAAGGGATTGACAAGAAATATTCAAAGTGATGAAAAGCAAGGGCCTACTACCTAGAGTAATCTACCTGCAAAGCTATTATTTAGAATTGAAGGACAGATAAGAGCTTCCCAGAGAGAAAAAAGTTAAAGGAATTCATCACCACCAAGCCATTATTACATGAAATTTTAAAGGGTCTTATTTAAAAGAAGAAGATAAAAAATATGAACAATGAAATGGCAATAAATATATATGTATCAACAATTGATTATTTAAAAAAATAAACAAGCAGAGCAAAAACAGAATCATAGATACAGAGAATGTTTTGATGGTTGACAGAAGGGAGGGGGGTCAGGAGGATAGGTGAAAAAAGTGAAGGGATTAACAAGTATAAGTAGTTACAGAATAGTCATGATATATAAAGTACAGCATAGGGAATATAGTAACCAAAGAACATACATGCCTAAACCATGGACATGGACAATAGTCTGGGGATTGTTTGAGGGATGAGGGATGGGTAGCAAGGGGCAAAGGGGAAAATTTTGGACAATTGTAATAGCATAAACAATAAAATATAATTCCAAAAAAACTATGTCCACACAGCTAAGAATTTCATTTTACTATATTTTTATGTATATTAGCAAATTGTGGACCCTATTATGAGTAAGGAGAGAAAATATAGCCTTTTAATTCATGTCCATTCCCCACTCTCATCGATAGTCACATGTTTTCAAGGAACAACACAGAGAGTTCTAATTCATGTCCAAGTATTGTAGGTAAGATAGCAGAACTTGGTGCCCCAGCAGAGCTGACTTAAAATCTGGGCCTTGAGCACTGGCTGGCATAGCTCAATGGATTGAGCGCGGGCTGTGAACCAAAGTGTCGCAGGTTCGATTCCCAGTCAGGGTACATGCCTAGGTTGCAGGCCATAACCCCCAGCAAATGCACATTGATGTTTTTCTCTCTCTCTATCTCCCTCTCTTCCCTCTCTAAAAAATAAATAAATAAAATCTTAAAAAAAAATCTGGCCCTTAAAGGATGAATATGTTCCTTAGGAGAAGGAAGAAGAGGATTTCAGACTGAAGGGATAGCCTGTGTAGAAGAATCAAGGCTGATAGTTCATGTCATGATAGGGAAATGGCCAATACTATGGGGTGGAAAGAACTATGATTCAGAGATTGATTTGGATGTCAGAAGGAGAGGATTTTCCAAAAATCAGATTTCCAGGCTCTTGTCCGAATATAGACTTCCAGAGTGAAGTCTACACATCTGTATTTTAAACACTCTTTAGGAAAGCAGAGGACATATGCAGAATCTTATTCATGCCCAGAGTAAGCCTCAGGTGACACATAAATCATCTGAGATGACTCTATACTTTTAGTTGGTATTTTGCTGACAGCAAAGAAATTCTTACAGAAAGTATAACATAATTGCTTTTGTTGTCATCACCATTGCTTTTCTTTAGTAGCTAAGATATGGCCAGAAAAGCCACAGGAAGGGCATGGGTACTCACATTTTACTCCTTGAACAATGAAGGGGTTGAGCTATAATCTGCCACGACATTTCTTTAAAAAGGCTTTCATCCAACAAATAGAATGAAGTTTGACTGGATGAACCACTCCGCTGAACTGCCTCTCTAGCATCCCGGAATGGTATTGATGCACAATAATAGGTTTGGCTAATAGGTTAGAAGTTGCTAAAATAATAAGAATCTCTAGATACTTCTGGTAAAGATGGCAGTGTAGGCAGACATGGCTTGCCTCTTTGCACAACCACAACAAATTACAACTAAAATAAATATAGAACAACCATTTCTCAGAACCATCAGAAATTGAGTTGAATAGAAGTCTGACAATTACAGAATTAAAGAAACCACATCCATCCAGACTGGTAGGAGGGGTGCAGACATGGAACAGACTGGTCCCACATCAATGTATGGTGGATAAAAATTCCGGAGGGATATCTCAAGGCAAGGAGTCTCAGACCCACATGAGGCCCCTTCAGCCTAGGGTCCCAGTGTCAGGCAAATAAGTCCCCATAACTTCAAAAACCAGCAGGGATTGAATGGGTGGAAGAAACTTCTGGAGCCCCAAGCAGTTCCTCTTAGAGAGCCCACAAATGAGTTCACCTATGCAACTCACTCCTTCTGGGCTCTAGTACCAGGTTGGCAGGCACACCAGTGGTGTGCAGGGGGAGGCTGAGGTGTCTGGCATCGAGGCAATCAAAGGTCATTGTCCCTTTCCTGGGACCTCCCCACACGCAGCCCACCCAAGCTGCTTTTCCATAAGAATGGCTGGTCATGAATCATGATTCACAACTTCTTAAATCCTCTCAAACAAGCATCAAGCAGCTGGCCTCATCAAGCCCCAAGCTCAGAACGAGGAGCCTAGATTCACACCTTGTCTTTGCCTGGAAATCTCCAAGTCCAGCACAAGTAGCACCTATCTTGGATTGTTTTATAGCTCAGGCAGAGTCACCCGGGTAAAACACAGGTGGGAAAGGACCTTGGCCTGTACCACCTGGGAAACCCCAGGGCCAGTGCACCCAGTGGACAGCTACAGACCATGTCAGAGCACCACCACCCTGAACCCTCAATGGAGGGAGGAGGTTTGTGATCAGTGGTCACAGCCAATCCTTGCAGCTGACAGGCCTGTGTAAATCTCTCCCACTGATCTTCCAACAGCAACCAAGGCTCAACTACAAGAGGAGGGTACACCCAGCCCACACAAAGGGTGCACCTCTAGTACTCAGCTTGAGTGATAGGGGAGGCTCTACCACTGGACCCTATAGAACACCTACTCCATTAAGCCACACTACCAAGACATGGAGTCATAGCAGCTCTACCTGATACATAGAAACAAATACAAGGAGGCTGCCAAAACAAGGAGACAAAGAAACATGGCCCAAATGAAAGAATAGATCAAAGCTCCAGAAAAAGAGCTAAAAGAAATGGAGATAAGCAACCTATCAGATGCAGAGTTCAAAATGCTGCTTATAAGGGTGTCTAAGCAACTTAGCGAGGACCTCAGCAACATAAAAAAGATCCAGTCAGAAACAAAGGATAAACTAATTGAAATAAAGAACAATTTTCAAGGAAACGACAGTCGAGTGGATGAAGCTGAGAATCAAATCAATGATTTAGAACATAAGAAAGCAAAAAACAACCAATCAGAACAAGAAGAAGAAAAAAGAATCTAAAAAAATGAGGATAGTGTAATCAATCTGTGTGACAACTTTAAGGAATCCAACATTCACACCATAGGGGTGTCAAAAGGAGAAAAGAAAGAGCAAGAAATTGGAAATCTATTTTTAAAAACAATGAAAGAAAACTTCCCTAATTTGGTGAAGAAAATAGACGTGCAAGTCCAGGAAGCAAAAAGAGTCCCAAACAAGATGGAGGCAAAGAGGCCTACACCAAGATACATCATAATTAAAGGGTGAGCAGTTAAAGATAAAGAGATGGTAGGGGGGAGTGTAAGAGAATGGATGAAGTGGTGAGGGGATTAAGAAGTACAAGTGGGTAGTTACAGAATAGCCATGGGGATATAAAGTACAGTACAGGAAATGGAGTAGCCAAAGAACTTACACACATGACCCATGGACATGAACAATGGTGTGGGGGTTGCTTGAGGCAGTGGGGGCTGCTGGGTGGAGGGGGGCAAAAGGGGAAAAATCAGGACAACTGTAATAGCATAATCAATAAAATATAATTTGAAAAAATAAGAAAGAACAGTAAAGCAGAAATTAATAAAAATAAATAAAATAAAGTAATAAGAATCTCTAGCAGTTCCTTAATAGTATATTTGATCATACTGAAAGCTTTTTCATGCAGCTATGTTGTCTGTTGTGAACCAATGACATCTTTCTAATGACTGCTGAGACTTTGTTTTAAATATCTCTCACTCAGCTCTACCTAGTAACAAGTTCTAGTTGAACGGTAAAATAAACCATGACTTCAGCTCCTTCACCAGATTTTATCTAGTCTGCACAGATTCTTTCCCTGGGACCCACAGTTGGGAATTTTTAAGGTTTAGAGTTTCCATGGAAACTATGATTTAATTCAGCTGCTCACCACTGAATTTTGTATGTTGCAAAATACATTGGTATTATAGTGGCTGTCATGGTGGCAACCATGTTCATGCAAAGCAGAACTGTTTTAGCAGACATCCCTGAGAGGAAGAGCTCAGATAAATTGCATCTATCTGGCATGTGTCTGGCATGTGTCTGGCATGCAGTCTACAGCATGACATTAGAATGTACAACACAGATTTTTGTCCTTATAACTTAACAGGTTCTCCCTCCAGAACTCAGAGAAGGCTAGAACCTCCTAATGGAAATGAGTCACAGGCCAGTTTCCATTCAGTCGGAAGGTCTAAAATCTGAGACAGCCAGTGACAAACTCTATCCTCTGACTTTCTTTTACCTTCCTCTCCATCCTACATGTCTCCGTTTCCTTTCCTGCTGTATAGCACATATAAGCAGGAAATGTAAAAGGTGTAAACTGTTTAAATTGGAATAAAATGAAAGTTTAAAAAGGGCAATTCTTAGTCAAGTCCTTAAGGAAATAAGTTCATAAAAAGTATGTATATGTATGTACTTTCTCACAAGCTATGCCTCAAATTTGGCAGCAATCATTATAAGACACCCAGAAAAAAAAAAGGAAATGCCTCATAAGACGTTGGGCAATAATATACCTCAGAAGGTCAAGCTGGGTTGCTCAATGAGGGGCCTTTTGGTCACTGCCAGTTACGATTTAGCCGTACATTATTGATGGCCACACCAAAGAGGCCTGGAGCAAGTGGAGACTATTAAATCACTTGTTTACCTCAAGTGAGCACCAGTGGTACTCAGTCAATGATTTTATTGATCCACAATACTGTTCAATTACGTGTGTTTATTTTAATTCTGTGATTAACATGCATTTGCGGAAGGAATACTAACAGCAAAACAAGGTCTAAAATTGCCTTTTTATGCCCCTTGCCCCTTCCTTGTATACCAGTGATATTTTGAGTTAATGAGTTATGCATTAAATGAACAGATAGTATCATGTTTAAGAGTACTATTGAGTATAGCATCTGAACTCTGAGGTCTTCTAAGAATTCATTTCCTTAGGATAGTCAGTGGCAGGAGTTAGTAATTAAGCTTAAGGGACAGGTCCCTCCTGGACAATAGATAAAGATCCAGTTGCATGGCTGCTGATAAAAGAAGCAAGATTGATTTTGCTGCCAAAATTGCCAGATTCAAAGAGCAAAATCAATAGGGTAAACGAGGAAAAAAAGGAAGGACACTATATTTAGTCAAACCAGAGAAGGAAATTAAGAGTGTTGTGATTAGAATTTGGTGTGGCCCATTGGCACCACCCAATGACAGTATTGATACCATCTAAATGCCCTCCTCTTTTTCTACCACTTCTCAACATGCAATATCTTCATTATGTGCTTATTCCTCTTGTACATTCTCATTTATACCCCTTGGGACAAATTTTCTGGATCCATTTATGTGTAAGCACCTTTAAGTGTACATTGTATCCAAACCAATCTTGCAACCTTTCCCACCTAACAATACAACTGAAGAAAACAAACAATATTTCTGAGATTCTATCAATAACTTTAATATGTCATTGGATGAAGGCAGGACAAGATGACCAAAATTGCTGGCTCGAATTCTTCAGAAACTTCTCTGTTCCTGTCTTCATTATAGCTAAGGTGAAGAACACAATCATTGCTGAACCCAGGGCCTGCTCTCACACCCCATTCCAGCTTTGCCATCGTCTGTGACCTTGGACAAGTCCTTTGGCTTCTGTGTGCCTGAACTTCTTCCTCTGTAAAATGGCAACAATCCCTGCCCCTCCCTACCTCAGAGGCATGTTGTGAGAATAAATGAGGTAACATGTAAAAAAGAGAAAGAAAGAAACAGGTAAAATATAGAAAGTTTAGACTCATCCCCAAATTATGCACATCTGAAATAACTGTTTTCATAAAATGGATGATATAAGGAATAGGAAACCATGGAAATAAAAACTATGATTGTTTTCAAGTTGTCTCCATTTCTATTTACACCACAAAGCCCTTCTAGATTACTTAAACTGTCCAGAATGGCACCACCAAGGCACCTCTCATTCTTACACCCAAATATGAACTCTTCTTGTTTTCTACTCAGAAGACACATTTATCACTTTGGAATTTGGCCCACAGAAATACAGATTGAATGATTCACTCCAGTTGTCTCTATTAGTTCATGAGATTTTATACTTGGGGAAAATTATATGGAGTATGAAGAAATATTATAGAATCAATGGCCTTGACCTGGCTCTTAGCAATTGGAATGTGGTCTTCACACCTCTTGCCTAAATTGATATTAAAAAGAGGTTTCAAGATTGCTTTGTTTGCTTTTATCTGCCCATCTCCCACCCCGCCGTCAATGGAGTCACCGTTTTAAAGTTGGTGAATTTCACAGGATTTAAACACATACAGATTATTCACAGGAACACAACCACCTCTCTTTAGCATCTTGTGGTGGCCAAGCTTCCCTAGTGAGTGATTTATGCTCCTCCTCTGGAATCCACAATCATCTGTTCTCAGTGTCCCTCTGCACAGCATTTGCTGCACTTCATCATCTCCTCCCTAGCTGCTGGCTTTCCTAGCTGCTTTCCCTAAGCTTCCACTCTTGTTATTTTCTTTCTTGTCTTTCAAACAGTTTCTTTCAGTGAAATCTCCACCTCTCACATCTAGAGGTACCTCCATGCATACTCTGTTCTTGGTTTCACTGTACGGCCCTTTCTTGCAAATCTCATCCATTCTCATTATTCCACCTATTAACTCAATGGAGATACGATTTTCAAATCCACATTGGCAGTGCCTGATTGCTACTGTGCTACTTCTTCCTCTTGATGTCCTGTAACAACCCCAAATACAAATGTGCTAAAAAGTGTAATCAATGCTCTTTTTCCCTGGAGTAATCCCCCTCCTTTATTATTTATCCATCTCTGACACAATTGTCCTCTGTCACCAAGTGTTTAAAAATCAACTTGTAACTTTTCTACTTTCTTTACCTTTACTACCCCCATAACAAATTTTCAAGTTTTGTAAATTTAGTTTCAGAAAAATCTTTTAAACACTTCTCTTCCTCCCATTTTAGTTCTTACTTCAAGATTCTATTTATTGGTACTTGGTTTCCCCAGAGTAATAAGGGTTTTGTGTCATTGATACTAATCTATTTTCCAACCATTCCATTCTACTTCCTTCTTTCTTTCTTCCTCCCCTCTCTTCGTTCCTTCCCTGTTACCTTCCATTTCTCCCTCCCTCCCTCTTTCCTTTATTTCTTACTTCTTTTTTCCTTCCAGTAGCATTGATAAGCATGTTCTATGTGCTAGGCACTGGAGAATAAAAAGACAAATAAAACAAATAGATTCCTTTCTGTCAGAGACCTTCTAGAGGTAGCTTACCTAACACCTTCCCAAACAAAACTAAAAGGCACTCACCAAACAAGCACAGAATCAAGTTCATACTACATACCTAGCATTCAGCAGTTCATTTCCACCACTATTACATTTCAAAAATGATTTCATCTCAACCTATTTTTGAGGTCACTCATTTTTTTGATACAACCCACATAATTTTCACTTATTCAAAAGGTTAGTCCCACTACCTGAGTTACAAATTCAATGACTCAAAATACTGATTAGCAATTTTAGATTGAAATTTATAAATCTATTGTTTCAAGAGGGAAGGAGAAGAAAATCATATTTAATAATTTTAGAATCTGAACCTTCCCTCAAAGGTCAGGACCTATAAATATAAAAGTAAATATATACCCATACCACTTGTGAATGATAATAAAATCATAATGTGAATTTTTAATTTATACATCGCTTTTCTCCTGAGCATTTCTTTTAATGATGATGGGCAAGAAAACCTATAAGACCCTGGCTGGCGTAGCTCAGTGGATTGAGTGCGGGCTGTGAACCAAAGTGTCGCAGGTTCGATTCCCAGTCAGGGTACATGCCTGGGTTGCAGGCCATGACCCCTAGCAACCGCACATTGATGTTTCTCTCTCTCTCTCTCTCTCTCCCCCTCCCTTCCCTCTCTAAAAAAATAAATAAATAAAATCTAAAAAAAAAAGAAAACCTATAAGATAATGGAATTACCCATGTTCCCATGGTACCATGCATTCTTCCCTAGTGACCCCATCTTTTCATGTCTTAATCCTACAAGTATTTTAAATCCCAGGTCAAAACTCTAATGAAAAGAATCCACTGTGATCCAGCCTGCCCCACTAAATTTCCACATTGTATTGTTATTTATTAAATATATTGTATTGGGTATGCTATTACAGCTGTCCCATTTTTCCTCCCTTTTATTCCTCTCCACCCTGTATCCGCCATTGTATTTTTAGCATGGACTTTTTAGACACATTTAAGAAATGCATATATTTAAAAAGTTATATTTTTTAACTCCTAGGTAGCATTCCAGAAATACTATGAAACTGTTATATAATGATCTCCTAAAACAAAGTTTATCACACTTTATGATTCCTTTATTGGTGTTGCCAAGGAGCAAGGTATACAGAAAGAGATAAAATTTAATGCTTAAGGATAACAGTTTCTAAATTTTTGAAATTTATCATGGACTTGAAAACAACAATAACCCTGATCAAGATGACTCAGGTGGTTGAGAGTCATCCTACAAAGCAGAAGGTCACTGGTTCGATTCTGGGTCAGGGCACATGCCTGAGTTGCAGGCCAGTCCCCTGCTGGGGCACATGCAAGAGGCAACCAATCCATGTTTCTCTCACACATCAATGTTTCTCTCCCTCACTTTCTCCCTCCCTTCCTCTCTCCCTAAAAATAAATAAATAACATATTTTTTTAAAAAAAGAATAA
This sequence comes from Phyllostomus hastatus, assembly GCF_019186645.2. NCBI lineage: Eukaryota > Metazoa > Chordata > Mammalia > Chiroptera > Phyllostomidae > Phyllostomus > Phyllostomus hastatus. The sequence continues at coordinate 6,165,496 of NW_025333932.1, read as the reverse complement.
TCAAATTGAGCAGGCCAGTTCTTTTCCTGGATAAAAGTCCAAGTGTCATAATCCTACTCTATGACAGAGTGATATGATCCCAAGAATCATGTACGTTAGTCTCTGCTGATTTAAAGGTTCAGACAGAGAAAGAACAACTACCAAACCAAGGTTTCTGCATGAAATGTTGTACATGGTTTTATAAGAATTTATTTAAGGAAAAAAATACAAATTTTGTTTCACTGATCCACTGTGGTTATTATGCAACAAATATGGATAGAGTGTGAGTATTAAAAATGAAGCTAACCAGTGGCTTTTGTTCAGTGACTAAAGTTTGGAAGAAAGGTTTCTAAAGTTATAAAGATCTGAGATTACCACCACCACTTCCACTTAGACAACCCAAACCTGCTAAATGGTCTTCAGACTTTCAAACTCAGTTTACCAAATCCTTACTCACTTCCTGTTCTGTGTGTGTGAGGGCATGTGTCTTGCCTGGTTAGATCAGCATGACTGTGTTTGAGTATCATCAGCAGGCACATTTATAAAACTGATAGGCATTTAGGAACCAGGGACAAGAATGGATGTCCTGAAAGGATGTCTCCACGAGGTGGCTTTTCTTTACAAACCCATAAGAAAAACTAAACTTCTGACAAATGTGCACACACACACACACAAAATAACCTTCAGTGCCCTTTTGGCATAACTTTCCTCCCATTTGCAATACCTTAGCTCAACAATTTTTAACCAGTGTGCCACAATTATTTTTAAAACACTGACCTCTTTTCCCTTAGATTGTTAAATGAAAACATGACAACAGCCAACACAACAATAGCCGTCTGGTGTGACTGAATCAAAAGTACACCTATGTTTTGTCAGATCACAAAAAAATATATTTTTTGATGTGCTGCAGAAATTTAGTAATGAAATTATGTGTGTCATGAGATAAAAAAAGTTGAAAATTGCTGCCTTAGCTCATTAATTCATAACATGATCTGTACATGTAACCAAATCACTAGTTAAATTCTGGAAAATTAAATATTTCTTTTTTTAATATATTTTATTGATTACACTGTTATAGTGATCCCATTTTTTTCTCCCTTTTATTCCCCTCTGCCCTGCACCCCTCACACCAGCATTCTCTTAGTTCATATCCATGGATCATTCTTATAAGTTCTTTGGCTTCTCTATGTTAAAAGCCAGATTGAATCAGATATGATTAGAATCTTACAAAATGTTTAACTCAACCTTTAATGAGATGATTAACTAATGTATTGAGGTAATATCCCCCCTAACTTTATCAGCCTATCAACAAAAAGTCTAAATCTACTCAAGAGAAAGATAGCATTATCAAAAATTTAGAAAGCATGATATTCAACCAAAAATTATTAGGTATACTTAGAAACAGGCATACACACAGAACATACAGATATACTATAAACACAGACAAACAATAATGACAACAAGAACAGATAATAGAAAAAGGCTTAAGGTTACCAGGGTTAGAATTTATTTTTTCTGTTCATTTTATTTTAAGTATATTTTACTGATTATACTATTACAGTAGTTCCATTTTTTCTCCACTTTATTTGACTCCACTCCGTATCCCACCTCCCAACAGCATTGCCCACCCCTTAGTTCATCTCCATGAGCCATACTTATAAGTTTTTTGGCTACCCCATTTCCTATATCATTCTTAACCTCCCCCTGTCTATTTTGTACCACCATTTATGCTTCTTATTCTGTATCTTTTGCCTCATTCTCCCCTTCCCCTTTCCCACTGATAACTCTCCAGGTGATCACCATTTTTGTGATTCTGTTCCTGTTCTAGCTGTTTGCTTAGTTCATTTCTTCTTTTGTGATTTTTTTAGGTTCAGTTGTTGATAGTTATGAATTTGTTGTCCTTTTACTGTTCATACTTTCAATCTTCTTTTTCTTAGATAAGTATCTTTAACATTTCATATAATAAGAGCTTGGTGATGATGAACTCCTTTAATTTGACCTTATCTGAGAAGCACTTTATCAGCCCTTCCATTCTAAATGATAGCTTTGCTGGATAAAGTAATCTTGGATATAGGTCCTTGCCTTTCATGACTTTGAATACTTCTTTCCAGTATCTTCTTGCCTGCAAGGTTTCACTGGAGAAATCAGCTGATAGTCCTATGGGAACTCCTTTGTAGAAAACTGCCTCTTTTTCTCTTGCTGCTTTTAAAATTCTCTCCTCATCTTCAATCTTGAGTAATGTAATTATTATGTGCCTTGGTGTGTGCTTCCTTGGATCCAATTTTTTTTGAGACTCTCTGAGATTCCTGGACTTTCTGGAAATATATTTCCTTTGCCAAGTTGAGAAAGGTCTCCTTCATTATTTTTTCAAATAAGTTTTCAATTTCTTGCTCTTTTTCTTCTCTTTCTGGCACCCCTATGATTCAGACATTGGAACATTTCAAGTTTTCCCAGAGGTTCCTAAGTCGCTCTTCATTTTTTTGAGTTGTTTTTTCATCCTGTCCTGGTTGAATATTTCTCTCTTCCTTCTGCTCCAAAATTTTGACTTTAGTCCTGGTTTCCTTCCTTCATGGTTGGTCCCCTGTCTTTTTCCCTTTATTTCATTTTCATAGCCTTCACTTTTTCCTCTATTTTGTGACCATCCTCAACCATTTCTGTAAGCATCCTGATTACCAATGTTTTGAACTCTGCATCTGATAGTCTGGCTATCTCTTCATCACTTAGTTCTATTTTTGTAGCTTTGATCTGTTTTTTCACTTGGGCCATATTTTTTGTCTTGACACGCCAGTTATGTTGTAAGGGGCAGAGCATTAGATATTCACCAGGGCAGGGTAACCCATGAAGATGCCATTCCATACTGTTCCCTGTTGGAAGCATCTTTGTCCTGCTTTTTTAAATTTAAATAATTGTATTGTTCATTCTGTTACAGTTGTCCCAATTTTCCCCCTTTGTCCCTTTTTTAAATGGAGATCTCTAGATTTTATCTTCCTCAATTTCACATAAAAATATAAATTTAATTTCATAGAACATGAACAAAATCTAAAAGAAATACAATACCACTTCTGACTTGTTAACACCACTGATAAGTAATGATGGTTTTTTTGCAAATTAATAGTAAATATAACAGCTATTCACAAATAGCCTCTCCTAAATCAATTATAATTAGCTCATTTCATTATAGTAGCATGGTAGGTAAATTCATAAAAATAATTACTACTTTTTTTTTATCACTCACTATGTTCCAGGCACCAGGCAAAGCAGATAACATTCATTACTATATTTAATCCTCACAGAACCTTATTATGTAAGCACCATGAGAATCCCATATTATAAATGAAGAAACTGAAGGTTATAGAGGTTAAGTAACTTCTCCATGTCACACAGCATATAAGTAGCAGAGTTGAGACCCAGATCCAGGTTTCTCTGACTCCAATTTTGTAATTACTATACTACCCTACCCAATAAGCAACTGGGAAAAGTGTATAAAACCTTGAAAAATGTTCAATGTTATGGTAGCATTATTTCATGTATATAATTGTTTTAGTAAGGAGTAAAGTAATCCATTCAAATGAAATGTATTGTGGTCCTTTTTTATGACAAGATAATGTGAATGGAAATACACCAGCATTCTAAATGACCTACCATATATTCTTAGAGTAGGGATTTTTTTTAAAAAAACCTACAAGTCATTTATAATCAAGAAAAGATATAACTGCACATAGTATCTGAGAGAATAAATTTTCTTGTAGTAGTCAGGGAGCTGTAGCTACACAGACACTGATTTACTACTTAGAGTGTAAAACATTGGGATTCTAGAGAGGAAAACCTTACCACTGTGGGTTCCATCACTAAGCCCATTTTTATGATTCATTTAACGAGTGTTTAAATGCTAAGAATGATTTGGATCATTAAGGCAACTGTGTATTGCTGGAATTAAAAAGTTCTGAGAAAGAAAGTAAAGAAGTCTAGGTCAATGTCCATGTTTGTAGTTTGGTAGTCAATATCCCTTTTATGTGTGATGATGTAATGTTGGGTCTGGATGCTGGAGAACAGATTAGGGACCATACTACAATTAATCAAGGGATTTTTACCTTCCTTTTTCTAAAAATCTGAAGTACAATTTGTAATATGAAATTATCAGACTTTTTGGCAATTTAAGCAACCATCAACTTATCACAAGCAGTGCAAAAATTAATTGCATATGGTAGACATTCATGTAATGCATCTAGAGATTTGGCAGACCTCTGTCTCTAGACTGGAAACCACCTAGGTGATGAGCCAGTGGGCCAAGCTAAACTGACTGTTCTCACCCCATTCTGCAAAGCCTAAAAGATTCTTTGTTTCTGTATTTTACGCTATATTTCTCTTTCTCATCTGCTTAACTAATAGTTATTATGTTTATTTGTATATGTTTATTTATATAAGAAAATATCTCCCAGATTTTTTATAAGAGTTTAATAATCACACTAATAAATGTTTTCTTTAGGAGACATTCCTATCTTTACACTGAAATTCAAATCACAAAGGGAAGCTTATTAAGAACAAAGTAAACTTGATCAGAAATACACTAACTGAATATATTAGTAAAAATTAAATGTATTGATACAAACAAATTTTGAACAAAAGTTTATCATGTATATTTTTTTCAGGGCTTGACTTAGCAATTTAGCCATTCATTTAATACAGTCAGTCTAACTATACTTTTATACCAGACACACTTCCTATGATAGAAAATGTTAGGTTAAAGTCATTTAAAAAATTATATTCTAAGCTCTAAAGGATAAACATTTATCCAGTAAGACAGAAGGATAAAGATTTTAATGACATCTTGCTTTCGGATTCAAAATAAATAAGGCAAAGATGAGTTTCCATCTTCTTAAGACTAAATTACAGAGATTAAAATATATAAACACAAAATGAATGTGTTCCATTTGCATATTATATTTCGCTCTTAAAGTTGATATTGAAGATTAAGGGTCAGCATTTAATCCTCACTATCCTAATCCCTAAAATTACAAAGACAGGCATAAGTGCATGTCTGCTGCACTAAATTACCTTGAAAGAAAGCAAATTCCGGATGAAAAGGGGAGCATATTTATATTATGGTGATTTAAAATCTGTCACCTAAACACATCTTCTCTCCTCGATCCATTGACCTAAATTGCACACTAAAAGCTTGTTTGTCTGCAAATGGGCAGCTAACACTTTGAGACAATCCAGAGATTCTTCACTTATGCAGAATCATGCCAACAATTTTTCTGACTACAATAAACACTGTCTTGTTCATATTCCACAGAAACAGGAATTGTGTTATAAAACAGAAGACTTTCTTTGCATTGTTAAAACCATTTCCTGGATAGTTAATTATGCACTGAAATTTTTTATCAAGAATCCTCACTTTATGTAGAAGTTCCAATCATCTTAAAACGGAGACTACAGTGCAAGTGATCCAGTAATATTCAGCATTTCAGGACCCAAACCCTGCTGTTTGGCCAGGGTAGTTACCAAAGCAGACTAATGAAAGCTGCAAAAATTATAATTAATTTTCATTCTGAAGAAATCACTCTGCCCTAACCAACTGCCTATCAAATGTCAGTGCAAATTATACTAAAGAAAAAATTATGAGGCCAGGGTTACAGAGTAAAATTTTTCATATACTGTATCAGAGTAAAGAATGTCTGTGTGGAAATTACTTTTAATGAACAACAAATTACAATTACTAGACTAAATGAACCATCTGCCTTTTTCTGTTTGTTTTCTCGGCCTCACTGGTGCAGAAGGCAACACCAGTTTAATTCCCATCCAAGATGGCAGACTGCCTCCTCACCAGGCTCTCATGTCCATAATGTTTGCACAGAAAATCTGTAACAGATGTTTTCAATTTTAAGAAGAGGAGAAGTATATTTTATAAATATGTTCTAAACATTAAAGGCTGGCATTTATAATAATAAGGTACATGCCATTTTTAGACTAGAGAGCCCCAATGACTAAGTACTCCTAAGCCCTAAATTAGCACATAAAGTATTCATAGACCAATACCAATAAAAACAAGTCCTGATGTATCTTATTAAACATTTCATTCAAGTAAATGTGTTTTGTCTCCATGCTCTAATAGGTGATCATTTGTTTCCAAGGAGCATGCATGAGAACATTCAATAATGACATCTATTATCAAACCTTTACTGAAAGGTTTAAGTGGTTAGCTGGATACATCATCTGGCACCAGCATAAAACATAGAAAATGGAAAATTGGTCTCTTATTAGCATGTGTCTCATATTAGCTGAGTTTTCTTTGCTGGGGTTTAGAGACCATGGTACTATACAACACTTGGAAGATTGACTTCTACCAGGGCCATTTACTAAAAGGAAAACCCAACCCAGGCGTGCTCTTCTTAAAAGAGAGGGTACAGCATGTGACCATATCTTAATATAATGCAAAAGGAGTATTTACGAACATTAATGAATATTTTTGTTCTTTATACTGCTACTTGTGCCACTCACAAGTAGCACTGACACAAAGCTACCATGAAAACATGTTTTAAAATAGTCCTTTAACATCTGTTACTAAATTTCATTTCTCCTTTAAATGAAAGGTATTATCCTGACAGCCCCCAGGCTGTAGGCCTCCATGGACCCACTGTGCATGCACAGCATGGATGGACAGGGGCCTGGGGCAGACAGGCTTCTTTCTAGCCCAGTGTCTAAGCCCAGGCTCATGGGATCAGCTGAGGGAGAGCTCAGCTTTCCTATATACCCAGTCCTTGGTTTCTCTGCTGAGATAACCCCAAAGGAAATACTGTGAGTAGTAATAAACTATGATCATTTTACCCTCAAAGAGAAAAAGCAACTAGAACTCTGTCTTTTCCTGCTGTTTCTAACAGTATTTCACTTTGATTTTAATGTAAAGCTTCACATAATGCTATTTTTTCCATCCCCTGACAATCACTGGAAATCCAGGTCCCTTTCTACAATTAAAAAACAAAAGACAATTGTATTAGATAATTTCATGAGCTAGACACTGAGGAAGATACATGATTCCGGGCCTCTCCCCAGGCTGGATGAATCTCTGTCTAAATACTCTGCTTTGAGTGGGTATTTAAGTCCTATCTACAGTGGGAACTGAATGGGCTTCTTTAGAAAAGCAGCTTGCATGCCAGGGTCCACTCAGTGCAGTGGTGTCTGCTTTGAAGATTATTTTAATCTCCCCCCATCCTTGTTCTGAAAAGCAAGAATGAAAAAAATGACAGCTCCATTACTAGAAATGCAGCCTCAGAAATAGACTAATGAGGAATTCTCCAAAGGTATATACTGTTGAGGCACAGCCACATTTTTTAAAACCCTTCCCTAGTTTTGCAATTACATTTTATGACATGAAGTCCAGCTTTAAAAATACTGCTTTTCACATTTACCTTGGTTTTATTTTACATTTTGATCAATTGTAATAAAGTAAGACATTACCATTGTGTTTCATTTCTTTAAGTTTTAGTCTGTAGTTATAGCCAATTTAGAGGCCAGTTGTAGCCTTGGCTTTGTAAGGATTCCAAGGGAATGTTTACTTTTAGGTAAAAATAGTTTTCACTCAAAATATACATGACATTGATGATGTAGCTGTTTCATTATTTTTAAACTACATTTTGAATTTATAAAAGAATATGAATATTAATAATTTAACAAACTAACACTCCTTTAACACACATATGCTTAAATGTCCCATAAAACAGATTACCCTTCTAAAAAGTAAGACAGTTTTGAAAAAAAAGTCACCTCATCTGAATATATGCCTGTATTAACTCATTTGTACTGATGACATACATAATAGTACTTTGATAAAGGAATTCAACTCAAAAAATATTCCTTTATAAAAAACAGTATCTGATAACTTATTAAGAACTATTACTACATATTTTACCATTTACTAAAAATTGATCATAGGTGTGGTACTTACAGCTATCACACTTTGTAAAAATTAGTTTTCATATTCCATTTGAAAGATGCTAGCTAAAATGAGTAATTCTGGTTTCAGCATTCCTTCCTTTGATTTAGAAATAAATATAGATACTAATTTGGTTATATAGTGAGAGAGCATTGTTCTATTTTACTGATATTAAAAATGCAAAACAATAGACTTATTTACTTTTGAAACTCAGGATTCTCTCTATTATATTTGAAATGAAATGTTTGCTGACATCTATAGATCAGAGATAGAATGGGACAGAAGTAAGGGCAGCTCCCCTGGTCACTCAAACCCATGGACTTCCTCGCCATGTGCTGCTTTTACTAACGTCTGGATCAGTCTCCCATTGATGGAAAGTGTCTCAATAGTACTGGCTTAGTTGTATCTTGAGGAAGAAATGAACAACTCTTTCCTGACTCAGAGGATGGGCTTCTTCCCCTCTCCCTACCTCCAAACTTGACATCCAGCCACCCAAATCCTGTAAGGCTCTACCCAGTCACTGTCTTCTTCTTGACCACCCCCTTAATCATACTCTCCTCCACTAGCCAAAGATCTTACCACATTGTAGCTCTTCACGTCCACTCTCCAGGATGCTTGTCCTTTAATCTATAGTCTTAGAATCTTACAAGAGACATGAACACACTCCTCAGAGGGGAAATGTATAGTTTCGGTAGGAGATTCACGCTCCACACCTTTCTGAAGCTCACTTTTGAATGCCCCAGGGGTCCATGGATTGATAATGTCAACCTTCAAAGAAGAAGTTTAGCAGTCAAGAACAATGACTGAGAGCATAGCCTCTAGGCATACAAGGTTGGGTTCATGTCCCAGCTCCTCAACTATACATAGGACCCTGGGAAAGACACCTTGCCTATGGCCCACTTCCTAATCTGTATCATTGCATTGATAACTGCAGGTATCTCACTGGCCTGTAATGACGACTGAACAATACAGTGAACATAGAATTTCAGTTATTTCATAGTGAATCAAAATGTAGGACATTTTATACAGGGTGTTAGTTGTTCATGTCTATCTATTTTCATCCCCAGTCAAGGACCATGTGTTAATTCAATTTGCACATCCCAGGATATCTTAAAAAGTAGCTTTTAAGTATGGTATTGAGTCAAAACTCTTTTTTCAAAAAACTTAAGAATGTGTGCAACAGCATATTATATATTACAGGTTTGTAGAATCAATGAGTGTGCTTGAGAGTTTTAAACTATTCAGTCATTATCTGTTTGTACATGTGGTCACAAAGCATTCCATTGGCCACAACTAAATGAGTTCTCTCTCTTTTTTTTCTTTTTTAAATATTTTTATTTATTTATTTTTAGAGAGGAAAGGGAGGGAGAAAGGGAGAGAGAGAAACATCAATGTGCGGTTGCTGGGGGTCATGGCCTGCAACCCAGGCATGTACCCTGACTGGGAATCGAACCTGTGACACTTTGGTTCGCAGCCCGCACTCAATCCACTGAGCTACGCCAGCCAGGGCGAGTTCTCTCTTTAAAAATAATACACATCAACTTCTTTGGGGGATGGTTTTTACACTGCCTGTCTGCCTAGGAGGAGACTCCTCAATGTCTCCTTTATCCTTACAATTCCAAGATAAAATATTTTTCCAGAATCTTCTAACTCAGTTATTCCAGAGGTAAATTACTTTTTTATTAGCAAGTAGAAAAACACACACACACCAAGTCCTGCTCTGTCATTTTGAAATTTGTTTTCTCTCAATTACATGAAAGGATTCCTAGTTCTTTCTGACACACAGTACAAAAAGGCACATGCTCCACATCCCTTTATTATTCCACAGACTTCAGTAAATTCTGCTCCTATTCTTCTTCTTTCGAGATTTATTAATACCAGCTTTTAGTCATCTGTAAAGCCATCCATACTAGCTGCAAGCATTCTTGTTACCCCAGTCTGGAGTTTTTCAATCTGTTATATGTCTTTTGGGGTGAAAGGTTCACGTCTATAATATTTCTGTTTTGTTCATGCTGATGCAATAGAATTTTATAACATACAACAAAGAACTAGAATCTTAGCAACAGCATATGTAAAAGCATGTTGGGAGAAAAGGGCAATTTGAGGACCTCTGTCAGAGACAGAGTGAAAGGGGCCCCATCCTAGAGTCATCTATCCCATGGGAGCATTTTTCCAATTAATTAGGATAATATGTCACCTACACTGAACAACAGAAATCATCTTTGCTCTCTAAAACCAAGAAAATTAGATATTTTGCATAAAGAGTAAATAAGGGAAAGATTATTAATTAAAGATTGGCCAGAATCCTGTCCAGTCACAACTCCCCACTTCACAGCATCTCTCCATTCCCTACCAGACAAAAACAAAATATCATTAGAGAAGAACCATTGTTTAAGCCTTAATCCCACCCATTTACTCATTGGATTTATTTAAGGTCCTATAAAAAAGTAAGCTTCAAAGCACAAAGTATGCACCATATTTCTCCTCTTGTATTCTTGACATTGGCTATCATTAAATCTATAGAATGGGGGATGTGGTAAAGGACAGAAAATGCTTCCAAAAATTCTTCAGTTATCTTTTTGTTGTGATTGTATTTGTTCTATGAAAATTTTTAAGTAAAAATTAATGTTTTCTGTAATCATACCTTTTAAGAACCACTGGCAAAAGTAATTTCAGGAAAGAAGGTGGATGAACCAATGCTTTAGCGTTATATTATCTCTGACCTTGAAATATTACCTTAGGCAATGAGGTCATACTCATCATGACAACAGTATTTGGAGGTTAAATCTGTCAAATAAAACTTTTTTCTAAAACCTATGAACTTGGTGAGAAATCATCTAATCATGAAAACCAGAATCTCTTATTTCAACAATTAATAGAACTAGTTGTAAATATGAACATTTAAAGAGAACACAAAAAGACCTGGATGAGTCAGGGTAATCACTTCCACAATGATTGGGGGACTTTCTCAGACTGCATTTCTTGTCAATAATAACCCATTCCAATCTGTGACTTTGCCAGGGACTAATTTTGATGGTCTAATAGTGTCAGGAGCAAAATTCAATACAAATTATTAAAATACCATGATAAAGGCTGATACTGGCAGCTGCATTGACTAAGTGCTGGCTCTTCCTTTCATCTCTCGATTAACATGGGGCTGACTTCTCAATTTGTGAATTAACTATACCTTTTACTAGTTCTTTTTCACACACTGATTTCCTGCCTCTTGGCCATTTCTCAGCTCATTTTCATATCCCCCAGAGGGCAAAAAGAGAAAATTAAACTCAAACCTATAGAATTTGCTCTAATGAAAGGAAAAGGAAGAGATTGAGAACCTCTGGCTAAAATGAGGTTTGGGGATTTTCATATTTATTTGCCTTGGTTCCAGTTAACCTAGACTACCAAGATCTTATTTTTTATGAAGTAATTCATCTACCTCCACAAAACGATTTAACCATGACCATGTTGGGAAAGCTATTACACAAACCAGAACTTTTCATAAAGTTTCTTAAGCAAACTATATTTAAGAAGATAAATTAATATACATTTTGAGACACAGATATTTTAAGAGGAAAATTTTGGGAAAAAATACTCAGAGTATACACATCTGTCCTCATTTCCAAATTATTCTAATACTTTGTTCAAGTAATATGGTATAGCTGCTTAGAATTTATTAACAGGTTTCTGCCCATTGACAGCTTCTGCTGATAAAAGTACCCTAGCCTAAGTCCCTAAAGGGTTAATGCTGGTGGGTGAGCTGAATTCATAAGCATAATCCTAAACAAGTGAGGTGAAGTTCTATCAGGTCTATTTCAGCATATCAGGGATTACTGCTGGCTGTCTAATCCTGCTGAGCCTCAGGGAGGAACATTCTATTGTATTTGAAATCCTGGCCAGGAAAGAACAGAAGGTTAAATGGGTGCCTTGCTCTGTAATCAAATATCACAGGCACTACTTATCTATTCAATGAACAACTGACTTAGAAAATCAATTAGGAACCAAACAGATTCTCAGGAATTTTTACTCAGAAAGATGCAAGATTTTTTTTAATGAGTTTGATATGTTTTATAGTAAACACCTACAAATTCTGGAGCTTCAAAAGTACTTATCCAGTTTTGAAAATATGTCTGGTCCCATGCTATGGAACTTCTGTAATATTTACTTGAGAATCTGGGGCATTTCAGGAATAATGACACCATGCTGTAGCATAGCTGAGTCATTTACCTAAAGAAAGGAAAAGTCATGCAAAACCATTCCACACAAAACACTGTTAAATCCAAACAAAAGTTTGAAATAATAATGCAAATATGGAGGCAGGGGGCAAGGTAGGTTTATAATAAATAATAATACAGAATAAACTGTGTTTTGCATACTCACAAGTGTAAACCTTCTTTCGCCCCACCTTGTACATATTGTTGTTTTTATTGAGATGATTTAAATCATTTACCTCTTCTGAAATGCATTCTTTCAACAGTATAGCTTTTGTGAAAATATTATGAGAATGAGGGGAAAAAAGTCAGCCCCAGCCCCTGGCCACTTTGTTCCCACAGCAAGAGGCTCCTTTGGCTGTTCTGGCTGTAACTCCCTTGTCTCACCACCCCCATCCTCTCTCTACCTGTCACTCTGAGTAGATGTCACAGTTCATGCACATAGACAAACAGGCATACCTGACCAGTCTACCTGACCTTGGACGTGCCTACGATCAAACCTGGTTATTAATATTGGGGAGAAACAAAATGTAATCTTCCAGGCACTGCAAAATTGAGCTAGAAATTATGCAGAGGGCATTCTTTGTCAATAAGCAGCCTCATGATGCTAAGAGTTAAAATGTTCACCGGCTCCTGAACAGGAGTTAAAATATATTTTTTTCTGTTCTGTGAATGCTATTGAGAGAAGTTTGCTCAGGGTCTTTCTATGCCCAGCTTATCTGTCTTTATACTTCAATTAGTTTTGGACTCTGCTTTATATGAATTCTTATAAGGTAATCCATTTGCAGACTAAACCAGATATAATTGGAAAAATATTGCCCTTTCATAGTCATGGAAGATATTTTACAAATGGGATGAAAAACTTTTAATACCTTCATTGTAGTTCAATGTGCATATAACTTTAACCCTAGGTTCTCATTCTCTATAATTGTTATTTTCAAAAACTTTCTCTCAGAATATATCCATAATCTAGGCTAAAAGGGGGTAATAAGGAAAATCATTTAAATGCTTAGGCAAATACAAAATGTGCTACAGTAATAAATGCATTATTCTCTCAAACCATTACTAAAGTTAAAGAGGGAATTTAATCTGATATTCCTTCCATAATTTACACAATTTACATTTCCATGTTCTCTGATCGAAGACCTCCTGATAGAACAGTTATGTGTCCTTCACAGTAGTATCAACATTCACAATTTGGCCAAAATCTGTGTCACAGGAGTATCATCATTTCCTATAAAAACATACTTTAAAAAATCATCACTAATTTTTTATTTCAGTACAGACCCAAAATAAGGCAACTGTGGAAAATGTACCTCTTTAAATCCTGGGAAAAATTTTGGTCTGCACTGCAAACATACACTGTAAAAAAGCAGTAAAATCTTTCTTTTTCTTTGAAAAAAATATCATTTTTTGATTTTTGTTGTCTGCTAATCACCAAATATTTTTCTTTGAGAATGTATCTGGCTTTATGTATCTTAATGGTACATTTTTTTTTTGCATAATGAACTAGTCATTAAAGCTCTCGGTGAAGGTATATTCTAAGGTTTCAGGCCACTGGCAATAGAATTATGTCACCATAAACTGTCCCCATCCTTTACCTCATGGCATTTTATATCAGTTGCTTCCTCAAGCAACACAAACACACTAATGCTTTAATTTGTGATGTTGCTAACTAGTATTAACAGGTTATGACTATGAAATGTCCTTGTATTTATGCAGGAGAATGACATGTCTGTCATAGCAAAGCAAAATGCTTCAGGTCACACAAATATACAATACTGCACTATGTATTTTATTTAAGCACAAACCCCAAAAGGTTTATAGAACACCTGTGTGTGCTCACTGAACTTTATCCCTACCTCAAATATCCAGGGCTCACCCCAGGAGATCAAGAACTTCTGTCCTGCACTCATCTATAAGTATCAGCTAGGTTCAGTATCTGATCAAGGCAATCAAATTATTAGCAAAACCTTGAAATAACTGGTTTGATTTTTTTAACCAAACCACCAGTTATTTTATTAGTCTGACTTAGAGACTATGGGGAGTGGGATTGTTTAGTTTGTGTCTTTAGTGGAACACAGGCTGTAATGCCCATGGGACTCATATAGTCTGGCACTGGCATCTTAAAATAGATCCACATTTAAAAATGCAGCTCTTGGAATCAATCAGTACAGAATTATTTCAAGTTGATCTATAAAAAAGGTACTTGGGTACAAACTAGACAAAGATCCAGTTTTTAACTTGCAAGTGGTTAAAACAGAGTAACTTTTCCAGCATAAGGTGTTATATCAGGGTAGATTCTCTTGCTTATGAACTTGGGCACCATATTTGTTTGCTTCTTTTTTAGTATTAGTTGTCATGGTGACTGCCAGTGCATCTGTAGTACATGTTATATTCAGGAGAAAAGAAGAGTATGAGAGATCATTAAAAGAAAATTGCCAAGTTATGGACTATACAAAACTTAGGTTTCTTTCATAAACAGTATCAAGAGATACTCACATACACATTTATGTCCATATATACGGAGATTAGATAGATAGATGATAGATAGAAAAATACATAGATAATATGCTGTTATAAAGTAAAATTCCAAAAACAAACCTCAGAGTATGCCATCTTAGAATAGCAAGAAAATGAAAAATTGCAGAATCATTACAGTGAGCTACGAATGAGCATACAGCCCATCAGGCATGTGGAAGGGAGCTCTCCTGAGACCTATAAGATTCCTGTTTGGAAAATAGACTACGTGTCTGCTGCCTGAGGATATCTGTGTACAAGGAGAGCAAATGTCTGCAACTAGGATGAGGCAAAGCATGATTCCAAAAATTCACCAAAAAACATATTCCTGAAAAAATTGAAGGGGCCTTAGATTTTTTTTTCCTGACTTCTGGAATCAGAAAGCAGTTTCTTGGTCCGACAGTTCACGGAAGGGCCAGACTGTCAACAAAAGAATAGTCATTTTATACAGAAAGGTTTTCTGTATAAAAGTTTGCCATTTTTCCTGCTGTAATGGGTCTTTGTGCATGTGTGTGTTTGTATCTCAAGACATGTGAGACTCTTGTCCTTAGAAGTAAAACAATGGGTAAGACAGAAGATAATGCTTTCTGTGACTTACGTGAATAAGGCATGCAACATCAGCTAACCTGAGCAAAGACCTAGTTTGTGAAAGAAGGGGACTCTCAGAGAATAGAAGACACAGTTTCTGTCTCAAAACATGGGAGGAACAGGCTCTATTGGACTGAGCTTAGTAAAACCCCCACACTCACTCTCTGTCTTCTCATGGAGTCTTTAGATCTACAGTGACCTTCAAAATATTCTAGTCCAGTGATCCCTAAACCTGGCTGATTTTCAAGATCATCTCTTTAAATGTAAAGATTCCTAGATGTACCCCAGAGGTTGTGGCCTTGGGTCCAGTAAGTTTTCAATGGTCAGCTTCATCTCATCCAGCCTTCCATATTATCTTCTGTGAAAACCTCTGAACTGGACATGCAGCCATTTCTAGAATGTCTTTTCCCATAAGTATTTCATGACTCCAAAAAGTTTGAAAGTGCTTGCATTCTGATAAAATATCAGTGATTAGTGCTTTTTCTACACAGCAGCTACTATCTGGTGAAGTCAATGCTATTCAGGCCTGGCTACTCTTCTAGATACCCTGACACAGGATCCCATTCCAATTCTTCACTTCCTCCCAAGATTAGAGGAAGACTTGAATTTATACAAGTACCTCTCTACTGATGATATAAATATGTGCTCCAGATTTTTAAAAAACTATTTACATTATTTGTTTACAATAGCAAATAACTAGCTGTCTGTCTAATATGCAATTATGTGTTTAATGCTTATCTCCTCCACCAAACTATAAGCTTCACCAGAACAAGGCCAGTGTCTCACTTATTTGCTGCTCTATCCTTATTCCCTAGCACAGCGCCTGGCAGAATGGGCTCTTGATAAATGAATAAGTGAAACAATTAGTCAAATAAGTACCTGAAGCACAGGAGATAAAGAGATATAGTTCTGTTATTAGCCTTCTTCCTGCTTATAAGAAAACTGCATAAACATATATTTACAAATTAAAAACAATAAGTGGAAAACCAGCAACCTGATATATGTGTAGCTATATCATCAATTTAGATACTTGGTAAGGTTCAGAATAAATTCAGCTCTGAGAACCACGGAAGTGATTATGTTTAGACCAGAGCTCAGAGACTGTCAAGTTAATGCTCATTTTCTAATCATAATGGTAACTCAGAACCCATTTCACAGATGAAAAAATTGTGGTATCGGCCTAAAGGCAAAAGTAAAATTAATGCCAGACACGGAAGCTTTAAACCTTCATTTTTCAACTGGGAACTCCACTTACTACTACCCATTTTCAAATTCACACTTGGCAGAAAACTGGAATTTAAAAGTATAGTACACAATTCTTTTTCTGTGGGCAATCTTCTAAGAAAGAATGGATATTAAAATTAAAACACATAAAAGGATACACAAATATTTACTTTATATGAGCTATATTTACCCCTGTTTAATTTGATGAGTATAGCTATATTCCCCTTCAAAGCAAATTTTCAGCTGAAAAGATAAAGTTAAGAAGGGCTTTTCAGGCATGAGAAGTCCTGGATAAAAGAGTGTAACCACACGCACTTACAGAAATTAAAAAGGAGAGTGTCTTCCCAATAATAAGAAAAGCAGAAGTTATCTTTAAGTATGGAAAACAATGACAAGTAAATAGATATGCTGACAAGGCTACAGTAATATTTTCCAAATATAAGAAATATCAGAGTAGTTTTTTCAAAGCTACTTTTGTACCTTAATTATAACCTACGGAATTCAGTGGGGTGGGTTTTTTTTTTTATCTCCACTTACTAATTAATTAACTGAGGCATAGAAATGCTTGTCAAAAGCCATGTAAAGACTGACAAAGTCCACTGGACACTTGAAGACAGAAAGCGCCTAACTCTTCTTTTAAAATTTTCTTGAGTTAGAGAGAAAGGAAGAAAGGGAATATCTTTCTCTGCCTTTCTCTGAGACATCACCCGCACTGTCCCACCACACTCCACCCCCAACATACTAATAATGGGAGGGTATCAAAATGTGATATCCACCTTGTCAATGCTTATTAAGCTACTCAGAGTTCAAAGACCTAAGTGCTGAACTGGGCAATCTTTGAGTTTCACTGTGTTTCAGACTCAAGAAAGCAGCTCCAGAGAATCTTTCAGCATGAAATAATATGAAAGTTTATCATGTTTTCTTGCATAATTTCCCTGTAATTTTTTTTCATAGCAAAACAGTAAGAGGAAATTATGCATTGCCATGTTCTAATGGTAGGAAGACTGGCAGCCCAACCCCCAACCTCATCCTATCCATGCCAGTAGGCTTTGTGAGATGGTAAGTCTCTGGAAATTGAAAATTCAAAGAATAGTTGTAACTATTGGAATAAAAGAAGGATGATTCCTGAAATAGCTGTAAATAAAATATTAAGGCTATTTTACTAGTGATTAATGTGATCAGATATTAGAAATAAATACATTTATATTATACCTACAAAAAGAAAATTATTCTGGTCAACCAAAAAAGCATCAATTAATATTTCAGTTTATATCATTACCATTATGAAAACATGAAACTCATTCTCGCAAATATCACATAGGTGGGGAGGAGGAGGCAAAAGAAAAAGAGGACCCAAGTTATGCTATGATTGTGCATTATTTTTTGACAATGAGGCAGCATCTTTATTGGCATGGAGACAATAACCACACTCTTTATCAAAGTTTTGTAAGGCAGGAATCTAATTGTTCCTCAAATACCACAGGAAATCTAAATATTAGCTTTCTAGATGTCACAAAGGAGTAAATATTGCTAAAAAGTATTATGTAAAGTACTAAAAATATCCTTACAAGTTTCTAGAATTCAGAAAAGCTGTTAACAGGGACTATGCAGAAGAAAAAATAAAGAATAAAGCACACATTGAAAAATATGATATATTTTCTTCTAAAAACTGCTGAGTTCCCTGAGGACAGGAATCGCCTTTGTATAACTCACCATTGGGGTTCAACACAGTACATTTTTAACAAATGAGGACAAACAAGCATTTGTGTATTAATAGAGCAAGACGTGTTTCAGTAAATTTAGGTTTTAAAATATATCAATTTTAGGACTTTTGGCCAAGAAGGAGGTATAGGTAGATATACTATGCCTCCTTGCACAACCTAAAGAAGGACAACAACAATTCAGAAACAAAAAAAAAACAACCACTACTGACAGAAAATTGAACTGTATGGAAGTTTGTCAACCAAGGGGTTAAAGAAGAAACATTCATCCAGACTAGTAGGAGGGGCAGAGTCAAGCTGCAGGTAAAGAAGACTCACAGTGAAGTTGGGGCTAGCGGCCTGGGGTGCACTAGCGGACTGCGGTGTGCAGGGAGTGGTTGGGGGACCCTGGGCACACAGGCAGCAGCAGGTGGACCCAGCAAGGCAATGGATTGTGGAGGGGCTCAGGGCACATAGATAAACCAGGAGAAACTGGGGAATGACACAGACCACGTAACCCAGGGTCCCAGCACAGGGAAATAAAGCCTTAAAGCACTGACTGAAAAACACCTGTGGGGGTTGAGGTGCCAGGAGACACTCCCAGCCTCACAGGCAAGTTCATTGGAGAGACCCACAGGCTCCTAGAATGTACACAAACCCACCCACATGGGAATCAGCACCAGAAGGGCCCACTTTGCTTGAGGGAAGCAGCAGAAGTGACTGAAAACCACAGAGAGCAGAGGAAGCACCATTGTTCTCTCTTGTTCCTGACCCCAACATACTGTGTCACAACCCAGTGACTGGGTTGCCCCACCCAGGTGAACACCTAAGGCTCCACCCCTCACTACATAACAGGCACATGAAGACAAAAAAAAAATGGCCCAAATGAAAGAACAGATCAAATCTCGAGAAAAATTACAACTAAGTGACAAAGAGACAGCCAACCTATCAGATGCACAGTTCAAAGCACTGGTGATCAGGATTTTCAAAGAATTGGTTGAATTTGGTCAAAAATTAGATAAACAAATGAAGGCTACACTAAGTGAAATAAAAGAAAATGTACAGGGAACCAACAGTGATGGGAAGGAAACTTGGACTCAAATCAATGGAGTGGACCAGAAGGAAGAAAGAAACAACCAAACAGAAAAAAAGGAAGAAACAAGAAGTAAAAAAAATGAGGAGAGGCTTAGGAACCTCCAGGACATCTTTAAACGTTCCAACACCCAAATTATTGGGGTACCAGAAGGAGAAGAGGAAGAGCAACAAGTGGAAAAGTTATTTGAACAAATAATAAAGGAGAACTTCCCCAATCTGGCAAAGGAAATAGACTTCCAGGAAGTCCAGGAAGCTCAGAGAGTCCCAAAGAAGTTGGACCCAAGGAGGAACACACCAAGGCACATCATAATTACATTAGCCAAGAGTGAAATGAAGGAGAGAATCCTAGAAGCAGCAAGAGATAAGGAGACAGTAACCTACAAAGGAGTTCCCATTAGACTGTCAGCTTATTTCTCAAAAGAGACCTTACAGGCAAGAAGGGGCTGGAAAGAAGTATTTCAAATCATGAAAGGCAAGAACCTATATCCAAGATTGCTCTACTCAGCAAATATAATGGAAGGGCAGCTAAAGTGCTTCCCAGATAAGGTCAAGTTAAAGGAGTTCATCATTGCCAAGCCCTTATTATATGAAATGTTAAAGGGACTCATCTAAGAAAAAGAAGATAGAAAAGATGTACAGTAAAATGACAGCAAACTCACAATTATTAACAACCACACCTAAAACAAAAACAAAAACAAATTAAGCAAACAACTAGAATAGGAACAGAACCACAGAAATGGAAATTACATGGAGGGTTAGCAACAGGGGAGTGGGAGGAGGAGAGGGGGGAAAAGGTACAGAGGATAAGTAGCATAGATGGTAGGTAGAAAATAGACAGAGGGAGGGTAAGAAGAGTATGGGAAATGTAGAAGCTAAAGAACTTGTAAGTATGACACATGGACATGAACTAAAGGGGGGGAATGAGGGTGGGAGAGGGTGTGCAGGGTGGAGCGGAGTAAAGGGGGGAAAATGGGACAGCTGTAATATCATAATCAATAAATTATATTTAAAAATGAAAAGAAAGTTCTGCAAAGTTTGTTATAAAAAAGAGAATATAAATAAATAAAATATATCAATTTTTCACTCCTACAAATTCAATTTATAAGTATTTTTCAAAAAACATAGCATGAATCCAAACAAATGATTTATATTCTGATATAAAAAACAATTACAACCTACATGATGTAATCACTAATACGTGTTTTTTTCTAATTTGCTATTCATCACTATCTCCTCCCAAAGTCTTTAAATCTCCATCTATCTCATCATTCCTTGTTTCTTCCTCTCTCAGGGAATACGTGTGCTTCTCAGAGGTCAATTACTACAATTACACTCATTTCCATTCCCTTCCGCCAAACAAGAACTTCCTTTTCCAGTATCCCTACACAATGCAGTATCTTCACTGTGACAGTGTCCCTTTTAAGACTATGAGTACTGGAACCAGTCCATCTAAGTTCAATCTTGACTCAGTTATCACTGTTACCAGCTATGTGGCCATGACTAAATTAAATAAGCTTTCATTGCCTTAGTTTCCCCATCTTCAAAATGGGCATGATAATACTACCTACCTGATAGGGTTGTTCTTAGAATTAAATGTTACTACATTTAAAGAACTTAAATGATTATCTGCCATCTAGTAACTGCTCAATAAATGTTAGTATCATTAATTTTATCACTGAACTTGTAGTCAGAGGAAAGCAGAGACAAATGAGCAATGAGAGAGTAATAAAAATGCATAATATTTCTTAAAGAAAAAGAAAGAGGAGCTGATGAGGGATAAAATAAGAAATGACTGGCAGTAATGAGTGTTCAGTTAATACTAGTGATTGCCAAGCCAGGAATCCTATGCCTAGTTTATACCCAAAATAAATGAAAACTTATCCACATTAACCCATGTGCACAAATGTTCATAGCACCGTTATTTATATCAATCAAAAAGTAGAAACAACTAAAATGCCCATCGGCTGATGAGAGGATAAATATAATGTAGTTTGTCCATACAATGGAAATTCTGCAACAAAAAGGCATGAAGTACTGATACATGCAATAATTATGGATGAATCTTGAAAACATTAGGCTAAGTGAAAAAGCCAAAGGAGGGTAGGATCAAGAGTGGGAGGTGGGGATGGGTGGGGCAGGGGGTAGTGGTGGTGGGGAAAATGGAGACAACTGTACTTGAACAACAGTGAAAAGAAATGTCATCAATAAAAATAAAACTAATAATAAAAATAAAGAAAAAAGCCAGTCACAAATGATCACATAAGGTATGATTCCATTTATATGAAATGTCCAGAATAGGCAAATGCATAGAGACAGAGACAATTAGTGGTTTTCTGGAATGGGATTACTAAGATGAGGAGGTGGGCTTAATGGCAAAAGATTTGGGGGTGAGTGTTGAGGATGTTCTAAAATTGATTGTGGTAATGGTTATGAATTACTGTGAATATAAAAAAAATAGTTGTATGCTTAAAATGGGTGACTTGCATGCTGTATGAATTATATTTCAATAAAGCTGCTGCTGCAAAAAAAACGCAGCAGCAGCTAGGCAGAAGACAATGGCTTCAACATTCATTGCACTGTCCACATGGTAGATTTTGTAGCATATAACTTTAGTTTCTTTAGTATTTACAACTGATTTTTGAAATGTTTAGTCTCATTGTCCTATATAATTTCATGCTTAATTATTGAGATTGCTGACTTATTCCACCATTTTCCCACTATGAACATTTGAGAGTTGATCACTTTAAGAAGACACTGTTCTCATACCTAATTCCCTGAATTTTAGGGCTCCTTCTGGATTTAAGTATCTTTGTGTTATCTGTTGTGACTTTCAGACAAAGAAGAGAATAGAGTACTAATTAAGTACGCCTTAATTTGAGAAAACCTTGGCTTTTAAGGATACTTTCAAAAACACTTAGTGCTGAAGCATTTAAAAAAACAAAAACAAAAACAACAACAACAACAACAACAAACCTGCTCCAAAGGTGGGACAGGGACCTACTTTTTGTTAGGGTAAAAAGACTTAATGTGGTCCCACAATGACTGAGACCATTTGCTTTTGGAGAACTTGTCACTTTTACCAAATCATACCCTGTTCCCTGAACCTTTGATTAGTCATGTGTACATTCAGAACTGATTTCAGTGCTTGTTGACGAGTCTTGCACAACATCATCAAAGGTTTATTATCCTCTAGGGACTGAGAACACTTACAGCATGCAGGAAGAGATTTCTGTGATCTTCTTTAAAACAAAAGGAGGCATTAATGATTAACTCATAATATTCATCAATTTTTAAAAATAAGTCTTCATATACTGTATCTTCTCTTTCTCACACATACACATGTATACACACACACACAATTTGCAGGGTTTTAGCAAAATAAGTGTAAATAGGTCCCTCTGGATGAATACTGAAAACATCACTGGAATACTGGCATTCTGCTTTGTTAATCACCTAACACATGGGACCTGATAGATCCACATTCTTCAACACCCACTGACAAAGAATTGTATTGTTCACTTTTTGGAAAAGCATTAGCATGCAAAAAAGGAATATTAATTACAATGTACTTCAGTATCAATGGCTTTCCAATAAGTTATCAAGTTCTATAAGAAGGAATAAAATGACCTAGTACATGCTACAGGAACTTGTAAGGAAATATGATAATTGAGAATCTCTTTTCAAACACTAAAACACATACCTAAATAAATGTTGACAAAATTAAGCAGTTTGGAAGACAGTTTTGCATTTATGACTTAAAGATGCTAATTCTATCTCTGTGTTAAGAATTAATACTCTAAAAACTAAATAATTCTTCATAAAACCCATTTTAATTCTCCTAAAGGATTAAGAGAGACAAAGAATGTTTTTCTCTAGAGAAAAGTTATTTATTAATTCCTCGTGGATCTATTTTTAAGGAATTTGGTTATGAGACAGGGAGTAACTTCTCAGGGAACACTCAACATGGAAAACTTGGTACAACAGTTCCATCTAAATGTATTTTTAATTACTTAATCTGCTAATGAAATTACAATAACCCCCCCCAAAACAATATAGCAAAACTTGCTTTTAGCCAAATTATTTCTCAAAAGACATTGTGCAACCTCTGTAAAAAAGTCATGATAGTCTCATATAGTAAACAGGAGAGAGTCTGCTCCCTTCTAAAGTACTGTGCAATATCAATTTACCTAATAAAATAACTTCTGAAAGTACATTCTGGTGTTTGTATGATTCCCATTTTGGCATGTTAATCTTATTTCAGAAAATAACACTATTCATTCGGTGTAAAAACTGGGGATCATATCTCCCTTCCTTCAGGTCTGACTGCACCTTCTCTGACTCTTAGTGCCAAGTGCTGACTGTATGTGGAGATTAAGGGAGAGACCTTGTAAACTGACTCACTTTCAGAGGCTTTGACCATTAGACTTGCTACCTGATTTCCCACAATTGAACAATGAATGATTTTAAGCCCTTGGGACATATGCTAGTGTTGTTCTCAGGCCTGCCAAATTAATAGTTAGAAAGATTTAAAGTCTTTGAGAGACACTGCACATTATAATTATGACAATGTCCTTGCATGCTTTATACACTCCAGCTATATAGGTTTGGGAGCTTGTCTCCTGAGAACAGTCCTGTCATTTCAAAAGTCAGACTATTCTTACTTTCCAAAAAAAAAAAAAAAAAAAGGAAAAAAAACCTCATTCATGAATGTGGCCAATTGCAGCAATGGTGATGATAGGTGATTTTTTGCAGGATTAGGTTGCCAGACTCTGGAAGGCATGATTTCCACAAGCATCTTGAGGTTAAGTCACTGTAAGTCGTTAGAACAAGATTTGGGGCTCTTCATTGGAATCATTAGCAAAATTTTGAGAAAAGAGAAGGAAGTATATTAGAAATACATGGTGGAAAGAAAATTCCTGGAACCTGGCACCTAAATGGGCCCAAGGTAGAAGTGAAGGATAAAAGTTATAATAATAATAATAATAATAATAATAATAATAATAATAAACCAAATTTGTTTTTTTAAAAATTCTATAATAATTAGCAAGTGATTTGAACTTCCTCAAGTAGTTATAAGGATGCCAGGAAAAGGGAAGAGGACATGTGGGTTCTGGGCAGAGAATAGGCTTTGCTTGGCTGTTCTGTGTAGTAAGTTAAATGCTTAGGGAGGCACATTCCCCTTTTCAGGTCAGCAGGGTACCATTTAGTACATTACTACTGAAGTACTCTGCTGACCTGAATGAATTAATGCAGCTTCTAATGGTGCTTAACTTGCCAGTACTGAGAGCCGAGGCACCAGAAGTGATAAATATTCTATTAGTCCTTTCTATTTAATAAACCAAACATCCAAAAATGCCAGTGAAAGGAAGTTCCTTTAAAGTGAAAGAACTGGGTTGTGACAGGAATATTCAGGTGACAATTTTAATCAGCAGTTTTCCTTCCAGCTTGTAGATGGCCCAATGAGTCTAAGCTCATCATTCCGGTTGACTGCATGCAGTCAAGTATGCAGTCCCATGTGGCCAGCTCTTAGATTACATGCCATCTGCAATATATTTAAGGGAATCTGCTAACTTGGAGGAATAAATATGGGCTCCCAAATGATTAAGCCCTAGACAAAATGTTTGCCTCTGTGCCTCCCATCCTTCCTCTTCCTTTCCAATTCCCTGGTCTTCCTTTCCTCAAGTATGTCAAAAAACGTTTTCATTAGCAGAGCTTCAGAATTAGTAGCCCAGGGCAGAGTTGAGAAGAGAGCACAGTTAGGACTCCAGCACAGACTCCTACTATCTGTGAGGACTGGAACAGGGCATTTTGCTCTGAATCTCAGTCTTCATATGTTGAAATGGACATAACAATATCTAGCTGTTCGGAATGGTAAAACAGATAATGCACATGATTATAGTTCCTATAGATTCTCGCTTCAAAAAGTAGCAATATTTAAAAAGGTGATAAATGGATAAGTCAATTATCAATAGGGCTTCACTGTCCACATCAGAAGAATGTGGCATCAGAAGAAGGGATATTTTGGGTAAGATTCTTGCTGATATCTCAAACATCACATATAGACAGTCAATGGCCAACACTAGCTATCAATGAGGCTCTTCTAGACAAGGACATATAATCACAGCCTAAAAAATCAATGTTTTAAAACTTTAAAAGCTTTCCTCCCAAACCATAATTAAGCAATATAATCAAATTTGTCAATAGCTCATTTCTTTCTGCCTCGGCCCTGCATTCCACTAATTTTATTAGCAGATATTCAGGTACAAAGAATTCTTCAACCCTAACCTTTCTCTATACCACTCCTTAAAAATTGCTTAAAGGGGAAATATAACCCTAACATTTATTCCTTCAGCAACATGGAGAGCAAAGTGTATATTCTATGCTTTCTAATATTTCCAGTAAAAAAAAAGGTTTTAGGAAAAACTGAATCAGTAATTTTTGAGAGTATGGTCTCAATACACTTTTATATTTACATATACACATTTAATATTGTAAGTCTTATAGTCAAGACAACAAAAGTAGGATTCCTTAAAATAAAAAAACTAAAACATTAGTAAAAACTTGCAAAACTAGATAAAGTAAAATGTTGCCACACACAATATTTGTTTCCTGGGATAATACCAGAAGAGGTTGTTATAATAATTATTCTTTAAGCAGAACTCTCACTGACACTATTGTCAAATGAGTTTACAAAAGGTTCTCTAAGAAACATCTGGTTCTACAAGGGGCGTGACTGAAGTTATAATCTGACACATTCTACATTTTTGATCGAGTGGTTCTCTTCTTCATTTTTTAGGCAATGCATCAGAAGCATCATCCTCATGCATGAAAAATGATGTTCATGTGTCAACTAAGAGAGAAGCTCTATCCTGTCCTCACAGTCCCACCATAATGTTTGTCTAAAACTGATCAATAAAGTCTTGCCACATTGGAAGGCAGTGAGAGTAAGCCGAGGTATACAAGTAACCCAGGAGACCAGTCACACTCAGTCTTTTGGCAGACCATCCATTGGTGAAAAAAAGCATAAAAGTTTTGATGCCTAGTATATGGATTCAGCGTTTGCCACAACCAATGACCCTGCCACATTGGAAGAACCAAGTGAGTTAGGGCACATTGCCTTGGAGAAGATGTCTTATGTCCTACCACATTAATGGGACAGAACATCCATACACAGACATTTTAAAACTTGGCACATAGTGAGTGCTCAATAAATGCTTCTGTATTTATTAGAAGTAAAACTTGGGACATTCTGCAAACAGAACTTTGGCCATTATGCCTATATCCAATGCCACATTCCAGTAGGCTACAGAATCTGTGAAGACAGTTCCTCATGGGTGAGAGGGGCCCGTGCTCCCATTGTTGTTCTTCTTTTGAATAAATCATATCACCATAAGCCTTCATGCAATACACTGATAATTTGGGGAAAAGTGCCTTTTGAGGCTTGAATTATCTGAATAATGAACAAATCTCCACGTCTAATTGAACTCAGCCCGAGCATGGACTCCAATGCAAAACAAACTTGGGAAAGCATTTCCAGTAGAACTCGGGCAGGCCAGATGTTCTGGAAGCAGAATGTGGTCATTATGCACATACCAGCTCCTCCTCACTCCACCCCAGGCCAAGACCCTTTCAGCAGCACGAGGCCTGGCTAACATATGACTTTGGCTGCATCACCGTGTGGCATCCCAGGACCCACTGGAACACTTCAACAATTTTCTACAAGCTCCACTGACAGGGACAACTAATCTGAAGAAACACCCAGGGAGGGCACGTTTATTATGAGATAACACCTTGGTCCACATTACCTAACTCACCTTGGGGTGGGTGAACCACAGGCAATTTACTGCTTTTGGTTAAACCACATCTACACTTCATAGGCTATAGAATGAGCACAGGTTAGACAGAAACATAATATAAATTGTAAAGTACAAGGTGACATGGCCTTGAAGTGTGGCAAATGGTGGTGCCAATTTTTTATTGCATTTCAGCAGTATGAAGTGGTGTGTGTATATGAGTGGGTGTGTGTGTTTCTGTCTGCCTGTGTGTGTTTGGAAGGACAGAAGAGCTCATAGGGTGGAGCACTGTCCTTCCTAAGGCCCATTCTGACATAATCACTGCACCCGCACACCCAGGAATTCACCCAGGGGAAACAGCTCCTTTTAAACAAAATGTACCCTGGGAAAGACCAAAAAGTAATTTAAACCTTTGGATGAACTACTTGGCTTGTATGAAAAGGCCTCTTTCCCCATAATTGCAGGAATGCTAGTTTTCTTGAGGGATTAGATATATAATCTTGCAACGTAGAGTACTTCCATGGAGAAGATGTCCAGGTGGGATAAAGCAGTAAGGATTTCAGAAAACCAGAGAAAAGCATACTCTTGTGAGCCTGACAGTAGCGCTCCAGTTAAGGAAAGACACATCAGAAATACAATAGGAGGCTTCCAGTGACACATTTCACTCTCTATAGATTTTGTCTGGGTTTGTTAACAATTTCTCTATCCTGAGATAGATGTAAAAAGTTGCTGATGCATTGTCTAAAGCAATCTTTCCAGAAATTGCTATCTATACCATCTATCTATTATCTATCTATCTATCTATCTATCTATCATCTATCTATCTATCTTCTATCTTCTATCATCTACCAAATACTTGGATAAACGAAATGTAGGATCATTTTTTTCCTAGTGAAATACAAAGAGGGGTTTGGCTTATAATGTAATATATTCCTTGCCATGTGAATGCAATGAGAAAGTCCATATTTGTGCTGGAGTCATCGTGTTAGAACACATGGCTGTGCTTCAGCAAATGTCAAGCTTAAAAACAGAAGTAGACGTATTAGATAGGGCTGGCCAACTACATTGTGATCTCAAAACACCCATGATTTATTAGTTGTTATTAGCTAACCAGCTTCTCTGTATTTGATCTGTGTATTTATCCATCCTAAGTATTACGAAAGCATGTTTTGTTCTACTACGGAAACTCTGCCTTGGCTTTTTACATGAGAATACAATAAAATAACTTGAATTGTGATTACTTTTTAAAATAAATCCTGCAACTGGAATTGAATTTCACACTGCATTTCAACTTTGAAAGAATACATATCTGAAACTAATACAAAAAGTGCACAATTTTCCATATTCAAGTTAACATTAAGCAACAGGAAAAAATAACTTCTGTTTATCTCTGAAAACAGCTTTCTTCATCTAAACAAATGACTAGAATAAGACTGAGGAAAACCTGTTTTGGTTTCTTAGACACACACACATATTCCAATTTCCTTTTGCACAATGAGTTTTATGCAAATGCTTCCCACACAATCTCCTGACCTCTTTCACCATCACACTGGGACAATGACAGTTCCATAATTGCAATGGTACATATCTGAGATATTTGATTTTAAATTGCAAAGTTGGACTCAGGCCTACTGAAACAAAAATCCTTCTGATTCTTTGTTAATTCCAAACTGATTGGGTTGTTATTTCCTACTAGAAAAAAATTGGCCAAAAAATGCAGGTAAGGCTAATTATTCCATTTTTTATTCCCTCAACACATACTTTTGCCAACGTGGCTCCTTGCAGTCTCTTCTTTGACCCACCCCCACACATGAATTTCAGTTTTCAACCCAGATTCTTTCATCCATAACATGGATAATGAGAAAACTCCAAAAATATTCCTGGGGGAATGTTACACTAAAAGTTACCTAGGAGCCAATCCCACATGTTTTCCTCTGCTCACCAAGGAGACAAGAGATTCATCGACTGCTCTCAGAGAATTTGAAACCCAAATAAGACAACAGCATTATGAAATTCAGACAGACTATTGTGCTTCACTTCTAGCACATAAAGGAAGAAAAAGAGCTAGGGCAACTCAGCTTTTGACTTTGAACCATTAAAACTGGGAACACTTCCCTTAAAATACAGGTTATATCCTAAAAACAGTGGATGTGCAGGTGTTGAAAGTCCTGCAGGGGATGGTCAGTGTCCCATCAGCTGGCTGGGAAAGTTTTGGCCACTCCAAGAACAAGCAAAGAACAAGCAAAACTGTAAATCAGAAATATCACCCAAGTCGTATATGTTTCTTCTTGCTTTGAATGTGTACTGAAAAGTGGTTTTTCATTAAATGTTTTTACTGAACTTTTTTTGAAAAAGTTTGGGATCATTTAAAGGGGAAACCAAATTGCAATGCATTTTAAAGGGGTTTCTTGAAAACATTCTCCAGTTTATTCATTAGTCCATTGTTCTTCCTGCAAATATTTATTGAAGACTCATTATACAAATTCCAACTGATGAAAATTTGTAGAGAATGCAAAGCCATGAAATAAGAAGAATATAATCAAATCTAAAAAAGTGGTTAGCTGGGAAACCCTGTTTTTGCACTAGTTACAAATATGGATATGGATACAAATACACACCCATTTTACCTTGCAGTGCTGACTGGAGCTGTCTGTGCATTTAGTATTAACCTCGTCATACACTTGCACACATTAAAAGGGAAGATTAAGGGTAAGCTTCAGTTTCATTTTATTGTTTTAATGTTCTATACCAATTTTACTTTATCATGAAAATTTCTGGGCAAAAATAAAAATAGCACTTCAGAAAATCTTGCTTGAAGAACTGAGTAAGATTTTCTTAAGAAACTTCCTTTTGGAAAAAAAATCTCAGGAAAATAGTACTGCCAAGAAACGAATACCGCCTTGCTTGGTTTTGTGGCCATCATTAGCAATAGACATAAAGGTCTTCTCTTTTTCTGAGTCCATATGGAAAGATCATCAACGCATTGTGCCTCTGGGTTCTTTGCCAAAATACCATAACCCACAAGCCTTCTACCTTAAACATAAAAGGAAAGGTGTTGTTCTGGTCAAATAAAGAAATAATTTTTACTAGCATACGTCTAATGTTAAGGCTGCCTAAATCCTGCCAAATACATTAAAACAACATCTGTAAAACAGATTTTCATTAAATTGATCAGTTTAAAGTTAAGCAGCTAGGCAGATGATGCTTTTAAGCTCACCCTTAACCTTTAACCTTTAACCTTCTTAAACTGGAATGAGGACACATACTTCTTTTAGGTAATACAGAAAAAGGTAGTCTATTCAAATGAAACTGACACATGACCACATTTGAAGTGTGAATCAATGCATTGTCAGTAGCAAGAAAAGCTGAATTCTCACAGCTATGCATTTGCCTTATAACTGCTACTTGTCACTTTCCCTTAAAGACTGAATAATTCCCAATAAAAATGATGTAAATTAAGCTCTTAATGAAAGTGAATTTTATATAGGAGTGTATTGTCTAATCATTAACTCAGAAATTATTTTAAGTCTAATTTTAATATTTTTGCCAAATTACAAACCATCATTTTTCCCAGGCCCAAGACAATTTGTTAGTTTTTCACTTAAAAGCAATTAATGTTACTTGTGAAGCAATTTTATTTTGCTCACACAAGCCGACCAAGGTTGCTAAATCCTCATTACCACATCATTTTTTGTAATTCAGCTTAGAAATGGTATCCCCAACACGCTGCTTCTTCAGAGGACTGTTATAGTTACTAATAGAAACAAAGAATGCTCTTTAAAGGATAATGTAGTTTAATTGCCTAATACCAAGTTGCCATGTTCAACTATTTCTTTGTTCAATCTTCTTTTAATTCAAGGTAGGTTTGTGCACACTTTATTTTTGTTTGTTTGCTGACTACATTATGAGGGAACTTGGGTGTTTAAGAGATAAACAAATAAAAAAGAGTTGGGGAAAGCATTTTTTATATGACATAACATTTTTAAGGTAAGAGGATATATATATCCGTGGGTTTGGGAATCTAAAGTTCTTTCTACTTTAAAGCCCCCTTTATAAACAAGGCTTTATCTCATTGGGTTGTTACCCATTCCAAGACAATATCCAACTCTCTCTGCAGAGGAACTTCCAGACTAACTCTGGCACCCAGCAAACTGCTCTGTAGACAGTGAGAGTGGTCAATCCGTACTCGTGGAATGAATGGATAAATTTAATACACACATGGACACACATGGACACACATGTCTAAATAATTACCAAACAATTAGATTAAATAACCTTTCCTGAGAAAATAAACAGTAACACCCAATCTGTCTTGAGCTTCCCACATGAGATTAATAAAACAGAAAATTTTGTACCTTTAAATTTTCTCTTCACAACATGTTAAAGTGTTAGAGGATCTGCTCAGCCCATGAATATTCTATCTGGGTCCCAGAATTGAGATCTATTATTTATACAAACTTAATGTTTGGGTTTTTTTTTTCCTAGGAATTCTAAAATTTTTAATAGGTCAGGTATCAGGAAAAGAAGTTGATAATTGAACAGTGGTCAACTGTTGCTGTAAAACTTATGAACTGTAATACAATTAATTCATTAGTTTATATTTTTAATACCACCAATTTAGAAGCTTTCCATCTCACATTAAGGCCTGAACTCCCCTCAAACTATGTAACCCAAATCTAATGCTTTCATTATTGATCCACAAAGTACCAACATCACAGGAACAACGTTATAAATTCTCCTACCACATCTTCAGGATTTTATACTCAGTATATCAATTTGGAATTTGAACTTTAAGAAACAACCTAAATAAATTGTACCAGGCCAGCCCAACTAAATTGTTCTGGCATGTGCTCTAGACAGCCAAAATCTGCTCTTGTTATGTGTTTATAGTTTGAAATAGTATTAGAAAAGCCATAGGTGTTACAATCACTGGTTGACTCCTGAAAGTATAGTTATCAATGATTTCTAGTATAAATCAATAGACAACACTTGTAAAATGGATTTTGTAATCATATTTAGAGCTTGTTACAATGATGAATGGTTTGCAATACTTCCTGAATTTTAATGTCCTCTAGGCAAAAGAAGTTTTTAATAAGTTACTAAATTATTCATCATAGAAATGAATCTGTTACATGGGTACATGAACCAAGACAATCAAGCCAGACCAGTAAACCAACTGCCAAAAATAAACTAACCAGTAATCAGGGTTTAGGAAAAGTCAAGACAAGTTGTATAATCAACATGTTCATCATTTGCATGTATTCATTACTTCTGCAGGGGTTTTTTTTATCAGCAGAGATAAAAGTATATTTGCCATTGAATGAACATTTTTATCCTTGACATACCCATTGGGAGATAAAAAACATTACTTGCTGGGAAAAGTCATGCAAAATAACAACTAAATAAAAGTTTTCAACTGATGCTAAGGGAGAGAGAGTGTGTGTTTATTTAATACTGCTAGGAACTCAAAAAAAAAGAGAGAAAATGCATACATGGAGTTTGGATTGTCCTTGTTTGTCACCAAATAAAAGATGATATATTTACAAGGTAGTGCTATTTTTGTCTCTTGCTCCCTGTAACCATTCATATTTAGCCATGAGCAGTATATTACACTAAAAAAATCAGTCAATAACAGAGGTCTAAGAGTATTGTTTTACATATGCTAATACTCAGGAAAGTTAATTTATTTGGGGGAAACCAGAAGCAATCACTGCCACTGAGATAGGTGCAAAAGGGATACATGGCCATTCTTTCAAATTATCCTGTTCCCTAGATTTCAGCATAACGTGTAGTAGTGTTTAGCAGACACTGTGTCCCTTGCCCTTTATTTTTTTCTTCACTTGCAGATTTGTGCTCCAAGCTCTGAAATAGTTAATTCCCTTCCTGTCTCTATGCTAAGGGAAAGGGATATCACTCTTACCTTGTAGAGCTTCAGGGCAGCCTCGTGCCTGTGATTGGTGGTATGCAAGCGTAACTTATCCACACTGTTGGTGTAGTAGTCACAGGCGTTACACTTCAGGTGGACAGGGTTGCCAATGGCGATGCACTTCAGCCTCCACTCATTGCTTTTGCCCCCTTCTTTAATGTGAGCCACCAGCTGGTACTTCTGCATATGTTTGTCAGTCTTGCAGTGGAGCTGGAAGTTGGCTTTGAGCTGAGTGTTGTAGTTACAGAGCTTGCACTGGTAGATATCTCCAATTACAGCCCTCCACTCCTCTTCAGGGAGAGTGCGTTCACTGCTCACATGCATGCTCAGGGCTTCCAGGCTGTCAGAGGTGAATTTGTTGCACACAGCACACTGGAATAGCTTTAGTGCTGGGTCACTGATATAAGGTGACAGCTCTCCTGCAGTAAGGAGGGACAGGTCATCACCCATTAGCTGACCACTGGCAAGCCGGATTTCAGGCGGCAGCTCATTATTTACTACAGGAAGAAAAAAATTAAAGGGAAAAATAGATACTAGAAAACACAGTACACACAAAGGAATCTGTAAAATAAAGTTGTGACCAGAAATGTGCTTTCTCTAAGAGTTTAAACCATAAAAAGCTTTAATAGGATTGAATTGAGATCAATTACAATCATCCCTTTCAACTTCTAAATGCCCTCATCAGATAGCTTTAATTACTCCTACTGGGCATGATGTCATTCTGGAATTTGTATTTTCGAGGGCAAGAAAGGTGATCAATACCATAACAGAACAGTCTTGTGCTTGCGATTTAAGAGCCTAGATAAACTTACATAAGCATTAATTGTTATTTCACAATTTGTCTAAAAGCTTGATGAGATTTGGCTAATACTGTAGGCGTGCCTATAATCTCTTGCCAAATACCTGGGATAAGGTAACGGTATTACTGTTAGTTTAATTATCTTCAATCACAGACAAGAAAATAGTTTTCACAAATATTTCATTAAAAA
Organism: Phyllostomus hastatus; assembly: GCF_019186645.2. NCBI lineage: Eukaryota > Metazoa > Chordata > Mammalia > Chiroptera > Phyllostomidae > Phyllostomus > Phyllostomus hastatus. The sequence goes on along the minus strand of NW_025333932.1, from coordinate 6,131,541 downwards.
TAATGGTCTACCTTTTAGAAGCTCAAGTTTGATATTTTAGGGAATAACTGCCAAAACTGAAGCTATAAACCTGGCAAGGTACATAACTAATGATTACAGGCAACTCACACATGAGTGTTGTTTAATCAAACTATTGAATGAAGACTAAGTTTGCTAACTCCTCTCAGGCTGCCCTGAAGCCCTTAACTGCTTCCTCTATGGAGTTAATTCAGATTTGAATTGAAGCCCAAGTGTTTTGATTATCAGCTTAAAGAGAAAGTCCCTTCCAGTAAACTCTACCCTGTTTGTCTGCATTTACCACTTCATCTGGGAGCATCGCACCAAGCCAGACTGTGCTGAGAAGCTAATAGGGATGCAGAAAAACAGTAACTACTAACCGAGTCCAGGTGCCAAGGAAGCCGCTGTGGCCGGATCCAGCTGAAAGGGACTGATCATTAGCTGGGGGTCGGCAGGGTTCTCCAGCTTCATCCCAGTCAGGCCTATGTTCTGGGCCAGGTAGTACTGGTAGAGCTCTGCCTCCGCTGGGGCCAGGCCAAGGTGTAGGTTATGCTGAATCTGCTTCATATTCTGCTGCAAAAGCATCATATTATGCATGTGCTTTTCGCTGGTCATATGAATCCGGAGGTTCCTTGCAACATTGGTTTCATAGTCACAAACCTCACACCGCCAGGTGGGTTTCTGCTTAGGTTTAGACGGAGAGGGTGTTCCACAGCCACTGAGGCTGGTGTTGGGGGCTGGGGTGGAGTGGCCAAACACCTGATCACCATTGCCATTTTGGAGATTCTGAACATTGTTCAGGTGCTTGTCGGACTGCATATGAATACTGAGGTTGCCTTTGGTAGTGGTGGAGTAGTTACAAACCTCACAACGGAAGGGTTTATAGCCACATGTGTAGCTCTCACCCCGGGCAAGCCTGGGGTGAGGCTGTCCAGTCTTACAATAAACACAGGAGCCACCAGGCTCGGGGTGCTTCTCCTTCATGTGGGCCTCCAAGGTCTGCTGGTATTTGTAGTGCCAGTTACATTTGGGACACTTGAGGGTTTTGCATGAGTTCCTTGAGTGCATCATAGTCATGTGACCACCTAGGGACCTCGAAGATCCCAAAACCGTGTCGCACTTTGGACACTCGATGCCACTGCCAGGTGAGCCATCTCCTCCAGGCCCCGGGGTGCCAGGAGCACTGGGGGCAAAGCCATGCTGGTGAGGAGGAGCTGCACTGTCCTCGTCCCCCCGGCCTATTTCACTGGGGGGAGCAGCCATGAGGCTGTCTTTGATGGCACCAGCTTCTGCGAAGTCCTTGCCACCAAAGCCGTAGGCAGGAGCCACACTGCCACTGGCTCTGACAGCAGCAGCCTGCTGCTTCTTTTCCACATCATCGGAAACTGTGGCAGAGGAGGACGAGGTACCCTTTTCAATAAATTTTAGCACACTGGATGATAGAGGAGAAATGCTTTGGTTTAAGAGAGGGAAATCTTTGTGACCAATACTATCAGTGAGTTCTCCTAGTACTTCCTCGTCATCAAGTTCATTGGAATAGACATCCTCCTCCTCCTCATCTCCCACATCAGGGGGCTCGCTCTTGACAGGGCATGACCCTTCAGGGTGCACAGCGGTGCTCTCTTTCGGCCTTTCACAGTTGTTCTCTTGGTCTTTGCTCTCTGACATCTTGCTCGACTCAGAGGATGGGTGGCTGAGGGAGACAGAGGTAATCGGGGTGTTCACGACTAAACTAGACAGCCCCCCCAGGGTCACTTCAGCCTTTGGCATTGGGTTGATCCCCAGCGGCTGCTCTGCAGAGCTCGATGTGCCTGAGCTGCCTTTCAGGAAGGCAAAGCCAGCCGGCAGGGAGTCACCATTTTCAACATGAAAAGCGCTCCATAAACCACGGAAGGTCGGGTCGGGTCCTATGAGGTTTGTAGTAGAAAAATGGGGATAAACAGAAGTGGATTTTTTTGGTTCCAGAAAGCTTATAAGAGGTTCTTTGTCTTTGCCAATCCCCTGTATTATGGCGGAGATGCATTTATTACTGAGGAGCTTCTGCTCCTCGTCATTGAGGGTCATCCGATGATCATGCACAGCATGGGTTACAAATGACCTGATATAACCGAAAGACAACTTGCACAAGAAACACATTAAAACAGGTTTCCTTTTCCCATCACTAACACAACCATCGAATTTGGACAAGTCCACATTGTTGGGGACATCTTTGGACACACAGGAGTTTTTGGCTGAGCCATCACTGGTTAGATAGTCTTTCTCTCTCTTGTGTCGGAGATCATAGACACGGAAACTGTGCAACACAGGACCAACTCCTGCTAATGCTGAGGTATTTGGGAAAGCCTGATCGGCTGTAAATGGTTTCCCGAGGGATGAAGCAATATGAAAAGTGTTGATGATCTGTGGGTAGAAAGACAGAGGTGCAGAAGCGGCCTGATCACCCTTCTCTCCAGCGGATGCCAGGGAGTCCAGGAACATCGTTGTGGAGAAGAGTTTCCTGTTTGCCCCAGTCTGTGCATTCTGCCCACTTTCTTTGGAGTCCTCAATTATATATGCTGACCCATCAGGCTGGTAAACAATTTCCCCAGTGAGATTCTCCACGTCACTGTCCTCTAACTCACTGACTTCGCTCTCGTCGTCTTTCAGGGCGGGCAGGCGGGCGTTCGGGCAGTGGTGTTCCATGTATTTCTGTAAACTGGGAAAAGAAGTGGCACATTCGTTGCAGGGTATCTCCTTGGCTGAGGTGACCTGAGTGGCAGCGGCATGCTCGATGCCGAAACCCAGCAAGACTTCACTTTTGCATTCCTCCGTTTTCAGGTTGTCATCTGTGGAGCTGTTTTCCCTGTCAGGCTCCATCCCTGCAACTTTCTCTGGCACCTCATTATCAAGTTGTGTCGCTGCACATAGCTTTGATGTGCTCTGCCCATTTTCCTGCCTTGAGATAGGAGGGGAGTCACAGGTTTCCATGGCAATTGCTACATGGGGATCTCATTTCATCCAGCCTGTCAGGGACCTGGATAAAAAATAAGGTGAGAGAAGGCATTTTTATTAAATAATGACACAGCTCACTAATAGCCCATCACTAATTTACAACAGCTGTAAACTTGACTATCTAAAAAGGTGAGGGGAAAAACAAAACCAGCACACCTATCTGTCACAGGCAGACTTTGTGTAAATAGAGCAAAATAATGCAGATAGCTATCACAGGCATGGTTGACATCCTAGGTATTTTTGAAATTGCTATGAGCATTCATCATAAACCTAAAATATATATCAGTAATCTATATCTTTTTAATTCCTATTTTCTAAAAACACATATAATATATGTAGAGGCTTTAAAACCACCTTGACCATAATGGAAATGGCTTTCACATATGAAGGCAGGAATAAAAGAACAATGCAAATAACTTGTAATTTTTAATATTTAGATTTTACTTTATCAGGCAGTGCCTAGAAGGGGGGGAGTGGGGAAGGGAGACCAACTATATAGGAAACTTAAAATTAGAAATATTACAGTCATAGGCAGCACAGACCACACTCTTCTCCAGTTTTCATTTTGCCCGTAAATCAGCTTACTACAAATCTTCCTTGTGAAAAAGCTCTCAGCAGGTATCTGGCTGGCCCTGATGAAGCACCAATCACAATTCTTCCCCACACTTCAGTCACTTCAATGGGCAGCAGAACAGAAATTAATATTTACTGCAACCAGTCCTATCATCCTAGGGGACAATCACATTCACTCCATTTTTTTTTCACTGCAATATGTAATGAACACCATTTCAAACACCATTTTGATGTTATCAATCCTGGTGAGTTGCTTATCTCTCAACCATGCCTCAATCGGCACCTCCCCTGGCTTAACAAATCATATGCAAGAAATACTGATGAAAATCCTTCAATCTTTTTTTAATTTAATTTTTAAAAAGTTTTTTGCAGCCAGCCATCTTAGGCCATAAACTCCCTTTGTTGAGAACAAGGTACACTCTCTGAAAGCCATCTCACATTCCAGCAGCAGGGTCAGGCACCAGGGGAAAGTTGAGCATGCACTGGTAAAAATGTGTTCCCCTTCTGTGTATGTATGTGCACATGTGCCTGCAGCCCTCAGCTACTGTAATAGCAGCTTGATTACAGCTTAAGCTTCTCTGAGTCCCTGCAGATCTCTCAGTTTGCAGAATGATGGCACTGTACACAACCGTTGAGTGGGCTGAAACTTTCGTGTTTATTTTCAGCCTAGGACATAGACTCTGTCTCGGTTTTATGAAACAGGTAAGCAATCTCTCAAATCTCACAATATGAGGGACTCATAACTTCAAAGCAACTAGCCCCTTAATGTAAAAGTATCAACATTTCAAGTAGGCTGATGACTTTTGATAGAAGAAAGCTCAATGTTGCTGTATTCTATTATATATTTTATTGGGTAGGAAACACATGCAGTGTCTCACCCTGGATGCCCTTACATTTATTACATAGATTTCAACAGTGGCAGGGAGCTAAGAAGAAAACAAAATTCTGGTCTCACCCATCTTACTAAGCATTTTAGAAATTCCTTATGAAAAGTTTTTATAGGAAAAAAAAGCCTCATTGAAGGTCACTGGCATATTAAGTGTGAGGAATAACTTCTTAATACTCTCTTGACTGTAATCAAATTTAATCTTGGCAGCTAAATCAGAGAGGAAGTGATCAGTGTACATCAAAAGATCTGCAGAGATTAAAAATGAAATCAAAATTTGTTGTGGTATCTGCCATAGTTAAAATGACATTCTAATTGCTCACAAATCAAACATCACAAAGCTTAGTGTGTAATTTTAATCATTGATAAGCTCCAGGTTAATTATCTTCATGGCATGCATGCAGCTTTTAAAACCCTCTGAAATTATCTGATAACCATAAGCATGAAAACCTAATGATTTTCTAATTAGTCCACAAACATAATGTTTACCTTTGCATTCACCAAATTGGCACAAACAATGTATACATATGGAGGGCAGCCAAAATGCCCCAAACATAATCTCCTGCTAGACTGAAAGAAGTGAGGAAGGCAGTAATAATACAGTAGAGATTTGGAGTAAGAGCAAGCTGGTCAATAAAATTAAATTAATGATCCTGAATTAAAATGTGAAATTCCAGCACCCAAGGTGTTTTTTTTCTTTCCTGTGATCAGATAACTTAGTCAGATTTGTGGAAAATGATTTACCTTAATTATAAAAGTCAGAAAAATTCCCAAATATTTTACAGCTTTGTAAAGCAGTTTCTGAGCTTTAATTTTAAAATTCTGTTTTGCTTATACCCCTACAACAGTTCTCAGCCCACAAAAAAAAAAAACTTGCTGGAATTATCACACACATGCTGAGTACATCTCAAAGAGAGATCTGTAATGTGTACTTAATAATTTTGGCCGGATGCTGAATGAGCTCTGCAAAGTATCATCTCGATATTACTCTGTATGGTGCAAAGACTATCTGTTTATTTAACCAGAAGTAACTTCCAAAAATGTGACAACGTTGTTGCCATGTAAAAAAATTACGAAAACCACACTAAAGAATCCATCACAGGTCAAAGCAAAATGGTAGGATACATTTTGTTAGAGTATTCCCACATAATTTTACACAAAATTGCCTATCAATTTTTCTCAATAAAGTACACATTAATCAGAAGCTAAGTCAAATATATGTTTTCTATACAATCAAATTTACATTTCATTGAAAAAGCAACAATGAAAATCTATCTGAATTGATAGTAATATATTGCCTGATTTGTTTTCATTCATAGGTATTGACTACTACCATGATAATGTTCACCAGTATATTTTGATGAAATCACTTTAGTTTGTGAAGTTAAAAAATTATTTAGATCAATATGTACAGTGACAATGTCCATATATTTTACATATTGATATGATGCTAAATGACTTCACCATCATTGATGTCAGAGAAGAATTATTTTCCCTTTATCAATGGGACCCATTTAGGAAATTTGCACTAAACTTTTATAAGTCCCAGCAAAAAGACCACAAAGACAACCATTTAACTTGAACCACAGAATTCATTCCAAAATGACTGTGTAACAAGCAAAGTCACTATAAAAGTTGCTTTACCATTTAATCTGGTTTCTACTTGGTCTTCACCAATATCTATTTTCTATAGCCAAATATTCTGTGTATAAAAATCCCCAAGGTCCTCAAGAAATTCCAAATAAAAAAAGAGGTATGTTAAATGTTAAATTCAGAGCAATACATACCTGCTGGTCTGCTTAGAATATGAGTACACATATTTTGGGTATTCTCAGTAATGCACATAATTCATGCAAATCCTTTTTTCAAAACTAATGCACAACACGCAGAGAAGAACTTTCATTGCTCATTCTGCCTTGCTTTCGTCTGCTGCCTACACTCTGCCCAGCCAAATGACCAAACCCACCTACAAGCAGCCCAGCTAATGAAAGGGGTACTTTCTGAACAATAGAAGAATTCCTTTGCATTCAGAAAGCAGAGTTCCCATTAGAACCCAAAATCAGACAGGCCAGTTTTACCTCTTTTCTTTTATAAAAATCCTGAAAGTCTATTTATTGACATTTATCACATGAAATACCTCAGTTTTATAATTGAGATTGTCCCAGCCCTCCTCTCTGGTCCAGTGAGACAGTGTTTGTGAAATGATTAAAAAGAACGTGATCTGATCAAGGAGACAGCATAATGGGAAAGGAATGCTAGGTTAGCCTCTGCCAAGTGCTGGGAAAAAAGACATGGGCGCCCCTCTGCCTATTGTTTTTATTCTCATCTGCTCTATAGCCATCTCCTAACACTCTGAGTCTTTATTTACTCAAGTTAAAATGAGTTAAAAGTTGTCCACTTACAAAGTAATGTGGTAACAAGTTTCAAATCCAAATAAGTAAATAAATAAATAAATATCCTTGAATTATATCAAGTTTCCAAAAGGTCATCACTGTCTCTGCTGTGGCCTTTTCCCCATTCCAAATCCTCTATCAATATGTCATAGTGAGTTAGGCAAAGACAAAAGAGAGGTGCAGTGTGAAAACGGCACATATATCTAATCCTGACAAAGCAATGAATGGATCTTCACAAGTATAATTATACTTGTTTATTTGTTGCCACGTATAGAGAACTGATGAAAAAATCTATCAAAGTGGTATTATGCAGACACCAAGACCTTCTTTTCTTTGGTTGCTAAAGATATTGAGGCTTAAATTCCTTATTGTTAAATTCAGAGGAAAGAAAAAAGTTTTTAGCTGGACTTTTTTTTTCAATAGTTACTCACAGATCTTTTGTGTACTAGGCTATATTAGCTCACACCACTACCTCATTTCTACCCGTGTCAGAATTCATAATTATAAAGTACTGTACAGAAACTTTTAAAGGGTGTGGCATGCTGACCAAGGGAGGAAGGCCTTTTTCTCACAGCCTCTCTTTTGATATATCAAACACAGGTAAAGTTACATCAGGGTGCAATTTTGATCTCAGTCTTTAAAGTTGGATCTGGTGGTTTCCTTTACTCAGCTTTCTCTGCAATTTGCTTATTTTAGTATATGTTCAGTATCTCATCAATTATTGTATAACTTCTTTCCCATTGCAGCATTAAAAATGTTAGCATGAAGAAAGACAAATCCAAGGATGTCCAAGGATTGAAAATATGAAGTAAAAAATTCTAAGCTGAACTATTAAGGAGCCATTGTGTTCCAATTGTCACTAAATCAAATAACTTCGCAAAAGCCCATTTTTAGAGAGGGTGGGGGTGGGGAGTCAAATAAGCTTTTTTATTTCCTTGCAGGATAGAAATATATCAAAGTAAATGCAATGTGCATAGTTAATGTTTGTGAGCTTTACAATTTAAAACAGAAAAGCTGTAATTTTTCTTTGCTGGCAATCTGGAAACACTCTGGAGTTAATTACAGCTGATTTGGAGTGAACCACACAAACAAAGACCAGTCTATGTCCAGACAATTATGCTGCTTTAACCAGCTTAGAGCTTCCTGCTGATGCTCCAGGGCTCCTCTGCACACCCTCCACCTTCCCAGCACAAGGGAAAATGCTTCTGCAAGAAGGAATTAATGAAGAGAACTGCACAAGAATGTGTGACGACCTCTCTTGACACAGCAAAAACTTTCTACCCATGTGACAACAAAGGGGAGAAGGTAATTAAGTTTGAAGAGAAGGATGTAACCAAATATATAAAGCATTTAAAACAAGCAAATGTTTAAAGAGGGAAAGTTTCCCAAGACAAACATGAGTGTGCAAATCAACTTAGTCATTTTCCCCTCCTTTTTCTCATTAAGATCTAAATTAGCTATCGAATGCAGATTTACTTTCTTCTCCATAAACAGAATCTTTGTGATGGATATCCAGTGGTCTCCTTCTCTCTCATTCTCTTTCTCATTTTTTCTCTTCCCACCCTCAATTTCCCGCCTCTTCTCACTTATCTCTAAACCTTCATGGACTTGCTATGACAATGACACATCCTTAAACATATATGTCACAACTCTGAAGAGTCAAGATATACTTTGCCTATGACTTCTGTACTTCTTAATTTGATTAGTTAATTTGATTCTAGGAAATAGGAATTTTACTCAGTTTTCCTCACAACTTTAATCAAACTCCAGTTACTTTGCTTCAAGAGAAATCAATAAACTCTCCTTAACCAAAGTCCACTATTCTATGACTCATGTTATTTGTTTACTTCAGGAAAAACTCAAAATCACTGACCAAGATGGACCCAATACTTTATCCTCTGTAAACAAACTTTGGTACTTTTAATCAATAAAGTTGATTTCTAATTTTCTTATTCATTCTAATTGAAAATGAAGAATTTGCATTGGTGTGAGACAAGGGCATGAGTTGTAATCATGTTCAGTGCCTCGGATTCCTTCTCTGATACTGTTTTGCTAGTATTCCAGCTGACATTGGGGCTTTGTGGTGATTGCTTCATTAAAGGGTAAGGATGTCCTAATCAGCTAAAGCATTACTAGAAAGCTGTTGTTTGCTAATACTATGAGAATATACCAGCTTTCTTTTTTTTTCCCCTTTCTTTATAGAAGAAGATATTTCTACATGTCAGTTACCCAGCCCTACCTCATTATCAATCATCTTCCTTTGTCTCATCTAAATAAATATTAATCTATAAATTGATCAAGTATTATATTAAAATACATATAAATAAAGTCTCTGGAAATACTAAAAGGCTGTATAAATTGCACTCAATTTTACAAACCCTTTCCATAATGGACAGAATCATTTTTCCCTCAGGAAAACTTCAATCCTGACTATATTTGAAAGTTCTAGTAAATAACATTTTTAAGTATAAAGCTTAAACATGGAACCCTTTAGTTTTCCTTGGAAAAACATGGACTACTGTTTCAATCATTTTTAGAAATTTATAAATCATAGTTGCCATGTTTTCCATGTGTTTATATTTTTAGTCTTTAAAATGCAGTTGGTTAATCTGTCTGGCATGACACACAATCTAAAAGTGTTCAGTTGGTAGTATTTTTGAGTTGTCAAATAGGAACATTTTAAAAATTCATCTTAATTGTTTTTAAGGCATATATAACTATGGAATATTGGGCTTTTTGAAAAAGATTTATCAGACTAGTGAAAACTGTTCTGCATATATATTTATCTTATATATAATGTGAAGACAATATATTCTAACAGACACCTGTATTTTCACCTTCTTTGCCTATTCATGTATAAAATTATTGGTCTACTGACAACTGACTATTTAAAAGAGAAAATAATTGTATAATTATTTGTATTTCATGATTCCCACCAATATAATCTCATAGAAAATATAACAATAAGTGCAATAATGTAAGTACATTCTTATTATTTCAAAAAATGTCATTCTTTGCAGGCTAAACCTACCATAATTATTTTCATAAAACTAATCACAGGTCAGCTATTCAAGCAATGATTTCAAAATAATTTTAATGAAGATAGTTATATGCATAATGTTTAAATCCCTGTTACATAGCAGCTAGGAATGAACAGCCAGAGGGGAAATAAAGGCAGGGCCCTCGCCCTTGCAATCTAACAAAGAACTTAATACAGGAGTTTGGAAGCAAAGGAAGACCATCTCACCCACTAACTCAGCAGTCCTAAACTTGGTTCAGTAAGATTGCCAGACATTCTGAACAACACAACAATACTATGACAGTGTGTGTGTTTTGGGGTGGGGAGGTGGGAGGTACTTGAAAGTCTGTGTGTATCATCACCACTAGCCTCAGAAAAGAAAAACCTTGAGACTGTGTATTCATTCCAAGGCCTGGAAAAGGAAAAGGAAGGGAGGCCCACAGTGTCTGAAGAAAAAGTTCATAAAATAACTTTGGTTAATTACCTGTTTCCCATCATCTATACAAAATGAACAAATAGAGTTTAGAGAAAGATAAAGATTTAGGGTAATAAACCCCCACACATACCTATGTTTGGGCTGTCATGTCTCCCCAGGGGGAAGCTGGCATTACCTTTACCTGTCAATCAATGTATAACTCCCTCACTCACTCTCTTGCCACACAGGGGATCCCTGGCCACCCAGCCTCTGGCTAGGAGGATCCTGGCCATCCAAGTGCTGGTCACCTGGCCTCTGGCCACTCTGCTCTTGCCACTCTTGCTTTTTCTCTCCCATTATTACTTAGCACTAATAAAATTTTCCTGCAAGCGAATATACTTGCTGATCTGTAATTCTTTACTGGGTCAGCAAGAAGAACTGAGTTTCTCCTGTAACATCCCTACCAAGAGCCTTTCACTATACAATACTTTTAGAGGTTTCCAAATAGAAGCCTCCTTTTGTATCTCATGTAAATATTTTAATTTATTTTATATTAAAAACCACAGTAGGACTGACATGATAGAGAACATAGTAGAGTGCCAAGTTTTATTCTGGATGACTTTATTGGAAAGTGTATGTCTGATCCTAAAATTAGTTGGTTATTTCATTTCTATTATGGAGAGACTTTTGTTCAGGTTGTATATGTACGTGTGTGTTGGGCCTGAAAGTTAATTTGACTGCTATCCATAAGTGAAGTAAGCAATTCAGTAATTAACTTTTGTGTTTTAAATGTATGAACTTTAATTAGATTTCATTATAAACAAACAAACGTCAACCATAATTATAAGCTCCTTGGTTTACCCACATATTATCCCTTTTCAAACAAACTTGATGTCAGACAAATTAAAATCAAGCAGCCAGCAATTTTGAGTTGAATTCTACATGATCTGCTGGTAACCTGATTACTTTAACTTCAATATCATTACAGGAAAAGTATTTCAGGGAAAATAATGACAAGAATTCCAACTGGAGACAAGCTTAATTGTATTGATTCAAAAGATGCCTGTTCATAGGAACCATGTTGAAGGAATAATGTTATCTCAAATCTACAGTTTCTATTAAAATAAAATTGTCCAGCATGAAAGAGGCAACTAAGATTGGTACCGAAAAAGAGATACTAAACTGACTAAATAATTATCAGGGCCCAATTATCTTATACTTTAAGTAGCAAAGTATCAGTGAGGAGCAACCACCAGGCATAAGGTTTGCCGGTTTATTTACTGACTGGTGTATCTATTAAGGACCAAGAACAAGTGGCACTGTCAAGACATAATGAAGGTAAATGATTAGTTAGCACCAAGCCTGAACTCTTCTTCAAATGCAATGAGTTAATTAAAGTATACCATCAACATCAACCAAAGCAGGATGTTGATCAGGTTTCCACATTAAGTGCAAACAGACAATACTTGCCAGCAATTAGTGCAGCTATCAAATAACATGCAATGATAATTATACATTTAAAACAGCTAAAGACCTGGGGGAAAAAACTAATCAGCCTCTTTGACGACAAATACTCAAAGGGTAGGAAACAGGTATCAGATTATTTCACTTTAACACTGTAAAGGAATAGAATTAAATAAGAGAAGGTTGTATGGGTACATTATCCAAAAAAGAACAGTATTCTGGGTCCAAAATGAAATAAATCTGCTAGTATTAGTCTATCAAAGATAAGGACTTCTGTAGCTAAAGAAAATAAGTTACTTTTCAGTTAGTTTCAGAAGTCTATGTAAACAAAGTTGAGCCTCTTGGTTTTGTGCAAATTCAACAGTGCAACAAATATTGCACCATAATTATTGTAATTTAAATTAAGCATTAACTTTCACTCCAAGATAATGTCAAAACTACTTTTTGCCTGAATGTCACCTTTGAGTTCTTAAATATTATCCCTCTGAAAAGATTTTAGATGTTGGGATGAAAATTCTGTTAATGCAGCTAAATTGAAAACAAAAGCCTTTCTACAAACTATGTCAATCTTTCCTTGATGCCATGCAGATACATGACTTTGACCTTGCTGAAATCAATGGACCTGCATAAAACACATTCTTTAAAATAATTTTAGTTAAATCACCTCTTTCTTTTCCATTTCTGGCCTGCAGCCTAGAACAGGTTCCCAGAAAGGTACCCATCCTTATGACTTCTATCTCTCCATTTTCCCAACTAATTCTGTTATGCTAAGGATTTGTACCCAGGATTACCTAATCTTGACATTTCCCTGGAGCTAAATCTAAGCCAGGGCCAACTCCCAGCACAAAAATGTCTCCCTCCAAAAGCCCTTTCATCCCTTCAGCACTCATATCCTCATTGGTCCTGGCATTTTCACCTCATCCATGACAAATGAGCTGATGACTCTGACGTGACTGCACAGGAGGATGGCTTTATCTACAGATATATCATCAACTCTCATCACCCTCTGCTAGTATGGCTCTTCTGGTATAATGTGTTGTGAATATTTGAGGAAATATTTGTGTAAATACATGCACTTTAAGTCGTAAGAGACCAACTTCATCAAAAGTGGAAGAAGGAAGTCAGAGTGGATAAGGTCAGGAAAAAGAAAGACTCACAGTCACTGAATGCTGCTTTGGGGATTTAAGTAACACTACTCAACCTCTGCCCCACTGCAAAACAGCCAGCTGATGGTCTCTTAAAGGTCTCCACCCCTCACCATGAGTGGCAGGAGCAGAGCAGAATTTGTGAAGTAACACAAATAAATCCTCTCAGATAAACATAACTAAGCCATCACAAGACTATTTCTTTGTTTCTACCCCAGCTCGGGACATACTTTAGAGCCCTTAATTTCCTATGTTATTAAATCTCTCTAAATTCATTTCAGTGGAAGGAAGGATTGTCAACACCCATTTTACTCCAAAATGATTGTATTCTTCAAGTAGAAAGAAGTAATACTTTTCTAACTGATATTAAATGTGAAACTCTTCAAGCTTCAAAGAGAAGGGAGAGTGAAGCATTTCTATTTAGCATAAACATTACCCATAGGTTAAGTCAGAACCCAAGTTCCAGTTCCATCAATCTAGTTATGCATACTACGGAGGTGACAGGCCAGATACTTGTTATACCTTCTTCTCTCAATTCATCTGAGGACACCCAGCCAATCCGAACCCACTGTAGCATAACAGACCTCAGGAAAAGAGGTCAGGCTTTGAGGAAAGTGCTATTCACTCTTGGATCATGCAAGGAGCTCTTTATTCCTGTTCTTATTGGCATCCATCCCCCTTACTAGAACAAGAACAAAGCCAAGTGCTTGTGTGAGGTTTATGAATAAATCAGAGGTGAGCCACTTTAAGTGCGGCCCACGATTTCCCTGTTGACAGTGAGCACTTAAACAGGCTTCTATGACCAGCAATTTCTTGCCAAGTGCAATGATTCCTAATCTGTACCCTGCTTCATTCTGAGAACTAAATGACCCATCCCATTTTTCCGCAAGTTTTCACTTTTCAGGCAATTCTTGTCCTATCTCTAGCAGCTTAGCTTTTCAATCCCAGAGCAAGCAGACTGTCTTAGGACCATGATTATATCACCTGAAAATCTTCCTTTGCTGGGAAAAATGCAACCAATAAAAAAATTCTCCAGTGTAACAGAGATTATCCCTTATTATTATAGACTCTTTGGGTAGGGGAGGAGCTAAGCCAACTAAGGTGAAAAAATGTTAAATGATTTGCTTCAGGGAACACACATACACACACTATGTCTCATCACCTATACTCTGCAGTTATGCAATATTTCCCAGGAATTACTCTGAGCTTTAGTTTCTTTATGGGTTAAACAAGGAAATTGTTCTATATCCCTTCTGACTTCAACAATCTATGCTTCTACTATAACAACACAGATAGATATTTAAATTGTGCTGGAAGATAGTTTTCCCTATGGAATATTCCAAGACTGATCCTAATGTTTTTAGAGTTGTATATTTCTTATCAGTACCTAGATTTCAAGAGGAGAGGTAGATTCCAGTAGTATAGTAAACTGAAGTGGCCTATCTATCTTTTTAATCAACTTTCATCTATTATTTTAATTCATTAAATAGATATTTCTTGAGAATATTTACCAAATATTTGCCAATAATGTCCATCACTGTGAATACAGTCATTAAACAGATGTGAGTGCTGCCCTCATGGAGGCTGACATTTTTTGAGGTTACAGTTAAATAAATGAACATCATGAAAAATACTAAGATGCTATTTGTTTTTTTCCCAATGAAATATAGCCTTACCCTATCAGTATTCATTAAATACTTTGCCTTAAGTAAATGTGTTTCCAATGAATTCTCAAGTCCAGGTCCACTGTAAATGACCAGCATAGGCAATACACCCACTTTTATTTTTAAGAAAATCTAGCCCTGGCTGGCATAGGTCAGTGGATTGAGCATGGGCTGAGAACCAAAGTGTTGCAGGTTCGATTCCCAGTCAGGGTACATGCCTGGGTTGCAGGCCATGACCCCCAGCAACCACACATTGATGTTTCTCTCTCTCTCTGTTTCTCCCTTCCTTCCCTCTCTAAAAATAAATAAATAAAAATCTTAAAAAAAAGGAAAAGAAAAGAAAATTTAAAAAAAAGAAAAAAGAAAATCTATAACAAAGATTGTGAACCAAACATATAGAAATGTAAAGTAAAAATCAAACTCAAAGCAGGGAAATTACAATCCAAATATACTTATATTTCCCATAAAAATAAAAATGATAAATGTATACCTCACATGCATCACAATGGAAAATTATGATGAATTAAAAAAGTAAAAACATAATAGAAATCTGTTTTAGTTTAGATGGTTCAAAAGATGTATTTATAAATTTATTAACCTTAAAATGAATTTTATCATCTTTGAGCCTGGGTCTTCCACCACTGAATAATGCATTTCTATAGAAAGATAAAGGACTATGATTTACTCCAAGAGATAAGCCAGGAAGAGACTCATAACTTGGCTATAAAATCTCCTGAGAAAATTGAAGGGTTTTATAATATTGCTGGATTATTAATAACTGGATCTCTACTCTAGGTTGGTATAAATTTTGATGTGCAAGGTTCTGTGTAACAATATCTATGCTCCTTTCATGGCATATCAAAATATCATTATAATAATTATACAGGAAGGTATTTCTATGGCCTCTAATCCAGTTTTGGGAAATCCTCTAATTTAAAGTCTTTCAAGCAGGCTAGGTCAACTTCAAGACTGAAATAAGCTTCATGGTCTCTTCTATTATTGTATATAATGGACAGCCTGGAATCTTGAGTTTATGTGGATAGACTAAGGTCTGAATTATTTAAAAACTGGTTCTATTCTAATTTGCTTATTAGATAAAAGACTCAGGAATGCATTAAACATCTAGAAGCCCCTTGGAACCAAAGCAATGTGTGAGGATGGAGTGGCAGATAATGTGGTAAAGGACTGTCTGCCTAGATACCATCAAGGTATCTGTCAGTGAGAAAATATCAAAAGAATACTACTACACATATGTTCCCCCACTGCTGGGCATACCCATTACATAATTCCTAGCTCCTTCCCTTGTGGGAAATAGGCATCTCTGCTCAAAAGATTCAGGGAGATTTGCTTTATCAAGTGCTTTTTAGTTGAGCATTACATGAAAATCAGCTATTGAAAATAAAGAGAAAGGGAACATAGGGTCCCCAGTTCTGTCACATTCACTTATTTTAATGTTCACCATACTTTAGTCTTCTGTAATCTCTATAATAATGTTGAGGAAAAGAAGCTCAGAAAGATTAAATAACTTGGAGAAGGTCATCCCTAACAAGAAGTTAACCCAGCTATCTCATAGACCTAACACAATTGCTATTGGTCATTGAGTTGTCAAAAAATGGAGTAGATTTTCAAACATCTAAAACTCAAGTTAAAATAAACTAATTTAAAAAAGAAAAAGGAATCTAAAGTAAACACATCAAAGAATATCTAGTTTTAACTAAGTGTCATTCATTCTTTCTATATACTATGCTGCCTCTAAAACTTCACAGCACTGTCTTTGTTTGCTGTACTTACATGGAATAGAAACTTGTTCTTCTTAACACTATGGTCATGATGATTAAGAACGCATTTTAAGTCACTGAGATAATTAGTGCTTTTATGAATTATCAACTCTTCTTGACCATTCAAAGCACCTGGTCTAATCTCCTACTTAAGCAAACATATGTTCACAATCACAGAGATAAGAAGCCATCCAGATTCTATCTGCCTTCTTGGAGTAAAAGAGAACTTGCTCTCACAGAGGAGATAGTGTCACTGTTGGGTCACCAGTGACATTTCCCTTTTCCTAATAATGAGGGCTCCACTGTTTCCACCATCTTCACATTCAGTCACATAACACACTCTTTTCCAAGCAACCAATACAGTTGCATGCCACTGGTCCTAGAGTGGGGATATCTGGGTTCTTGTGCTGACATTGTCCTGCCTTGCTGTGTGACTCAATGGTTATTTCCCCTGGATTCTGTAGGCATGTTTTAAAATGAGCTCGTTGAACTGAAATCCTAAGACAGTTTCCAGTTTTATCAGTTTGTGTTTCCAGTTGCCTTATTACCCTACCTGCTCTTTGGTTGTGATCATGCCATCCAGTCCTTAGAAAAGAAAAGAAATTTAGTCCACAGAGGGAAAATTTCACAGGCTATCCCTATGAATATGGCTAGAGAGGAGATACACTAAAATGGAAAGACGGTAGAAGTATGTGTGTGTATGTGTGTATGTCTGTATACACACTCCTACTCTGCATCTACTAAACCAAAAGAGATGCCACATTCTCAATTAATTTGTGCTCAGAATATTTTACATATTATTTGCATTACTTCTAAATATATGTGGGGAAAGGACTAAAGATCGTACTTTAGAGAATCCACACTTATAGTCTTTTAGGTTTAATGAACTTACTTTTGGAAATGAATGAGCTTCTTCAGTTTACTTTTCCATGTAGGCAAAATTTAAGATTCTCCATAGACTTCCCTCTTACAAAATTTTGTTTTGTTTTGTTGTTAACCATACAACAAGGTGGCATCCCCCAGCTGATGAGTTTTTGTATTTTAACATTGTTAAAGCTATGGATTTCCTTTCTTCTTCATAGTGAAAGAAGAGAATTTTATGGACAGTTATAAAATGCATATTTTAATGCAAAAGTCAATTTTCCCTGATTGAAATGATTTAGGTCTGAGTAAATACTTGCAGTATTTACTTGCAGTAAACACTTTCTGGTTTTATAGCAAGAACACAATGGAACCTATAAAATTCATCTTTAGAGGTGTGTGGTATAATGAGTACCATTCTGAAGTTATCAACTGTCCATCATCCTATCACCAGGACAAGCAAACATTGAAATGATCAATCATCTAAAATATGATGCTAGTGTGTGAACCCTGGCCCAGACAACGAAAACACCTCCTCAGGACTTGTCTGGGGCCATCAGGGCATTATGGCATATTAACAAAGACAAGCTGCCCAAATTCTTAAATTTTATTTATTTATTTTTAATGTCTAGAATGCTAAAGTGGCTAGTTATATCAGGGATAAGCTGCTTCGCAAATACGACTTTAGTGTCAAGGCTATTTTGAAACTGTGTGCATACATTTAAAGGTGCCTCAAAATGACCAAATTTTATTTCACTCACAAATCTTTGAAAGAATATGGGAGTGATGAGCAGCCATTCCCAGACAGAGGGTTTTATGTCAAATGTGAACCCATACCAAACTTTCAAGGCAACTTGTGAACCTCTGACACTAGGGAATTAACAGAACATCAAATCCAGCAAGATCACAGGGGCACAATCCTTATGCAAGAAAATAATACCATTGAGCCCTCATTAAAAGACCATTTTGTCCTAAGCCATCAAAGACTGCAAGTGCATGAAGAGCTTGGTTATATCATCAGGGATAACCAAAACAAGTGCCAAGAGCAATTGTGCACTTAGTTCTCACATGTGTCCATCTGTTCACATATAAACAGATATTCTGCTTTCTGTCTGATTTCTAAAATCTTGATATCAGAATGCCCTGGGCTTTTGCCCATTTCCTAAGAATGCAGACATCACATAAGCTACTATTAACCCATATGTGATCCACATCCATGGTGGCTGGAACCCAGCCAGGTACAACACATGGTGCTTGGTTAACAATGTCTTAAAATATAAATGAATTTATTTTTTAAATTAACACATTTTTCTTATAGAAATACCTTAATAAGACCTTTGGCATGTAAAAAAAATAGCCTCCATGTGGGTTTTTTTTTGTTCTTTTAAGATTTTTTGCAAGCATATCATAAAGTTAACCATAAAAGTTTCTGAAACAATCCAGAATTTCTTGACAAATTTTTAAAAGGACTCTAGTAAAGAATTTTGGGGACTTTATATAACAAAGATCAAACACTTTTCCTTTACAATATTCTGTTCTCAAGAGGCAACCCTTATATTTTAATTTATGTGAAAACACCTCTGATTTCCCAAGTTTCTACGTAACTATCTTAATAGCACTGCAGCCACTGAACTGCTACAGTGATGGGGAAAATTGAAGTTCTACAACCAGCAACCAAACAGGATATGTTAATACCAGGTAGAATTTTTCACTCCTGCTCTGGGGCAGTGTTCAATGGCTCATTTGTGGTGACCCCAAACCTGAAAAAGCTTGTTTAAAATGCACACATATCAATAATTACCCACACTGCATTTGATTCACATATGTACAAAAGAGCCAATTCCCACCTTGGAAAGTGTCTTAACACATGGCATTTTAACTGCCATTATTATGGCTAAAGAAAGATCATTTAGAGCCCTGACCATGTTGTCAACTGATAACAGTTACAGCTCTAAGTAGTGACAGGAGAAAGCCCTATTGCAAATGTTTCTAAAAGTGAACATCCAGTACTTGACCACTTTTAAAAAGACTTCTCTTTAAAAGAAATACACAATACACAATACACCCACAGGGCAACATGAGATGAATAAAATCCTAAGAAAATAACTCTGTACCCTCTTGTGCTACCCACTCCCAGCCATAAGAGCCGATTGGCCACCTACAACATTCAACATTGCCCAAAGTCAGAGTACACAACTCCTTCCCGAGTGAAGTGTTCCACCAGCTAAGACAGCTGTGGATAGTCAATGGAGGGAAAAAACTCCATGTATTCCATCATTAACTAAATTAAATATCCACACCATAGTATTGGGCTTTTCTAAAATAACTGTTTTTGCCAGCTAAGTGCTAGGAATTCCTGACACCCAATAGCTAATATTTGACCAGCCTAGCATGTTTCTGAAAACTCTTCAACATACAAACCTCCGCTTAACATCCTCTAGCTATGCTGTTGCCATATTACTTCCTTGTGATGATGGAAACTCAGGCATCTTATAAAGTTGCTGAAATCTGAACCCATGCTTGTTTTCTCAAGTCTTGGACAAACATAACTTTAGAGAGAGCAGAGCATAGGCATAAAGAAAGAGGAGACTGCATTTTCATCTTCCTTTCATCTTAGTCATTCATTCAGCCACTCAGGACCCTATTCACCAGAGCATTTCATTATGCAAAAAAATGCTAATCCTTTTCCGATGCTTTCACACTTGTATAAAACCCCATTCCTTCAACTGAAAAGCAATTATATCAGTTTACCTTTCTGTCAAAAACAGGATTAATACTCCAATAACAATCTCTTTTCTTTTCCTATCTTCTTGCTTTCGGAAACTAGAGAATATTAGTAGAGACATTCTGAGAACACGAATACATTATTTGAAATATGATGATGTTAACCAATGGGTTGAAAAGGGAGAATACTCATAAGAAGACAAAGTCCTTCAGTTACTGCAGAAACTCTTCTCTGGGACAGAACCAACCTTCCTTCTGCAGCTGCCCAGAGAGTGCAACTCACTCTGGTCTATTAATCAGGAACAAATTATGAAAGAATGTCGCCAGACTGGTTGACACCATCCCATCTTGGGAGACTCAGGAACAGCCTAGTAACAATGTCCTCTTCATGGGTAATGAACAGCCATGACAAATGGGGCAGAGCAACTATCTATTTGCATATGCAAATTCTCACACAAGGGAAACATGTACAAACAAGTGTCATTGTAAGGTGGATTAGGCAAACAACGCTTTTTTTTTAGGACATTCTGCAGCCCAGAACATTAGTCAGCACAATTAAACCAGTCTCCATGGAAACTAATGAAATTTCGCCATGGTATGAGTTAAATTAGATAGCTAGTTATGTGTTTCCACAATCCAACTTGAAATCCATTATGGTTTCAGAACAATACAGCAATTGTACCTAGCTGATCTTTGCCAGCTCAACAAGCCCCTAAGTTGACAATTTGCATATGTTAATATAATTAAGCACTAATTACATGAAACTTGTACATATTCACAGGCACTTTCCCTGGACGCTTTTCAGTTTGAACCTTGGCCAAGCCTTTAACCCTTAGAATGGTCTTAGAAGAAAAAAAACTCTGCCTGTGGGTACAGCCCCTAGGCAGAAACAGAAAGGCTCCTCATTTATAAGCACAAAGCTTAACCTGGCTCCTTATATTTCCAACAACAATAACAGAAAATATTTGGTGAGTGTTGTAGGACCAGGGAAAAGGGAACGAGGGGAGAAGGGATGGATTAGTCTTTAAAGACTCATAACGAGAGAATCTTTTCAAAGGCAAGCAATGACATTCATTTCAAGAAAATGTTAAGAATTTGCTTTCACTGACAGTGTCGAACCTTAGCAGATGAAAATGGTTTGACAACAGCAAAAATAGCAAGTAGAAAAGGAAGAAGGAGCCAGCAGCACCTAATGAGCTTTACATAAATATATGCAGAGGCAATTAAGCAATGTTAATTACTATGACAGCAGTTAATTGAATATAATTAGATATTTTAAGCCACTGAATAAAGCATAGTTAAGATTAATTTTATTGAGATTAATTGTAAATAAGGATAGATTAACTCTGTTTTGACAGGCATAAAAAAGTAGTCCTGCAAATTAAGCAGAAGCATGACCACCAGCCCAAAAATCATATATTATTTTAATGTCACACCTCAGAATCATCTCCTCAATAAACACAACTTTTCAAACCCAAACAGACAGGGATCTTGAAGAAAAACAAACAGCTTGCAGAGATTAAAGAGCCTTTTGTCCTTTTTCATGTGCATTTCTTTTAACAGACTAAATTAAGCGAGTCTGGTGTACGTTTTTTAGGAAGGAACATTTCACACTGAATGGAAAAAATGTTCTATCACATATGAAATTTGTGCAGCTGTGCGGAACTTGGTCCAGATGGTTTTAGACTATAAAACACCACCAAATGATAGACAGTAGGCCTTCCCAAGATTATGTGATAAAGTCACAATCTTTTATTTTGACCTCCCTAATTTATGCTTCGTATTATTTCTCACCAAATCACATATTTTCTTTCACGAATGTGTTTCTCCAAGAGGGTTAAAAGAAACATTGTGCCTACTGAGTGCTGGAAATAAATGTAAAAGGAAGGAAAGGCCTCCTTTCACAGATGCAGCTAAATCACTCAGCCACAAAATGCCACGATAGCTATGACAACAACATATGCAGATGACAGCACTTGAGTATGACTCTTACAAACAATGGTGTCTAGAAAGATTTCTTAGGAAAATACTGCTGAATGAAAATCCCTCCCAAATACTTTCACACCCAGCTAATTCATGCCCAGTCTTTAAGAAAATTAACACAGTCCTCAAGAATGCTGAACAAATCACTAATAAGAAAGGCACTTCATTTGACTTTGAAATAAATCAATAGATGATTAACATAATATTTTAAAGCAGCAGCAGATATATATGTGTGTATAACAGAAAAATATATATTATGTTTCCAATTCCTCTTAATCAAACAAGGGCTTTATGCCACTAAGCCTGCCTCACAACTTCTTCAGGGTTCCCTTAGTCTTTACAACGAAAATCCTAAAATGGTCTGTGAAACAAGACCACGACAAGCCATTTTGCAGTGAAAGATTTTAAATCATCCAGCCTCTTCTAATAGACTTGAGACTTATTGAGGTAGAAACCATAAAAAATGAAGAAGGGAAATTTAATCCCTGAAATATTGATTTGCACATTAATATCATATAGGCAGAGGGCAATTTGGCTTCGTGGAAATGACACATTGTCGACCCTTGGTGAAGTCAGAGCCAATCTAACTGCTGAACATGTCTGAATCTCAAGAGTTATTAAGGGCCTCCCTTCTTGCCTTTATGACTTTTCTTCAGCCTACCAATGCAATCTTAAATGTATTATCTTTAAGAAATAATTGTAAAACCTCAGGGGTTTTCCAGTTAATGGAAGGGAGGCCAAACCACATCAGATTCTGAAATGCAACATTAAACCCTTGCAATCAACAAAAGCACCTCAATTCTCATCCATTCAGTGCAGGATCTAATATTGTTATTAAAGATAATCAAATTTCATTGTGTAAATTTAAGTTCATGGTCAGAATGGAAGCAGTAAATTCTGCAATATTAAAGAGCGATTTTCTCAGCCTCCTTTATGTTTTCCTTGCTGGTAGATCATCTTCTCAAATAACTCATCTAGCTCAAAATAACTGAGCAGGTTTGAGCTCATTTGCTAAAAACTACAGAAGATGACAATAGAACTGATAGGTTTCCTTCTGTTTTAACTTTAAGGAGCAACTTTCACTTCCTAGACCCAGAGTCCCCTCTCCCTGTCTGACCCCACAGTTGGTGCTATGGCTTTGACTTAACACAGCTGGTTTACCTGACCTTTCTTTGTTCCTTAGGTACATTTCACTTTTCAGATTTATGGTATTTCCCTCATATTTCATTGATTCTATTTTCATTGCCATAATAATGTAAACACTTCAATATCAGCCTACTTTTTAAATCCAAAAGCAACCAGGTATTGAACAACACACTGTGATGCCCTCTCCCCAGTTTCTGCCACAAATATTAAAACCATTAAAAATAACTGTATAAACCTTATGATCCCCACACTGAAGCCAGGTGCAAGAGGTTAAAACAGCTGGCTAGCCATCTTTTATTTTTGTGTGCCTTCCTGCTGATTGAAACCACAAACGTTGAAAACTATCGAATATTCCCTTAAGGATTTTTGTTTTTTGAGAAAAGGAAGGAAAAAACCGGAAAACCTTCATTTTCTTTAATCTGCTCCTCTGTGGAAAAGAAAAAGTAAAACAAAAATCAGTCACAGAGGTAGTGAAATAATCGTGAATATCTCCTTTCTGTTGTATTTAAAACATCATTTCCAACAACTATGTACAATTGTTTTTATTCTTCAGTTAGAAAAGAGAAAAGAAGGAAAAAGAAAGAAAGAAGGAAAGAAAGTCGGAGTCTGCTCTGTCAGTTTTGCCAGTAAATATAAAGTAAAACAAGTGTTGATGGCACCGAGAGTGTTACATACCCGGGCTGTGTTTTTGCATTGCTCTCAATGGAAGCGATCGATGCCCGTGTCACTGTCGCGTCCCAATCGCAGCCAAGTCTCAGTCTTAATCTAAGCAACACCCGAAAAGGCAGCGGCAGCCGCAGCCTCTCCCTGACTCTTCCATCCATCCACCCAACTAAAAATATAATACTACATATGAGCTTTAAGCACTCCACGTTTATAGGGATCAAGCCACTGAAAATCCTGGAGAACACAATAAAAAAAAAAAACCTTCTGTCTCTCGTCTCTCTCTCCTCCCTCTCTTTTCGTCCTCTCTCTGCTCTCTGTCTCTCTCTGTCTCTCTCTGTCTCTCTCTCTCTCTCCCTTTCTCTCTCTCTCTCCTTTTGCCATCTACATGATCCTTGATTAAACATAGAACAGAGTTAATAAAAAAAAAAGAGGGGGGTAAGGACCAAGGAGAGGAAATGCAACTGTCAGAAATCGGGACCGCCAGATTTCCTGGTGAACCTGCCTCTGTCTCAGTGTCAATCCACCATCTTCCGCCAGTGAACTTGTCTTTGGGTTTTTGTTTGGTTGGGGGGGGGGCAGTTGTTGCTGTTGTGTGTGCTTTTTTGGGAAGGGGGGAGGGGAAGGCAAGGTGGGGGCTGACGGTGGGGGGGAGCAAGGAGAATGTGTGTGAGTCTGTGAGTGTGTGTTGAGTGTGTCTGTGCAGGGGTCGGCTTTGGGGGGGGGGGTCCGTGTGCGCGATCTGAACCTTTGGTACCTACAAGGAGGGTGTCTCACGGAACGGTAGCTAAGACCTCACCGGAACCGCGTGGAAGTGAGGAGTTGCGGCCAAAGGCGTCCGCGGGAGCATGTTCTCGGGGCCGGACCCCAGCCCGAGCGCCGACAGGAGCCCCCCGCCCGGATCGCAGGTAACAAAGAAATACACACCAAGCGCACCGTCTTCTGAGGGGAGGGGGCCAGGATGGGAGCCCTCTGTAACTTGGGCATCGGCGAAGAAACTTTACACAATCCATGAGAAATTTTATTTTATTTTTTTTTCCGATAAAAAAGAGCAGAAAGAAAGGGGGAGGGGAGGGAGACCGAAGTGGAAGGAAGGCGAGACCCGACGCGTTCCAGCCCCTGAGCCTCGCCCGTCTCAGGGCCAGAAAGCGCACTTGATGCCGGAGAGGCGAAGGAGGTGAAGTTCGTTTGCAGACCAGGAACCCCTTTGGAGGGGCCAGGGTATAAATCAGTCCTCACAGCCGGCCACAGATCCCCGCTCTCCCCTCCGTCCCCACCCCCCATCCCCTGTACACACAGGAACACACCTTGACCTTAGTCAAAAAGGAAGGGAAAGATTCTGGACCCCGAGCCACAAGCATCTACGCTCTAGCCTAAGGCGCACTGCACCCCTCAGCCCTAGAGCCGGAGAGCGGCGGCCGCATCTGGGTGGGTTCCTAGCCCCGAGGCCGGGCGATCCCGCCTCCTAACGGACCTGCCTTCCAGGAGCCCGCGCCCGAGTCCGCCAGCCCGACCGCGGGCTGGAGCCCGGGGCCGCGTCAGTGGCCGCTGCTCGGCGCCGGTGTCTCCCTGCAGCCCTGGCCCAGCCCGCGCGCCGGCCTCCCCCAGCCTCCGCCAAGAGCTCGCGGACCCGGGCCTCCGCGGGGTCGGCACTGGCGCCCTTCGCCGCACTCGAGAAAGCGAAGGGGGGAGGTAGGAGGAGGAAAAAAAAAAAAAAAACCCAGACTGAATAAGGGGTGGGGTTAGTAGGGAGAGGGGCTGCGACCCCACCACTCGACGTCCAAACTTTGGGAGGACGGGTGTGGAGGAAGGGGCATCGCATCCCCGGCCCCCGGCGGGTGGGGACCCCCGGCGATGCCCGCGCCGCCGCGAGCTGACAGCCTCCAGCGCCACCAGAAAGCCCGGGCTCGCGGTTCAGACAGAATCCGAAAAGATAGAAAAGAGGAGAGCCAACTGCTCGGCCAAACCTGGGGATCCGCCACTTAATCCAAAAGTTAAACCCCGAGAACACGGCCCCCCAAAGTAAATGGGAAATCAGGCCCCTCCGGGCCCCCTCCCTTCCTCCGCCGAGCAAATCCGTGAGCCAAAACAGGGGGAAAGAGATAGAAAAGGGGGGCAGAGCGGAAGAGATGGTCAGGATGCGGGGACGTGAGCGGGAGCGAGCGAGCCGGGGGCAGAGGGAGAGGCGGAGAGGGAGAGAGCGAGCGAGGGAAATATCAAAGATTGTGCAAGATCAGGCTGGAAAGATAATCGATACTCGACCTAAATTTAACACAAACTACTCAATAAAAGTTAAAGAAAAAACTTACTTTCCATTTCCCCTGCAGTTCCTACGCGATCTTCGCTCTTTTTTGTTTTGCTTTTATTTTACTTACAGCTGATCACATCCAAGTAAAACGAGAGGGTTCATTAAAAAATTTTTTAAAAAATAAAAAAAATAATCCTCGAACTTTATTGGGTGAAAATAAAAATGCTGGAGCAGAAAGTGGGGGGCATGAAGCGGTCCTCGGGGGTCCGGGAGAGTTAAAGCATGTGCCCACCGCGGTCTCTCTGTTTGGTTGTGAAGGGGTTGGGAAAAGGAGGAAAGGAAATGAAAATCCGATATGTCTTTATTCTGCTAATTATTATCGTTTTAGCCCTGTTTAAAAAAATGGCTGATTAAGTTGAGTGCGCATGTCTTTGTGTGTCTATTCCCGATATGCACTCTGGGAATGAGAGACGAGAGCGAGGGAGAGGGAGAGGGAGAGGGGGGAGAGAGAGGTGTAATTAGTGAGGTGATCAACATTCCCCAGACTGCAAATGACGCGCAGCCCGGACTCGGAGCAGCCCGGAGCCTCGCTGTTTTCAGGGCTCGGAGCACGGCGGCGGGAGCCCGGGACTCCGCGACAGCGTAGAGGGCAGGGACGGGGACCTCGGGGCTCGCACCCCACGAACCCCTGCGCGCGCGACTCCTAAACTTCATTACACACACACACACACACACACACACACACACACACACACACACTCAGCGGGGAAGGGGGGGTCAAACCTAAACACCGCAAAAGCAAAGCTCTTTAACCACTCTATTTTTTTCTTTTTAATTTTAATAAGGCAAAGTCATTATTAGCAGAACAGAGATTTGTTTACTAGGGAGCTTTAAGCAGAAATGTAAGTTAGGGTAATGGAGAGGTTTGCTCCGCTTTGTAGATTCTGCTACATCCAGGAACGCATGTTAAGGGTGAAATGCGGGGACCTGGGCAAATATGCTGATACATGTAAATAAAGGATGCCTGACTATGTGCAAAGTCCGCTTTGCCTAGCCTAATTCACAGGAGGAATTGCACTCTGCCATCCGTAAGCACGCTATTTAAACGAGTATCTTTCACTTGCACATGCAGGGGAGAAAAACCAGAGCAGGGAGGATGGAAGCAGTTAGTTTAGTCAAAATAAACTTTTTAATAAGAAGAAGAGATGATTGCAACAGTGATAGTGGGGGTATGGTTCTAGCCTTTATGTAATATTTTTGAATATTTTATCAGAATTGCATAAGTTCAGTGTAATGGCTTTAAGAAGACTTATGAAAAAAACCTTTCATCTTGTGAGTCTGCTGAATTATCTTTCTTGAAGCATATTATGATGAATTTTAAAATCCCACTACAGATTTCATTAGAATGAAACATACTTAGTATTTTCTGGTACAAAATTTAAGGTGCTGATTCTCATTTGAAAATCTAATTATCTCTTTCCAATACTATAGATGTGAATTTGAATGACACTTTCATTAAAAGATAATTAACTAAAACTAGGAATAGACATACTTTTAAATACCCTCTGATATATGTATATATATATATATATATATATATATATATATATATATATATATCCATTGTTACTGAGATAGCATCCTGATACACCACAGGTCACAAGGAGATGCCTCCTATGCAATATTTCAAAAACAGGAATTCTACAGAGAAAGTGAGAGGAACAAATAAAACAAGCTAAAAACAGACAATACTTGCAACGTCCAGCTTCCTGGACAGGTGAGGTATCACTTGCTTTTGAGTTAACAGGCCTTTGAAGTTCTGGTTCACCAGGATCTGCTTCAAGACTTTTTCTTAGGCATTTAGCACCAAGTCTACCAAATAACACCAGAAAGTTTTATTGCATAAGCACTAGGAACAACAGAGGCTGCAAAACTGCACCTTTCTGTCCTGAAACGTTGTGTTATCAGGGAACATTTGGAAAATCCTAAGACTGATGCAAATGGGATCAAAACCCCAATAAAACACCTGGAGGATAAAAGCAGAGTCCTGGATAGAGCACACGCAGGCCCAAGTCAGGAAAGCTGGTTGCCTATGGCAGCTGGCTAAGGTTCCAGTGCCAGTCCACAGGCTTGGAATAGAGAATAAAACCCAGATATGGTCTTTATTAAGAGAAAAAAGCAGAGCAACACCTCAGGATCTGAAGTCTGTAGATATATATAGCAGTGCATCAGAACCAGGGCTACTAAATGTTAGCAGAAAGCAAAGTACTGACATCTCCAAACACTCCATTCCATTTCAAACTTTTTGGGAAGAAACATGCTCAAACTGGATAGCTTTTTAAGATATTTAGGTTACTCTGTTTACAGCCCCACTTTCACACAGGCAGCAGTGTCTCTGTGTGTTGCAGTGCTTGATTGCATCTCACTGGTCTTTATCCATGTGCCTTCAGAAACATACATGCCCATGAGGGTAAAATTTAAATTCTCTGTAACTTGCAAGTGAAGAAGGTGTTTATGTAGCGTTACTGTTTACCGAAACACACCCCAGAGAGCAAAAATCCTGGCTTTAAAAAACTATCTGAGGTGTTGTATGGGGAAGGAGGTGGGGGCTTTTAAAGAGACTGAGGGGGAAATGAAGGCAGGGAAACTTTCAGGTTCAATTCAGAAAAGATCAAGCCCTTCGCTGGAGAGGGCTCCATGTACAAGCTCCCTGATGGAAAAACCATTTCCTGCGATTTTAGATGGGTAAATGCGTGTGATGAAGGAAACACCTGAGAACAATAAGTCTGTTTCAGGCTCAGGTGAAGAAAGGGGTTTATTTCTGGCAGAGAAGAGGGAAATGATGATCATTTCATTTTCAAGTTCTCCTTTATTTCTTTTGCCTTTTTCTCCCTGAAACATCATCAATAACATTAATGCCATTAATGTCAAAACACCAAACATCAAATCAGGAAAACAGTTTAAAAAATTTGGTGGCTATTTCTCCTCTATGCCCCCATCTCTTCTCTTTTGAAAATACAGCTGACTGGTGGGCGGGGGGGGGGGGGGGGGGTTGGCGACAGCAGTTATTGAATTATAAGTAAGAAAACAAAAGGAAGGAGGATTTGTAAGAGGGGCGCCCACTTTTGCAATTCCTTCTGCCAGTGAGTAGCTCCTAGAGTAGGTGTTTTCTTTTTAATCATCTTTCCCCTCTTCTCTAAGAAGAGTAGTTGGGGTGAGAGTCAGGGTTAATGGGCTGAGCGGAAGGGGCAGAGAGGGACTAGCCCCGAGTCAAGAGTCTCCTCCTGGGCTCACACTGGGAGCGCTCCTGCGCCGGGAGGGAGCCGGGGCCCCAGGCAGGGCACCGCGAGCTGGGCCCCGAGGCGCAGAGCTCTGCGCCTAGGGCAGGGGCAGGGCCAGGCGGGCGAGCCTGAGCTCGGCCCGCGGGCTGCTCCAGGGCACCGGTACGGTCTGCCAGGCTGGACCAGGCTGCGTCGCGGCCCCTAGATGCAGGAAACCCAGCTGTTCCACTTTGGTTCCTGCAGACCCTTGGCCATCAACCTTTGACCCTGTCCCTCCTCCCCATTCCTCTGTCGCTAAACTCTGCGCGAACCCGCCGGCACCCTTCTGGAACGCTGGGCTACTTTTTATTTCAAAGTGAAACGAGCAGAGGCGTCCCTGAGGCACCGAAAACTTTCCCTACGCCCTCCTCTGCACTTTCCAGGGCTATCGCAGCCAAACCAAGCCCACTCCGGGGCTCTCGGACCTTGCACCGAGCAACCAGTTAGGCGAGATCCCAAAAGGGACACCAGGTGGTTAGGTGTTGAGTGTTGGAAGCAAAGAGTAATTAACATTGAGACAAAAGGTAATTTCCACTTCCAGACTTTTCCTCGGTGTATTTTATTTTCCAAATCTACTACGTCTCGGACACTCCGGGCTTTACAATCGGTTTACTGAGTCTTCAGCTGTCTCACTCCTCAGTTCGCTAAGAAATACCCAAGCCCCCAGCCCCACGTGCCGCCAGCTCCAGACCAGCTTCAGCCCAACGGGAAAAGGTTCCCAGTCTAGTGACCGAGCTTCCGGGGTCTACAGAAGTGCTCAGTTTGAAACAAGGTATTACAAGATTTCAGCGTTAGGAACCCTCGACAACAGCACAGAGGCTTGAGATCCTCAGCCGCTCGCCTCCCCCTTCCTTCTTTTTGTTGGATCTTCTCCACACGGGGGCTATTTAACAAAGGCAGGCTGTTAACTAACATTTTGTTTAACTCAGCAACTCCTTTCCAAAACACACTTCAACGTGATACCAAGCTCTGTCATTTTGTGCGCGTAAGAAGGTGAGAAGGTGGGGGTCATGTATGTGCGTAAGGGGAAGACGTGAAGTTGACAGGGAATCGGAAAGTGCAGGACTTCTTTGGGAAGGCGTCACAAACACATTATATTTACAATCAGATAATTCAAGAATTCTCCTGAGAGAGAGCCAGATTTCTTTACTAGAAACAAAAGGGGGTACATTTTCCTGATAACTAAAGAAAAGTGGTATTTAAAATATAAATTAACACAGAGTGGATACTCACTTTGTGATGAGTGAACTAGATGAAATGAAATTCAGAAAAGGAAGGCAGTGTGTGTGTGTGTGTGTGTGTGTGTGTGTGTAGTTTTGTGGGCCCGGACTCCTTCCCCTCCCCCAACCTGGATCTTATCTCCTTTGTATAGACATGCCCCCCACCCTGTCTCTAACTATGTACTTTCATATTCCTGTATATTCTCTCTTCCTACAATCCGTTTGTTTGCTTAACTTTAATTTGTTCTACCGTCTTTTTTTTTTTCTTGGAGGTTTGACCTGTTTTTATTTGTGTATTGGGTGGGGTTGGTCATTAAGTAAAGTTACGCTCAGGTAAAGTAAGGACGGGGAGGGGTTCTAGAGGGTCTGAGGACGGAATCAAGGGAGGGAAGGGGGGAAAGAGGGAAAGAAAAAAGTCAGCTGCCCTTTGGCCTTTCAGAGGTCAGGGCTCAAACTGCGCTGTGACCTCCTTTCCCTCTAGGCAACCAGCCCAGTGTTTATAAACAAAGTCAGGCAGTACTGTTCTCAAGCATTTACACAGCTCATATGCAAATTAATGAGGACTCCTGATCAACACTGCAACTACCCCCCCACCCCTCCAGCACACAGACACACATTCACACCAGCCAAACAATGCAGGATCCAAAGCACACCCTTCTCAAAGTACAATGATCTATTTCCAGCTAGAATACCCACCGAACAGTTTGCATTCCATCTGAGGAAGAGACAGTGATGCACAATGATGAAGATAGGAAAAGACAGACAAGTGGGGAGAAAAAGGAGGAAAGAATAATGGTGATTTCATTAAAGAGAAGATAAAAGTGTGATCTTTGAAAACCTAAAATATCTATATCTAGTCAATGGAATCCTGTGTCAACTCCAACCACCAAATATAATTATTTTAAAACAAGATACTACAGTCATCTAAGCATTCATATTTCCCAGACAAAAGTGCAGATCTTTATAGTTGAATAAAGCCACTGAGTATGTAATGATGCTAAATATTAGATACAACAGAACCATTAAATCCCACAGTAAAAAAACAGACCATCTGATCTAAGTTACAAAACACAAATTTAATCAATCTTTAATTACAAAACACAGCTTAGCAAAAACTAAATGTTAAATCAAAGATTTTGAAAACAAATATTGTTTGCCAATGTATAGAAATGATAGCTTTACATTATATTGTAAACAAAACTCCATTTCAGGAGTAATTACAAGATAGAAAAAGATGCAAGCAAAAAAGAAGTAATTAAATGATTTCCAAACTTTTGCTTTAAAATAATTTTCAGTGAAAGTCTAAGAGAAAAGGTTAAAGAAACTATACCTCAGAGGGAAAAGATCATCTTCTTTTCTTCTTTGTCTATCAGTCCCTTGTTAAAGCATATGGAAAATGTTTTCAAAATGCCCAGATTTGGCACACTGTCATAGCAAAGAGAGGAGCACTGTGATGCTGGAGAGAAGATGGGAAATAAATTCAGGATTGGGTGCTGCCTCCTTCAATGTGGATTTATCTAAGTTTAATTTAATATTCTGCAATCACTGGATGATCACATATAATTCACCAAGATTTTAAAGGGCTTTATTTAAATACCTCGAGCAACAAGAGAATGAAATTTAAACCATTGCAACCATTGCTTATATATTTTTATTTTCTCATTAGAACTTTAAGTGGCAGTTTCTAATAAAAGGGAAAACGATAAACGTTTTGTTTTTTTAAGGGGAGAATGCTCAAGGAAAGCATTAGCTTTATTAAAATCACTCTGAACATAAAATCAAAAAGCACAAAATAGTTGTTTGTAAAACACTAAACCTTTAATCGATTTTATTGGCATTCCGATCGATTAGATAAACGGAAATCTATAGCAAACATCAAAGCATTTAAAACATTTTCTCTATCACATTTATAAACAAAACTTTTCAACAGAAAAAAAATGATTATCAAACGACTAACAGGAAATTCTTCAGATATCAAATTACGATAATAAAATTATTTCCACATGGAAAGGGATAATGACAATGATGATAGTAATTACAATAATGAATAATTCAACAACCCTTTGACATGTATGGAAGAACCTCGAGCAGAAACTGTCTTGGAGGGGGGCTACTTTAAAATAAATACTTTATTTTTAAAGGAAATGTTTCTTAGAAACACTCAAGGGGATAGGTTTAGGTGTGGCTGTCGGACTCCTGTTAATTTCCCTGCATTTGCAAAGGAGTCAATTTCTTTGCTAGCGTCTTTCTTTCAAATTGAATTATTTCTTGCCAGCAAAAATTAATATGCAAATGTCAGGGCGCCCTACCAGGTTTACAAACTTGTGTCTGGACCTGTCTTCTTATTCTAAAAGGTGATTCCTAAATTATGGGGGGAGGGGAGTGGAATGCAGGCGAGGAATCGACTCCTCAAATCTGAAAGTGATCACAAGGTTTGATCTTTTAAGTGAAGGGAAACAATTTATTAGGAGCTAGGAAAACTGCTGTCCCGAGAAACGCAGTCATCAGAGAGCACGACATTCTAGCGGCAGCAAGAGGACGTGTTTCTGTAACGGGTATTGCTTATTTGTTAAAGAAAATCAATGAAAGTGACCGTAAAGTAGTTCGTGAAGCGTGTGTTTGGGACTCGGGGTGGACCCTGCAGGCTGAACCAGCAGCCCCGGTTCTTGCCGAAGAGTCCCCGCGTCGCCCCGAGCCCGGTGCACGCTGCGCAGCGCTTGGTGTCCAGCTCGCGGTGCTGCGCGCAGTGCCCTGTCAGCCGCCTAAGTCGTTCCAGTAGCGACACTTCTGACCCTGGGTCCGGACAGTGGCTCCTTCCAGTGGCCTGTGGCTGTCTTTCCACGCCCTCCCTCGGCAGCCCTCACCTTGTTCTTCCTTTCTTGCTATCCCTTGTCCTTTCCTCCTTCCTTTTCGATACAGGTCTGAACTAACTTTTGTACTTCTTCGCTTGCGATCGGAATTTCACTCTTCGAAATTTCTGTCTTCTCGGTGAATCGCCCAGTCCTTCCTACCAGCCCCTCCCCCCGGGTTCTGTCCTGCCTTTTCTTTGGTACCCGGGCACTGCTTTGCAGTCCTCCAGACATTCCAGAGAGTTCTCATCGCACCAGAACTTGCTCTTGCCTCCTCCTCCTGCCCTGGATTGGTGTGGGAGGGGGTGATTTAGAGTTGAACTCCCAAGGGTTTTTATTCTATTCTTTTTACAGCTTCACTTTCCCTTTTCTTCTCTGCATAACCTTCACCTACCTACTAATTTGTAACAGAAGCGGTTCTTTCCCTTTGCTTGCGCGGTTGACAGTTTCCGTCGGGGCTGCGTGCACACAACCCTGCGTCGCCAGCCGCCTGCCCGCCAATGACTTCCGTCTATTCGGTTGCCGTCTAATTGCTCTTTATCTTCTCACAGTAAGTTAGTTTCCAGGATTTAAAGTTCCCACGATAGCGCCTCTTTATTTTGCTGAATCACTTCGTTGGCCCAGTGAAGGGTGGGGGCGTGCGGGGAGGTGCATCACCCACCCACGTCCCTTTTAACACCCTTTCCTCCAAGTCCCACCACCAGCCCCGGTCATGTTTTGTGTGAATAATAACGGATTCTGACAGGGTTTTCCTCCTATGAGAACAGATCGCTTAGGATTCATTCCTCTGGAATCTAGTGGTCAGCATTCCCACCTCCCCCTTCATCTCCACCCTCACTGCGGCCCGGCTGCAGGAGGGGAGCGCGGCCCGAAGACCTCGTCCTCTGGCTTCTGATTTCTCGCTGCTGCAGCTGACGCTGAAATTCGCTGTGGCCGCTGCCTCTTCCCGCTTTAATCCCAGACCTCCAGTCATTGGGCAGCTCCTCAGAGGCAAGAAGTCAACACCATGGCAACACGACAAGCCTATCAAATCACCGGCTGGCGTGACCGCAGCAGCGTTGTAGACGGGAGTGGGCTGGGCAGAGGAACAGAGAGGCCACTAGCTCAGGTACAGTCTGGGGGTGGTCAGCAGCTGTCAGCCCCTGCCGTCTGGCTACACAGATGTGCACCACCCAGTTCATACCCGGACCCTAAATTCCCTAGTAGGTGAGGAGGAGGACGGGGAAGGATGCGTATAGGATTGAGATTGCTGCAGAAGAGCTTCAAGCTAAAAGTCACCAAAGCCCTAGATATTGTGAACTAAAGATGCCTTGTGCCTAGAATGGAAGGAACCACCAAGTCACAACAGCTTCAGAACCAATTGTCGGGACTTGGCCCAAAGGTGTAGGTTTCTTCTTCAAAAGTTCTGTCACTTGCTTAAACAATATTAATGCAACATTCTGCTTTGAGTGGGAAAAGGATAAAGGAAAATGTTGCCTGTTGAACTTTTACTGTCTGCTCGTGCTGGAATATATATAAAATATATCTCAATATCGATTTCAGCTATGCCTTGGAACCGTCCTAAACTTTACCTGAAATTGCCTTTTCCTTGTTTTTTTTCATAAACTTTGTGGTGTTTGTCATGTGTGGCCAAGATTTTGATTCTCTGAAGAGAAGAAACAAAGGAGACTAGGAAATAGGTAACTAGAAAATCTGTGTCCCTTCTGGGCCTACTCAGCCTTTGTATTTCCTTGTTTTCCTTGAGAAACTCCCCAGAAAGATAAGACTTCTGTTAATAGTTCAGAGCATCTTGTTCATAGGATATAGACTGACACTGCATTTTTCTTTTTTGTTTTTAAAGGCAGACAATGTTTTTGAGAAACACACAACATATTGTTTCTTATTAGCTTATAATTTGATTGTGAAGACTTTTGACAAATATTTGTATAAGACTATAGAATGCTGTCAGTGACCATATGTCCCACTTATATCATTGCTGGTTTCTAAATTTCAGAATGTAGAATTCTAAATTTTTCTTAAAAAAGAGAAATCCACTTAATAATATTAATGTGTCATTTTTGAGAAAACCTTGTATGAAACCTAAAATCAACCCTTAAGTCCACTCCACATAAACAAAATTTACTATATAAACAATTTTCACATTGATATATCATTTATTATTAAGAGGCTTTCAGTGTGTAAGTATTTAAGTTACACTTGGCATTCATAAAATGCTGTAGCACTAAAAAGGTTTCTTGAACAGTAATTGTAATATTAAGCAGAGTGGGACAGAGCTAATTTTTGTGGCTCTACCCAGAAATTTAATGAAATCTTGAAATTAATTTTTCTACTTTCTCTATATTTCATTTTGATGGATTCTAATAGTTTAAAATAGTACATTTCAAAATATAACCTATTACACACAAAAAGGGAGTATCAATAACTGACACTGGAGAACAGACCATGATATACTAGAGAAAACCTTTGGACATAATATAATCTTCCCTGCACTGAGACTCTACTAGCATTCTGGTAACATTTTCATACTCTGTGCCACTCCGCAGTTCATCAATAAACTGCTGAGCACTCAGAGTTGAAATTTGGTCATAGTTTAAATGGATACCTCAATGCTGAGTTATTGATATCTTCAAATGTTTGGGGCTAATCCACATGACATTTGATGTGCATTGAGTGTTTACAGTGGCAAATGTCAGAAGAAACAGAATACTCTAATTGTAAATTAAAATGCACGTATCTAATCTATCTCCCAGAACCTAACTTTTAAATTTGAGATGTTTTTAAAAGAAGTTAAATGAAGTGTACAAAACTTTTTTTAGTACATTTTGGTTGCAGTAAGAGTACATGAACACGGGAAATGTGATAACATTTAAAATTTCATTATTTCCTTTAAGGGTATATCCTTAGTTACTGGAAAACTTTGAATACTTTAGGATCTACAATACTCTTTGTGAATGAATGTGTGTATGTATGTATGGTAGTCAATGACCTGAACAGAAACTGTCATTCAAATGTTCTATGTGTAATATTTATAATTTTAAAAGCATTAAAATGAGGTGGAATTAATAAATTAATAAATTAATAAATTACATTTAAACAAAGACAAATATGTAGATATTCCAGTAGATCTGTTGATTTCTTAGAAATTGCTATGTTTTCCTTTTTACATAAGCTTGCTATGTATGGATGATTGACAAATAAAAAATATTTTACAGAATTACTTTCTAACCATAAATCAAATTTAGTGTCTGTCCTTAAAAATACCCTCCTATCACAATATATGACCTTCTATTTTAAATATGGATTTGTGTACCTGCCACACACATGTTGCTTAGCTCTACATTCAAATCTTTCCATTTAAAGCATATTTCTAATACCACTAATACCACTAATATTTTCAGTCAGGATGCTGATGGAAGGAGGAAATTTATCTATTTTAGCTAATGAATAAGACAGGGGAATTAAATATAGTTTAAATACTAAATAAAAAAATCAATGCAAGGATGTCTTGCTCATTTTCAGTGGAATGAATACCATTTCCATAGAGTTCATTCTTGACCTTACCTGAGTAAGTACTTTAACTTAAAGTATGAAATGCACCTAGAGGGGTAATAATACATTGCACTTAATAGGAAGACAGTTAATAACCTTTCTTCATCCCTGTGCACCATCAATCAAGGCTGTCACCAGTCTGCTGAATCAAAGCAAAAGTGTTCTTCACAGATGACTGATTAGAAACGCAAAATCACAAGATCCATCTTCATGGTCACTTTTATTACAGTCATTTTTAAACTGACAGCAACCTGTTCAGTTTCAGCACACTGGGCATCACAAATAGTGTCACTCAGTGTAGCTAAGCATGAGAAGAGTCTGGTCGGATTATACTTAAACATAATTAGGTCCTCAACTCTTTGTGGAACTAAGACAAAGGTATTCCTCTCTCCATCACCCCTATTCCCTCTCCCAGTAACTTGTTTTGATTCTATTGTATTATTAGTTTACCATCCTGAAGGGAGGCAATGCAGGATGTTGGTTTATGCTTGTCAGTTGTTTAGGAACTAGGGAATAAATATGTCTTTGTGAGAGTTACAGGTAACTTTTTGTTTACTGCTTTTTGTTAACTTCATGAAAAAACAACAACATTGCTACCCTGAAAATTAGTGAGGGTTCTTTTTATCTAGATACAAGTTTTTAGACTAAAGGCTTGAGAAACTAGATAGTCAGGTATTAGTAATGATACTCACTGACAGGCTCTTCTCTTAATAGTATCACCTGAATGCAGTAGCACTGGAATTACTGAGGTTAGAACTATTTGAATGCATAATATTCAAGGTGGCTGAGATATTAACTATTAGGTAGCTATGTAAATTCTTGATATTATTTCTTTCTCAGCCCGAGAATATTTTTAAAAATGGCAAATTTAAAAATCCAACAAGTAGGTATATATGTATATCATTAAAAGGGGTAGTTTAAAACAAGTCAGAATTAAATGGAACTTTATCTTCACTTAGACTCTTGATCTTTATGCTACAAAGATGATCCCTTCAGGTTTATTTCGTGATCTTTTCATCAATACAAGTATTTACATGGAAAAAACTTATAATAGAAAAATCTCATACAATGTTGTGAATCTCCTGCCATTTTATAGGCTCCTCATTTTATATTTCAGAAAAGAAAACCCAATTGGATTTAATATTTAATTTAGTAATTTTAACCAAAGTGCCCCGATTTACATTTTTATACACTTACCTTTTCCTTTAATCCCAAATGCTCATTTTCTTGTTAACAGCAGAACACACACATGTAGGGGGCAGAGAGACAGAAAGAGAGAGCGAGCACAGAAAAGGGGAAAAAAAAAACCTCAATGATATTCCTTTATACAACACAGTACCTTCATATTGATTTTCAAATATATTAATAGTCTTCCTTTAACACCTCTCTGTAAAGCTACCAATTTTTCTGTCTCTACACATGTATACACACACCTTTACTACTTTATTTTAGATTATGAGTATTCTTTTCTTCACTGAACAAAATTCATAGGCAAGATATATATATATATCTATATATATATCTATCTATATATATATCTTTATCATTAGACATACAGGTGCATCATTATATATATATGTATACACATAATATACAAATTATATATAATAGTAATCTGTATCTTCCACAGATATCACTAGATGTGTGAATGCACCCTATG
Organism: Phyllostomus hastatus; assembly: GCF_019186645.2. Taxonomy (NCBI): domain Eukaryota; kingdom Metazoa; phylum Chordata; class Mammalia; order Chiroptera; family Phyllostomidae; genus Phyllostomus; species Phyllostomus hastatus. Next base: position 6,092,993 of record NW_025333932.1, on the reverse strand, counting down.
TATAAGACTAATATTAATTTCCTTAAATATTGTGCTCTGCTTATATACATATATTTTATAAGTATATGGATTTAAAATAAAGAGATCATGAAATAATTAGCTATCTGACTTTTTTTGATTCAATGAAATTGTCCTAGAATTTGGAAAGATGTATTTGTTTTTTGGTATTTTAAAATATTTCCACTTTATAAAACATTAGTAATGATAATACTTATGAAGTATTAGATAAGAAAAATTAGGATTAAATAATTATATACTACAAAAGCTATATAATTACATAGATGATGATGTAATAACCACCTTAATAGGTTTGTTTTCAGTTTACTTAAAGAGTAAAAACCTAATATCTCGTGACAAAATGTATGTGTGGGAGCTAGGGGAGTATGTGTGTGTGATAAGTTTAGACAAGTTTATATTTTCAAAAAAGAATAATACTCAATAAATTTTAATATTATTACTTTTAAAGTTAACTTTTGGTATGAAATATTTTTCTGAACTAGGTTATACTAGTCAGAATATTTATGAAAAAGTGATTTATTTGAAATATCTGGACTCAGTATAGCACTTTTTGCTACTAAAACTAATTCCATGAAATGATATGTATGAATTTTGGCATTGTCTTGGTAATCTATGCAGACAGCCACTAGAGATCTTAATATTAATTTTTATATACATCATAAATATGATGTTCACAGGTTTATAAAAATTATAGATCTAAAATCATGTTTTCCTCTATAGATGGGCCTTAATAAATTGAAAACACAAAAATAATTTTTCTTAATAGTTTAGAAATATAATCAAAACTTTAAAAATCAGTTTTTTGAAAGCTATTATGAAACATTGCATATTTTGTGTTTTGACATTATTTGAAAATAGCATTCATTTACATTTAAATCATAATGATTAATTTAGAAAGTTTCTTGGGAAACTTTCTAAAAATTATTTTAGAAATTGTTTTTTTACCTCTAATGTCTATTAGACTATTTTGTTGCTATTAGTTTTAAAAACTTATCTTAATTTGTGTGTATTGTTTGTGCTTACATTTGCTTCCTTGAAAGTGTTCTTACATCTAATTAATACATAAAGCATATAATTTTATTTACTATAAGAATTTTGCATGATAAAGGGACTAGCATGAAACTCTTATAATTTAGTTAGTAGGAATACACTTAATCTATAACTGCAAAGTCATCAAATTATATTTCAAACTAAAAAGTCTAACAGTGTTAGAGCATTTCAGTATGGGCTGAAATTTATATTTATGCATTCCATGTAGTATATAAATACATGTATACATATACATAATTATACCTAAATACGATCATATTTAGATTATTGACCTCTTTAAATGGTAGCATGCTCTCACACACAGACACTGCAATTATCTTTGCCATATCTGCATATGTGCAGCCTGAATATGCAGTTATGGCATTTCTCTCTTTTCTGGGCATGATTTTCCCTTAGTTCTAGAATTGTTCTTTGTTGAATCTTTGTGGGAAGAAAAGCTGTTCTATGAGCGTCAGTTTGCAGTAAATGTGTGAGAAGATGACATGGTCTGGATAGACTGGCCACCTTTTAATATGTCTTTTCTACCTGTATTCAGAGCTCTGTCTCCCAACTAGTGATATTTAAAAAGAAAAGAAATGAAAAGCAAAGGTCACACAAAAATCACCTTTAACATTTTATAGTAAACAAGAGAAAATATTGAAATATTTACAATAATGTGTTAGGTAATTTTATTTTAATTGCTTTCGTATATTATTTTTAAAGCTGTTATCACCTATTTAAAATTGTCATATTATTTAACCCTTAATTTTTTCTCATGAAAAAGGAACATAGTCCTTAAAAATCTCCCAAACTGAGATGAATATTTTCTCCACTATTCATATTCCTCAAGTCTTTTTGTCACTCAGCAATGATGCTAGAGGATGCATTTTATAACAAATAGACTATTTTGATCAATATGCTTTATTCTTATGTATTTTGGTTTACAAAGAAATATGCAAATAGAGTTAATGACAACTTTTCAGGACACACCCCAAGACCTTAGGAATATTTTGAAGGAAAAAAATTGGTATACTATGATATGAAGATTTCTTTTTTGATAGCTAAAGCTTTATATGTAAACCTTCACTTATGTATTACACAACCACTAAAGAATTTTAATGTATTGCAGTTCATTCTGCAATATTTGCACATTCAAAGTAGTATTATGTTGCTTAGTTATTTCATTGTATTATATTCTACATTTAGATTTTCATTTCAATTTTCCCATTTTCAACATTTGGATGTCATCCCATTAACTATCATAAACCAGTAGTTTAAGGAGGGGTAGTTCTGAAATGTAAACATCTCTCCTAGAATTTTACGGCTTTGCCATCCATGGAAGAGAAAACAAGGACAAGCATTACTTTTCTGCAAACATTTCCTTTTTATGATTATAAGAGAAGATCAGATGTTGTGGCAATTTTTTTCATATGTGATTTTCCTTTAGCATTGTTTTCAAAGTCAACTGTTCTTAGACTTTATTTCATTTCAAAAAGCACTGTGTTTTGCTTCTTTGTAAAATATTTCTTTATAATATTTTTTGTTTAATTCACTTTTAGCACAAGAAACACCCAAACTCAATCTGGATACCTCCTTTCAACATAATTTAGCTGGACCTTTTCTTAGTCAAGGTTTTCTGGTTTTCATTTTCACTTCATATTCTCAAATAAAAGATCCTTTGTTGTCTACCATTTGATTGGACTTAATGAGAAACACTCCATTTTAACTTAACAGTATTTCCTTTTGAATTTATTATATTTAAGAACACTGTCAAAAATCAAACATTTAATCTCAGGTTTTTATATTTCAAAATATATTACTATCACATGGCTCAGTGAGGTGATGTAAAAGTAGACTGAAATGATTTCAAAAAGAAAAGCAAAAGAGAAAAAAGTAATGGCTTCATTTTAATATGAAACTAAATACTATGGTTAATGTGCAGATTGGGGCCAGCAGCTGACTGTAGGGACTAACATGTCACAGGGTGCCAACAGTGGAATTGTGCAGTATTGACTAAATGAGGTTCACTGATTTGTATTGAGGCTAATATCTTCTTTAAACAATTCCGTGTAAATTGTGCGTATAAAGTCATTGGAAGCTATTTCTCAGGACAGCCTCACTGGCTAGCTACCTGCTGGAGTGAGGAGGATAATCAATAGGAAGAAATAGAGCTGAGCATGAGCCTGGGAAGCTCCAGAGGAGTTAATGCTGATAAAAGTAGACGATGTCAATATTTGGGAATAGCACAAGTCCAAGGTAATAGACAAAAGAGAAGTGCATATGTTGCAGAGTGTTCAAACAGGGGCAAAATTAAAGCCTAAGCCTAAGTGGCAGATGATGTCCTGGACTGAAGAAGACATTATGCATTGCAGGTATTGTTAAGTTTCTACAGAAATCCAAACTGAGCAAGAGGTTATGTGAAAAGGTACCTAACTTACCAGAAGCTTGAATATGATTTCCATTTCAATGGTCAATAGGTTTTTGATTAATATAGGAAAACCTGTCCCAAAACATTTGGCAGGCATGCTTTTACATATGTGATACTACATGTCTCATTATGAAATTTTTAAAAGCTCTTCTAAGTCCTTCTAAGATATATTAAAAATACATGTAAGATAAAATAAAACAGGCTGACAGTCAAATGAGGATAGCAAAGATATAAACAACTCTAACAACCTTTGCATATACTTCCAATTAGAGCAGGTACCTTATTTTCTAAAGGTAGTAGACTTATTGGAAGTGAGGTAATGGTATATTTTTACTAATTTAATACTGAAAATCAGTTTTCCTCTTGCTGTCAGGCGATGAAATTTTGTTCTTCTGTGCTGCTCTTCTGCTGATGTATTATGACATAGTCTGTCAACATGAACAGATATGTGAAAGGAGATTGGGTGATGGAGACATACAACCTGCACAGAACTCTTTGGGAATTTTAAGCATGTCACCATATTTTGGTATCAGAAGTAAGATTGTGCTTGCTTTAAAAAGCTGGATTTCTATATGATGTAAGCCCAAGCAAACCAGGTGGACTATGACAAGGTACTAAACCTGAACGAGTGAGCCAAATCCCGAACATGTTATTTCTGTGCATCTTTTAAAAAGTTCTTTCATATCATCAGTTGATTTCTTTATGAAAAATATAAAAGTTTCTTGACAAATAGGGGACAACAATTCATGCGCATATGATTATAAAGCATAGTCATTTTCTCCCAAATTAAACAATTCTGCAACTATTACATGCTTTTATTGTCACAGATGTTTTTACTGTTTGGTGTTAGATATCTGGATTATATCAAACACATGATTCTGAGGTTAAGTAAAACAGCCCAGTCTAATAGTTTCTACTGAAAACCAAGCTAAGAAGTGTTACTAGAAAAGCAAGTATATTTATCTAGGACCCAGCATATCAAACATATTTTTACCCATAAAAATGAAGAAATCAGCAAAATTTACTTCTGCTTTTCATTTTATCCTTTCATTTTGGGAATGACTATTTCAAAAATAATTTTTCATCTTTACCAAATCACATGTTGGAGTTATTAACCTAAGACACTAGATTGCAATTAAAATAATTCCATATTACAAATATCTAATCTTTGTAAGCTTTCCTACAAAGAACAAAATTTGTTTTTTAAAAATTGTCACTATGTTGCCATACACCCCATCTTCTCATCTTAAATGCAGAGTAATAAAAGATGCTCAGTCATCACTGAATTCTAAAGAAGGCTGCATTTCAAATAAAGTATGAATTTTGATTTAGAGACACAGAAAAAATCTTTTAAGATCTATACTTCAAGTAATTTGTTAATCTTGTGCCACTTTCAGCATTTGTCACACATATAGACCAGGAAATTGGCTCCATCTCATTCTAGCTCTGTATTGAATTAAAAACCTCTACTGCAAAGAAGAGCATGATGTGGGGAAAGAATAAATTTACTTCTTTCTTTAGTAATGCACATATATTTCCATGCATTTCACATCCTGAGGGAGCATATGAATGCATCCAATAAATACAAAAGAATAAACTATAATTCCAGAAAAGGGAAAGGTTTACATTTTTTTGCTGATTTTAATATACCATTTTAAGGTGAAGACTGAAAATTAAATAATTCTATACATTGTATCTTTCTAACCAGACACCTTCAGTATGAGAAATAAATGTAAAATAATGAATCTTAGTTGCTCCTTCCACTTGGATAATGTTAGTGGGTTTAGGTCAAAGCAAATTAAATATCAGTAGTGATAAATTGAGAAAAATATTTCATACTATTTGAATTTGCTTTTGCATTCGATTCACCAAAGTCCACCTTGACCATTTCAGTAAACATCAAATGCAAAGCACATATATAGGTACATTAAAAGGAGTGTCCATTCCTATTCATGTTTCTAGGCTAACAGAAGAGGTGTTTTTCAGTGAAGCAAGATAATAACCAGGTAGCTTTTAAGCATAATGTGTGCAGTTCTATTAAAATTTTGTTCGAATGCAATCCACCCCCCAGTGAAGGAGATGACTAATTCCACTGTAGACTTGCTGTAAGTAGAGTTCATTGTATTTGGAGTGTTTGGATCTGTGAGTGTGTTCTGAGGAGACAGGGCAGTATGGGAGATTTATTAGGGCTTCAGAGAAACCAAGCTGGCAAAGATTATGGCATGCTTGTTTCAAAAAACAGGGAACTGAAGGTTTCTGATTTATGCTGACATACATCTAGATGAAACCATAGTTTGCAAATTGCCTTGAAGAGTCATCTTTTATTAACTGTTTGATAGGTACCCAAATGTACATTTCTATTTAAAACCATATCAAGAATACCGATGGTATATTTGCAAGGATTCCCTTTTACATATTTAGTTACATATTTTTGTTTCCTAAATGCCTTAAAATTAATATCTGACAAAAAATGTCATGTTAAGTCATACATTTTGTAATATTTTAAAAGGTCTGAGCACATGAAAAATTTTATGGTAAATCTGCATATTAAGAGGTTCAAATTCTTTAAGGTTTTTGTATTTGACATTTATGTTTCTACCTGAGCATAAAGAAATAACCTTAAAGGACAGTGCCTAATCTGGTCAACTTAAAATGTATGAACCCCTGACTACTTCTGGGTTTAAGTGTTTAATCAACTTGGTCTTCATTCAAAGGATGTGATTATTTTCTCCCTTGTTTTATAAGACTAGTAAAAGTACTCTCTGACTAAATTCAGGACTGAAATTGTGAGCAAATATGCTTACAGACTTGTTTCCTATGGGAAGCCTTATATGTGTATGTATGATCAGAAATTACAGAATGAGTGACACAAACTTGAGATCGATCTGCTATGCATTTTCAATTTCTGCCACTGTTATTCCTTGCTGCCCTTTTAAAATTTTTATAAGAGCCTGTTGTGTCACTATTTTGTATTTAGAAGACCAAACATTGTTTTTCCAAACTTTACAATATCAATTTATGTGCTTCTACTAAATTTGAGAAATAAATGTTTGGGAGAAAATGAGAGTGTTATACAATTAAATGACAGCTTTCAAGTGACTAGAATCACATATAGCCCCTTTAAAATCCTCAGTGTGTTGGCTCAATTATCCTCGTATGTTCCAGCTTAGGAGTTTGGATGCTTCTTGATGGTTTTGTGTAAATGGGTGATTCTGGAAGTCACACTTCTGATTATCATGTGCCCCCACTGCTTCAGGGCATAAAATTTCTTTAATAGACAACAGCTGACAAATTGGGAGTACTTAGTGTCAGATCACTAAGTACTGAAAGTATCTTCTGGCTCTTTTTTTTTCAAAGTATTTGGTAAGAACAATTAGAATGTATACAAAGCATGTATTGCCACTATCGGCCTAACATCTTCATCACTGCTCAGGATATTTAAAAAAAAATTGTAGTGAAAACAGATAACATGATATCTACCTTCTTAACAAATTTTTATTGCGTGCACAGTGCAGCACTGTTAACCACAGACAAAATAGTGGATGGCACACTTAGCATCTTTTTATCTTACGTAACCGAAACTTCATACCCATTGAACACAACTCTCCATGTCCTGCTCTCATGGTCCCTGGCAACCATTTTACTTCTGTTTCTATGACTTTGATCATTTTGGTCATTCATATAAGGATTTGTCCTTCTGGGGCTGCTGTATTTCACTTAGCCTCATGTCCTCAAGATGCATGGATACCTTTTTGTGTTTAGTCATTATCTTACCCCTTCTTGGAAGGTCACAGAAAAGGAATGTTTGCCATGAAATAAAACATTTCCTTTACTAGGAGATGTGGAGGTGGGAAGGATCAGAACATGAAGACTGATTCTTTGTTTTAAAGTACATTTTATTGATTTTGCTATTGTCCCAATATACAGTTGTCCCATTTTTTTCTCCCCTTTATCCCCACTTTGCCCTGCCCACCCACAGCCTCCAGCATTCTCCCCTCCCCTTAGTTCATGTCCATGGGTTGTACATATAAGTTCTTTGGCTTCTTCATTTTCTATACTGTTCTTAATCTCCCCCTGTATATTTTATGCCTACTAATTATGGTTCTTATTTCCTGTACCTTTCTCCCACTCATTCTCCCCCTCCTCCGCCCACTGATAACTCTTCATGTGGTCTCCATTTCTGTGATTCTGTTCCTGTTCTAGCTGTTTGCTTAGTTTTTGTTTGTTTGCTTATTTGTTTTTTAGGTTCAGTTGTTGATAGTTGTGAGTTTGTTGTCCTTTTATTGTTCATATTTTTATCTTCTTTTTCTTACATAAGTCCCTTTAACATTTCATATAATAAGACCTTAGTAATCATGAACTCCTTTAACTTGACCTTATCTAGGAAGCACTTTATCTGCCCTTCCTTCCTAAATGATAGCTTTTCTGGGTAGAGCAATCTTGGATGTACGTCCTTGCACTTCATGACTTCAAATACTTCTTTCCAGCCCCTTCTTGCTCGTATGGGTTCTTTTGAAAAATCAGCTAATAGTCTTATGGGTACTCCTTTGTAGGTCACTGCCTCTTTTCCTCTTGCTGCTTCGAAGATTATCTCCTCTTTAATCTTGGGTGTGTTTCTCCTTGGGTCCAATTTCTTTGGGACTCTTTGGGCTTCCTGGACTTCCTGGAAGTCTATTTCCTTCATCAAACTGGGAAAGTTTTTCTTCATTATTTGTTCGAATGAGTTTTCAATATCTTGCTCATCCTCTTCTCCTTCTGCGACCTCTATGATTGGGATGTCGGAATGCTTAAAGTTGTCCCAGAGGTTCCTAAGCCTCTCCTCATTTTTTGTATTCTTTTTTCTTCATTCTGTTCTGGTTGGATGTGTATTTCTTCCTTTTGTTCCAAATCATTGACTTGAGTCCCAGTTTTCTTCCCTTTACTCTTGGTTCCCTGTACATTTCCCTTTATTTCACTTTGTGTAGACTTCATTTCTTCCTTCATTTTGCGTCTGAGCTCAATCAGTTCTGTGAGCAACCTGATTACCAGTGTCTTGAACTTTGCACCAGACAGGTTGTATCTCTTTGTCTCTCCTTTTTCTGGAGTTTTGATCTGTTCTTTCATTTGGGCCATATTTGTTTGTCTTGGCACACCTGTTATGTGGTAAGGTGTGGAGCCTTAGGTATTCTCCAGGATGGGGTAACCCTCTTTGCTGCATTGGGGTGCTATCTGTGCAGGATGGGTCCAAGAGGGAACAATGCTGCTTGCTCTCCTCTTGTCCTGCTTTCCACTACTTCCCTAATTGTGCTCTTTCAAGTGCTGATTCAAAGGTGGGTGGGTTTGTGTATGTTTTAGGACCCTGTGGGTATCTCCACTGAGCTCTCCTGTGAGGCTGGGAGTTTTTCCCACTGCTACAACCCCAACACATTTTTTTATAGCCTGGGATTTCAAGTCTTTAGTTTCCTGTGCTGAAACCCGGGTTTCTAGGTCTGTCTTGCTCCTCTGTTGTTCCTCCTGGTTTGTCTGTGCAGAAATGTGGGATGGCCTGTCAGTCCACTGTGCGAAAGTCCTTTCTGCCCCACCTGCCTATCTCCACCCCTCCTACCACCTGGATGGATATTTCTTTAACTCTTTGGTTGTTGGACTTCTGTGGGATGTTTTTCTGGCAATTCTGGTTGTTCTTTGTTTTTAAATTGGTTGTTATCCTTCTTTTGGTTGTTTGAGGAAGTGAATCATTTCTGCCTAAGCTTCCATCATGACCAGAACTCCAAGATTGATGAATTCTTATAGAAAATAGGTATGGTGAAGCATTTAACCACCTTTTTCATCATAGCTGCTGTTGGAAGCAGAGTTAATGCTATCTGAGTGCTCACCACAGCCAGGAATAGTGGTAAGGCTTCAGTTACACTGTCACATTCACACACCCAGCTCCCCATTGAGGTGGGTACTCTTATTGTCCCCACTTTACAGTTGAAGGACACCAAAGCACAGGCAGGTTAAGTAACTTGCCCACATTTACAGAACAGAGGAATACTAGAGACTGGCTTCAGCTCTCTCTTTGAGCTTGTCATGCTGCTTTGCTAATAGTTTCCCAGTCAAAAATGTTTTTTTTTCTTCTTTGACTACAAGGGAGTAAAAATATACTCTATATCAATTCAGAAGAAACAGTCCTTTATTCTCCTAAGAAGTAAGAGGACAGTACCTTTGGCTGTTGACTTTGTCTGGCTATTTTGCTTTGAGGATGGGTAAATGTATCCGAGTTGGATGCAGAGTCCAGGTCAAACTGCTGGGTGTGGCAGGTTTAATCCTTGAAATGTTTCTTTTAGTAATGTGGTGTGTAGACCTCACCACCCTTTGTGGCATGAATTTACTGATAGGTTTGTAAAAGATACACACATTTTGTAAATCTAAGTGTTGCATATAAAAGTATCTGTTTTAAATTACATGTTTCTTTAACATTAGCAGGAGTTATCAATGGTGTGTTCCTTTCCAATGTATTCTTTAGCCATGGTAGTTGCATTTGCATACCATTGTGTGAGTTCAGGTACACTGTATGAGCTATGGTTCTGTGGGAAAATTTATTGCTTATTACTCCCTAGATAGGATTTAGTGCTTAACATTTTATATTCTCATCAATGATTGCTTTTATTTTTTATTGTTGTTTTTAAATCTTCACCTGAGGATATGTTTATTGATGAGAGCGAGAAACATTAGTCAGTTGCATCTCAAGGCACCACAGCCATACCCCTGGGCTGATGCATCCTGACCTGGAATTGAACCCACAAGATTTGGAGCTCCAATCAATTGACCCACCTATCGGAGGCTCAGTGATTTCTTTCTCTTTTTTTAATTTTATTTATTTTTATTTTTAAAGATATTTATTTATTTATTTAGAGAAGGAAGGGAGGGGGATAGAGAGAGAGAGAAACGTCAATGTGCAGTTGCTGGGGGTCATGGCCTGTAACCCAGGCATGTACCCTGACTGGGAATGATTTCTTTTATTATTTATGTTGCATTCATTTAAAATTTTTTATCATTTTTTAATATATTTATTTTTAGAGAGGGGAAGGGAGGGAGAAAGAAAGGGAGAGAAGCATCAATGTGTGGTTGCCTTTTGAGGGTTCCCAACTGGGGACATGGCCCACAACCCAGGCGTGTGCCCTGACTGGGAATCGAAATAGCAATCCTTTGATTTGTAGCTCTGTGCTCAATCCACTGAGCCACACCAGCCAGGGCAATGATGCATTCATTTTCATTGCCTCCCCCAAAAATATTCATTGAAAATTTTTTGTTTAATTTACTCATGATAATTTCAAATTATATGAAAACTGGCTACATCCATGAATAAATCACATTACAGCTGTATACTATATCAAGATAATATACATATTTTGCATTATTAAAAATGTATGGAATTCACTTCTGTGTAGACAATGTCTTACAAATAGTAGGTACTCAATAAATGTTAACCAAATAAATAAATATTTGCTTTGACTAAAATCTGATATCAAAGGGCTATAGGTCTTTGATCCCAACATTGGTCATTCAGATTTGTTAAATTAAAACAAGACTTTATTATTGTTTTCCTAGGCTGCCATGAAGACAAGGGTATAGACAAGTACAGTTTACTGGCCCCTGTAGTGGTAAAAATGAAGAATGTCAGAAAGGTACACAATTACTAAGCAAATAACAGAGTCATATACATAAGAGTGGAATCAGTGAATAGTGGGTTAGAATTCTTGCCCCAGGTAATAGGGTGTGACACCAGACCCAATTTTCTTCTTCTACAAAGTGGGCATTATAATAACAGGGGGAGATACCTCAAGAGATGTTTTTTTAAAATATTCTGTAAAATAGCACAGGCCCTGACACTGTGGAAGTACTAAGTAAACACTACCTACTACTATTATTAAATTATAGGATCTTCTGGTGGCTCTAAATATATATTGATTTGCTACATTAAAAGTTCTATTTTTGGTCAGTAACACTAATGAATGATATTTCAAATCAAAAACTATTTTATTTTGAGGATTCTCTTAAGAACCAGAGTATCCTAGCTGGTACAGCTCAGTTGATTGAGCATGGACATGTGAACCACAGGGTCACCAGTTTGATTCCCAGTCAGGGCACATGTCTGGGTTGTGGGCCAGGTCCCTAGTTTCGGGTATGCAATCACATTGATGTTTTTCTCCCTCTCTTTCTCCTTCCCTTCCTCTCTCTCTAAAAATAAATAAATAAAATCTTAAAAAAAGAATCAAAGTAGATTCAAGTCTGAGAGGAAAATCTTTGAAAACAGAGATATAATTTAGAATATTATGGTTAATAAACTTATTGAGTACATAAACATTAAACTAATCATTTTTATGTGGTAGAAATAATCTATGAGTAAAGTTTAAAATTAAGTAGAGTTTTCTTTTCATAGCTGGCATGGTATTCATATTTTTGAACTGTTCTGTGGTTACAATGGTACTGTTTATAATCCAATGGCTATTTACTGACCAAAATTGTGATCTAAGAGCAGGAGAGAAAATATTAATTCCATGAAACTAATTTGAGTGTGTAAAGGCAGGCATTTAACTTGTATTATGGATTATTGCCAATGCCATGCTTGTTTCAAACCTTTAAAAGCTCTGCATCCCACTGCTATGTATGTGTGCATGTGTGTGTACACATGTGCATGTGAGATCATGAATCGAGGAAACAAATCAAAACAAAATCTTCTTCCATTCCAGCTCTCATTGCCTTGTTTATAGGAAGAGAAATGCAAGGCTTATATAACAGTCATGTGAACTGCAAACTGATTATAGTAGCAAAATCTCTTCAATAGAAGAAGCAAAGCTTATAAGATTTTTTTTCATTCTTTCATTTTTAAGTTTTCTGCTTTCTTTCAAAGTCAGGTAGGCAGTGCCACACACAATTTTAGGAAAAGAAAGGTGAAACGCTTTCCTTTTAACATTGACAGTAATAACAAGTGTTCCATCCCTTTCTTGTCCTTGACTTGGGTGACTTGTGCCCTAGTGTATGACTGCAAGGTGCACTTTCTGTTGACAGCTACAAGCAAAGCCTGTATGCTTCGATGAGCTGGATGGACAGTCCAGATGATCCAGGATGTTTAAGATGAGGTGGGCAGCAGAGATGTAGTCAACTGGACCCTTGGCTAAAACACACTGAAGGAGAGAGAACGAGTGCTCCTAAGTTTTCTTCCATACTTCACTCATGATTGAAATGAAGTAGATGAACAATGAATTTAGACTTCCCATCTAATTTCACCTTGTGTATCATTACTTAGGGTTTTCTAGCTGCTAAAGGCAAAAAAAAAAATTGATGACTATTGTGGAAATTAAACCAAATTTTCATGGACTATACCTATATTTAGTAAACTCTTTATTTTCAAGAGAATTATGCATTATTTTCTATTATAATTTGGTATTAATGTTAAAAGCATACCTGATACTACCTGCTATCACAGGTGCTATCTGATGAAATTTCTGGCCTTTTAACTAAATTCTGATAGTCTGTACTCCAAGATCTATCAGAACTGAATAAATCTGTAGTGCTAACTGCCTCACATTGAACTGTTGCTCTCTAAATGTAACCTCATGATAGAATAAAGGTGGCATACTTTCCAAATCTTTAGAAAAATTGTGTTCCTAAGCCAAAAGCCCAAGATTAAACTATGTCTACAGAAGGAAAACCACTAACTGGAAGAAGAATGGATGAAGAACATGAACAAAGATTTTTTCATCTTATTTAGCTTTTTATTAACAGATTTACTTAGTTAATCATATAATTAACATTTTCTGTGTGCCCACAGGGTGCCTGAAAAAGAGACGCTGTAAAAATGAAGGCACAGAGCATGAGCAAACTTGGAATTCCTACCCATTACATGGGAGTGAGGTGAACATTTAATGCTGCTTCAATTTATATGTATCAGGAAAAGTTTCTTAGAAGAACTGAATGCTGAATTGCATTTTGATGAATAGCTGTTGTATCATAAGCATATGTCCATTGTACTGCAGAGTTGGTATTAAACTTTATAGCAAGATATATTCAATTTTCACCATTCATACTATCAAACTTTGAGATTATTTTTGAACTTTTGCTATTATAGGGAACATTATTATTTACAAGGTAGAAATCAGAAGATTGCCTCAATGTCCAATAATAAAAAAATGATGAAATAAATCACATAATGGATGTAACATAGAGGATTACCTAACATTAAAATGATTCTTTCCAAAAGTAAAGCAGAAAATGTATTATACACACACATGTATACATTATGATCTTAACAACATTAAATTTTATATACATAAGAAAACATCAAGGCAATTTTACCAAAATTTTTTCTGTGGTTAATTCTGTATGTGGGGTTATGGATCATTATTAATAAGTTTTCTTATTATTCTTTACTTTTTAAAGTTCTTCAGTAAAAATCACATCTTATTTCAGAATTGGGAATATCTGTATGTTTAAAGTTTCAAGATATTTGATGTCGGGATTGAAATTTTTTTTTATCCTTTACAAAGGTATTTCTCATTGCTTCCCCCTCTGGATCATAACTGTCAATTTAAAGAGACATAAACAATATCAACAATCCAAGCATTGAGACAAAGTAAAAGAAGGACTTCCAGTCAATGTGGAAGTGCAGGAAGACATGTTTCACCTCTTTGCACAACCACATCAAAATTGCAACTAAAATATAGAACAACCATCACTCAGAACCATCAGAAATTGAGTTGACTGGAAGTCTGCCAATTATAGAATTAAACAAACCAAATCCATCTAGATTAGTAGGAGGGGCAGAGATGAGGAATGGGCTGCTTCCATACCCAAGAGTGGTGGATAAAAATTTGGGAGGGATATCTTGGGAGAGAGGAGTCCCAGCCCTACACAAGGCCAACAAGCCCAGGGTTCCAGTGTCAGGAAGATAAGTCCCCAAAACTTCTGGATACAAAAATCAGTGGGTATTCAGTGGGTAGAAGAAACTCCCTGAGCCCCACGCTGTTCCGCTTAACCAACCCACACACAGACTAATGTACTCAGATTTACTTCCTCTGAGCTCCAGCAATGAAATAGTATCTTAAAAGGCAGCATTCACATACTGGAAGAAACTGAAGTGTTTGGCATCAGGGTGAGCAGAGGCCATTTTCCTTTGTCTGAGCCCTCCCTGTACAAAGCAAATGAACTGACAAACTGGTATCATATCTGAGACTCCATCAACCTGGCTAACACTGTTTGACCAGCCTTGGACATCACCAGAGACTCCACCCCACCCAACTTACAAGCCCACCAAAGCTTCTTTTTCATATGAATGGCTGGCCTTGGCTTATGCTTCACAGCATCCTAAATCCTCTCAAACAAGCAACAGCTGGCCTCAGTGAGCCCCAGGCCCAGCACTAGCAGCAACAAGCCTAGACTCACAGCTCAGCTTCGTCTGGGAATCTCCAAGCCCAGCACAGTAGCAGCCATCTCAGATTGCTTTATAGCTCAGGCAGGGTGGCCCAGGCAAAACACAGGGTGGGGGACTGACCCTGGCCTATACCACCAGGAAAACTCCAAGGCCAGCACACCCAGTGGACAGCTACAGACCATGCCAGAGCACCACCACCCTGCACCTCACACAGCTGATCCTC
Source organism: Phyllostomus hastatus (assembly GCF_019186645.2). Taxonomy (NCBI): domain Eukaryota; kingdom Metazoa; phylum Chordata; class Mammalia; order Chiroptera; family Phyllostomidae; genus Phyllostomus; species Phyllostomus hastatus. The sequence goes on along the minus strand of NW_025333932.1, from coordinate 6,077,903 downwards.
CAAGGAGGGTGGAGGTCAGTGGTAAGTGGTCACAGCCAATCTGTGCAGCTGACTGGCCTGTGTAAATCCCTCCCATGATCTTCCAACAGCAACCAAGGCTCAACTACAAGAGGAAGGTGCACTCAGCCCACACAAAGGGTGCACCTCTAGTACTCAGCTAAGGTGATAGGGGAGGCTGTGTCACTGGACCCTACAGGACACCTACAGGACACCTACTACATTAGGCACACTATCAAGACACAGAGTCATAGCAGCTCTACCTAATACATAGAAACAAACACAGGGAGGCTGCCAAAATGAGGAGACAAAGAAACATGGCTGAAATGGAAGAAAAGATCAAAACTCCAGAAAAAAGAGCGAAAAGAAATGGAGATAAGCAATCTATCAGATGCAGAGTTCAAAACACTGGTTATAAGGGTGCTCAAGGAACATAGTGAGGACCTCGGCAACATAAAAAAGATCCAGTCAGAAACAAAGGATACACTAATTGAAATAAGGAACAATTTCCAGGGGAACAACAGTGGAGTGGATGAAGCTGAGAATCAAACCAATGATTTGGAACATAGGGAAGCAAAAACAACCAATCAGAACAATAAGGAGAAAAAAAGAGTCCCCCCCAAAATGAGGATAGTATAAGCAGCCTCTGGGACAACTTCGAGATATCCAACATTCGCACCATAGGGGTGCCAGAAGGAGAAGAGAAAGAGCAAGGAATCGGAAATCTATTTGTAAAAACAACGGAAGCAAGCTTCCCTAATTTGGCGATGGAAATACATGTGCAAGTCCAGGAAGCACAGAGAGTCCCAATGCAATGGATGCAAAGAGGCCCACTCCAAGACACATCAAAATTAAAATTCCAAATGTTAAAGATAAAGAGAGAATCTTAAAAGCAACAAGAGAAAAGATGTTAGTTACCTACAGGGGAGTTCCCATAAGACTGTCAGTTCATTTCTCAAAAGAAACTTTATAGGCTAGAGGGATTGGCAAGAAATATTCAAAGTCATGAAAAGCAGGGACCTGCAGCCAAGACTGCTCTGCCCAGCAAAGATATCATGTAGAATCAAAAGGCAGGTAAAAGGGCTTCCCAGGCAAGAAAAAACTAAGAGTTCGTCATCACCAAACCATTATTATAGAAAATGTTAAAGGGACTTATTTAAGAAAAAGAAGGTCAAAACTATGAACAATAAAATGGCAAAAAATACATATCTATCAACAATTGAACCTAAAAAACTTACTAAGCAAACAAGAACAGACACAGAATCATGGATAGAGAGCCTTTTGATGGTTGCTAGATGGGAGGGGCATATCAGGGAATGGGTGAGGAAGTGAGGGGATTAAGAAGCACCACAAAGCTGTAGTTACAGCATAGCCATGGGGATGCACATTACAATACAGGAAATGGAGCCGCCAAAGAACTTACATGCATGACCCATGGACATGAACAATGGTGGGGGGATTGACTGAGGGCATGGGGGTGGAGTGCTGCATGGAGGTGGGCAAAGACGGAAAAGTCAGGACAACTGTAATAGCATAATCAATAAAAATAATTTAAAAAGAAAAACATTTCTTGTAATAAAAAAACAAAACAAAGGAAAATATGTTACCTGATTTAATAAGTAAAAATACCTCATTATTCTTTAATGTGCACTTCTTTGACTAGGAGATGCAAAGTTTGTTTCCCTATTTCATTTCCAGTTTGTAAAAGGTATTTTCTTCTTTCTGGATTACATACAATGTGCTTTGGCTAAATCTGTGTTATTTTCTTCCCTTTATAAAAATTCTTTATATAACACATACATTTGTGGCAAACATTTCTCTTTGGCTGCATTCTTTTTATTTGTTTTTTTGCTCTTCATCAGTTTTATTTATTTATTTATTTTTTAAATATTTTATTTTTTATTTTTACAGAGAAGGGAAGGGAGGGAGAAAGAAAGGAAGGGAAACATCAGTGTGTGGTTGCCTCTCATGTGTCCCCAACTGGGGACTTGTCCTGCAATCCAAGCAAGTGCCCTGACTAGGAATTGAACCAGCAATCCTTTGTTTCACAGGCCTGCACACAGTCCAGTCAGCCACACCAGTCAGGACTGCTCTCCATCAGTTTTAAATGTCAAATTTTATAAAAGACTTTAGCTCTCCAGAGGTCTTTCAATATTAAATTATACTTAGTAGTTTTACAAACTTTACTTTCACATAGTTTTCAATTAAACATTTAAAATTAACATTTATAGTATATTGTTTGTTGTAGTGATCTACATTTTTTCAAATCCTGATTAAAGCTCCCAACACCATTTATTTACAATTTTTATGATGCTTCCTTTAATTATATATGTATATTCACATACAAACATGCAGATATGTAGAATTTTTGTGTATAAATGTTTGCATAGTGTTATTCTTGAATTTATTATTTCATTATTCAATGTATATATTTGTCTAAAAGTTCATACATCTGTCTAAAATATACACTACTTTAATTAGACTTGCTTTAATCTTAATAAACTGCAATAATTTATATGTTACTATATATTCTTTCCACTTCACTTTTCTAGATCAATTTTACTACCAATTTTGGCCATACTCCAAGGGAAAGAAATGCATTTTGGCTTAAGATTGATAATTACATTAAATGTACAAATTAATTTAGAAAAATTGAATAACAAATAATTATAAAAACCTTAACAATTTATTTAAGTTTACAGAATTTTCTTCTTTTCTTTTTCTTTTTCATGTCAGATGGGTAATGTGTCAATGTCATAACAAATTTTGTGGGAGACACATGTCACACAAGAGGGTGAACACCCAATCATCATGCTTATGATAAATTTAGCAGAATTTTCTGACCCCTTCTTCTACCAAGAGATAACAATAAACCCTGCAGAGGCAAGAATGGAAACATAATGTCCAGAACTCCTGTATCTTCCCCTTTTCTCTCCACAGGTTCTAGGAAGCAGCAGCCCTCCACAAACACACAAAAACTTACCTTTGTGTTACTAATGGTTACAGTGAATGTTGCACAGCTCATGGGAATAATTCCCCACAACATTAAAATATTTAACCAGTTAAAGATTACGTAGGTTAACAAACATCCTGAGAAGAAGACATTAAACCTAAAAGCCTTTCTTATGTATGACCAATTATGATTTATCAGATTCCTTTACACCTGAGATTTCAAAATAAGGGTGTTGATTAGAAAGCAACAATTGATTTTGGGTCACAGGTCAGTTGTGGGAAAATCACATCTAATCTATATTGTAAATCTAGAACTTGGAATAGTCAGAGGGAATCAGAGAAGTCTGTGGAGAGAAGTTTGTGGAAGGGATGTTAGCAGGCATTCTTTTCCTCTTTCAAGTTTGTGTGGGACTCAGGTGTTTCTTGAGCAGATGGTTATATTTAAGTCAAGATATTAGTGCACAATGTTATTTCCAATTTTCTTTTTATCCCAGTTATATACACGGCCCTATATCCTAGACTCAACCCACATGGTGAGTGCATTTTATCAGAGGCATGATTATCAGTAGCTTTCTGAATATACTTTGTCATACCACACATATAATTTGTGCCAAGCACTGGATTGTATATTTTATATACATTAATTTATTTACTCTCCAGAACAAATCTGAAGAGTTCATATGAATCTAGCCTCCTTACTCATTTTTACTAGTACTCCTTTCCTCACATCCTTCAGAACTTAGAGTTTTGCTGCCCATGGAGAATTTTTCAAGTGATCTCTACAACTACATTGAACTCCAGAAGCTACCTTCTCTCTTCAGATTCTACCTGCTGGTATTGCCAATTGATGGACACACTGAACTTTGGGTGAACTGGTGTTCTTTCCATGATCAGCACTGGACTTAGGTTAGGTATCTCTTATCCCTCTCAGATCCTATCTTGTCTTGTCTACCCATTTGTCCATCTGTCTACTTAATACGTTGTCAAGGATAAGCAAAAATAAAATCTAATTCTAATGGTTTCAAAGACAGCTCTTACATTCAGTGTTAATACTAACATTGAAAAATGTGACCCCTTATTAGCACTTATAGAGATTCTTGGTCAAAATGACTACTGCCCATATGCACGTCTGTTGTTCCTATGAATTTAGATGGATACAGCTCACTACATTACAATGTGATGTAGGCTCTGAATACACAATCACTGGTGAATGTTACCAGTGATTGCCATTAAGGGAAAGCCATTTAGGAGAGAAGGGGGGAAAATTTAATAGCAAGAAAGAGAGTACTAGACTTTAAGTAAGGAGATCATGATTCAATTTTGGCTATACTATATATTAGCTTAGTGTCTGGGAAAGTTTATAAAATATTCTGAGCCTTTGTTTATGTTTAAAATATGGACTATATTATCTTATTCATAAAATTTTACAAAACAGTATATAGCAAAGACTTTATGGATTCAGGCATAGAGTAGGAGATTTGATCTATCAGGAAATAGATGGTACATTCAATAAGACAGTTAATGAGATTTATTGAGTAATTTATTTACAAGATGTGGACAGGATTAAGAGAAACCAAAGAAACCAAGGACAGAAGGAGCAAGAGGAACCAGGAGATATTAGACCATAGAAAAAGAATTCTGTCTGTAGAAGAAGATGCCTTATAGGATACCTGGTGTAGGTAAGGCAAGCAGAAACTACAAACTCTAACTTCATGCCAGTATCATTACATAAACCCAGTCATAGGACAGAGGAACTGGAGCCCAATTAATCCAGACCATGCAGACATACCTTCTGAGGCAATGAAAGAGAAGAGAAGAATGGAAATTAGATCTAGATGAGGCAAAAATAATTAACAGAGTGCTCGGGAAATATTTGGTAAATAAAACAATTATTGAGTCTGAATCTCTAAATGATTTCAAAGACAAAATAGTATACCACAGACTGAGAATGTGATGGTAAAATGGAGAAAAACATGATGGAAGAAGATAATTAGGGAAAGACATTTATTTGCTAAGGATTGAAAAGAATGGATAAATTAAAGAGTATTGAGAAAAAACCCTAAAAGAGAAAAGGCAATAGGGGGGCTTTGAGTAAAAGCAAGTGTATATAATAATAATAATAATAATAATAATAATAATAATATATGTTCCTTGATGGCCTTTCCCTTATTTTCCTCAGTCCACTCTCCTTTGCTACCAGGTTACACTGATGTCATGCACACCATCCTTATTATATTAACAGTGGTTGGACTTTTTCTGGACAGACCTTGTATACCTACTAAACATGATAGATATCTCTATATAATAAAAGTAGCTCTAAAGAGACCCACTTTATATACTCAATGGATGAGAAAAGTGATCCACCACACAAATATGTAATAGAATTAAATTTTTTAAAGATTTTATTTATTTATTTATTTTTAGAGAGGGGAGGGAGGGAGATGAGGAGGGAGAGAGAGAGAGAGAGAGAGAGAGAGAGAGACAGACAGACAGACAGACAGAGAGAGAGAAACATCAATGTGCGGTTGCTGGGGGCTGTGGCCTGCAACCCAGGCATGTGCCCTGTCTGGAAATCGAGCCTGCGGTACTTTGGTTCACAGCCTGTGCCCAAACCACTGAGCTATGCCAGCCAGGGATGGAATTAAATTTTTAATAAAATACATACTTATTTGATGAAAAATAAAAATAAACTGTGGGGCTTAAAATGAATATATCATACTATACTGTATGTTATACTATACTAGTAGCCCTATTATTGAGACTAGTGAAGGATAATTTAACTTTTAAGCTTAAAATAATTCAAGTTAGAATGCTGTTTCTTGTGCTCTTGACTGGAAAGCATAGTTTATTATGTATAGTATCTCTAAGTAGAGCAAAATTTCGAGTGAGAATTTGGAACCTAAATTTTGTTTTGCATCTGCTGCAAATGTACTTGGTGCAGCACTCATATGAGATTAAATAAGTACCCATGTTGCTGCAAAATACAAGTTGAGGTAGCTGAGCTTTCTAAGATGGTTACAAAATGAAGGGTTTTCTTTATCAGCGAAGTAAAGATTTTGCTAATTAAATTGTTTTGTATCCAATTATAAAAGAGAGATTAAAATCCATTTAATTCACCCATTTTTTTCTTGTGTATTTGATCAAATAAATATTAAAGTCTAACTGGCTGATTTCACAAGTATATACAAAACCCTGGTGGCATGCCAGGACTTTTGCTTCTTGCTGTGGGCTATACAAAGATAAATATGTATGAGACCTTGACCTCATGTCAGTCACTTTAATTTCAGTGAAAATGGAGAAGGTATAAAACGCATTTTATATATTATGGAAATGCAGAGGCAGAACTGGGAATAAGCCAATGGAATTTTTAGAAAAGTTCTATCAAAGATTAGTAATCACTTTCATCTAAGGGGAGTTTTCTGAAGATTGTAGCATTTGAATTGGTTTACAAGAAAGGACAAGATTTTGATAGTTAGAAATGGGGGAACAAGATAAGGTTCTTACATAATTGAGAATAATATTATTTACTCAGTATTTGTTTAGTGCTTATGGTACTTTGGATATTAAATATCTAAATGTTCTATATGCAATTAAGTAATTAAATACTACTCAATTTTACATAGAAATGAATCTTGACTACACAAGACTTCGTGGATACTTCAGATCTGCATTTAACAACATATTTTCCAAACTAGCAAACATATTTTAGGCAGATGGTAGAGTTTCTGTTCTAATTATAATAAAATTTCATTTTTTTATTTTTAAGAGATTTTATTTATTTATTTTTAGAGAGAGGAGAAGGTGGGGGGAAGAGAGGGAGAGAAACATTGATGTGTGGTGGCCTCTTGTATGCCCCTAACTGAGGACCTGAACCCAGCATGTGCTCCCAACCTAAGCATGTGCCTCTACCAGGAGTCAAACCATCAACATTTTGGTTCACAGGTCAGCACTTAATCCACTGAGCCACACCAGCCAGGGCTAAAATTTCATTTTATTGCATATTTAATTGAGATTTCTGCTTCAGTGGTGATTTTTTAAAGTTATTTAATTTCCTTCCTTTTATGGTAAGTTTACTTTTCCCAGTGTTATCAAAAGGCTCCCAGAACTTAGCGTATAAGGCAAATAATATTTTTAACACAAACTCCAAATAGATAATTTATCTATAAAGATAAATTCAGTTTTTCATGCTCTTGGTGCAGTATTCAAATATGTAAATGTCTATGTTGTAAAATAAAAGTTGACTAGCTCAGCTTTTTAGAGAAGGCAGCTTATATTTCACAAGAATTTATGTAATTAATTGCTAATAGGTATCAACATATTTTTTCTTGAACACTGTTTAAAAAAGGCAAAAAAATTACACAGATGTTGAATATTATTCAGAGAAATTCACCTGAAGGAAACAGAGAAGTTAGCTCTCATAAAGGAGGGATGAATACTCTTATTTTAAGAGATTTAGGTAATCTGCCATTTTGTGGAAACAACTTAAAAATTTTTTTTCAATAGCCAAAATGTCTATTTCATATTTCATATTTCACCATATATAGTTTCATGATATAAGTATTTATCGAGCATGAGAAAATGTTCAAAATGTCTTCATGGCAGACATGACCTTTTTTTTTAAACTAAGTTAACAACAATCTCAATAGATAGAAATGACAGGCTTTGTGGTTATAAAAGAAATGGGTTAAATTAAGTGGTCCATGAATGCAGTTGAATTATCTTTTAGAATGAAGATTAAGCAAAAACATGAGTCACAAAATTACCTGCCGTGGAATTTCTGATTATATTCTGCTGAAAGTTGTAGTGTTTATAAAAATAAGTGTGAATTTTTATGAATCAATGCATCTACAGAAAAGTGAAGACTCTGCTTTCCCAATTTTAGAAATCACATATAACTAAATTTAACAAAAGTATAATTCCCCAACATGAGAGTATGATATTTAAAAGGAAGTGTGGGGTAAACTCTATCTATAGTTGTATGTGATCTACATGTAAAAATTTTTACCTTTATCAAATGTAGCTCTTTTAATGCAAACTAATACTGGTGTCAAATTCAGATATCATCTGAATAAATATATCCAAAGAGGCATCAGGAAAAATGATTAGCAAGAAGTGCAGCTACTGGAAGAAAAATAGTAGGTATGCAGTGGGGGAGGACAGAAATATTCTGTGAAACAGCAAAGGAACCTGACAGATGTTTTCTGTCCCTCTGATTTACCGATGGTAGCCAGCAAAATTTTCACCAAGAGACAATTATTGTTGAGGGAATTTTTGGTTAAAGGAAAATTATACTGCATTTTTACTTATACTGAAGTCTCATCTTCACCATGTGAGTTTAAATATTTCAACTGGATTGAGTCAACTGAAGGACATATAAGAATTGCCTAAGAGGGAGATCTGTCATCTAGAGATCCATGTGGATGCATTATGAATGGCATAAACTCCTATGTGCATTTTGACATGCTTATATGTCCATGAAGGAAAATTAAAAATGTATAATTTTTTATATAACTCCAACAAAAATTTTTCAATAATTACCTCTACTTAAGAGCAAATAAAGTCATACTAGAATGGTTTTACCGATTGGTTTAACCCAGAGGATCTGACCAATATCAGAAGTGAACCCTCTTTGCCTTCCCTCATAGACTTTTTCCTTTTTTTATGATGTAAATTAATCCCAGTGTTGTTGTGATGGTTGTTGGGGGTGGGTGGAGTGTGGATATTTCATTTGTCCTGGAAAACAAAATGTGTGCTTGCCAACTGTTTGACAGCCTCTCAGTGTGGATGCCAGGGATAATGATCTGATGTATGGACATGAACAAGTGATTCCTTAATTGTCTACACATCTGGTACTCTCAGAACTTTCCCAGCTTCTGTATGTTTGATCACAAATGAAACATGAAATACCATGAGAGGGAAATTACAGAGTAGTCAGTTGCTAATATGCTAGTTCCAGTTTCCACATGTACAGATACTTAAAAAGGAAAGGAGAGCAACAGGGAAATTTTCTATAAGCTAATGAGGGTAACACATTAGGTGAAAGGACAAGAACCTGAGTGGGTAGTAGCACATTAGTGACAAAATCCCATCAACAAAAATAGGACAAGTACAGTAGTAAGAAGAGGAAGAGAACATTAAACAAAAACAGAAATCTGTCCAAATATTTACCTTAAAGGTGGTGATCAAAATGTATAGATTCTAAATATAATGTAAATATTGGGTGAACATTTGAAAATTTTTTCAAATTGAATATTTTAAATTAATTTCTGCTGTTTATGTGTTTGTTGTAATGAGACAATATTTACATTATACTTAGAAAATAAACCAAAGGTGGGCACTGCTTTGTCTTATGCTTTTTTGACTCCTCTATTCAAAATAATGAAATGATACCATCATTTCCATATGACTCATATGCAAAATTAAATACATTTATCTGTGTGGTCACTGATGGGAAATCAAATCAGATATTTCACTTCTAGCTCCATCAAGCAAAAGAGAAATCAGTTGTGATTCCAAGAAGAGATTCACTCAATTGTTAAGTAAATATTTGTTTCACAGTTTTCAGAAAGAATTATCAATAGCATGCCATAAAAATGTAAAATGCCAGAGCATATTATTTTTTTAAGCAAAATCAAAACTGGTACATAAAGCAGCCCATTCATATTTGAGAAAGATGCAATTACATAAATATTTAAGTTTCCTTCTATGTACATAAAAAATAAAGTTCAGGTGTCATTGAACATATCATCCCTTGTATTTTGAGGTCTATATCATTAAGCTTCCAACGTCTCAATGACCAAAAAGATACTTGGCTTACTCTTTTATGCTCTCTTTTTGGACTTATTTGATCCTGTTGGTCTTATTTTTTTTAAGATTTTATTCATTTATTTTTAGAGAAAGGGGAAGGGAAGGAGAAAGAGAGTGGGAGAAACATCTATGTGAGAGAGAAACATCAATCCATTGCCTCTTACACACCCCAACCCAGGACCTGGCCAGCAATCCAGGCATGTACTCTGATAGAAATCAAACTGGTAACTTTCCTGTCTGTGGGACGCCATGACCCAACCTGTTGAGCCACACCAGTCAGAGCTTATTTTTGTATATAAGTACATCATTAGTTCATTTTTCTGTTTAATTACTAAGCTTAAATTCTATAGTCTAAAAATATATGCCAAATTGTGAAGGTGTTTTTTTGTTTGTTTCTGTTTTCAGATTTGTTTTTATTGGACTACATTCTTTTGTGACAAGATGATACTAAATAAGCACTGGCTTAATTAATACAATTGGATCAAATATTTGATCTCTGTATTGGTCAGAGGGCTGAGAAAAAGTCAGCCATGTGAATTTCCTATAAAAACAAATTTAGGAAAAAATGCTGCTTCTATTTGCTTCTGCCAGTCAGTGGCAGAGGAAATCTGAAGACCTTCAAACACTGGGACACAAGATAAAAATGTTAATCATACCCTCAGATGTTAGAGATTGTACACAAAGTCTTAATATATATCCTCAAAAGAGATCTAATTTGGATGGTAAGTCTAAAACTCAGCAGTACTGAGTACTGTGAGTCTAAAGTCATATCCACACAGCTATTTAGAATTTCTGCATTTCATGTTTTGGGTTGGGTAACTGAAATCATTAACACAGATGTGCTTCACATTTACCTTCAGCACAAGAACTTTGTAAACTGGTTTTTAAAAAAGAGGTGGGACCATAAAAAGGAGAAATAAAATATATTGTTTAGTATACATGTTTGACATTCAGGTTTATTGACATGCTCTGCCTTATGAATACTATGACAAATGACAAAGAAAAGATTGCACATCACTATCTCTGTTCTATCTATGTACTGCCAGTGGGCAAAGATTTCTCATTTCATACATCATTTACAACTTCCTACAGTAATTTTACACAGCTCATATCCTGGGTACCAGGCATTGCAATTATCTACACACATGTATGCGTGCAGTTATCGTGAATCTGAAAAACATGCAGTTCTAAAAAAACTCCCAAAGTTTACACATTCCAACAAAAAAACATTGCTAAAAGCCAGAAGGTTGTCCAATTTTAAAACTTTCATATTTTAACTGATGCCTTAGTGTTACCTCTGAAACAGTTTGTTTCTGTTCTTTTTTTCAATTATTTTTTATTGATTATGTTATTATAGTTGCCCTGACTTTTTCCTCTTTGCCCACCTCCATGCAGCACCCCACCTCCATGCAGCACCCCACCCCCATGCCCTCAGTCAATCCCCCCACCATTGTTCATGTCCATGGGTCATGAATGTAAGGGTCTTTGGCTGCTCCATAGGTCTTTGGCTGCTCCATTTCCTATATTGTACTGTGCAACCCCATGGCTATGATGCAACTACAACTTTGTGCTTTTTTTTTTTACTTTTAATTAATTTATTTATTTTTAGAGAGGGAAGGGAGGGAGAAGGAGAGAGAGAGAGAAACATCAGTGTGCGGTTGCTGGGGGTCATGGCCTGCAACCCAGGCATGTACCCTGACTGGGAATCAAACCTGCGACACTTTGGTTCGCAGCCCGCGCTCAGTCCACTGAACTACACCAGCCAGGGCAGCTTTGTGCTTCTTAATCCCCTCACTTCCTCACCCATTCCCTGATATGCCCCTCCCATCTAGCAACCATCAAAAGGCTCTCTACCCATGATTCTGTGTCTGTTCTTGTTTGCTTAGTAAGTTTTTTTAGGTTCAATTGTTGATAGATATGTATTTTTTGCCATTTTATTGTTCATAGTTTTGACCTTCTTTTTTCTTAAATAAGTCCCTTTAACATTTTCTATAATAATGGTTTGGTGATGACGAACTCTTAGTTTTTTTCTTGCCTGGGAAGCCCTTTTACCTGCCTTTTGATTCTACATGATATCTTTGCTGGGCAGAGCAGTCTTGGCTGCAGGTCCCTGCTTTTCATGACTTTGAATATTTCTTGCCAATCCCTCTAGCCTATAAAGTTTCTTTTGAGAAATGAACTGACAGTCTTATGGGAACTCCCCTGTAGGTAACTAACATCTTTTCTCTTGTTGCTTTTAAGATTCTCTCTTTATCTTTAACATTTGGAATTTTAATTTTGATGTGTCTTGGAGTGGGCCTCTTTGCATCCATTGCATTGGGACTCTCTGTGCTTCCTGGACTTGCACATGTATTTCCATCGCCAAATTAGGGAAGCTTGCTTCCGTTGTTTTTACAAATAGATTTCCGATTCCTTGCTCTTTCTCTTCTCCTTCTGGCACCCCTATGGTGCGAATGTTGGATATCTCGAAGTTGTCCCAGAGGCTGCTTATACTATCCTCATTTTGGGGGGACTCTTTTTTCTCCTTATTGTTCTGATTGGTTGTTTTTGCTTCCCTATGTTCCAAATCATTGGTTTGATTCTCAGCTTCATCCACTCCACTGTTGTTCCCCTGGAAATTGTTCCTTATTTCAATTAGTGTATCCTTTGTTTCTGACTGGATCTTTTTTATGTTGCCGAGGTCCTCACTATGTTCCTTGAGCACCCTTATAACCAGTGTTTTGAACTCTGCATCTGATAGATTGCTTATCTCCATTTCTTTTCGCTCTTTTTCTGGAGTTTTGATCTTTTCTTCCATTTCAGCCATGTTTCTTTGTCTCCTCATTTTGGCAGCCTCCCTGTGTTTGTTTCTATGTATTAGGTAGAGCTGCTATGACTCTGTGTCTTGATAGTGTGCCTAATGTAGTAGGTGTCCTGTAGGTGTCCTGTAGGGTCCAGTGACACAGCCTCCCCCTATCACCTTAGCTGAGTACTAGAGGTGCACCCTTTGTGTGGGCTGAGTGCACCTTCCTCTTGTAGTTGAGCCTTGGTTGCTGTTGGAAGATCATGGGAGGGATTTACACAGGCCAGTCAGCTGCACAGATTGGCTGTGACCACTTACCACTGACCTCCACCCTCCTTGGAGGATCAGCTGTGTGAGGTGCAGGGTGGTGGTGCTCTGGCATGGTCTGTAGCTGTCCACTGGGTGTGCTGGCCTTGGAGTTTTCCTGGTGGTATAGGCCAGGGTCAGTCCCCCACCCTGTGTTTTGCCTGGGCCACCCTGCCTGAGCTATAAAGCAATCTGAGATGGCTGCTACTGTGCTGGGCTTGGAGATTCCCAGACGAAGCTGAGCTGTGAGTCTAGGCTTGTTGCTGCTAGTGCTGGGCCTGGGGCTCACTGAGGCCAGCTGTTGCTTGTTTGAGAGGATTTAGGATGCTGTGAAGCATAAGCCAAGGCCAGCCATTCACATGAAAAGGAAGCTTTGGTGGGCCTATAAATTGGGTGGGATGGAGTCTCTGGTGATGTCCAAGGCTGGTCAAACAGTGTTAGCCAGGTTGGTGGAGTTTCAGATATGACATCAGTTTGCTGGCTCAGTCTGGATGGATGTGGTCTTAACTCTGTAGTTGTCAGACTTCCATTCATCTCGATTTTTGATAGTTCTGAGTAATGAGTTTTCTGTATTTTTTTTAAGATTTTATTTATTTATTTTTAGAGAGGGAAGGGAGGGGGAGAGAGAGAGAGAGAAACATCAATGTGCGGTTGCTGGGGGCCATGGCCTGCAACCCAGGCATGTGCCCTGACTGGGAATCGAACCTGCGACACTTTGGTTCGCAGCCCGAGCTCAATCCACTGAGCTATGCCAGCCAGGGCCGAGTTTTATGTATTTTAATTGTAATTTTGATGTTGTGCAAAGTGGTGAACCATGTCTGCCTACACTGCCCTCTGGACCTAAATTGTCTTCAAGTGTTGTTTGAGACTGCGCTTTTTGAAAATAAAATAATGTTTTAGCTTTCAGAATTGCCTTTGTGTTCCAAAATTAAAGTCAGAAACAATATCACATCGCTTTTTCTATTCACTTTTACCTTTTGCCAGTAAACAGACTAAGGAGGATATAATATTGCTTTCTGGGATGGATATTCCCCAAAATACAGTTTTTCAATTTTAAATGTGAAGAAACATTTAAATTTGACAGTATTTTGTTCCTTTGGACTTTCTAAAAATAATTTAAGTTATAGTTTTCCTGCTTCTTCTTCTAATGTAGTATACATAACTTTTAGAAAGATTGTGAAATTCTAAATTTATAAATAATTTATAACCTGCAGAAATAACTTCTGACCTCTTTTATGTTATCAATAATCCACACTAATATTTAATTTTTTACCTTTGAACTCTTTTCAAATTGTATTATTTTTCATCCATAATATGGATAACCACATATATTAGTTTTCCATTGTTGTATAAGAAATAAGATATTACTCTAAGATCAGTAGCTTAAAACAACAGACATTTGTTGTCTAACAATATCTGTGGATCAGGAATCTCAGCACATATTAGCTGTGTCCTCCAAAGTGCTACAGTCAAAGCATTGTTCAAGTCCAGCTCCTATCTGAATACTCAACTGGGGGAGGAATCATTTACAAATTCACTAAGGTTACTTCCATAATTGATTTTCCTCTGGTTGTAGGATTGAAGGCCTCATTTTCTTCCCGGCCATCAGCTGTAAGTCCTTGCAGGCTATTGCAGACTGGTTGCTCCCCACAGTTTGTAGGGGCTTCCCTGAGTTTCTTACCATAGGGGCCTTCCAACATGACTGCTTCCTTCAACATAGCCAGCAAGAATGAGAGAGTCCTGCCAAATGGGATTTATGATCTTATATGATGTAATCACATTACCACATACATTTAATTAGGCACATCCCATTTGCTTTGCCATAGTCTGTTGATTAAAAGCAAATAACAGGTCTCATCCACTCACAAGGAAAGGGGATCACACAAGGTCATGGACACCAGGAGTTAGGAAATATAGGGGAAGTTTTAAGGGTCTGTCTGCCACATAAAGCTAATGATCTAGGTATTAGCAATTCATTTTCAAATAAATACATAAACAGAATGTAAAAACAGTAGGGTGTGATTCAAATATTATTGCCTAGAAATTAGGAAATTTTTTATTAACAAATTGTATGATACTCAGTAACCTGAGTCACTTCTCTGGATCCAGAAGTGATTGGTTCCACATCTCAGAATGGAGGAGGTTTAAACTAGAATGATTGCTAAAGTCTGTTCCAGCATCAGACTTCTACAAGGTCTAGAATATTTTGAATATACAGAATTTCAGTGAACTAAATGTTTTACTTTTTTACCCCAGACATTTATCTGGAAGTTTAAGTTCCTAATGGCTTATATCACAAAGGCTAAATTTATTAGGATTTTAATTTAATTTAAATACATTTTTGTTTAAATTTCTACTCTAAACATGTTGCGGAAAGCAGAAGAGTTAATGACTAAGAAGGTGGATTCTATACTTAGATGCTTGAGGTCAAGTTCCAGCTCTTCCTGTCACCAACTGAGTGACATTGGGAAAAATATTTAATTTTTTTTATTGGGAATGTTAAATGGTAATTGTACCTAACTTACAACATTGTTGCCTCGCAAATATAAATGAAATTATTTCATAAATATTAGATATTATAGATATTATTATTACATATAATGTGTCATTATGTTAAGGAAAATACAAAGAAGGGACTCTGCCTTTAAGAAATTTACAGAAGTGGTGCTTTGTCAAAATATTTTCTCTTCTAGGTAGAATATGTCCTTATAAAAATATTTTATTTCCCTTGAGATTTATCAGTAGCCATGACATAGTTGAAATTCTTGTTGAATTTGATAAATACGGTTATATAATAATTGAATAAATTCTGTTGGTGTTATCCAGCATTTTCAGAAAGAACTAACTAGGGCCAGTTTTTTTTTGAAATGTAAGAATAATATCTGTTTAATGAAATGTTCATTTTGATTGTGTATATTCTGTTATTTTGTGAGCATATTTCTAGGTATAACACCATGGTTATTAATAAATGGGCCATACATAAATTATGCATTAAGAAAAAATGAAAGACAAAAGTATTGAGCATCCTTTTTCTTGGATAGAGGAACTGATGTATTGTCTGACATTGAAGCCAGACAGTCAGTCTAATTTCATAGGATGACAAGCAACTAGGTGCACACCCCACCTCATCTTTCAAACTCTCTTTTGTTCTCTACACAGAAAAATCACATGGAATGAGAAATAATACGGAGGGACAAACATTTGGCTCTGGAAGAAAATCCTTGCCCTTATCTCTTTTGCTGAAGTTGTGTTTAAAACATGGACTTAGGTTTTCAGTCTTTGAACTTCTCCTACAACATGGAGGCAAACGCAAAAGACCAAAAGCTACAAGCCATATACTGAAAAGCTCCAATGACAGTGGGCAGATAAGAAACACATAATATGAACTCAATGAAGAGTGGCAGATATTGATGTGTCTCATGAACATGTGGATGTGTTTTGAGAGAACTTGGCTAATGAGATGGATGAAAGTGATATATCCTGCTTTACTTTTAACTGCAAGGAGAGAAAAGGAGATATCAAAGAAGATGAGAAGAGAAATGCTATCAAATAGTGCTTTCTTAGTTGGTGAAAATCACATCAAATACTTTTGAGTATGAACCATAAACTGAAGTTGTCTTATTTCTTTATTTATTTCCATCTCTGTTACATCTTCCCATTTAGAATGTTGGATCCAAGATGGCCAGGATTTTGTATGTTTTGTTTATCGTTTTAACTAATTTCCTAAAATTGTGCAAAGCCATTGTAGATGCTCAATAAAATATGTGCAATGAATGCATGAGGAGTCAAGAGGTCTCTATTCAACTAAATTAACTTCTTGTAGACTCAATTTCTTAACTCATAAATGATGGAGTAGACTAGATGGCTGACATTTCTTTCAGCACTAATATTCATTGATGGTATGCATGTTTCAAGAGTTCATGTAATAACCACCTAATGTTTTTTCTTCTTTATTTTTATTAAATTTGTTGGGGTGACATTGGTTAATAAGCTTATATAGGTTTCAAGTGTACAATTCTATGGCACATGATCTGCATATTGCATTGTGTGGCTACCACCCAAAGTCAAATCTTATTTGCCATTTATTTGACCACCTTTACCCTTCACTACTTCTCTACCTTCCTTCCCTCTGGTAACCACCGTAATGTCTGTGTCTATGAGTTTGTTACTGTTTGTTTTTCTTGTTTGTTTATTTGTTGCTTTCCATTTCATATCCCACATATGAGTGAAATTTTATGGTTTTTAACTTTTTGTGCTTGACATTTCACTTAGCAGATATTCTCAAGGTCCATCCATGTTGCCTCAAGTGGAAGTATTTCACTTTTTCTTTATGGCTGAGTAGTACTCCACTGTATATATGCACCACACTTTCTTTATTCAATCACCTTTTGAAGGACTCTTCAGGTGTTTCGCTGTCTTGGCCACTGTGAATAATGCTTCCATGAACACAGGGGTGAACATGTATTTGTGAATAAATGTTGTCAAAATTTGTGGGTGGATACCCAGAAAGGTCATATGATAATTCTATTCTTACTTTTTTGAGCAACATTCATACTGTTTTCTATAGTGGCTATATCAGTTTACATTCCCACCAGCAGTGAATGAGGATAACCAGCTAATTTTCTTATAGGAAACTTCGCTTACATAATAGATTGCATTTGACCAATCTTTTTATTTCTGAAACATTTCTCCATGATGAATTCTTTATACTGTTAATTATCAATGTTCTCATTAATGTCTGCTTTTTGTTCCTGATTAAACTATGTGGGGTTGTATGTGTGTGTGTGTGTGTGTGTGTGTGTGTGTGATAAGTCTGTTTTTGGTTATTTAGATCCCCAAATAAGGTGAAATGAAAGATATTTTTAAGTTTATACTGGGGAGTTTTAAAAAATATTTTTATGTTAATTTTTTAAATAGTGAATTTCTAACCTTGGCTGGTGTAGCTCAGTGGATTGAGTGCGGGCTGTGAACCAAAGGGTCACCAGTTTGATTCCCAGTCAGGGCACATGCCTGGGTTGCCAGCCAGGTGCCCAGTGGGGGTCACATGAGAGGCATCCACACATTGATATTTCTCTCCCTCTCTTTCTCCCTCCCATCCCCTCTCTTCTAAAACAAGTAAATAAAATCTTAAAAAAAAATAAATAGTGAATTTCTGGAAAATTTTAAATATTTCTATACCTATGGACTGATCTATTTGATATAGAAAAAAGAATTGAAAGATACTTAGTTGTTTCCAAATTTAGTAGTGCTAGAACATCTGGACAGGTTGACATTAGAGCAATTTTCATTTATCTTTTTTAGTATTATGTGTGGTGAATGTAAACTCAATATTATACTAAACATGTTTTGAATGGATCGGTTAACTGATCATAACTTCACCACATAGGTGATGGAATTCACAACTGTGGGAAGGTATTGCTGATAGCAGTGAAGAAATTTAGGTTCCTTTATCCCCTTTCAGTATGTTTTAATTTTCAGTTGTCCATGTGTTTCTTTTAGCAAGGCCAATATATAGAATTCCAAGTACAGTTCACTTTAAATATAAACATCTTAATATAGTTATAAAGATATTTAATTTTAAGATTTATTATAATGAAATATTTTCAAAATTTGATTTTGCTATTGTAATTATAAACAGAAATGTGAAAAATATACAAACACTAAGGGATAAAGAATAGTATAATATTCAAAGGGTGAAGGGTTTTCAGGAACAACTATAAAGGACACAAGGACAAAACCACAAGGGGTGGAATCAGGGGAAGGAGGTGGGGATGGCTGGGGTGGGGAGGTATGATGGGGGGAAAGGTAGACAACTGTCCTTGAACAACAATAAAATAAAAAAATGAAAAAAATAAAGTGAAACAAATAACAAGAAGTATGTTTATTTAAAAGTAAAATAGAATAGTACAATATTCATACTTAAAGAATACTATTACATTCATATTTAAGACTATATCCTTTATTTAGTTGAATATATTTGCTAATTAAATCTCAACTACTTAATAAAGCATTGTTTACAGATTATTAACTTCTGGGCAAATTTATAGAAAACATAGGCTTATAAAACTTGGAAAATATTTATGTGAATCGTTTTAATTGACATATCTTCCCTCTAGTCCATTAGAAAGTAAAGGTAGTCAAAACTAAAACTCCAAAGAGGAAAAATGAAACTAGTAAACTCTACTGATGTTTAACTTCCTAAGAATTTCAGCATACAATTTGCCCATACAGGTTCTATTAAAGTTAATGGGAGTCGTGTGACTAATTCTTTCTCTAGGGTACTAAAAATGTACCCTGCAGTATTAAAAAGTCTGAACCCAATTTTTACTTTTTCTTAACCTTGATTATATTACACTAAAAATGGATACCTTTATTATCACATGTATATAGTAAATTTTATATAAAGATTTGAAAATAACTTATTTGGTGAAAAGGCTGAATTTACATGGGTCACAGTAGAATTTTAATTAGTGTTGCAAATAAGGGTACTACTTTCATCATAATGATAAAACAAGCAGAGTGTCTATAATTTACCCTCTAGGTATACAAATGAGAACTTAAACCTCAGTGAATTCAATAAATGAGACATATTCAGAATGTTTACTTAAAATCAGGTCTACCTTTTAATGTCATGTTTTAAGTGAATGCTTATTAATAGATCATTCATAAAACAAGTTTATGGAATGAGATTTCAAGAAAAAGGTGAGATGAATAAAGAGCAAAGAAAATAAAAGATCTAATGGATAATTTTTTATTTTTTGTAAACAGTTTAGTCTTAGCAAGTTACATATTTATTTCATATAAAAAGTGAATTCTAAATTTTTCCAGTTATATATGAAGATAAAATACTATAGACAATATTGCCTGTGAAATCATGGCCCTTTTATACTGCTTGATTCCCTCTGCTTTGACATTCAAACTAAAATATTAATCTCATTTTTTCCTTTGAATAATTTCTTTCTGCCTTCTATTACTACCTGGGGGAATGAAGTTATAAGGTTTTATTTTTTTATTGAATTTATTGGGGAGACAATGGTTAATAAAATTATATAGGTTTAAGGTGTACAATTCTATAACACATCATCTGTATATTGTACTGTGTGTTCATCACCTCAAGTCAAGTTTCCGTCCACCAACATTATCCTTTTTTACCCTCTTCTACCTCCTCCACCCCTTTTCCTCTGACAGTCACTGTACTGTTTTTAAAGAATTAAAAATGAAAAGGTAAACTATATACATGAATAAATACTCCACTATCTACTTTCACCAAAAGCAGCAGCTATGCTGCAAAAAAGGGACATACACAAAATATTTCCTAAGCACAAAGAACACAGGGAAAGGGGAAGCGATATTGCAAAACAATAAAGCAGAACACTGTCCAAGGGTCCAGAATTTGGTTTGGACAACCTTACCCAATAGAAACATAAACTGCAACTTAAACTGATCTTTTTTATGTTAAACATCAATCTTCTTGTCTGGATTTTTATCACAAAATTCCCTCTGTCTAAATTACAATAGAATTTCATGAGTTTGTGTGGGCTTGAGAGAATAGTTACTATATTACAAATAAATTTAGTTTCCAAGTTACTGAACCTATGTCAGACACTTCACTGTTGAACTTCATCAGATTTCTAGAGTACTGGTAGCTCATGATCAATTGCTTAGAATTCCCCTTGAAGCTGGCAACCGATTCAGTTTTTTGCTACAACTGGCTTCCCTGATTCGTAGGCCTACCATTGAATACTGTAAGCATCCAAACTACCAGGGCCCTTTGGCTCATTGGATCCTTTGTGGCATAGACCTCAAAGCGACAGAGGCAGAAGACATTTTTCAGCTTTCATTACTTATAAGGTTTTTATAATATATGAGCATGGAAAAGTTAAATGTGGCTTCCTGGAGATACATCCAGCAGTCTGTGCTGTACCTATAGCTAACCAAGCCACGTAGGTCTCATAGGTTTATCACATTTCCAGTCTGAATTGTTCTGATTCTTGAGCTGACCTGATATGGCCACCACTCTTTCTCTTCTTTTAAGGACATAATGGGTGGATTAAAATATCTTTTTTCCTTTGAATTTTGAAAAGAATGAAAATCATGTTTCAGATTTAGTAATGCTCTTTAGGATAACTGGAAATACCCTAGAATGCTAAGATTACCTCTCACTGCCTAAAAGCAGTGTCACTGGTGTACTTGTGCTTTTTGTGACTTTTTAAGAAGCACAAGAGGATGAGTTGAGAAGACTGCAGCTCAATGTACCCAGAATGTGCAAGGACCTGAAATGCCATCCCTACACAGTATATGTTAGTGTTTAGCAGAAGGACCAATGCTTTCTCATAAGACAGTGCCTGTCCTGTGGATTTTGGTTCTGGTCTTCTTCATCACTCCAATTCTGTGACTTCTATTTTCCATTCTGATCATATCTGCATAAGCCTGCTTTGGTTCAGAGTGATTTGGTCCTTCTTTCATATCAATCTGGAAAAGTGCTCCTCTCTTTCCCATGTATCGCCCAGATTATACTAAAATGATTTCTTTAGAAATCTTCCTCTTTCCTTAAGTTGTAAGTACTCTATGGGTAGGGACCATGTTTCACTGATATTTACAGTGTGTCTTACAACTTGTGCTGAAATTTAACTGAGCAGAATAGCATGAGATACATGCTTCCAGACATGCCTCAATCTTTTATTTTTTACTTGTATATTTTTAATAGTTTATTTTTTATTATATATTTTCCATTACCATTTATCCCCCTTATACCCTCTTCCACTTTTAATCTATAAATGTTACAAGTTAAATTTTTAAATAGACCTGATTTGCATGACAAAGCTCCTGTCAAGGATATTTCTTTCAGATTAGCTATTTCTGCCCAAATTTGCTATTCCATAAGTCTATGCTTAAAAGTGAGGCTGTCTTTCTGCTTCTGTTACATGAAAATGTTCTGTGCCCAAACCTGCAACACATGGCCTATAAGGTACCTGCTGCTGGTGACTGCCTCTGAAGCTCCTCCACCTTTGATGCAGGTTACAAGTCCGAATGGGAGTGGAAGCCAGGGGCCCTGGCATAAAGCGCTGTCTTCACAGCCTTCCCTGTGGCAGGGCTGCTGGCTCTGCATTACCATGTGCTGTGTGGTGGTTCAGTTTACTTCAATTTTCCCTTTGGGAACTGCTGTGAAAACTTCTTTTGTACAGTACATCATGACAGCATTTGGCCTTCATTTGGGGGTGAATGTGTAGTTTATTTATTAAAGCCATTTCTTTTTTTCCCTTTAGAAATACCATGTGGCATCAATTTGTTTGTAAACACAAATCAAATGGTGGTTTGGGATCTTCCAGATGATCCAGAATATGCTGTATTAAGTTTTTAAAGGGCATCCAAGCAATGAAACCCTAACATGGAAACAACAACAACAACAACAAAGAGACTATTTGAATCCCCAAGTATATATCCATATATCCACAGAGGTCCTCAGACACTGGCAGAAAATCTGCTCTGAAACTTTAAGAAGTCCCAGGTCATTAATAATACAGGATGAGAATTAATATCATATTTAGAAATATGTACATTTCCTGTGTATGTGCAGAGATGAAGTCTATTTGTTCCCTGTAGCCAGCAGAAATTTAAATGGTTAGTCTTTCGTCACAGGCGAGATTAAGGTAAATAACAAGAAGCAGTGTCAGTTTTATAGCTTCAGCTTTTCGAATGTGTCAGATACGGACAAACATGAGAATTCCCCGAGTGAGTAGAACATTGTAGGCTCTGTGCTAGAGGTCTCCAAAGTCCTCCATCCAACCACACTTGTGGCTCTTGTGGTTGTTCTGTGGCCTGAAGCTTAACTTACCCTGCAGTTCTATTTCCCAAAATAGGCTCAGGAAGTTTGTGACCATGTTTGGTCTGTTCCATATATTTAATTAGGCTATGAACATATACCAAGATTTGTACATAGCTCATTGAATGAGATATGTCTTCAACCCTCTTTTCCCTGCAGTACGTGGTTTGGAGTGGGCCATTTTACAAGCACATGTGTTTATCATATGACTTGATTTGGGGACAAACATCACCTCTTACATTTAGGGTAGAGTTTCTCAGTAGCTAAGCACTCTGCTTCATTCCTCCCTTTTCAAGAAAATAAATATTACACGGGGTAGTCCTTTCCCCTTATTCCCAGCAGGTTTTTCTGAATGCTAAGGTGTCTTATCTAATTCAAATGTGCTCTTCTAGCATGGTAGAGAAGAAAAAACCCTGTAGCCTAAGTCCCTTTTCACTCAGGAAGGTGTATAACTAATGTCTTCCTGCATGCCAAGGGGAACAGGGAATCTCTTTTCAGTCGTGTGCACTGATGAGACCAATGTGTTTGCTGGTGTGCACACCAGACGAGGAGCCAGCAGACCCTGGTTTCCCTCTGTTGTGCAATCTCTCTGTGACATTAGGCAAATCACTTACCTCCTAGGTCACTGGCTTCCTTTATTTTTCTACAAAAATACTTTCTCCCAGCACAAAAAAGAAGGCATTGTGACTAATATTGGTAATAGCTATAAAATGCATTTTTCTTCTCTAAGTCTCTATCATAACATACAGAGGAGCAGAGGTGGTCTTTTACTAAATGAACCTTGGTAAGTGGTTAAATGACTCACCCAGTATCTTCCAGTTTACTATATAATGTAATAAACCACGTTCAATGAAAAAGCCAAATGGATAAAATGTCTTTCATTTGATGATTCACATACAATCCAATACAGCAGAATATGCCAAAGAGTTTATTTCCTGTAATTGCAGGAGATAAAATTGATTTTCCAATTTTTCTCCTCATTTTTTTCTCCCACTGTTTGCTAGAGTTACTGATTGTGAGAGAAGACTAGAAAGAGAATTTGTCATGAAACTTAAAACTTCACAAACCTTATGGAGTTTCTTTTGAAGAAAAATGTAGAGGCAATAGTTTGTATGAAGTTCTGATGTGGACTATTCCTTAGAACTTTATGAGAAAAGAGGAAATGTGTGAAATGGAGATTGCACAACCTGTTTTGAAGCAGAAGATTCATCTGGAAGCTCCTGGGACTTTTCAATAACATTCAAATGAAACTGAAAACAATGTGGCTCCCTCGGCTTCCCCTTGGTCTGGGTCAAAGATTCGGGCAGAGCAGCCTCTGGGTTCAGAGGGTGGAGCTGCAGATTTGGCTGGAAGGGTAACTGACATATGCAGATAAGTATGCCTAGGAGAATGAGGATCATTTACCAGTCTTGCAAATTTTCTGAAATGTTTGACAGTGTCTCAAAATATTAAAAAATAAAATTAAAAAGTGTTATTGTGGTGAAGAATAATAATTTTATTAGAATAGCTTACTTTACACTTAGTAGAACATTGTGTATATAATGTGTAATACATTATACATGCTACATCTTTCTTTCATGTTTGCATGAATTTACTAAGGCACAGGTGGCAAACACAAGACCTGAGGGCCCAATCCGGCCCTCCACTTTTGTTTTATCTGGCCTGGCACCTCGTTTCTCCCCGGTGGCAGAGCCCAGCTCTCACTTAACTGTTAAGGAGTAGGAATGTAGGACTACATTTATATAGTCCTAAAATTACATTCAGCCCTTTAAAGGCAACTGTGAGGCTGATATGACCCTGGGTGAAAATGAGTTTGACACCCCTGCACTAATGTGTATTCTTTTTGTTCCAGTTTCTCTAGGATTCTGATTTATTTCAGAACAAAAGAAAACAATTCTTAGAAATCAGCTCAGTAAGATAATAATAAGGAAGACTGTTTAATGTGTAAATGATTTATTTGAGTCTTAATATGATGGATTTGAGTAGCAAATAAGATTAAGGAAAATGGAATTTATTTTTGCTTCTGTATTTTAAATAAACATTAGGGATATTCTTAAAGGAAGACATCTTTGTTTGATCTTTATTTGCCTTATCATATACTTTGTCATTTTTAAAACTTCTACTAACAAAATGTTTGGATTCAGAATTATTGGAAAACTTTTTCTTCAAGCTTTTCTCTCTGTAGTAGCTCTGTGTGAACATAAGGTGTATGTGTACAGATATAGAAACATTGACATATATATATATATCAATTGCAATACACTGTAATACAAACACAATGTACATTTTATTAAAAATGGTCCAATGACAAGGAGAGATCCAATGATACTTCCTTTAAATGTACTCCCATATACTAGTTTTATGAATAGATTTACTGTTGTTTCTATATATACAAGACTCTCATTTTGTAAATAAAATATGACTTAAGAGTTTTAATTTATTTATTTATTTATTTATTTATTTATTTATTTATTTTTGCAAACTAGGAGATATCACTCGGGTTCTTCATGAATCTATTCTGCAGGAGACTCCAGAGGTATAAGTTTTGCTATCATTTTGAGCCACTTAAATACCTAGTGAGATCTAGTAAAGGCTCACTACTGTGGAAAATTCCACACTTGACGGGCCACTTAGAAATTGCTGGAGGAACCTCATAAGATTTCTGTCAGGTTAGACTTTTCCCACACAAGCTGGTCCTCCAGTTGAGAATGTGACAGGGAGCTTGGACCTTCTGTTTGAGAGAACAAGAAAGGGTGAGCAGGAGAGGAGCAGTGTTTTCTTCACAGATGGGATTTTTGCTTCCTTAACAACTCTCTGCCAAACAGCCATACTGAGCCTCTAAGAGGTTGTGCATGAAGACAGAGGTCTTGTGGGGATCCCACACTGCTGGCTCTGAGAAGCAGGGGAGAAGCAAGTGGCTCCCTCCATCAGTCAATTTGTAAGCCAGGTCAATGGATAGGGACAAAATTCTCCATAGTCTCAATAGCTGAGATATGTTGGGAAAAGATAGGAAAGCAGCTAGAGACCCAGTCACTTCCATTAGGTATTAAAATTAAGCAAGCAGGTAATATTGTAGGGTAACATTGGCAAAGCTGTTTTCAGGAAAAGTGTGGATATAGGTGTGGGTTAAGTAGGCATTAGGAGAGCCTCATAGTGCTCGCTGTCTGATGTTTTTAATGAGCAGTAACATATTCATGAAAGTGAGAATGCTCTTTCACCTTGTCCTTGATAGCCCAAACTTATTTTACCACCTTATCTTTTTGTTAATATGTAGAGAGGAACTAACAGAACCATAATATATTAGGGGAACCTAACATCAAGCAATACAAACAAGTACCATATAGTGAGTGATAAATGAATCCACAAATACTGAAGAGATCCAGAGTATGGGGACAGTAGGAAAGGCCTAAATTCCAATTTGCCGATAATATACTGTATGTCAGGCACAGTACAGATTTCACATGTAATAACAGGAAATGTGTGTTGAGCACTTACTGTATGTCAGACACTATTATAAGCAATTTATATTCATTCTTTGATTCAATACTTACATTATCCCCATGAGGTGTAGACCATTATCACTCCCATGTTGCATATGAGAAACTGAGGCTTACACAGGTTAAGGACACATCCTTAGTAAGATGATAGGTCACTGGATTTCAGTCTATCAGAAAAGACCGCTGTATTTATAACTAATGGTGATACAAGGTGTTAAGTCTAATTTTAACATTACAAACAAAAACATAAAAAGTAAAGTTCCTCATTTACTATAACTGAGGGGAGGGTTGTCACAAGAAAAAATATTTGTGGATGGTCACAGAGCTTATAACTATAATTACACATGGCCTGCTGGATCATTGAGAAGGGAAACAAATATACCACCATTTCTTTTGGAAAAAAGATCACAGGAGAATTCAGGAAGGTTGCTATTATTATTCAAAACAAACAAAAGTAAACTAAATAGAGTTTGTTGTTAACTGAAAGAAATGAACTATATTCAAAATAAGTATTGCCAGAATATGTCAAAATGATTGCATATGTTTCTCAAATGTTGGCTCCTAATAAAGAGATTGTAAAGATTCAGTCCATTGGATGAGGTGTTGTTTTTAGAAATGATCTGCCTTCTCTGTTCATTGATGTCCAATTCGAGAAATAGGAAATTATTCTGGAGTCTTTTTTCTCATTATGGTCTTGATGTGAAATTCATTTCGTGGTTGCTGAGCATCTGAAAATACAGTGGATGGTTGTACCTACATATTCCTCTCGTGATTTTACTATACCTGTTCAAATAACAAATGGTAAAATGTTTCAGATTGCTTACTACTTATTTTGCTTGTCTTAATGTTGAATTTACTTAGTGATTTAAGCAGGAATTATGTTTTTATATTCTACAAAATGTGGATAATTTAGAAATATAAATATAATGCATAAAATGCATAAATATGGTTTGAATGTGTAATAATAAACATATTAAATATGATTTTATAATACTTTTCTCTATTTTTTCTGTTTCTACTAATTAGTCTAACATATTCTGAGGTATATGGAAATAAATTAACTATGTTTAAGTTATAATTATTTTTTGGCTAGGACATAGTAGAAAATAATATTTTAACAGGAAGTAGAATTTTGACTTCAGATTTCTATTTTTGGGCCTTATAGGCTATAAGACAACTATAATTAATTATTAGAACAACATTCATAAATCAAAGCCATTCCAAAAAGAAGGCAACTTTTTTTCTCTGGCGTAGGTAGCCTTTCTTTCAAAGTTTGAAAGGGTTTTTAATGTTACTTTACCTGGAAAAACATGTTTATCAGGTGGCAATTTTACTCACATGTTCTATAGCTCTCCATACCCAGTTTGGGTTCTTCATAAAACACAGTTTAACAGATAATGCAGTAATAATGCCTCAGGACATTATTTTCATTTTTTTTGATATAAATATATCTCCAGATTAACTTATTTCTCACCTAACATTACTTTGGGTCTAGATATCAGGGTCAAGATGGATGAGATACTTCAAGTAAAATGCTTTGCCTTAATTTTCAAATAATTAAAGCAGTGAAGTATATGGCCTTAGATAAATACACGCATTTTCCAACTCATGGTAAACTAATTGCTCCTCATACGGAAAATGTAACTGAATATCACCAACTGTTTGTTAATGTGTTTATTTATATTCCTACAGAAAAGAAGCAGCTGGCTGATAACATTGCACTGCAACACCCTGGGGCATGCAGACACTCCTGAGACCGTCTCTGCTGGCAGACTGTAGCACTTGCACCTCCTGGCAGAAAACACAAACAGCAAAGGTGTGCTTTTCCTATTTACAAATGACCCCAGAGAGAGAGAGACGGAGAGAGAGACAGTGACAGAGAGTGAGAGTGTGGGTAAGAACACTGTGGGAAGACCAAATGAGAATTAAAAAAAAATAACACAATTATTTTCTGGATTAAATAGAAAAGCTTGTAGGTAGGTTTGAAAATGGAGTGTGCATTGAAAGGTTGTAAGATATTTACTTGAGAAAACATCATGTAAAAAGAAATTAGGGTTTTGTTGTTATTGTTGTTATCGTTGGTAGCAAACTCAATAAAATGACAGGGTCCAATTGCTTGCTTTGTTGTTGTTGATGATGATGTAATATTAATAGAAGAGCGCCTAAAGAAAAGAAGATCGAATCTGGGGAATACACATTTGGTGCATTATATTCAGTTCCTATGAGCACGTATTTAGAGTAAAAAGTATACAGTGGGGCAAATCCAGGCGAGAATGCCAGCATGATGAGGGTTACAGAATCAACGTCCTATTGGTTTAAAAAGGTGAGACTAGTTTGTTTAAAAAAGTGAAGACTGGGGATGTAACAGTTCTCTTTACATATATGAAGAATTCTTTCTAGAGAAGAGATTAGGCACATTCCTTGTGGGGAGCAGTAGGAAAGATAGGCACGAGTTGAAGAGCGGAACCTTTGTCAACACTCAGGGCGATTATTTCCCTAATCATTGCTCCTCTTCATCAATGGAGCAGTTTGCCTTACACAGAGGGTTTAAGTTTGGCATTACTGGGAATCTTCAATAGAACCATTACAGTTTAGTGTCACTTTTTAAAATAGAATTCTTTTTAAGAAGGTGTGGTTTGAAAATAGAGAGCCACATATAATATAACTAAAACAGAACTGAACAGAGGTATTTTATGATACCGTTTTGCTTTCATTATTGGGATTCACAATGGGATTCAGGATTCAGAAGAGAGGAGAGATGCAAGAGTAAGGCTCAGGAAAGTTCTAGTGTGATGGAGTGCTTGAGGGGAAATCCCTGCTTTGGTCACATGATCTAAGAGTTAAGAAATAAAGAGGTGCTCAGCTGGGGTGCTGCACCAATTGTCATGGACAAGCTAAGAAAGCATGTTTCTCCAAGTAGAACTTTCTGTTATAAGTATGTGACATGGGAGCTCTCTTAAATAGCATTATTAATGGTGTTTTTATTTGGGGAGGTTGTTCTATTTTCTAAGGTCTGTGGTCTGTTAGTGACAAATCAGTTTTCCAAGATTCTCAAGAATATCTTATATTTAGAGTATTTCATGGTCACTTAATTATCAAACTGTTTGGCTATTTATCACCTTCCTCCACTTCATATTAGCCTGATGACCATATTCTGATTCTTAAAGTACTGTGTAAATCTAAGAAGTAAATGCACTATTCAGTCTTACAGGATACTGTGAATATTAGGTTGAATAACCCTAGGAATTCTGTCACAATTATGTCATGCCTAATGGTGACCTGCTTAGCTCTTGCCAACATCATTCAATTACTCATTTCAGCATTGATTTTTTTTGTGCTTTTCTTATGGCATTTAAATGGCTGTCACATCTCTCCTTTTACATAGGTGGCATGTTACATAACGGCAAAGAGGCTGTGCTTCCCACATTGGTAACACTGAACTCTGCTTCAAATTCTTTTGCAAACAAAATGGAATGTCAATGCATAAATGTCATACTAATTTTTAATTGAAATTACTGCCTTTATGGAAATGGTGTACTAAAATAATTTTCACTGAAAACCATTTTAAATACCTTTGTACAATTACCAATTCTATGTATCAAGAGTACAATTTGCCTCAAATTTCTCAATGGTAGTTGAGAAAATGATACATACATATAATTTTAATATCTAATCTTAAAATAGAAATAATATATCAATTTTTAGGGAATAAATTATAGTCATATTTACTGTGTTTATGAGAGTTGTTTTGGAATAAAAAATTTTGCAGCTAAGATCAAATTAATTTGATCTTAAATTAATATTGATCTTAAAATGACATTTTTCAGCCAAATGCTATATTATATTCTTCTAAACTCTATTTTTGCTTTCACTCAACTGGAGAGAAATCTAGTTTTTTTCTGAAAGCATCACCAGTTTTTTGCTCCCTTTCTTTGGCACATCCCTGTTTTCCAGGAGATATGCACCTTAGAGTTTTCTGCTTAGCACTATAAAAACTTTCAGAAAGGGCATTTTAAAAATTACATGGGCCCGTTTAACTTCATCTCCAACTTTAAGAAATTACACAAAAGCTATAGCTGTTTATTACTCTGGGAAAAGTTGGAATGTTTAATTTACTACATTTGGTTCTATTAATACTAATAAGTAATTTTTAAAAACATTATTAGAACACTTAATTCCATATCCTTTGTAATATATTTCACCCCCCACCTTATATGGTTTTATATAGTCTCATTTTTAATGTCAGGTGACAAAGCTTTCATAAGTCCTTAAAAGATGTCCTGATTTGAAATTATTCTTGCTCAGAAAATTATTTCTGATGTTTAACTTATAGTCTCTTTTATTCAATTGTAGCTCTTCAGACTATCTCACAAATTAATTTTCTCATAATTTCCCCTTAAATCGTTATAGGCAATCTCAATATTTCATCTTTCTAAGCACACAGTGCTATTTAAATTTGCATAAACTCTGAAGGTAACTAAGATTTCCTTTCATTTTTCACTTTTGATGAAATGATGCAGATGTTATCATTTAAGTATTTTATCTTTATCTCATAAAAAAGGCAAGAAAATCCCATTAAACCTTAGAATTTATAAATTTTCCTGTCATCTGATTTTTCCATTTGGTTTCTAAAGCACAACTCAACACTATTATGCTCAAAATGGAGCTGTTAACTTTCTTCTCTAAGTTTGATCCCAAAATAGAAACTTGGACATCTCCTTTTCACCCTGCCCTTTTCTTAGCCACATTTAATCTAACGTAAACCCTGGTGTTTATAATTCCAAAATGTAATATGAATGCCTCCATATCTTTTTATCTCTACTGACATCACTCCTGTGCAGGTCACCATTATTTCTTGCCTGGATTTTTACAATAGTCCCTTAGGTCTGCTTCTGTTCTCACATCTTTTTACATTTATTTTTCTCAAAACAGCCAGAGTAATATTTGTAACTTAGAGTCAGGGCATGTCACTACTCACCTTAAATCTTTCTGAGACTTTCCCATAGCACCTAAAATAAAATTTGAATTGCTTGGTTAACCAGCTCAGGCCTGTCTTTCCAACCTCAACTAGTTTCACACTCACATTCTTCCAGTTATCTCCACCACCACCAGGATTGCAGAGGCTTATTCTCCAGCCATAGTGGCCCAACCAAAGGCTTCTAAACCTGGGTCATTTTACTTGCTGTTTTTTATGCCTAGACTTCTTGTCCTCACATTCTTCACATGGCTGACCATTTTTTCTTCTTTGGGTCTCAACTTAAATGACATGTATTCAGGAGTCCTTCCCTATCTATCCACTTTAACAAAATTTGACCTCTCTGTTATTATCATATCGCTGCTATTTCATTTGAATACCTCTCATAATCCATAATTATCTTGTTTAATTATTTCTTTTTTGGTTTACATTCTCAGTAGAATATAAACTCTAGTGCCACAATCAGTCATTTTTGTAAGGAACCATGGCTTCTTTTAGAAAAAAATGGTATTTAGAAGCCACAATCTAGGTGCTAACTGTCCACATTATTAATGGGGCACCTTTATTTCCAATCCCTCATGGTGGATACAGCAATAACGTCTCAATTTATATTTCATATATTTATCTATCTTTCTATTACTATTGAAGACCATGGCCTGTATTCTTTTTTAATTTTAAAATTCTTTATTTTTAATCAAAATTTAAAAGTACTGACAGAATTCAGAGGGGAGAGGAGGGAATTTCAGGGGAAAAGGGGAAGGGTTTACAGGAATGAGTATAAAGGACACAAGGATAAATACTAGGGGTGGGTGGAAATGCAAGGAAGGAGGGGAGGGTTAGGTGGGTGGGTTGGGATGGGAGTAAAATATAGAGAGCTGTACTGCAACAACAATTAAAATAAAATTAAAAAAGGAAAATATGGCAAAAAATAAAAGTAATGTAGTAGTGTAAGATATTCAAATATAGAAATGTATCAAGTTCAAAGTCTCACATAATCTATGCTGTTCAAAGAAAGCCATTAATATACATTTCTATGTATTATAAATAAACACACAAATTTTAAAATGAATTCATACTATACACTTTTCTATCAATAGTTTGTTTCACTTAATGTAGCATGGCCATTTTTCCATGTCCATACATAGTAACTATACCTTATTCATTTTAACAGACATGTAGATTTTCTGAATATGATTAAGCCACATTATTTAACCAATCCTTTACTGATAAATACTTAGGTTTTCTCCCTTTTCTACCATGGCCTGTATTCTTCAAAAATGTCAGCATTATATATGACAAATAAAGACTATAGAATATTCCAGATTAAAGGAGATTAAAATGTCATCATGTCTAAAGGTAATATGTCATTTTGAAATGAATTCTGGATTGGTAAAACTTTACAGTTTTTATATATAATATTTTTAGAAGAATTTACACACTTTGAATATGGACTGTGTATCAGATATTAATATTATATAAATGTTAATTATCTTGATTTTGTGCTGTGGTTATGTGTAAGAATATCCTTGTTCTTAGGACATAACCACTGAAGAATTAGGGACAAGATGTCACCATGTCTGCAACTCACTCTCAAATGCTTCACAAAGTTACATACTCATACCTCTCCTCCCTCTCTTTCTTATCTGTCCATTGAGAGAAATAGAGAAAGAGAATAAATTATTAGCAAATGGTGCAAGTTGTAAATGGTCAAATCGTAATAAAGGATTTATGGAAGCTCTTCGTTTTACAACTTTTTAATAGGTTTATGTAAAAATAAAAACTTG
This sequence comes from Phyllostomus hastatus, assembly GCF_019186645.2. Taxonomy (NCBI): domain Eukaryota; kingdom Metazoa; phylum Chordata; class Mammalia; order Chiroptera; family Phyllostomidae; genus Phyllostomus; species Phyllostomus hastatus. The sequence goes on along the minus strand of NW_025333932.1, from coordinate 6,044,980 downwards.
CAAGTACTTTTCAAAACATGCAATATGTGTATGTATTTCATTTTTCCTTATGACACTGATTTGAATGATTGAGGTCGAAAACAGCATCTCTTTCCTTTCTCAAGTAAAATGTAAATTAAGTAGCTTGAAGTGAATAGGAACATGTAAGACATGCAAAAAACACAATTTTTCACAAAGGACAAATAAAAACAGGATTTATTAATACCATTTAATTCTTAATTAAATGGGTTTTTAATGGCTTTACTCAACCATAAATAATCCATCAGGGGCAAAACCACACAGAAGAATATTATTGCTTAGTTTTTTTTTCTTTTACAAAGATAAAACTCTTCTAAATAGCTTAAACTTGCCTAAAGCAATTTGACGATGACCCAACTCTCCCTAAGTGACTTCTCAAATTCTTAAGCTATTATCTTTCTGTTCAAACCCTTTAAAAAACTTTTCCCCAATTATATCACCCATCTAATTACTAAGCTAAGATTCCTATAGACTATCTCTACCAAAGGATCAGGATAGGGAATGATAAACCTCTTAACAAAAATTTAATTCTGATTCTTCTCCCAGATCAAGGTATCTTAGCAACCTGTGAAACAAGTCATCTGTTGATTTTATCATTTTGAGCACTTTGTTGAACCCTTGAATTGACCTTATACCTGTGCCTTTCCCCTCTTGTTGGTTTTGTTGGGCCAGGTTACATAAAATGAGATTAGCAAACAGAAAGCAATGTGACAACACATGTCTAAATGTATCTAACCTTTAACACACACTTGATTGTTTATAAACTTATGAACCAGAATCTTCAGTTTTGTTCTCTGTCTCCTGGGAATTTTAGGTCTAGTTTTGTTCAGTGGGTGGCAATGATGAGGAATCGGAGCTTGGTTTTAGCCAATATGAGGATTTGAGATGAAAGAAGGGTCAGAGTTAAATACAGCTCCAGTTGCTTTAGCTGGGGCAGGTCTAGCTGAGGCAGCCAGAGCAGTGAAGCATGGTCTAATTTTCAAGAGAATGTTCCTAGTTATACTAAGTCAAGATGGGTGACTAATTGTAAGACAATGTCCAGCTTTCTTCAGTATTCTGGCTTTGAGACCTGGGAAGGGCAACTGATGAGATCAAAGAACCACAGTCAGTGGTATTGAGAAATTGCTTGTGATACAAGCCACCATACTACCCATGTACAACCGTTTCTTCATCTTGCCTCTCCACTTGCTGGCCATTCCATCTTAGTCTTAGTTATAGTTCCTCCTCATCTTCCTGGCCATGTGGTAGTATCCCAGATTCAGTCTCTTATCCTCTTCTCTATCTCCCCTCATTCACTAAGGGACCACATTCACTCCCAAGGCCTTAACTATCACCCATTCTCTGTATATTTGCAATTTTACCTCTGTAGCCCACACCTCCCCAGGCCTGACATACAGATGCATAGGTGCAGAATCACAGTTTCTAGGTGGATGTATGCTCTTACTGTATTTTGCTGTGTATAATGTGCACTGGCATTTTTGGCCCAAACTTTCCAGAAAAAAAATCTTTCATTTTAACTTTTTAATTCACTTTTTAATTTTTCTTCTTTTTTTTAAGATTGTATTTATTTATTTTTAGAGAGGGAAGGGAGGGAGAAAGAGAGAGAGAGAAACATCAATGTGCAGATGCTGGGGGCTGTGGCCTGCAACCCAGGCATGTGCCCTGACTGGGAATTGAACCTGTGACACTTTGGTTTGCAGCCCGCACTCAATCCACTGAGCTATGCCAGCCAGGTAATTTCTTTATATTTAGAAACAAAACCAGTTGTTGTATCCCAGGGTATTATTTTGCATATGGATATCATTATTGCTTTCTAGAGTTATACTCTTAATGCATAAGCATAAATAAAAGAATTAAAAACATTTATATAGATACAGAATTAGCACTACCCATATAAAATGTGCATCCTTATTTTTCCATAAAAAATTTGGGCAAAAAAGTACATGCTATACATGGCAAAATAAGGTCAGAAGCATCCAAAACTTATCCCAAAGAAGTTCCCAATTGTAACTCCTAAACCTATGACTCTTTCCATAGATTTTCAGCATCAGTAATCAGTAACTCCTGTTACCCAGGACAAAGTAATACTTGACCGTTTTCTTTTTTTCACATGCCACGTACAATACTATCAGCAAATTCGGAGGCACAGTTTTCAAAGGATCGGAAAAATCAGAGCACTTCTCATCACCTTCATCATTATCACTCTAGTCTGAATGATATGTCTTGCTGGTATTAATGTAATAGGTGCTCACTGGTCTCCCTTATTTCACTCTTGCTCTTACAGGCCACATTGGACACAACATCTAGAGATATTCTTGTAAAAAATGTCAGATCATCACTCCTCTGGTCAGGTCCTTCTGGTGGTTAATCCATACTTCTCATGGCTTGGAAGCCCTTGCTTGGTGGGGTCCCCCATCCATCTTATCTACTTACTTCCACAGCACAGCTCCATCATTTGCTTGATCCTAGTCTCACTTACCTTTTCTTTTTCCTGTTTCTTGAACAAGTCAAGCAAACTTCCCCTTTAGTACCCTTGAATGTGCAGATATCACTGACTGGGATGCAGCTTCCTCTGATATACTCACCTTCCCCAGGTCTCTGCACAGATGGCAGCTTCTCATCCACTCTTGTCTAAAGAAGCACTGTGTCTGTCATTCATGCAACAACATGTCCCATTTTTCTACGTAATTGTTCTTTGTTAGTAATTATTATCACATGTCATATTATTTATTTGTTTGTTTCTTTATTTACCACCAAAATATCCATGGAAGCACAGGCCTCTGTTTGATGCTTTTCCTTATACCTAATAGAGTATCAGGCATAAGTAGATGTTCAATAAGTGTCTGTTACATGAATTAATTGTGATTTTTATGTGAGAAAATAAATAGATAAAAGATAAATTTTTTTGTCTTCTAAATAACATTCTAGAATGGGAAATTGAAATGAAGATTTGCAATTATTAAGGCAAGGATGTGAATTACTTATTTATGTGTCCTCCTTTAAGCTTGTCTATAAAATGGGCACAATGGCATCTTCTTAGTCTACTACAGAGAGTTAGAATGAACACCAAATCAGATACTACCTCAGAAGCATTCTGATTCTATCCAATATTACAATATATAGTTTTTATATGGCATTTTGTCTGGAGAAATCCTTTGTAGTTTCCTGAATTTCAGATGTTTTATTTTGCTTACATTTTTCTAACCAGTAAAATATTGGTTAACATAAACTTGGAAAGTTTCTTATCAGAAAAAATTATTATTTGCTTAGGCCTATTAGCATTATTATCCATAAGCTAAATGAAAAAAATGAAAGCATGTCATAGATGCTAAAATCCTAGAAAGAATAGCTAATCCACTGCATTATGAAATTCATGTAGAAAATATGGATGAGCTTGACTATGTGCCAGGATAAGATGTTGCTCAAAAGGGACAACATGTACACTTGGACATCATGTTAATTATGTCACATATATTATGTCATTAAACCTCACAATAAGACTGAACAACTAAACATGATAATACTTTTATCCAAACATTGAAACTTAGTCTCAGAGAGGTTAAGTAACTTTCTTAAGGTCTCAAAGCTAATACGATGTAGATTAGATGAAAAAGGATAACTAACTTTAAAGTTAATTCTCTTTCCATTATGCTCTTAAAATTCTCTTCTATTATGTGAAAAAAAAAGTCAGATTCAAAATGAGGGTTAAGTAGCAACACTGATAAAAACTGACATTACCCTTAAGCCATTTGGTATGGTTATCAAAGAGTAACTGAAATAAAGCTTGGATTGTAGAACTAGAACTAGATGGAGAATCCATGGAGGCAGAGATGATAGCCCAGATTTACACTGTGCTAATCAGATCATTCCTGAAAATAATATATTTGAATCAGGGTGTTAGGTTTTAAAGATTATAGAAAAACTGAAAATTACTTCAGAAAAGTAACCAGGATGTATAAAATTCTCACAAAATATCCTAACAGGAATGGTAGATGAAATTACAGATGTGTTAACTGGGGTGGGAGGGGATGAGAGTCAAAAGTTATTGACAATCAGATAGATCAGAAGTTTCAAGTCATTCAATATGGCTCCAAAAATAAAACCATGACTATGAGTAGAAGCTCAGTTTCTTAAGTGAAAATGGTGCTTTAGGAGTTGAGTTCTCTGTTACTGGAAGAGTTCCAGCAAAAAAAAAAAAGAGAGAGAAAGTGATAATAAAATAATAAACCTTAAAACCTAAAGATCATGGCAGGGAAGTTTTTTCTCCCCCACACTTAATTTTTTAAAAATTTTATGGACTTCTTATGGACATTTTAAAAGTTATTTTATTTTTTCCTTTTTATTGCATTTATTGGGGTGACACTGGTTAACAAAATTATACAGGTTGGCACAATTCCACAACATATCATCTGTTCACTGTATTGCATGTTCACCACCCCAAGTCAAGTCTTTGTCTATCACCATTTATTTCTCCTATACCCTTCTCCACATGCCCTCACCCCCACACCCCCACCAATCACCACACTGTTGTCTGGGTCCGTGAGTTCACCCCTGCCCCCATTTATCTTTTTTGCACAATTCCTCCAACCTCCACCCCCCCATAGATATCAGCCTGCTCTCTTTGAGTCTGTCTCTATTTTGTTTGTTAGTTTATTTTTATTAGGTTTCACATGTGAATGAAATCATATGGTACTTGTTTTTCTCCGACTGGCTCATTTCACTTAGCATAATGCTCTCCAGGTCTATCCATGCTGTCACAAAGGGGAAGATTTCTTTCTTTTTTATGGTTGTGTAGCATTCCACAGTGTAAATGTACCATAGCTCTATAGCTTGTTTTTTAAGATTTAATTTTAGAGAGGGAGCAAGGGAGGGAAAGACACACCAATGTAAGAGAGAAATATTAATCTGTCACCTCTCATGCATGCCCAGACCAGGGACCAAACCCACAATCCAGGCACATGGCCTAAATGAGAATCAAACCAGTGACTTTTTGCTTCACAGGATGACACCCAACCAAGTTAGACACACCAGTCATGGCTACCATAGCTTTTTTATCCACTCATCTACTGATGGACACTTGGGCTGCTTCCAAATCTTGGCTATTGTAAATAACACTGCCATGAACATAAGGGGTGTTCTTCCGAAATAGTGTTTCAAGTTTCAGTAGTGAAGTTTTAGGGGGAATTCAAGTATCAAAGGGGAGATTGAATTAGATATCCTTTTAATCTCTTCTGACACTTGGATTTCATGCTTCATTAGAAAAGACTGTCAGTCGGCATCCACCCTTTAGAGGGTTTACAGCTAGAGATTATTAGGTAGGTATCTCTTCCTACTTATAATGATACAGATTTAATTAAAATGTCATCTGGATCTCAGTTGAGGCCTCCTTGCTCTCCAATATCAGGATGAAATAGACTTGAACCCCAAATTCTATGCTCTGAGACAAGGTACTCTGTGAATTATTGTAGTGGAAGATGGGTCAGGAAGAGAAGTTTGCTTTCTTTATATTTCCAGATTTCTGAGCTAGCATAGAATCGAAACCATGTTTTCTTAACAAAATAAAACACAACACAACAACAAAAAAACATTCTCACAAACAGTGAATTTAGTGAAATTTAATAACATTTAAAATGGGGGCAGGTGGAAAAGAAGAAGGGTTTATATTGTAGCAAAGTAACAAATTGGACACAAGTTATTTCTGATTTTAAAATGTCCCCAGGCCACCATTGGCTCTTTAATGCATGTTGGCTTCATCCTCATAGAACTCAATGGATCTTCTCTCTTCCCTTCCCCTCCTACCCCAGATTCATTTCTTCTCCTCACTTTCTACCTCAGAATTGCCCCCCAAAACTTCAGTTTGTTCCCTTTCTTGAAAGTCAGATTTCCCCAGCTTTCAAACTCTGAAATCTATCTCAGAACCATCATCACAAACCCCAACTTATCAAGGTGCTTAGTAGAGTTACAGGACCTGATTATGGTAGAAAACACCATATTTTGAAAGAGAATTGGTATTAAAGAGCAATTATTATTACTGTAAATTTAATTTGTTTAATTATTATACATAAATGACTTTTTAAATACTAAACATCTGAAGAAAGTTTTTTTTCAAACCCAGTAGTTCAAGATTAAATAGAGAAAGGAGGCATAGTATAGTGATCTGGAGGCAAACAGACCTTGTGTTCATCAACTTGTTTAGTTATGCTACTTTGGACAGGTTACTTAACTTCTCTGATTTTTGATTCTCTCATCTCAAAATAAAATTAATAGCAATGCATACAGAACATGGAGCACACTACTTGTCATGTGGTCAATGTTTGTAAAATATCATTTTCTCACTCAAAAATCTTTTCAGATTTTCTAACATGTTCAATGGCCACTGAAAATTTAGCTTGAGAGACTTGGAAGAGGGTGCTGAGGATATTACTACCAATATTTTTTCTTCTGCCTAACATTTGCCTAACTGTCACTAAGATTTCTTGAAAATACACTTCATTTGTGTTTGTACTGAAGTGAATTTATTTTTCTGGCAGAGTGATAGAGGAACATTTAGTAAATACATTTTTACCAATTTTATAACTCTCCCTGATAGCATCATATCAAGACTTGATACTGTGATACTAAATAAAAATCTGACCTCTGGCAAAATTGTAAACTAGAGAGTGTTTAATTTAGCACCAACTTTCTTTTTTGCTATATCCCTATTCCAGCTTTTGACAAAGACCTAGCCCTGTGCTTTCAGATGTGGCTATATACACTGGAACTAAAATTAATTAAAATTAAATATAATTTTTTCAAAATATCTGTTCTTATTCTTAGCTTGTGGGTATGGAAAAATATGAAATGGAGTGTAAAATATAAAAGTATATGTAAAATAAACATATAAATCATGTATTTATAATTATTTTATATGTAAAACTAATACAGTTTCAGAGAATCCAGTAAACTAATTAAACCATTATGTTTCTGATCACATTTTTTATTGAATTTATTGGACATTAGTGGGTTTCAGGTGTACAATTCCATAACACATCATCTATATATTGTATTGTGTGGTCATCACCCCAAGTCAAGCCTCCTACCATCACAATTTACCCCCCCTTATACCATCTCCTACCTCCACCCACAATAAAATGTAAAATTCAGTTACTCAGTTGGACTAGCCACATTCCAAGTGTTCAAAATAGACATGGCTAGTGGCTACTGTATTGGAGAATATGCATATAAAGCATTTTCATCATTGCTGAAAATCCTACTGGACATGGCTACGCAAGAATCAAATACCTTGCATTCTTTCTTGGTCTGGCACCTTCAGAACTGTCTCTTGTTCTATGTCATCACTCTAATGCCTTCTTTCTCTGAGATGTTCCTGTCTTTTGTCTTATACTATCAACTAATGGAAAGTCAGGTGCTAAAGTGCTAACAACTAATAAGAGGGAGAAAGCTTCAGGGAGCTGAATGACTCACTTTTCATCTCTAAAGCAGTATTTTTTCAGAGAGAAGTTCTAGGATGATTGCTATCATAATCAACTAAAACAGTTATTTAAATTGAGACCCTTGACCTCCACATTACACCTTCTGACTCTGCATTTTGAAGGAACTTTTTCAGTCATTATTATGGAATGTTGAAGTTAGAGAACCATAGTTGAAAATAACCACTATTGGTATTTAATTGCCAAGAACCTTACAGCTGGATGTTAATTTGCAAGGCAATGGGGAGTGGTGCAAAGTTTAGGTACCAGAGGAGATATTTGGGGGGAAGGATTATTTTCATTATTCTTCAAATTGTATAATAAAGTCCATCCACACACAGGCTCATTGCAGACCTATTGACTAGCATGATTCAATGTGATAGAGCCATATACCTATTAGCAGAATTAAGAAAAAGATTGCTCTTTTCATGGAGTATGCATTTTTAGTGTTTGAAATCATGTTTACTTCTTTAGTGCTTTCATTTTATTTTGTTACTTTTATTGAGGTATACCTGGCAAAGTTATAAGATATTTAAAGTATACAGTGTGATGATTTGTATATGTATACATTGTAAAAGGGGAAATCATGGTAACTTCAGAGTTTATTTTATGTCATTTATAATTAATTTGACTTAATGTCATTTAAAAAGTTCCCATTGAGAAAGATATAATATAAAAATAATTTTAAAGTTAAAATTGATGAAAGAGAATAAAACTGGGAAAAACAAACAAAAATACACTTATAAATTTAAAAAAACTGTTCATTCACTAGACAAAAAGAAAAACATAAAACCAGAAGCAGAACCAAACAGTGGAAAAATCCTCTGGCAATTTTTATCAAGGAAAAGAGAACGTATAATTAAATGATAGTAAAATTAAGGAGAAAATATGATACAGACAATCTTTAGATGGTTATAACTAAGACAATCTGATAAAAAAATCTTAAGTTTTGTTTTACTAGTGATCCAGACTTATCAAAAAGGCATATAAATCAAAGCAGGGAGATTCTGCCACAGATCGACTAGAACAATTGAGTAGAGAACTTGGAAAGAAGCCTTCAGAGAAGAGGATGATTCTTATAAGGATATGTTGAGTTGGAAATGGTTGGAACCTGTAAGATTTCTGGTTGTCTCTTGAGTTTGGAAGCTAGAGCTAAGGGTCATGTTATTAAAACTGTGACAATATCCGTTTACATTGAGAAAGTGTATGTAGGGGGAGAGAGAGTGAGTTCTGGGGTGGAACCTAAGGAATGGACAAGAGTTTTCCAGAGATTAATATATGTTACAGAATCTTCTGTCATCAAGGGTAGAGAAAGAGGAGTCCAGAATGTAGCTTTAGGAGATGAACCCTGTGGCATGAAATCTAAGGAAAATTCAAGGGGGAGGGGAATGTATTCAACAGGATTAAATACTGCAGAGAGGAGTAAATTTAGCACTATTTATTTTGTGTTGTTGTTTGGCAGTATATTTATTGGGGAAATTATATAATATCTATGGAATTAATTTTTAAAATAATTTCAAGGGTCTGCTTTCCTTGGTGCTATATTCTTTTCCATGAGTCAGATGCATTTTAGATTCAGCAGTGGAAATCGAACATTTTAAAAAAGTAAATCATATGTAGAAATTACATTTCTTGAAAAAAAAAGGATGTCAATACAGTTTAATATGAGGAGGTTATAGTGAATGCAATTGCTTGTTTGATGAAGGCATCATTAAATAAGCTATGGGTATGTACAAAAAATAAGAGACCCAAATGGAAATTTCAGAGAAACTGGTGTCCTGATTTTTCTTGTGGGAAATACTCTTTAGGATGACTATGGGAATATAATATCTCTTGAGTATATGGGAATAATCTTAGAGGCTTTGAATAGAATGAAATTGTTAGAAATAAGAGCATAACTAAAGATTCAGTGCAGTAATTAATTTACAAAAATAAGGATTATTTCCATGGTTGTGAAAGACAGTTAAGATTTTTTTAGTTTTGATTTTTTTTTTAGAAATCTAAATTATAATAGAATGTTTTAAATCTTTGTTGAGACTAAGGAATGTGTGTACCTATTCTATGTAAAGCATCTGTTCTATGAAAAGGAAAAGAAATCTGCATCCTTTTGAAATTTAATGGGACTGTAGTATATATGAGCAAAGTGCACTTCAGTGTGCAATGCAATGATTTTTCACAAACTGAACACAACTGTAAACTCTACACCAAGACCAAGAGACAGAACATTAGCACCCAAGATGTTTGCTCTGAGCTCCCTTACAGTCCCTAAGAGTCAACGTCATCTGCTTTCTACAACATAAAAATCTAAATTTTTAAAACTACATTTCATTTGATTCTCTACCATATCAGTGAACAACAGTTCACTGAAGATGGTGCATTTATTGGTTCTCTCATTTTCTGCTTTATTTAGGCTGTAAACTCATCCATGCACGGATTATGGCTTACACTCTGTTCAGGTTCTCCTCAGGGGCCCAGTGCAGGCAGGGTTTGGAACATGGTAGGTGTTCAATCATTAAATTGACAAATGAAAAATAAAAGGCAATGGAAACAAAGTAAACTTGAGGACAGTGGGCACCAGGAATTATTCCTTCTGATAAAGGTATTTTGGTCTTGGTGACACTGAAGACCCAACATACACCTGGACCAATTCTTATTCTGAGCATGACTCAGCGTGGCAGAAAGAGGAGGATGACAATTATCTAGGGCTGTCTGTGGGTCTCAGAGGGCAGGGTATGAGAAAGGAAGGTTGATGACTGTACCATTTCTGACTCTGTTATGATACCAGTGTAATTCTCTAATACAATCTGACACAGATCTGCAATTGTAGAAAATGTGGACAAGTTTTTTTCCCTTTTATTCCTCAGGGTGGTCAAACTTGTCATTTTCCAGAGACCATAAGGAGTTTACAGTTAAAGAAAATGAAGCTCACTAGTAATATTTTACCATTGTTGTTTAATCTACATATATTTTAGAATTTTCTCTCAATCTGTTCATTGACAAATATTAGACACAGAAAGAATATAAAAAGGAGAATAATCAATTATATACGTGTTTGTAATAAATCACCTAAATATTGTCAATAACCCTTTCTTATTTTCCTATTGTATAAATGACATTTAATTCATTAATACTAATAATAATTGAGATTAAATGAATATTTACTATACACCAGCCCTGTAATTTACATAAATGAACCCCTTATAACCTCACATAAATGAACCCCTTATAACCTCACAATGGTCACAGCTCCAACTATATGTTAACCTCATTTTAAGGAAATAAAGCTTCAGCTTCTGGCTGAAGCCCCAAGTCCAATGAATCTGTGACTAGAGATTCTAATCCAGGTCTATGCCACTCCAGAATTTGAGTTTCTAACTACTAGAAAATAGGAAATATCTTATCAATTATGATACTTTGGACATTTATCTACTAGTAGGTACTCAATACTGTTTACCAATTTATTTTTTAAATTAATGACTAAACAGATATGCTTTTAATTAGAAAATTAAAAGGGGTTTGTCTCTGGGTTGCCAGCAGTCATTCTTAGAGAGATTTCTATATCACACCAGGAAAGTGAGTTGTGAATGCAGAGCTAGAATCCAGAATTTGGAGGCAGAGTCCCCAGGTACTACCTTCAACTTAAAACAGAGTACAGAAATGCAGCTTGAGGGTAGATACAGATAATGTTGGAAATTCTGACCAATTTAGTCACTTTTGGGGGTAAAGACTTGTTTCTGTAAGTTCCATTTCAAAATAAAAGGTTATCTGTTAGTTTCTATTGTTACTTTAGCATGAGTGAAATTAACAAATTGTAAGAAACTGAACTAATAGCAGTGAAAGGCTCCTTCTCAGCTAGGGGTAGGCAGAAAGGCAGATCAATCTCTTAAGATGAGAAGACACAAATTTTTTAGACTCTGATTATCTCCCCCTCCCCACCCAGGAGGGTGGAAAGGTGAGAATGGTGATCTTCTCTGGAGATAATGGAAGCATAGTCCAAAGTGGCTTCTTGTGATTCTCCCAGAACAGAGTTGGGAACTAAGATTGAGCTCTCTTCCCCAGGTTGTCATCCTCTCTGGTTTGTCACACAGAGCTCTTGGTGGCCTACTCTCCAGCCTCGTCTCATACTTCACTTCTATTGTAGGTTTTCTGACATTTATGAACTTCTCTGAATATACCTTCAGGCATTTCTTAAAAGTGATGGAGAACTATTTTTCAATCAGCAAATTAAAGCATATGTTTATGATTGCTCTTTACTAAACTACTAAAATTTTATGAAACAGGGTATTGATTGCTATAATCTACAAGTCTCCAATGTATAATTTTAAATACAGCCAGATACCAAACAGGTGATAAGGAGACAGGTAGGAATAAAAATAAAATACTCTTATTTTGTCTTTTAGAAATGAATTACACATATGACAAAATAAATCTATTCCTTTAAAGTCTGGTAGATTATTTCAGGTCAGACGAAAGAAATGTAATGTGTTCAATGAACAATGATTGAGATATGTTATTCTTTACTTTAAAATAGCTGTCACTTTAATTATTTATCACTTTTATTCTCAGCTCAATAGTAAAAAGACAAATTCTATATAGCTAGATAGCTGTTATAAAGCTAACCAGATAACTTTGCCTTTCTTCATGCTTTTATATTAAGTCCTATAGACTAAGTGCCTGGCTATAAATAAAACTATTGATGTTAAAAGGTCATGGCTGTGACCTTTCACATGTTCCTCCTCCATTGTATCTATATACACTGTATGCTTTACAGGGAGAAGAGATTCTTTATTTAAGAGAGCTTAAACTGTTCAAATGTGTAATGTACTGGGGATTTTGGAATGTCTAGGGGACTTAGCAGATAAAGAACTGACCTTTCATCTCTGAACCCAGATGCAACCCAACCTCAGATAAGTGAAAAAGTTTTGTGTCAGTTGCTTGTATGATAAACTGGTACTATCCACTATCTTCCAACCCAATTAAACCTTACTGGCAGATTTGGCCTCAAGAGGCACATGGGGTATAGAAATGGAATTACTCCTACTGTTAGAAAGGGTGTCTGAACCTTCAAGATAGGATTTTAAAGTTATAAATGGGAAGCATTGGCCAGAGTAGCCTCTACCGAAAGAACCCTGTAAACCTTTGTGGAAGTCACCTCTTCCACCACCATCACATTCAAATTTGGGATACTAGAATATTTCACAAGGTTCATATTTTTAGCTTTCATTTGGCATGTCTTCAAGGGCAATTTGTAAATTAAAAAAAGTCTCTAAATTACAGTTTACATTCAATATTATTTTGTATTAGTTTCATGTGTGCAGCATAGTGATTAGAACATCATGTACTTTACAAAGTGTTCCCTTTGATATTTCCATTACCCAATTGGCCCCACACACAGTTATTACAGCATTATTGACTTCTACTACTTTACTGGGAAAAAAAGGACTTGAACGCAGTAGGTCGTAGCGGTTGTGCATAGTGGTATTAGCATGCAAAGCTGTTTGCTGCAAGAGCCAAATTAATGTCCACATCAAAGTGTAGAGCTTCTAAAATGCACAAATCACTGTATTTTATTTTGATGTATGTGATGTGAATCTGGGGCAAGTTTTTATTTTATGGTTTAAATTTTATTTACCTAAAATTAAAATGAATTACGTTTTCAAATAAACACTGGGAATAATTAAAAGAATATTAGCTTCTTCAGAACATGGCTACTGTTTTTTAGATGATTTTTACTTTGATTTTTCAAATATACAACCCAACAATGCATAGTAGGGGCTCAGTATCTACTTTATGATGAATGAATAATGATGGAGTAATGAGATATTATTGGCTGTCCAGAGGTCCTTGTAGGTTTAAAAACCAAATACCATTAAATGTTTCAGTTTTGCAGAACTAATTAGGGAGAGGAGGTTGAATAATTTCTATAAAATATTTTAAAAATTAAAAATTTCAAAACTGAAAGGTATCAGCTTTGATTTGAGAAGAGACTTTAATAGAAGGCAATACAGTGAAAACATCTTTATTTTTCTTCTTTCTTCTTCGGAGAGAAGAAACAATGATCATTATCATTTAATTTTGGTAGCACTTTCAGTTACATGCTACTATTTAAAAACTAATAAAAGAAAAAGAAACATTTTTCCCCCTTAAGGATATATTACATATGGCAAGGAAAGTAATAAAAAAGTTTGGTTGGATTACAGGTTTTTTTGATTATTTAATTGGATTATAGGTTATTTTTTATTTACTTTGAATTTTTTAATATTTTTACAAGTGTTATACAATAAACATTTATTTTTTAAACCAGGAAACAAAACCTCTGAAACAAATACTGCTCCCCAAATTCTGTCTCATTATAATGTTCTCTTTAGCTATCATTCATGTTTGGAAAACTAACATTTCACTCTGTCAATCTGAAAATTACCAAGTCGTTTGGACTTAGAAGGAGAACACTTAAAAATTTTCATGTCATGAATAATTTGATTTGAAAATTGAGTGAAGATGAACTGAATACCGGTGGAGTTCAAATTCAAGAATGGAAGCAAGAGCGGCTGGAAAGTACCAGAAACTTGAAAATACTTGAGTTGGAGTTAGTGGTTCAAATAAAAAAAAAAAAAGCCTTTATCATCTGTGTACACAGAGATCTGGATACTTTATACTATGGAGTTGGCCCAACATTGCTAAAATTAAACTAATTATTAATCATACTTCAGTGAAGACATGAAATGTAAATGGCAAAACAAATTAGCAAAACAGAGTAACAATCTGAAGAAAAGAAGTAAGATTGGAGGTATTAAACAAACAAACAATCAAACAAAATACCTACGACACAGACACAGACAACAATCTAGTGACAGCCAGAGGGAAACAGGGTCGGGGGGAGGGGGAGATGGGCAGATGGGGATGAATGGGGACCAGACTGAAAGAGACTTGCCTTTGGGTGTGGTCAGCACTCCGTTCGGTGTGCAGATGATATTTTGTTGAATTGTACACTTGAAACCTGTATGATTTTATTAATCTGTGTCACCCCAATAAATTCAATAAAAAAGAGATGGAGAAGATCAAGATATGGGATGTCTGAACCATTATCAAATTAGAGGTGAGAAAACGATGCTACACTTTGTCTTCAAAGAGGAAATTAGAAGTATGAGCTGAGAATCTGAGCAGGACTGGAGAAGGCTGATGTGAAGAAGGATCGAAAGATAAAATTCAGGTTTTGTGACTAAGGATTTTTGGTTTTATGTTTTAAGATATTTTAAGATGATCTATTTTCTCCATATGGCTTTTCAAAAGGAGATTAGATATGATTAGTAAGAACCATTTAAAAATGGTTTATTCTGGAAATAGTATCTTTTGACACCCATTATTTTTCCTATCTAACTTGTGAAACTGAATACAAAACTCTGAATTCATGAAAAAAATTTGAGCTTTTCCAAATCTTGTGTCTATAATTAAATATTTTTTAGAGAAATAAAGCTTTCAGTTATTTTACTTGGAGTAAGTCACTATTTATAACCACAAGGATCTGTGAAAATCACTTTCATGTGGATTCCATATTATGATCTTTCTCTATGCATCCCCTGCACAGCATGAGTAACAATTGTAGTTTAAAATTAGCTAAACAAAATAACAATCTGAAGAAAAGAAGTGAAATCTAGAGGGTAAGGGATTGACGGTATTAAATGATATCTATCTGACACATAGACATGCACAACAACATGGTGATACACGTGTATCTCGAGACATGAAGGCGAGATTATGTCTGTTTTTACACCATTGTATCTGGAATGTCTAACTGTATGATAGACACACAGTAGGTGTTTAATAACTGTAAAATGAATGATTGAATCGCTGAATGAATAAAGCACTCCTTGAGCTTTCATTTAGACTTAGCTCACATGCAAGAAAATAGATGTCTGAAATTAAGTGGCTCTCTACTGCTCAGAAATGTTTTTGTATTGGAAGGATAAACAATGATTTTAAATTTCATTGGATTGGAAGTAAGCATTTTTTCTAGAAACCATACAAAAAACAAACATACAACAAAACTCCGCAAAATACTTAATGAATAAAATAGCAATCTAACTCAGATAATGCAAGTTATTGATGATCATTGCACATTTTAAAATTTGTTTCATATTTCTAATATAGATAGAAAGGTTCATTTAGAGGTAGTATAAGCTGTAATTTAAAACCATGTCCTCTTATTCTATGTCTGTGAGCACTCAGGAGAAGACCACTTGCTTTAAAGATAACACCTTTGGAATGTTAATAGTGTAAAACTTTCTAAAGGAAAATTATTCTTTACTGAATAAGGAAAGAGTCAGATTAGCTTAGTCCATTTTTCACTTTTGTGCTAGAGAATCTGTAGGTTTAAATTACAGCAGCTTCAATCTTTGCTTTTCAATACCTTAATCCTTCAGGAGCATAGGTTTCAGTTCAAGACAACTTCACACAGAACATAAGAAAAGACTCTGTGAACCTACCTCAGGTTATGATGATCTTTTTTCAGCTGTGATCTTTTACTTACATCCCCTAGTAAAAATGACTTTGAGGGAAACCAGTGTCAAATAATTAGTGCATTTTCAACAGGGGACTTTTTTTCCACTCTGTTATAATGCAGTGCATGAAAAGCAATAAATACTTTCATGTAAGCCACTCGTACCTGTGGTGTTCATCACTGTTTCATTGGGATCCCTTATATTAGAGAACCTTTGTGAGGCGCCTGAGCTCAAGTGGAAAGAAAAGCTGGCCTAGGAGGTTTTACATCTGGTAGCCTATCCCATTACTTAAAACACGCTACATCTTGGAAAAACAACAACAACAACAACAACAACAAAAACCCAAAACACAGTTATACAGGTTGAATTGGGGCAATTATGTTCTGATCTAAGAGGGATTTAGCTATATTTTTCAATTATTTCCAGGTGTTTCTTTAAAAACACGTTTTCTTGATCTATAATTAATATTTTGTTAATGGAGCTCTAGCAAAATACCACAAAACCCCTCACCAATTCTCCATGCCATAAATGATAAGAACTAATAGTAACCATATTAAAATTCTTAGGTTTTTAAGCATTATCCTAGTTTGTGTCATAACTATTATTTAAAATTATAATATCCAGGTGCTGTATATGGTACTTGATCAAAGGGAATGGAAATGTAATGAGTTTTAAGTTTTCTCCCTGAGGACTCAAACTGTGCATAATGGGGATGGGTGGGATTTATTTTCTGAGTCATTCTGGAAACAGTTATGAAAACCTTTAGTTAAATGTTAGTAACTGGGGTTTTTGAATCTGCTGATATTTACCACTTGTAGGGGGATATAGGAGTGCATTTTTTGAGGGAAAAACTAAACTAAAATGTCTTTTAAAAACTCTGTTTATCAGAAAGCATATCACCTGCGAATTTTTTAATGAATATTTCTAGACTTACATGACATGTTCATAGAATCAAAAAAACAAAACTTCAAAATTGACCTTTAGAGATAACAAAAAGTGACACTTGATTTTTTTTTGATGGTGATGAATGCATCTTCTAAATTACAGTGAACAGTAGAGCTATATGCTTATGGGAACATGTCTAATTTTTCCCATATTAACCTTGTGTTAAGAAATGCTGACAACTTTGAATCACAGAACTAAATCCACTTCCCATTCTTTGCTGTCCATGAAAATGATCAGTTTTTCCCCTTCAAGCAAATGCAATAAGGAAGCGTCAGAAGATGGTTGAACACTTAAAAAATTTTTTTGATCTTCCTCAAATATTGTTTGACCTTAATCACTGTCTTCCAACAAGCTTAATGTGACATCACCTTGAAACAAAAACACATGGCTCCAATGTCTGGCTCTGGAATGAAAAAGCTCTGATTATTAGTCCTCTGTGTGATCTTTTCAGATTGCACTGATGAGATGAAGCTTAATCTCGTTTCTCTCCTCTCCAGGACCACAAACCACAGGCAGTTTAAGGCGGCCTGAAAATCTCTTACATCTGGAAGAGCAATAATTCATGGGATTTTGCCTGACAGCCACGACAGGCAGCAGGGCAGCCAGAAACAACCGTCTCTTATGTTGTGCTATTTGCAAAAAATCAGAAGAGGAGGAGTCGGTCCAGGACCACATCCTTCTTTAGCATATGTTAGTGGAGAAAACCCTTTCATTTTCTGCCAGATGCTTCATGAATAGGTCCTAAATATTACATAGACAGTAGCTATCACTTCCAAACAAAATTCCTGGGTGTCTGCTAAGCAGCAGAGCGTATGAAGGCCTATTGTCTGACAAGGGGTCATGGTTAAATTTGCACAGATTTTATAAAATAGATATTTCAGATTCTACACGTGATTTATAGGCATTTTCACACCCTGCTATGCATGAATATGAAACCATCTTCTGAGCAGGATTATTTCATGAAATGTAGAGGGATTTAGCTACAGTAACTTTTACTGGGTAGTTTAGAATAGCTGGCAAAGTACTAGAATTTACTGCAAGACACAGTTTGCACTGTCAGGCTCAGGGTTTGTGTTTATGATTTCTGCAGAAGCAGAAATAAACAACTTCTCTTTAATGGCCTTCTTTATGTGTAGGCAACAGTGGTCCTATCTGGTCTCCCAACAGTAGCTGGTGCAGCGGTCTGGCCCATTTCACGTAGAACCAATGTCTGAAAATTTGCATTTCTGCTGTTCTGAGTTTTCTGTGGCAGGAGCCAGAAATGGGGAAATAGCCTGCAAATGTTTGAATGGGTCACATTCCACTCTACTGTTTTCAGTGCTATAAATACATTGTGAATAGAATGACTCAATTTTAAGACTCTGACAGAGAAAAGAGAAGGAAACAGCCAGATTTATTTACTGATTGTACCTTGTCAATAAACACTGTAAAAATACTCATCAAAGGAAACTTAAATGACTTCATTGAGAAGCCTGTTTTGCTGAAGTCTGTGATATAGTTAAGTCACCATTTGATATCCATGCCAAGGTACCTTTAAGCAATGTTAAGAATTATATGAAGCATAAGCACAAACATATGAATATGTTAAGTGCATATTTTCCTATTTAGGAAAAAACAAACAAAAAAGTAATTATCTGAAACTTTCATGATGTAACGTAACAACATTTTAAAAAGTTCCAAAGAATGTTGACATACATTGTGTGGAGGAGCAGGCAGAAAATACATTTTTAAAAAACGAGACAACCGTTTCATGCCAAAGAAAAACAATCCCTTTGCCAAACTACACATTGTTAACTTAAAATGTGTTCCATGTGGAAGTAGGAAGGTTAACTTTAAGGAAAAGGCTAGTGATCTGAAGTCAGCTGGCTCCATGCCTGTCAACTACACATTTTGGCTTCTAGTTTTACAGCTAGAATTGGAAATATTTATTTCTCCTATTTAAGACTAGTGCTTTTCCTGTGCCTAGTAAACCAATGAATTTGCTTATAAACATGCATAAAGGAAAAAAAAACACAAAACTTCCAGGCAGTACTCAAGGGAAGAATAATTTAACATCTCTTGTAGGCAGGATATTATAGATTGGAAAGATTGTATTTTATTCTGCTCTCATTTTGGCCAGCCCTTTGCCAGCATTTTTGTATACTCATCACATTTTCTGGGAAGAAATTAAATTACCAAAGCCTTTGGCTCTTGAGTATGAAAGCTATGACCACAAGACAGACACATATTTGGAAGACTTATATCTCTACTGATGATAATATTTACCTGTCACCACTGTTTAGAATTATCTACGTCAACAAGCCTTCAGATAGCCTGTTACTGGTTTCTTTGAAGTAGTCATTATATTGTGGTTTTATGCCCATTACAGATGAAGTTCTGCAAGGCAGCATGAATACGCAGCTCTGACCAGTCATTGCAGAAACCTTAAAGGAGTCTTGATAATGTTTTTTTTTTTTAATACCTAAAACATATTTGGTAGTAATACCAAATTCACATTGGATTAATTAATTTATCATATATTTTTCAGCATTGGACGTTTGCAAAGACACTCAAAATATTTTTGTATGTTGTGTTATGCAGTATGAAATAATGGGAATTAGGACTTGAAGTGTTTGTGGAGTTGTAGCTTTTATTTCAGTTTCATTCTCCAAGAGATATATCCAAAGGCTTTTGGTAGCCAGATTTTAGTAAACCTGAGTGGGCAACAGATATGTATTGCAATTCTGAGAGCACAAAGCTCCTCCTTCTCACACATACCCCTTTGCTGAAATGCCCAAGTTTTATTTATGATTTTGGATTTTATTTCACAGCATTCCAGTTTAGATTAGCATGATGTATTTAATTACCATGTCGACTGTCTTAATTACCCTATAAAGCAGGGTTCCATTGGCATTTGACCCTCCACGGCATTCCAGGGAAAGTGTAGGACCGTGATAATTACCAACCGCCTGTGAGAAAATTAAACAAAAAGGCCCAACTTTTACACCATCATTTTAAACAACCTATTACATCTCAGGAATAAATCATTGATGAAATAGCCTGCTTAACAGGAAAATAGCTATTCCATAGCAAAGAATTTCCCCTTGCATGATCATGAAGAGAATATTAAGTATTCTTCAGCTCCAAAGGTTAGATTTTATATCTGTTCAATGCCTTTTAATGACACATTTTTGTGTAATTTTACTGTAATCAAAGCCTTTTCCAATAGAGGTTATAGACTGTGAGTATTTTGTTAGTCTTAAACATTTTTCTATCCATAGAATGTTAAGTGAACTTAGATATGGCCAGAAGAAAAATATCTGCCTTATAATTGGAGAAAATTCAAATTAAAAGATCTATGAATAATTTTATTTTCTTTGATTAGCAGAGACATTTGCTATATATTTTGCAAAAAGTGCTTATCAATCACTTGGTGTGATAAGACTGATTTATTAATTGTGGCCATAGTTCAAAAAATAGTGACCTGCTTTGAAGGTCTAAATGTCTGGATTAATTTGAGAGTGGTGGCAGCATGTCATAACTAATCATGATATATTGTTATGTTCATTTCTATGTAATAGTTCTATCAGTTTGAAGCTCAGCAAAAATAAAGCTTAAATTCTCTACACATCCCTCCTGCACTCGCCACTAATAGATACTTGTTTTGTGAAAACAGGTATTCTACATACATTCCTATTGTGGTTCCCAATGTGACATTAGAGTTAAACTAGACCATGATTTCCAGTTCTCACTATAATCCAATAATTAAGATTGTCACTTAAAAATTATTTTGAATACAATTCAACTAAGGACAGATAAAATTATAAACTTTTGTTATTTTTTGTAATAATTTTAACTCTTATTTGTAAAAAGCAAGATAAATACGTGTGTGATGAGGTCATATAAGGTCTGTTTCCAGGTTACATTGGCAACTTTTTTTTCCTATTGGCAAATTACCTGGGCCAAGGGACGTTGGCCAGTGGGTACTGAAAATAATTGAGTGAACAAGTATGCATTTTTGGCTCAATATTGGAAAAGAGAAATACTATGTTTGCAGTCAGGCATCTCAGCATTCCACACTCGTTCTGCTGCTTATCAGCTTTGTGATGTTCAACGAATTAGTCACCTTCTCTGAGTTTCAGTTTTCTCATTTTTAAAATGGAAATAATAGTTGCAATGTCACAAGGTTTTGGGGAGAATTAAATAAAACAATATATGTAAGATGCCTTCCATCATGGCTGACCTACAATAATTACTGTTTTTTTTTTTTAATTGGATTTTTTGGCTCTGTCCCCAGCTGAGTTCACAGTAATCTGACTAATGCTTTGCTAAATGTTTTCTTATTGAAACCCACTTGAAAGTGCCAAAATTTAACACTAAAAAGAGATTGCCAATTAGCAAGGAGTGGCTGATCAAGGAACCTTAATGTATTACCTGGACTATTCATGTTACATAAATTACTGTGGCCACCAATACCAATTTCCACTGGTACATTCGTCACTGCTTTTCACAAATTTTGTCCCAACCATAGATTATTCCCTTGCTTTTTTTAGCACAGCTGAAGAAGGCTGGAGTCTTAAAATATTTTTAAACTACTCTGAAAAGAAAGATAAAGAAAAATTTGTAAAAACCACCAAGTTCTTTTTTTTAATTTTATTTTAATTATTGTTCAAGTACAATTTTCTATATTTTACTCCCATACCAGCCCACCCACCCTGACTTCTTGAAGTAGAGATTCCTGACTCACTTATAGTTAGCTCTCATCAAGGGCTATCTGGCTCTAGAACCAAACCCAAAGAACTTGGTCCACATGCATCTGGTCTATTTTCCATATTCCTTATTGCCTATTCAAAGCTGGGATATACTTCATCTTTCCCTGAAGAAGAAATGCTATGACTGACATGTTAAACTTTGATACTCAAGCTTAGTGCTAAGTATTAGCCTCACCATCCACTTAAGACTTTTCAACTCAAATCAAGGTTTAAATCAGAGAAACAGCCTCCTTTCAATAGAATGGCATCACAACTCATCTCACTTTTCAGGTAAGACATATAGGAAATATGTAGGTCAATGACGGCACCACAATTCAATAAAATCCCGAAGTTGTGGTTATTATAATATTAGTGAAGGTTTCATTTCTTATGAAAACAAATCTTAGTATTGGTCCCTGGTATAAAATTATCCAGGTGAAGATGGACAGCTCCAATCCAGTAGCTCCAGAAATCCATTTTTAATTAAGGTTCCTTCAAACTGTTACCTCCCTGACTAGCTAGTGTGCCAGCTGCTAGAGTCCATCGACCCTGAAGTGATCCCCAACAGGATTCAGAGGGACTGACGAGTTGGGCAGGAAAAAAAAATTACAATTTAATTTTCACTAACTTTAAACTAAAATCTATGATTTTGTTCAGGTTTGAATTCAGACAATAAAGAAAAGTAGTAGAAGCAGTACCTGTGATGTTACCAAAATAAATTACAGATATTTGCACATCAAATTACACATGGGGCAAATATCATTAATGCTCAAAACACCTCAAAATTATATGAGGCAGGAATTAGGTTTATTGCCATGTCTTATTATTTAGTGCATTACTGATGAAGCACACAGGTTTTTATATCAAATTATTTAAAAAATATGTTGATTACTTAAGCATCATTACTTTCCGTTGTAATCCTGTATGTTTCATTTTATGGATGTAAATGCATTACTTTTAAATAGGGTAGTTAGAATTCACCAGACTTCCAAAGAGTCTATGGCACAGGAAGTCTAAGAACTTATGCTGTTGACATGACCTTTAGTCTGCAAACACCTATGCTTCTGCTAGTGGACTCTGCTTTCCTCATCTGTCAAGAGAGAAATGAATTATTCAAACTGGCC
Source organism: Phyllostomus hastatus (assembly GCF_019186645.2). Taxonomy (NCBI): domain Eukaryota; kingdom Metazoa; phylum Chordata; class Mammalia; order Chiroptera; family Phyllostomidae; genus Phyllostomus; species Phyllostomus hastatus. The sequence goes on along the minus strand of NW_025333932.1, from coordinate 6,022,196 downwards.
AAATTGCTCCCCACCCTCCCTGCCTCTGGCTAGATTCTCCAAGTTAGAAATGAGAAAAAAAATGCTCTTTTCTTTTTGATGAAGCTGAAAGGGAATCAGTCCAGGGGGCCATGTTTAACACTAGTTGAAGAAATTTTCAGTAGTAGAAGAAAATGAAACTAACCAACAAGATAATAGAAAGGGGTGGAAAGTAAAAAGTCCTAGTAACTACTCTTATCCCTGAATCTTCTCCCTGAGGTCAGAATTTCTCTTTTATGGTTGGGTTATATAAGCCAATGGGTTTTATTTTTGAGTTACCTTAGGATAAATTTCTGGATCTTGTAACAATGATGACACCACAAACATTATAATTAATAACAGAGAAATATCATGGCCTCAAATCTCTGACTCAGACAGTATCACTAATCCCTTTCCTTAGACTACTATTTTTGTGGACATTGACTATTTTTGCTTCTTCAATGTCGTTTCCTTCTTCTGTCATAAAAGGATACCATTTTTTCTTGGGAGACTGCCCCCCCATATTCTCAGGCTAATCCACATGGACATGACTGACCAGTCTTAAGCTGGAGGGGTGAGGCTTCGAAGCAGGATGCAGCCCCTCTGCACATTTCATGAACCTTTGGCCATTTGAACCATTGAGATGCCAAGTTCAGTGTTTTTATGAAACTTGAGAACATATAGAGCTCTTTCTAATAGAACTGCTGAAGATAAGAAATTATGTTGGAGCTACTGAGAAAGGTGAAGACTTGAGTCCCAAGCATTATGTTTCCCAGAGCCCAGAAACCATTCATGCTTTTCTTGCCTTGTTACAGGATGAAATTCTTTCAATGATACAACTCAGTATCATCTCCCTTTTCAAAATTGTCCCTCTTCCCTGTTCTCATTTTGAATGAATAAATGAGTGAATGGATGAATCAGATCTCTTTGAATTTGGCCTGAACTTGGGACAGACCTGCCATACCAGAGACAGCTGCTGCCTCGCCTGTTTACCTTTGTTCTTTTCAATTCATATGCACCTTCCTCTCCCCAAGCTCAGCAACTTCTGGTTCCCCGTATACTGTATCACCAGTTTGCTGCACAAGGGAAACCTCTGCACTCAGATAGAGGGTAGAGACATCAAATAGGAAAGTAGACAATGGAAACGAGCTTAGAAAATGATGTAAGAATAAAAATGTGCCAGCTTCTATAGTCCTCAGTAGCTGAGTTGTCCAGTTCATCCCAAAGCAGATGTCAATAACATCTATCAACACCTTCACTTCAAGGGCTGGCACTTTCTTTTTTTTAATATTTTGATTTCCTAGTTTTTGGCCTGTTTTTGAACAAAACCTCTTGATTCTGTCAGGGTCAAGACCAAAAGAGCTATGTGTCCATAGACCCCATCTGTTCTATAACTTCTCAGATCTTATATCTAGGCTGAGAAGCATTTCTGCCCCACCTCATTGTCAACATGAGAAAACTCAGATTTGTTGTATTTTTTAAACCTTCATAGACTCTATATAACCAAGGTATGGGTAAAAATGAATACATGATGATTAATGGCACCACTGCAATTCCAGTTCAATATATGCTAAGCATTGAGGAATTCTCAAGGACCAGACATTGTGCCATGAACTAGAGACATATTAGTTAAATGAGACAATACTGTCACTATTTGCACATAGTTAGCCACCTAAAGAGAAAGGCTGGCTTCAGAAAGATCATTCAAAATGAAGAGAATACTACAAATGTCTTGGTGGGATCTAAGCTTATGCAGGATGTCAGGAAAAGCTCATCAATGATGTAACATTGAAGAATGAGTACTTTGTTAATTAAAGAAGCAAGAGAAAAACTCAACTTCAATGTAAAGAATGTCCAAAAGAACAAGACAAGGGATTAAAAGTATCAGTGTGGCCGCAGACCAGAACAGCAAAAGCTGCGAAGGAGACCAGGGGGTGGGAAGGAGCCACATTTTGGAGAGCCTGGTAAGCCATGTTCAGAATGTTTTTAATTAAAGTAGACTTGAAGAGAATGCTACAGATTTGGAACAGATGCTGTGGGAAATGGGAATTAGCTGCAGAGAGAGGAGGGAAGGGATTGCCAGTGTCTGTATAAGCCCAGCAGAGGAGGGACATCATGACAATGTAACGAAAGGAATCAGCACAGACAGATGTAATTTTCTCTAACAACACTTAGCAGTCTTCCAGACTGAGGAGGGATGAAAACAGGTCCCTGGTTTACCTCATTAGGGAGTGGCTTGGTATATGCAAATGCAGGGCAGGAAAAGAGATGAAGGGTGTTGGTGTAAGCAGTGGTACTAAGATTGCCCACAAGGCCAGGTCATGTATGAATAGAGTAGCTGGAGAAGACATAACGGACAACAGCCCTACCTTGGAGGTCCTATCTGCCTTGTTCATGTCCAGGCTCCACCTGGTCCTGTGACCCTGGGGACATTGCTTCAAATGTTTGAGCTAAACAGGGAGCTTGCTGCTTCTTTCCTCATAATGTTTTGTGGAGAATAGTTTGAGAAAATTTATGCCAGGAGTTTAGCTGAGGATGTGGCACATAGTAGACACTCAACATATGTTCATTTACAAGGAAGAGGGAAAAGCAGGTGTATGAAGAATTGGTAAAAGATAAGACTTGGGGACTTGAAGCTCTAAATTTGTAGTTCTGAGGAGGTAACAGAGATAAAAGGATCTTCATAGAAAGATAGAGACAGACTTGCTGAAGAGTGGAATGAAAGTCATTAGGAAAGTGGAACTCCAGACAGCAGGAGAGCAGCATTTTATAGGCCATATGCTTGTGACCTGTGATGATGACAAAAGGAAAAGGAAATCTATGAGCCAGGGACCAATGTCCGCAGTGAAATGTCTGGAAGGAGGCAGGTGGTAGGATCAGGCATTTCACAGGAAAAACAGTTGCTCAGTTTCAGGCCTTTGCTCCCCTTCATTACTGCAATTTCCTTCTTGGATCTCCTAGTCTGCTGACTCTTTTTCTGAATTGACTTATATTTTTGCTCTTCTGATAAAACTTTGGTTCTCAGCCTTTCTGGCTGTGATCCTCATCAGCTTTCTTATCAGAACCAAAGTTCCACTGCATGTTCCCCACGAACTCTCTTCCTTTTCCATCACCCGATTGTGCTAACTGGGACACCAATCAGAATGCTCTGATGGAAGATTGGAATTTCCAACTGCCTTACACTTTGTTGACTTCCACACTCTTACAGCCTTCACTCACCTGTCCATAAACATTTACTGAACAGGCCTCCAGGCACTGCTGGAGGTTGTGCCAGGTGTTGGGATAAATCATCATTATTGATTTTTCTGTAGTTTGTAACACTGGGTTTCCTTACTTTTGATGATTCTCTGCCTTTGTGACTGTCTAGTTTTGCCCACTTCTCATGACTACTGACTCCTCTGGTATGTCATTGTCCTTGATCAGTTTCCATAGAGTAAATAAGCTTAATGAACTGCCCATGGTTTTTTTCCTTCCTACATTTTGACCTGGGAGATTTCTTTCAATGTTCATTCACTTCAACTTACACTTTTCTACAGATAATTCCCAAAGATATGTTACATTTCTGACTGGCTTCCAAATTCCACTGTGTATTACTGATAACTCCCTCAAACTAAAATTAAACTCCTAATAGCAATGAATATTTGTTCAGTGCTCCAGAGTTTAAAATTAGTCTTGCATGATATCTCTTAAGGCCACTATCACATTTATTTGCATACAAAATTGTTTGTATGCCCCTCCTCTCATCCATCTAGATTCTCGAGGAAGAGGTTCTATTCACTTCTCTGTGGCACACTGTATCATTTTATTCTTTGTGCAGTTCTCCCCGGGCTTACCTGGGCACTTTTGCGATCACTTATTTCCTCTCTTCCCTGGGTCTTCAATCTCACTGTTTCCGGTTTTTCTTTCTTTAGCCAGTTCACCATCCCCACCTCTTCATTTCAAAAAAAGGCCTCCCTTTTGCCCTTGACTCCCTCAACCAGATGGCCTCATTTTTCTGCACTTGCTGTACCCACATCTTTACTAACATACCTATACACTATGGAAGCCTCACTCTTCAACATCATTGAATTGCATTGCATGGCCTGCCAATGAAAATTTTCCATTTTGAAATTTATGTATTGTAGGTAAAAAAAAAAAAAAGATAAGTGGAACCTAATGAGCAAAATACACAAGTCAGAAAAACAGAACCAGAGTCATGGAAATAAAGAACAAACTGACACTAACCAGAGGGGAGTAGGAAGGGGGATAACAAGGGAAATAAGGGGAAGGGTCAAGTGAAGGAATTTGTATAAAGTACCCATGGACAAAAAGAATGGGGCTGGGGAGGATTGAATGTGAGAGGTGGGAGTGGGTAGGGCAAGGGGAGAGTAATGGGGGGAAAATGGAGGCAACTATAATTGAACAACAATAAAAAAAAAGAGAGGAACTTTCTTTATATCTACACTGTAGATTCTCTTAAAGAGGCTTAGGCCTCTTCTAACCCAGAGGAAAAGCAGTGACAGCCTAAATTCAAAGAGAAAATAAACATCTTAATTCTTGGCTTTTGGGTTTCCAGAACCCAATTTCTATAGACAGAAGGGTGATTTAAACAATTTCCTAGGAGATTTTTGATGATTTGAAATTATCACCTCAGGTGATGTTAGAATTCTCCCCTGTGATGGGCTACTCCAATGTACATCTTAATTATAAACACCAACAGCCTCATCTAAGTTTATCTTTTATTTACTTAATTTAGTAGTCTACACACCTGACTTCACTTCTTAGAACATCTTTTTTTATTAGTGCATAGAACACCCCTTTTTTGTGTTTTTTCTCTATTCTCAAATTTATTTTGTTCCTTTTTCTTTAATTTTTCCCTTAAAAATCCATTTCCTCCAGAGTTCCATTCTCAACTCTCTTCCTACTGCAGTTCTCTCCATACTGCCTTACTTTGCTCACATAGCTGTTCAGACCCCAGGCCCACTGCCCAGCAGGCATCTCCACCTGATGGTACTACAAGCATCTCCAACAAAACATGTCGAGATGGCAACATCTCAACTTTGTTCTTTCTTCAGTTCCAAAGGGAATTTGAGTGTCACATCTGATAGAAGAGTAGAGGTGGGGTTCCCCATCCTGTCTCTTATGACAATGTCACTTTCCCACAGTCACTCAAGCTAAAAGTCTCAAAGTCATTTGAGTCATTTATCACTCTAAACATCAAGTATTTTGGAGCTCCAACTGGTCTACATCCTGGGTATCTCGAAATCTTATTTCTGTAGCATCACTGCCATTTGATCTACCATACTTCTTTTCTTTGTTGTGATCCTATATTACATGGCTCAGACAGAATTATTTCAATGACCTGGAAGGTCTCAGTTTATTTTAAGCCCAAGTCACATGGCTATCATGGGACACTTTTGGCTCTTCACCCTGAGACTCAGTCCTGATATTGAGCCATATTGGAAAGGTAAAAGGACAGAAGCAGGTTATATAGGTCTTCAAGATTGACACAGAAGTGGCTAATGTTCTTTTACTCACATTGCATTGGCCAGAGAAAAATCTCAAAGTCAAATTTTACATTAATAAGTCAGGAGCTAGATTTTCCCTCATGAACAGATCCAAAAGGGGTACATTTGGAAGAGAAATAACCAGTAGGAAAGGGTGGTGGACATTTCAAATACTACAGTATACTTTCTACTCTAAAAAGATTCTGATGATCCAATTCCTTCTTCTCTTGTAATTCTATCTGCTATTTAAGGTGATGTTCCCCCATACCCATGTCCTCAACTGTTACTTACACATGCGTGGCAGTCAAATCTATACCTCTAGTCCAGATACCTCATTCAAGCTTCAGACTTCTATTCCAAGTACTGTTAGCAGTATCTGTGCAGATACATCACAGGCAGTTACTTTCCAGTAAATCTCAAATCGAATACATATCCTTTCTCTAAATCTGTTTTACATTTGCTCTTATATTTCTTATTTTGATCAACATTATATTCTAGTAAATGCCACATTACATTTTAATGGTTTTATTATTAAACTGTCCCTTTCTCCTGATGCCAGATGGCACAAGACAGTGAGCTCTTTGAGATTAAGACCATGTTTTTATTCAGTCTTCGGTGCCCAGCTTTATCCCTAGTTCTTGACAAGTACTCAGAAATGCTGTTTTACTGAATAAAAAATGCTGTGAGCATTCTTTTAAGTGGAATGTTTTGAATTTGTTCCCAGAGTCCATTCTCTACAATATCACTCTACTTCTTCTCTGACACTTAGAACATGTTGACTTGACTTCCTGTTGCCAGCATGATGAAGAGTGGACTCCACAACATAGCATGGTTTTCATCTGCCTATGGCTTGAACTCTTCTTGAAGTGGCATTTCCCATCACTTTTCTCATTTGCTCAGTCCCCATTAAACCAGTAATTCCCAAGTATGCAGATTCTTTGCATCTCCCTACTTCTTTTACTCAAATGATTTAAATTCACCTCTCCTCATCAACTTTATTTTTTTCCTCATGCTCAGTTATAAGTATCTTTCAAAGTGAAACATCAAGTACTAAAAAGAATTCTTCCTGCATGGTTTTCCTTGCAGCCCTGACAAAATTAATTTTAGTTTCCTCTTGCGTTTCCCATTTTTAAATACATGATTATACCTATTTTGTTTTTATCGTTACCTGAGGGTATGTTTTTATTGATTTTAGAGATAGAGGAAAGGGAAAGGGTGAGGAGAGAGAGAAGGGGGTGAGAGAAGAGAGGGACATTGATGTGAGACAGAAACATTGATTGGCTGCTTCCCTTATGCACCCTGACAGGGTATAGAACCCTTAATCTTTTGTGTGTGTGTGTGTGTGTGTGTGTGTGTTTGTACCTAATGACACTCGAACCAACTTGTTTTTAAGACTGCTACATTGTATCACAAATTTACCTGCAAGTTTCTATCAACAGAGAGTAAAATTCTTGAGTTTTGGATGAGATCTTATTCATCCTTAACCCCAGGGAGAGCTTGGCTCATAGTTTAGTGGGAAATAAACATGTGACTGACTGCCTGAATGAATGAAAGTCTGGTGGTGATTATAGCCACTTCTACCATCTCTGAACCTATGTGAAAGAGGAGCCAAGAGAGAGGGAAGGCACTTTCCTGGTGTCCAGGAGGCTCTCACCAAGCAATCTTCATCTTCTGTGGGAATCAAGGGATTGGAGTGGGCTAGGGACCTGAGGAAAGTTCTGAAAGTCTAAAACATAGTACAGGAAGTGTTCTCTGTAATAGTCTGCTAAAAATCACTCAGTTAAATTAGGTGATATAAACTCTTTAGGAAAGTCCCATTATCCACAGCTCTGGACTTTGTCAGTAATGCCCTCCTGCCTATGTTCTGAGTGAAGAAATTAGATCACAGTAATGATCAAGATCTGGGAATTGGCAAATAATACATATTTGGGGACTATTATATTACACCTGAAGCTCCTAAGAATATTAAACATGAACCTATGTGGACAGGAATACGGTGTATCTTTCTGAAAGCCAATGGTGAGACTTTGTCTAAAAATTTTCCTCCTCTAAGTAGACTATCTTAATATGAAGTAAATCACACCTTCTGACCATCACTACTTGCATCCATTCATATAGTATCACTCATTCAGGCACTTGGTAATTAAATCCAGCTCACACATATAAATATATATTTATATAATGTCCACATAAATGTGTGTCAGTATAGAATAATACAGTTTTGATCCCTTAAGGCAAATAAATCTCTAAAGTTTTCTTAAAGTAATTTGTTATTGTTATAATTGTCCTTAAAATACTTATTCAGTAACTTACTTGCATGTAAATAAATCATAGATGCATGTTAGGCATCAGGTAGGAATGAGCAGCCAGAGGGGAAATAAAGGCAGGACCCTTGCCGTTACAATCTAACAAAGAACTTAATGCAGGAGGCTGGAAGCAAAATGAAGACATGTGTCACCAATTAACTCGGCAGTCCTGAGCTCAGTTTGATAAGGTTGCTGGGTGTCCTGAGCATTATGAGCAAATTAGCACAGGGGGAGGGGAGAGTCCTTGAGACTGTGCTGAGAAAAGAGGTTTCTGTTACAATCTTACTAAGATTGCCTGGTGTCCTGAACATCACAAGCAGGAATCATACAGGAAGAAGCTGTAGTCCTTGAGATCCTATGCTGGGAAAGGGAGCTTCTGTAACAATGTCACTAAGACAAAGAGCCTTTACTAACTGAGAAACAAAGTCTTTGCATCTGTACATTATTTACAAGGAGGAGAAGGAGAGGGAACTTAGAAACCAGCTGAGGTACATAACCCCAAAACCCCAATAGTTAGGGTACTTGGATTAGCCAAGGGTTCACTTATAGCTTTTTTCTCAAGTGTATAAATAAACCTGCTATCTCATTTCCACTATATGTGTTTGCCTCATGTTTGAACTATTCTCTTGTGGGCAAGACAAGAACTGAGGCAAGGGAGGGACCCTCTTGACTTGGGTCTCTCTCTCCCTCTCCCATCCACAACAGTATGACAACAATCCTGAATAGGTGGAAAATGTAATAATGAAGGCCAATTTTGGATTTAAAAACAATCTAAATTCCATGAATAGATTCAGCTAGCAATTATGATTTGAAATGGCATCAATTAAAATACTTAGCATTGGTTAATAATCAATATATATTATAATATGAAACTGCTGTAATTTTCCAGAGCAACAGCTATTCAGATATAAATTAAAAACAATTATAATAAACACCATGAAACTTCAAATAATTCTTTAAAAATTTTTATAGTGAGTACAGTGTTTGAGATTATTTCTGGTTTCAGCAATAAAAAACAATTTTGGATCCTAGATTCCCTGACATGACATAGGACGTTAAGACAAACAAATAAATAAAACAAAACAAAACAAAAACAAAGAAAGATACAACTAGAATGTAATAGGGTAAACAAAAATTGTTATTTTTATTATCAATACTTAAAAAAATTCCTGTGTAGTGTGGTGTGTTTGATTTGGGAATGTAATTTTCAGGAGAGTTTCCTGGTGGAGTGAGAAAGGAAACATGGTGGTTATTCGGCCATGCTAAGTTTGTATAAGGAAGGGGATCAGACAGAAGTGGAGGTGGTTTGAGTCATAGCCCAATATGCACCATGGAAGACTGTGTTTATCACATCTCAGAGTCCTTTCTTTAAACCCTGTTCCTCTGCTCCATCCCAACCTAAAGAAAAGATAAAAAATTGGAACATCAATTATTTTCCTAACAGAGAGTGATATTATATGACAAAGATAATATTTGTGGACTTGAATCACTTATGACAGAGATTTTGATAGAACTAGATCAAAAAAGAATTAAATTACATACAGACATTATCTAAGAACATCAGATTAGGTTTACTTCAAATGAAAAAAGATCATAGAAGATTTATTTAATTTTTTCCCCTACACTTTATTCTTTAGAAAGTACTAAGTTAAGAGGTCTCATTACATGAAATTAATTTGATAATTCAGGTAAAATCCAAGGATCATGGAAAAATTAAAAAATAATTTTTGAAATCATAAAAAATTTTAAAAATAGTCTTGTATTAAAAGCATAACTTATCATTACAAAAGTACAAACAGCTTATGAATTAGTCTATTTATTTGCTATGGCTATTCACTATGATCCATTGATAAGCAAAGAAGAAACATGCTTCATATATAAATGAATACAAAGAAAATCTAACTGCATATTCTCTCTCAACTTGATTTCAGCTAATGCTCTTTTACTGCTGTTTATAATAGCTGATTTTACTTAACCTGACATGAGCCTCTGCCTTAGGATTAAGAAAACATTTACAAACATTTATGAATTGGCCCTCTGTCAAGAAGAATAATAAAGATGCACTGCATAGTCTAAGCTGATCAATGAAAAATTTAGAATTCTTCCAGAAATATTGGGAAGCCTGACAAAAGTTAGCATGTTGAATGTGGTATTATTTAAAGTAAGTAGGCTGAAAGGTGGGAATAAAAGGAAGCAAAATGGGTAATGGTCCAAATAGAATGAGCGGATGCCCCCACTCTCACCTCATGATGGTCACTGAGGTGTCTCCTCTCTGTGGTGGTCAGGTCTGGGCTCTTCCTGTTGTGTTTCTGTCATCACCTGTGTTCTCATCATTGGAGTCAGGAGGCAAATAGTGTGGAGGACAAGCCTATGCTCTACACATTGTGGCCCAGAGGTAGGATGTAGCCATCTCCTCCCTTTCCAGTGACTAGAAACAAGTCATTTCACCAGGCCTTGCTGCATGGGCTTATAAGAAATATACTCCTTGTCTAGGCAGCGACTCTCTAGCCACAAGTGTTCATATAGCATGAGGGAAATAATAGATTTAAGAACATCTAACATTCTGTCATAAATACTTATACCTGTATTCAGCCTTTGATGTTAAAATTTAATGATCTTAATTTGGCAAATTATTTCATCTAATTGTTTAAATTTCTATATATAGGTCATATTTTCATCATTTGAAAATCTTTCATAGTTAGAGTGGATATGTTCATTAACAAGCAATGAATAGATTTGACATCATTAGAAATGACAGTTGATTTCAACAAGCAATTGTTTAACATATCCTTGGGGATAAAATAGCGAATTAGACAAACTTCTATATGTTTAAAACTATTCTGGACACTGATATACAGATGTGAACAAAATGACATAAAGCTTATATTCTAGTAGGAAGACCTCCAATAAAACATACAGGAAAATAGAAAACAAACAAGAAAACATAAAGAAACAATATAACTAGATAGTGATAAGCTCTGTGAAAAAGAGGGTGAATGGGAATGGCAAGCAACATTAGAGAGCTGCTTAGAGAGAGCTCAATGCAAAGGTGACAACTGCATGATAACATGGATAAGGAGAAGGTGTCAGCTATGCAAAAGTTCAGGTGGCAATTTTGAAGGCAGTGAGGATGGGAAATGGAAGAAGGCAGGTAGGTTGAGCAGGAAGCACCAATCATAGTGTTTGTTAACAATGGCTGAAGCAGTGACCTGGGGTGCAAGAGGGTCAGGGGCAAGGCCAGTAGGGCTTTGGAGGCCATGGAAAAGACTCTGGCATCTATTGTTTTTCGAATAGGAAACCACTGGAAGGTTTGAAGCAGGAGAGTGGTAGATGCCGAGAGAACATTAAATTACTTCCATATAGAGAATTACAGAGAATATGGGAGTAGGTGTAATGAGAAGGATACATGGAGGTGTTAGGTGGTGCACCTAAACTGCATGTGGGAAAGTGTGAGAGTCATCTTGAGGAAGTGGTACCTGAGTTTGAATTTTGAAGGATTAGTTGTTGTAGAACAATGGAGGTGGGGAAATGTGGCTGAAGAAAGCCAAGCAGGAGACAGCAAGGGAAAGTGTGGAAAATTAGGAATCATTCTGTAGCAGAAGATAAGGTCCAGGCACAGAACTAGAGTGCAATCATGAAGAGTCTTTTGTATTATACTCAGGAATTTATATTTTAAGGAATTTGGATTTCATCTTCAAAACAATAGAGCATTTGAAGACCTAAGCAGAGGTGTGGCTTGATCAGATTGCCTTTGAGAATGAACTCTCTGATCACCTGGAGGACTGGACTGGGCAGGTTTGACAGGGAGAACAGCTGGCTGCATGAAAAGTGACAGGACCTAAAGCTATAACCTGAGACCAGGCTACACAAATGAAAGAGTAAATATCATTGGGAAGAATTTGGAGTTACCTAGAGTCTTCCCCAGTTCTCTGATTGTTGCTGGTATTTTCAAAGATAAAGAATACAGGATGAAAAGCAACTAGTTGGATGGAGAGAGAGGGGCTATAATGAGGTAGAGGACTTCAGTAAGAGAAATCTTACTTGCAATAAGAAATAAGTTTCTAGGAGTGAATAATAGTGTGACAGTTGGAAAAATATGTACCTTTACAGCTACTGAGTTATTTCTATTAACTTGAAATCTAAATATCTAAATAGGGTTAGGTACTTATAGTTAGATATTTCATTGATTTAAAAAATAAGTATATCTCATAGCAGCATTTTCAGAGAAGTATATGAGGCTATTTTAATATCAATCAACTAGTTGGCAAAGATTATACCTATTTATTCAACATTCCATTGTTAACTTATATTAACCATACACATTATTTGAACATATTTATTGAACACATTACCTGTTAGACACTGTGCTAAACACTTTACATATATTAATTATCTCATTAATTCTTAACAGCCTTGAGGTAAAAACACATATTATCACCCTTAATTGTATGATGAAGCTGAAGCTCAGGAGGTGCTGTGGTTTGCACATGGTCACCAGCTAGTCAGTAGCAGGGCAGGGATCCTACCCTACAAGATAACACTGCCCCCAACACATTTTGTTTTTAATATAACATGGTGATTCATTGATATGTCTTTTTGGGAGCTCTTACTATATGACAGAATATATTTTAAACCAAGCTATTGGCTTTGGAATGAAAAAAAAGTAAACTTGTTTTTTTTTCATTTTAAACACATTTAACATTGTTTTAATTAGTTAAAGGCCTTAACAAAAGTAAAAGTTGTTATGGCTAGTTTCTCTGGTGAAAAGGGAAAGGCTCTGGAGTCAGCAGGTCTAGATTCAAATTCAGTTCAACACTTACTGCCTAGTTTATCTCAGGCAAGTTTCTTTTCCTCTCAGATTTCACATCTGTAAAATGAGGGCTCCACCCAGTATCAGTGCTGGGCACAGAGGAGGCAGTCAATAAATGCTGTCAAATACTTTCATATATTAAGTACATTAACCATTGAGTTGGAAGCAGAATTATTAAACTAGTCCTTTATTCATCAAAACTGAAACTAGCCTGCTGATAGCAAAATTTTCTCTTTTTTGTTGTGTTTAAATCAAGACAAAACATTGTCTCTTTCCTGATCTTGGAAACTTTGCCCATCTTTTATTTGTCTCTCCCCTCACCTTCCTCCCCCTATCCCAATCCCCAAAATAAGAACAAAATCAGTCAAGAGATGATGAGCCCATGGCTTCGGAATACTGAGGTCATAGAGCCAGGGGCTGTAACCACCATCTGAGTGCACTCGTCACCAGCACCCTCTGCGTCCCACTTGGCTGTTTGCCCTTCTTTCCCATGTGTTGGCTGTTCTCATTTTCACATCAGAGTTGACCTTTTTTTGTAAGGTTAAAAAAAGCGTTAAAAGCCTCTGCCTTTTTACTGTCATACATTATTAGCTTTCACATCCCATCAAATAAAAGAGCCACATTCTCCTTTACCCAGCTCTTGTGACTGATGTAAAGAAGGTTTCTTTCCCCTCCATTTTCTTATAGTTTACAAATAATCTAACATCATGAATTAATTTAACAAATGTGGTAAAGCAGCCTTCTATCTCCACAGAGAGCTCGCCCACTCTCACCCACTATTATTAAAAATTAATACTGAGTTGCTCTGAGTCATTACCCCAAAATACCAACAAAATCACAGAATAAGAACAGGATCTCTTTCATTGTCAAGAACATGTATTTTACATACTTCTGTATATGTTGATGCTTTGAATTACATACAGATGGCAAAAGTGATATTAGCATTGTATAACATAATTTTTAAAACTTTGGTTTTGAGATAATTATAGATTCACATGTAATTGTAAAAAGATAATACAGAAAGGCCCCATGTACACTTTATCCAGTTTTTCACAAATATTTTTAAGCAAAGTCATTTCTATCTGTGTATGCTACTGCTTAGTACTTTGATAAACCCAATGTATTTGCAACTCAAAAAGAATTTCTTTATTGTCAATACAGTTTTTGCCTTCTCAGCAGTCATATTCTCACAAGTACTACTTTCTCTGTTCTCTGAGAGAATTCTTGGAGAAAAGAATATTAAAAACTCTCAATATAATAACACCAGAATTGCCTTGGCCAGGTTGCTCAGTTGCTTGGAGCATTGTCCCATACACCCAAGGTTTGTGGGTTCAATCCCTGGTCAGGTCACATATGGGAGGTAACCAATATATTTCTCACATCAACGTCTCTCTCTTTCTCACCCTCTCTCTTTTCCTCCTTCCTTGTTCTCTAAAATTAATGAACAGGTCTTCAGGTGAGGATTAAAAATCCCACCAGAATTATTTACTAGAAATGCAATTTTTAAACTATGTAAACTAATTACAATATTCAAATAAAGTATTTTGCCCACTCTAAAATATCTCTGTTGCTTATGCAAAGCTTGTAGAAAAGTTCTCAAATAACACAGCATTATAGTTGATACTTATACTGTAGCTTATTGTACACACTGGTTTTATGCCTGTGAGTGTGGGTTCAAGTGTATGTTATATGTGTGGTGTCAGCTACTTTAATTTGTAGATCATAAATTGTGGTCATCTCTGTTACTTCTATTGTGACATTTATTTTATTGAATTTTCTACAGGTTTAGGAATCTCCCCAAAGATGCATATCTTTAGAGACAAACTGAATGCAAGCTCTTTCAAAACAGAGGGGTTAGCAAAATCTCTTCAGAATTCTACAATGTTTTCCATAGTCTATCATAAAAGTAAATTATCATGGTGACAGCCTTCCATATCTGATTCCTCTGAGTCTCTTTAAATTAATTCAACACCATTATAATTCTGGGAAGCTAGAGGCTGTGGCTTAGAGTCCAATTAAAAACATACCATAATTTAACTATTGATAAAAAGATAATCTCAGAAAGTTCATTTCCATGGGAATTATTAAAAACTTGATGTATTCCACATGGGAGTAACAATTTCATTTCCCTCAGGTAAGGAAAGTAAATGGAAATAAATTCAATTGTAAGTACAACTAAAAAAAATTGCCTCCAAAAATATAATTTTGGATACTTACACTGGTGTTCTTGATGATTGATAGAAAAAAAATCTTGCTTCTCTTTCAAGGTTAAAGTGAAAAAAAAACTGAACAAATGGTAAACCTTAACATAGCTCTAGACCTTTGAATCTAGCAAACCAAAACCACTGAATAAAACTTTCTCAGTCCACACTGGAAAAATCTATTAGGTACATGAACAATTTTAGAGATGACTTTATAGACCACTTGAGTTCTTAGTCATATTAATAGTTGAATAGTCTGTGCAATAATTTGGCTCAAGTATTAAAAATGTCTACCTAATGACTAACTAGTTAAGCTTAGTCATTAGGTAGACAATAACTCACTTCTGGCTATAGCCCCAGTTGAAGCACTAACTTATAATATTCTTTATTAACTGTTCTATAAATTCTTAACTAGCAGGGTTACAAATTCCTGGGTTCCAACAGTAGATGTTGTCAGGAAATAACAGCTTTTTCCCATTTTCTCCATCTGACCTAGAGACAGCCAGCCTCTGCAATCCAGCCCTGAGACCGAAAATGGAGAAAGAAGGCAGTCACGGGAATAATACTAGGCTGAAAGAGAAAACTGTGCCAAAGTTTTTTCTATTAAAAAACAATATAACATTACTTTTATGTTTTTTCATTAGCAAGCTGTTTGTCCAAAACTAAAATAAAAATAATGTAGATAAATAATAAAAATAACGACTTGTTCCACCTTCACAGTTTGCATTAACTTAAACATTGACCATGATCAAGTTTCCTATTATGCTGTATAAAAAGAGGTTTTGACAAATTAATTGTGTCAATACCATCAAGCTATATTTAGCAGCATATATTTCCAAATATTCAGTTTAAGCCTCTCCTCATTTCTACTTTAGCTCAACTCCTCTTCAGCACCACCACCCAATCTTTCCGTCTTCTTTTTCAATTGTTAGCTCCTGAGCAGCCTTACTATTGAAGAAACTAATCCAGACACTGAAATCCACTGGGGAGCCCAGGCTGCTAGGGGAAAAAGTGAGGGCCTTGAGTTAACACAGTTACTGGACTTGGTCTATTAAAGGGTCAGCAACAGACTGTTGCAGAAGGGATTTCTAACAGAAGCATAGCAAGGAGGCCAGGCAGATAAGCAGGCAGCCTCAGAGAAAGCAAAACAGTGAACACAGATTCCTAGCACTGGTTTAGGATAGAGTCATGGTTCCCATAATGGAAATGGGGGCTCACAAGAGTAAGCAGTGTCATTTGGGGGCTAGACAATAAATTAATAAATCCTTCTGTACTAGAGACTGATGTAGAAGCCTATTGGGTTACATGAAACTAGTGCATTTGAAGTGACCTTGAGCACGAGACCCTCTTATTCCAAAGATACACCTTAGGATGAATGCCTTAGGGAGTACTGGAGAAGCTCTGAGTGTTGCGCTAGGGCATTTTATTGTTGGTTTAATGACAAGACCAGTGGATAAAGAGTTGAAACAATAAAAAACTTTCTACCTCAAATTAGGATGGATCTGAAAACTGGTGCAGAACATCTGCACTTGAGAGGAAGATTTATTAGTTGGATCTGGGATTTGGAAGACAATGATATTTATTGAGGTAGGAATAAAATGTGGGTTGGCATTCAGCATTTGCTCTGAGAGTCCAATGAGCAATTGTCCATTATGAATCATCTTTTTATGAGAGTTTATTGATACTTGTTGCCTTAATTCTTCTACTCACTCCAGTTAGTGGGGTCAATGAATTTAAATGAAGATGCATATTCACAATCGTCAAATATATACAAACTACAAAAATATCAGTTTAACTTTTATATCCCAAACTTTTTCCCCTCTCATACGAATCAGAAAATGCCAGATCAGTACCTCAGAACTATATCCATTGACATCTTCTTGCAACTTGTAAAATTATGAGTACTCCAATATTTCTCTTAGGGTTTTGCTATTTTTCTGGAAGTCTCACCAGCACTTTTTGTATTGAGTGCTTTTGTTTGTACCATTCACAGCACTGTGCTACTGCATCTCTTTGCTTCTATTCAAAAGTTCATCTTTTTTGGACTCCCTCCTTGCTCCTGCTGCCAGAAGGATTCTGAATCTTTGCTGGCATCTACTGCTCCCTCTCTGGTCTCTCTAGACTCTTTCTTCTTCCCTCACCATAAAAACAAATCCTATTCTCTCACTTTTCATGGTGCAGTTTCACCTCTTTTATACTGCTTTTTGAATCCCAGCTAAAACTGAGGCCTAGTGGATGGCATGATTCTGGAATTCCTTTCCAGCATTTGCATGGTAGAGAGATTCACTCATATGTTCTACAAGAAGAGATATAGCAAGTGAAAGAACAAATGGTTCTTGTAATATTTTGGGTCTCAGAACTCTTTGCAATCTAGTTAAAATGATTATGAACCCTTAAGAAAGCACATGCACATACATATTTTTCATATGATTTTAGGTGGTTTACTTCTGCATGTATGCATTTATTACCTTAGCTCAAGGGACCTGGCAGGTTAAGACTTCTCTTATGTAAAGAAAAAAATATTATGTCTTTGTAGGTAGACTTGAGTGCAAGTCCTGATTTTGACTGTGTGTGATTCTAAAATAACAATATTTCACTGAGTCAGCATTTCTCTTCTGTAAATTATGATTAGTAATATCTACTTTCTGAGTGTTGGAGATTAAAGATAATGTTTTAAAGTTATTTATTTATTTATTTATTTTCTAGAGAAAGGGGAAAGGAAGGAGAAAGAGAGGAAGAGAAACATTGATCAGTTGCCTCATACATCCCCACCTGGGGACTAGCCTGCAACCCAGTGTGTGCCCCTACTGGAAATAGAACCATAGACCCTCCAGACTATGGGATGACACCCAACCCACAGAGCCATACCAGTCAGGGTGAGGATTAGAGAAAATTGGATAATATCCTGGCATAGAAAAATCCTTTAGTAAGTATTAGATCATTAAAAACAATATATCCCATCACTTTCTGATATTACTTTGGGTACCACATCAAGATAACTATAACAGGTATATAGTGAACTAAATTAAAATTATATATAAGGAATTACTTTGCCACAACTCTTTCCTTGTTTCATTACATAAATAGAATGACAGGGCTAGAACTCATGTAGGAATATACAAAAATCAACAGCGAGTTTCGCTTTCATCTATTTAAAATACCACTATGTTTTTCTAGACCAAAAGAGAGAACAAAATTCCATTTTTAGTTGTTTATGAAGTTGGGGTATTCATTTTATCATTCACTCACAAAGCATCTCTTATGGGCCAGTGTCTGTGCTTGACCCTAGAGATACAAAGAGGTGTGACACATGGGTCTCACCTTCAAAGGTAAAGTGGAGAGTGAGTCCTTAACTCTTATTTAATGAAAGACTCCAAAGCATAATATTTAAACATCCACTCTTTACCATATGACAGACCTGTGTTTGCATCCTGTCTCTGACACTTATCAGGGGGGACCCCTAAAAACTTGGAATTTTTAAATTAAAATTTTTGTATTTATTTTTACATTTAAACTTTAGTCATGTTCAAATTAATCCATTTGATGCAATACACCTATCAAGACGTTTTTCCCATTGCTCAACACAGTTTTTGAACTTGTCAATTTTGATGCCTTTTAGTGCTTCTGCCACTTTTTGTTTCACTTCTTCCACATCGGCAAATATTTCCCTTTGAGGATTTTTTTTCAACTAGGGAAACAAAAAGCAAGTTACTTGGGATGAGATTGGGTGAATAGGGAGGGTGGGGCAAGGGGGTCATTCTGTTTTTGGTCCAAAACTGTGGGCAGGTGTATTCCTAAATTACCCATCATGAAATGGTCACATGTGTAGAGACATGCTTCAAAAAAAATTCAATGAAGCTGAATGCAGCCTCTTACAACCATGGCAGCTGGTACAGTGTTACAGATGGGTTCCTAGAACACTCACCTAGCAGGGAAGCCAGTACTACAGAAATCTGCCCTCTAGAAGACAATTCAGGTTTCTTTCGGGTTCCATCTCACCCCCGCCACAAAGAAACCTAAATTGCTGAATAACGAATTGCCAAAGCCCTCAGAAGCCCAATTATACTGTTATGCCAAATAGCTGATTACCAAAGCCCCCGGAGGCCCAATTTTCTCATCTGTGAAATGTGGAAAAAGTATCCAACCTACAAGATTGCTATAGAGATTAAGTAGAGGAAATGTGGCATGCTTAGGAAAATTGCTGGCACATACTAGTTGCTCAATAAACACTGGTTATTACTGCATTTCAATCAGCTTAATTCTAATAACTGAGACAGCTTCAGAAAGAGACTATGGTTGCCTATGTGGTTTTATTACTGAGTTACACAGGTATGAGTTGCTCTGAGGCATCTGTTAATTGACAAATGCTATTAAAAACAAGCAAACTATTCCAACTAAATCATTAGTTGCTGACAAAGAATCTCATCAGTTAAGCTTTACTAGATATTTTTTAACAGTAACCTAAGGTTGAGCCATTCCCATTAAAGGAGTCATTTTGTGTTTTTCAACCCCTACATGAAGAGTATGCACTCTGAAGACAAAAATATAAAATTTATTTGAAATAAAATCTGCATAAGAGTTTTGTTACAAGCTTTAAAACAAATCTGCAGCTTACATTTTATTTCTAGAATGCATCCAATTGTTTCTATTTCATAAAACTACTGATTTATGCATATATACACACACACATATATGTGTGTATTAATCAGTGTGGTACCAAAAAATTGTTGGAAAGGTATTTTATGAGCCACCATCTCATTTTCTTGGTTAAACATTAGCACAGCTATGTGGGGAAAACCCAGTATCTGATAGTTTTTCCTCACTATAGACTTGGTAATGATGACAAATAAAAACAAACTAATCCAAAACCTAAATTCCAAAATACTTATTACTATAGTTACCCATCAGGAGTGATAGATCCTAAATGAAAATTATTGGTTTCACCAAATTGTTATTAAACTAAAATTGCCTTATATTATCTTAATCAAATAATGTTACAAAATATTGTTTCATGATCCACAGACATTATATAAGAACATGTAAAAGGTGCATGACCAATTCTCTGTATGATCCTTACTACCTAGGTGATTTTGTATGATACATTGTCAAGTGAATCCCTGAATTCTGGAGTGCCTTTGTAGATAGAGTTCAATTTTTATACATGTAATGCAATCTTTTAAAAACATTATTATTAAAAACCACAATGCTTTTTCTTCTTCTGCCATTGACTTTAAAGTTATTGGTCATTTCTTGGAAGTTTCCATGACACCTAACAAATATATCTAAGTATTTACATAATGGCCATCAGAGTGATATGTACATGCTCTGAAATAAGTATTAGACAATAAATGTAATGAATGAGGGAAGTGAAAAGCTCATTTGTTTCCACCTCTCTGTTCATGTAGTTACGGGTTGGAGAAAACCATACAGGGTCAGTGCTTTTAGCTTATGGAGCTCTAATTACCATTTAGCTGGAAAAGAGAGAGAGAGAGTTGCCACTTCCCTGTTGTGGTCCTAGGATTTAGAAAGAGTTGTAACATTTGTGAATTTTATACTCAGCACTTTAAAATTTGATTTTTCTTTTTAAGAGTTCTATTATTTACATATTCCCAGTTCTACCTTACTACCTTACTACCATCAGGACTTCCTGATGGAATTACAGGGATGAAGATACGATTCAAATTTAAAATAAAGTGGGATTTCCAGCTAAGATGAAGACACAGGTTGACACATTGTGCCTCCTCGCACAACCAAAAGAAGGAGAACAACAACTTTAAACAACAACAACAACAACAACAACAACCAGAACTTACAGACAATTGAACTGTATGGAATCTGGACAACCAAGGAGTTAAAGAAGAAATATTCTTCCAGACCTGTAGGAGGGGCAGAGACGGGCAGCTGGATGGAGAGGACTGGGGAAGATGGTGGCTGGTGGACAGGGCAGTCCCATATTTGCATGCAGATAAACTGGGAGGAACAACTGGGGAGTGAGACAGACCATGCAACCCAGGATTCCAGTGCTGGGAAATAAAGCCTCCAAGCCTCTGACTAAAAACACTTGTGGGGGTTGAGGTGGCAGGAGAGACTTCTAGCCTCTTAGGAGAGTTTGTTGGAGAGAGCCACAAGGTCCTAGAACATACACGAAACTACTCACCTGGGGATCAGCACTAGAAGGGCCCAATTTGATTGTGGACAGTGGGGGAAGTGACTGAAAACTGGCAGAGAGAGGAGCAAGCAGTACTGTTCCCTCCTGGATCTCTCTCCCACATACAGTGTCACAAGGGCAGCAATGTGGGTTGCCCTGCCCCGGTGAACACCTAAGGCTCTGCCCCTTATATGTAACAGGTGCACTGAGAGAAAAAAAAAAGATGGCCCAAATGAAAGAACAGATCAAAATTCCAGAAAAAAATACAACTAAATGAAGAGACAGCCAACCTATCAGATGTACAGTTAAAAACACTGGTAATCAGAATGCTCACAGAACTGATTGAGCTCAGATGCAAAATGAAGGAACAACTGAGGGCTACCCAAAGCTAAATAAAGCAAAATATACAGGGAACCAACAGTGATGGGAAGGAAACCAGGACTCACATCAATGGTTTGGAGCAGAAGGAAGAAATAAACATTCAACTAGAACAGAAGGAAGAAACAAGAATTCAAAAAAATGAGGAGAGGCTTAGGAATCTCCAGGACATCTTCAAATGTTCCAACATATGAATCATAGGGGTGCCAGAAGGAGAAGAGGAAGAGCAAGAAACTGAAAACTTATTTGAAAAAATAATGAAGGAAAACTGCCTCAATCTGTCAAAGGAGATAGACTTTCAGGCAGTCCAGGAAGCTCAGAATGTCCCAAAGAAGTTGGACCCAAGGAGGAACACACCAAGGCACATCATAATTACATTAGCCAAGATGAAAGAGAGAGGATCTTAAAGCAGCAAGAGAAAAGGAGAGAGTTACCTACAAGGAGTTCCCATGAGACTATCAGCTGGTTTCTCAAAAGAAATCTTACAGGCAAGAAGGGGCTGGAAAGAAATATTCCAAGTCATGAAAGGCAAGGGTCTACATCCAAGATTACTCTATCCAGAAAAGCTATCATTCAAAATGGAAGGGAAGATAAAGTGCTTCCCAAATAAGGTCAAGTTAAAGGAGTTCAGCATCACCCAGCCTTTATTATATAAAATGTTATAGGGGCTTATCTAAGAAAAAGAAGATAAAAAATATCAACAGTGAAATGACAACAAAATCACAGTTATTAACAACGGAACCTAAAACAAAAACAAAAACCAACTAAGCAAACAACTAGAACAGGAACAGAATCACAGAAGTGGAGATCACATGGAGGGTTATCAGGGGTGTACTGGGAGGGGGAGAGAGGGGGAAAGGTATAAAGAATAAGTAGCATAAATGGTAGGTAGAAAATAGACAGGGGGAGGTTAAAAATAGTATAGGGAATGTAGAAGCCAAAGAACTGATTTGTATGACCCATGGACATGAACTGAAAGGGGGGAATGTGGATGGGAGGGGTGCACAGGGCAGAGGGGAATAAAGGGGAGAAAATGGGACAACTGTAACAACATAATCTATAAAATATATTTAAAACAATTTAAAATAAAGTAAAGTTAACAGAAAGTTTAATAAAGTGGGATTGTCTAGTCTGGATATATAAAATATTAAAAATACAAACACAATAATAATTGGCAAGCTATAAATATATATTTCATTGGAAATATTCTAGTGCTGTAAATTTATGCCACACTTCAATCTATCTAAGTCCACTTAGCAGTATGTTTACCATGTTATAACAGAGAGCAAAAGATCAATCTATGTCAGCACAAGGAAGTTGACCTTGATATAAAATAGAACAGTGATGTTTATTAAGAATTAAAAAGGAGCCATGAATGGTGTGGCTTAGTTGGTTGGGCATTATTCTGCAAAGCAAAAGGTCACTGGTTTGATTCCTGTTCAGGGCACTACATAGGATGTGGGTTTAGTCCCAGGCAGGGCACATGCAAGAGGCAAGTGATCAATGTTTCTCTCTCACATCAATGTATTGATGTTTCTCTACCTCTCTTTCTCTCTTCCTTTCCCTCTCTCTTAGAAAAATTAAATTGAATTGGTAATAGGAATTGTGAAATTTTTCAAAAAAATATTTGAACATTTGTTGACCTCCCTGGACTTTTGAGGCCCTTAGTTAGGAAGGCAGGAAGTAGAATAGATCATCTTGAGAGGTCCTTTCTTTTTCTATAAATTTATAATAACTGCAGTGTGAACTGATCTCTGATCTATTTTTAGTTTTCCTGCAGAATGGTTGAATTTTGAGAAGTGGAAAGGTGGTTTCCTATGAATGGTTATTTTGGTGGTATTTTCCTGTAATATTCTGCAAAATTAGTTAAAAAAATAAGCAAACTTAAACTGAGAGGTTTTAAAGGGATTTCAAACTAACTGAAAGAACTTCCCTTCAAATATGGGGTTTTATACAACATTCCATGAGGTTCTTCAAAAGATCTCATAGTCATTACAGAACAAGTTATGGGCATTAACACTTGTATACATAAAGCTCAACATTCGCACAGGCTAGGGTCTCATTTGGAATCTTCCACACATCCTGCCATTTCTAAAATGGGGCATGAGTTTCACTGCTCACTACAAGTAAGCTAAGCTAGTTTCTTTTTCTTCAGCACAATTTAAAGGAAAATAATTTGTTGGGGTTCTAATAACATTTTCACAACAGAACAATAGCAAAATAATTTTGTTTTTAATGTATGTTTATGAATATCCCTGATAATATCAAGAAATCCAGAGGACTTTGTAAACCACCGAAGTCTCAAAGGGTAGTGTCAGTCTAATTTTTAGGTAGAGAAGAGGGATACTGTGCTGGCATGTTTTCTCAGGAAGCCCTGTGAGCACTACAGTACTGAAATTCTAACAGGCTAGTGCCAGTAGAACTGTGAATGAAACTGTTGCTTTATATTTATCAGTAAAATTTGTATCAAAGGTTGGCTTGATCAGTCCTTCCATCAGCCAATCTCCTTGCCTGTAACAGACATCTAGATCACAAAACCATCAGTCCTGGCTACTCAGAGGTTGTTCCCAGAGGAAGCAAGTTCTGAGATCCTTTCTAAGCCATGACCAAACCTCAGAAAGGAGGCATGTGAGAGAAGGAGTGGATAAGGCCTGAGGAAGCTTTGACCCAAGGCACCATGATCATAGGATTGAGGAGGCCTAGAGAGGTTCTGACTGACAGGAAGGTGCCCCCAAAGCAGGTCCTGGAAGACAACAACTCTGTGGCAGAGTAGACACATCCAGCAGTTAAACACCACCACCACCAACAACAAATGCACAGAGTTTGATAAACACCATGTTGCTCTCTCCCTCTGGAAGAATGAGATCTTTCCTAACAATAGATTACATACTTTGAGGTATGCAACTTCAAGTATTTGAGGCTCTGGGGCCACAAGTGTTTATTAATACTCCTTTGTGTGTTCATTAGCCACTTAGATGAGTACCCACTCATCTTGAATGAGATGAATGAGAACTACAGAAAGTCAAGGCCTAAAAGAAATGGTCTATCTGATATTTTGTGCATAACACCTACTAATCACAGATACTCATGAAAAGTGATGTGTGGAGCTGGAAGGTCTTAGGGCCACAGGAGATGTTCACATGACCTGGACTGGTCTTGTAGAGAAACGGTCAACAGACTGTGTTGGAAAGACTAGGGTGTCTTTGACGTTGATCATGGTCCCCAGCTTGGGAACTCTTCCAAGTCAGGATTTCTGAACCCTCTGTGCAAGGTTGCACAAGCAGTGGATTGTTGTGGCCTGAAAGTTTGTATCTTCTCAAATGTTTGATTTAACTACTAGGAAGTTCCTTTCTTCTAATGACAGGGCACCAGGTCTCAGAGGTGACACACTACTGTGCAACACAATAGCACAAATCACCCAGTGTTGAAGGGCTTATTTTATGAAAGGTACTGTTCCTTCCTCTACATTAACTAGAAAACCTTTCTTTTTATATCTTTTGTTCACAACTACTTTTCTTATTGACTGTATTGGACCTTCTTTTCTTGCATAGATTGATTTTGGTGAACAAGTGGCAGTTAATGCATGTTTTATGCAAAAGAATATGATTTTGGTTGCTTTTAAGGAGTTCTGGAATTGTATGTCCATTTTTGTAGAATTGTTACAGGTCTTATAATTACATACTAAACTCCTATCAGATTTTTGTAAAATTAAATAAAACCAATTCAAAATAGTGGCTTAGAAAAAACCCCAGAGATCTCCACTTGATTGGCTGTTGTAGAAACTGAAGTTGAGCTGAAGAAAAATCATAGAAGATGGTAGAGGAGTGAATGGAAGTCACACTGACCTTCTCCCAGGGCAAATCTGAAATTACAGCTCAGTTGTGGAGAAACCACCCAGGACAAACAACTGAGCAATAGTGAGAAAGAAGCCATATAACTTCAGACAGACAGAAGAACCAGGTTTGGCACAACCTAACTTGTAAGGAGTGTGGTAGAGACTCAAGAGAGCTGGTTGGGTGCCCTGTGGCAGAGCCAGAGGGATAATTAAGTGACTGGTTGGATCCCTCTGAGAAAAATGAAGTCTAAACCTTAAGCTGGGATCCCCAGCCTAGAGCACCAAAGCCCAAAAAAGTACACAGATAACATCTGGCAGCAAAAACTGGCAGGATTGCTCTCTGCCAGAGACAGACAGTTGGAAATGCAAGGGTTGTTTAAAGGGCCAACACACAAATTTTCATTTGCAGCCACTTACCCTGGGCTCCAGCAAAGGTGGGGGCAGAGTGGACTGGTGATGCCCGAGGGACCAAGGACTGAAGCTTTAGGGAGAAAACTGAGAGAGTAAACACTGGGAACCTGGTGCTGAACCAACACCCATATGCAGCAAACATCCTACTCAGACAGATCACTCCTCTCCAAGCAGTAGCAGTCTGAGGGGAAACAATAGTCCTCACCCCAGGAGAGGTTTGTCCCTGCCGTATGGTGCTTAAATCTGACTGCCAAGTGCAGAGTGACTGGATTAACAATTTCAGGAGACAGCCAGTGACAGCAGATCACTGGAAGTATTGAACAGGCTGCCTAAGGTCAGATGAGGTTAACATCTGACATCACCAGAGACAGATCCAGAAAGAAAAAAAAAGTGGTAAATATAAGAGGCTATCCAGACAAAAGCCACTATGGTCTTCTCCATGATTTGCAATATTTTCTTTCCTGCATAGCTTTATAATATTCATTTTTTGTCCAGCAAGTTTGTATATATTGTCACTAGATTTTATACTATAGTATATTTCAATTCACATATTTTGCCTCTCCCTCCTGTTAGCCCATTTCACCTTCCTCACATCATTTTCATTTCAATTTTGTTTTCTCTCTTGCTACAACTTATTTCTATTACATACTCTTACTATTTCTCTCCTGTCCAGACACACAAAACCAATTTTCTTGTCAAGTCATCTCACATCCTTTTCCTTTGCTCTTAAAATACCCACACCTCTCTCCACCTCTGACAATCTTTGCTAGTTGGTTGTGGGTAGGGGAGTTGGTGTTGCATTGCTTTTTCAAGGTTATCTCTAGAGCTTTACTAATTCTCTATTTCAAATATCAAAATTTATCCCTGGCTGGTGTGGCTCAATGGATTGAGCTCTGGCCTGCAAATCAAATATCAAATTTTATTGATATTTAGAAAATACAAGGTCCCCTCTCCTACTCTTTTTTGTCCTAAATGTTAATTTTGCCATCTTAGCATGCTTTTTTCTTTTTTGTCTTTCTTCTATTTCTCTTTCAACCTGGCCTTTTATTTTTTCTTTCTTCTTTTTTCTAATTTTCTCTTTCTTTACATCCTAAATTTTAATTTTTTCCTTGCTTAGCCTGGTTTTTGTTCCTCACTCAGTATTCTTTCTCCCTCTATCATTAAAAAATCACTTCCCAATCCTCTAAACTTCTCTTATACTTTTATTTGTTTCTTTTTTCCCATTTATTCCCATACCACCTATATTAATTTGTTTGTTTGTTGTTGATAGTATTGTGGTGCATCTTTCTCTCCAATTTGGCCCCTATATTTTTATTAATTATTTACTATTTTCCCTTCCTTGCTCTTTCTCTCTCACTTTATTTATATTATTTTAATTTATGTTTAAACCTAATACTATACATTTCCCTTCTTATACTACATTCCACTTTCTACATTCCCTTTTTTATTCATGATGTAAATTTCACCTTTTCTCTTTCCATTGCTCCAACTTCCAACTCCTATTAGTGCTCCTCCCCCTATACTCTCAAAATAACTTTTCTTTCAATAGGTCATCTCACATCTCCTCTCCTCTCTTATAATAGTCTAGGAGGAATCACCATACCTGACATCAAACTATATTATAAGGCCACAGTAATCAAAACAGTTGGGTACGGGCATGAGAACAGACACATAGACCAATGGAACAGAATAGAGAGCCCAGAAATAAGCCCAAGTCTCTATGGTCAATTAATATTTGACAAAGGGGGCAGAAGCATAAAATGGAGTAAAAATAGCCTCTTCAACAAATGGTGTTGGGAGATCTGGACAGATACATGCAAAAAAATGAAACTTGACCACCAACTTACAACATACACAAAAATAAAATCAAGATGGATAAAAGACTTAAGTATAAGTCATGATACCATAAAAGTCTTAGAGGAGAACATAAGAAGGAAAATCTCAGATATTTCACACAGTAATATTTTCACAGATATGTCCCTTAAAGGAAGGGACATAAAGGAAAGAATAAACAAATGGGACTTAATCAAAATAAAAAGCTTCCACACAGCTAAAGAAAATATCAAAAAAATGAAAGAGGAACAAACCATATGGGAAAATATATTTGCCAATATCTTGGACAGAGTTTGATCTCCAAAATATGTAAAGAACACATACAACTCCACATCTGGAAGACAAACAATCCAATTATAAAATGGGCAAAGGACCTGAACAGACACTTCTCCAAGGAGGACATACAGAGGGTCCAGAGGTATATGAAAGGGTGCTCAGTATCATTAGCTATCAGGGAGATGCAAATTAAAACCACAATGAGATACCACTTCACATCAGTCAGAATGGCCATCATAAGCAAATAACAAACAACAAGCACTGGTGAGGTGGAGAAAAGGGAACCCTAGTACATTGTTGGTAGGAATGCAAAATGGTGTAGCCATTGTGGAAAAGAGTTTGGAATTTCCTCAAGAAACTAAAAATGGAACTGCCTTTTGACCTCACAATTCCATCACTGGGATTATACCCTAGAACCCTGAAACACTAATGCAAAAGAACCTGTGCACCCTAATGTTCATAGCAGCACAATTTACAATAGGCAAGTCCTGGAAGCATCCTAGGTACCTATCAGTAAATGAGTGGATCAAAAAACTGGTACATTTACACAATGGAATACTACACAGCAGAAAGAAAGAAGGAACTCCAACCCTTTGGTGACAGCATGGATGGTACTGGAAAGCATTATGCTAAGTGAAATAAGCCAGACAGTAAGGGACAAATACCATATGCTCTCACCTACAACTGGAGCCTAATCAACAAAAGAAACAAGCAAGCAAAATATAACTGGAGACATGAAATTAAGAACAATCTGACAGTAGCCAGAGGGGAGGTAGGAGGGGATAACGGGGAGCAAGGGGGAAAGGGTTTTCAGAAGCAACTATAAATGACATATGGACAAAACCAAGGTGGGTGGTGGAAACAGGGAAGGAAGGTGAGGATGACTGGGGTAGCAGGAATGGTGAGGATAAATGCAGACCACTGTACTTGAATAACAATAAAATAACTTAAAAAATAAAAGAGCAAGGAAAACATAACCAAAGGAATTGAAATTAAGAACAATCTGACAGTAACCAGAGGGCAGGGGTGAGGGAAATAACTGGGGAAAGAAGGGAAAAGGGTAATCAAAGAACATGTATAAAGGACCCATGGAAAAAACCAAATGGGGTAGGATTGAGGGTGGAAGGTTGGAGTGGGTGGGGCGGGAGAAAGTGGTGATGGGAAAATGGAAGACAACTATATTCGAACATAATAAAAAAACAATTAATCCCTCTCAAAAAACCATTCTGTCACCTCAGGAAGAAAAGAAGGTTATAACTAGTATTACCTAGTACACATTCATTAAGAGCAAGTAAAGCTCCCTGGGGAACCTAATGACCATGTACACAAGGCAGCAGGGGATGATTGACAAGCTTCAAAGACACCCTGTGGCAAATTTGAGGTGAGTGTTTTAATTGCCAGTCTTTGTCTACAAGGGTCTTTCTATGGGAATTCTAACGCAAAATTTTTATTAATAATTTTGAAGGGGACAATTGTAGCCTTCTGATCACAGTTGTGGAAAAGCAAAGAACAAATGCCTTTATTGTTACCATCAAAACTCTGAGGGACCAAATAAACAAAATAACATGCAATAATTTTATCTATAAAACACTTTAGAGAGATTAAGAAAGCAATTATACTAATGTGTATAGTGGTAAGGTAATTTAAAGGGAGTAAGGTAATGTAATACCTTATAATAACTCATAATTTTAACCTTGTAATTAATAAGGTTATTAAAAGTATGAAGTGAAAATTATATTCATTGAACAAATGTTTGTTGAGCATGTACTATGTGCCAGGGGCTCTGCCAAGAGCTGCAGATGAAACAATGAAGAAGAGAAAATATTCTCTGCCCTCATGGAGCTTACACTCTACCTAGATGGTGAGATAAAAAATTAACAAGTAAACAATTACATAAACAGAAGTGCTAGAGACAGAGGAAATGGAATGAAACATCAAGAAAAAGATCAATGAAGAACAGACAAGATTAGCTATTGGACTACACGTGGAAAGTAAGAATGAGTAACAGGGAGAATTTATGGTCTGAAAATCTATAAAAGTTGTTGGGCCATTTCCTAGATATAAGTTAGGCTGAAAAATATTTAGTGAAGATTGGAGATTTTCATATTGGCCATGTTATTTTAGAGGGGGGTGTGAGATATTTCAGTGGGGGTATAGAATAGTCAGTAACATATATAAGGTGAAAGTTGAAATCTTGCAAATGTACAAGACCGTTTCAGGGTAGAATCTGGTCAAAAGTTAAAGGAGGGTTCAGTGGTGAGCTGGTAGGAACTTAGCATTTAGTTAGGGCTGGAAATAAAAAGAGAGGGTGATGGAGAACAAAGAGTGGTCAATAAAGATGGTGAACACCAGGAGTTATGGGGGCCATAGAAGTCAGGAGAGGAAAGTATTTTTTAAATGAACATGATCATCAGTTGAGTCAGATGGAGTTAGATAAGAACCAAAAGGCTACTAGATTTGACAATTTGAAAGGTATGGAAGATGTTGACAAATGTAGTTTCAGTGAAGTCATGGGCAAATAAGTCATGGGTTAGTCAGTAAGAATAGATAATGTTAGATAAGACAAGATAAAAGCTAAGGCAAATAACTTAGATAGACATAGTAGGTAAGAAGATAAAAGAGAAAATGAAAGGAAAGGAAATGGAGACATATTTAGTGAAATATTTTTGGAAGTTTCTGTAAGGAAGACAATGGCATACTGGAATGGTTGCAAGAAAAGACATGATGTCAAAGGAAGTGTTGCTTTTTTAAGAAAAAATCTTGAAACATGACAGTATGCCTATATGAGTCCAGAAGAAATGTAGAAAGTTGTGATAACTGCATGAAAATAATTCATAATGCTAGAGGGATCATCAGAAAGAGACAAGGAATTCAGAAAAACTGGTGTGTAGCTTGATGTAGGACGAGTGACTTTCAGATTTTTCTATTTTCTCAAAGTATGAGATGATATCAATAGTGAAGTTTAAAGGGGTAGACAAATTTACATGAGGTTTGAGAAAAAAGATAAAGTATGAAATAGTCATTGTGAGGAGTTCAAAAACTAGCTTCATAAAGAAACACAATGTGATTGTGTGTAAGAACTGGGCATCCAACTGAGGTTTTGGTGATGAATATAAAGTAAATTAGTCAGCTTGGGTGGTTTACTCCAGAGAACTTCTGCTATTCTGTTGTCAGTACTCAAGAAAATGGTAGGGTTTACCTAGTGTTGGGATTAGCCAGGGGAACATCATGAAAGAAAAGAGAAAGGGAGGTGAAGATATTGTGAGGGAATGATTAAATGATGGAGCATGTGAACTATATTGCACAATGAGGGAAGTAAAGGAAGATGTGGATTTCTGGATGTGAAAAAAAAGTAAGATAAATGTATTGGATGTTAATGCATGCAATACTAGCATCTTTAGAGAAAATTAATGTGTAAGATTGTGTATTATGATGGAATAAAATGTTAGATACTGAGATTTCAACAGTGCTACAATGTCCACTCATGATAAAATCTAGGAAGTGACCAATGGCAGCTAAGTGACAGTGGTGGAAAGAATAAAACTGACCTCCTCATTGGAGTTGAGGAGGCCAAGAATGAAGTGACTGTAATGCAGGAATTGTTGATAACATGGATGTAAGTATCAAACTGTGTTGTGATTGCTCTTCCTAAATGTGTATGTGAATCTAGGATACATTAATAAAGGTATAGTGTGTAGAACAAAGGAGTTGATAGTTATGTTATATGGAACACTTGTAAGCCTTTCCTTTTAGTTTTATGTTCAATTATATGTTTTAAAATAGATAATACCAAACAGGAAAAGAATCTAGAATGAGAGAAAACAACAGTGAGAAAATGTAAAATGTATCATAAGGGGAACGGTTGAAGACACTGGGCAGATAGAATAGAAAGGAGAAAACCTTAGGAGAAAGATGAGAGCTGTCTTATGGGAAAAAAAAAAAGCTAGATTCTTATTGTTTCTGAAGGAGAACTGATACAAGACTGGATGTTACAGAAAGACATCTCTCAGCACAATGTGAATAAAGAACTTTCTTACCATCAAAGTTGTCCAAAGAAACAATATATTTTCTTGGAAAACATTGAAGTTTCATCATTAGAGGTGCTCAATCTAGTCTGCATATTGACAAGGACCTTCAAGGATCAGAAGTCAGTGTCCTTTATTTGCCTATTCTCTATAAGAGCATCAAAATTTAGAGTATTCCAGCATTAAAAATGGCATTTTTAATGTGGTGATGAATTCTTCCTGGTCTATATGATTGTTGGTGTGATGCTATTCTACTTATTTCACTATTTCTAATATTATTGACAAAGTGAGTGTGGTAGAATCCAAAAATTATCAAACCAGAACTTAAAGTGCTAGATTTGAACTCCAGCTACACTGTTTATTAGTTCTTTAATTTCACTTAACTTCACTTTTACACAAATATAACATGAGAATAACTGCTTGGCTAAGGAGGCTAAGAAAATATTTTGGGGGGAAGCAGGCCAAAAAAAGTTACTAAGGACAAGAAAAAGTTATTAAGGTTTATAGAGATTAGTGAATTCTCAAAAAAGAGTTGGTGCATATTAGATTTTCAGAATGACCTAATGAGGTTCTAGTAGCTTATAAAAGCTCTGCAAGTTTTTCTGATAATCCCACTGATAAAATTAAAATGAAAAAGCAAAACAGGATTATAGCCAAACTAATAGCCTTACTATCCAACTGATAAATGTTTGGTTCTTTTAATATTTCCAGTATTTTTAATAATTATTTTTGAAGTTAATATACCTTGACTGAAAATGCACTGGTTTTATGACAATTTGTAAGGTAAGAAGCACCAAAGCGAAGACAATAACTGGGTTACAAATTCAGGTCCAGGGCCACAGGGGAGCTTTTAAATGTGTAGATGGTGGTAGAAAACTAAACAGCAAGCCCATATCATCCTGGGGACTTTAATAGTATGTAACTTTCTATACCAATTTCTCATATCTTTTATATTGTCTCTGTTAGAGTCTTCCTGGACTTCGAAAAAAAGAGAGAAAGAATTTAAGAGCACTCCACCAATAATCCAAGTTAACTAAGAAAAAGGATATGTTGCATAATTTTGTTTTAGGGGTTTACTATTGATGATTTGGATGAGGACAAAACCTCATCTTGCTTGGAGTTAAAAGCCCTCGACAGGAATTAGAAAGCTTAGGTCTGAGTCCTTTTCTGCTCTTTCACTCGTTTAGTGTTCCTGTTCTTGTCTAAGCAGTGGAAATAGTTCCAGGCTCACCCACCTCATGGTTTTGATATCAGGATCAAAAACTATGTCTAGTGGATGGTGCTGTGAGTAGATGTGTGCACATATGCTATTTCTTTTTATTCTTTGTAGATATTCTTCAAGGAAATTATTGATTTACACAATTCTCACTTCCCACCAGAAGTGATTACTGAGGCTTCAAAATCTACACACCTACCAAAGGTCACAAACAATAATACTGCCAACATTGAATGTGATTTTACTAATTTCAAAGTCCATGATTTCCCCAAAGCTCCAGAATGAAGCAACCTCTGCCAGTGACTACAAACAGGAAAACTTAATTTATCCCAAGAACAAGAAGGTCATCCCAGAAAGGAGACTTAATCATAGTATCCTACTTGGCTCTGAAGTGTGTAATATTTACATACTTAGAGTAATACAAACCCTAGCTACTTATTTTGCTAAAAATAAGTGAAGTGGGAGGATAGAATTTTAGAGGACATTGACTATAATGAATAAATCAAAAGGCAATAATAGTAGCACATTATTTAAAATTTCATACATAATTCCTAAAAGAATCTGCTAAAAAAAAAAAAAGAGAGAGAGCAAGAGAACAGAAGTGAGAGCTTGTATTTGGAGTAGAGAGTCCAGGAACAGGGTATGACTTCTAGACAAGCCTTTTATAGCTACTTGACTTTTTAAAACAATCTTCATGCATTAAAATAATAAATAATAAGAAAATAAAACTTTAAAAAGTTAAATGAAAACACTCTGTAAATATGCTGCATTTTATGTTGGGCTTTGTGGAGCTGTGCAGATTTCATCTTGTTCTTTATGTTTTCATATGCTAACCATTTGGAATATTTTGTACATATTAAGATTTCAAGTATATGGAATATATTATGCCTCTAGGAAGAGCATTCATATGCTGCTAAGTGAAAAGCTCCATTTTCAGCCTGTGGCCAGTATTTGTTTTAACTACTGTTTATTGTTAAAAAGCATGTTGTGTTTCCTGCTGCAGAATTTGGGTTAAGTGAAAAGTCAGAACAGACTGAATGTGGAAATCAATAGTAAGGCTGTAAGAAATCTTGGTCATGATCTGTCCAGAAATCCTCCCATAATCTCTCTTCTTTCTACCAGTGTGCCAAACTTCACTAGTTATTCCTGCAGTTTAGGTACAACTAATGATGAAATGGTAAGTGAATTCCTTACGGGCTGAAATTATATGAACAGGAAAAGACAAGTCTTTCCTGAATCACAATATGAATGTGACAGGTAAAGTATGGGTCTTCTGCCTGACCACACTCAAAAGGTGCAGAGGAAATAGGTATCTTTAGCTAAAGGCATATCTCTATTTTTAGTTGACAGACTGATAAAATGAAAATATGTCACAATGAAGTTTATGTTTTCTAACTTACAGAGAAGGTTTTTCCCCATGTATAAGTGTTTCCATATATAAGTATACTCATGCATATGTATTGCACACTTACATTTAAAATACAAATATCTAAAAAGTTATGACTGATTTTTTAACATAGCATAACACAATTTATATAGCTAACTACATTGTGTCCTTTAGATAATAGTTATTCTGGAAAGCTTTATACCTATCTTAATATTCTCCTTAAAGTTGGAAGACTTCCTTTTTTAAAAAAAATGTCTGCTTTGATAATACATTTTACCAAACACCATTGAAGACAGGTTTTGGAGGAGCAACACTTTCTGAAAACAGCCAAAAGAATGTAGAATAAAGTCTTATGAAGGTGAGTGAGCAACCTGAGTCATAGGGTTATGAGTAAACAATGAGGTTTGATGATCAAAGGTAACATTACATTTCTTATTGACTAGACTAAAACTCCCCAAAAGAAATCCAAAATCAAGTTCCACAGTTGCTTTAAAAAGTGTTGTTACAATTGGGTTATGTCTTGAGTCTTGAAAACTGACCTTCTTCTGCTGAAAATTGCAATTTTGCTAAACCCAACATAAAGAACCATTATTTTATAGTCACAAACTACACTTGAATCCAGAAATATTGATGAGACAATATTTGAAAGAAAAATTAAAGAGAGAAATCTCTGGAATTAAAGAAATCAGCTAGGAGATGGGCAGGAAAGTAAGTTTAGGCTGACAGCAGGCCAGGATTCTGTTCTGACCATTTTACCTTCACCTGTGGAGGGCTGCCTAGCACATTAAGGTAACAGAGTCAAGAGGAAGAAAGCACATGCTTGATGACATTCTCCTGAAGAGAGATATCCCTAACTTTTATAATAAAGTGGGCCAATAAGTATGCATTATTATTATTAGTATTATTATTAGTATTATTATTATTATTGGTGATGGTAGTAGAAGAAGAGACAGAGAGAGAAAGTAAAGACAGAGGAAAAGGGATAAATAAGAATGAATGAAAAGGCTCAACCTATCTAGGGGACATTATCACTACCTTTGAGATGAGAGACTTAGAAAACATAACAAGTTTGAGGAATTCAAGAAATGATTAACGAATAACCTTTTAAAAAACTTAATTTTGAGAGGAAAAATTTTTTCAAGGAGCTTATATTGCTTCCTTATGCTTCTAGTGTTATAAAGTTACAAAATGAGTAGCTCCTGCCTTAAAGGAGCTTGCTGTCTAACATTTAATTTTTATTTCTATTTCCACAATCCTTCTAAATGGGAAATCTGGAGAATGGTCAATTTAAACTTGCTCAAATAATAAGGTATAATTTGACCCTGTTTTGCTTCATTTCAGTGTAAATCCTGTTGCAGGGGGACTTCAAGAGTTAAAGATCTTAGCTTCATTGATAGTTAATAGACTTAAATGATTAATGCAAATGGAAAGCTTTTATTCCAGAAACTGAAGTGCCTGAACAACATGACTCCAGAAGTTCAAACAGCAATTCAACCTTTGTAGCCCAGGGGACCTGCAAGCAATGGAGATGGTATCTGAGCAATTGTGTTCCAGGGAGGGAACATCCACGATTCAGATAAAGAACTGTTGATCAACAGATGAAGTACTAGGAAATTCCCACTGGACTGCAACTCTTATCTGCTTAGCCTTTTTTCCAAACTGATTACTTACCCTTTTTTTATTGTTGTTCAAGTAAAGTCATCTCCATTTTCCCCCACCACTCCCTACCCTACCCATCTCTGCCTCCCACCCTCGATCCTACCTCTTTTTGACTTTACCCGTGTGTCCTTTATACATGTTCCTTGATGACCCTTCCGCTTTTTTTCTGTTATCTCCCTCCTCCTTCCCCTCTGGTTACTGTCAGTTCATTCTTTATTTCAATGTCTCTGGTTATATTTTGCTTGCTTGATTGTTTTGTTGATTAGGTGAGAAGACAGTGAGTTATGTATCCTCAAACACTACCTGACTTAGCATCTCATCTCAAGCTGACCTTTATGGAGAAAAAAGACCTTCTGAATAAAGTGTCCATAAAGATTCAATCCTTGTCTCTACTTATTGGTTTTGGTAGTGACAGGCAGCATGAACAATGACTTTTCCAGTTTCACTGTGCCATTCAAGCAAGATCTTTTGGTCAACAGACCACAATAAGAAGGATGGTCTCATAAGATTAAAATAGAGCTGAGAAATTTGTATAACCTAGTTATAGCCATGTTAATTTCTTAGCACAGTACATTACACAAATACTTACCACTGTTACAGTTGCCTAAAGTATTCAGTGTAGTAACATGCTGTACAAGTTTGCAGGCTAGGAGCTGCAGGTGAGTAATAGAATTTCTCACCCCAAAATCTCTCTTTGGTATAAGGATTATTTTAGGCTGGTTAATTTTAAGAAACAGTATACTTGCAAGAATCTCTGAAAACCAAGTAGAAGTTATCCTTTGTAAAGGATATCTCCATTTGTAAGAGTGTCTCCCTCTCTCTACCAAGCAGTGGGGCATGACCTTATCTCTGGAAACTCTTATTAGTGTAGATGGTAATGATTTAAATATGCATAACAACCTCACCCTGGTTTACTGTGCCTTTCTTGTAACCTCCCTTAACTGACTCTCACGTCCAATATCACCTTTTGTCTTCAGGTGAAGGCAGTATTTAAGGTGGTGGCTCTAGCCATATTAGAGAGTTAGTCAGTTTTCCTGGGTCTCTCCCAAGCATACAGAAAGTATACATGTTATAAATTTTTGTTTATTTTTCCCCTGTTAATCTGCCTTTTTATTACAGGGATGTCACAGTCAAGGACATAGAAAGGTAGAGGAGAATTATTTTTCCTTCCTTACAGAGCAATAGGCTATATCATATACCTAGTTGTGCAGTAGGCTATACCATCAAGGTTTGTGTAAGCACACTCTATGATGTTTGCACAATGATGACAAAATCACTTAACAATGCATTTCTCAGACCATATCTCTGTGGTTAAGCAGCTCATGACTGTATATATCCTGGACACCCTCATCATATGTACATTTTTCAGATTTCCTGCATTCTCTACAATGTAAATTTAATTACATGTTCCCCATATCTTTTGTGTGGAAAAATATACTAGGAGAGAAACCTAAGTTTCTAAGACTACAGATCTGAATTAATAAAATTGATGAAACTGATAATGAGCTATATGCTTCTTCATAGAGTCTTAAAATGAGTAAACTTTGAGTTTCATTTCATATTTATCTATAAAGCCCAAACTAATGATACTTACAATTGTCATCAGTAAAATACTTCTTTAAATAAGAAGGCATTCAATCAATACTAACTATAAGATGAATACAGATTTCTAGATGGAAATTATATCAGAAGAGTCTGTATACTTGCAATACACTCTAAATACTATATATTGTCTCTGCTCTGTCTACCAAAAAAATCTTAATGTTATTACTTTTGCTTATCACTTTTACACAAAGCATCTCATTGTACTAAGCTAATAGTACTATCTGCACAGTGCTTTCTACTTATTAAACACTTGAATTATTAAAGTCTTTATCTTTTTTAGTACTACTGGTAGCTATATCAGTACTAATCTCCCTTTATTCCACATAAAAGTTACCATTTCTTTTGTTTTCCTAAAAGAAAGAACTCTTTTTCACAGAATGAGTTAGGGGGAAGGTATAAGAATGGGCAGATCTTACTTTCCAGGATAACTTGCTTGGATGATCTCATGCCATAGATTTGTACAGCTGGAAGAAAACGGAAAGATTACCCAGTCAATGTTACACAAATATAGGAAGTCCTTCTTCAGCCATCCTGAAACCAGCTTCAGCAGAACAATTGGAATTAGAAACATTTCTAGAAGCATAAGTAAGCAGCCATCATTTTTGAACATTAATATTTATTTGAACATGTTTCTGATGTGATTGGAAATCAGTTTCACTGATGCTTAACTTTTTAAAACAATAACTAAAGTGAAAAATAAATGCAATAGTTACCTCCTTTGATTTTTTCCTTCTAGGGACTATGTTTTAAGAGATATTAATTATAGCTTGAGAAAAATCTTCACAGCTGTCAAAAGCAACTATTGGCAATTTATCATCTATTCATAACCTTCATCATAATTATCTCAAGTCATAATTATATTTCTAACACCAGTGGCATGACTTTTTGGGGCTATCCCAAAAATTTTGATTATAAGAGGTAGCACTAGTATTTGTATGTGTATGAAATTAAAACTAAAGGTGGATTAAAAAAAATACTAGAGGTGTACACTACCTGAACTTTCATAGTAATGTTGTCAGAATTTCAAAGCTTTCTTACATGTTTAATGAACCCCCTCACGTGGATTTTTACCTGTTTAAGAAGACTTCACAGATATTATGAAATTGACACGATCTGTTAAGAATTAATGTAGCAATTTGACACACCCTTGAAATTTTTCTTTTTTTAAATTTTAATTGTTGTTCAAGTATAGTTTTCTGTCTTTTACCCCCATTCCAGCCCACCCCCCCAGCCCTTCCCACCACCCTCCTGTTTCCAACCCCCCATTGCTATTGTCCATGTGTCCTTTATACTTGTTCCTGCAAACCCTTCCCCTTTTCCCCTGAAATTCCCTCCCCTCTCCCCTCTGGTCACTGTCAGCCTGTCCTCTGTTTCAGTGTCTTTGGTTATATTTTGCTTGTTTTTTGGTTTGTTGATTAGGTTCCTGTTAAAGGTGAGATCATATGGTATTTGTCGTTCACCACCTGGCTTACTTTGCTTAGCATAATGCTTTCCAGTTCCATCCACGCTGTAGTGAAGGGTAGGAGCTCCTTCTTTCTTTCTGCTGCATAAAATTCCATTGTGTAAATTTCAAGTGTAGTATAATTATTACACAAGAAAAAGAACCCTTGAAGATTATGCAAAACCATTACTAAAGCTAAAGAGAGAGATCCTTAAGTATTATTTTAGCGTCAGTTTTTATTTCCATAAACTTGAAGAAAAATGTTGCTGCTGTCTTCTAGTCTTCATGTGTTTCTTTTGGCCTGAACAATGGGCCACAGAATCAAGAAGCCAGTATGTGGATTTTCCAGGGTTGCTTTTAAGGTCAATGTGGATCATTGGAACCATCAGGAAAACAATAGAGAATTTCAGTTTATGCATATTGTTTTAGTTGTTCTACATTTCATTTGTGTGCTTGTGTGTGTTTGTATATGCATGTGTGTTTGTTTAAACAAAGGTAGTAGCTTCAAGATGCAATGGAAAGAGATGGAAATGATAAATGCTAACCAGATGAAACTGACAACCAAACTGTATGACTTTGTCTCCTATGAGTGTTTCTTGCCGTAAATCATTTGGCTTGTCAATTTCATGACTAGTCATTCCTTGTTTCTATACACTTCACCTCCTAGACCCAGCCAGACTCACCATACAACGGGCTCTCACTTTGCCCCCCAGAATACTAGTTCAGCTATGATGACACATGGAGACCACTAAGAGGGATTGTGAGACAGAACTTTCAGTGTTAAAGCAGGTTAATTCTAGAAAAACTGGGAGATTTGTCATCATAGACACAGTATGTATACTGCAGAAGTCAAGCATATTGGCTGCCTTTTAGGGCACTGGTGTCAGGTCTACTGTTCTAAAGCATATGATATCAGCTACAATCAATGCTCTATTTTACTGAAAAATATATTACCTTACAATTCAAAGATCAAACACTTAAATGTTAGACATGAAACCATACAAATTCTAGAAGAAAATGTAGGCAGCAAAATATCAAATACTGCTCATAGAAATTTTTTATCAGATACATCTCTCCAGGCAAGTGAAGCAAAAAAAGAAATGAACAAATGGGACTATATCAAACTAAAAAGGTTTTGCACAGCAAAAGAAACAATCAACAAAATAGAATGACAATCCATAGAAAGGAAGAACATATTTGCCAATACATCTGATAAGGGGTTAATATCCAAGATTTATAAAGTACTTACAAAACTCAACACCAAAAAGCTAAACAACCCAATTAAAAAATGTTCAAAAGACATGAATAGACATTTCTCTGAGGAGGACATACAGATGGCCAATAGAGAAGTGAAAAGATGCTAAACATCACTAATCATCAGAGAAATGCAAATTAAAACAGAATGAGATACCATCTCACACCTGTCAGAATGGTTATCATTAATAAATCAACAAACGAGTGTGGGCAAGGATGTAGAGAAAAGGGAACCCTTTTGCACTGTTGGTGGGAATGCAGATTGGTGCAGCCTCTGTGGAAAGCAGTTTGGAGATACCTCAAAAAATTAAAAATGGATCTGCCTTTTGACCCAGAGATCCCACTTCTGGGAATACATCCAAAGGAAGACGAAACACTAATTTGAAAGAACATAAGAACCCCTATGTTCATTGCAGGATTATTTATAATGGCCAAGATATGGAAGCAGCCCAGGTATCCATCAATAGATAAGTGGATAAAACAAGTATGGGACATATATACAATGGAATACCACTTGGCCTTAAAAAAGAAGAGAATTTTACCCTTTGTGACAATATGGATGGACCTGGAGAACATTAGGAATATTATGCTAAGTGAAATAAGCCAGTCAGAGAAAGACAAATACCATGTGATTTCACTTATATGTGAAATCTAATGAACAAACTGAATGAACAAGCAGAACAAAGATAGACTCATAGATGGAGAGCAGATGACAGCTAGTGGGGGGTGGGGTTAGGCAGTGGAGGGATTGAGCAAAAAGGAAAAAGGACTCATGGACATGGACAACAGTGTGGTGATTGCTAGGGGGAGGGAGTATCAGGAGACTAAATGGTGATAGAAAAAATACAATAAAGATTAAATTAAAAAAAGAAAGAGTATTTTATAGAAAAGGAAACAGAGAAAAGGAAAGGCTGAGGAACAATCTGTCTCATCGAGCAATCTTTTTACCTTTGGAAAAGTTGGGGATCATGGGTTAGCAGTTTATGCTATGTTTATCCTGATGCTGTATCAGTTTAAACAAATGATGCTCCAGGTAGGTTGTCAATCCACTAAAATCACAGAGCAGAACCAACACATTTAACAGCATTTTCAAGGGCATGTCCAGGCTCCATTCCCCATCCTAGCCCAATATTCCAGTTTCTTCCCTGGTGGATAACCTGTGAATAAACAAAAGAATGCAAATGACATGTGTGAGAAAAAATAAAAAATCCTTACAGAGGTTTTTGCTTTCTTCTATTTATTATTTTCTTCCCTCCTTTAAATAGGGAGTTCATTTTGTTTTACTGGTCATGTCTGGGATCTGCAAGCCAAACCTTTCTTACTGATGGGGTCGGTCTCTACTTCACTGTTGTCTCTGTCATCAGCCTGACCTTGCAGCTTTCTCTAGTGCCATTACATCCTGGGAGCCCGCTTATTTTCATAAAGCAGCCCCCTCTGCTTGATCCCACTTCATCTACTTCACGGACACAGACATTTGTTGTGCTTATTAGCTCAGCAGGAGCCTTATCATATTTTGTATCTGAGGCTGTTGGGAGATGTCGGGAGATGGAAATGCTGTGTACCTTTTTATCCTGCTTTCTTTCACTTTCTTCAAGAGCCCAACACTGCATTTGGATTCACAGTGCTCTCTTACTACTAGCCAGGGAGATCTCTTTAAGTGTGTCTAGCTTTGGCATCTGTACCAATAACACTGCAAAGGCTTAGCTATGATTAGGCTGTCAAGATTTATTAAGTTAAAAAGTATCAAAGTTTCTTGCAGTAACTCCAGACCTTTTAAGAGCCTACCTTCTTTGGAATCCCTTTCCCCAGCCCCTAACATTACAGTCAACAGGACTTGCTTGACCTTGACCAACATCTATACCCAGGGAACACTAAATGAATTTAGGCCAATTCATCTCTAAACTCAAAATTTAATCAAGTTGACATGCCAGGGAAAGCAGACTGTAATTAACTTCTAACATTTTAGGTAATCTGTAAATTTTTGTAAATTTCACCTCTTAGAATTTTGCCATGCTTAACGCATCAGTTTTCTTTGAAAAGATACAACTTTAAACTAACACATGCATGTTAAATGGCTGATTTTCAATATTAGAGAAGTGTGTATATTTTTAATTTTAAAAACATACTGAAATCAAATATTTGCTATGTAACAAAATCCTACACAAACTGCAAAGCTGTTGCAAATTTATTTCATTGTTTAGCTTGTTTGGAGGTATCTGACTGTTGCAATCATTTTATAAATTTATACATAAATGGCTGTACTTAATTATAAATAGGTTCTCAGAGCCTATACTTAACCTCTTTTATTTGGCCATCACTCTATTAGAAGGTGGACAGTGTCATTTCTGTATTGTTATTATTATTATTTGATGCCTACACAAGAATATCTCTAATTTGACAAGACTTCCATGACCCCAAATGAATTGAGTAAGTTCCATACAGTCATTTATAAATGTTATTAATTATTATCAGCTCAAATCATAATCCAGTTTGTCCTTAATCAATCTTTAAATGATGTCTGTGCAAGTTTGTTAGAGAAAGTAAGTCGCTAGTGTGTTTGTCGCTAAGTTGGAATGATGCAATCTCTGAAAGGTTGTCGTTAGTTTACTCCTTCATGTCTACACTGGTACTTTTTGAAAGAGGCAATAGTAGCATATAATTCTGTTCCTAATTTCCAAAAGATAAAAAAGAATGATACAAGGTAAGTAATTAAACATATCTGGTACTGAAATTAACAGTAAAGTGAATTCATGGAAGACATTTACAAATATCCTATTCTTTAGTGAAAAAATTTCCAATTTCTGCTATAGAAAACTTTATTGAACACATGGTTTTAAACATTAAACATATAAAGATCAATCTTAAATATTTATACTTGCTAGAGTATAATAGTAAAAATTTTAATTCAATATTTGCATATAGTTTATTAAATATTGATTAATCATTTGGAAACATTTGGAAGAAATGGGAGTTTAAATTATGCTAATTGGAAGTATGTATTCTAATAAAAATAATTCTTTACAAAAGATACATTTTTGGACATAAACCTGTGATGACATTAAAAAAATCTGGCATATTCTTTTATGCTTTTAGCAACTGTTAAATTACTCTCCATTTTTTTCAAGAGTCAACACTTCTTTTCTCAATTAAAATATTATTGTTTTCCTTTAATTTTGAAAGGGGTATGTCAACAATGGAATTTCTCACCTACCATTCATTCTTAAATCTTTAATGAGTTCCAAAAACAAGACCCCAATTATCAAATTTTACCTTGTGACAATACACATCAAATAGCAAGAAAAAACTATCATGCACTTCATTTTACTCCTTTCAACTAGTTATATTGTTAACATATAATTAAAAAATTCTTTCATTTAATGTTATTCCTCATATAAAAACTTTACAGAAATGTATTTACTAATTATGTGTGAAAAATTGAAAAAGAAGACACCAAAATTTGAAAATACTTCCTTGAAATTGAAACATAAGTTTTTAGTTATATTAATAATAATGTAATAATTTCTTCTTATTTCTTTGTCCATAACATCACATTGTTCTATTATAGGAACACAGGATAAAAATGGTAGGAATTATATAAACTAGGCAAAGCTGAGAAATGGAAGGTTCTTTCTTCATTTGTTTTCATTTTGTTTACTTAATCATATATGTTTCGGTTTTCAAGTCCAGGTCCGGGAATAAAATGTAAAAATTGTAAGAGACTAATTTTGTGTAAAATGGCATCCATAATACATTAGAGATTCTGGTTAAATGAAAAATATTTAACATTTATAAGGTCTGCAGTTACCACATTAATGTCATCATTCTCACGGAGTTTGTGGATAACACTAAAATGCATAAGAAATTACAAAAGATGTTCCAAGTTAAATGTAAACAGCAGACTTATGCTTTTTAGAAATTTTCATATGGAGAAAAATGTCTTACTTGGGTTTGTATTTGTTTAAT
The DNA here is from genome assembly GCF_019186645.2 of Phyllostomus hastatus. NCBI lineage: Eukaryota > Metazoa > Chordata > Mammalia > Chiroptera > Phyllostomidae > Phyllostomus > Phyllostomus hastatus. The sequence goes on along the minus strand of NW_025333932.1, from coordinate 5,977,965 downwards.
ATTCACTCTGGAGCCATGTATAACTGTCTTAGAAACACTGACAAGGAATTCCTGGTAGTGTTTCTGATTCTCTAGATACAATTTTCATTTTTAGCCTGTGGGTGCCATTTACATGGAATGGTCCAAATTATCTGAGTGGGAATTATTAAAGCAGAAAGTGGTGTGAGAAAAGAATCTGGTATTCTTAAGTTTATAGTAATGACAATAGATATTTGCATAGTACATTACAGTGTCTGACACTGTCACATACATTTTTTCATTTGAGTCTCACTAAAAATTTGTTACAGTTTCTTGAGGTGCCCTACAAATCTCCAGCAGCAACTTCAGCATCAGATAGACTTGTGGTCAGATCTTGCCTGTCTTGCCAGTTTATTTAACTGCTCAAATGTTTAGTACCATCCTTTACACTCAGGGTAAATGCCCTGAGGGTAAAACGTGGTTAGGTGTATAAAGCATTTGCACAGTGCCTGGTACACAGCTAGCTGCTATTGTTGTCTGAACACCAGGACCATGTATTTTCAACTTTGACTTCCCAGCTCATTGTCTAGTACCCAGTAGAGTGCAGAGGAGTCTGGTGGATGTCTGTTGAGTAAATAAAAGAAGAAAAAGAACCAAGAGTAACAGTCAAATTATTTGTTTAAGGTTGTGGCCTGGGAAGCAGTAGCACTGAGAATCAAGTTCATGCTTCCTGACACTAAACCCTAAGGTTTCCCTGCTGGTACTCATGCTGTGGGGTAACCACTGCTGCCTGTCCTTTTACCTGCTGCCTACCAATCCACCGATGACTGCATTAACCTTTGTGCTGCCCAGCCTATTCACCATAGAAACCTGCTAGTTATTTGTGGTTTCAAATTTTCAGCAAAAAGTAAAATCTGGCAGGATATTATAAAAACTCAAGCAAGTAGCCCTGGAAGTTGGTCATACTTACTCCACATTGATGCATACATCACCAAATTTATTTCCAGCCTACCTGCTCTGACCCACTCAGCTGACCACACAGGTATTACAAAGGGTTTTCAAAATAAGCTTTTTCATATAATATGTCATGATCTTAAAGAACAAGGCAGCAGAATCTCTACTTCGTTATAAACCCCAGAACCATTATAAATGCAAGCTGCTTTACATTGTATGAAAAACATAAGATTCATAATGCACTGTGCCTGAAATCCCACACATAGAAACCAAAACCTTTAGGAGAATCTGGGTAGCTGCAATTCTGTGAACATAAACACAGCATCAAGATATCAGCTGCTTTAAAGCCAGTCACTTTCAGGAGGACATAGAAAGAAAATCAGCAACAATGATAGCAAAACGTTCCACCACCTTCAGCAACAACACAACCAGAAAATAAACACACACACACACAAAACAAAGTGACAACAGAGAAGCAAGGAAGCTTAATATTTAAGTCACTGCAACCTTTTAAGACGAATTCCTCATTTATAGCCATATGATTTATTTGTACAAATAATTTTATTCATAGTTCTTTTCACTGTTTTTAAAGCTTAACTTCATAGGATCAAGAAAGTTAAGGAAATGATCACTTGAATAGAGATGAAGGGCTGTTATGGAATTCTCAATCTATAACATGGTTTTTTTATTCCCCCTAAGGTCACACAATTCTAGCAAAGTACATGTGGTGATGATTAAAGGGATTCATGCATATAGAAGAAATATCTACTTTTTGTATGTAGGATGGATATATACAGCTAGATTTGAAAATAGTATTGGAAGAAAGAGAAAAACCTAGTTTTATGGTTACTACATCTTTTATTCTAAGATGTGAGCCAGCAAGATATGGAGAGAGGAAAGAAGAAAGAATCGACTCTGCTCTGTGCTCAGCAAAAAGTGCTTTGGACAAAAAATAATAATAAAAGGTCACAGTTCAAATTAAACTGCCAGGCAGTCTATATGTGACCTGCTCATTATATATTTATTGTGTCTTGACTATGGAAAGATGATCATTATCATCGTGGTTTTTACCTGACTTTCAAAAATGAATGCACATTATCTTTTGCATTATCTAGATAGAATAGGCTATGTTACGTGCAGTTGCTAAATTTAAAATGATAGAATATTCATTTAGCCTGTTCGTCTTACCATCTCTTCTCCCCACCTTCTGAGAGGGAAGAAAGAGGGAGATAGGCTTTTTCATTTGGCAGGAAGGTAAAGAATCTGTTATTTTAAAGTCAGTGTCATCTTATGAATCAGCAAGACATAGTCAATGCTCTCTTGGATCAGGGTAACTCTATTTCTCACCAGGCTTCAACCTCCTCTGGCCCATTGCCAAGGGAGTTTAAGCAGATCCCCAAACCCCAGGCCAAGGTTCCATCTCACAGCTCTGCAGAGCTTCCTACTGTGTCTGTATTACCATACAGGGCATATGTTTATATGGTTAAAAAGCCATCTCTTGTGCCCCAAGAGAGCTGACGTTAACAAAAACAAAAAGTGTTGTAACAAAAAGAAATTCCTGAATTCCCAGGCATGTTCTAAAAATGAAAGTGACAAATTAAAAATGATTTTAAAGTACTTCATTGTACACTTTTATCTATTGTCTTCAACCCAAATAAAAAAAATGCAGATGTTTTATAATATACAGCATAGGTCTGACATCTAATTTTTGATGTTCAGGGTTAAATTTAAATTCACATGGCCTGGTTACCAATCTCCACAGTTGCACCCAGGCAGGGCTAGGAAAGATTGATGATTGTGATTGTGAGATTAATCCTGTAATGTTTACAAGACTCCTGAGCTGAAACCTGGTTGGTCGTATCATGCTACCCAGAGAGGGTCGCTTGGCTTGCCAGGGTAATTTCTTCCGATGCAGTAAATAACTAGGCATAATGAAAATACTCTGATGTATTCCACTGCCTGATTGATGCTCTGCATGTGATACGGTAAAAGCAGTGTACTTCCTATCACAAATTTACATATACAAACCAGCAGAAGAAGCATGATAATGTCAGCGTCCTGCAGAGGCCCTGGGATGTGACACAATTTTATAGCAGTTATGAATTACTATTGACCTTTCTGGCCTCTTATACCAGTATGCTAGACTTGAGCATATTGAAAGTCATCAGTCTGAAGCAGTCATTCTTTACATAATTATGGCTATTTGTGTGTGGGGGGAGGGCAGTGTTTCTTTTATTGTTAAGACTTAGCATTAAGGGGTAGTACTGCTATGACCTATGACAGTCTCTGCTGCTTTATACAACATTTTAATAAAAGCAGAGAAAAGGACACTGAGAATACTTTAGCACATATTCAAAGCAAAATCACACAGAAACAGAGATGGTAACTACTCTTCAGTGTTTTTTAAAACATTTAAGAAAAATGATCCAGGCAGGTGGCATTCAATTTTAAAAATGATGGTTTAAAATTATTTTTTGGTATTTCTCTGTAGTACTTAAACCCAATTTTCTTGTTTAACTTTGTGTGTCTGGGAACTGGAAAAAATAGCTGGTAAGACCAAAGACTTCAAGACCATACATAGATTGAATTTTTGAATTGATGTAGACACATTACTGAATGTGCCTCCATACTTCATACTAAATATTTGAATAATTAGGCTTTCAGAACATCACTAAACACAGCTTCCTATTATCATTTGCATTTTAATGTCCTTAAAATTATTACACTAAGGGAAATGTTTTTGATACATTACAGCATTTCCTCTAAATGTGTGATTATGTTAATGAGTTTTCAATCAGTATCCTAGCCTGACACCATAGGAAAATTTATGCAAAGTTCATACCCTGTCAGGGCCTTTAATCAGGACCATTTATTAGAGTCCTGCCTTCTTTGATGGTTGCTGCTGCCTTTATTAAATATACTGACTTGGCCATCTGAAGAAAAGGACAATAAAAGGTTACTGGGGATGAAAGCATGAATGCTATTTGCTCATGTTTCCTTTACAGACACTTCTTCAATAATTAAAGAAGGGCTTTCTTTGGCCTTTTAGGCTTTTGAAGTGCATATCAAACATAACAGTTATTGTTTTTATGGGATGCTTAATACTTGCATTTAGTCTTAACCACAAGTAAACTAAATTAGATATTGTGAACACAGGAATATATGTACACACACGCATGTGTGAGCACACACATAATTTTTTTTCTACCAAGAAAAAGAATGACAACCTGGTCAAATATGTGACATTATGTCACTGGGTGTTTCTCTAAGGAGATCAGATAGGCTCTAAATCACATTGAAAATAATTATATTAAAAATGCTGCCTGGTTCCTGATTATTGAAGGTAGATATCCTTTTCTTTCCTATTCATCCACATGTGGACTTAGGCTGGGCTGTGGCTCTAGTATATTCATGAATTGTGAATTGAACCTAACAGCTTTCAGAAACAGAAATGTGTTTTTCTGCCATTAGCACCAGCGAATTTAAGCAATTAGTTAAAATACTGCCTATAAGTTTATACAAGGGTTAAAACTGATCAGAACAGCACCATTTTTCTGCATTACATGCAGAGAAAAACAAAACAAACCGAAGCCCTAGCTAAGCAGTATTGACAACCTGGGGTTTGAATACAAATTCAATGTGAGAAAACAGACTCACTTCAATGAGACACAAATAAACAACAAATTCTGTTTTAACATGTCTAAATAGGAAGTAGGTGACTGACAGGCTAGGGTCTCCTAGGAAAGCCATTAGTTGAGAACTTGATAGGAAAACGTTTGATTTGAATGCAAGTGGTGTGGCGTTTCCCCTCAGGGGGTGAGCTGAGTGGTACAGGGGGATTCACAGGCACCCCTTTAACTGAACATGCCTGCTGGGCTATACTTTAGAAAATGAAATCTATAGGGTCCCCTAATACTAATAAGTATATTACTCTATCATCAATTTAGAAAGCATAATAATTATAGTAGTCTGTTCATTGCTCATTTTCTTATTTCCCATAAATCACACTCTTTTTGCCTTCTGTCTAATTTTTAAAGGCAATTTTATAGATAGAATTTTGTCTCCTCAAGTAAAAATTGGTTTTCAGGTATATATATTTGCTGATTATAAAAATTATTCATGTCCCTCCTAAGGTAACTTCTAAATTATCTATTTAACAAAGATGGCCTGTTGCCTAGGATTTGGTAAATGAATTGATCATTGAACACTTTCAAATTTTTCTCTTCCTGGTTAGCATGGGGAGAGATAGCTCCATAGCTATCTATTCAAATCTATTACCAGCAACTGCTAAGCCTGCAATATCATACTTTGAATGACTCTGATTTTTTCATTAGTGATGCCTATTGTTATATTTTTCCTCTGGAAAAAACATATTCTCATATAGATAGGCTGCTAATTTGCTAACTTGGATTTTAAAAAGAACAAACAATAAAGTGAATAGTTATATTATTTTTGGAAATGCATAATAACAAAAATTATAACATTGGTCATATGATAAACTTAAACATTGGTGCAAAAAGAATTAGTGTTTAAGAAACTCTGGGTTAATCACACTTGTGTAGAAATAAAATTAGCTTAAAGAAAATCTTAGTTAATGAACCCTTTGACACCAGCATTGTATTTAATTTTATGTATGCATTTCAGATACACTGCATCACATAGCAATCATTTTTTCTGACTGCTGGTCCATCTTTAGCCATCTCCCTCTGCTTTCCCTTCCCCCTGCCAACACACACACAGCCCACAGCAGCCAGGCAGACCAAATGAATCAAGTAGTGTCTGCTTGTCTGAAGAAAGAAATGTATAGAATGCATCTCTAAGCACATCAACACAGCTTATAGCACGTTTTTGTTATTATCTTCACTGTATTATTTAGAGCACTGAATTATTATTTCACTCATTTTGATGTTAGGAATATATGTCTTTGGTTTTATCAAATAAAAAGAAATATGGTACTTAACTTCAGAAGGAAGAATGCAGAGAGCATACATGAATATTAAAACTAATAACCTTGCAAACAAGATATATATTCTTTGCATTAGGTATTTATTCCTACTACTCTTTCTATCTGGGCAAATATTCAAACTATTTCTAAGTATGTATATGGATAGGGAATGCAGGTGCATATAGCTCCTCCTCTTCCTTCCCTCCCCTATATGTTGGAGTCTTGGTCGGGGGAGGGCAATAAGAATGAAAATCAGCTTCTGCAAAAGGCAGCAGCAATCCCATGATTCTATCCAAGCCAATCACTTAACATATCATTCATAATGCTCGCCTGCTGCCATCATCCTTGCCCTGTCAGTAGTATCTTTCTTCATTTTCTTCTGCTGCTCAGTCCCAAGAAAGTGGAACCACTGCATCATTTACTATCCACAACCTCAGCTGCTGATTTAAGGGTTGATTTGTTATTTTCCATACTGTCCTGCATAATTCTTTTTTATTTCAATGCAAAGTTTAAGTTGGAGAAAAGCCTTAGATAATTTTGACAGTGGAAGGTTTGGATAAGATTAAATTTATTTATTGCTTTGAATGGCTCTAGATAGTTTTGAGCATTTTAAAAGATTTAAATAAGTGTTTTATGGTAAGTGGTTCTTTTTTGATTTGAAAGTATTATTCACTAAGTGGACAAAACAAATGACCTAAGATATCTTTAGCACAACTTAAAAGAAATCTTTCCTATGACTGAAAATTGGTGGCTTACAAATGTCTATAATAAGAAGGAAAAATATTTATTCACCATATCCTGAAATAGTCATGGTCCCATTATGTCTAACAAGGCCTCCTGAAGGCAAATTTGTTGTAATTTGTATTTTTTCTTATTATTTTTCACAGAGGACAGTGATGACTCTCTGACTTAAAACCTAATCACCAGTGCCTATTAAATTTGGGTTTATATGTTGCTGAAGGTAGAACTGATTATCATAGCGAATGAAATATTTGTTTGGCCTATTCCCAGAGGGCAAAAAGTCATTCTTCAAGGTGATGCATCTCATTTGGGGAATACATTAGCAATTGAAGGCAGTTAAGAATACACGTGAACTTCCAGTGAGGCAAATCTGAGGTTGACCACATGTATTTACTGTCTGACTCTTGCCTTATTCAGACAGGAAAACTGTGATATGGAACGTTGATTTGTGCAATACACTAGACCTTAATTTACAACTCTAATATAGCACATAGATCTTGTGTGATCAGAAAATGCCTAGATCTGTACAATTCTGTACAAATTTTGTATGTTTTTATATACCATTAGTTTTAGAAAAAAATATTAGAAAATATGTGTCCCAAAAGCATTAAAAGTCAAATATTGTAAGTAACATAAACCTCTCAAATAAAAAATGTACTGTGACTTAATATCAAAGCAGTTGTGTGGTCATTTATTCAAAAGCTTACCAGAAAATACACCAGTTTTAAATTATTTAAAAGGCAGCATTATTGGTAACATAGCACAGGTTAGATAATGATTTTCTAAATTAGATTGACATCCAAAATCAAATAGATAAGACACAGATTAAAAGTTACCAATGCCAGTCCAAAAAAAATCAGTATTTAAAAATGAAATCATAATTCATTGAAGAAAAATGAAAACATAATTCAAGGTGAAGCACATACTTTTTAGTTTTTATCATTCCTAAAATATAACAAGTCTAAATAATCTCTAGGAATCTTTGCAATTTGCAGATAAACCTATTGCTTTAAATGATAATAAACTACAAAGAAATACCAGTAATGAACTAAATTACTGGTAAGTAAATTTAGGATAAGTAAAAAATTGTAGCTTTATACAGTAAAAAAAGTAAAACTGCACATTTATGGGATGAGTTCTCAGTCTTTCATTGAAAAACACCCATTATATACCGTAATTTTTCAGAATGCTTTCTCATGAATTAGCTCAAGTAGTTACCACAAGCACTTTGGCATGTGGACAGAGGTGTCCCATTGGTGTGAAAACAATTTCAGAGAAGAAATACAACTCATCCCACATTTGAAATTCAGCCCTGCCACTTTGGATACTGGTTCAGTGCTCATTCTTTTAAATTTCATTGCTCCTTTTTTTTTTCATCAAGTAAAGAGACCATGAATATATTCACTCTGTATGATGTATAGGTTTATTGGTAGAAAAACACAACAGAGCATTGAAGTGCAAACCATAGAAATGAAGTCATGCATAAAGCTCTATGGGAAATGTGTATATTGAAGTCCCTTTTATAAAGGTACTAAAGCTATGTGGTTTTCCAGATTATTTATGGGTACATTGTTATTCCATTATTATTCTTATTATTTACCTTTTCTGATATACCATATTGTTTTAAATAAATTGTGCCTTAGGCAGCATGAAATGTGAATGGTGCACTTTGATTAAAAATAAGAGCATTATTGGGGTTCCAGTGCTAAACTCCTCCCTTGCTACAACCTGAGGGCATTTCAGGTTCATCATGGAATGCATTTCTATCTCTGAGGAGAGCATCTTTTCAGCTGATTGTAGAGCTGAAATAACAGGAATTTCAGAGGCAGCTTCTGCCCTTTCATTCAGCTGCCTGTAGAGTGTTGTGAGAGCTGAGACCAGAAATGGCAGTGATTGAGGATTTTAAAAACTGAGGGAGATAGAGCAAACAACTTGAGGAGCTCCCATGGCCCTGAGTGAAGCCTACCAGTTTGACATTGCATTTGAATTGATTTTAAAAAGCTTGACATTTCCTCATTCATTTCAAAGTCATTGAAAGTATATAAAATTTTTAAAATGAAAGTAAAACTATTAAAAAGAATATGTAAAATATCTTGAACTACATTATTTGTGATTTCTATTTTTCAGTATGTGTTCATATCTGATGCTATCTGATTCTTACATTTCAATTTAATTTAATCACCAGAGGTTAGATGTTTCACCATTTTACCTATGTTAATTTATAGTACTAAAATACTTATTTAATAATTAATTTTTGTTTAGAAGGCCATTAGGAAAATTTATCATGCTATTTTACATCCTATGTTAACTTAAAAGGCAATATTATAGTAATGACCCATTCCTATTCTTTTAAAATAATATTAGGAGTACTTAAGGATCCTGTACAAAGAATTCACTAAAGATGGTGTTTAAAGATAACAAAAGGCTGTGTGGTACATATGGGCTCTGAATGAAATGCCAAGGTTCAAGTCCTGGCACCTGACACCTCCCCCCAGCTGTGCTGCAGTGCTCTGATCTGTAAAACTGGGGAAAATATAAAATCCTACTTCATAAGGTTATTGTGAGGATTACATACAAATTCTAGAGCAGTGCCTGGCAAATATAAAATGCTCAATATGTCTTAGCTCTTTTTTCCAAGGAAGATATATTTAAATGGTGTTACAGTACAATTCAGTCAAAAGTAGTCTTGTCCTAAGAAAGGATAGGTAGAAGTCCAGGGGTTCTGGAAAGACACACAAACAGTTTACAGTGAAAGAAATAGAGGAATGTTTACAGCTCTGAAATCAGGAAAGCATAAGTCAGACTTTGACTCTTGTTAGATGTGTAACTTCAAGTTGATCTGATCCATGGCCTGCTTCTTTACCTGTAAAGTGAATATTGTCACAGAGCTTTTCTTTCTTATTAGAGAAGGGATTGAGGTAAATATAAATAATTAGCCAGTGCCTGGATATATTACTTGTAGTATAGGTGGGGGTTCAAGAGGGATGTGGTGCAAATAAGGCTGCAGGGAATGCTAGTGGTAAGACTCAGGATTCAGAGCACAGCGTGAGCACCTGCAGAACTTAACCGGGTGGTGGCTCAGATCCAGCAACTTGACCAATGAAGGTAAGGCTTCATCTTCATCAACTCAATAGTGAAACTTCACAGGGACCCAACAACCCATAGCCAGCGTTAGCCAGGTTGTCTGGGGCAGCACCAAGGATAGCTCCCGGGAGCGCTCCCAAGGCAGACCACTACTATTTCTTCTCCCTGTGTGCTCTCAGGTGTTCACAGGTTAGGTTCCTTTTGAAACAGTTTCTCACACATCTGGATGAAGACTGAATGCAGTCTTTCATCCATCAGGAGCCTCACTGATGACAAAATGACCAGGCTGTTACCTAAACTGGTGGGGGACAAGGAGGGTAAGCTTCTTTCTGGCTGCTTGAGAGTTGTTTCTTTAGCATCATCAGAATTATTTGCGTTGTCTTATTCCTTAATTCAGTGGATTCTCAAGGTCAATGTTATGGGACACAGATTTGTCAGGGTCTATTCTGAGGTACTTTGTAAGTACTGTATAACTAATAATAAAGTTATCCAATGCTGAAGTTTGCCAATGATTTAGATTTTAAAATAAAAAAAAATAGAGTTTTGAATTCAGAAAGCATATCACAGGAAGATATGTATATTTTACAGGGGTGTCCAACCTTTTGGTGTCTCTGGGCCACAGTGGAAGAAGAATTGTCTTGGGCCACACATTAAATACACAAACACTAGCAAAAACTGATAAGCAGAAAAAAAGGTTTTAAGTGAATTTATGATTTTGTGTTGGGCCCCATTCATAGATATTCCAGGACACATGTGATCTGTGGGCCATAAGTTGGACACACCTGAGAGAATTTGTAAAACAAAATTCATAAAAATAAAATAAAGAACACATTCTCAGGAATACATATCTATGCGATATGAATATAAAAAATAAGAGAATGATAAACAAAAAATTGAGATAGAGGCACCTCTATTTGATGACAGGTGGATCAAATCAGAGAATAATTTACTGGTAGCTCCAACCAAACTGGTAATTTTATTTTTTTATATTATAAGTTTAGTATGTGGGAAAAATTCCAGAATTGCTGAAATTACCCCAGGTAATTGCTTCCTTCTCTGCCCTATTGTAAGTTGAAAAATTATTGATTCTTAGCACTCCATAGGAGACAAAAAAAAATAGACATTGTGATGTACCCAGGGTACAATTCCTCAATTTCACCTCAATTCCAAAAAGCTAGCTCCACATTCATCAATTTTCTCTCACTGTCACTCACTGTTTCAAAAATAATTATTAACAATTTTGCTAATAGTAAAAAGCTTATAGTGTCTCATATTATTTATTGTATAAGAAACTCATTGGCACATATACCTGAGACTAATGCTTTGGGAAAGTAAAATTTGAACTCATTTCCTTAAAAAGGAATTAACTTTTATTGTTAACCTTCCACAGCTTTGGTGTACATATAGGTACCACTTAACAATGTTCAGTTGTGATTCCTTACAGAGTTGATTGTAGAGCACAAAGATTTTCTGTTTTTCTTTTTCCACTTTGTTTGGTTTTCTTCTGTTTTTTGAATGCTGTGTGGCTTGTGGCCTTGTCTTTCTTTGCTTTGAAGTTCCTGCCAGATCAATTGGGCTCATTGCCCAGAGAGATTAGAATTGAGAGATGAGAAGATAAATTAGGACCTGGTTGTGATCCAAGGGCCTTTTCAGGGACTAGCTTCTCATAAAATGGGAAAGATTGGTGGATTTTCAATAGAAAGTTTCCTGAACTTGAAAGGAGAATTCCTGAGTTCATGTACAAGCTCCAAATTTCAACAGCTGCTGAAGACCCTGGTTAGGTCACTCAGCTTCACTCCATCGCTCTTTTCTCCTCTATAAAATTGAGAGTAATAACAACTGTCATTTCTTCCTGAGTGTCAGAATTGAGTTGAATAAATATTAAAGTTTTTATGAATAGCAAATTGCCATGCTAATATGCAATATTATTATTATCTTGAACTTCTTCCTATTCCCCTTAGCCAAGCCTTCACAAAGTCCTGTCAATTTTACCTCCTGGATGTTTTCAGTATGTGTCCACTTCACTTCTGTTTCTACCACAGGCTAGTTGAAGTTACCTTTTTCTCCCTGCCAAGCTATTGTGGGAAGTGTCTTATCTGTCCTTCCTGTGTCTTATTTTTGCACAATTTATTTTTCTGAGACAGAGAAAATAAATGAAAATTTTAAGAAATGAAAAGCTGGTCATAACGCTCTTCTGCTTAAAGCCCTTCACTGGCATCTCATCATTATTAGGACAGACACCAAGACCTTAAGTTGGTCTAACAACTCTGCAAGATTGGCCCCAAATTACTATGCCTGCTTCATCTCACTCCATATTCCTCTTCAAATTTTGAGTCACAAGCATATAAAAATGTATACAAGTTTTTTTTCTTTTTATCCACTTGCTTGGGAATTACGTACTTGGATGAATTAATGACATCCTATGAAACATACACCATAATTCAAGAAGGCACAATTTAACAATAAAACATAAAACATAGGAAGGGAAAGATGAAATTATACATACTTGGAACACTGATGGGTCTCTGAATGTTGTCATTTTATGATTGTCTTATTTTCTTGAATTCAAGAGCATTTCAAAGATAATTCACCAGGTAATATATTTTGGGGAACTATTTGAGAGTGAAGTGGAAGGCATCTTGATGGATGGGGTCAGGAAACCTTCATACACTCATGGATATTGACAGAATGACATTTTACTCTTCCGAGTAGTACTTACTTCTAGGTAATGGGTAGGGAAATTTAGTATGTTGCCTGTCTTTTCTAAAACATTTTTTTATGCTTTGACATGTTGAGTTGGATTGATTCACCTTTGTAATTGAAAAGTATAATTTGGTCTTAGTGTAATTGGTCTTCTCTTGGAATGCTTATCTGACAGGACAGATCAATTATTAGGCTGGTTCTGCCTTCTATCAACACACAGATCAGAACAGATGTAATTTTTTTCCTGGAAATTCACTTATTAATGATATCCATATATAAACACACAAGTGAAGCTTACATTGTATCTGCTATGACTCTCTCTCTGAACATGTATGTGTATGTATATAAACATACACTTAAATTAATTACTTCTGTTAATATAATTTTGTTACTTTTGTGTTAATAATTTTACTAAATTTTAGAGTTGTCTACCAATATTTTAATGCACAAATACATAAGAAAGATGGTTAAGATTGATTTTCTTGCATATTCTTAATAATTAATCAGCCAACATAAAAATGTATATGTCTTCTTATTCAAGTTACTGTCCACTAAGTTAAAATTAGTCTTCCTACTACAATCCATCTATCTTTAGAACTGACATCAGAGTTATCCTCTTAAGAAACAAATCTCCTGTTTACGTGAATCTCATTGGCTCCTCATAACCTAAAAGAAACAGGCCAAACTTGTTTGCCTTCAAAATCTCACCCAACTTAGAATCTATTTTTATTTCTCCTTTCTACCCCTCAAATATCAGTTCCAATGAACTTTTCAACATTTGGAATGCAAAACATGTCTTGTCACAACTTGGGAATTTTTGCATTTGATTTTCTTTTCCAGGAATATCCTTATCTTCTTTTATGTCTATAAAAACACCATTTATCCTTTAAGACCCAGTTAAATGTTGCTTTAATAAATGTTAGTGCTCTCTCTCTATATATATGTGTGTGTGTGTATGCACACTTGCTTACATACTCCTGTCTCTTTTGATCATGACTTCCTTTGGTATAGGGACCTTATTGTAGTTAGGGTACAATTAAGTTGCTATAACAAAAAAAAAATGAACAAAAATAAAGTGGCTTAAATAAGATGGTTTTTTTCTCATACATCTATCCTAAGCAGTTCACAGTTGACAAGAGCACACCACAAGCAGGACACATTCTCCTTCTGTCTTTACCTCTTCCATTGGTCATTGAAGATAGTTGCTCTAGCTCCCACCATTATATCAACATTTCAGCCAGTGAGAGAAACAGGGATAGGTGAAGGAGATGTACAAGACCTAGAATTTAACTATCCATAGCACTTCAATTAATGTTGGTTTGGAGGCTAGAAGATGAGTGTTAGATTGACTGACTGTCAATCTTTGTCCACTCAAGATACCACAACTATGGAATAAGGAGAAAACAATCACTGAGCCCAGATATACCATTTCTATCACAGAACACATCCTTGATTTCCCAGTGCCTAGCACAGTGTTGGTTCATATTAGTAATCATCAAATACTCAATGAATGAGTGGATAAATTGCAACATTCATAGCAATTTAGAACTACAATTGATCTATAAGTTATCTAGCTCCACTCTTTTATTTCTTAGATGAAAAACTTGAGATTTTGCTGACTTTACTATAATAGCTGGTATATTCAGAAGGTTATTAGCAAAAAATATTTTTAAAGCAGTAAAATTACCTGGCTAATTTCAAGGGATCTTTTATAGAAGAGTACATATTTTGAAGGGGAGATTACATCTCTGTTGTATTGCATTAAAAGCTTTCTGTAATGTACTCCTTTACATTCAAAGAAGTTCATGGGAAGTCAGAACAAAATGAAGCCAGTTTGGACTGAATCTCCACAATGAGACATTTAAATATACTTAATATTTTGCATTTTAAAAGATTACTAATTTTTCCCCTTAGATGTGGTACAAGTTCATGACACAAAATCAATAAGACACAATATAACAACATGGACACTAAATGCTCTTTTATTCCCTACTGCAGCCACCTAGTTTCTTTCCTGGGGAACCATCATTACCAATTTCTTATACATCATTCTAAAATATTCAATGCAAATAAATGTGGATGATGGCATGTATTTTTGCATCTTGCTTTTTTTGAAATTTTTTTTTATTTTGGAGATCTGATAAGGCATATTTTAAATAAGAAAATGTGGAAATACAGGCTTTTTGTAATGAAACTGTTCTTAAATTTAAATGGTAATCTTCAGAACTTACTACATCTTCAAACAGCCCTAAGATTTCTCCTTCCACCTATAGCTATCACCCCTTTTTCTGTCTGTGCTCTTGACATACTAAATTTCTGCCAATCCCAGCAATAGGACAGGCCATTCACAAGCTTTGTTTTTGCCTGCTGACCTTGACAATGTGCCCCTGGCAATTCACATGGGTGAGTTCTCATTTTTCAGGTTTCTGCTTAATTTTTTAAAAATTTAATCTATAGTGTATTTTTTCACATTACCTTTTAGTCCCTTTATACCCTCTTCCCCCCCAGCCATCACCACACTGTTGTCCATGTCCATGAGTCCTTTTCCCTTAATCCCTCTACCTCCTAACCACCCTCCACTAGCTGTCATTTGATCTCCATCTGTGAGTCTGTTTCCATTTTCCTTGTTAATTCAGTTTGTTCATCATATTCCACATATGAGTGAAATCGTATGGTATTTGTCTTTCAGATAGGCCTTCCATATTATGCTCCTTATAGTTTTCAGTTCACCCCCTATCACTGCTGTTCGGATAGTGCACTGTGTATATACTTTGTGCTACTCACCCAATCTGTAATTGTGTTGCTCATTTATTCATTTACTTGTTAGCTATCTAAGTGCCCCACTGAGGTGTGGTCTCCGCCGCCAAGGCTGGAACAATGTCTTGTCTCTCTTGCATACACAATCTCTTTATTTGCTTACAGTCAAGATCAACAAGTATTCAGTAAATAAAAACACTAAATAAACAATAAAAAATATTCTCTGAAGCCAGTTAATTAACTACTCTGTGTCCCATCTTCATTCTGTTAAGCTATTTTTCAACACCTTACACACAAAAATGTGTAAAATATGAAATGTGTAAAAACGTTGTGAAGAAAGAGCATATAATTGCTCGTTCATTTTGTGCTGATAACTCAACAGACACATTTCA
Source organism: Phyllostomus hastatus (assembly GCF_019186645.2). Lineage (NCBI taxonomy): Eukaryota > Metazoa > Chordata > Mammalia > Chiroptera > Phyllostomidae > Phyllostomus > Phyllostomus hastatus. The sequence continues at coordinate 5,962,431 of NW_025333932.1, read as the reverse complement.
CCTACTGAATCCTTTGTGATTTCCAACAGAGTCATACACTTTTAAAAGGGCAATATTTTCTTAATAATTTCTTTTTATCTCATATTTATATTTGCAATCTCCCTTCCTTCTTTTCTCCCTCCCTTCCTTCTTTCCTTCCTTCCCTTCTTTCTTTGTCTTCCATTCTTCCTTTCTCCCTTTCTCTCTCTCTTTCTTTCTTTCATTTCTTTATTTCTCTTTCTTTCTTTCCCCTCCCTCCCTCCCTTTCCCCCTTCCTCCCTCCCTTCCTCCCTTCCTCCCTTCCTCCCTTCCTTCCTCCCTTTCTCCCTTCCTTCCTTCCTTCCTTCCTTCCTTCCTTCCTTCCTTCCTTCTGTCCTTCCTTCCTTCCAATTCCCCGACACTAAATAGGTTAACTGCTCCTTGGGAAACTTGACAAAAAATGGGTAGCAAAGAATTTAGCAAGAATCTTTTCAAATAAAACCATATCATCTTTTAAATTATTAATAAAATTAATGCTAGTTCTAGGGTGAACTAAAGTTAACATTAACAAGATAGCAATTGAATAATGTTAGGATTTCATGTGTTCATATTAATCTTACATCGGCATTCTTTATGGTGTTGTAAAGGAAGAGCCTTGATGCTTATGATCAAAATATATAAGTAAATATTGAACCATATTTGACTTCATAGGATTAGTGCCACACAGATGTTGAGTGCCAATAGTCACCAATCTTCTTTTTCAATGTCTTTGTTTTTTTAAGTATATTTCATTGATTATGCTATTACAATTGCCCCATTTTTTTCTCCCTTTTATCCTCCCAATGCCATGTATTCCATCCCCTGCCCTCCAGTATTCCCCAACTCCTTAGTTCATGTCCATGGATTATAAATATAAGTTGTTTGGGTTCTACATTTCCTATACTATTCTTAACTTCCCCCTGTCTATTTTATACCTACCAATTATGTTTTTTATTCCCTGTACCTTTCCCCTCTGATACTCCTCCTCCTCCTCCCCACTGATAACCTTCTATGTGATCTCCATTTCTGTGAATCTATTCTTATTCTAGTTGTTTGCTTAGTTTGGTTTTCATTTTTTAGGTTCAATTGTTCATAGTTGTTTGTTGTCATTTTACTGATCATATTTTTGATCTCCTCCTTTTTCATACATAAGTCCCTTTAACATTTCATATAATAAGAGCTTGGCAATCATGAACTCCTTTAACTTGACATTTTATGGGAAGCACTTTATCTGTCCTTCCATTCTAAATGATAGCTTTGCTGGATAGAGCAATCTTGGATGTAGGTCCTTGCCTTTCATGACTTGGAATACTTCTTCCCAGCCCCTTCTTGCCTGCAAGTTTTCTTTGGAGAAATCAGCTGATAGTCTTACAGGAACTCTTTTGTAGGTAACTGTCTCCTTTCCTCTTGCTACTTACTTTAAGATTTTCTCCTTCTCTTCAATCCTGGGTAATGTAATTATGATGTGCCTTGGTGTGTGCTTCCTTGGATCCAAGTTTTTTGGGACTCTCTGAGCTTCCTGAACTTTATGGAAGTCTATTTCCTTTGCCAGATTGGGGAAGCTCTCTTTCATTATGTTTTCAAATAAGTTCTCCATTTCTTGCTTGTTTTTCCTCTTCTCCTTCTGGCATCCCTATGATTCAGATGTCAGAGCATTTAAAGTTGTCCCAGAGGTTTCCCAGCTTGTCTTCATTTTTTGAATTCTTGTTTTTTCATAATGTTCCAGTTGGATGTTTATTTCTTCCTTCCGCCCCAAACTGTTGACTTGAGTCCTAGTTTCCTTCCCTTCACTGTTGGTCCGTTATATATTTTGCTTTATTTCCCTTTGTTTAGCTTTCATTTCTTCCTTCAATTTGCAACTAAGCTCTGTAGTAGACTGCCCTGTGTGGTGTGGGTACAGCTCCAACTTGGAGTTGCACAGGACCCATGCCCATGGATAGGTTCTCCTGTGGGGAATCAGCCCTGCAATGTACCTAGGCCGCTATGAGTCTTGCTTTTTGCTAAAACTCCCTCACCCTGAATTTTGTACATCTATTGCAAAGCAACTTCTTAAAAACCATGCTAAACCTTTCAAGGATGAGTGTAACCAGTTCCACTACTTTTGTCTTTTCATTTGCAAATATCCCTCTTCTGTGATGTGAGTAGCAGTATTGGCTCCTTTGTTTTCTATAAAAGGTAACCACCTAAAGCGAGCCTGTGCATAGTTAATGATGAACTTCTTGTAAGGTGCCCAGTAAGACAATAAAGGCTCATTGGAGCAAGGGCTGAGGTTTTTGCTCCCGTTGAGAGAAAAGCCATGCTGTCCCTTTTCCTCCACCAGACTCAATAGTCTGCGTGAATGTCTCATTTCACCCATAATGACGTGGACACTGAGGACCGGTGTGTGCATCAGAGCTCAGTCAGTTCTGTGAGCATCCTAATTATCAGTGTTTTGAACGCTGCATCAGATAGGTTTTCTATCTGCTCATCACTTAGCTTCTTTTTCTGGTGTTTTGATCTGTTCTTTCATTTGGGCCATATTTCTTTGCCTCAGCACACCTGTTATGTCGTAAGGGGGTGGAGTCTTAGACATTTGCCTAGGCAGGGCAACACTCTTTGCTAGGTTGTGGTTTTGTCTGTGAGGTAGTGGTTACAGAGAGAACAATGCCACTTGCTTGTTCTGCTCTAGACCCACTTTCCACCACTTCCCTCACTTCCCACAAGCAGATTGTGCCCTTCTAGGTGCTGATTCACAGGTGGGCATATTTGTGTACGTTCTAGGACCCTGTGGGTCTCTCCAAAGAACTCTCCTGTGAGCCTGGAGTTTCTCTCACTTTCACAACCCCCACAGAATTTTACAGCTAGAGGTTTTGAGTCTTTGGTTTCCCGGTCAGCTAGCCCCACCTGTCCCATGCAGTCCAGTGTCTTGCTTCAGGTCCTTTCCTCCTGGCTGCCTATCTCTGTCCCCTATCAGTCTGGATGAATATTTCTTTAACTCCTTGGTTGTCAAAATTCCATGCAGGTTTCCCTGGCAATTCTGGTTGTTGATTGTTTTTAAATTGGTTGTTATCCTTCCTTTGGTTGTGTGAGGAAGTGAAGCTTTTCTATGTATGCCTCCATATTGATTGGGATGCTTCAGTCAATCTTTGTTTTGTATGGAGGTATACCAACCGCTTACTCACTCTTACAAATTTAAAATGTTTCTTTTAAAATGTACTTGTTTATGATTTACCTAAAGATTTTCCAAGATTAATCAAACATGTCATTTATGATTACCCTTTCTTTCCTTTCATTCTCCAGCAAACATTAATTAAACACTTGTGATGTACCAGGCAGTGTGGGGACACAGGATGTTGGCTATGGTAAGAACTTCTCAGAGTAAAGTCCCTTTTATTTTCTACTTTCACAATCTGTTGGGAACTGCCCTGCTTGGTATCAGAAACTGTAACCCCCGCCAAGGCTAAGGCTGAGGGAGTGGCCTTGGACTGTAAACCAGCAAGGAGACAAAAGCTTATCTCCCTGGCAGGAGTGCTGCTTCTGCTGCTTCATTCATAACTGAACCCCAAAGCTTGGTCAGTTAGCCAATGACGGGTAAGATTCCCCAAGCGGGGGATGATCTAAGACAGGCACGATCAAGTGGGAGGCCCCCAAGAAAGGACTTTGGGGGCTACAGCAAAAGAGGGTGATGGACTCTCACTCCTCAGCTGTGATATAGCCTGAGTCCTCACCGTCTGGGAGAAAATCTCCTTATCCCTTGGCTGCCTTACTTCCCTTGCTCTACCTAAGCCAGAAACAATGACAGGGTGGTGCAGCTCTGTGCTGAAAAGGGTGGGTTCCCCTGGTGATCAGGCCTAAGAAAGAATATGTAAACTGCTGTGAAACCTGCTTTGTTTAGAATGCTCTCAGTTGAATGATAAGGGTCCAAGGAAGAAGTAAGTTTGTTCTTTAAAGTTTTACAGCTCTTTGATCCTGACTCAGAATAGGCCCTCAGACTTCCTTGCTATCTATTGTTTGATCCTTACTTCCTAGCAATGGGTAATGAGCTTTTACCTGAATTCTTATTTCAAAGAAAACAAAAAAAAAAGCCTCTCCGGAGGGGGAACCGGGCGCTCTCCCCACCAGGGAGGGTTGCTGGTGAGGCACCCTCCAGGAGAGAGAGTGGCCAAGGTGATCCCCACGTGAGGTGTGGCCCTGCTGTTCCTATTCCCCCACAGGACTTGGTTGTCTCTGTGTATGTTTTTAGCATGTTTTGACGAGCATCCACAGCCTAGATGGATACTGCAGGCTGGTATCCTCATCAACAATCCATGAACAGATTTTCAAATTTTCATTTTTCTGTCATATTGACTCAAAGATATTTCTTGCCACATACAAAGTATTTTCTAAAAAGTAATTATTTGAATTCTTATTTTAAAATTAGATATAAGAATATAGGATTGTGAAAGGAAGTTTTAAAAGTACAGAAAGAAAAAAAGAAAAAATGTCACATAAAATATCACTGATTAGAAATCTTTCAGTGTCGCAGGTTCGATTCCCAGTCAGGGTACATGCCTGGGTTGCAGGCCACAGCCCCCAGCAACTGCACATTGATCTCTCTCTCTCTCTCTCTATCTCCTTCCCTTCCCTCTCTAAAAATAAATAAATAAAATCTTTAAAAAAAGAGAAATGTTTCTATCATTTCAATCATTTTTCTAAATATATGTGCATGAATACATATATAACTATACTATTTGTTTAAAATGATTTTATATGTATAGGTAGTTGGTAACTATTTTCACATAATTATCTATTGTGAACGTATATGAATATATGAATAACTGAAAGTATTTATTAGAAATATACATGATTACCACAGTTATTACAATCATTTATTTAACCAATATTTTCCTGCATTATAATTTTCTCAATCTCTCACACAAATCACTCTGGTGAATATGTGTATGCATACATTTCTTTAATTATTTCTTAAGGCAAACTTTCTGAAAATTTAACTGCCAAATATTAATAATACCTTACTAATTGCTTTCAATGTATTTACTCAATACTTGCTATATATATTACATATTACATATATATTTGCTTTATATATTTTTAATCATCTAATCCTTAGAACACACCCATGAGGTAGTCACTAATATATTGATGTATTGAAAGGTTGTCAATTGTAAGAAACACCTTTAATATATGCAGTTTAAAAAGAAAATAAATTTTGCCAATTAATTTCTTTGAAATATTTATATATGCACCTTGAAATTAATAAAGTATAGTGATTTACTTAAGATTCTATTATGTTTAAGTACATACATGGCATTGAAACTTAAGCCAACTGATTTCAGAGTCTATAATCTTACCCACACAGCTTTATTTTCTTACCAGAATGTACCTCATTTTTAAACTTTTAACACTAAAGTGTCTTCTAGGAAGATTGTAGATATTTGTATTTCCACCAGCAGGGTTCAAAAATTAAAAAACAAACAAAACATGGTCCTGCATATCTTTATCAATATTGAGTACTATCTTTGTATGCTTTATCTGTGTGAAAGGCTAAAAGATATACTTTAATTTGCATCTGTTTTATTACTGATGAGGTAAATATTTCTGTTAAACATTTATTGACCATTTATATATCATCTTTAAAAATTAAAGTTGTTTATTCATTTCTTTATACATTAAGGTTGTTCATCATTACAAATGTTTTCTTTTCTTGTTCCTTTTTAGTCCCTTTTATCTACCCTTCCAAGACCTCCACTGGATAGTACTGAACCTTATATGAGCTAGAGGTTTTATTCCTATACACACATACAATTTCATTTAAATGAAACACTTTAAATATCTCTGTAACATTTTAATTTCCAGCATCACTAATCTTGTGCTTTGGGGTCATTGTTAAGGAAAATAAGAGTGACTTAAACACAAACACTGTGATTCCTGGACAGTCATTCTGAAAACCGAGAAATGGTTAAGTGACCTTGAGGTGGGGAACATATACACAGTGGATACTCTGGACAAACAGATGATTCACTTCTGGGTGGGACAGAGCAGTACAGCATGAGAATTCATTATGCCAGTCAGGAAACTCATGATTTAAAATGTATGAATTAGGTTTCCACACAAGATGGAAGAGTAGGTAGATATACATTGCTTCCTCACACAACCAAAAGAAGGATAACAACAAATTTAAAAAAATTAGAATTACCAGAAAAACATTCATCCAGACCAGTAGGAGGGCCTGAGACAGGCAGCCAGGGCAGAGTGGTGATCCCACATTTGCATTCAGATAAACCTGGAAGAACAACTGGGGAGGAAGACAGACAGTGCAACCCAGGGTTCCAGCACAGAAATAAAGCCTCAAAACCTATGACAGGAAAAACCTGTGGGGGTTGTGGTGGCAGGAGATCCTCCCAGACTCACAGGAGAGTTCATTGAAGATACCCACAGGGTCCTAGAATGTACACAAACACATCCACCTGGGAATCAGCACCAGAAGGGCCCAATTTGCTTGTGGGAAGAAGAGGAAGTGAATAAAACCTGGCTGAGAGATGAACAAGTGGCATTGTTCCCTCTTGGACCACTCCTCCACATACAGCACCACAAGAAAGCAACATAGATTTCTCCGCTCTTTACTATGTAACAGGCACACTGAGACAAAAAAAATATATATATGGCCTAAATGTAAGAACAGATCAACACTCCAGAAAAAATACAACTAAGTAATGAAGAGATAGCCAACCTATCAGATAATAGAGTTCAAACAACAGGTAATCAGGATGCTGACAGAAATGGTTGAGTGTGGTTGCAAAATAGAGGGAAAAATGAAGGCTATGAAAAGTGAAATAAAGGGAACCAATAGTGAAGGGAAGAAAATGCGGTCTCAAATAAATGGCTTGGAAAAAAAGGAAAACATAAACATTTGACCAGAACAGAATGAAGAACAAAAATTAAAACAACAACAATAACAACAAACAAACGAGAAGAGGTTTAGGAACCTCCAGGACAACTTTAAATGCTCTGACATCTGAATCATAGGGATGCCAGAAGGAGAAGAGGAAAAACAAGCAAGAAATGGAGAACTTATTTGAAAACATAATGAAAGAGAGCTTCCCCAATCTGGCAAAGGAAATACACTTCCATGAAGTTCAGGAAGCTCAGAGAGTCCCAAAAAACTTGGATCCAAGGAAGCACACACCAAGGCACATCATAATTACATTACCCAGGATTGAAGAGAAGGAGAAAATCTTAAAGTAAGTAACAAGAGGAAAGGAGACAGTTACCTACAAAAGAGTTCCTGTAAGACTATCAGCTGATTTCTCCAAAGAAAACTTGCAGGCAAGAAGGGGCTGGAAAGAAGTATAAAGTCATGAAAGAAAGGACCTACATCCAAGATTGCTCTATCCAGCAAAGCTATCATTTAGAATGGAAGGACAGATAAAGTGCTTCCCATAAAATGTCAAGTTAAAGGAGTTCATCATCACCAAGCCCTTATTTTTTTTTTCTGGATGCTAGAAGTGTCTTTATTTTTTTAAATTTTATTTTAATCATTGTACAAATACAGTTTTCTGTCCTTTACTCCCATCCCACCCACCCATCCCTCCCCACTGCCCTCCCATTCCCACCCCACTCCCCAGTTTTTGTCCATGTGTCCTCTATACTTGTTCCTATATATCCTTTCCCTTTCCCCTGAAATTCCCCTGAAATTCCCTCCCCTCTGGTCACTATTATATGAAATGTTAAAGGGACTTATGTAGAGAAAAAGGAGAAGATCAAAAATACGAACAGTAAAATGACAACAAACTCATAACTATGAACAACTGAACCTAAAAAATAAAAACCACACTAAGCAAACAACTAGAATAGGAACAGATTCACAGAAAAGGAGATCACATGGAGGGTTATCAGTGGAAAAATGGGAATGGGGAGAGTGGGGGAAAGGTACAAAAAATAAGAAGCATAAATGGTAAATAGAAAATAGACAGGGGGAAGTTAAAAATAGTGTAGAAAATGGAGAAGCCAAAAACTTATATGTATGACCCACAGACATGAACTAAAATGGGGAATGATGGTGGGGGGATACAGGATGGAGGGGATTAAAAGGGAGAAACAATGGGGCAATTGTAATAGCCTAATCAATAAATCTATTTTAAAAACTTATGAATTAACATGCAATTTTTTCTTTAATATTTTCAACCACAGTTGAACATGGTAACTGAAACTGAAAAGTAAAACCACAGATAAGGGGTTATTACTATAAGATGTTTTTAATTACAAACTCAAATACCATTTTTAGTATAACAAATGGGGTGGGAATGCTCATGGGATGGGCTCTGCAAGGAGGAGAGGAATAAAGGGGGGGAAAGGGGACAACTTTCCCTTTAACAGCATATCTATAAAATATATTTAAACATAGTTCAGAGTATATTTTCTGTCCATAGTTATAAGAAACAATAAATAATTAAGAATTTATAATAATTAAAATAATCAGAAGACCTGCCCGAGTTTAGAAATTCTCAGTATATTTCTTAATAGACCATAGGTCAAATAAGAAATCACAATGAAGTTTTAAATGATTTTAAAACTTCCTTTAAAATCGTTTAAAGGAAAGATTCTGAAAAGAGATATAATATAAATCTTTTGAAGGAAGGATTCTGAAAAGAGATATAACACTGATTCTGAAAAGAGATATAACATAAAAACTTGTGAGATTTAGCTAAAGCAATGCTTAGAGTGATATGTACTTTTAAGTGCATATGTTTAAAAATGTAAAACTAAAAATCAATTATCTAAGTTTCCATATCAAGAAAATAGAGAAGCAAATAAGACCAAAAGAAAGAAATGTGGGCATAATAAGGAGCAAGAATAAATAAAATAAAAAATACATACAGAAGATAAAAATTAACAAAGTATAAAATGTGTTATTTGAAATTATTAATAAAATTGATGAGTTCTGGCAAGTCTAAATAACAAAGATAAATTTTCAATATCAGAAATAAAAAGGGGACTTTAAAAAAGATGGTACAAACATTAAAATGATAGAGTATTAATAATCTTATGCCAATAAATCTAAAAATGTAGATAAATACATTTCTTAAATTACATACATTACACAATTTATCAAAATGAAATAGGAACACAATAAAATAAATGGGATCAGGATGAAGGCTTTCAAAGCTTAACTAATATATACATATCTACAATCATGTCATGTATTTTGGGGATAAAAAGAGGATTTTTTAAAATTTGCTTTCTGGTAAAATCTGGAACCCAGTATAGCTCTGGAGCAGAGAGATGGGAATCAAACCCTCCTTCCAGGCATTGTATATCATTTGGGGTTTTTACCTAAACCTATACTGTGTTGGAAATGAAAAACCTCACAGTGTCTGATAATCTGTACCATCTGAAAATTGACAGCTTATTTGCATAAGCAGGCATTTGTTTCACCTATGACTACTTCCTGTTAATAATGGTAACCATGCACATGACAAATGAGCTATTCCAGAGGTCATGGAATAAAAAAAAAATTACAGAGGGAATGAAGATACTTGATGTGGCATTTTGTTAAGTTAATTTTAAACCACACAGTAAAAAGCATGGGGAAATGATAGAGTAAGTTTCCACATCTGGAATAGAAAACAAGTGGGATAAAAAAACCCCCACACACCCTGAATTTGGGGGTATATAATGTTCTTGTGTCCTATCTCTCTTTCTACCACATTAGAGTTCTTGCTGGTTGAAACAGCCAAATCTAAGATTCGAATAAGGGAGCCCATAGGCAGAAGGTGTCCTGAGCCAATAACATCCATTTTCTTTATCAGCAAGACAGAAAGACAAATATGTGGTCAGTAATAGTTTGCTGATTAGTTTGATGAACACCCAAGGAATTTATACATTTCTTGGTACAAGGTCAGAGGGGACCAAAAATGAGTTTCATCAATGGGTGTCTGAATTAAAATTTGACTATTAGATGCTTATGTATATCTAATGTGGACTCAATATTTTAGTCCCTCTGTCATATTTAGTCTCAGGTGCCTCAGGATTATGCAGTATTTCATGGTCCTTCCATGCCTCTCTATGCTTAAAACATCCATGCTCTACTGACCTTACACCTTGCAGTGTATACTTACCTTATACTTAACATATCTTATGAATCTGCTCAAGTCATAAACTTTTGGCTTGCTAGAGACTTATTTATACTTAAAACACATTTTAAAATATGCATATCTTTTATTTATGACATTTATCTAATAGCATTGAATATTATCAAAAGAAAGGGGGGAGTCAGATGTGTGCACATTAAAACACTAATGAGTGAGATAGGTAGATAATTTGATTTGGGAGTGAATGTGAAGGGGACATATGAGTCAAAACTTCTTAGGTTTCCAGCCTGAGATTTCAGGTGATAAAATCCACTGATTTAGATAATATAGGGATCAAGATCATGATAGCTGAAATGTTTATTATGGATGAGAGCTCCCAGGGAAAGCTGTGAATGAAACTATGGGAAAACCAAAAGTATAGAAATTGGTAAGAAAAATATCCCCTAGTCAGGATAGTGTATGGGGTGTGGAACATTCCCTCTCATTGAAGCCAAAAGACCGAGTCATTTCAAGAAGGATGGCATGATCTACTATATCTAATATAAAGATTAGGTCCAGTAGTCATTTGGGAAAAAGTGCTTAATAGGTTGTGTGGTAGAGTAACTTTTTGTTGGATTAATTAATATTTTGTCCTTATTGTAATATTATTCAATATGCTCATATCCCATGTTATTCCTAGACTTAAAAAACTTCTAGGGGGAAAGAAGAGCCCCTTGAAGTTTCTCACAGTCTTTTTTGAAAGCCTAGATTATAGTAGAACTCATAGATGAAACAGAAGAGAGGTAGTTATTTGAAAGAAAAAAGAGAATGACATTTCCACCGTATTCAAAATGGGAAGGGATAGGTGATCCTTCAGGACATGGAACCCTCTCCCCACTTTGTTCTGTGTTCTGTGTAGACTCTATACTTCAGAGTGTATGACTGAATGATGTAGCCATTTATGCTGGAACCTAAGTGCCAAGGTTTTCATCCTCAACAAAGGTATCTTGTCCCCAGGTCTGAGTGACCCAGTGCTACAGAAGATTTCAAGGGTCTCCCCACTTCAAGTTCTTGGAGGATCCTATAGGACAGAGATTGATTATACTAAGATCTGGGTCAAATATGATTTATTATTAGATTTAAGTTGTTTTAAAGAATAGAATTAAATTGTAATACTTCTTATATTTTATGTATATTTGAGGTTGTAGATCAAGATTCCTATTTTCTGCAATTAGAAAATTAAGCAAGTGGGAAGTCAGTAACAGTTCCAATAAGAGCAGTGAGAAAGGAGATTGAAATAGACTGAATAGAGAATAGGAGGTAAGAAAGTTTGAGAGGAGAAGAAAGAAGTTGAATGAAAGAGAGTAGAAGAGACTTGATCATGCGTACTGGCTGTGAAAAGAAATCAGCAGAGAGAAGAAAACAGAGATGAGGAAAAGGGCTTGGGAAGATCTCCATGTAAGCAAATTGTGTAGATAATACTGTTTTTCCCCAAGTTGAATGCATCTTCACATTGAGGATACGTTCATCTCTAACTGGGTTTTAATCCGCTATAACCTAAACTTCCTTAACTGCTGGACTTCCTTTGTTGTTACAAGGCCAGTCAGCCCTAACCTGTTCTCTTTCTCTCTTGTCCTTAGGCTGTTCTCCAAAGACACAAGGTCAATTTAATTCAATTTAACTGATTTGACCTGCTGGTATTTATTGATTGCTTGGTCACTGATTAAGCACTTCACCGTCCTACCTGCTCAACTTCCTAATTGTCTGAAGCTTCTTCTTCTCTTGGACTTGGAAAGAATCACTGTCAGGCCATTCAGGTTGCCAGATCTGTAGGAAGAATACTCCTTTCATGAAACTGTGGATGAACACACAGTTGTTAGTTTGCTTTTATAATGGGAGTCACACTTCACAATTTTCCATGTATGAATTTTGGAGAGAAAGGGCTTCACGTCTACAGCATGAAGTCAGAACTGATTTCAGTTTATGGCTTATTTGCCAATGGAAGATAAAAACTTGTTAAAGACAATAAATGACAGCCTCAATTTTGTTTTGGGTGGGTGTGGGGCAAGATCAAAATATCTTCCTAAAACAGAACATCATTTTATGCTTTTAATTTAGATGAAGATATTTGGCCATTTTCTGCCTAAGATAATATACTTTTATCAAAATTTGATGGCATTGGCTCTTCTGTGTTTTTGACAGCTGGTTGAGCCAAGTGGGGGATTTGCCTCTGTGTGCACAGGGAACAGAAGTCCAGCCCATCTACTAATTAATATCTGCTTTGGTACTGACTGTGATGTGAGTGTTTCACTGAGCCACAGTTTGTAAACTGAACCTAAAATGAAATGACAAATACACATTCTGAAGAGTTATTAATATATGGAGAACACTGAGTGCAGGGGCCATGTGTTAAAAAAGATAACTATTTTTATTAACAGTAATTATCCGAGAGCTGCTGAATGGTGTCCACCTCAGTCACTTCTGAGGGGTGAGAGGTGGAATATTTACCATGATCAACATAATCTACTCCAAATATTAATTCCTACTTTGTTTGTTCAGTTTATGTAAAACAAATCCTACTCTGCTCCCCTCAAATTATATCTAAATCTAATTTGTTTATTCATCCATTTGCTTATTGAGTAAACACTAACATTTTAATATATTACAAGCTAGTTAAGCATGGGGACAGTTAGGAGCCTTTTCAGGGATCACAGAGCGTTTGAAATATTGGGTTTATATTGAACACGTGGCTCAAAAAGTTTCCATCTAGTTTCTTAGTAAAGTTTTTCAAGATGCTCCACCACCACCCTCCAGTTCATTGTTTCTTCACTGTTGCTCCTACGGTTGGTTCTTGCACTGTCCCATTGTGTTAATGTTAAACATTCAGATGCCTGTCCATTCACTTGCATAATGAGTTCTCAGATGGTGCCTTTGACCCCTAGCACTGGAAAGATGCTCAATAAATGCATGAATGAAGTCATAAATAAATAGCATTCTGAATAAATTGATGAACAACAATAGAGAGGTCCAGGAACAACTTGAAGGCAGGCATGAACACTTCTAGGCATTGTCTAAATTAGCTATTTCACTGGGGACCAAGAACAAAAGAATGACCCTGGGGGAACTGAGTTGCATAGAGCTCTTTCTTCCTCCTGGGATTCACTTCTCTACCCACCACCTACCCCTATTCACCTAGAACGATCTTATTTAAGGATTTTCAACTTGGACTACTTTTTAAGTTATAGTTGATATACAATATTAAAAAACAACCAGAGAATCTCAATAGGCATTTCTCCAAAGAATACATAAGATGGCCTACAGAAAAGATGTTCAACATCACTAATGATCAGGGAAATGCAAATAAAAACTACAATGGGCTATCACCTCACACCCCTTACAGTAGCTATTATCAAAAGGACAATAAAAAATAAGTGTTGGTATGGATGTGGAGAAAAACAAACCCTCATGCCTGTTGATGGAATTGTGAATTGGTGCAGCCACTATGAAAAAAGGTATGGAGGTTCCTTAAAAATTAAAAAAAGAACTATCAACACTGGCATATATCACTCAGTTGGTTGGAGCTTTGAAGGGCTGTGGGTTCAATTCCCAGTCAGAGCACATAGCTAGGTTTCTGGGCGAGTCCCTGGTCCAGGCGCCAGCAATCCATTGATGCTTCTCTCTCGCATAAAGTTTCTCTATCTTCCTCTCCCTCTAAAAAGCAATGAAAAACTATCCTCAAGTGAGGATATAAAAAAAAGAACTATCAGACAACTCAGCAACTCCACTTTTGGCTATTTATCCAAAGAAAACAAACATACTAATTCAGAAAGAGATACACACTCTCATGTTCATTGCAGCATTAGTGTCCATCCATAGATGAATGGATAAGAAGATAAGGTATATGTACAATGGAATGTCTTTCAGCCATGAAAAAGAATGAAATCTTGCATTTTGTGACATGGAAAGAACTAGAGAGTATTGTGCTAAGTGAAATAAGTCAGATGGAGAATAACTCCAAGCATTCTTGCTCAGTAACAGTGAGTGATTTAGTGACTATAGCAGAGGCTGAGAGGAAAATCCCACAGGGCTGCAAAGCAACATAGACCAGGACCTAATCCTATCCTGTAAGAGCAATTTTGCCCGAGGGGATCTAATCAGTGAATAGGGGCACTGTAGGCCACAAAGCTCCAAGTACAAAAATAATCTTTCTGGATTATTACAATAATTCTTTAGGGTAAAACTGGATGTATCAATGGTAAGAAAGAAAAAATAATTTCAAGATATTTTGGAGTTTGAATGAATAGTAATAAGGTTACCTTTTACTAAGCATTTACTGTCCACCAGTCTTAAAAGCTTTACGTGTTTTATCCTTTTTCCTTTTAAATTTAAACTCTTATCATGTGGGTGTCTATTTTATAAGTAGAAACTAGAAACTCTGAGGAGATCAACAGCCTGCTCACATCCACAGAGTTTATAAGCCACAGGGATGAGGTTTAAGCTAAGGTAAGTCTAAGGCCCAAACCCTTATTTACATAGAGCACAGGGAGATGGGAACTAATGATCATCCCACCATTTTAGTCTTTGTAGCTAAAGATGATGATATTTGAAAAGATCTGGTAGGACACTTGGAAATCACATTTTGAGTGAAGATGATTATTTTGGATTTGTGTGTGTTTTGATACAGGTCTCCAGTATATTATCAGTAGATCTTAGGGAATAAAATTCTGGTTTAGTTCACTCTACTGTATATTGGAAATTTTTGAATTAGAGTTTGCTTCAAGAATTCAGTCCAACATACCACAAGAACTCAATAAATGTTGTTGTTATTATTATTACTATTTGATTTAAAAAAGCAACAATATGTTTATCATTGCTAATGTGCATGCCTTTGTTTTCAGCCATTCCAATAAATTTCCTGTATTTGATTGGAAATTATTTTCTTCTACCCTTTAAGGAAAATAGTGTATTAATAACAACAATGTAAGTTATTCTTAATTGAGTCCTATATGTCAAACTCTGTGTAAACATCTTATATACATTGTTTCATTGACTTAATTCAATAAGTACATGTAAATCATTTAATGCTGAAGGCAGATTTCAGAAATACTTTTTGTCATTAATATGTAGTTCATGGATGAGTTTCAGGAAATGATGAACTTTTAAAAATTCTAGATAGTGTATGTGTGCCAATGTGCATTTTATCAATTCTTCAATGGAGTCTATCACTCATTCTCCCTCACTTAAATGATTAAAAATCACTGCTCTACAAGTAATGATTTAAATCCTATTTAGAAAGGAGCAGAGTTCATTAAATGTGCTAAAAATTAAATAATAATATAGATAACAAATCCTTCACCTTCATGCAAAATTGTATATTGTAACTAGCTCCTTCTTCCATATTTAAACCAGACCTAAGTCATTAACAAATTCCTAATGGAAAGTTTATAGCACATGTTTAATTATAATAGGATTCTAAAGTCAGTCCAGGGGCTGAGAAGATTCTGTTCTTTTTCCAAATCCCCCCCAAAAATCCTCAGTGTTTCAGAACAAGGGAACATGAACAATCCTTTGAGGCTAGGTTTTCAATATTAAGCTGGTAGTTCACAGTCTCTGGTTCTCATTTTGTTTATATTATTTATGCTAATACTGTAATAGCTTTATCTTCTTAACCAAATATAGGGTCCAATGTGAGATTTAAAACTTGCTGGTGATACACAAAAGGGAGGAATTAATATTATTTCCTGCTAGTCATAGTTGCTAGGCAGAATCTCAAAAGAAGCGGATAAAGGACTTTCAATACTTCTTTAAGATTTTTCCCTGTGGTGAGTAGTTAACACGTCAAATTTTTCTGTATTTCTTTTTCAATTAAAAAGGTTAATTGTGGAGTCTGGCCAAGATGGAGGGATAGGTAGAAACCCTTTGCTTCCTTGCACAACCTAAAGGAGGATAACAACCAATCTAAAATCAATAAACAACCAGAAGTGTCAGAAAATCAAGCTGATGGAACTCCGACAACCAAGGAATGAAAGAAATAACCAGACCAACCAAACCATAAGATGTGTGGATGGAGAGAACCCATATCAAAGCTACAGACTCTGTGGGTGGGGTTAGATTAACAGGAAACTGAGACTCAGAGCTGACTGTGGACTATGGTGGGGGTTGCTGCAGTAGGAGAAACCCCCATTCTCACAGGAGGGTTCCTTAGAAAGTGGGGCTACAGCAGAGCAGGTGATCTGCATTGTTTCCTCTCTGGCCCATCCCCCAAAGACAGCACTGCAACACAGCAAGGAAGGTTGTCCTGCCTTGGTGAATGAATACCTAAGACCCCACCCCCTCACAACTTAGCAGGCACCCTGAGACAAAGAAATAGGGCTCAAGTGAAAGAACAGAGCAAAACTACAGAAAGAGAGCTAATTGATGAGGAGAGGGCCAACCTATTTGATGGAGAGTTCAAAGCCCTGGTAATCAAAATCCTCACAGGGGTGATTGAGCTTGGTCACAAAATGAAAGAACAAATGAAGGATACCAAAAGTGAAAAAAAGCAAAATATTCAGGGAACTAACAGTGATAAGAAGGAAAGCAGGACTCAAATCAATGATTTGGAAGAAAAGGAAGATATAAACATACAACAGGAACAGAATGAAGAAACAAGAATTCAAAAAAACTGAAGAGAAGCTTAGAAACCTCTGGGAGGTTTAAACATTCCAATATCTGAATTATAGGTGTGCCAAAAGGAGAAAAACAAGAGCAAGAAACTGAAAACTTATTTGAAAACATAATGAAGCAAACTTCCACAATCTGGCAAAGGAAATAGACTTCCACAAAGTCCAGGAAGCTCATAGAGTCCCAAAGAAGTTGGACCCAAAGAGGAATGCACCAAGGTACATCATCATTAAGTTACCCAAGATTAAAGATAAAGGAAGAATCTTAAAGCAGCAAGAGAAAAGGAGACAGTTACCTACAAAGAGTTCCTACAAGACTATCAGCTGATTTCTCAAAAGAAACCTTACAGGCAAGAAGGAACTGGAAAGAAATATTTGAAGCCATGAAAGGCAAGGACCTACATTCAAGATTGCTCTATCCAGCAAAGCTATCACTTAGAATGAAAGGACAGATAAAGTGTTTCCCAGATAAGGTCAAGTTAAAAGAGTTCATCATTACCAAGCCCTTATTGTATGAAATGTTAAAGGGATTTACCTAAGAAATAGAAGAAGATCAAAAACTATGAACAGCAAAATGACAACAACCTCACAACTATCAACAAATGAACCTAAAAAGAGAAAAACAATGAAACAAAAACTAAGCAAACAACTAGAACAAGAACAGAATGAAAGAAATGAAAATCACGTGGAGGGTTTTCAGTGGAGAGGGGGAGGGGAAGAATAGGGGAAAAAGTATGGGGAATAAGAAGCATAATTGTTAGGCATAAAAAGAGGGAGAGGTTAAGAATGGTATAGGAAATAGAGAAGCCAAAGAACTTATATGTACAACCCATGGACATGAACTAAGGGTGGGGGGATGCTGGAGGGTTGGGGAGTGCTGGGAGAGGGGGGATAAAGGGGAAAAATGGGAAAACTGTAATAGCATAATCAATAAAATATACTTTAAGATAAATTTAAAAAGTTAATTGTGATTTCTATTTTCACAGCAATGTGTCTTTTTTTTTAAATAATGTTCTGTTATTTGTCTAATTGTCTAACCCATTCAATCTAGTGATAAGGAAGACCAAGTCAGGCACTATTTAATGGTCATAGTGATGGTCCCATTCTGTCTTCTGGGTCTTTTCTCTGTATTTCAGTATCACGGTAAAGGTGACACGAAGGTTTCTTTGAGCTCTCACAATCTGTGAGTTTTTAAAACATCTCTTGTTGACTAGGACCAGAGTTTTAGATCTTGAAAGTATTTGAAAGTCATCCATAAGCATCAGGAATTAACTTCCTGTCTCAGATTACAGCATTAGACGATCAGCAGTGTCTACCTCAGGCCTCAGCATCTAATCAGGCACTTCACCCTGACAGGAGAGAACATGGATTTTGCTCCTGTGACTTATGTGTGATATGCACATGCAAGTATTATGTCATGAGGCCTCAAAGGAAGTTCCTCTCAGGATTGTGCCCTGGTGATGGGTAAGACGGTTCCAGTTAGCTGTTACAGAAATGATGATTGGGTTCTTTTGAACAAAGTAATAAGGGGAAAAAAAGGAAAAGGGTGATATATTAGAAAGAATTTTTACATTTTTTTTATCTATCTAAAAGGGTTCTATATAGTCTGTTGGTTTACTTTGTATTTTGTTGAAAATCTGTTTTTATTTACCTTTCCATGGTGTAATTTATTTTTCTGTATTGGCATCACCATGCTTTTGAACATACCTTTTCACAACTAACTTTGTAGTAATTACCTTCTCAGTGTGGAGGTATACCGGACACTGATAAAAAGAGGAAGACGTAATACTGGAAAGGTAGATGCTCAGAAAGAACAGTGAAATGTAAAGTTCAAGGTCACAGAGACCAGCCACTTCTTAAAGAAGTTTTCATATAAAAAGAAAATCAATCAATCAATTATTATTGAAATTCTTTTTAAAGCATCTGGAGGTTAAACAATAAAAAAGAGACAATCTGTGACTTTAGAGACACAAATGGGAATTTTTAACTTTGAAATGTCTTAAAAAACTTAAAGCAATTTGTGTTAGGAGCTTTTAGTTTACTCAGTTACCTCACATTCTTTTACATAAATATTTTTTCCAAGGAAATTTCCCCATCTAATCATTAGCCATCGCTTCACTTTGATGTGTGTAACACAAAACATGTAATTTGTAACAGAAGCTTGTATGAAATGGAGACAGAGATAAATGACCTCACAACAAAGAAAAGAAAATGTTGGAACACTTTAGCAATAAGAAAGCATTCCTTGAAGATCCCATTTGTGGGAAAATGGTCCCAATCATTCATTTTTTTATATGAATGTAGGGGTTTTGTTTGTTTGTTTGTTTTTGATACCAAATTAAAAAAATTAAAAACTAAAACTTTGTCTCCTCAAGGGCTACATCTGAAAAGGGAGATTCATAGAATTTATTTTTCACACATCAGCTCTAAAGTCCTCACAGATGTCTTTTTCTAAAAAGATACATGTTTTCAAAAACTACATTTAGGAATCATTTGCTAAATTTTATAGGTGGTATGACTACTAAAAAATAAAGCAACACATTGTAGCCATTCATCAAAAGTTAATTTCTCTTCTGCCGGTTGGGTTGTGAATGTTAAAATGTAAGAATAAATGGGCAGGGCCATACATACTTGAGAAACTGGGGTGCATGGAGTTTGTACTTCTAGCTGCACTGTTTCTCCATGAACAACCCTACCACATGTCTCAGATTCAGCTGATTTTATTTTCAGAAGACAAAAGGTGCCCAATCCTTCACCACACAGGTGCTTTAATGAGCTGGGGTTATTTTATCTGTTAGCTTACACGAAATCAACAGGGAAACTCACCCTTTAACTCTCTGTTAAGTCTGGACACATTGGGAGTAGGGATATAAGTTTATCTGTGTTCCTATCATATATAATAAATATCCTGTAATGGTTCTTTTTCTGTCAGTTTTGCTTGACCTGAAAACTTTTAATAGGATCTAAAATGTGTCATGCTTGAGCAATTACTGTCAAATAGCAATCAAGGTGCTATGTTTAAAACTTACTTGAAAGCTGGGCAACAGCACATTCCTAAGCAATATTGAATAAAATGCAGACTTCCCAGTAATTTCTAGTAACATAGTTGTTGGATTATACAAATACATGCTGAAAAATATAGGGAGTAAGTGCAACACTTAGAAAGTTTGCTTGGGTTTTGTACTTTAACCAAAATAGCTCAAATCTTTAAAATTTGGTTACCTTTAGACATGTGTTCTTAAAAATAGATAAATACATGTGTTTATAATATTAATTCAAAATATGTTCACTAACTTCATACAACATACAAAGTTCTGAATTACTTTATGCTACTAAATAAATGTTATTAATAAGCTAAGTTATTAATGTTATTAATAAGCTATTAATAACATTTATAAAGCTCCTATCCAAGGAAAGTATTTATTAGAAATGAATGATCTATATCAATATATTTTTAAATAAATTTGGAGAACTAATATTATGCTGCATTGGGCTGGAAGACAACCTACAGATTGTAAATGCTTAAATATATCATATTGGTTGTTAAAACATTGTTTAAGTGACATATATATAATGATAGGCTCCCGATTTTCAGATGCTCATCAGCTTTTTCCTCTAACTTTGGAGAGGTTGTACAATATTTGATACTTCGATTGCTCATTTTATGGAAGACAGCAGTTAGCTATCGGTTAATAGAAATAGTGTACCTGACTGCATACAGTGAGTTTTGAATCTTCTTATAACCACATGTAAAAGTGCACCCTGCTAGGAACTCTGCTATTCATGCTGAGGTTTAAACACCAGAATTGGGTTCCCAGTGGATTTTCACTTTCCAAGTACTTAATGCAGCTTTAGGTGTCTCAGGGGCAAACTGAACTGGCCACTGAATATCCTTTTCAAGGGGAGTTAACAATGGCTTAGTTCTACCTCTCATGAAATACAGGATTCATGTTTTTCTCTCTTAAAATTTAGTGTTCCTAGAGGCAGTCGGGAACATTAGAGAATGAGACTGTATTTATCCGTCCCAAGCTAGGTACAATGAAGGTGAGGGCAATCCAATGCTTCCTGCGGGGCTTTGTCAAAGCTTTTTAACCCTACACTGAAAGAATAACCGCTTCAGAGTGAGCTTACAATGGAAACTCCAAACCTATGAAAAACTTGGGCCTTTACATTGGTGCAGGCTTTTGATTATTAAAACTTCTATGTACTTTTGAGGATGTACACCTCTGTACTAAAGGTGAAACTGTGAACTGTGGACTTATTACAGTTGCAGCCAATTGCCAATTCTTGGCTTAGAACCCAGACCTTAGATCTTTTTTGAATGGTATTGTGGTTTTATTTTGGACTAGAAGAATTATGGGGCAAACCAACTCAGGTTAAACTCATAATGTACACAGAGAAGTGGTGCTAGGCACACAGCTGTCAGAGAAGTTAGGCACTAAAAAATCATACCTGCATAAGTAGATAATACAGGAAAAAAGTCATGAAAACATTGTGTTTTGGTCATTTGGAAATCAAAACACACAGAATATATTAGCCAGGATAAGGTAGGTTATGCTGTGGTAACAAACAACCCAAAAAATCTCAATAAATTTGAGCAAATACTATGTATCTCTTCTTCACAGAGGCACTGGAGACCTTGCAGATATCTCTTTTCTTAATAGTGATCCCAGTGTCCTTGCATCTCAATGCAAGCTTTTCTTTTTTATTTTCATGGCAAGGGAAGAGATAGCTTGGAGTCTCACACAGCTAAATAAGTGTATTTGCCTGGCAAAAGCACTTTCATTCCTATCTCACTGGCCAAAGAACACCAAGGGGGTAGGAAAGTTAGATGATCACTCCTGCCCATCCCCACCATAAAGTAAAGGAGAGCTGGAAAGAGTGGTGAGGAACCCAAGTAAGTACCAGATAAGAGATAATAGGATTATAGGTGAGAAATCCATTTACTCTTTAATAATCTCAAATAGGTATTGCTGAATTAACAAATATAACTGAATCTGAGGAAAGGGGAATTTTCTAAAATTATTCTCAATGATTTCTCAATAAAAATCAATGACACTATTTCTGTAAAAACCACACACATATGCATACTTATGAAGTACTATGTTTCATTAAATATTCAAATGGCATTTCAATATTTAAACAAAATCCATAGACTAATTTCATTATTGTCACAGGCAGAATATTATATTACTTGAAAAGTGCTCAATAAGATTGATTTGTGTTCTCTATAAAATGTAGTCTCCACTGACCACTTGCCAGGTTGGGTAACAAGAGCCTTTCAAACCACAAACGGTGCTGTGGTCTTCACAATGCAATGCCTGGAAAGCTTACACTAGGCTTTGAAACCCTACAAAATATCAATGGCCACTTCATTAGCCATAGTACCTAAGCAGGTGGAAGTACTTTCCTACAGATCATTTGAAGTAGTAGTTATTAGTGTAAATCAAAGGTTTAACGTGTACTTAATTTTTCCCATTGTCCTTCTAGAATATTCATAAACAAATATATATCTTTGTACCCACTGAAAAAATATCATCACCTGGGAACATAAACCTTTAGCTACCATAATTTAATCCCTCCCCCACCTTGAAAATAAACTCCATCAATAGCATTCATTATTAATAAAAGGTAGGAGGATTCCTGGATCAAGTCCTAGTTCAGGTGGCAAATCGATACTTCTGACCATGTGTGTTTCATTATTGACAATGTCTACCCACATTTACTCTTATAATTAAGTTTTAGTTCAACTTCTAACTTTTCTCAAGTGTTTGAAATGGCTATATGGTGTTCTTAATTTCCCCTGCTGTTTCATCTTTCTCAGTAGGTGCCTATTTTATTGTTAAAGGTCATACTCATTTGTCTGCTCCAACAAAGGCAGCCCTTAAAGTTGGCTGTGGTTTTGACAGACAGTGGTCCCTATAAGTGATGGCCTTAAGGACAGAGCTGGCACTGGGAGACAGTCACCACACCAAGGGGAATAACAGATAACAAATCATGCCACTGTTTTTCCTCCTGGCGTGATTGACGACAGCACAGCGGGTGTAACTTTTCAATGTCCTCAGATTAAAAACCCCTCAAACAAATGAGTTCTGAAAATACTGTCCAGAGGCATTAAAGGGAACTGTTGGACTCAAAATACTTTTAAAAAATAGAGCTTTTTTAAATGCACAATTTATGGCCACTCACTGCAATTATCTAATTTTCAGTGATACTTTCAATTTTACACACTCAGAGCTCAGCTACAGATTCAAGGGGTTATTGCATTGCCAATGTAAAGCTTTTTGTAGAGAGATATGTGGTGTTTTGCAAGGCATAGCAAACTGCATTCTCAAGAGGAAATTTGGTGTTTGTCAAAGCATCATATGCATATCAGTGTGTTACAGATAATTTTGAAAAGCAGTATTTGTGTGGTTATTAATTCCATTCTAACTGCATGGTAGAAATGGACATGATCAAAGGACCAGGCTCTGGTTATGTGTTGCATCACCTCTGGCTCCCTGGTCTATCACTAGCATATCTAAACCAGTGTAAAATGAAATAAAAATATTCCACTTAAATTATAAATCCCACTTTTCCTGACAGAATTTTGTCAAATAATTTTTCAATTAATTAAAAGTATAGATTCTATATTTCTGGTTTAAAAATACAATTTGATGCATTTTTTCTATACCTGTAATTAACTGTATATAGTTAGGTAAATATAATATATTTATAATTTTAAGTGGATATATAAAATGTTGTATGTATCATTATGTATAATAAAGTGTGTAAACCATGAGAAAAGAACATCATTTGTCTGGAAGTTTTAGCCATGTTAATATTGATATTTATGCCTGAGTAGCTTACTGTAATAGTGATTATGAACCTCTCTCCCAGGAAGATTGATTTAGCAGTTCTAAAATGAGCCTTGGAATCTGTATCAATGTGGGTCCTAGGTGATCTAGATCTAAATTGACCAAGTTGTAACTGGGGAACCAGGTTAGACATTAGATTTGCATTGTCAGGTCACCTTGTTTTGTAGAGAAGCACTGGCTTTGGGGCCATGTGGACAAATGTTTGAATCTGGCTTTATTAGCTATGTAATCTTTGGCAGGTTACTTAACTTCTCTGAGCCTCAGTTTCATGGACAGTTACAAAAGAATAAGTAATCATATCTTGAAGGAGTGTTGGGTGATTAATGAAGCTGCCAAATGAATGCAGGGGCTCTTGACTTGCTAATGACACAATTGAAATGCTTAAAACAACACAGTCAGGAGCTTGAATTAAAATACACTTTTTAAGAAGATAAATGGACTCTTCTTCCTACTCTGCAGACCCAAGGGCTTCAAGCCATTCCCAGACACTGTAATTGCATCTATAAACACAGATTAGGTCGTGTATCCTTAGTACTATAGTAGGTGCTGAGATGATTCTTGACACTTAAACTCAGACCTGAACTAAGTCTAGTTGTTCAGATATTAGGTATGTTACCCAAATCTTGTACTTTCCTTGGGGTTCAGAATGAACCTGGGCCTTGGCAACCACTCATTCAACATAGTTTGAATCCCTGCCATCCACCATGGCCCAGAATCTCTTACTTAGAGGATGAGATGAGCCATAGTCTCCAAAGACTGGGAGCCATTCTAGGTTGGAAGAGGACTTGCTTTCCTTATCTCACATCTCTAATAATTTTATCATGTGGGGCAGAAAAGTGATTTCTCATAGAGCTACTATTTCCTCATCTTTAAAATGGGAATAATAACAAGCCTATCTACTGCAATAAAAATTAAACAAGTTAATATATGTGAAATGTTTAAACCAGTAACTGGCACATAACAAGTGACTTGCCCAAGGTAGGTCACACTGCTGGGAAATGTTTGTTGAATTATGTGACTTAAAACAGTGTCTTTATAGGAAAAATGGGATTATGTGATATCCTCATTCTGTACCCAGTTTATATTTAACACTGTTAACATTGTTAGCAAAATAATATATGTGAAGCTTCTTTATTATTTTTTAATGGCTGCTTGGAATTCTAATTTTATGCTAAAATTTATGTATCCCCTTTACTATTGGTGGACATTGAAATTGTTTCTAATTTTTAATCCATTTTATAATATTTCATTAAATTTATTTGTACATATATCATTTATATTCTTATGCTTGTATTTTGGTAGAATAGATTTCTTGAAATTAGATTGCTGGATCATAGAGTAAATGAATTTATTGCTTTCATTCTTCTGTCCAACATCTTTTCCAAATCCATACCAATTTATAATGCCACTGATATTGTAAGAGAAAGTCTGTTCTCAATACACTTGCCAACATGGGGCCATATCAATTTTATAAGTATAGACTTCATTGATTCTTAAATGCATTCCTTTTTTTTTCATTTTTAGCAGCTCTGAAACTTGAAAATTTTATAATCAATCACATGTAATAGTGGAATTGGCAGCATTTTTACTTTCTCTATGATATATACAATCATGATTGTGTTTTGTAATCAATAGTACCTTAACTTCACTGAAACATGACATTTTCCAATCTAACAGGTTATGAACATCAGATCTTAATGCTGTTTTATTTTATTAATTTTCTCTGAATATAGGCATTATTTGAGTTTCATATTTTCTGAATTTAATTTTTCTTTCATGAATTGCCTGTCCACAATCAACTCGTTTTGTCCTGGTAAATATAAAGAAAGTATGCAAAGGACACATACTGTTCAGGGGCACTGTGGGTGACTCAAACCAAACTGAGCACATCAAAAACATGCCATGACCCAGTGTCTTGCAAGGGCAAATCTGTTTTCAATGAGGAATCTGTTCCCACTCAAAGGATCATATACATCTTCACAAGGCCTACCTTGTTGGAAAATGACTTAAACTTTTTGTTTTTTAATCAACAATGAGTGTGTTCTTCGGGGAAAAGTGGACACTCCTTTCTTTCATGAGAGACAAACTTTGTGTCCTGGAATTAGAACCTTTCTCCCAAAGTAGGACTAAAGCAACTACATTTGCTTGATTTTTCCAGTTCTGGCCAAATACACTGCTTCTGGTAGAAAGAGCCCTTCATTCTGGAATCTGACATCCCGACTGTTATCTTCATTTCCAATTGTGGTAATGTGTATTTTATTAGGATGACTCCTGCTTGATTTGAATCACCATTCCTTGCCTGTTTATACCTCACACACCTGTAGCTCAGTGGTTCTCATGGGTATGTTCTCCACCACCTTCCCAGGGCACACTTGACAATGTATGGAGACATTTTTTATCATATTAACTGGGTGGGAGGAGTCTGGGTAGCTACTGATATCTAGTGGGTAGAAGACTTGTATGCTGCAAAATATCCTACAATACATAGAACAGCCAATCACAACAAAGAATTATTCATCTAAAATGTCAGAAGTATTGATACCACAGTTGAGACACCCTACTTTAGAGTCTAAGTTATAAGATAGCTTTAGTTGCAAATCACAGTGTTTGGAATTGCTGTATTATCTCCTAGGATTTGTCAGTACCTGCTCCACCTATACACACACATACACATTTACACGCACACACCAAACACCTGAGTGAAGTAACATACTTTTTGTTAATAGTAGTTTCCTATAGGAATGATGTGAGAGGGTGGGGACAATGATAGCATGCCTATAATTTGAAAAGAGCTGCCAGGTAGTTTGATACTGCTTCCTCCTCCCATCAAGTGAGTTACCACTGTAATTTAGGTATGAAGACAGTGATTGTCAACGTATTTTGATTTACATCCCTTCCCACCTCTTTCCCTCCCTAAGGCTTACCACTCGCTTGTCTAGGGTTGCTTTCAAAAGGCATAAAATGTGTTGTGAGCATGTTTTATTTATAAAACAGAGTATCTTTTTTATGTAGTAGATTTGGTCCAAGTAGGATGTAAATTTCTGATAAGTTAATATATATATATTATATATATATATATATAAAATATATATGAATTAATTCTATGGTATTACTCCAGAAATGTGGACAAATAATCCTTTCTTTGTAAATGTGGGGGACTCTTAGAAAGTCAGCTTTCTTTTGTTTAAGCACCTTTACTTTAGCACTTCTTTTGAGATATCTAGTCTGTGATTATATGGGATAAATCATACTTTTCAATTTCTGAATTTGTATTGTTCACTTAGAGAGAAAGCATTCATTGTGATAATTCTTCTCTGCCAGCCCCTCAACCCCTACATCAAGCTGCAGTTACCTCATAGCAGACTCAGACCCAACCACGGCCTTCAACAGGAAGCACTGAGAGGGTTCCCATGGTACACAGTTGCTCCTCCTGCCTGTGTTCTCTGCAGTTGGCCAGTACTTCCTCTTCAGATCTCAAAAGTAGCAAGAAGGAAAAGGATGGTTGTAGTGCGGGGAAGGAAAAACAGGGTGCGAGTGTGAAAGATCTTAGCATGGTTAGTCCACTTCTCTGTTCTTTCAGTAGCCTTTCTTTCTGCTCTCACAAGCACATAGGGATGTTGTTTTCCCTGCTGCTTTGCTTCGTATTCTTTCTTATCTATGGATGTGTAGTGGTACCAACACTTTCAAACCAGCTATCAAAAATAACCTCTTTAAAACATTTTCAAGTCATTCCAGAAATGACCTACTTCTCAAGCATGGCTCACATGATATGCAAATATTAATTGTTTTGTTAATCACAAAATTCATGTGTATGTGCTCCTGGATATGATCACCAGAACAACAATAACCATGACATTAAACAAAAATAAGATAATAAAAGCCTAAATCCTCAGATAATATATTACAATGAAGTCTGAAATATCCTGCAAAGTCATCTCCAGAGCAGTGGAGGTGGTATCTCAATGTGGCTTTTCAAATATGACCACCAGCCTGCAGCTTCAGTCCATCAGAAAACAACTGACATGTCTTCCATTGAACAAGGAAGGAATAAGGAGAGAGATGTAAATATAAGGACTTCTGATAAAAGGCACTTCTTTTTGTTTATTCTCTAAAATACCATCTGCCAGAAAGGAAAAAAAAACAAGAACAGCATATGAGTAAATTCCTTTTGTTTATCTAGATATTTTAGAATAAATATGTTCCAAACTGTTACCAAACTACATGACATTTTTGATTATCCATACTTACAGTGGGGTTTCTGAATTAACTAGCAGAGAATAAAAGGAAAAATTTTAACTTTGCAGGTGGTAGTCTCTGTACTAATACTAAAAGGTATGTATAATGATCTAGGTTTCCATTTTCTAAAGTCAAAATAATGTTACAGTAAACATTATCTGGAAATGTTAGATTGTATGCTTAGAACAGCTTAAAAATAGAGTTTTGGTGAAGATATTCCTGAAACTACTATAAAATCATCATGCTTCTCTTAAACTACTTAAAAAGAATTAAATTGTATAGCTTAGCATAACATGAATGCTTTACTGTATTTTAAAATTGGTAATCCAGGCATGGTAAAAATGTTGACATTCAGTTACCCAGTAGGCCGAAACAAATAAAATTGACATTTTTCTAGGTAAAAAATAATTGAATAACAGTTATTTCATGTGTATCAACCTAATTTAATTAATAATGATGTTTCACTTTATGGGCCACTTTAAGGAAATTATTTTATGTTCTACTACTCTCAGATGTTTTGTATGTGATAATGTCATGCATACTATACTAAAAGACCATATGTAACTTCTCTTACTTAATAAAATTGTTAGCACAGGTTCTATTCATCTTCTAACTTAATATGAGTATGTTTGATGTGTTGATGTTGAACTTTAAATGTTCATGGAGCAATGACAGCATAAGCATAATTAACCTAAATGGACAAATGTATAAATAAACTAGAGACATAAGTGTAGCCAAAATGCAAGTAGATATAAAACTTTTCTTCTTTTGCCTCAAAGAGTTGTTGCATGTATACACAGTAATAATAGTAATTAAGTTTGGATGACCAAGGGTGGAACCCTATATGGTTGAATTTCAGCATAGAGCTGTTAACATTTGCTTATTTTTCTTCTTTTTTGGAATTAAAACATTGGAAGAAATTTGGTTTTTATTGCATGTGTAAACAGTAGACATTGGTGAGTCAGCTCAGTTCAACAAATATTTACTGAGCATCTACTATTTTCCAAGTAGTGTTGTACATCCTGGGGTTATACAAATGAATGGCACACTCACACCTTTAAAATGCCTACAGTTTCAGGGGAGAAAAACTCATGAACATGCATCAAAATGACATGGTATACTTCATTACTGAGAGCACAGGCTCTGGCCTGTGTCTGAGTTTGAGTGCTAGTCCTGCTACTCACAAGCTGTGTGACCTCAGGCAGTTTCCTACACAATCTGTGTCTCAGTTTTGTCATCTCTTCAATGGCTTCATGATGGTACTCATCTCTTAGCATCATTGTGGGGATTCAGTAAGTTGATGTAAGCAGAGCACTTTGTACCAGGCACAATATAATCATTTTCTAAGTGTTAACAGTTAGTGTTATTATCAATAATAAAACAGTATAGGAATAGAAAATATTTGAGTTTTCTCTATATAAAATCTTTTTATAGGAGAGGATATATTTTGGGGCCTTGACAATTCAGCTCGAAAACCATAGGCATTGTAGACAATCGCTTCTATTGCTTCTCAGCCATGTGAGTCTCAATTTTCTTACTGTGTAGTAGGGATAGTATGATGACATTTTCATGATTACAATGATAACTTAATGAGATAATGTTTGTAAAGGCAGTCAATAAATACTAGATATTAATATTTATTAGATGAAAAACCTATTTAGTCAAATATTTCCCTCTTCAAAATTAGAAGTACCATGAAAAGCCTGTGGTTACTCAATTAAAATAATTATATTATACGTTTAAACATATAATTCAGAGCTTACATAACTCAATATTAAATTTAATTTTAAGTTTGGTTCTTACCAAGTTCCCTTTTTAGTCTTTATAGAAATAATTCTTGTATTTATTTGCATAGTACTGTATAAAAATTCTTACAAACATAAGGGGTTATCTTATTTTTGCATTTTAAAATGAAAGTTGTCTATGCAAATTTGTAATGTGATAGAGTTTATGCTAATTTTGTCATGAATTTCTGGGTAATATTGGAGGCTTGTTAATAATTAAAAAATTTTACTTCTTCAAGTTACAAATAAGTATTACAGTAAATGTTTTCCAATCTTTATCTGACATGACATCTTACCAATACAGGCATCCCAAAATAAATAATTTATGAAAAATATTTATTTAAAGAGATGTAATTTACCTTGCATTTACCATATGCCATTCATCCAAGTAGCAATATAAAATATTCATTAGAGAAACTCATTAAAACAAACTTCTATACAATGAGGTGATGGGACAACAAAAAACATCAATCATAGAAGGGCTTTAAGTTTTTATTAGTGCATATGGACACACTAATATTTCAAAGTAGAAAATTATGAATATTTTGCTCTGGCTCTGGAATGACCATGCTGCTACAAAGACAAATTTGATAAGACTATAACAAAGACAGGAACTGGTTTTTCTTCATTTGTTTTCATTTTAGTCAAGAAATCAGTGACAGTTCTCTGAGATTTATTTTATTAATGATGAATCAACTTGATACTATAATTAATGGGGAATCTATAGCTAATCTTACAGGAAAAATAACTAGGCATATAATGATGTTTAAGCCTGGCATTGCCAAACTGTGGGTCACTGTCTTTTGCATGCACACAAGCACTGTGAGCAGCAGGGATGCTGACAGCGCTGGGAGGCACAGGAAGACAGGATCCCAGCTCACTCATGCCTAAGAGCAGTGTTTACAGAACCCCTCATAAGTGGCACCTGGAAAAATGATTCTACTCACACTAAGTAGCTGCAGAATTATTTCATTGCCATCTTAAAACACACAAACACACACAACTTTACAATTCTAGTGAAACTTCTAAGTATGAACAGTATCAGAATTCAGGAAAAATCACAAGCTTCAATTAATCCATTTATGGGATTCACGTAAGCAGCATTGTAGTTCTCTCCATCTCCCTATATAAACTAATTCTCAATTCATTAGGAAGTTCTGCTAAATCTCTGCTTCACATTCACTGCCCTTCTATTACACTGTTGATCGGTGATTAAATGTTCTAATAAAATTAACTGGCTTTGCTACAAACAGAGCATCTGGAGCTATGTTTAGTTTCATGTCAAACATACACAGGAAACACCTGTCTAGGTGAAGCAATTTTTTTAAAAAATGACATTAATCCATCTGCTTTGGAAAATGCTGTCATAGTTGTCACATTCAAAGGTAATATCAACAAACACAGAAACCCTAAATTGCTTTGGAGCACAATTTTTTTAACAACAAAAAAGCTTATCCAAATGTTACTGTGTCACTCTCATTTTGTGCTGAATAAGAGGTCACTTTCTTTAACTCAGAAACTTTTAATACCTGCCCTGTAAAACTTCCAGATGTTAAGTTAGTCTCTGTAGTTAAAAGATTAAAACCACTGGTGTGATTCTTTATCTAAATATCTCTACCAAAATCTAACACCATTCACTGATCTGCTCATATGATGGGTAAAGTTTACATGCACTTTAAAGTATACATGATTATGTATGAATGAGTTTTATATGATGCCCAAAACAAACATGAACTTTTTAGAAATTAAATCTTCATGTGTATATATAGTCATCAGTGCTTATGAGAAAGAGAGACAAATACACAATGAAAGCGTGGTAGAGACACTGGTGAGATGCTGTTCATGTTCTTTATTTCCTTTTCACTCAGTTTATTTAAGTATTCTCAGCTTATTGAGCTCTAAAAAGACTTTCTGTAAATCTTCCTTCTGATTCCTATCTTTTTGTAGTATACAAGTGTGCTTTCAAGGCAGATTTTTAAAAAAACACCTTTTAATAAATGTTTAGTGATTTACTTATTTTGTCAAACATAGTATTTTCTCATTTAAGAAATGAAGTAGCTGAAGAGTAAAAAAAGCTGAATGACTTGACCAAGATCACCTGAAATATCCAAGCATGTAGAATAATATGAACTGCCTGTGCCATTATGTAAAAATGCCTTTAACATGGATGTTCTATGCAAACTTATTCATTGTCACGCATCCTTAGACAAAGGATGATTTCTTAGTAGGATCAGGAGGAGGAGATAAGAAGGCAATGGAGGGATGTAAAGGAACACTCATGAAGCCCATTTTTATCTTGTGCATTCTTAAAAAAGTAATGTGAACTTCTAATATTACTCCACAACATTGTTATACATGTAAAAGAGCACTGCCTTATTTTGTATTGTTTTCTAAAATGTTTGTAAACAAAGTCAGTGTTCCAAGAAGACATGTGTTAGATCTCTCACCTGTCCTGCAGAATAGCTTCAGCTACTCACAGTACCCAGCTTCGTGTCCTCCGGTACAGTCACACAAGGAATCATGAGACACATTTCTTAACACCATCATGCTAGCCAACAGTGTTCTGGAAAATTGTCAATAAGGTTTTATTTTAAAAATGTGGTTAGCAGAATGAAATGATGCAGACTGGTTAATGATATCTAAGAATAGGTTTGCCACATATAACAAGCTTTGAATAATTTTAAATTTAATTTGAAACTCTAGTGTTTAACTCTTGGTCAATAGCTTATTGCTGCTACAAATTGTTATACTTGTGACAGGTTTTTACATTGTTAATTTCTGTAACAGCAGAGAAGCATAGCAGAGAGGTGGAAGTTTGGACCCATCCTTTTGTCTGAATTCTAAGAGTAGAACGTAGTAAAAAAAGACATTGAACATATTTCTTATTCTTACATGATTATGTATATCAAAGCAGCCTGGAGATATACAGGTAGGAAAAGAGTGGCCAGGTGAAGGAGGTAAGGAGAGAGCCACAGTACAAGATGACAAATTAATAAAGAATGTCTGATTGGTGATAAGTACTCTTAGGACCAAATTGATGGTAAACTCTTAAAATGGAATCTCTGTGCTAGTAAGTGTCACATCATAGTCCCTAGAGCCCTGAGTTCCAATGCCACATGTCAAAACTGTCTCTGGGTGTACCAGGAAGGTGGGATTCTTCTGCCTTGTGTGCCCTTAGCACAGCTCTGTCCATCTGTCTTTGTCTCTCTCTCTTTTTACTGTATGCACCCACACAAGCACACACATGGTAATTCCCCCTTATTTGTGGTTTCTGAGGTTTAAGTTACCTGAGGTGAACTGGTGTCTCAAAATATTAAATGGAAAATTCCAGGAATACATGATTAATAAATTTTAACTCTATTGAAGATAATGTTGTTACTGATTACTTAGTGTTTTGGTGGTGAAACACTTACTAAGTTGAAATTAATGCCCTGAAGATAATCTTTATATCTATTCAGATATATGAAACAGTATTGATTATGTAGACCAGAGGGAAGCACACCTTTTTTCTAAAGGACCAGGACATGTAGTCTCTGCCACAACCACTCACTCTGCCACTGTAGCGAGAAATCAGAGCAAAAACAAAAACTGGGCATGACAAGTGTCTCAATTGAAACTGTATTACAGAAGATGCAATGGGCTGAATGAACACCACAAAGACAGTAGTTATCACATGACTTAAAACATATAATCTCAAAGTGTAGAAACCTTTCAATGTCTCAATTATATGCATGTGATGTAGTTCTTATACCATGAAAACAGTATTGCAAAATTTTACACCAAAAGCAAATCCTTGGACATCCTTGGAAGCTCCTTAATTTCCAAATTTAAGTAGTAGAATCAAAATAAATGCAGCCTTGGTAGGATGAATTTTTGACGTTATAAACGAATATAAATATAAAGGGTTATAAGTAATTATGATAAATTGACAAAAAAAACTTATGCAAATTGTAAAACTGTACAAAAAATAACTAGAACATGAGATCAAAAAACTCTCATGAATTCCAGGATAATTTTCTGGATACAAAAGCAGAAAAAGATTAATAACAATAAATATTGAATTTTATAAAGAGGAATATTAGATTATTACTTCAAATTGTAGGAAGAGATAACTAATTGTATTGTTAAAGGAGAAAACAAAGCCTTTCATATTGCAAAGAGCTATGGAAGTATTGAGCATTGTGGCCAATTCTCAATCTCTCGTTCTTATTTTCTTCATCTGTTGAAGGTGTTGGTGGTCTTGGTAGTAGTATAATGTCTTTCTTATCTCTGAGTTTCCATAATTCAATTACATTTTGTGAAATCCATGAGAGAAAAAGTTCAAAATAAAGTTTTCCAGCATAATACAAGTCAATTTACTCAGGAACAAAAATAATTGAGAATTAATGTCTGAATACAGTGATATCTAAATTTGAGGTAAGTCTGGTAATATCCTGATATGGAGGATTATGTTCTTTGCATTGTGCAGCTCTTTTGCACCTGTTATCTACAATATTGGGAAGGGCAGCCAGCTCCAGACCACATCATTCTACTCCTTGCCTAGAAGGAATGCCAGCTTACACTCCAGGACGACTTAAACATTCTCTTCTTGTTGAAACCTTTCCTAAAACCCTCTTCCTCATTAAGACTCACGTTGATCAGTCTGTCCTCTCTGAATCTTTTACATAAGTTTATTAACTAATTTATCTTACCTGTGAGAAAATTGAAGCCCAGAGAGGTTAGATAACATGCTTAGGGCCACACAGCTAGTAAGTATTGGAGCTGGTATTCTAAGACAGTTTTGTCTCACTTCAAAGCTTATTTTCACTCTCTTGAGGGGACCCTCTATGCCATATAAGGTACAGGCTACCCAATGCAGGGAGTGTTAGGTTAAAGTAATAGAGATCATGAGTTTTCCAATTAGATCAAATATTGGATACAGGCATGCAGATCAAATATTGGAAACTTTAAAGAAGAAAAGAAAAATGTACATTTACACCTACTATTTCCTTAGATTCTTTTGCTGTTCTAATTTTGCATACTTTTCTTTTAATATATGTAATAAATACAGTTTTGTCTCCTGCCCTTCTAACCTAAGATATGCAATTGCATGCTGTCAGATATTCTATATAAAATAATTTTCAATGACTGCATAAACTTATTATGTGATGAAAAAGATATGGCATAATCAGATATTTTCTGAACATGATGATGATTGTCAAATTTTCCCATGTAAATAGTATTGTAATGCATATATACATATATCTTACTATTTTTTATTTTCTGAAGATATATTCTTAAAACTGGAATTAATGAGTCAGAAGCTATGAACATTTTCATGGTTGTTGATAGAAATTGATAAAACTTATACCTGAACAAATACAGTGTACAGAATGTTATAAACATTCAAATATGATAGTTATATTTTCAAATTGCTTTCCAGAGAGGTCAGGATTTATTTATCTTTCCATCCATGTTATATGAGCATTCATCTTACAACAAACCAGCTAGTACTGACTACTTAAATGTTAACAAACTTTTAAAAGGTTTTATTGAATTGTAGGTGGAAATGCTCCCATTGTTATTTTACTTTAAATAAATCATAGAGACCAGAAGTGATATTGAACCTCCCAATTTTCTACTGGTTTCCTTTCAATGACCATTATTCATTTCTGAATTGAGGAAAAAAATGATGTATGAAATATCCCAAGCCAACCCTACAATTTTCCTTGTAAAATATTTATCTTCAAATGGGGTTTCATGAAATTTAAAAGCTTCTGCACAGCTAAAGAAAACATTAGCAAAATGAAAAGGGAACCAACCATATGGGAAAATATATTTGCCAATGATACTTGGACAATGGTCTGATCTTCAAAATATACAAAGAACTCTCACTACTACTCTACATCTGGAAGACAAACAATCCAATTATAAAATGGGCAAAGGACCTGAACAGATACTTCTCCAAGGACATACAGAGGGCCCAGAGGTATATGAAAAGATTTTCAGCATCACTAGCCATTAGGCAGAGGCAAATTAAAACCACAATGATATATCACTTCACACCAGTCAGAATGGGCATCATAAACAAATCAACAAACAAGTGCTGGTGAGGTTGTGAAGAAAAGGGCAGAACCCTGGCACATTTTTTGGAATGCAGACTGGTGGAGCCACTGTAGAAAACAGTATGGAATTTCCTCAGAAAACTAAAAATGGAACTGCCTTCTGAACCAGCAATTCCACTCTTGGGATTATACCGTAAGAATCCTGAAACACCAATTTAAAAGAATCTATGCACCCCAATGTTCATAGCAGTGCTATTTACAATAACCAAGTGCTGGGAACAGCTTACGTGTTCATCAGTAAGTGAATGAATCAAAAAACTGTGGTACATTTACACAATGGAATACAGCAATGGCATACAGCAGAAAGAAAGAAAGAACTCCTACCCTTCATGACAGCATGGATGGAACTAGAGAACATTACATTAAGTGAAATAAGCCAGGCAGTGAAAGACAAATACCATATAATCTCACCTATAAGTGGAACATAAACAACAAAACACACAAGCAAGCAAAATATAACCAGAGTCATTGAAATAAAGAACAAACTGACAGTAACCAGAGGGGAGAGGGGAGGGGGTAATGGAAGAGAGAAGGGGAAGGGTCAAGTTAAAGAACTTGTATTAATGACCCATGGACAAAGACAATGGGGTGGGGGAAAGGATTGAATGTGGAAGGTAGAGGCTAGATAGGACTGGGGAGAGAATGGGGTAAAAATGGGGGTAACTGTAATTGAACAACAATAAAAAAGTGCAAAAAATATACCTTCTTTTCATGCAAACATGTTCCTAACTGAAATATTCTGAAATTCATTGTTTAACATTCCTGGATATTGTTAGTAAATTTACAGTAACTTTGAGATATCTTTATACATTTACTTTTCTATATTAGTTGAAAAGCAAAAATAGTTGAATACTTTTTCTTATTATTTTAAATTGTATAACATTCAAAAAGTTGTTTCAACTGCATGCTAATAATGGAAGATGAAATAGGGCCATCCTGTTTAAAATTATACCCTAAAACTAACTCAGAAATCTTAATTTCAATTTGCTATGGTTAAATGTGAGAAATCATCAATATTTAGCAGGTAATTATAAATAGCCTCATGTTCTTTGATTACCAATTTGTTATTTAAATCTGTATTTGATTAAGGTGTTTAGCTTCATTTATTATTCTTTTATTTTTTTTCAAATGCCTTTTTCTCTAAAATTTAGGAATCTTAATGTAATTGATGTTTATAAAATTTCTCTTGATCAAGGCAGCGTTTGTTTAAAATTAAGGTGATACAGCAATAGTCTGATTGCTTTTCTCAGGTGTAGATGGTATACTGTCTCAGACTGAATAATTCTACAACCAGGACAACAATCAGTTTGTCCCCAAACAAACAACTATTTGAAGGTTTTATTTGTATCATGTAGTATGGATTTATAAATTTATACCCCAACAACTTTGATTCCATGCTAATCCATGGCATATTTTGATCATTCCTATGTAATAAAGTCCTCCTTTTTGATGTGAGAGGGGAAAAATCTCCTGTCTAATACAGACAATATTATCTCTAAAACTGTGATACATCATCAGACATGCAAACCCAGAGCTGTGGTAGGCTACACTGGCAGATTAGATGAACCACTTCAATTTCCTATCAATCAAATTATAGTTTATTGTTCAGCTGAACTACCTCAGGCAACACAAATCTAAAAAACTGTCATTTTAGAAACATTACATTTTTTTTCTTGTCACATTATAACCCAAGCTATAGTCATAAAAAAGAATGTCATACCATTACTGATTCATAATATTCCTTAATTTAAGAACAGCTAATTCATCTGTAGGTCGGACCTGTTGTCTACATGTAAAAGGCTACAGCAGTGTAGGGTTATAACATTATCCTGTTACCTAGCTACTTTATTTCCAAAATAAGGATGACTTAAAATATTTAATTAAACAAAGGGTGGTAGCTAAATCACCAGATTAGAGGCAAACACTGCAATTTTTTATCCATCTACTATTGCTATTGTTTTGTTTGTGTGTGAAAAAATGTGCAAAATTTAAAGGTTTGATCTCTAAGGATACAATAATAACTTTTACCTTTTTTTAAACTTTTGCAGCAGGGAAAAAGCAATTCATTAGGTTGAATATTTAAGAAAAACAGGCAAGAACAAAACCAATATCCAGAACATTAACAATCTGATTATGTTCTGTCTCCCACACTTGTATCAACACATTTCCTGACATTTATTCTGTGAAGTTCCTCTTAGGTTGAGGAATTATCACCGCTGTTGTTGCATTTTAAAAGCTATTCTCTCAGTTCATCTTATGTGTATGAAACAGACTGATGGCATTTCTATGGCTGGAAATATTTAGTCGAATGCAGGCAACAATGATGATTGCTTTTCTTTGTAGTATAGGTATTACAATTTGGAGAGGGAGGAGGTAAAAGGACAAAATAAATTTTATTCTTAGAATACAATCCCTTCAAAATTGAATGAGGTATTTGTGCAAGAGTGCACCTTGTTATAACCACAGTAGTTTCCAGTTGCAGTAAACTCATATTTATACTTTAAATGTGTTCATGATTACTTGATGAAGGCATAAACCTGCTCAAGAAATAATACTCATAAATAATACATGCTAAAACCCAAAGATAATCAGACAAGTTATAAGAATATACCTCCCTCCACAAATGTATGTCATTGCTACATTTCATGAAAGGCCACTTAATTGACTACCAGATAAAGGAATAAAGCTGCTAAAAGAATAGATTTACTGTGCACTGAGGCAATGCATTTAAGAGGTCTCCACTGAATAAAAAACTAGTTCCATTGGCTGAGCTAAGATATGTTCTTCAACGCGTTGGGACTTATTAACTGAACTTTTATGTGCCTTTTATGCATCATTTATTTTTGAAAAATCAGGAATTTTCATGATAGCAATTACTTATGCACCAAAGTCATACAAAATTCCTGTGGTTGGTACCACAAAGTCCACCCCAAGGAAAGACTGTACCCTTTTTTTTAACACCTCCAGAGTTTAGGACAGCAAAAAGGG
Organism: Phyllostomus hastatus; assembly: GCF_019186645.2. Taxonomy (NCBI): domain Eukaryota; kingdom Metazoa; phylum Chordata; class Mammalia; order Chiroptera; family Phyllostomidae; genus Phyllostomus; species Phyllostomus hastatus. Next base: position 5,923,754 of record NW_025333932.1, on the reverse strand, counting down.
AAGTGGAATAACACCAAAGGAGGTGTATATGGCTCCACTGAATGCTGTGGGTTTTCCATTAAAAAAATAGCTCAAAGGCCTGACACTAACCTTTCTGTAGATTTTACCTCATGAGCATAGAAGCAAAAATTTTTGAATCATATTTTGCAAATATGCTGATGATAACACAACATTTATTGAGAGCTCACTATTTGCCTAAGTCAATTTGTAACATTTGGTTATTTGTACCTTTTTTTTTGTTTGCAAATATGTCTGTATTTGGCATGGCAATAAACTTCTTCATTCTATCTTATTTAACCAAGATTTGTATTTGCCTGGTCTGAAATTCATTCCTCACGATAGAAACACAAACCTACTGGCCATAAAGCTCTATCCTTAGTTCAGCTTTGCTATAAAATCCAGTGTTTCTAAATGCTGTGTAATTAAATGCAAATGCTAGGTTATAATTATATTACGGGTGTGACTAAAACAGATGGAGGGAAGGAAATTCTTAGTTAAATCTGCTTCTACCTTGTTGTTTCTAGGTTTCCTGTGGTTTCTTCTCTCAACTTTTAAACTGTGTTTGATCCAAAGAGTCTAACTTAACTCTTCAAGGCTTCATAAGGACTTACCTGATTTTGTAGGTGGGTTTTCAGTCTTTGTTCTGCACACCCTGTTCTGCACATCCCTACTGTCATAAGGATGAAGCAGCACTCTTCTGCTGGTGCATTGCAAAGCTAGACTCCCCTCTTCTGCTTAGGTTTGCCCATTGATGAACACACAAAAAAGGTGAATATACCAGCAATGACACTGAGATTGGGGACTGTTTGTAAAGAGCAGTGCCTGGTTTGGCTTGCTTTTAAATAAGGTTCATATTGTCTGATTCATCCTCTCCCCACTTCTTTCACTCCACCCACTTCCTCCCATTCTTTCTGTTGTTGTTTCATTTTCTCTACAAAGATAGTGTAATAGTGGCATCAGGAATAATAGTTACCATAAAAATAGGATCATTGATTATTTTAGAACATCCCAGCTTGTCTGACATTCTTCTCACATAAGGGAATTTAAAAGCTGCTAGTGGACTTAGGGGAAATGTTCAGTGCTAGGTAGAGCAACTCCAGGCCATTGCTCACCTGCCAGCATCTTCTTTTGAGGTTCAAGACCTGGGAAAGTGGCTTTCTGAAAAACCCAGGTTCTCAGGAGCTTCTATAGAGTTGGTCTACTTTGGATAACTAATTGTTCTTACAATGTTAGTATTGCACAGCTGGTCAGAAGATCTTACCTTCTAAATGAACAAATCTGAGATCCAGAGCCATGGAAGGGCTTGGTCCATGTCACACCTTCTTTAAGGGGCAGACTAAAGCCCAGTTCTCTGGCACTCAATTTAGGGCTTATTCCATATTCTGGTAGTTCTTAAATATTGGCTATCAGCCCCAGGCTGGCCTATGATGAAGTATTCATTCATCCCTAGCTAAATGAAAGAAAAGCCTCAAGAAGGTGGCTTTTTCATAGAGCTGACTTAATTTCAATTAAAGGAGTATCTTAAACTCTACTATGGTCTTTTCTGTTACTGTATGAAATGGTGGTGAAAGTAGTTTATACTTGTTTTACCTCTGTTTGTTTTTGAATGTCTTTTCTTGGCAAAATTAAAATGTTGGCAACCCAGTGATGGAACTTACATATTTATTTGAAATTTCACTGCTCCATGAAATTTAAAAGTCTGGGAAGCACTACAGTAGACTGCCTCCCTCTCCCTCCCCAGTCCCTGAGGGGCACCGCTGTGAATCCCTCCTTCTTTCAATTTCCTTCTTGGCAGAATGTGCCTTATGATTCTTGGCCACAGCTATGGAAACCTCCATGGGTGGAAGGTTCGAAAGCCTGGGGTTCCGACTCAGCTGTGACACCAATTAGGGTGCTGCATTTGTCAAGCCATTAGCCTCCTCCCTGGATTTTGTTTTTCTTATTATAAAAATGAAAGGTTGGCTAAGTTAATTTAAGACTATTGAAAAGTTCTCTCTCTTTGTGTGGTTGTGTTTAGAAGATTCAAGTTGTATTTGTAAGGCAGAGCTCAAAGAGGAACATTTCGTGAAGAAGAGGCTTGGTGTGAGGAAGTGGGGATGGGGGAGATGTAAGAGACAGAAGAATTGACATTGCTTCCCCACAGATCGCATTTTAACAGCCAATATATGGAACTCCGCATAGTTTTCTCTGTTTATCCAAATATCCATGTGTCATTTTGGTCCTTTCATAACTCATATTTTGGTGCCCAGGTTGACATTTGCTTACATAAAACTAAATTTGAATTTATGCTATTTTCAAATTTTCCCTAATGTATTCTCTCTGTGTTTATATTGGTGTTCTGACTTTTTCTTGAAAACCTTCATAAATATCTGATTTTGAGAGGCAGGTTCATGTAATTTAAGATCATGGACTCTAGAAATTTCCTGCCTAAGTTCAAATTCAATATCCACTACTTATTAGTTGTGTGTCTTTCCTCAAGTTATTTAATCTCTCCACCCTTCAATTTCTACATCTGCAAGTGGGGGTCATAATACCTGCTTCTTGTTTGAATATTAAGTTAGTTGATATATGTAGAACATTTAGAATAGTACATGACACAAAATAAATATTTACACAGCACCTACTGGTACTATTTACCAACCTTTGAGTTTAAGATAAACTACCACCAATCTTACCTAATACTCCTATCCTCCCTTGATTCTAACCAGCAACCCACACATTTAGTCAACAAACCAAAGTCTATATTTATTACAAAATGTGGCAATTTACTTGTCCTCTAATCAAAGCTCACATTTGGTGTAAAGAAAACAAACAAATGGTAAGGTTGAGGATACCCAGAGGGAATATGATGGACTCAGAAGTTGCAAACCTAGTGCTGCTATTGGAACAAAGTTACTCATTGTTCCCAGGTGGTATGGTTTTGAGATTACCTGGTCACTGACACTGGGACTGAAAGCAAGTCTGGCTGTCCGCTGCTACAAAAGCCAATACTCGAGAGGCAGGTGCTGATATAAAGTAAAGTGGTTTATTTTCAAGAGCTAGGAACCTGGGAGATGGGGGATTCACATCTCAAAGCCCATCTCCTCCCCTTAGTGGAAGCAGAGGTTTTTATAATGAGGGAGAGGGGAACAGAACAAAGAGATCAAGGGAAGGGGTTGAAAAGTTCTCTACATATAGATTAGCACAGTCCGTTCCAATATGGCAGGTGAATGTCTGGTGCGTATTATCCTGGTTTAGTCATCCTGGCTTCATGTCATCCCAGCTTCACGTCATACTGGCTCCATGGATAAAGGTCAGCAAATCTCAAGGTCCGGGATGCCTGAAGGTTTGTGTCTGTATATTTTGAAGCTAGTTCCTTGGATTCTTTTACAAGCATCCTGTTCATCTACAAGCCACATATTAGTCAGAGTCAGCACTTACAGAAACAATGTTGAAAGAATTATGGTTATTACAATTTTTCACTGTTACTATTTTCCAGTCACAAAACTCTTTCTTACTTCCAGTAAGATTATAGATAGTATGAGGGAATAATTTTTATGAAATAAGTAAAAAATAATTCATAGTAACTATGATAAACTGGTGATTTACTCATGCACATGCACATGTGTATGTATGGGTGTCTGCATAAGCACACACAGACACATGCTAGACTAATAATATGCAAGATGGGAAATGTACAATTTACTCTGTGTTGTAGGTGGAAAACAGGTGTCCAACAAGAGTTTAAGTAATACACCATGCTATCCTACAAAATAGAAAGTGTAAGAATTGTCTCACAAATTTCTACCTATAAAATTAAAAGAAAAAACCTATTAAACATATTATTAATTTGGGTCAAATAAATTTAGATTTTCGTATAAATAGAAGTCATACTTACTGGTAATGCCTGTGCTCGTAATGACATTTTCCACTCTTCCTTTTATTATTTCTGCTTCTGATGATTTCCAATAAAAATTGTGAAATGTGTAAGTTAGGCTAACCACATGCCACATATTATACCACTTTTCTTTAATCTAGTGACCAGTTTCTGAGACTCTTGAGGCTGCTGCGATGGAGGGGTCTTTCTGTTTATTTATTTATTTTGTTAGTATTATAATTTGTCTGTAGTCTGGGGTAGGGTTAGTATGTTCAGTGCATCTGGGTTTTGCATCTTCTGAATTGGCAATTCTTTGAGTAGGGATTCATCAATATATTTGAGATATAAAAATATAGCAGAAGTGGGAAAAAGTTTTTGTGTGTTCTCTTAGCCTCCAAACAGTCACAGCCCACTAGGCTGCATGGGCAGTTACTTGCTGATTTTTTTCTTTCAGATACTGTGCACATCACAAAACTGAATTTCAAGTGACAGTTTTCAGGTAACATCTGCTTTTAGTACACTATTTTAGGTATCTATCATATGGCTAAGATAATATAACAAAAAGTATAATTTGTCCTAAAAATTAGGTGATTTTAGGCAGAGGAGACAAAGGTGAATCTGAAAAAATTCACAAACAAGAATCTGAAGGCCACATGTTTCTTGGATGAACAATTTGGAACAGGACTTTGCTTTCTAAGTGTTTGTTATGTAATCTTCTATATCTGGAGATGTGTAACTTTGTTATGAGCCTTAGCTTTATTTTATTTAATAATGCTTATAATGTTCTACTAAAGGAAAATGTTCAGAAAGTCTGCTATTATCTTTATTCTCAGAACAAATACAACCACTGTTACTTTCCCTTATATGACTAGTTCTCTTTGACATCTATGGATCCTTTTTTTAAAATATAAAAAGTATCAATGTATATATTAGGGGTACCATTTTATCTTTAGGGAAGTTATAAGACTTACTCCCATAATTTGTAGAAAGAATTTTAAAAGTCCTGACACTAATATAAAATAATCTCTTAATTTGCAGACAGCTACTTTTATTCTGGTCAGTAGACATAAAGGGATGGAACAATAGACACTCTAATTGTGAATTAAAACCATAAAAGGCAGAGCAGAAAGAGTTGTTTTAATAGTTCATGAATTCTGGATAATTTATGTTTCTCAAAATACTCTCATGATAATATTGTTAGATTATCATGATGTTAGCAAACTAAAATTTCCATAAATAACTCTGACAGTGATGTGAAGAAATAAGCTCAAAGAAGTTAGTGAATATAATCACTTTAATAACCACAGATTTTTAATAGTTATCCCATGTTTCCTGAACTAATTAAAATGTACAAAAATTAAGAATGAATTATTTTGGGCAATGTTTTTTTACCAATGTCACATAAGTAATAGTACAAGAGAGATCTTTACTCACAGTGTTTCCATCTTTGTGGTTCCAGTAATACATGGCAGAGCAACATTACTACAAAAATGTCAAAACAACTTTGGGTACTTTAACAAAGTGCATGAAAGATGATTTTTTAAAAAGTTGAGACTTTTCAGTGCTGTATTTTTAACTGATTCCATTTTTGCTAAATATTGAGTTAAAAAACCTGGCACCTCATGGACATGGTAGAAGAAAATTAAGAATTGAAAGAACTGATGAAAATGTATTTAAGCAAATTACAGCTTAGACTTTGAAGAATTCCTTGTCTTTTCACAAGACTTTACATTTTGACATAGTATAATCTATAATAAACATGATGCTATTGGCACATAAAGAAATAACATTGCTTTAGATAATGAACAACAGAAAAAAAAAGATATTTTTATAGAGGATGAGACCTAGGCCAGGGATTCTTATATCCCATTAAACACTCATATGCTGATCTCATTGTGAAAGAGAGACTAATCCAAACAAAAATTCCATATTTACAGGAATCCATTTTCTAATATTCTGTTATTTAATTATTACTCAAGTTGCCATTTATAGTATGTTTCAAAGACATAAAAATCCAACACATATAAATGATAGAAATAACTTGTTATAAAATTCAAGCTGGATATAGTAGGATGTGAAGGCAATAAGGCACTAATATATAGATTATAGAACGGTGTATGGCTGGAGATACTGAGAAAAAATGAGAACCTAAAGTAGGTTCAGTGACATACCAACGTTTGCAAGCTGGAGGCATAACAGGTTGAGTTCAGAAAAGGGAAATTTGGATTGAAAGTATCAGGGACAGTGTATGGTCCAGGTGTAACCACTGCACTGAGTAACTGCATCGAAGTGGAGATAAAGGGATGCAATTGAGATTCTAGTGTGTTCTACAAATGACACACAAATACAATGATTTCACCAAGAGATGGCAAAATTTGGAATGATCTGGAAGATTTGACCACTCTTCATAATCTTAATGAGTAAGAAGGATGTCAGTGTATGAGAATGTTCAGGTTATAGATCTTATTATATGGGACCCCGAGGGAAATAGAAGGGTAACAGATTTTAAGGTCCTTAAGACTGAACCACTTTCCTAATTTAGTGTATGGATTAAGTTAGTAAGTCTTAGCACAGGTCAACTCTGTTTCCTGAAAGGATATCTCAACTCTCCTGAAACTAAGACATAGACATGAGTACCTGAGTGTACCTAGTTGTTCATGATGGCTGTTCTTTCAGGTGAAAGGAGCATGCTGTTTATCCAGTAGGTGAACACTGAATCAGTGTCTACCTCTTGCCTTGATGTGTCAGTTTGTTTCCTCCGGCTGCATACTGATACTGGGACAGAATTAGACATGAAAGAGATTGGTGAAATTTCCTGTGCAGAATAAATGGAGTGGGGGTAGGAAAAGTCAGAGAGAGCTTTCAGACTTCAGTGCATGTATGACACCATAGAGAAGAGAAAGAGAAAGAATTGTTGGGTAGAATGAGCTTTAGTCTACAGTGAGGCTCAGAAAATCTTGGCCAAGTTGATGGGATGCCCAGAGAATAAGTTGCTAATAAGTTGCTATAAATTTCTATTTTTAAATTAAAACTTATTTTTACTGATTTTAATGTTTATATAACTTTATCTTTTTTCCTCAGCATTGGTTCATGCCTCCAATCTCCTTCTGTGTTCACTGTTTCATTTGCTAAATTAATGAAGTACAAGCTCATCTCAGACACACTGTGAGTTTAGTTTAAGACTCTTGTAACACAAGTATAGCTAATATGGCAACACAGATTTTGGTTTCTCAGTGTATATAAATGTTATGTTTACACTTTAATGTACTCTATGTGTGAAATAGCATTATGTCTAAAAAAGCAATGTGGATACCTTAATTAAAAATACTTTATTGTTAAAAATGCTAATTATCATCTGAGTTATCAGTGCGCTATATAATCTTCACTGGTGGAGGGTCCTGCCTCGACATTGACAGCTGCTGACTGATCAAGGTGGTGGTTACTGAAGGTTGGGATGACTGTGGTAATTTCTGATGATAAGACAACAATGACTCTTCCTTTTAGGTTTCTCTGTACTGTGTGATGTTGTTTGATAACATTTTTACCCACAGAAGACCTTATGTCAAAATTGGAGTCATTCCTCTCAAAGCCTGTCACTGCTTTATCAACTAAATTTCAGGAATATTCTAAATCCTTCGTTGTCATTTTAACAATCTTTATAGGATATTTACACCTGCAGAAAACACTTCTTTTGTTCATTTATAAGAAGCAAATCCTCATCAGTTCAAGTTTCATCATGAGGGTGCAACAACTCAGTCTCATCTTCAGGTTCCACTTCCAGTTCTCTTGCCATTTCCACCACATGTGCAGTTATGCCCCCCAATGAAGTCTTGAACCCCATGAAGTCATCCACAAGGGTGGAATCAACTTCTTCCAAATTCTTTTTAATGATATTTTGACTTTTTCCCTTGGCATCTAGAATGGTGAATCCTTTTCAGGTTTCACTTGACTTTAGACAGATCCATCAGAGAAATCACTATCTATGGCAGCTAGAGACCTACAAAATATATTTCTTAAATAATAATGTTTGAAAGTCAAAATTATTTCTTGTTCCATGAGTTGCAGAATAGATATTGTGTTAGCAGGCATGAAAACAACATTAATCTTGATGTACATCTCTATCAGATGTATAACACCTGGGTGACCAGGTGTGGTGTGAATGAGCAGTAATATTTTGAAAGGAACTTCTTTTTCCAAGTGGAAGGTCTCAAGAGAGGGTTAAAATATTCAGTAATTATGTTGTAAACAGATGTTATCATCCAAACTTTGTTGTTCCATTTACAGAGCACAGGCAGAGAGATTGGGCATAAATTTTTAAGGGTTCTAAGATTTTCACAGTGTGTATGAGCATTGGCTTCAACTTAAAGTCATCTGCTGTGTTAGTCTGGACCAAGAGAGTCAGCTTGTCTCTAATGTTTCAATAATAATAAGTTTTTAGAGAGTTGTTTCATTGAGTTAATATATCTAAAGTTGTTAAAATAATCCTTTGTATGTAACATTTAATTAGTAGTTATTCTTATTATTGCCACTTCTACAACTAGTAGTAACTTAGTGGCATCAAAGTTGATCTTACATAGAAGAATGAAAAACTAAAAGAAAATTGGTGCCTCACATCAGGTCTTTAACATTTTAGTGACAGCAGAAAAAGAGTTACTACCATCTACTATCATATATGTGATAGAAATATCTTAAGGCATAAAAAATGGACAAAGGTGGCTTTATAAAAAAGTCATCACAATGTATTTATTATTCTATCACCACAGAGAAGAAGAAACTTCATCAAGAAATAGCATCAGTCTGGGACTGGAGAATCATTGTTTTAAACATCATTGACCAAAAGGCAGGACAAACGCACCATGATTGTTTTACAATAGCATCAAGGTAGTAGAGAAATAGCCCCTTATAGTTTAGGACTGGCATCAAAATGTCCTTGCTAAAAAAAGGAAAGACTAAACTAATAAGCACCACTTAAAAGAGAAGCCTAAGAGAAGTCTAAGTATAATATAGGAATTGACTATGTATAGGTCTAAAGAATAACTAATATGCCATTTTATAAAAATTACACCGTGAAGATGCTAAAGGAATTTATCATGAAGGAAGAAGTCATTCAGCACTGGTCTGATTTATTAGGCTAGAATGCCCTATTCTGCACTCCACAGCCTAAAGCACAATTGAAGAACTTCAGGGTTTACATGAGCAATGCATGACATGATTACAGGATAAGAAAAAAATGAAATTCTTAAGTAGAAGACATGCAACTTATTTATTTTTTATCCTGGAAAGAACAGGCAGAGGATCATTTCAGGAACTATTTTCAGCTATAAAGTGGGATTATTTTGTGTGATTCCAGGTTGACGGATATTTAATCTTCAGAGGGGCTGAATGACCTGCTGCCTTTTGCCCCCATCCCTGTTGGACTCCATTGGCTGTATCCAGGCTAGGCTGCTGGAGCACATGTAATCATCAAAGATTAAAGATGTGGATGAAGTGGTTACTTTCTACTTTCCTGGTGCTTCTATTTATCTACTAGGACATTGATACGTACACACATTACAATGATAGAAGACATAAAACAAGTACTATGCAGATGAGATCAGAGAATGAAAAGAACCTTTCAGCTAAAACTGTTAGATTAGACCTCATACAGTCATTTCAGATGCATGGACAGCATGAACATGGCAGGAAGGTGCCAGAGTCAGAGTTGAATAAACAATCAGGAATAAGACATACACACTGAAGGAGACATAGGATTGATTTGCTTGTTATACAATGGTATTGTAGTATAAATTTGAAAAGATACATTGGATCCACATTACACATTGTATAAACCTTTATAACTTAAACTTGGGAGAGTCATTGTTTTTATAAACTTTCAAAAATTATTTTAAAATTTAATTAAAAGAGCAATTTATTTAACCTCAACAATAATATAAAATTGACTACCTAAAAACTCTTAATGTTTGGCATTGAAAATACATAATATTCAATTGAAAAATATGTTCTAAGAATTCAGAACACTTTTATTTTCAATGATAAAGCTTCACAGATTTAGCAAATAAAATATATTTTATCTGGCAATATGTATTTGGCTCTGTCTGTTCTGTGTTAATGGCTCTGTCTCTTGTGAGTTAATGCATCTGTGGGGTGAAATATTTAAATATAACCTTTATCTGGTTTTACAAAATGCTAAGCAACTATAATGATAAAACTGATCCCTTGTCAATTTTGTTTGTCTTTTGGAATGGAGAGCATATGAAGGATTCACCTTATGAATATATTTCATCTCTATTTTACATAATATTTTAACTATTATTTACCTTAAAACTATTGCAACTAGTATACCCGTGTGTTAAAAGATAGCAAAGTACATAAAAACATAGTCAGTAAAAATTGTCTCCACCAGAGTCAACTGTTTTTGTCAGTTCATGGTCCTTTTGTCATTTGTATGTTTACATGTATGTACATATCTTTACACACATGGAAGCATGTTATATGCATTCTTCTGCAACTTGCTTTTTTCATTTATCACATCACTTGATGGAAATCACTTGATTAGAACACATTTTAGCTTCACATTATTATTTTAAATTGCTAGATAGTATTCTATTATATTGAAACATTTAAATTTATTTGAACAGTCTCTTAATAATGACCATTCAGTGGTCTTCTCTCACTGTTTATTTTAAATACATAATTGAAATAATAGCTATAAAGTTGTTATTTGCTATCTTTATTTAATTTTTTCAAACATTACTGTTTCCACATTATTCTATAAACTAAAATGCTATTTTCATTTAAAAGTTTTTTTTGTTTTCAGTTTTTAAACAATTTTATTATATTTTTTCCATTGACATTTAGCCCCTTTGTATGCCCCTCACAACTGCAATCACCACTTTGTTGTCCATGTCCATGAGACCTTTTACCTTTATGTTTGATCCCACTATTCTTTAAACTGCTACACCTCTCATCGGTCATCCTGCTCTCTATCTGTCAGACTCGTTCAATTTTGCTTTCTAGTTCAGTTTGTTCATTAGATTCCACATATGAGTAAAATTGTGTGGTACTTGACTTTCTCTGACTGGCTTATTTCACTTAACATGATGTTCTCCAGGTCCAACCATGTTGTCACAAAGGGTGAAACTTTCTTCTTTTCATGGCCATGTAGATTCTATTGTGTAAATGTCCCATAGTTGTTTTATCCACTCATCTACTTATGGACACTTGCTTCCATATCTTGGCAACTGGAAATAATGCTGCAGTGAACATAAGGGTGCTTATGTTCTTTTGAACTAGTGTTTTGGGTTCCTTTGGATATTTTCCCAGAAGTGGGAATGCTGGGTCAAAAGGCAATTCCATTTTTAATTTTTTGAGGTAACTTCATACTGCTTTCAAAAGTGGTTACAACAATCTACATTCCCCAAAATGCAAAAAGATTCCCCTTTCTCCACATCCTCACCATCAGTTTTTGTTTCTTGATTTATTGATGATGGCCATTCTGACATGTATGAGGTGATGTTCCATTGTGGTTTTAATTTGCATTTCTCTGATGATTAGTGATGTTGAGCATCTTTTCATATGTTTAGTTGGCCATCTGTATGTCTTCTTTGGAGAAGTGTCTATTCAGGTCCCTTGTCAATTTTGTAATTGGATTTATTTTGTTGTTGAGTTTCATGAGTTCTTTATAAATTTTGGATATTAACCCCTTATCAGATGAATCAGTGAATATGTTCTTCTACTATGTGGGTTGTCTTTTTATTTCACAAAAGGCCCTACACAGAAACAGGAATCTTGAGAAAGGAGGACAAAGTTGGAGGATTAACATTACCTAATTTCAAATGATAATATAAGGCCATAGTAGTCAAATCAGGGTGGTAGTGGCATAGAAACAGACACAAAGATCAATGGAACAGAATTGAAAGCCAAGAAGTAAATCCACACCCTTCTAGTCATTTAATATTTGACAGAAGAAACAAGCACATACAATGGGCAAAAGACAGTTTATTCAATGAATGGTATTGGGAAAATTGGACAGATATATGCAGAAAAATGAAACTAGCCCACCTTCTTACACCACACACAAGAATAAATTCAAAGGATTAATGACTTAAATATTAGATCCAACACCATAAAAATCTTAGAAGAAAACACAAGCAGTAAAATTTCAGACATCACTTGCAGCATTACTTTTACTCATTTATCTCCTAAGGCAAGGGAAACAAAAGAAAAAAATAAACAAACAGGACTACATCAAATTAAAAGATTTTGTACAGCAAAGGAAACCATCAACAAAATAAAAAGACAGTCCATTTTTAAACATTTTGCAATTTAGGTTTATGGCTAGACATAAACTCTCCAGGGAACCAACATGCATTGATTGCCTACTATGGGCCTGTCCCCTTTTTGTGTTGTTAGTTCTCATCATCCAGAGGTGAGTTAGGCAGTGCTGGAGGCATTGCAGCAACCTGTCCATGCATACATATACTCTCCACATGGCCCTCAGCAGCCTGGACACTTGATTCATTATCTTCCACAGAGATTTAGAAAGGACAAGTCACAAGACCACATTCAGGTGGTTTACAAGCTGCAAAGCCCTGGTTCCAGAGCATAGTTGATTTAAAACACACTCTCAGTGATTATAGGGTGTTTGTGATTTAAATATTAGATAGAAGTGATAAATGCCCTAAATAAAAACATAACTTTGCAAATTAGGATTTTATAAAAGTGACTCCCAATACCAATTATTTGCTGTCCTTGGTGGCAAAAATTAAAAGTTTATTTCCAGGTCAGATAATTGTGATTATATCTCTGTCTCTAGAAGATTTCTGCTTCTATAATTTCAATAATCATAAGCAAATATAAATTCCTTCTCTTCTCTCTCTCCCAACATAGATATGAGGGGTTACTTATTATTATTTCAAGATGGATTATAACTAATCTTTAGGGGAGGAAATCAATCTCTATAAACCCCACCCTAGGTTTACCATAGCATAAATGTTATAAAAACAATTTTAGTTGTATTTAGTGAAAGAAAACACAGAAGTTTTATTTGATATATTTAAGAGATTTAAATGGCTGATACGTAAATAGCTTTTATAAAACTCCAATATATAAATTTGAGGAATGAATTGGACTTTGGAAATTTCAGCATAGGTTATGAAGACACACTGGCAAAAAAAGAGAAATTATAAATTAAGAAACTTATGACTGCCAAAAAGAAAACATTTTTATTTTTATATTGAAAGCATACAATATTAAAATGTTAAGTGAAACACGATAATTATTTTTTAAACTCTGTTCTCTTTATCCCTGTGCCCCCTAAGTTCTTTTTGGTCAACATATTTGCAGCTGTTCTGTATGTAGTTGATTAGATTACAAGACAGATTTGATATACTCATTTTGAAGGTAGGGATACTGGACAGTGATTCACTGAAGTGGTCATTTTAGCCAATATCATGGATATTAGCCAACAAAGTGGATATTTTAGCCAATGTCATGACCAAATCAGTAATCAATTATTACAGCAGCTAAAAAAACTAACTAGGTATGTTGAGGGACATCATATAATTATAGTTTTGGATTGTGATGAAATCCATGTAAAATTGAACTTCAGTGCTATCAAGGGTTTGGAATGGTAATACGATTTGTACATATACATATAACATTTGCAGGGTGCTTAAGTACAGACTTGTTATCAAGCTGATGGAACAAGACTTATTCACTATGCCTTAACTTATAGGAGGATGTGAAAGAGTTATATTGAACACCTGTGGTAAAATTAGAACACTGGACTTCAAAAAAATTAGATATAATCTGAATTTGTCACTTACAGAATTTGTGACCTTGGAAAAGTTCACTGAAAATGTAATTTTTTTTAAAATATGATAGTTTAATGAAATAATTAAACAAAAAATATAATTATACATGAAACAGCTTGGTAGTGTTAGGTGTTGTTATTGTATATAGGTGGTCATGAATCCTAGTCAATCCCTAAATGATAGTTAATATCAGATAATGATTAATGAACCTATGTTTAGGTTCTTTGAGGTCAGTGGTTTTCAGAGCATGACCTCAGACCTCTGAGAAACCCTGAGATATTTTCAGGGAGTCCTTGAAGTCAAAACTCTTTTCATAACAATACTTTTATCATTTTCTTTTCCCCTGTGATGTTGAAATATGCACACATTGCTGGAGTCTTAGCAGTCCTGGCCATTTAGTGTGAATCAAGTAGCACCAAACTGCTACAACATATTCTTCAGAGTTATACACCTGAACTTAAAAATAGAAAAGTCCTTGACCTCTGATGGAGCAATTAATTTAATTAAACTTCCTTTATTAGTTACATGTCTTTGTGATACTCTCTGTCACAAAATGGGAAGTACCCACATTGTATTTCTATTGCACACTGAAGTACAAATTATAATATTTATCTTTAGGTAAAGCACTGATATGCTCAAGTCTGCCTTAGAGCTACAGAAACCCCACTTTTCATGGCCTACAAACTATGAATATTCAGACTTGAGCATACACAGATGTCTACTTGAAAATAAATTAAGTGAGTCTCTAACACCTAGAGAAACAATTTGTAGTATTATTTTTGATAAAATTTTAGCTTTTAAGGAAAATAGAATTTTGGAAAAGTATATATGCCAACATGAACTTGACAGAGTCCCAATACTTAACAAAGGTTCTAATGAGACCTTGATAGGAATATTAATGAATGTGATTACTTCTGGTACTGTATAATGAAATATGTCAACATTTGGAAGAATACATAACTCAGTGAGTTGATATTTTCCAATAGACCAATTCATGGTGTTATGAAATCCTACATGGATCAAAGATCTACTAAGAACGCAGGATAAATAGTGGATTTTAACATAAAAACAACGAAAAGGTCATTGATATGGTCTCAGATTCCACACTGCAACTAACTTTATAGAAACTACTACTTGATATTTGGTTTATATCAAAAAATATCCACAATTATATTTGAAAAATTCACAAAAATATTCTTCTCTTTTCCAATTTGCATATTCGTGAAAGAGCAGATTTTCTTCATATCCTCAACTCAAATAACATATTGCAAGACCATGTAAAAGCAGACATGAGAATTCAGCATCTATTAAGCCACATATTAAAGAGATTTGTTGCCCTAGCTTGTGTGGTTCAGTGAATTGAGCACCGACCTGCAAACCTAAAGGTTGCCTGTTCAATTCCCTGTCAGGGTATGTGCCTGGATTGTGGACCAGGTCCCTTGGTTGGGGGCCAGCAAGAGTCAACCAATAGATTTTTGTCCTTGCTGGTATGGCTCAGTGGATTGAGTGCTGGCCTGCAAACCAAAGTGTCACCAGTTTGATTCCCAGTCAGGGCATATGCTTGGGTTGTATGTCAGGCCCCCAGTATAGGGTACATGAAAGGCAACCACACATTGATCTTTCTCTCTCTCTTTCTCCCTCCTTCACCCCCTCTCTAAAAATAAATAAATGAAATCTAAACAAATAAAGAGACTTATAAAAGAATAATACTATGCCATTTTCCTTGCTTTGTTCATTTGGGAAATATTATTTTTAGTGTACATTATTCATGCTAGCATTTAATGAATTTATAGTCATTATTTTTAACAAGTTAATATATAATTTAGAAATAGAGTTTCTATTTTACTTTCTAATATGTTAACTATCAATAACTATAATATACATGAATAAAAGCGGTTATCACCATGGTGATTTCTGATAAATAAAGTGGTTTTGAAACCAAAAAGTTTGAGAACATCTGTTCTAAGCTGTCATTGCTAAGAATGTTTGAGCTACCATAGGATTACCAAATCAAAATGGAATGAGAAGTTTATATCTGTTTAGGAAACATTTCAAATTGTGATTTGAATCCCCAAAGACCCTTCATATACACAAAAAATGTACAAAATGCCCAACTGCAAGTGTTTGTGTATCTTCCTGGGAAGATTTTCCCACTGCTTGAAACTTTAAGAGTCTGAGTATCATATCAATCTAATTCATTTTTGTAGTCACATAGGTTCCACAAAAAGTGTGTGACACAGTAAAGGGCCAACATGAATCTGTGTTGGTTTGAAGAATTCCTAAATGAATATAGGCATTCACACCGTGGGTATCCTGACTGGTATCTGAAACTCTCATAGATGTGAGTAGATGCAAACAAATACATGTATCATGAACATGTAGCTCATAGTGCATATCAATTTTTATGTTTGAAAATGGAAAAAAGCATGTCACTTTATAGCCACTGGATTAGTAAAAGCTTCATGAAAAATGTAGGGTTTTAATGTAAAGGCCAAAACTTTTAAACATCAATAGCAGTAAGACTAGAAGACTGAAGGACAGTGTGAAATAATATTCACAGTAGTAAACAGTGAAGGAGGAAGAAGGTACACTAATTTAGAGAGAGGACTAAGGAAGGAGGAGTGCAGCTGTAGTGGAGGATAAAACACCTGCAAAAACGAGGGAAGGCAGGAGTATCCCAGGGGGTCCTGTGAAGGTGCTGCATGGCAGCTCAAAATCTAGGGCACACACTTCTGAAGTCATAGCTGACTAACCTGGTTTACTATCTTAGATGTTAATCAAAATTTAAAAAACTAGCAAATTTGATTTTTTAGAGGCAATCTCAAGTTGGGTCCTGAAATTGTGGGTTTTCTACTGATGTCATAATATCCAATGGGTGAGAAAGAAGCCACTTCATAATTATCGTATTGAACAGGATTTGGGTGAGCTTTTGTGGGAAATGAGAGGGGAAAGCTGTTTGACCTCACACTTGAGGCAGTTAGGAAGGAATGTCTGCAATACGGTTTGGAAAAGACAATAATTCTGAAATAAGAATGAGAATTTCTAGCCATACCTTCATTGCTACCTAGATGAATGTTATTATGCTTAACAATTTTTTTAGTATAGTCAGAAACAGGGACATTACAAAAAAAGATTATTTGAATTATTGTTTAAAATGTTTTACACAACACCTGGTAACATAAATCAGATAACACTTGTGTAAAATCTTACTCCAATTTATTGGTAAGTAACTATAGTATGAAAAGGAGCTCTTAAAGCAGAGAAATAACTGCATGTTAATTTAATTTACTTTTGTAACTTTAATCATCACAAAATTGTGTGTATAATTTCATGATTAAAACAAAATCCCCCACATAATCTCAACATTACTGAAATATTATTAAGAGTTTCTAGTGACTCTTGGAATAATCTCCACTGTGAATCATCTCTAAAAGGAGTGATCAAGTATTTAAATATAAAAATTAAACCTGTTTTTTTTAATCTAGAAACTGTCAAGTGATCCTATAGGTGAGAATAATTTTTCACTGATCCTATACATTTTGGTTGTTTTATTTCTTCTTCTATCTCTGAATTTCATGTTGTCTATATACATCCATCATTCATTTGCACTATCAAAACATATTTTTGTTGTGTATATGTATACAAATACATATGCCATATATGCACACACAGATTTTCTATTCTTGAGTTTGCAGTTATGAACTATTACTCTTTCTATAAGCAGCAATAGTATATACACTTTAAAATCAGGGATGAAAACTATATATATCTTAAACACATCATAGGTACTATACTTACATATACCTCTATCTATGTATTTATGTACCTATAAATCTATCTGAAAATTTTCCTCTCAAACATAGGGAGATATATCTCTATGTGTATATGTATATTCATGTTCTAGAAATTTTCCCTCCATTATTTGGCTAGAAGGAGCTCAATAAAATATAATAAAGTCTATGCTGCTGATTGTTTTCCTTTCAGGTAGAAGGGGAAAGCTTGAACTGACTTTAAAGATCAGGTCATAACCACACATGGACTCTGTGCTGTGGCCTCAGTCTCATAATTCTGCATGCCTCATAAACATGGCAAGGCCCACAGCCATTCTGCTAAAAGAAGCAAATGAAACATATTGACTTTAAATTTACCAAAACCATATTTTCCAGGATAACACACACAGGGCTCTGCTACAAGACAAGGATTACCTGCCCTGGGAGACCCAGCCTGTCCTTTGGACCTTATTTCTGTGTCTATCAACCTGCTAGTTAGAATAACAGTGGCTGTATAAGTTACAGCGGGATTCTACAGTAATGACATTTTTACCAGTTAGTAAAATAGTCCTGTAATATAAACAGAAACAGACATAGTGAAGTTGCTCTGAGTGCATGCAATTCGGCAATTTTCCTACTGTAGAGGGAAATAAAAAGCTTTTATAATGCTCCTTCTCAAACTTGGATAGTACTGCAATTTAAATGTGTTTTAATAATTTCTTAGTTTTAGTTCTGATTTATAATATACAGTCAATTGTCTTCCTACACAGCAAAAAGTGACTATAGCTAATGAATGTAAGACTTATCTAAGAAACCCCAAGAAAGCAGGCAAGAAATAGTACCTACTTTTTAGTTGCTTAAAACAATACCAAAACATCATTTTGGATAGAAGTCTCACTCCTGCTCTTTAGAAAGCAAAAGAGTTCTAATTTCTTGATAAGATTCATCAGCTAAGTATATGTACAAATGTAATCAACCAAATTATTAAATTAAAGACAGTTTCAAATTGATGGGCAGTGTTGAAAAAAGGTATAAATAGGTATCTCTTCCTTTCTAAATCCTATTTTGTATACAGCCAAAACATATTTTGAATATAACCAAATATATTTTTACTTTTTCTGTTAAAAAAAAGAGCTCAATACATAACCCACCCCCCAAGTCCACATTGGTAAAAATACCATTTGAAGCCTATTAAACTGAATTTCAGATTCACATGAAATAGCAAGTGTGTTATTTTAAAAAAGGTGTGTTGATGTATTTGCTTAGCCTCTAACTTTTGCTTATATTTTTTAATAAAGTTGATGGATATATTTCATCATAAAGTGTTATCATTATTCCCCTCAGGAAAAAAATTATTTTAAAATGCTGTTTATCCCTGATTGCTCTAGATCAAGGCAATGTTGTGATAGTTGTTATCCTTCCATCTTTTTCACATTAAAGAGTAATTATAAAAGTTAAACGTTGTCAGATAGTGGTTATAATCTTGTTTTCCAACATAATTGTGATTGGTATAAAATTATCTAATAGTTTATTTTCCTTAAAAAGGATGAGATTGTGCAATCCAAACATGTAAGTGTCAAAAAGTCATGATTTACATTTTACTTTTCAGATTCCAAGATGCAGTTATGATTAAGAATACCTAATACCTACTTTATTATATACTATATTGTAATATTTTAATATAAATCATATTAATATACCTGTTTTTGGCAAGGTTCTTATAAATATTTTTACAAGTTTATGAAAGTGTATGAAATGTTATCCTTCAGTCTAAATATTTACTGGTACATGCTATTTTTCAAAAAGTCCAGAATGTTCATTAAACATCCTTTCATTTCTCCCCACACAATTAAACCTTACCTCAAACTAAAGTAAGAGTTACTTATGTTAGTTGCTTACAGCAGTTACTAAAAGTTCACAATTCCTTATGATATACCATAAGGGAATGCCCACAATTGACCCAGTCTATATTTCATCATTTATACTATTTATATATATTTTTAAAAATTTATAAAGAAAAGCCATGGTTAAGATGTCCATTGTAAGTTCATTGCAAAGTTGATCTTCTAATATATTTTATAGTGCCCCACTAGTGAAGGGTTCTTGAAAGAAAAAAAGATGGCAAAAAGTGAGTTTGTTAATAAGGTATAAATCTTCAGACTGTTTACAAGATTCTGAAACAATGGGATCATGCATGCAAAATTAAATCATGCACAAATGTTTCCAATTACTTGTTTGGCATCACATAGACTGGATAAAACATGGAAATTAAAGTTTGCATTTTTTACCCCATTGTTTACTATATTGTAGAATTGACCTTTTAGGTCATGCACAGAAGTAACTATGACTATTCTTATTTTGTCATTTCAGAATCAAACTAAGGATTGAATCAGACAATCCACAGTGACTAAGTAAAATAAGTCATTTTAAGTATTTCAAGAATGGGCATGAGTAGACCAGAGACAATGACTCAGAATGACATAATTGAATTATTTCATGAATAAGGAGCCACCTTGATCCTCTTGTATCTTTAAGAAACTTTAAGATACAAGTGTGAACTTTTATGAGATTAATATATTTTGAATTCACCAGAAAAATCAAATCTTAGCCCACATATGATCATTTTCTCACACCATTCCATTACTTAATGATGCTTCTGCCACAGTCTCTGGCTTCTAGAGTTAATGTTGCACCTTCAGCTGGAATACCTAGTACTGGCTTTTCTCTCTTCCACTTGAAACTGACATCACACACTGAAAGATGAAGTGGCCAATGCCTTTCTTATGAAGCAAGTAGTCATGAGACTTCACCTGCCACCAGAGAGAGAAAAAATAGGGAAGAGGACTTAGCAATTTCAAGAGCCACAATTTACCATGGAAGCCTCTACTTAATATTCCACTTGATCTGCCAAGTTTATAGCCTGGCAAATCTGAATACAAATGTCGATGCAAATGAGGATTCATTATTCTTACAAGGTCTTTGTGTTGAAGCTTAATGTAACTTGGTTCCTATGGTTGCTCAGGGAATGTAGATTGCAAGACAGCAAATATAAAGATGAAAAGAAGAAAAATAGAGAAAGAAAATTATAGAATTAGAAGGAAATGCTTAAAATGCACTTTAGCCTGAAATGTGAGGATGCACAGAAACAAAGCATCAACATTCAACCTTCCCCTCCAGCCAGTTTACAGGATATTTACTTCTCATCAGCAGCAGAAGAGTTAACTAGTCAAGAACATTCTACCCAGAGAGAAAACAACAATTCTTCTTTTACTGATTATAACACATTGTTCCCATTATAAAACCAATTCTCAACTGTCAAAAAATTTTACCATTCTCTAATAATTACAGAGCTCATGGGCTGGTGGGACCTACACATTCCAATCTCTAAGAAGACTGTAAATGCTTAAAAAAATAAACAAAACACCCAACAATTACCTTCTTTTCATTATGAATTAATTGCCAAATAATTCTGAATCAACATATTAATAAAGCTAAAATTAATATACTTCATATTGAAAAATCACAACAGTTTAATATCATGCATTTATTATTTACCATAACCCATTGCATGCAAAGGTTGCAACACTCCCAACTTAGGGGCAATATTGAGAGGCTGCAAAATTATGATTATATCTCATATACCATAGTATATTGTTCCAATGAATCTTGTGCATGGTTAGCTGTTGTTTACATATAAATACCTTATCCGGAAATAAAAATGTACTGAAGGTAATAGGAGCTGCAAAGCTAACAGATACGACGATCCCAAGATCATTGCAGTAAGGTTTGCTTCTTCATCCATAAATAAAGCCCATTTGCATCCATTCAGTCAAATTAGCTCCATTAAAAAGGTGGTTATAATTAGCTCCTTTTTCTGGTTCACGGGTAAAATTCTTGCATGCCTGCTGTTTTGATTAAATCCACCATTGTCTTCCAATAGCTAGTGCTAATTCTTCCAAGGAAATCTTCAATTGAGGTGTTATTTTATTCTGCGCTTCCGTTAGTTGTCTAATTTACGCCAAGTCCCTGCAGTGTTTCCTTAAGCCATCCTCTTTGTCTTGCCTTTGAAATTTACCAAATCTTACAAGAAATCAATACTTAATTGATTATTCACTTTTCTGCAGCTTCAAACAGCAAGCACGCATAAGATCCTGGAGGAGTCCCCGATTTCCAGTGCAGGAGGGTGTTTGGTGGCAGAGCTCTGCAAGGGTCCAACAGCAGGCATTCATTCCATGGAGCCGTGCACTGGCATGGAGTGCCAGCATCTGATAAAGACAACGAAGATGCTCTAATGAAGCAGGAAAAGTTCCTGGATAAGGCAAATCCATTTCAAGGCTTTGGATAAAAGGCTGAAGCAGGAGCAGTTGGATACCAGAACATTATACACATACATATATTTTTTGCATGAAACCTTTTGCTTTTTGCTTACCCTTTTCTCTCCAAGGCACTGAAGTGTCCCAAGTGCCACCGATCTCAGAGAAGTCCACACCGGAATGGGGTGAGAGTGGTGTTGTACCTCTGGTATACAATAAGGATGGCAGGCACGTAATATTACGAAATGTAGGACAAATTCAAGCAAAAGAAAGGGAGAGGGAGAGAGAGGGGGAAAGGGAGAGCTAGAGACAGATGGCGGATCTGGCTAAGAGCCAAGCCAGTGAAATGAATTACATTGCTGAATAACTGTACACCATTGATTCTGCCACTTGTTGCTGCACAGAAAAAAAAAAAAGAAAGAAAAAAAAAGAAGAAGAAGAGAAAAAAGAAAAAAATAAGCCTCAGTGACCTCAGTGTATGCTGGAATCTCCTTATGTGTCATGTGTGCATCAGACAAGTTTCACACACATCTCAGTGCTGACTATCACGTGCTCTGGGTGTCTTGTGTGGATGTATAGGTGCATGAGAATATTGTGTGCACGGATGTGTGCCTGAGAAAGCAAGTGTGAGTGTGTGTGCATATGCATGTGGAAGAAAGGAAAACAACCCTTGCAATCCAACCATCTTTGTTTAATGAAGACTGGAAGACTGGCATTTGAGAATGGCCACATGACGCATATTAATGTGTAAGCACCAGATACCCTCCCCACTTTGAAAATGAGTGGCACATGAGTGAAGCCCTCTGTAGAGCAACCATATGGAAGAAGCAGCTTTGAAGTAGCATATCATTCCTAAACTTAGAAATAGGACACAAGAAATTCTACCTTAGAACAAGTTCCTCTCTGACAAGAAGGAAAGCTGGTCCCAGAAATATGATGTTTGGGTGTTTTCAAAAAGACAGCCAGTTTCAGCAGATTGTTCAATAAATGCTTCATACCCAGGATGAAGGGAGACATTATGGGATGCCCAGGGGGCTTTGGAAGTCAAATACAATATTTGAGTAGCACAATTTGAGGTACATTATAAAAAAAGCAATTTGAATTGCCAATGAGGCGACACATATCTGCATGCTAATTAGACCTGTGTCAAGCTTAGACTGCAGGCTTCTGTTGATGGGGAGGAATGTGCATATAGCTTTGCTGAGAGATTGGTTTTGCATAAATTATCAGCTCTGTCCTACTGATCATTTTCCCAAACAAACATGAAATGCAAGATCAAAAGGCGATTCTAAAATTAAAATTATTGATTGACAAAGCCTAGATTTCAGAATCTAATTAGAGGAGGCACAAACAAAAGCTAATATTATTCCTGACTTTGCCTGAGCTAGCAGCCAGATTGTGCAAGGTTTGTAATTTATCTTTGTTTATGCAGCCAGGATATTAAAAATGTAATTAAAATGGTAAAATGATCTGATCACAAATATCCACCTAGTGGCAAATATATTATTTTAAATGGATTATAAAGGCATTGGCCTGTGCAAATAAAAAGCTTTTTGTTTTTTTGACAAACCTAGCATCTCATTGAGATCTCGCTAAGCAATTTATCTTTCGCTAATAAGTTGTCTTTTGTGTTTTGTTCCATAGATAAGAAATATCATTTATAACCTTCGTTTGTACACTAATAAACATTCTGTTATTATAGGTGGCATCTTGTTATTACAGGAACATCTTTCCTAAATTAGGGTGTATTTTGGTCATAAGTAGAAGCAATTCAACACCTATTTCATACGCTTATCATAAACGCTAATAATTATATATATTTAATAGCATTGGCAGATAAAGTCATTTCCTTTTCTTCTGCATGTTCTCATTTAATGTGGGTCTGAGTTGTTTTGGGACTTGGAGTTAATTGTGATCCTGGGCCCTGAAAGTAGGGTTTGAAAGCAAACCCACTTGCCTATGGAGTATCTTCTTCAACTTAATACTTCAGAACAAATATAGTTGCTTAAAAACTTGTGATAAGGGGCTTCACATGGTTTATAGGCTAGATCTTCTCTCATTTAGCAACATTTTAGAACTGCTAATGAATTATTTTAGGAGCAAGTTGTCTAATATAAAATTTACCAAACAAAATGCATCTAATGTCATCTAATTGTGGATTTTGCAGCCAGCTACCAGAAATAGCATTGTGATTCTCTTATAAAGCATCTGAAAATGCATGATAAAGGCTTTTAAGAAAAATAAGAGCCCTGGCTTGTGAGGTATACACAACAAACATTGAGACTCATTTATTCTCCTTTTTCTTTCTTTTTTTTTTTTCACAAAATCATTGTGAACCTGCTCAATTCCCTTTAAGAAATTCACAATTTAGGGTTCTGTCAGCAGCTCTGGGATCTTTTGTTGGGTGCACTTAAAATGCCAGATTAAATATTAATATGTGGTTCGAATTGTGCTATTTTGCAAGCTCTGAAACTCTATTAGTAAATCATGATCTGGTGACTGATGCAAGAAATTTCAAGGTGCTGAGAGTGCAGACTGCTTTCTGCCTCTCAATCTGATGGATCACTAATTTTTAGTAAATTGGGCCTTTGGACTCATAGCTCTAAGCAGATACATATTTTTCCATCAAGAGAGAACATGGTCCACATACTGTAGCATTTTCTGCACACAAGCAGACTATTTTGCATAATGTATAACACTCTTTGCAGTAGTGCTGTACTTCACAATATACTTTCTTTAGCTGTGTGGCAGAGTGCCCCAGGAGAAATAGTTGCAGATTTCCTAGGCTTCTAGAAATATTTGAGAGGAAAACAAAAAAGGGGAGAAATGGATATGAAAAGTGATTTATATCAATTCCATTAGCATCCCTTTTAAATCAGAAACTATGAAATAACAATGTCATTCTAGAAAGTTTCAACGGCACCTCTTAAACTATGCAGAGCTAGAAGATGCAGTAATCCACAGAAGATCAGTGAAAAGTCTTAGAAAATAGAATATTAGGAAATAAGAGTTGCCTTAAGTATCCTTTCAATTCTCTACAAAAATATGTTTGTATAATATTCCATTGCTTTTGAAAAGTGAGATAATTTTCAACATATGGTTGTTTCTGAAATATGGTTAAAATCACTATTTGATCACTTCATAATCCAGGTGGGAAAACACCTTTATTGGTAATATCTGTTTCACACAGATGGGCCTTGACTCCTAAATCTTTATAATGTGAATTGACATATTTCATTACAATATTTACCAATTATAAAGCATTTTCCTCTTAATGGATATTCTCCAAGCTTATGTTGGGTTCTGCTTTACCATTTGTCCTCTTTTTTTCTTTCATTTTTACAGACCATCCTACAATATTGATTCAGTAATAGATTTAAAAGGGGTGAGCATGAAGACTACTGGCTTTTCCTTTCTGTCTCCTCTTCTTTATTATTATTATTATTTTATTGTTATTATTAGTGGTTTAGTAATAATAAGTATAGTTCAAAAGTGCAAATGAACATTTAAACAATAAATGCCTTTAGTCACATTTTTTATCTCAGTGGTGTCTTCACTGAATTTTCATGTCTGGGAATATAAAACTCATTACTGAGTTATTTTAAATAATTGAAATCAAGTTTTAATCTATAAAATTAGTCATTTTACTATATTATACTGGCTATGTTCTACATAAAATTTATTTGCACACACACATTATTTAACTTTTCCAATGACTTTGAAACTCTGTTATGACAATCATTCACTCAAAGAATGACATAATTGTGCTTATTTCATGTAGAAAAGGCAGTTGGAAACCAGACATTATTTTCCAGGTAGGCTGCCTAAAACATCTTTAGTGTGTTTTACTCTTCCACTTCAGAGTTGACTTCAATTATTCTCCATCCCTCCTACTCTGCAAATAAAAGGGTGCATGAAATTCTCTTGCTGTTTTCTCCATAGCTATGATTCTCTTCACCAGACATGAAAGATGATGTATTATCTTTACATTCCTCTCCGTGACCTTAAAATTTTTAATTATCAATGATTTTCCAAGATAAAGAGAAAAATAAGTAAACTTTACTGCCATGATAGATTCTTGCACTGAAACAAAATGTTTTACTTTCTCAATACCTGACTACATTAGGTCCTCCTGTTTCACACTGCACACCACCCTTGTACTTCCCACTAGACTTGCTACTTTAATTACTTTTGATGGCTGTGTTTTTCTTTCAATCAAACACAAGATAAGGAGCATTGTCTTTCTCATCACTAGGCATAGTGCCTACTTGTAGTAATTATTTATTAACTGTTTGTGAACCAATGCTTGAATGAATGAATAGCTCTGAGAATAAGATTAAGTTAATTTTGGAAGAAAAGTTATATATGGAACAGTAGGTAGTATGAAAGCATACATACAAAGCTTCAGAGGAACAGTAGATAGTATGAAAGCATAAATTTCTCTGACTTTTTTTTTTTGCTGTTCTCACTGGCATACATTTTTATCATGATGTTTCAGTGGAGGAAAACATGACAACTCAACTTGGAAATACTCAATAAGATGTTTCTCTTGAATTGCAATCAATAAAGGAATTACTCTGCTTAACTGAACACCTATAACCAGGAGATAAGTGGTTGGACCAGAAATTCTGTAATGCTCCATTTACCACTAAGATTCAGTTCTAATTGTTTATATAGCTTTCCTAAAGACTGTATGAGGATATATACTAAGCTATAATAAAAAGAGATCCAAAATATAGTGATTGAAACATTCGCAAGATTATTCTTCATGGAAGCATATAAAAGGAGGCAATCCAGGATAAGTAGGCAGTTCTGAACAGGCTCACAGAGGCTGCCTGTTTCTATATTGTTGCTATAATATTTTAGTTTAAACCAGGTCTCTATTCCAATTGGTGGGAAGGTATGAAAATAAGAAGGGAAGCACAAGCATTTTAATCATGTGGTCACGACTATCACAATGGACTCTTCACAATGCAGTCTTTAGATGGCTAGGCATATGCAGCTACCATGCGGGAGAGAATGGTAACTAGGAGGAAATTAACAATATCTATTTTGAGGACTTCTATCAAAGCACTTCTCATTTCTGACCTATGAATCCCACTAGTTTCTTTTCATAGCTGTTCAAATTCTGGCTCTATTTGTTCTGAAGTCACTCGATTTCTGTGTTAGTTTTCCTTTTGGCAAACTGAAGTGTTTAAACTAGCTTATTAAAAAATATTATTCTGCCTCTAAAATTTGGTGATTCTCCTTATTTTTCAAATAAGAGAAATAGAGAATTTAATTGTACAGACACAAAATAAACTTACACATGCATAGGAATATCCATAATTTGAAATGAGCTTCTGAGCAACTTCACAATATCCTATGACAGGCAAATTTATTTTTAAAATTTGTCAAAATGTTAAAGTTCATTAGTAATTCTCAATCTTCTCTGTGACCTTTAAGAGCTCTCGTTATTTATTTCCTTTGTAATATATCTTATTATTTATGTTATTACAATTTTCCAAATTTTCTCCCTTTGTCTCCCTCTACCCATCACCCCCAACTCCATTAGGCAATCCCCACACCATTGTCCATGACCATGGTTCACGTGTGTATGTTCTTTTGGTTACTGCATTCCCCATGCTGCACTTATTCCTTTTGCTGAAAGCCAAGTTCAGTTTGGTGGACAAGTAGTATACTTAGTGTTTGAATTTCCTGGCAGTTCTGGTCATGGTGCATATAAATAGAAAGACATTTAGTATTACAAATTTATATAGAGTGAGGTAGCAGGAATGCCAATTGTTAGGGAATCCATTCTAATAGTAATTTTTTTTTCTTAGAGTCAGAATCAAAGTTTTAATCTCTGGAAAAGAGATTAGCAAAATTTATGTAAGTTCCAGTCTCCTTGGAGATTGAAATATTAAAGCTAACAATAGTAATTCAGGAATGTAGAGCAAAGTAAATGGGATTAGTGTTCAGAAAATAAGGTTAGTGTTAGGAAAGATTATGGAATACTAGACAATACATTTTGGGATTTTGTTCATTAAGTGATGTGACTCTATTCCAATGTTTTGTTTTGTTTTAAGCTGGAGAATGACATCACCAGAGATAATTTTCAGGAAGAAAAATTCATTTGAAGTGGTTTGGAAAAGGGTGAGGTAGGAAAAGTCATTAATTTCTACTGATCAATTACAATATGCTATATACAATGTTTTGTGCCTGGGGTTCAGAGATGTAACTAAATATGTGATTAGATAAAGGCTAAGAAAGAACATACTGTTGACCTGAACTATATGTTGGCAATGTCAATAAATACAAGAGAAATTCAGAGGCAGAAACTTTAAGGCTAAAATCTGAATTGTAAGTAAGAGTTCAAAATAAAACTGAGGCTTAGAGCTTGAACGACTAAGGGAAGTATTAATGTAATTAACAAAATTAGAGAGTAGAAGTTACTTGGAGCTGTAAAGTTCAGGGGATGCATTGGATTTAATCTATTGATGACTAAATCATATAAAGGTTTTTTAACAGGCATTTAGACTTAAGAATCTGAAATTTGGTAAACAGGCCTGGAGAGGAAAGAACACAATAATTAATCATCATCTGTCACAGCAGAAGCTAAAAACACAGTGCTGCATCAGATGACAGGGAATTGCTTAAAAACAAAGATGGTAAACCAGAAGAGTAGAATCATTTATTTGTTCATTCAACAAATAACTGTTCAATGATTATGGAAAAGAGAGGAGAGATTTTTAAGAAAGCAGGAAGTTCTTGTAAAAAATACTAAAAAGTTGCCAAATGGACTAGAGCTTGGAAAGACAATGTCTTGTGCTAGAAAAATTTTTGCTACTTTAAAAGTAGGTATTGTGGTCAATAGAAGTTGTGAAAATGAATTTGCCAAATGATAGAAGGAGGAAACAATTAATAAACTAAGACCACAGTGTGGGATTTTTTACATAAAGTATAAAAAACTAAGGAACTTTCATATTACAGGGTAAAAGAAAAAGTGGTTGTGGTAAAGAGAAAATGGAAAGGTGGCTTGAGTGAGTCAACACAGGTAGTTTGGTGCTTTAACTCTTTTTTAAACGTTATTTTTATCAAGCTTATCTTCATATTCTTGTAGGTTACCTTCTTTTTTAGAATGAAGAACATTGTGACATCCATGCCCCTACTAAGGGTGCTCATGAGTCAAATGGATGCTTACATCTTCAGGATAGGCTCTGGCATATAATACAGTAGCTGATGTCTCAAATTTGCAGGGGTTCTATTCAGATTTTGTTATTGGATCCCTGTGAAAAGTAAAATATCTCTACCCAACCTTTGGAATATTAAGATTCATGCTTCAGCAGTAAAGGAAATTATTATGAGATTTATTAGTTTTCAACTAGTTTCTACCCCATCTAAAAAGTCACCTTGCACCTATGTAAAGAGGATTATTTATGTAATTATGTGCACAAATGTCCCTATCAACCACCATGTATAATCATTTCATGGCATTCAAATTCAGCACAAAAACATCAAGACCTATGTACAAATATTATTACTATAATGGGTTTTCATTTCTAGAGGTCATCAGGGGAAGGGATTAATTTTGTTGCTGTACTGTACACACAGTGCAGAACAGAGAGTCATGTTACAATGCCTCTATCATGAAAATTGCATTTAGATGTAATAAGAAAGGCGCTTTTAAAAACAATTTTGCAATTTTAGATTCATTAACTGCATTTCACTTCATCTTTCTTTGCAAAAGGGTTTTGAGGCCTTTCATTTGGATAATATTGATTCTTATTAATTTTTGGAAGAAAACTGTTTGAAATGCTTTTTAAAAATTATTTTTCCATCCTTTCTTTAATGATTCTTACATCACCTATGTAGATCAGTTTGCAAATGCTCCATATCATGGCATTTCTAAAGAGCAATGTTTAATTGAACAACATGGGGAATTAGGTACAACAGAGACCTGACTTACTGCTTGAGTTTCAGTTTTTTTGTCAACTTTTATTTTTTAAAGCTCAGGTAACAAGTAAAGTTTAGTGCTACTCTCTAATCAGTTTCTAACCCATGGAGCTTAGTTTCTTTCTAGGGGTTATTTAATTAGAATGTCAAATGGACTTTGCAAGTCTAGGAAATGTCTATTTGACATATGTGAATGATAATACGTATTCCACAAAATATTAAGCTTAGAAGTGTCTGTCTTAAAGGGATTGTTTATCTCTGCAAAGCAAAGGCAGCTTCTTGCAAAGCTTCTGGTCTCTGAATTAACATGATATGACAGTAAAGCAACCTGTAGGTTAGATACATAATTAAGAATGATCATTCTTTGCAGCTATAAATTTGTGTTATATCCAAAAAGTATGTACAGATATTTTTTCCTATTTGAATTAAATGGTTATTTTATGACAAACTGGAAGCTTAAAATATTTTTTGAATTCATTGTGTTATTAAATTTAAACCAGAAATAACCTTTTTAAGAAAATACTAAAATGACTAAACCAAAACATCGAGAGGCTCTTTGGAGATAACCCAGGCCCTTTGACTTGAGGCTCAGGGAATGAGTTTATTACAGGCAGAATTGGGACACTGAATATTGAATTCCTAATCCAGGATTCTTTTCATGCAGCATAGTGATATAATTATGAGCACTATTCAGATTGTTGCTGATTTGGAAAATATTTATAATTAATGTTTTTTGCATATGTAAGAATGTGTTTTTAGGTAAAAATACATTCTGAATTTTCAATATTTCCCAGAATGTCCTTGTCAATTTAAAACTTTTAATGAAAATTTAGAATATTTTCTTGTGAATTTAGAAGATAAACCCAACCCAATTCCCAAATTTGTAAATGCATTTTGCTTTTGAATGGTCTGAAGTTTTACACATTTATATCAGTGATCATAAATTTTTCTGTGTAATTCATACCTTTGATAATCTAGTGAAGCCATAGACCTCTTCTCAGAATAAAGTTTTTATTTATTTTATTTTTAAAATATATTTTATCATTATGCTATTACAGTTATCCCAATTTTCCCCCCTTTGGGCCCTCCACATGGTACCTCCATTCCATCCAGCAATCCCTCTCCTTAGTTCATGTCCATAGGTCATGTAAATAAGTTCTTTGATTACTCCATTTCCTATACTGTTTTTAACTTACTCCTGCCTACTTTGTACCTATCAATTATGCTTTTTAATCCTTGCATCTTTTCCTCTATTCTCCCCCTCCCCCCTCCAAACTGATAACCTTCCAATGATCTCCATATCTATGATTCTATTCCTAGTCTGCATGTTTGCTTAGCTCATTTTTTACAATCAATTACTGATAGTTATGAATTTATTGACATTTCAATGTTCATACTTTTGATCTTCTTTTTCTTATATAATTCTCTTTAGCATTTCATATATGAATGAGTTGATGATGAATTCCTTTAGTTTAACCTTGTCTGGGAGACATTTTATCTGGCCTTCAATTCTAAATGATAGTTTTGCTGCATAGTGTAATCTATGTTGTAGGTTGTTGCTTTTCACTACTTTGAATACCTCTTTCCAGTCCCTTCAAGCCTGTAAAGTTTCTTTGGAGAAATTATCTGACTGTTTTATGGGAACTCTTTTGTAGGTTACTCTCTGCTTTTCTCTTGCTGCTTTTAAGATTCTCTCTTTATCTAACCTTTGATATTTTAATTATGTTGTGTCTTGGTGTGGTCCTCTTTGAATCCAACTTGTTTGACATTCTCTGTGCTTCCTGCACTTGTATGTCTATTTCCTTCACCAAATTAAGGAAGTTTTCTTCATTTTTTTTTCAAATAAGTTTTTAATTTCTTGCTCTTCTTCTTCTGGCACCTTTATGACTCAGATATTGGTGTGTTTGAAGATGTCCCAGAGGCTCCTTAAACCTTCCTTGTTTTTTCTATTATTTTTTCTTGCTGTTTTGATTGAATGCTTTTTTTCTTCCTTATGTTCCAAATCGTTGATTTGATTCTTGGCTACATCCCCTCCACTCTTG
Source organism: Phyllostomus hastatus (assembly GCF_019186645.2). Lineage (NCBI taxonomy): Eukaryota > Metazoa > Chordata > Mammalia > Chiroptera > Phyllostomidae > Phyllostomus > Phyllostomus hastatus. Next base: position 5,892,023 of record NW_025333932.1, on the reverse strand, counting down.
GTTCCCTGTAGATTTTTATTTCACTTTATGTAACCTTCAGTTCTGGGTGGGTCTTTTTTATGCTGTTGAAGTGCCCAATAAGTTCCTTGAGCATCCTGATCACCAGTGTTTTGAACTCTGCATATGAGAGGTTGCTTATTTTCATTTCATTTAGTTCTTTTTCTGGAGTTTTGTTCTCTTCTTTCATTTGGGTCACATTTTTTTTGTCTCCTCATTGTGGCAGCCTCCCTGTATTTGTTTCTGTATATTTGGGATAACTGCTTTTATTCCCTATCTTTGTAGTGTGGCCTACTGTAGAAAAGCACACCTATAAGCTGTATAGGGACCCTTAGATAAATGTTAGGGTGGGGGGCAACCCATTTCACTTCTCATGGCTCTGTGTGGGGAAGGGCTCAGAGAAGGTGCAATGCCACTGTCTGGCCTCTGGAATTTTGTCCAGAAGGAAGCTGTCTCCTGATACTTGCCCTTTTGCCAGTCACTTAAATTTATCTCCATATGCCACTGGTGCCCTTCTAGCTATTGCCCTGGTGCTGAAGCCCAGAGGGAGTGAATCTGTATAAGTCCTAAATCCATTGCAGGTATTTTAGGAGAAAGCTCCTGAGAACCCCACAGCTTCTTCTGCTGTTCCCACCCCCACTGGTTTTTATAGCCAGAAGTTATGGGGACATATCTGCCTGGCATTGGAACCCTTGGCTGAGTGGTCTGGTCTGGGGGTGGGATCTCTAGCTCCTGAGGTATCCCTCCTGATATTTATCCACCATACCATGCATAGATGTGGTACTGCCCTAACTGTATCTCGCACCTGTCTGTGCCACTCTGCATCTCCATGCCTCTCTGTGCATCTCTGAGTCTTTGCCCCTCCTACCCATCTGGATGAATATGGCTTCTTTAAATCCTTGATTGCCAGACTTCCATACAGCTTGATTTTCTGACAACTCTAGTTGATATTTGTCTTGCAGTCTAATTGTAATTTTTGCTGTAGTTGTGTGAGGAGGTGAGGAGCATTTTTTTATATCTCCATCTTGATCAGAAATTCTCAGACTAAGTTTTTAAATTAATAAAATAAAGCATTGTAAATTTGTAAAGAAAACCAATTATATCAAAATATATTTTGTTATTTAATAAAGTAATTTTAATAAAATGATATATGTGCTTATTTATTAACTATAAAGAATATCAAATAGTGAATCTAATAGCAGGCATGATGTCAAGAATTGTGACTGTGAAAGGTGTTTCAAGACAATGCATATAAGCACACATGGACAAAGCCAAAGGGGGGTAGGATTAAGGGTGGGAGGTGGGGGGAAAATGGAGGCAACTATACTTGAATGACAATAAAATAATAATAATAAGTAAATAAATATATAGTTATTTATTTTTAAAAAAGACAATGCAACAACTAAACTGTCATATAAAAACATCTGATTTCTATTGGTGATAAATACACAGGTACTGCTAATATTAATACTTGTGTAGTTTATTACCCACATGTATTTTAAATAAAATCCTGAATTTTAGTTAGAAATTCCTAAAAATAAAGATACTAATTTTTTCTAAATCCTAGAACTCCATCTTAAGATATATTTATCTAGTCTGTTTTGCCTGTTGGTGGTGCTTCAACACCATAGCCAAACCCCCTCACAAAGTGGGTTAAGAGATAGGGTTAAGAGATAAACACTAGGGCTGTTTCAGAAAACTGCCCTATGTCTCCTCCCTATGTCTCCTCACAGAGGCACCTACTGTCTAGCTTGTAACTGAGAGCCCATGCTTGGCCTCATTACCCTGATGGCTGTCTTCCTTCCCCCACCTTTTCACTTAATACATGCTTCTGTGGAATTTGAATACCTACATTTCCTAATGGACAATGACTTGCCTTGCCTCTCTCACTCTAGATTCATTCTGCTCTCTGCTCCTCTCCTAATTCTGGGTCCTTTAAACTCAGTCTCTGATTTGGATTACTTGGCTGCTACCACATCTGCTACCACAGCAACCAAGTAATTAATACACTTGTGTATTAATACACTAATACACAAATTTCCCTTTTCTGATCATGATTGAATTAATTCTTTTACATTCTCTCTCTCTTTCTCTGCAACACTTCCCCACTCATACATTCATCTGTATCCTAAATCAAAGGTCAGTAATAAAAATGTATGTCATCTCTACATATTTACTCATGGGTGTTGTTGTTCAACTTTTTAATTTGATTAAAATATTTTCATATTTAAGGAAAAAATCTTCCTATACAGCACCTTTTCACTGAGTAATCAGACTGTAATTCAAATAAATTTAAGAGAGAATTGGTTGTCTTGTACACATATAAAAATGCTGGGCTTACATTTTCTTATTTCAGATGTTTTATTTTAAAACCAGTCTGTGTGATCCCAGATACTTTAGAAAGGAAAATACAATCCAAATGAACATTATATGATCAGTTGAAAAACATTTATTCTAAATGTAACACTTAAACCTCTTGGGTTTTATGACCTCTTGGATATAATAAATATCAGTACGAATTAATTAGAAAATAAGTTTATTAATAGGAAAATTACCAGTTTCCATTTGGATTTTCCATCTTCATAGCACTCATGTATATTTCCTTTTGAATTTTTGTTACATTCACTTCCATTATGAATAGATGTAAATGAAGTCAAAATGTCTATACTTGGGTATTGTAAAGTATGTTTTGGCCTAATTTAATTTTTTAGAGGAGTCATAAACCTTTGAAATATGAAAATTGCTACAAAATTTTACTTAAGGAACCTGGCTAGCGTAGCTCAGTGGATTGAGCTCGGGCTGCGAACCAAAGTGTCGCAGGTTCGATTCCCAGCCAGGGTACATGCCTGGGTTACAGGCCATAACCCCCAGCAACTGCACATTGATGTTTCTCTCTCTCTCTATCTCCCTCCCTTCCCTCTAAAAGTAAATAAATAAAATGTTTTAAAAATTTTTTCTTAAGGAAATCTAAGCATTTGCATATAGTCATATGAAAAATTTTCCTGGCACTGGCTGGGTAGCACAATTGGTTAGAGTATTTTCCTGATATGCCAAAGTTGCAGGTTTGATACCCAGTCATGATACATATAAGAATCAACCAATGAGTACATAAATAAGTTAAACAAAAATTTGATGCTTTTGCTCTTTCTCTTTCTTTCCCTTCCTCTTTCTCTAAAATCATCAATAAAAATATAAATAAAATAATTTCTTTATTTCTGGAGGTTTATGAGATTCTTAATCAACTTATCAAGGTATACTATCCAGGGCAGTCTAAATTATGCCATCGTTACAAATGACTCCAAAATCTTAGGGACTCACACAATTACGATTTAACTCTCACTCACACTACATATCAACTTTTGTTTCAGTGTTGAGTGACAATTCTCCACAGGTCTCTTGAATTTCTACATGTTTTGCAATAGACAGTGACTGATCTTATTCTGAACTATCTTTTTAAGGATGTGTAGGTAAGAATCTCGAAGAATAGGGATATGTATTTCTCCAGGGAAAATGGCAGGTCTGTTTACTGTCCAGTACAATAAAGATAATGATTTTTTTTTCTAGGGCAAATGTCAGGCCACTAAAAAGATCATAAAACTATAAGATCTTAAAGATAGAAGTTGAAGAAGATACAAAAAATAGAAATGTATAATAGATTTATGGATAGAAGACTTAACATCATTAAAATATCTATACTACCCAAAGCAATCTATAGATTCAATGCAATTCCTATCAAAATACCCTGGTGTATTACACAGAAATAGAATAAATAACCAAAAATTTGTGTGGAACAACAAAAGGCCCCAAATAGCCTTAGCAATATTGTGAAAGAATAAATTTGGAGGGATCATGCTACCTTATATAAAACCAAACTACAAGTTCATAGGTAATCACAATAGCATGGTATTATCATAAAAACAGATATACAAGGTCTGTCCAGAAGGTATCCAGTCATGTGATATGAAAAATAGAAACACTTATGAAGAAATTACAAGGTATGAGAAACCTTGTACATAGGACAATGATACCACAGTCACTTTCAAAGTAGGTACCTTGGGACCTCTCAGAGTCACCGGGCACCAAATCTGGGCTGTGGAGGGGCTGAACCACTTGGGTGACTTGAAGTTTCACAAGAAAACTCTGTACACGATGTGATGGATGAGTGGATGCATTGTCATAAAGAAGCTCCTAATCACCAGTTGCCCATAGCTGCAGCCTCCTGAATCATCCCAATAGTTTCCATGGAGTAATGTTCAAGTTTACTCAAAATCTGATGCAGATTCATTGCTATATCACTCAGTCATTTTGAATTCAATGGACACACAGTACACATGCTAACTCAACAGCATCTACCACTACCACTGACTAGTACAGTGAAGTTGTCATTGTCCACACATGCACATTCCAGTCCACTCTCTTTGGCTTCCAGGTTATAACAATGACACACAAACTGTTCTTGTTATATTAACAATGATTGGAGTTTTTCCAGACAGACTTTGTATTGATCAATGGAACAGATTAGAGAGCCCAGAAATAAACCTAGGCCTATGTGGTCAATTAACATTTCTCAAAAGAGTCAAGAATATACAATGGGGTAAAGATGATCTCTTCAGTAAATGGTGCTAGGAGAATTGGACAGATACATGCAAAAAAAAAAATGAAACTAGACCACATTCTTACATAGTACAAGAATAAACTCAAAATGAATTAAAGACTGAAAAATGTAAAACTCAAAACCATCAAACTCATAACAGGGGTGTCAAACTCATTTTCACCAGGGGCCACATCAGCCTTGTGGTTGCCTTCTAAGGGTCAAATGTGATTTCAACTCCTTAACAGTTAAGGAGTAGTTAAATTTATATAGTCCTAAAGTTACGTCAGCCCTTTGAAGACAACTGGGAGGCTGATGTGCCCCTGGGGAAAATGAGTTTGATGCCCCTTTCCTAGAAGAAAACATAGCAGTAAAATCTCAGACCTTTCTCTTAGCAAAACTTTTTTTCTGATATATTTCCTAAAGCAAGGGAAACAAAAGAAAAAAATTAACAAATGGGACTAAATCAAACTAAAAAGTTCACAGCAAAAGGAACCATCAACAAAATGATAAGACCACCTACTGAATGAAGGAACCTATTTGGCAATAATATATCTGATACATAAGATGGAGAAAGATATACAAAAATCAGGCTGAGGTGGTAGAAAAGTTCTTAAAGTTTGAAAAATACCCTAAGATGGGAAAGAAGAATTAGGAAATGAATTAAAGTCTGTAGTTGGAGAAGAGTCAGCCCAGAGAGCATAGTGAAAATAAAGATGGAGGTGGATCATGAAGGCTGTTTGCAGGGTGTGGTGAAACTGAAATCCCCACAATGTGGGAAGAATACATTTATGGAAAATTCATTATTTTATTATAAATGCAATGGGAAATTTTTGACTGGCTTTATGCTGGTTATTATCATGATCCAATTTATATGGCAAAAGATAACTTTTGTTTTAGGTGTGGTTATTAATAATTGAGAGCTTGCTGTCATTTTACTGTACATGTTTTTTATCTTCTTTTTTGTTAGGTAAGTCCCTTTAACACTTCATATAATAAGGACACCTAAAACAAAAATAAAAACAAAAACAAAAACAAACTAAGCAAACAACTAGAGCAGGAACAGAACCACAGAAATGGAGATCACATGGAAGGTTATCAACAGGGGAGTGGGAGGGGGAGATAGGAGGAAATGGTAAAGAGAATAAGTAGCATAGATAGTAGGTAGAAAATAGACAGGGGGAGGCTAAAAATAGTATGGGAAATGTAGAAGCCAAAGAACTTATATGTATGACCTATGGACATGAACTAAACGGGGGGAAGGGATGAGAAGGGGTGTACAAGGTAGAAGGGTGTGAAGGGGGGAAATGGGACAAGTGTAATAGCATAATCAATAAAATATATTAAAAAAAATAACTTGTGAAGAGGGGCAAGTCATGATGTTAACTACACTTGGATGGAGGCAGAATAGATGGGAGAAAGTGCATACCTTAAAACATAGATGGAAGATTTGAAGATATTTAGGTTAAGTGGATATGTGCATTATGAGAAAGTGTGGCTGCTAGGTTAACAACTTCGGCAACTGAAAATATTATAATGCTCACCATTTTTTAAGATGGGTAGATTTCTCTGTGGGTTGATTTGGGACAGTGTTGTTAATCAAATGTGTCATTTTGAACAGGCTAGTTGTGAGATATCTATGAGATATTAAATTGGAATATTAAATGTTACATTGAATATATTAATCTGGATGATAGAAGAAATATCTTGAATAGCAATATGAATTTATAAACTGTTACCACACAATTACATTTAAAAATATAGAATTAGATGATATAATCAGGAAGATAGTTTAGAACAAAAAAGGTAAAGGACCCAGGCCCATATTCATACTAATTTATCATTTATAAGCTGCTAAAGATATAGAGACCAGAGAAAGATACAGATGAATAAGAAAGTAGAAAAACAGGAAAATGTGATGTCATTGAAGCAAAGAATGGTGTCAAGAAAAAGGGAATAGTCAACACATGACTTTTCATAGGAGATCTAGTAAGTTTAATACATAAATTTCCTTTCAGACTTGGTGACATAGAGGAGATTGTTATTTTGGAAGAAAAAAGTTTAATGATGTTATGGGTAAGGAAACCAGATTGCATTAAGTCAAAAAGTCAATAGGAGATGAGTACATGGTGTCAGTGAATCAGGACAGCACATTAAAGAACTCTTTAATCAAGTTTTATCTAGAGAGGAAGTTGAAAAATAAAATGGTATTTTAAATAATACTATGGATAAAAGAAAACTTTTCTTGCTATTTTATTAATGAACATGAGTCATTGTGCAATGATATATGCCTAGGGAATAAGCTATGGAATTTAAGAAGAGAGTGAAAGATTGATAATATGAAGAATACACTTTCAAACAAAGCAACCCTTGGGTGGAAGGGATGGTTTAGAGCACAAGAGACAGGACTGGCATTGGAGACGGGACTGACATTTGGTACAATAAAGATGGACATCATCTCCAGTGTAACAGGAAAAGGGAAAGGGAAAATTGTTGGGAGATGCAATCAGATATCTAAATTTAGTGGTAATAAGATGAGGAAATTCATATTTGATGACTGAGATTTCTCAATGAAGTATAAGGTAACAACTGATCATTAGTTGAAAGTGAGAGTGAAGAATGGCTGGATGGTTTAAGAAAACAGGAGAAATTGGGAATATTGGGATTTGGGAAATTTAAAAATAGGAAAAGCAGCACTAAATGCCCATTGGTGATATGTAATCTTTAATGAAAAAAATATCTAAATAGCTGGTTATATGATTTTTCTCCCACAAGTATTCCTTGATGCTAGAAAAAAATATTGGCAGGTAGGACTTATTACAGGGTGAAGTTTTCTGCATTGAAAATAATAGGAGTGGAGGACAGGCAAATTGAGAGTATTTGAAAAGTAGTGAAAATAATGATAGACTGTGAAATGTGTGTTGCATAAGAAGGGTAATGATACCTGGAGGGAGTTGAAAGACAAGAAGTTAATATGGTCAGTGAATAAGAGGTCTCAATAAAATCCAAGAATTTATTGTGGTGGTTGCCGGAGGTGGTAGGTGAATGGGGGTATGAATGAGTGAAGGTAGTCAAAAGGTACAAACTTCAGGTTATAAAATAAATAAGTTCTGGGGTTATAATGTACAGCATGATGGCTATACTTCATACTTTATTGTATATTTTAAAGTTGTTAACAGAATATATCTTAAAAGTTCTTATCACAGGAAAAAAACATTTGGGCATTCATGACGATGGTGGCAGTGTAGGAGGATCTTTCTTCCATCACCTGCCAGAAACAAACTGGAAATACAAATAAACAGAGGAACAGCCACCTGAGATAACAAACTGGAGACTACCTGAAGAGGAGACTTTTAACCAAGGATGGGCAGAAACCACTTTGAGACTAATAGGAAGGGCAGGGATGCAAAAGGGGCCAGCACTGCTCCCATGAGTGGCAGGCCAAGCTTACAGCATGGCTGTGGGAGCTACCCCCTGAGATGAGTGAAGGCTGGATCCTAGCATAGAGTGACAGCACAGGGATCAGCGACCCACATAGCACCTAACAGTGAAAAGATGAGGGATTTGTCTGCCAAGGAGAGATGGAGCCTGCTGGAGACAGAGCCATTATTTTTTAAGGGGCCAAAACACAGGTTTTTCATTCACAGCCATTCAAGTTGGGCTTGGGCAAAGGTAGGGAGGCACAGACTGGAGTTGCCTGAGGAAAGTCTGGAGTGGGAGGCTTTGGGCAGGTATGTGGGGAAATGGCTGTGGGGTTCCCTGTGCCAGGACATTCCTTGATACCATAGCAGCTATCTTACTTGAGAAGGGCAAGCCCCTTCCAGGGGAAAAATAATTAATCTCCACTATGAGAAACTGCTCACTCTGCCCTCTGAATCCTGTTTGTCCCACCCTGCATCTTTTTTTTTCTTCCTTTCTCCAGCCCTGCACTTTAACCTGTGCTGAGGAAATAGCAACATAGGCAGATTTAGAAGGAGACATAGACAGGCTTTAGGACATGGCCATTCCATACACTTTTTTGGAAACCAGAGTGGTGCTTCTCTCTCACAGGAGTGCATTAGAAAAACCCTTGTAGTTTCCAGCAGCTCAAACCCTGGGCTCTGGAGGCCCCACTGCATTCTTGCTAGGGGATCTACTGTGTTGAGTTCAAGAAAATAATCTAAGACAGACTCGGATATGTAACATGGGGATTGGGGAACACATCCACCATTTTACCCAAAGGCTCTGTGGCACCTCCCATGGGAGATCCATGGGCCTTTCCTCCTAATTCTGCCAGAAGCCCTCTCAGAAACAGCCAGATCAGTGGCTAAACTAAGACTAACAACAATCTGGCAGACAGAGGCATATGGAGGCAGATCCTGTGGTGCTTTTGGACATTTGCTGACCCACCCCTAGGCCCTGTGCTGATAAAAGCAGACTTGTAGCACAGTGTGGCCCATCATGGGTACAGCCAAGAAGGGAGTAGACAGCCATAAACTGTGATCACTTCTAGGTTTGAATAGACTGCCAAGGGCTAGATGTGGACAGCATCTGACATTGTCTTACACCAGCTTCAGACAACATCAGAGCCATATCCAAAGGGAGAACCCAGCAGGAAAACACTAAACTCTGTTGAGAAATATTCCACTTTGTAGTTTTCTACTATTTTTGTTATTTTTTCTTTTGTATAGCTTTATGATTTTTTAAATTGTCCTTGATTTGTTTCTTTTTTCTTCTCTATTTTTTATATCTCTTATTTTACTTTTTCCTTTTCTTACTCCATTTGTTCTTTCTTCTTTCATTTCCTTATTTTTTCTTTCCCTTCTTTATTCTTTGTGCTGATTTCCTCTTCCTATTCCTTACTCTTATCTTTTTCTATTTTTTCTTTCCATTCATAATCATTTTTTTCCTTTGGTCTTATCCTTTTTTTTCTTTTGGTCTTATCCTTTTTTTTTGTCTTGCTATTCTATTTTTCTGTCCAGTTTTATTATTCTTTGCTCTTTTGTCAATGATCTGCATATATTGTTCCAATCTTTTTTTGCTTGTCTTGGTTCTGTTGTGTTGTTTTGTTCTGTCAGCACCTGTACAATACAATACTAGATGTGGTGAGGGTTCAGCCTCATAGTCGACAGCTGGAGGAGAGATCCCACCAAAGAATGGGCCAACAAAAATCAAGACCCAAATACAATAACAGAGTCAACATAATCCACACAAGGGACATTCCAAGAATATCCAGCTCAGGTAGATCAAGATGTCTGCACCACTGGGTCTCACAGGACTCCTACCACATAAGGCCAACCTATAAAGACAGGGAATCAAGGCGAATTTATCTAATACATACAAACAAACAAAAAGAGTCTGCTAATAAAGGAAAGCAAAGAAAAACCTCCAAATGAAAGAAGAGGATGAATCCCAAGACAAAGAACTAAATGAAATTAAAACAAGCAGTTTATGCAACATAAAGTTCAAACTAATGGTTATAAGGATGCTCAAGGAACTTAGTAATAACAACAGGAACTTAGTGGGAACATTATCAGCATAAAAAAACATAGAAACTATGAATAAGAACTAGTTGGAAATGAAGAATGCAATATATGAAATGAAGAAGGAATTAGAAAGGACACTAGAAGAAACTACAAGTAGGCTAGATGAAACTGAGAATTAAACCAGTGATTTGAAAGAAAAGGTAGATAAAAACACCCAGTCAGAGTAATGAGAATTAAGAAAAAACTTAAAAAAGAATTAGAATGGTTTAAGGGAACTTTGGGGCCACATAAAATGTAACAATATTGTATCATAGGGATACCAGAAGGAGAAGAAAGTAAGCAAGGGATAGCAAACCTGATTGAAGACATGATGACAGAAAACTTTCCTAACATAGTGAAAAAGTCACACAAGTTCAGGAGGCACAGAGAGTCCTAATTAAGAGGAATTCAAAGAGACTCACACTAAGACACATCATCATTAAAATGGCAAAGTTTAAAGACAAAGAGAGAATCTTAAAGGTGGCAAGCAAGAAACAGTCAGTTACTTACAAGTGAGTTCCAATAATACTGTTAGCTAATATGTCAATAGAAACACTTCAAGCCAGAAGGCATTGGCATGAAGTATTCAAAGTAATGAAAATCAAGGACCTGCAACAAAGACTACTCTATCCAGCAAGGCTCTCAATTAAGATTGAAGATGAAATAAAGGGTTTCTCAGACAAAATTTAAAAAAAAAACCAAAGGAGTTCATAAACATCTAACTAGGACTGCAAGAGATGTTAAAGGGATTGCTTTAAGAACAAAAAAATACATAGAAAGGGGAACATAGGTATAAAGGAATAACATGGTAATGAATAAGTACCTATCAATAATAACCTTAAATGTAAATGGATTTAAAGCTCCAATCAAAAGACATAAAGAAGCTGAATGGACAAGAAAACATAACCCATATATTATATATGTTTTCTATAAGAGACCCACTACAGAACAAAAAAAATTACACAGGTTGAAGGTGAAGAGATGGGAAAAATATTCCATGTAAATGGGGATAAAAAAAAAAGCTGGGATAACTATACTTATATCTGACAAAATACACTTCAAAATAAGTCCATAACATGAAACAAAGAAAGCCATTACCTAATGATAAAGGGATCAATCCAACAACAGGATATAACCCTGCTAAACATATATGCACCCAACTGTGGGTGCAATAGAAGCACCTAAATATGTAATGAACATCTTTGTGGACTTTATGGAACTGATAGACAGCAATACAGTTACTATAAGAGATTTTAACAACCCACTGTCAGCAATGGAGAGATCTTGCAGACAAAAAAAATCAACATGGAAACAACTACCTTAAATGACACACAAGATCAAATGGATTCAATTGACATTTACAGAACATTTAATTTCAAAGCAGCAGAATACACATTTTGCTCAAGTGTACATGGATCATTCTCAAAGATAAACCACATGGCAGGGCACAAAATAAGTCTTAACAAATTCAATGAAACGGAAATCATATGAAGTATTTTCTTGGATAACAATGGCATGAAACTACAAATCAACCTCAATAAAAAAACATCAAAAACATTCAAATACACAGAGGTCAAATAGAATGTTATTAAATACTAACGGGTAACCAATGAGATCAAGAAAGAAATAAAAAAGTACCTGGAAACAAATGAAAATGAGCACACAACAACCCAAAACCTACAGGATACAACAAAGGCAGTCCTGAAAGTTCATAGCATTACAGACCTACCTCAAGAAGACAGAAAAATCTCAAATAAACAGCCTAACCCTACATCTAAAAAAATTAGAGTAACAACAACAAACAAAGCCCAGAGTGACTAGAAGAAAGGATATAATGGAGACCAGAGTGGAAATTAATAAGACAGCAATACAATTCCCAAGATCAATGAATCAAGGACTTGGTTATTTGAGAAGATAAACAAAACTGATGAACTTTTAACCAGAATCATTAAGAAAATAAGAAAGAGGACACAAATTAATAAAACCAGAAATAAAAGAGGTGAAGTAACAACTGATACCAAAGAAATACAAAGGATTATAAGAAATTACTATGCCAAGAAATGGGAAAACATGTGAAAATGGATAAATGTTTAGAAACATTCACTCTGTTTCTAAAACTGAATCAGGAAGAAGCAGAAAACCTGAATATACTGATAAAAACTAATGGAATTGCAACAGTAATAAAAAAAAAAACTCCCAGCAAACAAAAAGTCCTAGAGCAGATGGCTTCACAGGCAAATTTTACCAATCATTCAAAGAAGAATATCTATCCAAAAAATTCAGGAACTTCCAAGCTCTTTTTATGAGGCCAATATTAAGACTTTGATTCCAAAATCAGGTAAAGACACAACTAAGAAGGAAAACTATAAGCCAATATCCCTCATGAACATAGATGTTAAAACCACCAACAAAATATTTCCAAACCAGATCCAGCAATGTATTAGAAAGATGATACTATATGATTGAGTGGGAACTATCCCAGAATGCAAGGTTGGCACAATATTTATAAATTGATAAATGTGATAAAGCACATAAACAAAATGAAAGATAAAAACTCATGATCATACCAATAGGTGCTGAAAATGTGTTTGATAAATTCCAGCACCCATTTATGATAAAAACTTAGTGAAGTTAAAATAGAAAGATCATACCTCAACATAATAAAGGACATATATAAAAAACTTACAGTCAATATCAGACTTGACGGGGCAAAAACTAAAAGTATTTCCCTTAAGATCAAGAATAAGACAGGGATGTCCATTTTCACCATTTTCTAATTTAACATAGTACTAGAGGTCATAGCCACAGTGATCAGACAAGAAGAGACAGAAACCATACAAATTAAAACAGAGAAAGTAAAATTGTTATTTTTTGCAGATGACATGATATTGTATATGAAAAACTCTACAGGCTCCAACAAAAAAAAAAAACTAGGCCTAATAAATGAACTCAGCAAAGTAGTGAGATACAAAATCAACACACAGAAATTGATGACATCATTATACATCAATAATGAACTATCAGTAAGAGAAGCTAAGAAATTAATCCCATTTACAATTGCAACAAGAAAAATAAGGTATCTAGGAAAAAATTTAACAAAGGAGATAAAACACTTGTACTCAGAAAACTATGACACTGAAGAAAGAAATTGAGGAAGATACAAATAAATAGAAGCATATATTGTGTTCATGGATTGGAAGAGTTAACACCATTAAAATGTCCCTATTACCCAAAGCAATCTATATGCAATTCCTATTAAAATACTTATGGCATATTTTACAGATATAGAAGAAATATTCCAAAAAATTATGTAGGACCAAAAAAAGAAAAAAAAAACACAAATAGCCTTAGCAGTCTTGAGAAAGAACAAAATTGGAGAGATTATAATACCTGATATCAAACTATACTATAAGGCCACTGTAATCAAAACAGTCTGGTACTGGCCGAGAACAGCCCCATAGATGAATGGAACAGAATATAGAGCCCAAGAAAAAATCCATGCTTTTATGGTCAATTAAATTTTGACAAAGGAGACAAGAGCATGCAATGAATAAAGACAGTCTCTTCAATAAATGGTGTTGGGAGAACTAGATAAGTACTTGCAAAAAAAATGAAACTAGACTACCAATTAATACCAGAAACTTGAAATATATAAAAGAAATATATGTAGTGATACCATAATAATCTTAGAAGTAAAGTTAGCCAGTAAAGTTTCAGATATCTTGCATAGCAATATTTTTGCCAATATATATCCTAGGGCAAGGGAAACAAAGGAAAAACTTAACAAATGGGATTACATCAAATTAAAAAGATTCTGCACAGCTAAAGAAACCATGATCAACATGAAAAGGGAACCCACTGTATGGGAGAACATATGTGTCAGTGATACATACAAAGATTTAATCTCCAAACCATGTAAAGAATATGTATGACTCAACACCAGGAAGACAAATAATCCAACTAAAAAATGGTCAAGGACCTGAAGAGACACCTCTCTAAGGAGGACATAAAGATGGACTATAGATATATGAAAACAAATATTCAACAGAAGTATCCATCAGAGAAATGCAAACTAAAAGCACAATGAGATATTACCTCACACATGCCAAAGTGGCTATCACTAATAAATCAATAAACAACAAGTGCTGGTGAGAATGTGGAGGAAAGGGAAGCCTACTATGCTGTTGGTGGGGATGCAGCCACTGTAGGCAACAGTATGGACTTTCCTCAAAGAGTTAAAAATGGAATCAGTGATTCAACTTCTTCACTTCTGGGAATATATCCTAAGTATCCTGAAATACCAATTCAAAAGAATATATGCACCCCTATATTCATAGTAATGTTATTTGTAACAGCCAAGGTTTGGAAACAGCCTAAGTGCCCAATGATAGATGAGTGAATCAAAAAGCTGTGGTACATTTACACAAAGGAATACTACACAGCAGTAAAAAGGAAGGAATTCTTCCTTTTGTGACAATATGGATGGAACTAGAGACTGTTATGTTAAGTGAAATAAGCCAGTGAGTGAAAAACAAACACCATATGATCTCACTTATAAATGCAATCTAATGAATGAAATAAACCAATGAGCAAAATAGAATCAAAGACATAAAAACATGGAATAGACTTATAGCTGTTAGAGGGGTGGGTGTAGGTAGGTACTGTTAGTCAAAGAACATAGATGCTTGACCCATGGACATGGAAAATGGTGTTGGGATTGACAACAGGAAAGGGGAGCAGGCTGGATGGAAGAAGGCACAGGGAGAAAAACTATAGTATTCATATAATGCTATATGTCAATTATATCTCAATAATGATAAAAAAGTCTGAATCAGTGGGCATAGAAATAAGATGACTTCATCAGATACTAGTCAATCCCCTTTCAGCTGTATTATTCTGGGAAATAGTAATCCTTTAGCTAGTGCTATTTAAAGGTTCATTTAAGATATATAATTATCACAGTCCAGGCTATTAATGCAATAATAATGATTCAGGCTATTAATGCAATAATGTAATAATGATGGTCCAGATTCTGAAATGTATATATCTTGTATTATTTGAAGGATTCATGTACCTAAACACAGTATCTGTTGTGGGTATAGTAGGCTCTGTTTTCACTATTTTTCCTGTATTAAACACTGCCATGGTGAGAGAATTTGAGCCCTTTATCACATAATCCTCAAAGAAAAGCACTAAATGCATGCTTAATAAATGCTTTGGCAGATGAGGGTGACATAATGCTGTCCTGTTTTCTAAGTAAGTAATGTTAAAGTAAATATTGGTTTTCTCTGAATGGAAGGAAGCAAAAACACTCTTCATTAATATTTATGTGTAAGGATCAAAGTAGTGAATGTAATATATTATTTTTCTCCTGTATAATAGATTAGTGTGCGTTTGTAAAGAACACTAATTTTTAAAACATTGCATTATAAACTAATGATCTAATTTAGAAATTCTTTTAATAAGTGTTTTAAGAGGTCTATAAAATAATTATTTAAATGTATTAGAATGCTAATAGAAATTTGTGTTTATATTTAATTTTAATTTTTACTTTTTAAAGTGTATTTTTAAAAGATTTTATCTATTTATTTTTAGAGATATGCTAACAGATGAATGAGAGGGAGAGAAACATTGATGTTCATTGATTGGTTGCCTCTCACTAACCTTCCAGTTGGGAATGCTGCCTGCAACAAAGGCATGTGCCCTCACCAAGAATTGAACCAGCAAACTTTTCTTTTCAAAGATGATGCCCAATCCACTGTGCCACACGAGTCAGAGCTATACTTAATTATCCCTTAACATTCTTTTGTTTTCTCTTTGAGGTATTACTAAGTTTTATTTTTTATTTTATTTTTCCCCATTGGTCTTTTATTTTTTAAATTGTTGTTCAAGTCCAGTTTTCTGCCTCTAATTTCCATCCCAGCCAACCGCCCAGCCCTCCCCACCTCCCTCCTGTTTCCACCCCCAACCATTGCTTTTGTCCATGTGTCCTTTATACTTGTTCCTGCAAACCCTTCCCCTTTTCCCCTGAAATTCCCTCCCCTCTCCCCTCTGGTCACTGTAAGCCTGTTCTCTATTTCAGTGTCTTTGGTTATATTTTGCTTGTTTGTTTGTTTGTTTTATTAGGTTCCTGTTAAAGGTAAGATCATATGGTATTTGTCTTTCACTGCCTGGCTTATTTCGCTTAGCATAATACTGAGTTTTCAATTCCATTTTTAGAAAATATACTAAGATGGCAGAGAGATAGGTGAGAGCAGAGTCCACTTCCCCCTGCACATGGGTGAAACACCTAGCCAATCTTCTGAGGAACAGAGTGAACAGCCAACAGTATCCCAGCATATATGAAAATTGGAGACAAAAATTTGTAGTGGACATTGAAAAATCAGACAGTAAGGAGAGTACTTCAGGATGATATGGTCCCCGGGGTCCAGTGCAGGGACCAGGGTGGCTGCAGCCCCAGGTCTGGTGCCCTCTGGATCTGCTGCAGGGTTCTTGGGAGAGAGCCAGGTCAGTGGGTCCCTTCCCTGACAAACAAGGTTTGAGCAGCACCAGAGAGAGACCTGGTTGCTTGAAGTCGAAGGGGGAAAATGAGGATGAAGTGGTAAACACACAGGGGCTGTGTGCACCCGCTGAGACTGTGGATGCCAGCTGGGGAGAGCTGGGCTATAGTGCCAGGTCTGGTTGGAGAATTGGGCTGTATGAGAGGCCAGGCCCTTGTATGGAGTGGCACGCTTAAGCAGCAAGAATTTTTCAAAAAGAAAAAGTAAAAAAAAAGGCACTTGGAGGCTGTTTGGGGAATTCTCCTGCAGCAGCAACCCCTAACCTTGCCCAGCTCTGAGGCACTCCTGCGGTGATTCAGAAAGCCCTGTGCTCACACCTGAAGTTCTGGCGAGAGTGCACATGAGAACCTGTGGGACCAGGGGCTGCCTGTGTTGCCCCACTAAGGTGGAGTGCTCATGCCTGCAGCACCAGGAGGGAGCTTGCCTGACCCACCGCCCAGAGGCACCACGCACCGAACCCTTACCCCTGGAGAAGCAGCAGAGGAGGCAAGCACTTGCATCTGCAGCAGCAGCCATGGCAGCACCCTTTCCCTGCAGGACCGACTGGCTCTCTAAAAGGAAGGCAGAGATATCCCCTCAGAGGAGAAATACAGGGCTCATGGAGTCAGCAATCCTCAGAAAAACTTAACTCAGTGTGGGGGGCTGAACTAGTCTGAAGGGGCTCTGAGAGTCCCTGGCATCTAGGACAGTAAAGATGGAGAAGGTGGTGTGTGAATTGCACCTAATTGGTGCACCTCAGGGACAGTGCAATTGGTGGACTTAAGTCTTAGGCTGGGCTCAGGAGGGCACTAGGGGCCCTGCAGCAAACTGAAGAACTGGGCTGGATGCTGGGAGAGTGTGGCACAGGAAGGGAGCAAAGCAAAATCAATTCCCTCTCAGCCTGCTGAAGCCAGGAAGACCAGCAGAACTGGCTTGGCTGGTTTGAAGCCAGCAGGAGGCATATTTTTTTAAAGGAATATGCCTTTCTTTCCTTCTTTATTTTTTTATTCCTTCTTCCCTTCTTCTTTCTTTCCCTTTATATCTCCTCTTCCTTCCTTCTTCTTCTTCTATTCTTGTAATTCCCACAAGTGCGATGATAAAACCTGGAAATGTGAAAAGATCAGAGGTTTACCTAAAGAGGGGTCATCCCAACAGCTGAGACAGTGAGAATAATTACACTTTGCTACTCTGAAGAACTTGCAAGTTATCGTATATTTGTATTATTATTTTTTCATTATTCTTAGATCTTTTGTTTTATTAGTATCTTTGTATTTCTCTTCTTTTTGTTCAGTGTTCTTCATTTGGCTTGTTAATTTGCATTGTTTGACTGGTTTCCCTTCACTCTGTCATAGTGTATTGTTAATTTACCATCTTTCACTTCACTTGTGTTCCACTAGCACACTACTCTAGGCCCTATACTTCCTATTCTTGTTATCCAGATCACATAGATCTGTCATATGATTGTTGCTCCATTCTTATAGTAAATAATTCTTGTTACATAGAATTGTAAATACTACACAGCTCCCCATCCAGGTCTTAGCTCGCTTCACTGTTTCCTGAACGTTATTACTATAGTGGTTAACTCTATTCTCTTACACACTATACCTATTTTGTATCCTTCACTCTCACTTACCTCATAATATGACCTCCCACAAGCTCACTGTGTTCTAGATCCAACTCACAATCCCCCTCCCAAGAAGAGTCTTATTTTTTTTCCACCCTTTCTAAAAAGTGGCTAGTTGGGTGAAATATCATGGTTAACGCTATACATATCCAAAGGATCTCCTTTGGATTGGTACTTTAAATACCATAGAATACACTCTTGCAGTCCTAAACCATTTTGCCTTCCCCCTCCAACTGATCACAAAAAAGAGTAGGTGGAAGCTGTGAACACCAGGATACCTGCTGGAAGAGGAAACCCACCAACAAAGGAACCACCAATAGATAACAAAAGAACATGAAGGAAGGAGAGGAAGCCACACTAACCTCAACCCAGGACCTCTCTGGAAATACAACTAAATGGTGGAGAAATTACTCAGAACAAACAACTAACCCAGATCAAGAGAGAATCCTCAAAACCTTGTACATGCAGAAGAACCAGCTTCAGCACAACCTTCCCACACCTGCATGACAGAATACAAGATGTAGTGAGCAGAGTGACACTCAGTTAACCAGCTGGTGGGAAGGACCCACCAAAGAAAGACCCAATAATAATCAAAACCCAAAGACATACAGAGAGCCATCATAAATGACAACCCAAGACCAGTGAGATCAGGAGATCAAGGAGGCTACATCACTGAGTCTCAGTGGTCTTCCATCATAGATGTTCATACCATAAATCCAGGGTGTCAGAACAGATAAATTTAAAAAGCAGATGCTAACAAAAAGACTCTCACAAACAATGGGAAGACAAAAAATCTCCTAATGAAAGGAAAGGATGAAACCTCAGAAAGAATGCTAAATGAAATAGAGGCAAGTTAACTATCAGATATTGAGTTCAAAGCAATGGTTATAAGGAAGCTCAATGAGCTCACAGAGAATTCCCCAAAACTACAGGGAAATTACAATGAACTCACTGAAAACTATATCAACATGAAAAAGGAAATAGAGACTATCAAAATGGGCCAAAAGGAGATGAAGAATACAATTTCTGAACTGAAGAACACAGTAGAAGGAATCAAAAGCATGCTCGATGAAGTAGAAGATTGGATCAGTGAACTGGAAAACAAGGTAGGAAAAAACACCCAAAATGATCAAGAAAAGAAAAAGAGTCCCAGAAAGAATGAAGAGGTGTAGGAGGCCGTTCTGCATGGCGTGGGCCCAACTCCCACTCAGAGATGCACAGGACCCATGCCCATGGATAGGTTATCCTGTAGGGAACCAGGCCTGCAATGTGCCTAGGCTGCTTTAAGTCTTGCTCTTGCTAAAAAACTCCCTCACCCTGAATTGAGGACATTTACTGCAAAGTAACTTCCTAAAATCCATGCTAAACCTTCCAAGGATGAGTGTAACCAGTTCAACCACTTTTGCCTCTTCATTTGCAAATATTCCTCTTCTGTGATGTGATTAGCAGCATTGGTTCCTCTGTTTTCTATAAAAGGTAACCACCTAAAAGGAATCTGTGTATAGTAAATGAGAACCATCATGTAATGTGCCCAGAGATAGAAATAAAGGCTTGTAATGGCGGAGGCCGTGGCTTTTGCTCCCCTTGAGAGAAAAGCCATGCTGTCCCTTTTCCTCCACGAGACTCGGTAGTACATGTGAATGTCTCGTTTCACCCACTGTGGGCCAGTGTCCCACATTAAAGAGGGGTTAAGGGAAATGCAGGGTAACATGAAACGTAATGATATCCATAGAATTGGGGTACCAGAAGGAGAACAAGAGCAAGGGATAGAAAACCTGTTTGAAAAAGTAATGATGGAAAACTTCCTTAATTTGATGAGAGAAAAAATTCACACAAATCCAGGAAACAGAGAGAGCCCCAGTCAAGAGAAACCCAAAGAGACCCACTTCAAGACACATCATAATTAAAATGGCAAAATTCTAAGACAAAGAGAGAATCTTAAAGGCAGCAAAGGAGAAACAGGAAGTAACATACAAGGGAGCCCCAATATGCCTAGCAGCTGACCTCTCAGTGGAAACCCTCTAAGCTAGAAAGGAGTGGCAAGAAACATTCCAAGTAATGAAAACCAGAGGCTCGCAAACAAGACTACTTTATCCAGCAAGACTCTCAATTAAAATGGAAGGGCAAATAAGGAGCTTCCCAGACAAAAGTAGCCACAAAGAATATACCTCCTCCATACCAGCTCTTCAAGAGATGCTGAAGGGTTTGCTTTAAGAACAGGAAGAAAAACAGTGAAAGAGAGAGGAACACAGGTACTAAAAAATGGCAATGAATAAGTACCTATTAATAATAATATTAAATGTAAATGGATTATAGGCCCCAATCAAAAGAGACAGAATAGCTGAATGGATCAGAAAACATGACCCACACATATGCTGCCTATAAGAAACCCACATCAGAGCAAAAGACCTACATAGAATGAAAGTAAAGGGCTAGAAATAAATATTCCAAGCAAATGGACAGGAATAAAATTCTGGGATAGCAATACTCATATTGGACAAATTAGACTTGAAAAAAATAATCATAAAAAGTGACCCGGAAGGTGACTTCATAATACTCAAGGGAAGAATCCATCAAGAAGACATAAACATTGTAAATATGTATGCACCCAACATAGGAGCACCCAAATACATAAAGAAAATCTTGGAGGACTTCAAGAAAGATATTGACAGCAACACAATTATAGTAGGGGATTTTAACACCCCACTGTCAAATATGGATAGATCTTTCAAAGAAAATATCAACAAAGATATTGTGACATTGAACAATGCCCAGGATGAAGTGGACTTAACTAATATATGAAGAGCCTTTCATCCCAAAGAAGCAAAGTAGACATTCCTTTCAAATGCACATGGAACATTTTCAAAGACAGACCACATGATAGGACACAAAACAAGCATGAACAAATTCGAGAAAATTAAAATCATATCAAGTATTTTCTCTGAACACAAGGGACTGAAACTAGAAACCAATCTCAAGGAGAAAACCCAAAAACACTCAAACTCATGAAGATTGAATACCATGCCATTAACAATGAATGTGTCAAGAATGAGATTAAGGAAGTAATCAAAATGTTCCTGGAAACCAATGAAAATGAATTCACAACAATCCAATACTTATGGGACACAGTGAAGGCAGTCCTGAGACGGAATTTCATAATAATACAGGCCTACATAAAAAAGATAGAAACATTTCAAATAAACAACCTAACCCTACACCTACAAGAACTCAAGTAACAGCAACAAACTCATCCCAGGGCAAGTAGAAGGAAGAAAATAACCAAGATCAGAGCAGAATTAAAAGACATAGAGAATAAAAGCACAATTCTAAGGATCGATAAATTCAGAAGCTGGTTCTTTGAAAAGATAAACAAAATTGACAAGCCTTTAAGCAGGCTCTTCAAGAAAAAAGAAAGAGAGAAGTCCCAAATAAACACAATCAGAAATGAAAGAGGAGAGATTACAACTGATACCACAGAAATAAGAAGGATTGTAGGAAATTACTACAAAGAACTATATGCCAAGAAATTTGAAAACCTAGGTGAAATGGACAAGTTTATAGAAAAATATAATCTTCCAAACCTGAATAAAGAAGCATAAATCCTAAACAGACCAATAACAGGTGATGAAACTGAAACAATAATCAAAAAGCTTCCGACACACAAAAGCCCTGGACCAGACAGTTTCACAGGAGAATTTACAAAGCATTTAAAGGAAAGCTAACCCCTATCCTCTACAGATTATTTCAAAAAATTAAAGAAGATGGAAGCCTCCCAAACTTCTTTTATGAACCCAGCATCATCCTAATCCCAGAACCAGATAAAGACATAACAAAGAAAGAAAAATTCAAGCCAATATTGCTGATGAATATAGATGCTAAAATTGTCATTAAAATATTGGCAAACCTTATCCAGCAATAGGTTAAAAAGATTGTACACCATGGTCAAGTGGAATTCATCTCAGGGATGCAAGGTGGTACAATATTCACATATCAACAAATGTAATACACACATAAACAAAAGGAAAAACAGAAATCACATGATCATATTGATAGATGTGGAAAAAGCATTGGATAAGGTACAGCACCCATTTATGATAAAAAACACTCAGCAGAGTGGGAATAGAGGGGCCATTCCTCAATATAATAAAGGCCATATATGAGAAACCCACAGCCAACATCATACTCAATGGGCAAAAATTTTGAGCTTTCCCACTAAGACAGGAACAAGACAAGGATGCCTGCTTTCACTGCTCCTATTCAATATAATACTGGAAGTCCTAGCCACAGCAATCAGACAGGAAAAAGAAATAAAAGGCATCCAAATTCAAAAAGTGGAAGTAAAACTGTCATTGTTGCAGTGACATGGTTGTGTACATAGAAATCCCATGGATTCCACCAAAAAAACTACTTGGCCTAATAAATAAATCTGGCAAAACAGCAAGATACAAAGTGAATATTCAGAAATCAAAGGCATTTTTGTACATCAAAAATGAAAACAGAAATCAGGAAAAAAATCCCATTTGACATAGTAACAAGAAAAATAAAGTACCTAGGAATAAACCTAACCAAGGAAGTAAAAGACCTATATTCAGAAAACTATACAACACTGAAGAAAGAAATTAAGGAAACAAAAACAAGTGGAAGCATGTACCATGCTCATGGATTAGAAGAATTAACATAATTGAAATGGCCATATTACCCAAAGTGATTTATAGATCCAAAGCAGTTCTTATTAAAGTACCAAGGACATATTTCACAGACATAGAACAAACATTTCAGAAATTTATATGCAACCATAAATAACCCTGAATAGCTGTAGCAATTTTGAGAAAGAAGAACAAAGCAGGAAGGATCACAATATTTGATATCAACCTGGATTACAAGTCCACTGTAATCAAAACAGCCTGGTACTGGCATAAAAATAGGCACATAGACCAAAGGAACAGAATAGAGAGCCCAGAAATAAACCCAAGTCTCTACAGTCAATTAATATTTGACAAAGGGGGAAGAAGCATAAATGGAATAAAAATAGCCTCTTCAATAAATGGTGTTTGGAGATCTGGACATCTGCATGCAAAAAAAAAAAATGAAACTCAATCACCAACTTACACCATATACAAAAATAATTTCAAGGTGGATAAAAGACTCAAATATAAGTCATGAAAACATCCGCAGGAAAATCTCAGACATTGAACACAGCATCATCTTCACTAATATGTCCCTTAAAGTAAGGGACATAAAGGAAAGAATGAACAAATGGCACTCATCAAATTAAAAAGCTTCTGCATGACTAAAGAAAACAGTATTTGTCAATGATACCTTGGACAGGGGTTTGATATGCAATATATATAAAAATGACAAAGCTCCACTCCAGGAAGACAAAAATCCCAATTAAAAAATGGGCAAAAGACTTGAACAGACACTTCTCTAATGTGGACATACAGAAGTTCCAGAGACGTATGAAAATGTGCTTGGCATCACTAGCCATCAGAGAGACGCAAATTAAAACCACAGTGAGATACCACTTCAGACCAATCAGAATAGCAATCATAAACAAATCAACAAACAATTGTTGGAGAAGTTGTGGAGAAAAGGGAACCCTAGTGCAGTGTTGGTGGGAATGCAGGCTGGTGGAGCAACTGTAGAAAACAGTATGGAATTTCCTCAGAAAACTAAAAATGGAACTACCTTCTGAACCAGCAATTTCACTGCTGGGATTATACCATAAGGACCCTGAAATACCAATCCACAAAAACCTACTCACCCCAATGTTCATAGCAGCACAATTTACAATAGCCAAGTGCTGGAAGCAACTTAAGTGCCCCTCAGTAAATGAGTGGATCAAAAAGCTATGGTACATTTACACAATGGAATTCTATGTATCAGAAAGAAAGGAGGAGCTCCTACCCTTTGCAACATAATGGATGGAATTGGAGATCATTATGCTAAGTGAAATAAGCCAGGCAGTGAGGGACAAATACCATGTAACCTCACCTTTAATTGGCACATAATCAACAAAAGAAAAAAAGCAAACAAAATATAACCAGAGACATTGAAATTAAAAACAATCTAACAATACCAGAGCAGAGTGGGGAGGGGACAGTGGGGGGCAGGTTTTTCAGGAACTATTGTAAAGGACACAGGGACAAAACCAAGGTGGAGGGTGGAACCAAGGGTAGGAGGTAGGTTTGGCTGAGTTGCGGGGGGGGGGAGTTGTAGGGAGAAAATGCAGACCACTGTAATTAAACAACAATAAAGTAATAAAAAAGAAAATAAATTGATATTAAGAAAAAAATTCCATGTTTGAGGACAATTGTGAAAATGGCACTGTATTTATAGGTGTAGCTCTGTTTTGTTTTTAAACACTATGCATATTTAAAAGCTTTAAGCTTTCAAATAATTTCTACTTTTCATTGTTGCCATACTAGAAACTCAAGGCTGTGGGCACACATCTATCTCAATCAGTTAAAAAAAAAATCCATGCTTTTTTAGTTGCCAGATTCTAAAAAAATGATAAATAACTTCAAAATATACAGTAAATCTCACTTTTTTCCTGAGGTGTTTAAGACGTGTATTGAAAGTAAGAGTGATGGTTAAGAATGGAATTCTCATGTAAATATCAGGTTCAGTAATTAATTTAATGTTGTTTACAATGGAGAACTCTGAATTTAGAAATGAAGGCTCTTTGATATGGGGTCCTCAACAATACAGAGTACAGAAGCAAGAAGATGGTCAATGAGAAGGAAGGAAATCATTGGAAGGTGAATGGGAGGGAAGGAGATCATTGGAAGGGTGGAACATAATTATCATTTATGATTTAGAATGTTAAATGAAAATGTATCCTACACAAAAATCATGTCTGGATACTGAATATCAGCTTTCAAATGTTTATTGGTTGAAAGAAGGTCCTTATAATAGATGATAAGGCACCACCTAAGTCTGACTTTAAGGACTGAGAAGCTTATTCTCCCATCTTCCAGAGCTTTGTCAGCTTCTCTCAGTCAAAAGGAGCTGTTTCAAGGAGACATAACCTTTCTCAATGCATATGCACCTAATCAGAAAACACAGAAATACATAAAGCAAATGCTAACAGACAAAAGGGAGAAAATGAAAAAAACAAAAACAATAACAACAACAGCAACAACAAAATCATAGTCCAGGGCCTAAATACTCCATACAACTCTAGATGGATCATCCAAATAGAAAATCAATAAATAAATATTGACTTAAATGACACATTAGTTCAAATGGATATAATTGACATTTACAGCGCTGTTTATCCCAGAACATCTAATTATACATTATTCTCTAGTGCAAATAGAATATTCTCAAGTTTACACCATATGTTGCATCACAAAACTAGCCTCAACAAATTTAAGGATATTGAAATTATATTCTCTGACCACAATGCTTTGAAATTAGAAATCACTGCAAAAAAAAAAAGAAGATAAAACCTCCACAAATATGTGGAGATTAAATGACATACTACTAAAAAATTACTGGCTCTAAGAAGAAATAAAAGGTGAGACCAAAAGGTGAGATGCATAGAGACAAATCAGAATGACAGTATGGCATATCAAGACTTCTGGGACACAGTGAAAACAGTAATAAGAGAAAAGTTTATATCACTGCAGGCCCATCTCCAGAAACAAGAGGAATTCCAAGTAAACAACCTAATATTACATCTTAAAGAATTAGAGAAAGAAGAGTAGAAACCACTCAAAGTCAGTAGGAGAAAGGAAATAATAAAAACTAGAGAAGAATTTAATGAGTTAGAGGACAAAAAAGAGAAAACAATTTATACAACAAAGAGCTGGGTTTTTTTGAAAAGATTAATAAAATTGATAAACTCCTGGCTAGATTCAGAAAAAAAAAAAACACCCATATAAACAAAACTGTAAATGAAAGTGGAGAAGTTACCACAAATATGACAGATACACAAAGGATCATACTAGAATACTGTGCAAGACATATGCCATCAAATTCAATAACCTAGAAGAACTAGGTAAGTTCCTAGAAAGGTATTACCTTCCTAGACTGAATTATGAAGGATTCAAAAATCTAAATAGACTGATCAGCAGTGAGGAAATTAAAAAAACACACACACACATCAAAAACTTTCCAAAAAATAAAAGTTCAGGACCAGAAGTCTTCACTAGTGAATTCTACCAAACATTCAAAGAAGGTTTGAACCCTATCCTTCTCAAACTCTTCCAAAAGATTGAAGAAGAGGCAATACTTCCTAATATATTTTATGAGGCCAATATAACCCTAACACCAAAACCTTAAAGGAATAACAAACTCTACAGACCAATATCTCTGACAAATACAGATGCAGAAACCCTAAACAAAATATCTAAACAAAAGTAACACATCATGATCAAGTGAGCTTCATTCCAGAGGCACAGCACAAGTATTGTTCAACATATGCAAATCAATTGATGTAATACACCACATTAACAAAACAAAATATAAAAATCATATGATCTTGTCAATAGATGCAGGAAGAGCATATGATAAGATACATCCATTTATGATTTAAACAACCAGTAAAACAGGTATGGAAGGAAAGTACCTCAACATAATAAAGGCCCTATGTGACTAATCCTCAGCTAATATCATACTCAATGGTGAAAAACTGAAAGCTTTTCCCCTAAAATCAGGAACATGATGAGATGTCCACTCTCACCTCTCTTATTCAATATAGTACTAGAAGTCCTAGTCAGAGGAATGAGGCAAGAGAAAGTAACAAGAAGCATCCAAATTGTGAATGGAGAAGTAGAAGTGTCACTTTTGTATATGACATAATTCTTGAAATAGAAAACATTAACACTTCACAAAAAAACTATTAGAAAAAATAAACAAATACAGTAAAGTGGCAGGATACAAAATGAATGTGCAAAAATCTAATGCATTCTTATACACTAACAATAAAATTCAGAAAAATAAATGAAAAAAACACAATTCCGCCCTGGCTGGTGTAGCTCAGTGGATTGAGCGCGGGCTGCAAACCGAAGTGTTGCAGGTTCGATTCCCAGCCAGGGTACATTCCTGGGTTGCAGGCCATAACCCCCAGCAACCACACATTGATGTTTCTCTCTCTCTCTATCTCCCTCCCTTCTCTCTCTAAAAATAAATAAATAAAAAATTAAAAAAAAAGAAAAAAACACAATTCCTCTCAAAATTGCAACCAACAGAATAAAATACATAGGCATAAACTTAGAGGATGTGAAGGACATTTATACTGAAAACTGCAAAACATTGTTAAAGAGACAGAAAAGATACAATAAAGAGGAAAGTTATTCTGTATTCATGGACTAGGAGAATAAACATAGAATGGCCATATTACCTAAAGCAATATGCAGATTTAATGTAATCCCTATCAAAATCCCAATGAAATTTTTTAAAGAAATAGAACAAAAAAATCAGCAGATGTCTATGAAACCACAAAAGACCCCAAAGAGCCAAAGCAATCCTCAGAAAAATGAATGAAGCCAGGGGTATCATACTACACGACCTCAAATTGTATTACAGAGCAACAACAACAACAAAAAAAAACATGGTACTGGCAGAAAAACAAGCACACATAACAATGGAACAGAATTGACAGACCAGAAATAAAACCACATGTACATGACCAAATAATTTTTGATAAAGGAGCCAAAAACACAATGGAGAAAAGAAATCCTCTTCAATAAATAGCACTGGGAAAACTTGGAAAGCCACATGCAGAAGAAAAATGTATAGTATGCCCCCTTGTACAAAAGTTAGTTCAAAATAGATCTAAGACCTAAATATAAGATCTGAACAATAAATTACAGAGGAGAAAATATAGGTACTAAACTATGGACCTTTGTCTTAAAGGAGATTTTATAAGTTGACCCCAAAGGAAAGGATAGTAAAGGTAAAAATAATGAATGAGATTACAGCAAACCAAAAAGCTTCTGCACAGCAAAAGAAATTATCAACAAAATAAAAATACAACCAACTAAATGAAGGAAGATATTTGCAAATATCAACTCTAACAAAAGGTTAATATCTAAAACATATAAAGAATTCATACAACTCAACACCAAACAATCCTATTAAAAATGGGCAGAGGACCTGAATGAATACTTCTCCCAAGAAGACATACAAATGGCCAACAGATATATGAAAAGATGCTCAACTCCATTAGCTATTAGGAAAATGCAAATAAAAGCTGCAATGAGATGCTACCTCACACTTGTTAGAATGGCTATTACCAACAAGACAGGTACAAACAAGTGTTGAAGAGGTTGTGGAGAAAAAGGAACCCTCATTCACTGCTGGTAGAAATGTAAACTGGTACAGCCACTATTGGTGGTTCCTCAAAAAATTAAAAAAAGAGTTACCACATGATCCATCATCCCCTCTTCTGAGTATCTACCCACAATTTATTTGTAAAGATAAATGAGCATTCACCTCTATGTTCATTATTCATAGTTTCCAACATATGGACACAGCAAAAGTGTCCTTTGATAGTTGTGTGGATAAAGATGTAGTCCATATATATAATGGAATAATGTTCAGTTATCTGCCACTTTAAGCAAGATGGATATATCTTGAGAATATGCTAAGTGAAATAATTAATTTATAAAATGTAAGAACTATATGATATCACTTGTATGTAGGATACAAAACTGTAACTCATAGACTCAGATAATAGTATGGTGGTTATCAAAGGCAAGGGTGTAGGGGGATAGTACACGGTAAAGAAGGTCAAATGTATGGTGACAGAAGATTATTTGACTTTAGATGGTGGGAACACAATACAATATACAGATCATGTATCATAGAAATGAATACTTAAAACCTATACAATCTTATTATCCAATGTCATTCCAATAAATTAAATTTAATTAAAAATGAAAAGGAGCTACCTGCTGAAGGTTTGCCCCATTCTCATATTGTCCAATGCAGTGATACAAAGGCTCAGTAAGTTACCTTACCTCAATTCAGGACAACTCTGAATGTCTGTACCAACTTCAGAGTGGCCTATGGGATAAACTGCACGAAGTTCACCTTCTCTTCCTACCCAATCCTTTTTGTCTCACTCTTGCACAGGTTTTACTGCTGAAAGCACTCCTTAATAACCCTCTTGTCCATGGGCCTTCAGCTCAGCATCTTTTTGACAAGAAACTGACCAATCAGAGTTCTTCCCACATGGCTATGCCCTAATTTGATTCAGGAGGTTCTAACAGTTGAGGGACCCTTCCTACTATAATCTCTCAATTCTTAAGGAATTCCTAATTGATATTCAAAGTGAAACTGAGGTCTGTTGCTTCTTATAGGTTCACCTGTCTGTTCTATGCCAGCATGATTCACTTATCACATCATAACCATTCTAATAATTTATCTTCAATACAGGAAACATTTAAAATGTGCATAGATGTTTAGCTAAAATACTGTTCATAATGCCACTATTTATAATAGAAAAAAAGTTAAGATAAAGTAAAAGACATTTTAGAACAAGGGACGGACATGAGTCAAAATTCAACAGTTGATGAGAACATGGAAACAATAAATGTGAACAATGTATTTAAAAACTTAATACTATAATTTACTTAATTATCAATGCTCTATTACTACATGTATATCCTTCCCCAAAAATCTTTGGCTTCCTATGTTATTAACTAGGTATAGTAACATATAGTTAAATATATATATAAGCCATCCTACCACTCTACAATGGCTTCTTTTACATTTGTCCAACATTGAAATAACTTCTTTGGATTAAGAAATTGTCTCCAAATGCCTTTCCCAAAATAGAGATGTATATTTAGGGCTTTGTTTTTCTTCCTTTTGTCTACAAGATCCTTTCAGTGGTCACCATTTCACACTAGATTGTTGCTTCTATGTGAAGTCCATAGAATGGACTGAATAAATCAATAAATGTCTTCCTTGTCAACTACAATTCTGAGTATCTTCCTAAAGGTGGTGATAATCTAAATGGCATTCAAACACTTTCAAATACATCAAAAGTGTGGGTTTATTGTTTTAAATATTTTCTGTGAAAGCAGTTCTACTTTATTGCACAAATGAGAGTTATTATTGTCTTTCCTTCTGATAACTGCTATTGTGTTATTTATTTCAGGCTTTTTAAGATCCTTTAAAGCCTATTTAGTTTTTTTGTGATTTTCATGCTAATTAAAATAATAGATTAGTAGGCTTGGAAAATCAAATCATTATTCAGTCAGAACAATAAAAGGGCTTATTTAATTGACCATGTCAAATCACATTAAACCAATCTTGGAAGAATCATCATAGATTCAGATGTTTCATATACTGCCATACATTCTATAAGATATTAAACACTTTTCCAAATAAAAACATGTAAAGGCTGATTAAATTAGTAGATGGCTGAGCTCTGACTTTTATATAGTAAGCAGCTGAACACTTTTAAATTTACCCTTATCATTATTCTTTTATTAATTTCTACAGACATGATAATTTCAGCTGATGTATAGACATCAAGCAAGATTCAGATTAGGGTTTAATACCACTGATGCTCTTTTTGCCATCATAGGTGACTATAGTAAAAGTGAATCATGGCCATTGTTCAGTTTGTGGCCATGTCTGATGGATTTAAGATTACATGAGAAAGGCAACACTTTTTTTTTTTATTAGGAAAGAAGTGATACTTAATGATAAAATGGCAAGTTATTTGCCATGGTGTAAAAGAATTCATGTTTGGGACTTGTGATTTTATAAATATTTTTTCATAATTACATCAATTACATCTGTTTCCATATAGGAAATAAATAATAATTTGATGTGTTTATTGAATTGTGTAAGTTGACTAAATGTTTAAGTGTTGGAAAGTTTGAAACAGATTTAGGGAAAGCAAACCCTACCAAATTGAGCTCAGCAAATACTTGACTGGTCAAATTTGTTTTAAGACTGACATTTGAATATTCCAAGAGAAATAACCACCTGAAATATGCTGTGACCTGGTGAGAGTTCAGAGATGTAGGGACTCACATCCTGTGTTCACATTAACACAATCTTTTTGGAGGCAAATTATGAACTATGTAAAAGTTTCTAAAATCTTAATGTGTCCAGCAATCTCACTTGCAGAAATTCATTTCACAGAGTTAAGCAATAATGTGTGAAAGATGTAATTATAGGAATTTTCATCATAGTGTTATTTATAATAGAGAGAAATATGGAAATAAATGTCCAACTGTTATACAATTAATCAAAATGAAGTGCATTGATGCAATGAAATTGTGTTGACTAGGTAGTAAAAGAGTATTTACAGTAAAATGTGTTAAGATATATTAAGATCTGATAAGAAAACTATGTTTGGTGAGTTAAACATTACATACATTTACAGAAAGTGACTGGGGTAATACACAGTGACAACTTGTAGAAGAATTAGTGGCATTTAAATGTTCTCTTTTTTGCTTGCCTTTGCTTTCTAAAAATAGCTTTGCAATAAAGATTCATTTATTTTGTAAGATGGAAAAACTTAAAATTCATAGCATATTTTGTGGATCAGTTAGTCAAGAGAGATAATTCTATTTGTCCCTAAATTTTCATCTTTAACAGCTTGTAAACTGAGGAAGAAAGTGAAGCTTTTAAGAATAGATTGTTTTATCAAACCAGGATAACAGTAATTTTATAGTTTCAAATTTAAGGACTATACATTGTAGAATAATAAGCTTAATGTGCAATTTTGTGTAGGACAGATACATGACTACCTATTATATAACTCATATAAAATATTATTTTATTTATCAATATGTTAACATGTTTCAGCAAGAAAAATAAAATTCCACCATATATGTATTGAGAAGATAATAAAAACACAAATACTAATAAAATTACTTTTTCCCAATCAGTCACAACCTACCTCTGGCACTCTACAGGTATACATATATGTTGATTAATTTGCATAATGGCAAAGGTATCAAATCATACTGAAAATGAAACTATTGGTAACATGCAGTGCATTGTGCTTATTTAATCTGGATTTCATCTTAGTAGCATAGGTCTATGCTCTCATGTAAGGGAACTATAACATTTACACTCAACTTTTAGGAGCAAGCAGAGGTGACATCACTACCAGTAAACCTCACCTGACCATTGCAGGCAAACGCAACCTTCCCCTCTACTGAATAGTGAAAACATTTCATTTGTATTTCTCTTCTAGCATTTAATTCAACTCATATGAAAGTTGAATCCATACATACATGCCTTCTCAACTAGGCTATAAATGCACACAGAACAAGAAAAATATCAGGTTCATCTTTATACTACTTACAGAAACCTCCTATAATAAATAATTGATACAATGGCATATTGTTTATTACAAACTTGTATATTTGGAATGGGCTAGTCATTCCAAATCATTATATCAACTAATATATTAATATGTTGAGGCCCTGACCTCTGAGGTGATGCTATTTGGAGATGGGGCTTTTGGAATGTAATTAGGGTTAGATGAGATCATGAGGGCGTGACCCTGGTATGATGGGATTAATGTCCTTATAAAAAGAAATATCACAGAGGTCTCTCTCCTTGCACTCACACAAGGAAGAGTTCATTTGAGCATGCAGATAGATGGTGGCAGTTTACAAACAAACAGAAGAGGCCTCTGAATGAAATCTAACTTATTAGTACCTTGATCTTGGACTTCTTGGCTTCCGGAGCTGTGGGAAAAAGTTTCTCTTTCTGAGCCAACCAGTTCATAGTACTTTGTTATGGCAACCTGAGCAGACTAATGCACTATATTTATCACAATTTATTACCCTAACCATCATTTTGTATACCACTTCTCAGTTTTCTCAGAGGCTTACCCATATCTGTTGTATCAGTACGAAGCAAATTAATAAGAATTTATCTTAAACAGCCCTGGCTGGTGTGGCTCAGTGGATTGAGTGCAGGCCTGTGAACCAAAGCATAGCAGGTTTGATTCCCAGTCAGGGCACATGCCTGGGTTGCAGGCCATATTCCCAGTATGGGGTGTGCGAGAGACAACCACACATTGATGTTTCACTCCCTCTCTTTTTCCCTCCCTACTCCATCTCTCTAAAATAAATAAATAAAATCTTAAAGAAAAAAGAATTTATCTTAAACATGAGTATTAAAGTAAAAAGAAACCAAACATGGTCTTATATATCCAAGCTATTGCCAAACATTATTTGTTATAATAAATGCATGATTTAACATAGTTTTATAATAACTTAGAAGAAGCATACTATTCCAAAAAGTGTATAGGAATATGGTCTTTGGTCTCATATTCTGTTTCATTATAAATGAGATTTATATATTAAATAAAGTTTTAAAATTTATTCTTATGTATACTATTAGACCTGTTTGCAATAGTCTGTTTTCCTTACCTTTTTTTTTATGTGCTGGTTTAACACTTGAATCCCGTATCTTAATTTAAACCGCATTGAGACTACCAGGTTGTTGAAATGAATATTTATGGATTTGTTTCATATGTCACAATATATAATTTCTAGCTATGTTAATTAAAATATAAATGTCTCAATAAAATGAAAATACGATTAGAAAAAATAATATTTTAAAGAGTCTGAACCCCTCTCTACTTTATCTTGAATACAAAACTGCTTTGCTATACTGTCTGCATAGAAATGCCAAATAGGTGTAATGCAAATCAGAAGCAAGTCATTGACAGATAAATTAAATAGTCATGATCTGAATATTGAGTTTAGGCAAGCATCACAGTCTATTGGCACCAAGCTAGATTTCTTGCCCTGTACAAAAATGTAATGTTGCTCTTGTTAAGCAGTCATCCATCTAAGTGACTTCAAGGCCCTTAAGACCCGAATAGGCAAAGCTCATCTATCAGCCTCTTCACTTCAGTCATAGCCACAGCAGGTACCATAATAAGCTGAGTCTCGGTTTTGTTGTAATTTTATAGTGAGAAACCAGCTGGTCTTCATTAAGAACTCTTTTTGATGTGTTAACTCGTAGCTATAGACTATAATATAAAGATCAGCAAAATATGTTAAGTTTTTGAGAAGAGATTTCCCATGATTTATGCTTGGTCTTTTGTCTGATTTAAGTGTAAGTCTAGGGTAAAAATGATTTTCTAGCAACTAAATGCAGCTTGTCATTTGCCATACAAAATTTCCATAGCAAGCTAAAGTGGTAGAATCTATAAAATGAGAAACAATAACAGAAGCAATTTTAAATTCAAGAGGTGATTCTGCTGTACATTTGTAATCAGTATATTAAATCCCAACTAGCATATTAATTTTGAGTAACATATTTACATGTTAAAAATTAGGTCAAACCAGCTGTTTAACATCATATCAACAAATAACTTTTCTATAACTTTATTAAAGTTTTTTGTTAAAATAACTAGAATGATAATTACAAAAATGCATTTATAATGATAATATTTATTCTTCAAAATCATTTAAAGGGCAATGCAATTTTAATAAAAATAGCCACTAATGAAAAGCAGCAAAAATAATACTATGCTTAGAAATAAATTCAACCAAAATCTGTATACTGAAAATTATGACAGTTAATGAAAGTAATTAAAGAAGACAAATAAGTGAAAAAATATACTGTGTTCATGCATTGGAAAATTAATATTGGTAAATGTCCATACTACCCAAAGTGATTTACAGATTCTGTGAAATCCCTGTTAAAATCTAATGAAATTATTCACAGAAGTGGAGCAAGCAACTTAAAAATTCACATGGAATCACAAAGTACCCCAAATAACCAAAGTAATTTTGAGAAAGAAGCAGACTTGGAGACATCATGCTTCTTGGCTTTAAACTGTATTACAAAGTGGTAGTAATTAAACATGTATGATATCAGCATAAAAACAGACACATAGATGAATGGAACATAACAGAGAGTCCAGAAATCAAGACACATATGGTTAATTAATTTTTTATTGTTGTTTAATTACAGTAGTCCCCATTTTTCTCCCATTATTCTCTCCCAACCTCCCAACCTCCCCACCTCCCACATCTAATCCTTAACTCTGTGTTGTCTTTGCCCGTGGGTCCTTTGTACATGTTCCTTG
The DNA here is from genome assembly GCF_019186645.2 of Phyllostomus hastatus. Classification (NCBI taxonomy): domain Eukaryota; kingdom Metazoa; phylum Chordata; class Mammalia; order Chiroptera; family Phyllostomidae; genus Phyllostomus; species Phyllostomus hastatus. The sequence goes on along the minus strand of NW_025333932.1, from coordinate 5,856,730 downwards.
ACTACCCTTCCAGTTCTTTACCCCATTATACCCCTCTCCTTCCCTGTGGATACTGTCAGTTTGTTCTTTATTTCCATGTCTCTGGTTCTATTTTGCTCACTTGTTTGTTTTGTTGTTTAGGTTCCACTTATAGGTGAGATCATATGGTATTTGTCTTTCACTGCTTGGTTTATTTCTCTTAGCATAATGCTCTCCAGTTCCATCCATGCTGTAGTGAAGTGTAGGAACTCCTTCTTTCTGCTGTGTAGTATTCCATTGTGTAAATGTACCACAGTTTTTTGATGCACTCATTTACTGATGGGCACTTAGGCTATTTCTAGCACTTGGCTATTATAAATTGCTCTGCTACAAACATTGGGGTGCATAGGCTCTTTTGAATTGGTGTTTCAGGATTTTTAGTGTATGGTCTCAGCAGTGGAATTACTGAGTCAGAAGGCAATTCCATTTTTAGTTTTTTGAAGAAATTCCATACTGTTTTCTACAGTGGCTGCACCAGTCTGCATTCTCATCAACAGTGTACTAGGGTTCCTTTTTTTCCATCCACATCCCCTCCGACATTTGTTTGTTGATTTGGTTATGATGACCATTCTGACTGGTGTGCAGTGGTATCTCATTATGGTTTGAATTTGCATCTTTTTGATGGCTAATGATGCTGAGCATCCTTTCAAATATTTCTGGGCCCTCTGAATGTATTCCTTGGAGAAGTGCCTGTTCAGGTCTTTTGTCCATTTTTTTAGTTGGATTGTTTGTCTTCCTGGAGTGGAGTTATGTGAGTTATTTATATATTTTGGAGATGAAACCCTTGTCCAAAGTGTCATTGTCAAATATATTTTCCCATACAGTTGGTTCCCTTTTCATTTTGATGATGTTTTTAATAAACTCAAGATGGATAAAAGACTTAAATATAAGTCATGACTCCATAAAAGTCCTAGAGGAGAACATAGACAGGAAATTCCATGCAGCAATATTTTCACTGATATGTCCTCTAGAGTAAGGTACATAAAAGAAAGAATAAACAAACGGGACCATCAAATTGAAAAGCTTCTTTACAGCTAAAGAAAACATCAGCAAAATGGTTTGTTAATTTTTGACAAAGGAGTCAAGAGGGACAGTATAGTCTATTCAAAATGATGTAGGAAAAATAGGATGTCTACATCCAAAAGAATGAATCTAATCTCCTTTCTTTTTAATTTTTTTAAGATTTTACTTATTTATTTTTAGAGAGGGAAGGGAGGGAGATAGAGAGAGAGAGAAACATCAATGTGCGGTTGCTGGGGCTAAGGCCTGCAACCCAGGCATGTACCCTGACTGGGAATCGAACCTGCGACACTTTGGTTCACAGCCTGCGCTCAATCCACTGAGCTATGCCAGTCAGGGCTAATCTCCTTTCTTGAATGAGACACAAAAACTAACTCAAATGCAAAAACTATAGCACCATCTTACATCATGCACAAAAATAAAATCTAAATGAAAAAAAAAAGGTTTTAATATAAGATCCCAAACCATAAATCTCCTGGGAGAAATCATAGGGAAAAAAATTAAAATAAAATACTTACCAGTGAACTTGGCAATGATTTAGATTTAATACCAAAGCAATGTCAACAAAAGCAAAAATAAGCAAGTGGGGCAACTTCAAACTAAAAAGCTATGCACAGCAAAGAAAACCATCAGTAAAATGAAAGACTACCTATTAAATAGGAGAAAATATTTGTAAACCACATATCTAATAAGGGTTTAATACTAAATATATGCAAGGTACATATAAAACTCAATAATAAAATATCAAATAATCCAATTAAAAATGAGCAAAGTGCCTGAATAGACAATTTGCCAAAGAAGACATACAAATGGCCAGCAGATACATAAAAGAGTACTCAACGTCACCAAAGCAAACCAAAACCAGAATGAGATATTGTGTCACACCTGTTAGGATGTCTATTATCAAAAAGATAGGAGGCAACAAATGATGGTGAAATTGTGGAGAAAAGGGAACCTTTGTTGGGAATGTAAACTGGTACAACCACTATGAAAAATGGTATGGAGTTCCCTCAAGAAATTAAAAATAGAATTATCAAATGATCCAGCAATGTCACTTCTGGGCATATGTCCAAAAGAAACAAAATCACTTTCTCTAAGAAATATCTGCATTTTAATGTTCTTTGGGGCTTATGGTGTTATTCATCATGAGAGCCAATGAAACCCAAGGCTTGTAATTCCCAGAAAGCATAGTTTCAAATCATGTAGCATAGAAATACAAGAAGCAAAACTTTCAAGAAATACAGTAAGAAGTCTACATTAGACTACATAAACTCTCTTGGCATATCACAGATGAAATAATTAAAAAATAGAATTTGAAACAATAATATTTGATAAGAATTTTGTATTGTCTACCCTAAAAAAATAGGTAACATATTTCTTTTTAAGGATTTATATTGCATTAAAAAATAACCCAAGTACATTATAAAACTTAGAAATAGTTGCTCATAAATCATAAAAATGAATCAAAATTATAAATAAATAATAGCTATGGAAACAAACTAAACTACAGCATTATCTTGGAAATTAAAAATATTATCCTAACTAGTAATTAAATTCAATAGGTATAAAGGTGACTTTATTTTCTTGTGTTTTATAATTATGTTTTTGAACTCAAACTTAACTGATCTAAATCTGGAAATTCTGTGAGATCTGAATCAAAGGGATATTCATTTGGAGAGATTATCTCATTATAGGTGAAGGAAAGCTAACAGTCTAATTTTTCAGTTAGAAGTTTCCCAGTGCATGTGGGTAGTGCTATTTCAATCCCAAACCTGTGTGAAGTGAGAGAGTTTACAAATTCTCAGGGAGGTCTGTGGGAAGAGTTAGAGGCAGAAAGGGGCAGGATACTTATTCTTTTCCTATTCAGAGCTGGTTAAGAGAACTACCTTTTCCTATTGGCTTCACTGACCAGTAAGTAGATACTTTTTCCAGCTCATTCTAACTAAAGTATGGTCCTCTGAGGATTCTGATGTTTGAAAAGTCATGGTTCTAGCTCTCCACCATGTGTGAGTCCTAAGCCTTACATCTTATTCATGCAGTCCTAGAAAACTAAGGCTTTACAGCCCTGGGCATGACATACTCCTGGAGCATGAGAGTTGCTTCAACACTGACTCACAATTTGTATTTTACCTTTATCTACTTTTCCAGACTGAAGGATTTGTTTTGTTTTTGTGACCTCCAAAAGAAATTTAAAATATTTCTTTTCTGTGTTTTAGTCATATTGTCTAGCTATCCTCTAGTATGATGATTTAAAAAAATAAATTTTGGAAGTCTTTAATCATGTAGTATTTTAATAAATATTAAATTACAAATAAAATTATAATTTAATATTATAATCATACAATATTAAGGATGCAGATCTAAGGTTTAATCTTTCTAGCCTGTCATTTTTCCAGAAGTGAAAGTCAACCATGGACACTCATTTAGTTAAAGATATTTTAAAAGTAAACTTAAAAAAGGCACTTATTACAGAATCAGATTGATAGTAGTTCAATTTTGCTCTTGGAAACAATTTTCTTTCAAGTAAATTTGCTATTGTTCTCTGTTTCTTGTTTCTTCAGCATTTAGGTTTCCTGTCTCAGAATAATAAATATCTCCTTGTTTTGGGTTCAGGAACAGTTGTCAGGATCTTTGCTGCTGACAACTAGAAGGTTGCTGCTGACAGCTAGTAGGTTCTTAACCAATTTACCTTTTAGTTAGACGTCTTCCCCCTCCCCCAATCTCTCTTTATTCTGAATGGAGAGAAACCCCACTTATCAGCCACCTAGCTTTTGCTTTTTTTTTTTTGATAACCTTATGACATACCTGCTATTTGCATTGTTGACTGACTGGGTCCTGGTAAAAAAAAAAAAAAAATTCATATGCATATACCTGTAGCTTAATCTTTGCATTGCTAAACCTTGATATTTTTATAATGATTTGAGATTGATTTTTTCCTGCCTGGGGATTCCCTGGGTTTTCCACCTCTGTTTTCACTCATTCCACCTGTCACAGTTCCACCTACTCTCTAGTTGGACAATAGACATTTGCCTCAGATGTCTATAGTAATCCTCCCGCTTATCTGGGAGAATATGTTCCAAGACACCTTTGGATGCCTAAAATAGGAGATCATACCAAACCCTATATATACTATATTTTTCCTAGACATGCTGATGATAAAGTTCAATTTATAATTTGGCACAGTAAGAGATTAACAGTAGCTAATAATAAAACAATTATAACAATATACTGTAACAAAAGTTATGTAAATGTGATCTCTCTCTGTCAAAATATCCTATACTATACTCACCCTTATTCTTCTTGTGATGATGTGAGATGATGCAATGCCTACATGATGAGATGAAATGAGGTGAATGATGTGAGCATCATGAAGTAGCTAGCATTTCAGCTACTATTGACCTTTGAATGAATCAAAATGATCAAAACTATCATAAATTTCTCCTTCACAATTTCATGTATAACAGATTCATTTCTACTGCAGATCCTAGCAACTTCAGCATAGGATTTTTTCCCCTTTCTTATTAAGTTAAAACTTTCACCTTTTCACTTTAAGGAAATACTTAAAGGCTTTTATTCAGCATATTTGAATTGCCAGCATCACTGCCCCTGAGCTTTGGGGTCATTATTAAATAAAATAAGGGTGACTCAAACACAAGCCCTGTGATATCCAACAGATGATCTAATAACCAGGATGGTTACTCAGAGATTAACTGGTGGAGTATCATGTCCATGGTGGAGGAAGCAGAACCCATGAGATTTCATCATGCTACTCAGAAGTCCATGAAACTGAAGAAAAGGGAGGATGAATGTTCTTTCCCTGTTGTCCTATGTGTTTCTTTTTTTTTAAGCCAGTGTGATTTTAACATTTTTTATTACCTTATTTTGTAAGAGAACTTATTTTTTTAAAGATTTTATTTATTTATTTTTGGAGAGGGAAGGGAGGGAGAAAGAGAGTGGGAGAAACATCAATATGAGGTTGCTGGGGGCTGTGGCCTACAGCCCAGGCATGTACCCTGACTGGGAATCGAACCTGCAATGCTTTGGTTCACAGCCTGCGCTCAATACACTGAGCTACACCATCCAGGGCTATCCTATGTGTTTCTAAGAAGAAAACATATTACTTTATTTTTTCTCTACAAAATGAACTTTATTGTTTCAAAATTCTTAAATAAAATATACAATTTATTTAAAAAATAAATCTAAAACAATAGAGTGTTAACCCTCTACTCCCTGCCCCTGATATTTTCACATACCACAGATAATCACTACTAACAGTTTGGCCATTAGTGTAAAATTTGCATCCAAAACACAGAACATAATGACAAATGTTATTAAACTTAAATTTCATTTTGTAACCATATTTTTCACACCAAAATGATCATGTATATGTTTTGTGTGTTTTTTAAATTAATTAATTAATTTTAATTTTTAAAATATATTTTATTGATTATGCTATTACAGTTGTCCCATTTCCCCCCCCTTTATTCTCCTCCACCCTGCACACCCTCACCCACCCCTATTCTTCCCCTTTAGTTCACGTCCCTGGGTCATACATATAAGTTCTTTGGCTTCTACATTTCCTATATAATTCTTAACCTTCCCCTGTCTATTTTCTACCTACCATTTATGCTACTTATTCTCTGTACCTTTTCTCCCTTTCTCCCTTTCCCACAACTGTTGCGCGTGGGTCACCGGCCAGCAGTGACCACGGAACGCTGTGGATGGCTCGACAATACACGAGAAAAAACAACACATGCACAGAGACAGACTAGTTTCTGTGGGGAAGTAGGGATGGAATGGCCACCCCCCCTGGTGGGGAGCGCGCTGATTTACCGTCCATACCTGCTTTTATTAGGCTCATTTTGCATAATAATTCAGGTAAAGTACAGTACTCATTAGGGGGAAGTAAGGAACTATAGAAAACAAAGAACTCTGCCGGTCTATTGAGTTGGGGGGTCAAAGAGCTGTAAGACTGAGGAACAAAATAACTTCCTCCTAAGACCCTTCTCATTCAACTGAGAGCATTCTAAACAAAGAAGGTTTCACAGTAATTTACATGTTCTTTCTTAGGCCTGATCACCCTGGGGAATCCGCACTTCTCAGTACCGAGCTGCACCACCCTGTCATTGTTTCAGGCTTAGGTGGAGCAAGGGAACTAAGGCAACTGAGAGATAAGGAGATTTTCTCCCAGACGCTGAGAACTCAGGCTATGTCAAAGCCGAGGAGCGAGGGTCCATCACCCCCTTTTGCTGCAGCCCCCCAAGTCCTTCTTTTGGGGGGCCTCCCAAAGTGATCGTGCCTGGCTTAGGTCGTTCCCTCCGTGGGGAATCTTACCCGTCTTTGGCTAACCTACCAAGCTTTTTGGGGTTCAGTCATGAATAAAGCAGCAGAAGCAGCATTCCTGCCAGGGAGATAAGCTTTTGTCTCCTTGCTGGCTCACGGTTCCAAGGGCGTTCCCTTAGCCTTAGCTAGGCGGGGGTTTCAGCTTCTGATACCAGTCAGGGCGGTTCCCAACACACAACCCCACTGATAATCTTCCATGCATTCTCCATTTCTGTGATTCTGTTCCTATTCAGGTTGTTTGTTTAGTTTGTTTTTGTTTTTGTTTTAGGCTCAGTTGTTAATAACTGAGTTTGTTGTCATTTTACTGTTCATATTTTTGATCATCTTCTTTTTCTTAGATAAATCCCTTTAACATTTCATTTAATATGGGCTTGGTGATGCTGAACTCCTTTAACTTGACCTTATCTGGGAAACACTTTATCTGCCCTTCCATCTTAAATGATAGCTTTACTGGATAGAGTATTCTTGGATGTAGGTCCTTGCCTTTCATGACTTCAAATATTTCTTTCCAGCCCCTTCTTTCTTGATTTTCTTTTAAGAAATTACCTGTCTTATGTGAACTCCTTTGTAGGTACTATAATTGTCTGCTTTTCTCTTGCTGCTTTTAAGATTCTCTCCTTATCTCTAATTTGGGGTAACTTAATTATGATGTGCCTTGGTGTGTTCCTCCTTGGGTCCAGCTTCTTTTGGACTCTCTGAGCTTCCTGGACTTCATGGAAGTCTATTTCCTCTGCCAGACTGGGGAAGTTCTCCATCATTATTTTTTCAAATAAGTGCTCAATTTCTTGCTTTTCCTCTCCTCCTTCTGGCACCCTTATCATTTGGATGTTGGAATTTTTAGAGAAGTCTGGAGGTTCCTAAGCCTCTCCTCACTTTTATTTGGATTGTTTCTTCATTCTTTTCTGGTTGAATGTTTCTTCCTTCTGGTCCACACCATTGACTTGAGTCTTGTTTTCCTCCCTTCACTGTTGGTTCCTTGCACATTTTCCTTTATTTCACTTAGGGTAGCCTTCATTTTTCCCTCTAATCTGTGACCATATTCAACCAAGTCTATGAGCATCCCGATTATCAGTGTTTTGAACTGTGCTTCTGATAGGTTGGCTATCTCTTTGTCAATTAGTTGCATTTTTTTCTGGAGCTTTGATCTTTCATTTGGGCCATTTTTTTTTTTTTTTTGGTCTTGGCACTCCTGTTATGTAGTAAGGGGTGGAGCCTTAAGTGCTCACCAGATCAAGGCAAACCTGGTTGCTGCATTGTAACACTGTATGTGGGGAAGGGGTCTGAGAGGAAACAATACCACGTGCTACGCTCTCTGCTGGTTTTCAGTCACTTCCCCTACTACCCTCAATTGAATTGGGTTCTTCTGGTGCTGATTTCTAGGTGGGTGGGCTTTTGTATATTCTAGGACCCTGTGGGTCTCCAACAAACTCTCCTGTGAGTCTGGGACTTTCTTCCACTGCCACCTCAACTTCAGAGGTGTTTTCAGCTAGAGGCTTTGAGGCTATATTTCTCTGTGCTGAACCCCTGGGATGCACTATCTTTCTCACTCCCCAGTTGTTCCTCCCTGTTCATCCCTGCAAATGTGGGACCACCCTGTCCACCAGCTGACACCTTGCCTGTCTTGGTCCTCTAGCTGTTGATTTGCCCTGAGTCTTCCCCACTGGACTGTCTGTCTCCACCCTTCCCACCAGTCTGGATGAATGTATCCTCTTAAGCTCTTTGGTTGTCGGACTTCCATACAGTTTGATTTTCTGGTAGTTCTGGTTGTTTTTTGTTTTTAAATTTATTGTTGTCCTTCTTTTAGTTGTGCGAGGAGGCACAGTGTATCTACCTACACCTCTATCTTGGCTGGAAGTCCACTGTTTTTATATTAATGCACAGAGAATTACCATATTATTCTTAACTACTAGAAAGTATTCAGTTGCATGCAGTATACACAATTTATGCATAATCCCCTACTGAAAAAAATGTAGATTTTCTCCAAATTAGAAAAAGCACTGCGGTGAATTATTGTATGTACAGTGCACTGTAGGATTTATTTCCAGGGGATAAAATTCCATAAATTAAACTGCTAAAGAAAATAATATGCCCCTTTTAAATCTGATACATAGTGCCAGACTGACCTGTAAGCAGGTTTATATACTTTAGCACTGGGCAGTGAAATCATGTTAATTTTAGTCTATAAACTTGATCATTTATAATATGTAACTGTGATTTAATTTAATTATTAATATTTAGCAGCTTTTCAGTTCTGACATTTAAATGAAATGCCAGCTTTTCAAAAGCATTCTGTATAGATTCAAATATAGATATGTATAATGTCAATGTACATACAAATAATTTACTCAGTCATCCATGCTTTATTCCCTTTGAAAAACATTTAAAATGTATAATTGTTTAAAAACAAGGCTGAAAAATTTTTCTTCCCTCTCCTTTTCTTCCTTTCCAAATCTCTAAGCTTAAATACTATGAATATTTTTCTATTTAGCCTTCCAGGACTTTTTTTTAAGTAAATAAAGAATGTGATCTTTATAGCCCTGACCAGTGTAGCTCAGTTGGTTGCATGTTGTCCCACAAAGCAAAGGGTCCCTGGTTTGATTTCCAGTCAGGGCACATGCCTGGGTAGTGGATTTTGTTCCCAGTTTGGGCAATGATTTGTTGTTTCTCTTTCATATTGATGTTTATCTCCCTCTCCTCCTCCCTTCCTCTCTCTCTAAAAATAAATAAATAAAATAAAATAATTTTAAGAATGGGGTCTTTGTAAACACATATTCTTACATCTTGCTCTTTTCTTCCAACAGAACAATTCATTTGGGAACTAAAGATATGACTAGATGCTTTCAATGTCCGACAAATGTTTAACAGTATGGATATCAGATTTTCACTTTATTATTCCTTCATTGATGGACATGCTACATGTCTCAGGTTCTTCACTCTGATAGAATACTACAGTGGGCCCTTCTTTATTTGCTACCTGTGTAGTGCCTTTCATTGACCATGTCTTCCTCTTCTCTTTCATTTTGACATGACTCACTCTCTCTTCACCACAGCCCCAGATGTCTTCAGTTTTACAAAGAAACAAGATCAGAGAGGGTATGGATTTGTTAAACAGACAACTGTTGGTAAAGAGGAGGGTGAACCTGAATTTAGGCCCAGATCCCACACTTAGTGTCCTTCCCACACAAATCATCTCTTTGACCATCTTATGCAATATAAATGAGCCTTTAAATGTTCTAACTCAGGGAGAACAAATTGTTCAAAGCCACTGTAAGAAAATCTTACTCTGATGTTTTTCATCTAATTATTCTCAAACTCCAACATGCATGTGACATTCCCCTTGTTTCATGTGCTTGAATGTTGTCCAATTTTTACCAAGTTCAGCATCCTTTCTCATTGCTATTTTTCAATCCCTCACTATTTCATTTCTGTGGTATGTGTTGCTTGATCTCTTTGTGCTTAGTTTTTTCCCTACTCTAGTCTACAATACCTCTTTACCTTAGATCAAAGCAGCAGACTTCTCTCTGGTCTGAGCTCAGCTTTCTAAAGTCAGATAACTTACTGAGGTAGGAATGTCCATACTCCTTCATAAAATGCACCTACTTTATGCAATTATACATCAAAATTTTCTCACATGCATAAACTGAATATAGTAAATGGACAAAATCAGCAAAATAATAGTAGTTAATATGAGGTATAAGTAAAGAATTGAATTCATTATTTGCCTTACACTGGGACAGATTCTTTGCATGTATTTTCTCATTTAATTCTCCCAATGTTTTTATGAAATTGCCAATATTATTGTGTCTACTAGCTAGGACATTGGATCCTCCAGAGGATAAATAGCTTCATAAAAGGTGTTTATATAAGAAAAAAATAGGGACTTCAATTCAAGCCTATCTGGGACCAGAACCCAGCTATATAATCTTCTCCCTCCTTTCAGTGAGTAATCAGATGCTTAAGTATAATTTCTATTATACTGAGGAACAACTTACCTTTTCTAATAAATATAATCTCTGAAATATTAATGGAAGCAAATGTGGAAATAAATTCCAATAGGTATAGTGATCTGATTTATAACTTTTCAGAATTTTATCTGATGCTTAGAGAGGAGACATACTGTGTGCAAAACCATTATTATGTCTGTTGCCTGGATCTATCTTGCATACTATTTTAATTTATAGCTTCTGGAATTAAATAGAAAATTATTGCTAATATATCACATTTATCTCTTTAGCATGTTTCTATTTTAAGATATGTATAGTAGATAAACATTTAGGAACCATAGGTCTAGAGACAAAAATTGAGATAGAAGACAGATTTAATATGAGAAGTAAGGTGAAAATAGGAAAATTCAAGACAGCATGGGGTTAGACAAGCCTAGTTTTCATAATAAACATTAATTATAAATTCCTACCCTTGGGGCAAATCACCCTATTATTAATATGGTGCATGTGACAGCCTGGTAGAGAATTTTTCTCTGTATCTGATGTTGTTTTTAATAAATGGATAATTATTGTTTCTAAAATATTTTTCACTATTGATTATGTTAACAATTTATTTCATTCAGCAAATTATAAGATTCTTTTTAAAATTTCAATAAACAAAATAAAATATTGTGAAAAAGAGAGAAAATACCGTCAGCATAAATAGGAAAACAGGCAGAGCATGGCAGGATATGAGAAGGTATAATTGCATGCTTTGATATTTATGATGAAAGACCAGAGCTGAAAAAAATGACACAAATGCCATCTTAGCCCTTTGTAAAACAAAGAAAACCTGAAGGTTGTGCAATAGTAATTTTCATCATTTCTTCCAAAGCTATGGCAAGCTTTGAAAATTTTTATGTAATAGCAGTGCAATTTTCTAAGTGAAAATACTTTGAAATTATCTCAGGATATGTACTCTATTAAATAAAAAAATTCATTCTCCTCCCATAAAGAAAACAAAAATCTATTTCAGAAGCTGATATTGTCTTTATTTAAATTATGGATTTATTTTTTTGCACACACTATAGCATTGCATTGTTATTTTCTTTCTTTTTTTCTTTCTTTTTGTTTTATTTTTCCTCTCTTAAAATATATTTTATTGATTATGCTACTACAATTATCCATTTTTTTCTCTCCTTTATTCCCCTCCACCCTGTACATCCTGTCCCACCATAATTCCCCCACCTTAGTTCATATCTATGGGTCATACATATAGATTCTTTGACTTCGACATTTCCCACACTATTCTTAACCCCCCCTGTCCATTTTCTACCTACCATTTATGCTTCTTATTCCCTGTACCTTTTCCCCCATTCTCTCCACTCCCACTGATAACCCTCCACAAAATTTCTATTTCTATGAATCTGTTCCTGTTCTAGTTGTTTGATTAATTTGTTTTGTTTTGTTTCTCAGGTTTCATTGTTGATAGTTGTGTTTGTTTTCATTTTGCTCTTCATATTTTTTATCATCTTCTTTTTCTTCAGTCCCTTTAAATTTTCATATATTAAGGGCTTGGTGATGCTGAACTCCTTTAATTTGACCTTATCTGGGAAGCACTTTATCTACCCTCCCATTCTAAAGGATAGATTTGCTGGATAGAACAATCTTGGATGTAGGTCCTTGCCTTTCATGATTTTGAATACTTCTTTCCAGCCCCTTCTTACCTGCATGGTTTCTTTTGAGAAATCAGCTAATAGTTTTATGGTACAGGTGTAAAACACAAGGCCCATGGCCTGAATCCAGCGTTCCACCTTGCATTATCCAGCCTGGCATATTGTTTCTACCTGGTGGCAGTGCTGAGCTCCTTGCCCCTAGTTACATGTATAACTTATAAAAAGTACTAAAATTACATTTGGCCCTTTGAAGGCAACCACAAGGCTGATGTGACCCCTGGTGCAAATGCATTTAACAACCTTGTCTTATGGGAACTGCTTTGTAGGTAACTGTCTCCTTTTCTCTTGCTTCTTTTAGGTTTCTCACCTCATCTTTAATCTTGGGTAACCTAATTATGATGTGCCTTGCTATGTGCTTCCTTGGGTCCATCATTTTGGGGACTCTCTGAGCTTCCTGGACATCCTGAAAGTCTATTTCCTTTGCCAGATTGAGGAAGTTCTCCTTCATTATTTTTTTCAAATAATGCTCAATTTCTTGCTCTTCTTCTTCTCCTTTTGTCACCCCCTATCATTCAGATGTTGGAACGTTTCAAGTTGTCCCAGAGATTCCTAAGCCTCTCCTCGCTTTCTTGAATTCTTGTTTCTTCATTCTGTTCTGGCCGAATGTTTATTTCTTCCTTCTGGTCCAAACTATTGACTTGCGCCCCGGTTTCCTCCCCTGTCACTATTAGTTCCCTATACATTTTCCTTTATTTCACTTTTCATAGCCTTCACTTCTTCCTCTATGTTGGGACCATACTTAACCATTTCTGTGAGCAGAAATGTTCACAGACTTCTGTGAAGTCTGCATCTGATAGGTTGGCTATTGCTTTGTCACTTAATTGCATTTTTTCTGGAGCTTTGATCTGTTCTTTCATTTGGGCCATATTTTTGGTCTCAACACACCTACTGTGTATTAAGGAGCAGAGCCTTAGGTATTCACCAGGGTTGGACAACCCTCTTGGCTGTGTTGTGGTGCTATATGAGGGTAAGGGGTGCAAGGGGAAACAATGCCGCTTGTTGAGCTCTAAGCTGGCTTTCAGTCACTTCCTCCTATACCCACAAGCAAATTGGACCCTCCTGGTGCTGATTCTTTGGTGAGTAGGTTTGTGTATGGTCTAGGACCCTGTGAGCCTCTCCAACAAACTCTTTGTGAGGCTGGGAGGTTCTCCTACCACCACAAGCCCCACAGATTTTTTCTGTCAGGGGCTCTGAGGCTTTATTTCCCCATGCTGGAACTCTGAGTTGTGCAGTCTGTCCTGCTGCCCAGTTGCTCCTGCAGGTTTATCTCCATGCAAAGGTGGGACTGCCTGCTCTGCCAGTCACCACTTTGCCTGCCCCAGTCCTCCAGCTATCGTGCTGCAGGTCCTCTCCACCCCAGATGCCATCTCCGCCCCTGCTATCAGTCTGGATGAATGTTCCTTCTTTAACTCCTTGGTTGTCAGACTTCTATACAGTTTGATTTTCTGGTAGTTCTGGTTGTTTTTTGTTTTAAAATGTGTTGTTCTTCTTTTGGTTGTGGGAGGAGGCAAAGTGTATCTTCCTAAACCTCCATCTTGGCTGGAAGTCCTTTCTTTCTTTTTTAAACATGAAGCATAGTTATTTGAAAATTAAGGGTTGCCATTTATGATAAAAAAAAAAACAGCAAAGTGGGAACAGAAGGAGCATTCCTCAACATAATAAAGGCCATATATAAGAGACCTTCAGCCAACATCACACTCAATGGGTAAAAACTAAAATCTTTTCCACTAAGATCAGGAACAAGACAAGGTTGCCCACTTTCAACACTTCTATTCAATATAGTATTGGAAATTTTAGCCACAATGATAAGACAAGAAAAGTAAATAAAAGGCATCCAAATTGGAAACAAGGAAACAAAACTGTCACTGTTTGCAGATGACATGATAGTGTACATAGAAAATCCTATAGACTGTGCCAAAAAACTGCTTGACCTAATAAATGAATTTGGCAAAACAGCATAATACAAAGTCAATATCCAGAAATCAAAGGCATTTCTGTACACCAACAATGAAACAGCAGAAGCAGAAATCAAGAAAAAAATCCCTTTAGATATAGCAAAAAGAAAAAAACTTAACCAAGGAGGTAAAAGACCTGTATAAAGAAAACTACACAACACTGAAGAAAGAAATCAAGGAAGACACAAACAAATGGAAACATATATGGTGCTCATTGATTGGAAAAATTAATATCATTAAAATGTCCTTACTACCCAAAGCAATTTACACATTCAATGCAATACCTATTAAAGTATCAATGGCATATTTCAGACATAAAACAAACACTTCAAAAATTTATATGGAACCATAAATGACCCCAAATAGCTGCAGCAAGTTTGAGAAAGAAGAGCAAAGTAGGAGGGATCACAATACCTGATACCAAACTGTATTACAAGTCCTCTGTCATCAAAACAGCTTGGTACTGGCATAAAAATAGACACATGGACCAGTGGAACAGAACAGAGAGCCCAGATATAAACCCAGCTCTCTACCATCAATTAATATTTGACAAAGAGGGCAGCAGCATAAAATGGAACAAAGATAGCATCTTCAACAAATGGTTTTGAGAGAACTGGACAGCTACATGCAAAATATGAAACTCAAGCACCAGCTTACACCATACACAAAAATAAATTAAAGGTGGATAAAAGATTGAAATATAAACTGTGACACCATTAAAGTCCTAGAGGAGAACATAGGCAGGGAAATATCAGATATTTCACACAGCAACATTTTTACTAATATGATCCCTAGAGCAAGGGACATAAAGAAAAGAATAAACAAATGGGATCTCATCAGAATAAAAAGCTTTAGCATGACTAAAGAAAACAGTATTCAAATAAAAAGAGAACCAAGTGTATGGGAAAACATTTGCCAATGATACCTCAGACAAGGGTTTAATCTCCAAAATATACAAATAATTTACACAACTCCACTCTAAGAATACACGCAACCCAATTAAAAAATGGGCAAAGGACTTGAACAAACACTTCTCCAAGGAGGACATACAGAGGATCCAGAGACACATGAAAAGATGCTCAGTATCTCTAGCTATCAGAGAGATGCAAATTAAAACCACAATGAGATACCACTTCACACCAGTCAGAATGGTCATCATAAACAAATCAACAAACAACAAGTGTTGGAGAGAATGTGGAGAAAAGGGAACCCTAGTGGACTGTTGGTGGGGTTGCAGACTGGTACAACCACTACGGAAAACAGTATGGAATTTTCTCAGAAAACTAAAAATAGATCTTCCTTTTGACCCAGCAATTCCACGGCTAGGATTATATTCTAAGAACCCTGAAACACCAGTCCAAAAGAACCTATGCACCCCAATGTTCATAGCAGCACAATTTACAATAGCCAAGTGCTGGAAGCAACCTAGGTGCCCATCAGTAAATGAATGGATCAAAAACTATGGTATATTTACACGATGGAATTCTATACAGCAGAAAGAAAGAAGGAGCTCCTACCCTTCACTACAACATGGATGGAACTGGAAAGCACTATGCTAAGTGAAATAAGCCAGGCAGTGAGGGACAAATACCATATGAGCTCACCTTTAACAGGAACCTAAACAACAAAACAAACAAGCAAGCAAAATATAACTGAAGACACTGAAATAGAGAACAGTCTGACAGTGACCAGAGGGGAAAAGGGAAGGAGTTTCAGGGGAAAAGGGGAAGGGTTTGCAGGAACAAGTATAAAGGACACATGGACAAAAATTAGTTGGGGTGGAAATGGGAGGGAGGTGGGGGATCTGGCATGGGAGTAAAAGACAGAAAACTGTACTTAAACAACAATTAAAATAAAAAATTCAAGGAAAATAAAAAATAAAAATAAAAATCAAGGTTGCTTATTAAATGTATTCAATAGTCTTCTGAATATTATTTTATAAAAATAACTTTCTGGCCAAAGAGTAAATGAGAATTCTAATATGCTGTTATATATTTTTCCTAATACCACAGTAGATAACCTAAATAATGTATAAATACAAATTTTCTAGAGAACATAAAGTAAAATAATTTAAATATTTCATTTTATTATTTATTATTTATTTTTTTGGTGTGAGACCAATTTATTGCTCATCTCAACAGTGGGTGGGGCAGGAAGGACTGGGGTCTCTTCTGGACAGGAGAGGTGCTCTCAGCAGATGTGGGCCATGTCTCTGGGGAAGGATGTCTTCATGCAGCCAGTAAAGAGCTGGTCCACCCAGGGCAGCACCTCCTGTTACAAGGATGTATGGCACAGGGTGGAAAGTGAAGTCCACTTGGTAGTTGAGCAGGCAGCTGAGGGAGAACATGTAGAGGTCACAGAAGGTGCCTCAAGAAGTAGGTGTAGTTGTGGAAGGTGCAGAAGATGTTTCCAAATTGAGTGCTGAAGAGGTCCTTGTGATACACCTCAACTCCTGCCTCTCCTTCTTCCAGGCACCCAGCACTTTCCCCAGAGAAGGATTTGGCATCCTGGTAGGTGTGCATATGCTCCAGCAGCCAGGCGAGCTCCTGCTGCTATGTCAGCAAGTTCATGTACTGCTCCTGTTGATGATGTGGAGCACATCATGATGCTTCAGCTCGGGGATGATGGCACCTGTGTGCCAGCTCTGTGACAGCACAAGATTTGCCAGGTCACTGTAGAGGTGGTCTCCAAAGTAGAGCACAAGCTGGCTGCACCATTCTGTCAGATGCAGGAAATCAAACAGGTTTCCCTGCTAATAGATCTTGTCCTTTTCCAGGCAGTTGATCCCAATGAAGTGAGCCCTTCTCATCAAGTTTTCTAAAAGGCTTAAGTGAGGTCAGCGAAGGAGCTGGGCTTATCCGCCTGGACAATGACCACATCAAAGAGCCATCACCAGTTGGCACCCACCCCAAAAGAGGATGGCACATGACCCATCCTCTTTTCCACGAAACTGAAAGGATTGTTAATAACAAGGAATAGCTGTTTCCCATGGACCAGGCTGCTCAGGACAGCATATGTCTCATCCCCTCTCAGGATGTACTTCTCCACATATCAATCCATCTACTGTTATGTGAAACCTTTCATATGAATGTCTCAAATGTTGTCCATTACGTCCTTGTAGAGATGTGCTTGGTCAGACTCTAGGCCTAAGAAATCCACCATGCAGGAGAGCAGTGCCATCTCTGGCAGCACGATGTCCCTGAACTGCTTGATGGTGGAACACTTGGCATAGAAACTACTCATTTGGTACAATGGGATGTGCTGGATTCCCTCATATAAGTAGGTACCCCCCTTATCTGGCACAGACTGCAGGCCCCTGTAGACTGTTCCCAGTTACACATAATGGAAGGTATCAATCTTCATAAAAAGGCTCTTCTGAATGTCATAGTGGAGGCCATGGAATGGCAAAGCACTAGTTGTAGTCATACTTCCAAATAGTCCCCAGGGTATTTGTAGTGCTCAGTCAGGATGTCACAGGCAGCACTGAAAATCTCTGGGTGCAGTGAGCCTTCATACTGGGACAGTGTATAGTTACAGTCAAAGCCATAGACCTCGACATCATTCAGGCTGACCTCATTGTGTGTATAGATGGCCATTGGGTTCAGAAGACCACAGGCCTTGTGGGGCAGGAGGTCATTCACCAGTCTGCGCAGGTCTTGGTAATGAGCCCACAGGTTTGGTTAAGCTCTGCCTCACAGGCTTGTGCCGGGCAGGCACAGAGTGTGGAGCTCCAGTGCAGTGGGTGCTGGACCCCTGGGAGTGGAGGGTAAGGAGGGGGAGGTCCCAACCAGGTCAGGAGAGTGAAAAGGACGTGGCTCGCCACCCACAGTGGCCTGGGCTTGTCAGTTAGTGCTGAGAAGCTGCCAGCAGCCCCACACCTGACATACCCGCTACAAACCTCCAGCCAAATATTCTAAATATTTTTAAAGCTGTTTATAAGATTCTATTGTTTTTTTGTCAGTTGAACATATGATAACAGTGGAATTTGCCTTATAAAATGACTTGTTTATATATATTCCTATATTCATTAAGGTTTTTATTAATCCACTACTGAGAAAGATAAAATATTCTTAAATGATTCCAAAACTCATTTTTTCAGTACACAATTCAGTACACAATTGTCAAAAACCACGAGATACAGTGAATTAGTTAAGTCATTTGTCTTTCTTTCCCATTTTTGTCTATCTCTTACAAGCATTGCTTATTTTTTAAAAAATTAAACAGGGCAGGCATAATGATTACTGGAAAAAGGAAAATGCTCCTCTCATTTACCCAGTTATCACTCTGTCAATGTGTCAAATGTCTTCAGGCATGCCTTGGCTGAAGCATGTCACCTTTAGTTCTGTCTTGTCTACCATGCTTTTGAAATGTCCCAGTAAGGTCCTAGAGATTTTTTCGTTCTGATGCGCTTCACCTAGTGTTCTATGGAGAGTTACTTTCAGAAACTTCTTTATTGAAAAGTAATAGAACAAAGCCAAAAACAAAATGTAAGTAAAATTCTGAATTCACTGGATACTTTCCATGAAGATAATTAAAGAATTGATTTTTACTAAACTAAGGTAGAGAGATAGGCACATCTAAAGTCATCAATTTAGTGTACAGAATTTTCTCTAATGCAGTAAATTTAGAGATGATTTATTGAGATATATAAATGTATTAATCCCAAAGAAAAGTCCTGTCCTACTATTGTAAGAAACAAGAACAAAGCCATATTGCTCAATTCTTTTCAATTAAAATGCAATTGTTATGCCATTGAAATACTGTTGAGGTAATCCATACATACCAAAGCAGAAATTTGATCTGAATAATTTGCTAAGTGAAAAACATGTCAATTCAGTCTTTTCCCAGTTAAAATGTGTACTTGAAATATTTTGGGGACTGTTTTGCATTTGGAATACCAAACATTTAGTCATCTTTAGTACGCACATTCTGAAAAATTTTCTTGTGGAAATAATTTCTCTGTCAACCCACTCATGAGAAACACTGTGGAGCAAATGGTATTTTCTGTCTTTGCCTATGTTTTATTTTTGAGAAACACAGAAGTTCTTATTACCGAATAAGTGGTTTTTTAATTTAGTATAAAACACTTTGTATCTTAGCTTTTGTAGATTTTGTTTATTTTAATCATACTGTTTTAAATAAATTTCCCATTCATATTTTAAAGGCAAGTTCAGCTATAATATAAAAAACTGCACAAAGTGCAGGCTGATTTATGTCCCACATACCCTCAGATGAACAGAGATGTCATGGGTTTTAGAAGGTAACAGAAGTTCCCATATTTTGATTTACATAATTGAATTTGTAAAAGATTTGGAGAAGGATCAAAGAGACAAGGTTCTTTTAACATTATACCTTTAAGGAATATAAATGGTAACATTTAAATTGCTATTTAATTTAGTGAAAAATGTAGCCATCCTGATGCAATAGGTTGTTAAAAGATATTTTGTTCCAATAGAGTTTGGAATCATAAAATTCAGAGGGATTAATGTTCATAGTAATAAAATGAAGAAAAATAGATTATTTGCCATCAGGAATATTCTACTGAGAGAATTTCAGAAAGGATTTACAGGAGCGGGCTAGAACATCAGTGCTGGATTTTGACTTGGACATACATATTGTTGGAATTGTCTCTAGAAATTTGCTACAATATTTTTTCTGTTGCTGATATTATTGAAAATTAATCATTGTGTAACAAATTTGGTAGAAGCCATGGTCCACTTGAGAGACTTTAAAAGACTGGAAACTACTTAATATTTAAGAATGTGGCCAGGATTTATCCCCAGTTAAAGCTAAGTTCCAGCATTAGAGTGTGTTCAGTAAGTGCCATAAGGGAAAATTAAAAAGAACTTTGGAGAGAGTATTCAAAGAACTTGAAATCATTAGCTATTTCCATGAATACATTTTGCCAAAGATGGGGAAAAGTGTAATTTGTTTAAGAAGGTGGTTGATATTTCAGAATTCCAGAAACCTAGAAAAGCAGTTGGCTGGTTTGTGCTCCCATGGATGTCAGAGTGCCACCTCGTGGTGGCCAAGGTGAACTATAGACACCTGATCCTCACAAGATAAAGAATTGAACAATAGGGACCCACATTTGAACAAGCCTTTCACTCTGTTGACATAACTTGTTTATAATTTAATAATGTTAAATATAAATTTCAGTCAAACTAATGTAAAATATTCCACTGTCTTATTGGTTGCATGGTCATGGAATTCAGATATTCTTGGACTTCTCAATATCCTTATTTTTAAATTACATTTATACAAATCTCAAACACAGTGATGCTGTTTATAATTTATTATGTTGTGTTTTTCTCAAACTGATTCACATTAGTCAATAACCATTTCATATACCAGGACTCCTCTCTATTTAACAAACTTATCTAAATCAATTTACTTTAGGCAAAACATTCTAAAAATAGATTTGGAAAGTATTTTCTCTCCTGGAAAAGCCAGCATAATGTTTCCAAAAGAATTAAATTTATTTAATATTTCTGACTTCTGGCCAATAGGTGGATACACTGTACCTCCTCACAAAACCAAAAGAAGAATAACAACAAATTTACAAACAAAAAAAAAAAACTCAGAACTGACAGAAAATTGAACTATATGGAAGTTCAACAACCAAGGAGTTAAAGAAGAAACATTCATCCAGACCCATAGGAGGAGTGGAGATGGGCATCTGAGAGGACAGGACTCTCAGCAAGGCAGCAGCTGGCATACTGGGCAGTCCCACATTTGTGTGCAGATAGACTGGGAGGAACAACTGTGAAGCAAGACCAACTGTTGCAACCCAGGCCTCCAGCACAGGGAAATAAAGCCTCAAACCCTCTAACTAAAAAAACATGTGGGGGTTGTCACAGTGGGAGAAACTCCTAGCCTCACAGGAGAATTCATTGGAGAGACCCACAAACTCTCCTAGAATGCATAAAAGTCTCTCCCAAAGTTCTTCAATGTACACAAAACCACCTACCTGGGAATCAGCACCAGAAGGGCCCAATTTTCTTGTGGGCAGCAGCAGAGGGGACTGGAAGCCTGCAGAGAGCTGAGCAGGCCTCACTGTCCCCTCTCAGAATCCTCTCCTACATACAGCACCACAACAGAGCCAAGAGGGTTGTCCAACCCTGGTGAATACCTAAGGCTCTGCTCCTTAATACACAGTAGGTGTGTTGAGACCAAAAATATGGCCCAAATGAAAGAACAGATCAAAGCTCCAGAAAAAATGCAATTAAGCGACAAAGCAATAGCCAACCTATCAGATGCAGACTTCAGGATGCTCACAGAAATGGTTAAGTATGGTCCCAACATAGAGGAAGAAGTGAAGGCTATGAAAAGTGAAATAAAGGAAAATGTATAGGGAACCAATAGTGACAGGGGAGGAAACCGGGGCGCAAGTCAATAGTTTGGACCAGAAGGAAGAAATAAACATTCGGCCAGAACAGAATGAAGAAACAAGAATTCAAGAAAGTGAGGAGAGGCTTAGGAATCTCTGGGACAACTTGAAACGTTCCAACATCTGAATGATAAGGGTGACAAAAGGAGAAGAAGAAGAGCAAGAAATTGAGCATTATTTGAAAAAATAATGAAGGAGAACTTCCTCAATCTGGCAAAGGAAATAGACTTTCAGGATGTCCAGGAAGCTCAGAGAGTCCCCAAAATGATGGACCCAAGGAAGCACATAGCAAGGCACATCATAATTAGGTTACCCAAGATTAAAGATGAGGTGAGAAACCTAAAAGAAGCAAGAGAAAAGGAGACAGTTACCTACAAAGCATTTCCCATAAGACTATCACCTGATTTCTGAAAAGAAATCATGCAGGCAAGAAGGGTCTGGAAAGAAGTATTCCAAGTCCTGGAAGGGTAGGACCTATATCCAAGATTGCTCTATCCAGCAAAGCTTTCATTTAGAATGGAAGGGCAGATAAACTGTTTCCCAAACAAGGGAAACAAGTTAAAGGAGTACAGCATCACCAAACCTTTATATGAAATGTTAAAGGGACTTATCTAAGAAAAATAAAATAAAAAATATGTACAGTAAAATGACAGTAAAGTCACAATTATTAACAACCACACTTAAAACAAAAACAAGAACAAACTAAGCAAACAACTGGAATAGGAACAGAACCACAGAAATGGAGATCACATGGAGGGTTATGAATAGGGGAGTGGGAAGAGGAGATAGGGCAAAAATGTACAGAGAATAAGTAGCATACATGGTAGGTAGAAAATAGACAGGGGGACAGTAAGAATAGTATAGGCAATGTAGAAGCCAAAGAACTTATACGTATGACCAATGGACATGAACTAAGGGAGGGAATGCTGGTGGGAGTGGGGTTGCAGGGCAGAGGGGAATAAAGGGGGGAAATGGAATAATTATAGCAGCATAATCAATAAAAATATTTTTAATTATAAAAAATTAAAAATAAATAAAAATATTTTTTTAATCCTCCTATCTTGCTTCTTTGCTTTTTCACAGGAAGAATCCATTTGTGTAGTTCCTGACCCTCCAACAAAGTTGATTAGTTTTTGGGTGGAGGAGTGCATTAAATTTATAATTTTTAAAGGAATACTATGTATTTATGATATTGAACATTTTTATTAAAAAATATGATATCTCTTTCCATGAACCATTTTTGTGTCCCTCGAAGTTTGTATGACATATGGATGGCTTAAAGTGAAGAGAATATGACAAGGGATTATAATGGTGCCTACCTCATAGAATTCTTATAAAATGTAAATGAAGACAATATACAGTACCTGGCTCTTAACCATGTTTAACAAATGTAATGTAAAAAGAAGTTAATATTTGAAACTTTACAACTACATAGAAATGAGAATGTGTTTAAATATATATATATATATATATATATGCATCACAGATTCCTAAAAAATAGGTTTAAAATAAATAAATAATGGATTTAAAAATAACTGATAATAGTTTCAGATTAATTAGTTTTTCACAAGCAGATAGTAAAAATTTTTATTATTATAAGGCTCAAAAATGACTCCTAGTTTAGACTCAGAGGCCAGTGAGTTTAATTTGTTGCTACTATAAGAAAACCATTAAACTGGAGTTTGGAGACTCATCCTTGTCTTGGCTATCCTTTGGGTATATGCCTATAGTCACCCAATTTTTCTTCCTTTCCCCCTGTTTCATCTGTAAAATGAGGTAACTAGTTCTCAACAGCATCACTTGGGTATCCCTGCCCAGAATCTATTATGTATGAAGAGGGCAATGTTCAGCATAAGAATTTGACTGTGATCTCCAAATAATTTTCTGAAGTCAGTATATTGAGATACAATGTGCATATATTAATACAAATTCACTGTAAATGTACTTGGTGAGGTTGTAAAAGCACACACCCCTGTAACACCAAATAAATGTATAGAATATTTGTATTAGTTCAGTCCCTCATGGCCCCTTGAAGTCTATTCTTCCCTTACCCACAGTCTTCATTGAATGTTGATTCATATGCTCTTTATTTCTGCTCCCTATATATCCCTTACTACTTTTCCCTGAATATTCAGATTTGTTGATTAAATTGTACATTTTCATAGTTGATTTGCAAGTATAAAGTGCTGTGACTTAATGATGTTCATGTAATTAATTTCATCATTGCATGAGCCACCAAATTCTTTTGATTCTGTGGCCATAGATATCAACCATAATCCAGATGTACTAATCTAAATTAGGCACACCATCAGTTACACACACACATGAACACACACACACACTCTCCAGCAAGAAAGTCTTCATAACCCACTCAAAAGTTAAACATGATTCCATGTCATATTAATGATACTAGTAGTATCATCTTTGTTTGCAAATGAAAAAGTTACTTGTTTACAAATCAAAGAAAATCTGCCTAAAATTAATTTGTATTTGTTAATAACATATTTTTCCTTTTAGAAAGGTATTTTTCCTCCTATTTCCAACAGTCAGATTATAGCCTCTAAATATTATACTATTCTTCACTGAGAGAAACTGGAGTTCCTTGGAAAATGGCTAATTCTAGATATTAGGTAGAAAATGTAAAAAGATAATGGGATATATTATTTTTCCAAAAAGAACAAAAGCTATCAAATAATGATATGTTCATGGTAAAAGGAAATGGGTAGTTAATTAGTTTATGTGGCTTAACTTGCAATAATTTCTGTTTTGTTTTTTTTCAATCTTCACCTGAAGAAATGTTTATGGATTTTCAGAAGGGTGGGGAGGGGAGAGAGAGACAGAGAGAGAGGCAGAGACAGAGAAACATCAATGTTAGAGAGAAGCATAGATCAGTTGCCTCCCATCCATACCTGACCAGGGACTGAATTCTCAGTCTAGGTGTGTGCCCTGACGGGGATATACTTTTGGTGTATGGGACCATTCTTCAAACCACTGAGCAACTTGGCCAGGGCATAATTTCCATTTGTTTTTTGTTTTCTAAATAGTGGACACAAATGAGTAAAATACTTTAAATAAATATACACATATATAATCAAAATTTTAAAATACTAGGTTAATAATATACCTCACAATGTATGTTATTAGAATATCATCTAGTTATTCAGAAAATTAATAAATAAAAGGATAGTATCAGGCATTAGTTGCTTGATACTACAACATATTTTAGGGTTTTTGCAACATATTTAGGGTTTTTGAATATATTAGTCTACCAATATTCTAGACAGTGTGGCTTAAACAGCAGAATGTATGTAGAATGTATATTTTACTTCTTCAGAAATGGAAGTGCTAGATCAAATTGCTGGCTGTTTTAAAAATATGTTTATTTATTTTAGAGAAAGGAGAATGGAGGGAGAAAGAGAGGGGAAGAAATATTAATCAGTTGCCTCTCGCATGCATCCTGACAGAGGACCAATCCTGCAACACAGGCATGTACCCTGACTGGGAATCAAACCAGTGACATTTTGCCTTGCGAGATGACAGCCCAACCAACTGAACCATGCCCACCAGGGCAAGGCTGTTTTGTTTTTTGTGAGAACTCTCTTCCTGGCTTGCAGAAGGTGGTGACCTTCTCTGTTGTCCATGTACGAAATCTGTCAAGAAAAGGTCCAGCCATTGTTAATATGAGAACATTCTGTGCAACATCGATATAACCTGGCAGCCAAAGAGAGTGGGCTGGATTGCACATATGTGAACAATGACAACTTCACTGTACTAGTCGGTGGGGGCAGTAGGCACCATTGAGTGAGCATGCATACTATGTAGCCATCACATTCAAAATGACTAGGTGAGCAGAGGAACAAACCTGTATCAAATTTTGCCTTAAGCTTGAATGTTCCTCTGTGGAAACTATTGGGATGATTCAGAAGGCCACAGCTATGGGCAACTGGTGATTGGTAGCTTCATCATGACAATGTGCCCACTCGTGCATTATGTCTCATGCAGCTTTTTGGTGAAACATCACATCACCCAGGTGACTCAGTCCCTCTTCAGCCCAGGTTTGGTACCCTGCAACTTCTGGCTTATTCCAAAACTAAAGAGATTGCAGACTGTCGATGAGATTTAGGAAAATAGAATATGCCAGGAGACTGAGAGAACTGTATGAGGTCCCAAGGTATCTACTTTGAAGGGGACTGAGGGGTCATTGTCCTCTGTACAATGTTTCTTGTATCTGGTATTATCTTCAGTAAGTGTCTCTTTTTCATATTATATGACTAGATACCTTCTGGACAGAACTTGTATAGTTCTTTCCTCAGTGGGAAGAAAGCAAGCTCTGGTATCTAGTTATAAGGGCACTAATTTCTTCATGTGGCCCCACTCTCATGATCTCATCTAACCCTAACTACCTTCCAAAGGCCTCATTCCAAATACCATCCTATTAGGAGTTAAAGCTTTAGCATTTGAATTTGGGTGGGAGAATAAAACATTTAACCCATAACAATTAAATAAAGTCTTTTTTTAAAAAATAAGAATTCTAGTTGCTAAATGCAGAGGAATGGCGAAACAGAAATTAAGCATTTCATATCCTGTGAAAAATAAAAAATGTACTAGATAATAATCATCTATGGATTCTGAAGCCATGGCATAAACAGACTTATGGGGGGCATTCAAAGATGGCAGCTTTGCTCCAGGGAGCGTGATTTTCTGCTTCTGTGCAGGGGAGAGAAACTTGCGGATCGGTGGAGGAACAGAGCAAGTGGACTAGGTTACCAAAACATTTTTGAAAACAGTACATCAAAAATTATAGTGGACATTGAAAAACCAGACAGTAAGGAGACTGCTTCAGGACAACAGGGACCCAGGGATCAGCATGGGGACCAGGGGGTTTGCAGCCCCCAGGTTCAGTGATCCCAGGTCTGCCTCAGGGCACCTGGGAGAGCAGAGTCACTGCTCACTCCCGGGACTATGGGGGCTGAGCACCACCAGGGGAGACCTTGTGGCTTGAAGGCACAGAGAGGGGAGTTGGACTGGGAGACAATCGCCCAGGGGCTGCGAGCACCCACCCACAGCCCTGGGAAAAGTGAGTGCCTCCAGCCTGCATGACCAGGGGCAGCCTGGACGTGCGCCAGTGCCCCCAGCCCAGTGGGAGTGTGGATTGGTGAAAAACCCAGACCTCACATCTCTGAACAAGGAAAGGATGCGGGTGTTCTCAGGTTTCCAGAGCCTGCTGTGGTGAACTGTGGAAGTGCACACCCCCTCGGGAATCCTGACTCTCGTGCTGTGAACCTGGAAGGGACTGGGCACTTGGGCGGTTCCTAGTGCTCGAAACTGAATAGTGGAAGTGCACGCCCCTTTATGATCCCCAGAGATCCCCAGAGCTTGCACCACGAATCCAGAAAAGATGCACGTGCTTCCCAAGAACAGCACCCACCACGGTGAAATTTGGGGGAAGGGCTCATCTCCTTGCAATCCCCAGAGTTTGCATCGTGAACCTGGAAAAGATGCAGGAGCTCTTGTGGGACCCTGGAGCCCAGGAGACCGCAGCAGTAAGCTCCAGAGAGCGTGCTCAGGAGCGCCCAGGGTCCTATAGGGGAAAGTCAGATTGGCTCTGGGGAGAGCGCCCTGCTGGCCCTGAGGGCAGTAGCCGAGAGACTTACTGAGTTTTGACTGGGAAGAGTGATAAGCATTTCAAATGCCCCTCAGCCTTCTGAAGCCAGCAAGACCAGAAAAACTGGTCTGGCCAGTTAGAAACCAACAAGAGGTTTTTTGTCTTTTTTTTTTTTTGTCTGTTGTTGGTTGATTGATTCTATCTTGTGTTTTAAGTGACTTTTTATTTTTCAATTCTTATTATTTTTATATCTCTCAATCCCTTATGTTTCTCTTCCATTCATCCTAATAATATTCCTTCCACTCCAAATTCATCTCTCCTGCACTCCATCTTCTGCTTCCCCATCGTTTTTTTTTTTGAGCTTGCAAGTTACTGCAAATTTGTATTATCTTTTTCTCACTTTTCTAAAATTTTTTATTTTAATAGTATTTTGGTATTCTTTTTCTTTCTGTATAATCTTTGCTTGGCTGGTTATACTGTCATTTGATATGTTCCCCCTGTTATCGCAGTCACAGTGTATTGATAATTTACTATCCTTCATTTGTGTTCCATTAGTACACCTCTCAAGGTTCTATACTCCTTATTCTTGTTACCTAGATCTCATAGATTCTGCCACACGATTGTTGCTTTAATATTACAGTAAATAAGACCTAGTTCATACAATTGTAAATACTACTCAATACCCCTACCTGATCTCAGCCCACTTTGCAATTTCCTGAACTATATTATTGTGGGGGTTGTCTCCATTCTTTTACACACTATTCCTATTTACTAATCTTTATTCCAACCCTACATCAGAATCTGACCTCCCACAGCCTCACAGCTTTCTAGGTCCAACTAACAATCCTTTTGTCCCCAATACAAGTCTTACCTTCTTTCCATCCTTTCTGAAACATGGCTAGTGGGGCGGAAGATCACGGATAACACTACAAGTAGCCAAAAGATATCCAATCTCTTCTGTACTGGCTGCTAATGTGCATATCATAGAATACTGTCTTGCTGTCTTAAACCATTTTGCCTTACTCCTCCAACTGATCACAAAAAAGAGTAGGGGGAAGTTGTGAACACCAGGATACATTAAGGAGACTGCACCACTGAACCTCACAGGGATTCCAACACAGAAATTCACACCATAATCACAGGGAATCAGAACAGATCAATTTAAGAAACAGAGGCTAACAAGAAGAATCCCACCAACAATTACAAAACAAACAAACAATCCCCAAATGAAGGAAAAGGAAGAAGCCTCAGAAAAAAAATGCTAAATGAAATAGAGGCAACTCAACTATCAGATACTGAGTTCAAAACAATGATTATAAGGAAGCTCAAAGAACTCACAATGAGCTACCAAAAACTAAAGGGAGGCTACAATGATCTCATTGCAAACTATGTAAACATGAAAAAGGAAGTAGAAACTATCAACAAGGGCCAAGAGGAAATGAAGAATGCTATTTCTGAACTGAAGAACACAGTAGAGGGACTGAAAAGCAAGACTGATGAAGCAGAAGATGGGATTAGTGAGCTAGAGGACAAAGTAGAAAAGAACACCCAGAAAGAGCAAGAACAGAAAAAGAGGCTCAGAAAAAAATGAAGATGGATTAAGAGAAATGCAAGACAATATGAAATGTAATAATATCCATATAATAGGGATAGCAGAAGGAGAAGAAGAAGAGCAAGGGATTGAAAAAGTAATGATGGAAAACTTCCCTAATTAGAAGAGAGAAAAAGTCACACAAATCTAGGAAACACAGAGAAGGGAAGAGTCCCAATCAAGAGGAACCCAAAGAGACCCATTTCAAGACACATCATAATTAAAATGGCAAAATAGCAAGACAAAGAGAGAATCTTAAAGGCAGCAAGGGAGAAAAAGGAAGTAACATACAAGAGAACCCCAAAAAGGCTAACAGCTGACTTCTCAATGGAAATACTCCAAGCCAGAAGAGAATGGCAAGAAATATTCCAAGTAATGAGAACCAGAGGTCTGCAACCAAGGATACTTTATCCAGCAAGGCTCTCAATTAAGATAGAAGGCCAAATAAGAAGCTTCCCAGACAAAAGAAGTCTAAAAGAATACACCTCCACCAAACCAGCTCTGGAAGAAATGTTAAAGGGACTGCTTTAAAGAAAGGAAGGAAAAGAGAGACAGAGAGAGAGGAACACATGTACATAAAAGACAATGAATAAGTATCTATCAATAATAACCTTAAATGTAAATGGATTAAATGCTCCAATCAAAAGACATAGAATAGCTGAATGGATAAGAAAAAATGACCCACACACATGCTGCCTACAAGAGACCCACCTCAGAATAAAAGACCTATACAGGCTGAAAGTGAAGGGCTGGACACAAATCTTCCAAGCAAATGGACAGGGAAAAAAAAGTCAGGGTAGCAATACTCATATCTGACAAAATAGACTTCAAAAAAGGTCCATAAAGAGAGACCCAGAAGGTCACTTCATAATACTCAAGAGAAGAATCCATCAAGAAGACATAAATATTGTAAATATATGTGCACCCAACATAGGAGCACCCAAAGACATAAAGAAAATCTTAGATGACTTCAAGAAAGATATGCACAGCAACACAATTATAGTGGGAGATTTTAACACCCCACTGTCAAAAATGGACAGATCTTCCAAACAAAATATCAACAAAATATTGTGGCATTGAACAATACCCTAGATGAAATGGACTTTACTGATATATACAGAGCCCTTCATCCCAAAGAAGATAAATTCACATTCTTTTCAAATGCACATGGAGCATTTTTCAAGATAGACCACATGATAGGACACAAAACAAGCCTCAACAAATTCAAGAGAATTGAAATCATACCAAGCATTTTTTCAGATCACAAGGGACTGAAGCTAGAAACCAACCCCAAGGAAAAAAACCCAAAGCACTCAAAATCATGGAGATTAAATAACACACTATTAAACAGTGAATGGGTCAAGAATGAAACTAGGGAAGAAATCAAAAGGTTCCTGGAAAAAAATGAAAATGAACTCACAACAACCCAAAACTTATGGGACACAGCCAAGGCAGTCCTGAGAGGGAAGTTCATAGCAATGCAGGCCCACCTAAAAAAGTTAGAAACATTTTAAACAAACAACCTAACCCTACGTCTACAAGAACTTGAGGAACAACAACAAAGACAGCCCAGAGCAAGCAGAAGGAAGGAAATAACCAAGATCAGAGCAGAATTAAATGACATAGAGAATAAAAGCACAATTCTAAGGATCAATGAATCCAAGAACTGGTTCTTTGAAAAGATAAACAAAATCGACAACCCTTTAAGCAGACTCATCAAGAAAAAAAGAGAGAAGACCCAAATAAATACAATCAGAAATGAAAGAGGAGAGATTACAAGAGATACCACAGAAATACAAAGGATTGTAAGAAATTACTAAGAACTGTATGCCAAGAAATTTGAAAGCTTAGGTAAAATGGACAAATTTCTAGAAAAATATAATCTTCCAAAACTAAATGAAAAAGAAGCAGAAATCCTGAACAAACCAATAACAGCAAAAGAAACTGAAGCAGTAACCAAAAAACTCCCAACACACAAAAGCCCTGGACCAGATGGTTTCACAGGAGAATTCTACAAAGCATTTAAGGAAGAGCTAACCCCTATCCTTCACAGACTATTCCAAAAAACCCAAAAAGATGGGGGACTCCCAAACCCTTTTTATGAGACCAACATCATCCTAATTCTAAAACCAGATAAAGACACAACAAAGAAAGAAAACTTCAGGCCCATATCGCTGATGAACATTGACGCTAAAATCCTCAAAAAAAAATACTGGCAAACTACATCCAACAATACATTATAAAGATCAAACACCATGAGCAAGTGGGATTCATTCCAGGGATGCAAGGATCATACAATATTTGCAAATCAGTAAATGTAATACATCACATAAACAAAAGCAAAGACAAAAACCACATGATCATATCAATAGATGCAGAAAAAGCATTTGATAAGGTACAGCACCCATTCATGATAAAAAGCACTCAGCAAAGTGGGAATAGAGAGAGCATTCCTCAACATAATAAAGGCCATACATGAGAGACCTACAGGCAACATCATACTCAAGGGGCAAAAACTAAAATTTTTCCACTAAGATGAGGAACAAGACGAGGCTGTCCACTTTCACCACTTCTATTCAATATAGTACTGGAAGTTTTAGCCACAGTGATCAGACAAGAAAAAGAAATAAAAGGCATCCAAATTGGAAAGGAGGAAACACAACCGTCACTGTTTGCAGATGACATGATAGTATACATAGAAAATCCTATCGGCTGTGCCAAAAAACTGCTTGACCTAATAAATGAATTTGGCAAAACAGCGGGATACAAAGTCAATATCCAGAAATCAAAGGTATTTCTGTACACCAACAATGAAACAGCAGAAGCAGAAATCAAGAAAAATATCCGATTTGAAACAGCAAAAAGAAAAATAAAATACCTAGGAATAAACCTAACCAAAGAAGTAAAAGACCTGTATTCAGAAAACTACATAACACTCAGGAAAGAAATCAAGGAAGACACAAACAAATGGAAACATATACCGTGTTCATGGATTGGAAGAATTAATATCACCAAAATGTCAATACTACTCAAAGCAATTTACACATTCAATGCAATTCCTATTAAAGTACCAATGTGATATTTCACAGACATAGAACAAACACTTCAAAAATTTATATGGAACCATAAATGACCCCAAATAGCTGCAGCAATTTTGAGAAAGAAGAATAAAGTAGGAGGGATCACAATACCTGACAGTAAACTATACTACAAGGCCACTGTGATCAAAACAGCCTGGTAATGGCGTAAAAACAGGCACATGGACCAATGGAACAGAACATAGAGCCCAGATATAAACCCAGGTCTCTATGGTCAATTAATATTTGATAAAGGAGGCAGCAACATAAAATGGAGTAAAAATAGCCTCTTCAACAAATGCTGTTGGGAGAACTGGACAGCCACGTGCAAAAAAAATGGAACTTGAGCACCAACTTACACCTTATACTAAAATAAATTCAAGATGGAAAAAAGACTTAAATATAAAATGTGACACCATTAAAATCCTAGAGGAGAATGTAGGTAGGAAAATCTCAGATATTTCACACATAAATTTTTAATGACGTCTCCTAGAGAAAGGGACATAAATGAAAGAATAAACAAATGGGACCTCATCAAAATTAAAAGCTTCTGCACAGCTAAAGAAAACAGTATCAAAATTAAAAGAGAACCAACTGTATGGGAAAACATATTTGCCAATGATACCTCAGACAAGGGTTTAATCTCCAAAATATATAAAGAACTTACATGACTGCACTCTAAGAAGACAAGCAGCCCAATGAAAAAATGGGCAAAGGACTTGAACAGACACTTCTCCAAGGAGGATATACAGAAAATCCAGACACATGAAACGATGTTCAGTATCGCTAGCTATCAGAGAGATGCAAATTAAAACCACAATGAGATACCACTTCACACCAGTCAGAATGGCCATCATAAACAAAGCAACAAACAACCAGTGTTGGAGAGGTTGTGGAGAAAAGGGGACCCTAGTGCACTATTGGTGGGACAACAGACTGGTACAACCACTATGGAAAGCAGTATGGAACTTCCTCAGAAAACTAAAAATGGATCTGCCTTTTGACCCAGCAATTCCACTGCTGGGACTATATCCTAAGAACACTAAAACACCAATCCAAAAGAACCTATGCACCCCAATGTTCATAGCACAATTTACAACAGCTAAGTGCTGGAAGCAGCCTACATGCCCATCAGTAAATGAATGGATCAAAAAACTATGGTACATTTACACAATGGAATTCTATGCAGCAGAAAGGAAGAAGGGGCTCCTCCCCTTTGCAACAGCTTGGATGGAGCTGGAAAGCATTATGCTAAGTGAAATAAGCCAGGCAGTGAAAGACAAATACTATATGAGCTCACCTTTAACAGGAACTTAAACAACAAAACAAAGAAACAAGCAAAATATAACCAAAGACACTGAAAGAGAGGACAGGCTGACAGTGACCAGAGGGGAGAGAAGAGGGAATTTCAGGGGAGAATGGAAAGGGTTTACAGGAACAAATTTAAAGGACACATGGACAAAAACTAGGGGTAGGGTGGTAATGGGAGGGAAGAAGGGAGGGTTGGGTGGGTGGGCTGGATTGGGAGTAAATGGGAGAAAGCTGTACTTGAACAATGATTAAAATAAATAAATAAGTAAGTAAGTAAATAAATAAATAAATAAATAAATAAATAAATAAATGTAATACTTATAGGCATTTTTTATTAGAGTAATAAGTGTAACTCTAAATGAGCCCAGTGATTCATATTAGCATCACTGAAAGTATGCAGTGGATTGAATGAACGGTCCCAATTCTTCAGCCTTTTTTATATCCATTTTATTACAAGTTTAAATTGGCTTGGTCATTTGGTTTCCTTTGGCCAACTGCACATTTATAGAAAAACTATGCCAGGTTCAAGCCTAGACTTCAGGAAGCTTCATGGGTTTCCTCTTATCCCCTCATGGCTTTTCCGTTCTGTTGAGAAATAAGCCTGATGATCCAAGGTAAATGAGAGGCATTTGAAACAGAGGTCCCCTCATCATCAGACCCTGATATGTAATTATCTTCCTGGTGTATAGACTAACTGAAGCACAGCTGACTCACACATCCATGAAAATAAACACTTCTTGTATGCCACTGAGAGTTTGTGGCTTTTATTTTTCTCCCCACCAGCATTATTGTGCTAATAGCTTAGTTATACAAAATGAAATGAATTAATACTATACATCTCATGTGATGCAACAAGAAAGATATCTCACAGCCTATGAATCATTCTTGCCTAAAATAAGTGAACTTTACTATTCAATTATTGAGAATAAAAGAACAAGTTAAATAATATCACAAAGAAACAGTTGAACATTCTGTGAGCCAAGTGACTCTTTTTACAAAAAAAGTAAAAAAAGGCCAAAAAAGAAGAAATAAAGAGAAAAATAAGAGGAGAGTTATAAAAAGAGACTTTAGAAATGTATCATCCTAGTACCCCTTAAACTTATATAGTACTGTATGTAAATTGTCTTGATAAAGTTGGTAAGTGCTGCAAGAGGATATTGGGTACTTATTTGAGCCAATCCATTATAAGGAAAAAAATGAGACAATCAATGTAATGTGAATATGAGATGGATATTAAAGAATTATTCTTTTTTAAAATAATTTTTTATTGTTGCTCAAGTACAGTTGTCTCCCTTTCCCTCCCCATGACACCCCCCCATCCCTCCCATCCCCACCTCCCACCCTTGAATCTACCCCCTTTGGCTTTGTCCATGTGACCTTTATACATGTCCATTGATGATCCTACCCTATTTTCCCAAATTATCCCTCTCCTCCCTACCCCTCTGGCTACTGTCAGTTTTTTCTTTAATGTCTCTGGTTATATTTTGCTTGCTTGTTTGTTTTGTTGATTAGGGTCCACTTATAGGTGAGATCACATGGTATTTGTCTTTCACCACCTGGCTTACTTCACTTAGCATAATGCTCTCCAGTTCCACCCATGCGATAATGAAGGGTAGGAGTTCCTTCTTTCTGCTGCATAGTATTCCATTGTGTAAATGTACCACAGATTTTTTATCGACTTATTTACTGATAGGCACTTAGGCTGCTTTCAACATTTGGCTATTGTAAATTTTGCTGCTATGAACATTGGGGTGCATAGGTTCTTTAGAATGTGTGTTTCAGGATTCTCAGGGTAGAATTCGAGCAGTGGAATCACTGGATCAAAGTTATTATTCTTTGCTTTTCTTTTTAATCATTTTATTAATGTTTGAATACATTTGTCTCCATTTTCCCTCCATCACTTTGCCCTGTTCCACCTACTCCCACCTCCCACCCTCAATCCTACCCCCCTTTGGTTTTGTCCATGGGGCCTTTATACATGTTATTTGATGACCCTTTCCCTTCTTTCACCATCATTTCCCCTCCCCACACTCCTCTGGTTACTGTCAGTTTGTTCTTAATTTCAATGTCTCTGGTTATATTTTGCTTTCTTGTTTTTTTGTTTTGTTAATTAGGTTCCTCTTATAGGTGAGATCATATTGTATTTGTTTATCACTCCCTGGCTTGTATCACTTAGCATAATGCTCCTTGAAAGTTCCATCCATGCTGTTGGGAAGGGTAGGAGCTCCTTCTTTCTACTGCGTAATATTCCATTGTGCAAATGTACCACCGTTTTCTGATCCAGTCATTTCCTGATGGGCACCTAGGCTGCTTCTAGCACTTTGCTATTATAAATTGTGCTGCTATGAACATTGGGGTACATAGGTTCTTTTGAATTAGTGTTTCAGGATTCTTAGAGTATAATCCCAGCATTGGGATTGCTGGACCAAAAGGTAATTTCATTTTTATTTTTTGAGGACATTTCACACTGTTTTCCACAGTGGCTGCACCAGTCTACATTTCCACCAACAGGGCACTAGGGTTCCTTCTTCCTCACAACCTCTCCAATACTTATTGTTTGTTGATTTGTTTACGATGGCCTTTCTCACCTGTGTGAAGTGGTATCTCATTGTGGTTTTAATTTGCTTCTCTCTGATGGCTAGTGATGCTGAGCATCATTTCATATTTCTCTGGGCCCTCTGTATGTCCTTGGAGAAGTGTCTGTTTAGGTCCTTTGCCCATTTTTAATTGGATTGTCTGTCTTCTTGGTGTGGAACCATATGACTTCTTTATATGATGCAGACACCGGCCTGCAGTGTCCGCAGCATTATGGATGAGGCATGAGATAAATTCACACAGACTACTGAGTCCTGTGGAGGAAAAGGGATGGCACAGCTACCCTCTCAAGGGGAGGGTGCCTCAGAGAGCCCTGGCAACTCTCTCAAGAGGAGAGCATCCCAATCCTTGCCTTCACTGGTTTTTATTGCATCAATTTTCACAGGATACAGGTATAGTTTATTAATCATTGTCAGGCAGTAAGGATAAAATGATAGATAGCATACAAAGAACTATTAGGGCTCTTTCTGAGTCAGGGTCTATCACCTAAAAGGGTACAAAACTTAAGGAAACAAACTCATTCCCTGCCTGGGCTTTTATCATTTAATTAAGTGCATTCTTAGCAAAGCAGTTTTCACAGGAGTTTATGTATTCTTTCTCAGGCCTGATTACCCGGAAACCTGCCCTTTCCAGCACAGGGCTACACCACCCTCTGCCATTGTTTCAGGATTAAATCAGGCAGAGGAGGCAAGATAGCCAAGAAGTTAGGAGACTTCTCGCAGGCAGGAGGAGAACTCAGGCTTTGTCAAGGCCAAGGGACAAGGGTCCATCACTCCCTTTTGCTGTAGCCCCCCAAGTCCTTCCCTGGGGCCTCCACGTGATCATGCCTGTCTTAGATCTTTCCCCCCTTTGGAAATCTTACCCATCACTGGCTAACTGATCAAGCATTGGGGGGCAGTTATGAAAAAAGGAGCAGAAGCAGCGCTCCTGCCAGGGAGATAAGCTTTGTCTCCTTAGTGGCTTATGGTCCGAAGGTCACTTACTTAGCCTTAGCCATGAGGGAGTTACAGCTCCTGAAACCAGGCAGAGTGGCTCCCAACATGCATATATTTTAGAGATTAAACCCTCGTCTGAGATATCATTGGCAACTATATTTTCCCATACGGTTGGTTCCCTTTCAATTTTGCTAATGTTTTCTTTAGCCATGCAAAAGCTTTTTATTTTGATGAAGTCCCATTTGTTTATTCTTTCCTTTATGCCCCTTGCTCTAGGGTACATATTGGTGAAAATGTTGCTGCATGGAATATCTGAGATTTTCCTGCCTATATTCTCCTCTAGGACTTTTATGGTATTATGACTTACATTTAAGTCTTTTATCCATGTTGAGTTTATTTTTGTGTATGGTGTAAGTTGGTGCTTGAGTTTCATATTTTTCATGCATCTGTCCAGATCTACTAACACCATTTGTTGAAGAGGCTATTTTTATTCCATTTTTTGGTTTTGGACCCTTTGTCAAATATTAAGTGACTGTAGAGACTTGGGTTTATTTCTGGGCTCTCTATTCTGTTCCATTAATCTATGTGTCTGTTCTTATGCCAGTATCAGGCTGTTTTGATTACTGTGGCTTTGTAATATAGTTTAATGTTAGGTATGGTGATATCTCCTGCTTTGTTCTTCTTTCTCAAAATTGCTGTGGCTATTTGGGGTCATTTATGGTTCCATATACATTTTTGAAATGTTTGTTCTATGTCTGTGAAATATGTCATTGGTATTTTAATAAATATTGCATTGACTCTATAAATTGCTTTGGGTAGTATGGACATTTTGATGATGTTAATGCTTCTAATACATGAACACGGTATATGTTCCCATTTATTTGTGTCTTCCTGAATTATTGTTAAGTTAATATGACATTCAAAGCCATGGTAATTATTTAAAGAAATAGTCTTAAAACTGTAATTGTGGTTAATTCAATAAAATAAAACTTAAAAATATTTGCTCTTATAAAAACTAATTTTTAGAAATGTAACTAGTTCCTAGAAATCTTGTTATGAACAAAAATTAAATTCAAAATAGATAATAATACTTTATTTATTTATTTATTTATTTATTATTTTAAAAAAGAGTTTATGTATTTATTTTTAGGAAGGAAAGGGAGGGAGAAAAAGAAGGAGAGGAGATTCAATGTGCGGTTGCCCCTCACGTGTTCTCTACTGGGGACCTGGCCCACAACCCAGGAATGTGCACTGACTGGAAATCAACCTGGTGAGCCTTTGGTTCACAGGCCAGCACTCAGTTCACTGAGCCACACCAACCATGGTGGTATCAATACTTTATATCATCTCACTTTAAGTGGAACCTAATCAACAAAACAAGCAAGCAAAATATAACCAGAGACACTGAAATTAAGAAAAAATTGACAGTAACTAGAGGGGACATAGGAGGGGATAATGGGAGGAAAAGAGGGAAGGGTCTTCAGGAACATCTGAAAAGGACACATAGACAAAACCAAAGGGGAGTAGGATGAAAACCAAAGTGGGGGGTGACTGGGGTGGGGGTGAATGGTGGGGGAAAATGGAGACAACTGTACTTAAACAACAATAAAAAAAGAGTTAAAGATAATTAAAAATAAAATAAAATAAAATAAATAAAATAAAATAAAAAAGACTTTATTATCCTTCCTAACCAGATGTTTCAGTTGATTGGAGTGTCATCCCATACATCAAAAGGTCAGGGGTTTAATTCCTGTGCAGGGCACATGCCTAGGTTGCAGATTAAACCCCTGGTCAGAAACTGTATGAGAGGCAACCAATCTATGTATCTCTTTCACATCAGTGTTTCTCCCTCTCTCTCTTTCTTCTTTCCACTCTCTCTAAAATCAGTAAACATATCCCTGGGTGAGGATTAAAATCAAAGGTTTGATAGCCAACACAATAGAAATTCTAAGCTTAAATTTATAATGGTCCAAAACTGGAGAATATTAATAAAGAGCCACTACCAAACTTCAAGTGTTGTGTCTGTTAAATAATGTTTGGTATGTATGCAGCCAACAAACACTGGAGAATTGACCCAATACAGTGGCAAAATACTGAACACATTCCACTGAACTCTGATGAAGTACAGTGGGTCTATATCCATATATGGTCATATGTATACATATTATTTATATGTTTTCCCATCAAAACACATAAAAGAAAGTGAATTATCATTTCCTTTTATAAAAAAATTAAAATTAGATTGTATTAAATTCATGTTCATAAGTACACTCATATATAATGTCTAGTACTCCTATGGTATGTTCTCACTAATCATTTGAAATTGGAAAGAAATTAGTTTCTTTAAAATTGGTATTGTATTTTTTGAAAGAAATTCTTTTATTGATTTCTTGAATTTCCCTTTTAACTAAATAGTCTAATAAGAATGATTTCAAACTTTCTAATATTCCCCGCAATATCAGAAGTCATGGAATAATCTTGACATCAGTTATAGCTCATTATTTTTTTTCTTTATGAGGACACTACAATTTAGGTTTGTAAACTAGGAAATAGGTTCTCACCTGCTTGCCACAGTTGTTGAATAAGGTCTGTAACAAGAACAACATGGCACATAATAAATGCAAAAGAACAAAAATGTGCAAATGATAAATACTTTCTTTAATCTAAAAAAGTACCTTTTATGGCTAGGTGATTGATCACTAACTTTAGAAATGATGGCCTTCAAAATAGTGCTTGACTCAGTGGTTTTCACATTAAACTATAGCTTGTGATAAGAAAAAATCCTTTTGTATTTCTTACAGTGCCATAAATGTTTTACCAAAAGAAATTTTATGTGATTTAACTATTTATATAAACTATTTAAAATGAAAAAATAGATAAAATTAGTCATATAAATGAAGATTTCAGAAAGAATTACAAGAAATTACTATTGTTCTTTAGATTGATATTAATATAAGATCATTTAGTATGTTTAGAAATGAGATTATATGTGTGTATGCATATGACAGACTATTTTTTAAATGTCCAAGTTTTAGTTTTAGAGTTTTCAAATTGGGTATATTATATATTTTATCCAACATTTTGTGTCTGATTTTACATTATGAGTATCTTTAGATATGATTAGTCAATGGTAATATATGCATTAATATTGGAGAATTTTGAAAGAAATTTAATGTATTTATCCAGTAATTAGGTCATAAATGCAGATTGTAAAATTGCATTAAGAAAAGAACCAAAAGATAATCAAAACAATTTTTGCTTTACTGTGTTATTATTTATTTGAACTAAATATTTCTGAAAGTTATGTAACAAATTAAGTCTGGAAATTCATTAATCTGAGTTTATCACTGAACACATATATTTTTCTTAATATAAAAAATTGTATTACCAAGAAGTGTTGTTTAATCTTTTTTAACAAATCTAATAAATATCAATTGAATAAAAGAATATTAATTGAACAACACTTTTTAGACAGGTGTCGAGGCACGGAATCATGGAACTCGGAGGTCCTATACCTACATGTGTTTGATAAAAATCAGAAGGGATACCTTGGGAGCGAGGGATCCCCGTGCCACACCAGACCACCAAGCCCAAGTTTCCAGTGGTAGGAAGATAAGTTTCTATAACTTCTGGCTGTAATAAACAGTGTGGGTTGGGGTAGTGGAGGAAACTGCTGGATTCTCAGGAATCACCTGTTAAAGGGCCTACAAAAGACTTAGGACCTAGGCAGACTTACTCTCTCTAGGCTACAGCACCAGGGCAACAGCTGGAAAGGCACCAGTGGCATACAGGAAGAAATTGAAGTATCTGGCATCAGGGCTAGTGCTGGGGGATAATTTCTCCTGGAGAAAACTCCAGAGGCCAGCCAGCAGCATTGTCCCCTTTCTGAGCTCTCCCACAGAGAACCACAGACCAGCGACACCATATCAGAGACTCCATCAACCTGGTTTACAAGGGTTGCTCCGCACTGGCAATTAATTACCTACAGCTCTATCCTATCCAATTCACCAGGGCACCTTTCTACAACAGGCCATGTTTCTAAGACAGGAAATAAAAGAAGCTCTACTTAATACATAGAAACAAACACAGGGAGGCTGCCAAAATGAGGAGATAAAGAAACATGACCCAGTTGAAAGAACAGAAAAAAACTCCAGAAAAAGAATGAAGTAAAATGAAGATAATCCATCAGATGCAGAGTTCAAAACAATGGTTCTTAGGATGCTCAAGGAACTCACTGGGTACTTCAACAACATAAAAAAGATGCAGGCAGAAACTTAGGTTATACTTAGTGAAATTAAAAAAAAATTACAGGGAATCAACAATGGAGTGGATAAAGCTAAGAATCAAATCAATGATTTGGAACAAAAAGAAGCAAAAACATTTAATCAGAACAGCAAGAAGAATAAAAAAAAAACCCCAAAGATAAGCTAAGGAGCCTCTGGAACATTTTCAAACACACCAACATTTGAGTCATCGGGGTACCCAAAGGAGAAGAGAAGAGCAAGAAATTGAAAATTTATTTGAAAAAAAATAATGAAATAAAATTTCCCTAATTTGGTGAAGGAAATAGACATAGAAGTCCAGGAAGCACAGAGAGTGCCAGACAAGTTAGACCCAAAGAGGAACACAAGACAAAACATAACTAAAACACCAAGGGTTAAAGATAAAGAGAGAATCTTAACAGAAGCAAGAGAAAAGCAGAGAGTAACCTACAAAGGTGTTCGCATAACACTGTCAGCTGATTTCCCAAAAGAAACTTTGCAGGCAATAAGAGACTGGCAAGAAGTATTCAAAGTGATGAAAAGCAAGTGTCTACAACCTAGATTACTCTATCCAGCAAAGCTATCATTTAGAATGGAAGGGCAGGTAAAGTGCTTCCCAGCCAAGATAGAGCTAAAGGGGTTCATCATCACCAAGCCATTATTACATGAAATGTCAAAGGGACTTATTTAAGAAAACAAAGAAGATCAAATCTATGAACATTAAAATGGCAATAAGTTCACAACTATCAACAATTGAATCTAAAATAGCAAACTAAGCAAATAAATAGAACAGAAACAGAATCATAGATATGGACATCACTTGCAGGGTTATCAATTGGGAGAAAAGGTACAGGGATTAAGAAGTATAAATTAGTAGGTACAGAATAGACAGGAGGATGTTAAGAACAGTAGAGGAAATGGAGTAACCAAAGAACTTACATTCATGACTCATGGATATGGGCTAAGGGGAGGGGATTGCTTGAGGGAATGGGTGGTACCAGGTGGAGGGTGGCAAAGGGGGAAAAATTGGGACAACTGTAATAGCATAAGCAAGAAAAATGTATCAAAGATAAAGTGTCTATAATAAGTGTAATGACTCTCATTAAACAATATATTGAAGAATGTCCTAATGTCAAATATTATTGAATTAGGAGCATTTATATAATGATATTTGTTG
This sequence comes from Phyllostomus hastatus, assembly GCF_019186645.2. Lineage (NCBI taxonomy): Eukaryota > Metazoa > Chordata > Mammalia > Chiroptera > Phyllostomidae > Phyllostomus > Phyllostomus hastatus. Next base: position 5,814,792 of record NW_025333932.1, on the reverse strand, counting down.
TAATGTAATTTGTCTTTATTGTTGAACAGTATTCTAACTATTTGCTTTCCTTAAGTAGTAACTTATTTATTTTTGTGTACCATATGATATTTTTAAAAGTAATGCCAATTAATGAAATAACAGATGAAATAGCACATGTTCCTTACTCAAAAATTTACCGAGAATTCCATAGTGTTTACCATTCTGTTTTAGTGCTTAGAGATAAATAAAATACCAGTTATTTTCTTCATTTTTCTTCTTGTAGGGGATGGTGAAAAGATAATATCATTTTTCAACAATTTCTCTCTATGACTTGCTTTAAGAAAAATATTCTAATCATGCATCTTAATACCATGTAGAAAGAAACTAATCTATATCCATAAACTCTTAAAACAAAATCTACTAAAAAAATTGAGGGAAGTTGATGGAAGGTAATGACAAGAAGAAAAGCAAAATTCTAGCAGAGGTTTGAAGAGTTAGGAATTTCACCCTATAGACCTACCACTGAAGAACATAGTTTAATACTCCAGTAGGAACTCTGTTTACAAGAACTCACCTATTTGTGTTCACCAATTCCTAAGTTTAAAAAGGATACAAACCAAAAAACAAAACAACAAAAAAACAAAACAAAATAAGCTTTCATTTGAAACTTCAAAAAAAGAGAGCAATACTTCTGAGAATTCTTGGTTGTTTACAAACTCAACATTCTAACGTTTTCATCAAAAGCTTATTCTGGGAAGTAAATGAAGTAATCTTTTTGGAAAGTAATAGGATTTTATTCCCCTGAGATTTCCCTACAGCGAGGTGACCACTTCCTTAAATCAGCCAGTCAGGTGTGATGATACCTCAAGTCCCAACTGCTTGAAGCACATAAATAATAAATGAAAATGGTATTTGAGTCTGAAAAAATCATCTGTGAGGTCAGGAACCTCCTTTTTGTGAACTCTGTACTATTTGCTGTGCAGTAATAAGAGTTAAAGGTTGGGAGCTTGACCACACACTCTACTTTGCATTGTAAACTCAAAGTGGCCACTAACCCATCACCAAGTACATCACTGAAGTGGGCTTTTTTCCCTTTTTTTGTCTATTTCACTTTTTTACTGTCATGACTTCTTCTTTCACTCCAGGATAGCTGAGAGTCAGAAATATTGGGAAGAAAAGTTACCATTCTTACTGAGCACAAACCTGCTGCTAAGACAGTATTTTGTATTGATTTTTCCTGAAGCCTGTAATCTTGAAAGCTTGTAACAGAGGATGAGGTAAATATCATTTTATTTGCTCAAATAGGTTTAGATTAGATTGAGATGAAAAAGTAAGGACAGGCCAAATTAGGACTGAAAGCAGCAATTACAGATTACTGTTTCCAGTGGTAACAAGAATGAGTTCTTTCACTGATAAAAAGGAATTGAAAAAAAAAAGAATTGATGCTATTCTTTATTTTCTAAAATAAATAAGTAAAAGGTAAATGTGAAATTTAAATGATTTTTAAGGGTGAAATGTCTTCTTTGAAATCAAAGTATAACTCAGATGGCATGAGTTTTCCTACTAATATAACCCCAGATGTAAATTCTTAGAATTAAAATTAGCAAACCAGTAACATATATTTTTGACTATGCAATAATATCATGTGATTATATTATATATCTAAATTAGCTTAAAATATCTGACATATAAAACAAAAAAACAATAAAATAAACTTTAAAATTCTTTCAATAACATACATGATTTCAGAAAAAAATGTGTACACACCATTCAGATGATAATGACAACTGGGCATGGAATTTAAAAGGTTTAACCAGGTTTAACCATGTCTTATCTTGAGTCTATTTTATTTCTTCATCTTCTGAGCACTTCAAACATATTAGCTGTTATTCCATCTTTAGATCAGTAGCTTTGAATTGTTCTACCTGTCATTCTGCAGTGACTAGCACAGCTAGATGTCATACAATGATTGTTTGCACTTTCATTCTTTCACACTAAATGGCAATCATTCAGTCCTTTTGATTTCTTTCTTTTATTTAGCCCTGAAGTTTTTACACTAGAATCTCATTAAGGCTGAACTAGCGTACTCCTGTCAAAAAACTAATGGAAAAAGTTTAAAAGTGAAATGTGTCCCTTCTATTGTCACTACTGGGGAAGTTGCAGTTATCAAGATTTCCCAAGTTCAGCATTTTGATTTATGTTTATTGAGTCTGCTTGTCTCTTATTTCTTTCTTCATTTTCATCTAGAAAATGAAGAAAACCCAGTGAAACCAGGTTCATTTACATACAAGGAAGGACAGAAATATTTAGAAATATTTATCTTACCCAGTAAGAAAACTAGACAGTTCCTTACCATTTAAATTTATATACACATGACAAATAACACTACTGTATATTTTGATATCTAAATAAATTCTGAGTTAGCAAGGCAGCTTCCAATTATAAAATTATAATCCAGCTTCAAACTTAGGTGAATCTGAATAAATAACTGGATGGTTTATATGACTGATTATAGGAATCCCTACCTTTCCTTTCATAATCAAGAAAATATTCTTTTTATAGGGCAAAAACCTTATGATCAAGGTGAGAATATTAACTATGACTAAAAATGAGAATTAGTAACAAGGATAGTTCTTAAATTGTGAAAGATTTATTTATGTATGTTTGCTCCATTGTGTGCAGAAGAAAATTGTCTGGGTCATATTCATATAATCTACGCACCATGAACAATGACAAATATATTCATTCAACATGAATCTCCTTTCATTGTGTGCTGCTGTTCTGAAGATAAGTGAAATAGATTGTGTGCAGGATGATCCCTTTCTGAATTCCACAAAATAAGATGAGTGTCTTTAGAATGCTGGCAAATTAATCCCAGTGAAATTATGAACCACTGACCAAAAATCCAGCCAGAAAGGAGTAGAAATGACAAGGGCGATTGCTGTGATTTTGAAAGTACCTTTGCTGTTCCTGCTGTATTTTTTAGCTGACACTATAGCATATTTTGTTCCTAAATTCTTCCTCCAGAAATGACATATCTAATATATCTTAATTGGGTTCATAGATTATATGTAGGATATTTATAATTGCACACATTGCTGTCTTTCTCAATATGTTGATAGGATTTTAGCTTGAGAACTGCAACACAATTTCATTATCAGTCTTAAAGTCTTTATATCTTAATCATGAATTTGTAAGAAATGTTAATGACATCCAAGTGATAAACTCTCTAAATACATTTTGGTAAAAATGAAAAAGACTTTAGAAAATATATTTTTTTCCTCATTTATCTTAAGTATTTTCTGGATGACCTGATGCAGATGAACATTTTGCAAAATTTACATAAAGAAATATCTAGATTACATAAAATTAAATTATTCACTAAGAATTCTAATGCCTGCAAGGAAAAAATTTAAAGTGTACTCTTAAGTAATACCACCCTAAACAAAATTAGAAGGTTTAAATCAAGAAAATGTACTGTGTCCTTTAAAGTGGCCTTATGATTATATATTTTACAAATTTATATGCACACGTGTGCACAGCCACATGTGATGCTTGAAAATAAATTGTTTTTAAAAGTAAAATATTAAAGAAATTATATATATATTCCATGAGCTATTACAACAAATAAACTTATTGAAATCTATACATACTTTTATCCAGAGTTTTAAGTTTCATATGTAAATATAATAGTATTTATCATTTTTCTGAGATTAGAAGCAATATTTAAAATGTGATTACATGTATAACTTCACTGGATTTTTTTGACCAAATTATTACCATTGTTGTAAAGGCTCTATTAGGTATACAAGATCTCTAAGGGCAAATAATGAACTTCCGTTTTCTTTCTGTGAGGTGATTACACCAGCTAGTCGCTCCCCACTGTGCTGGAGAGACAGACTGCTGAGTGATGAGCAGTGTGGGATAAGGTTTGAGAACGTGCATCTTCAGGCCACATTTGGGGTCTTTCTACTAGGTTCTGCTGCTGTTCCTGGGAGAGTAAAGCCAGGCCCACCTGGGTGGCCTGGAAGATGCTTGTGTTTTCAGGGCCTGTCCCAATGAAAAGAAGGCTTTTTTCTTTCTTCTCCAAGCAGTCTTGCTTGAAAGACCAACATTGTTACTGCAATACTATTTGGGTGAAATATTTGTGAAATTAAGCATGCTGTGCCATACAATTTGAAAAACTGGAGAAAATAAATTATTATTTGAATTAAGAACATGCAAACAAATTGCTTTTTTGTAGTTGGAGGCCTGCTTGATTTTGAGCACCTCTGCAGGTGCCTGAGCTTGTTGCTGTATATTAAACAATAAGAAAGACAGCAACAAAACCAGCAGGCAAATAATATAAAGTGAACTGGTGAATGCTGTGCCAATTTACCCAAACAATTCTCCGTATATGCCTTGGTGATTATTTGAAATATCCCTGTTGTTTTCCACAGTTTGCTTATCCCAATCTCACATATGTGACTGACAAGTTGGAAGTATTGGCTCCATTTGTGGAAAACAGGCAGAAACACAAAGATAAGAGGTTCTATGGTACTGGTGGTACAATTACAACCCAGAAATAACACTGAAAAGATAAAATGGAGAAATATATTTTCTGATGTTACAGATGAATCTCAGTGTTTAAATTCAACTTTTGATAAGCTATGATTGAAATCCACTTAATTGTTTTCTGACAAATCTACTTGAAATTTCCCTATAGTCCTTTATAATTTGGGAAGTTAAAGTGCATTTGTTGTACCAAATGTTCAGATTTGACATAAAGTGTAGCCCTCATTATAATGAAGCTATCAAGGAAAAAGTAAATCATTTGGAAATAGATAGATTAGAACTGACTGACCAGGTCTTGTATGAAATTACAAATTATTACTAGGCATGTGAATAAGAACAAAAACTACAGTTCAATTTGATATTATATAAACAGATTCAGTGCCAAGACAAAAATTATATTTTAACTTGTCCTCTGAGGACAATGATCTTCTGCATCTTAAATTCAATGAACTAATAAATATTTTTGTAGTTTGTGCTTCCCGCATACTAGATTCTCTCAAAACTTAATTATACTAAGTTGACAACTAAAATTTTCACTGTGTCAGTGGTCAGGAATTCATACAACATTTCAGAGTATCTTTCTATATACGTTGAACTCTGCCCTTAAAACCTCAATTTCCATTTGGTCCCTTGCCACCAGCCCTAGAATTTTTAGGAATGAAAACAACTGATTACACAATTTGGTCAGTTCACAATATTTTTAAAGTTATTTATTGATTTAGTAGCCCTTGCGATGTACAAGCCCTGCACTTGTGCAAATAGTAGGGGAAATTAGGTCTGTTCACTACTAACTTCAATATCATCTTCTGTCCTGATACTGAACATATAATTAAATCCTGAAAATTTACATGAGGGCAAGTTGTTTATGTCTGAAATGGGATTTCAAGCAATGAGTGAAGACATAAGTAATGCTTCATGCAGAAGTTTAGATTTAATTTTACCTTCATAGGTGGGTGGTTTTTTAAGATGCAAAGTTGAGGACAAAGGCATTTCTATTAATAACATATTAGGGAGGTGGTGTGATGAAAAATTCTGTATTAAGGTGGAAATGTCCTGAGAGAGGTGAAATCATAACTCATATAATTCCAAGGTTGTTAAAAATAAGGAAAATAGTCAACTCCTCCACTCTCATTCCATTTTATAATTCAGGAATATGAAATCCCATGCTCTTGTTTCTCTATCCTTTTTCATTAACTTGATAAAGCCAACATTGGATTAATACCACTATGACAACAGTAACTCATACTAGGTTTTACATGACAACTATATATACCATTTTTTTAAACAATCATGATCAGGATCACTTCAAATTCATCTTTTAAAATTTCAATTAGACCATCGGCTCCCAGGCTAATCCTTTGTAGTAATCCTTGGTCAACTCACTCTTCTATTCCTCCCAGTGATAACTTCAAGTCCTCATTACTTTTCTCAAAGAGTCAATACTCAACATTTATGTCCATTTTTCTTTACTCGCCTTCTACCACATCAAGGAAGAATGCTTATCCATCTCAAAGATGAAGGGCTTCTACATCTCCCTGTTCAAGCCCAAAATCATCACTAGCGTTTTTTTTTTGTTTTTTTTTTCATACCCCAAATTCTGGGCTCCAATCTCCTTTCTAAGTGTTTCTTCTTACTGAGCTTTTAGTCAAAATGCCTATTTGATACTTTCTTCCTATGAACCACAAGGACAAGGAAAAAAGAAAAAAACACCCAGAACTGTGAAGACCCAGTTTGCATGTTGCTTTCTGTGGAAAACATAGGGTTCATGACCCTCTGTACTCTTCCTGTGTCCATATTATTTCTGCTCTGAACTTCAGTCTGCAGGCTTGTCTCATCCACTGAGCTATGGGTGCTGTGGGATCAGCTATGGATGCTGCATGGCTGCTGAATTGGCAGTTCTGGGTAAGTGTTAGGTAAATATTTGAGAAACAAATCAATGAATGATGGGTTATGATTGTTCTGCTCCTTTATACTCTTTTGAATTTTCCAAATTTTCTTTTTTTTTTGTCTTTTTGTGTCTGGTTTATTTCAGTTAGCATATTGTTCTCAGGATTCATCCATATTATAGCTTATGTCGGATTTCCTTCCTTTTTTAAAATATATTTTATTGATTATGCTATTACAGTTGTCCCATTTCCCCCCTTCACTCCCCTCCACCCTGTACACCCTCTCCCACCCATATCCTCCTCTTTAGTCATGTCCATGTGTCATACTTATAAGTTCTTTAGCTTCTACATTTCTCATACTATTCTTACCCTCCTTCTATCTATTTTCAACCTACAATCTATGCTACTTATTCTCTGTACCTTTTCTCCCTCTTTCCTCCTCCCACTCCCCTTTTGCTAACCCTCCATGTGATCTCCATTTCTGTGGTTCTGTTCCTGTTCTAGTTGTTTGCTTAGTTTCTTTTGGTTTTGCTTTAGGTGTGATTGTTAATAATTGTGAGTTTGCTGTCCTTTTACTATACATGTTTTTTCTTTATCTTCTTTTCTTAGATAAGTCCCTTTAACATTTCATAAAATAAGGGCTTGGTGATGATGAACTCCTTTAACTTGACCTTATCTGAGAAGCACTTTATCTGCCCTTCCAAGTCTAAATGAAAGCTTTGCTGGATAGAGCAATCTGGGATATAGGTCCTTGTCTTTCATGACTTGGAATACTTCTTTCCAGCCCCTTCTTGCCTGTAAGGTCTCTTTTGAGAAATCAGCTGACAGTCTGATGGGAACTCCTTTGTAGGTGACTGCCCCCTTATCTCTTGCTGCTTCTAGGATTCTCGCCTTCATTTTTACCTTGGCTAATGTAATTATGATGTGCCTTGGTGTGTTTCTTCTTGGGTCCAGCTTCTTTGGGGCTCTCTGAGCTTCCTGGATTTCCTGGAAGTCTATTTCCTTTGCCAGAATGGGGAAGTTCTTCTTTATTATTTGTTCAAATACGTGTTCAATCTGTTGCTTTTCCTCTTCCCCTTCTGCTACCCCTATGATTCGGATGTTGGAATGTTTAAAGATGTCTGGAAGTTCCTAAGCTTCTCCTCATTTTTTTGAATTCTTATTACTTCATTGTTTCCTGTTTGGTTTTTTTTTTCTTCCTTCTGGTCCACTCTATTGTTTTGAGTCCCAGTTTCCTTCCCGTCACTCTTGGTTCTCCGTGCATCTTCCTTCATCTCTTTTATGGTAACCTGCATTTTTTCATGTAATTTGCACCCAAAATCAACTAATTTTGTGAGCTTCCTGATCACCAGTGTTTTGAACTGTGCATCTGATAGGTTAGCTATTTCTTGGTTGCTCAAAAGGATGAGTTCTGGGGCACTGATTTGTTCTTCAATTTGAGCCATCTCTCTCTCTCTTTTATTTTTTTTGGTCTGGTCGTTCCTGTTACAGTGAGGGGCGGAGCCTTTGGTGTTCACCAGGGCTGGACACCCCAGTCGCTAGATGGTGACCTTGTATGTGGGGGAGGGGGCGGGAGTGGGGGTGGGGGTGAGGGTGGGGGCGGGGGGGAACAATGGCAGCAGCACCACTCTCCTGGGATCTCAGTCCCTTCCCTGGGATCCTGGGCTGTGCGCTCCGTCCTGGTCCACAATCACAGCCTCACTGGGTCTGACAGTTGCCGCTTGTGTACTCAGGGTCCACCTGCTGTGATCTTTCACGCCCCAGATGCCTTACGTGCTCCCGGTTGCCTTATGCATCCAATTCACCCTGTTCTCTGTGTAGCAACCCTGTGCCCGCTGCTTGGAGGTGGAGACCCCACCTCCTATGAGTCTGGATGAATGGGTCTACTTCAACTTCTTGGCTGTCCGACTTTCATTCAGAAAAATTCTCTATCAGTTCTGGGTGTTATTCTACCTCTAAATTGTTGTTGTTCTAATCTTGGTTGTGCGTGGAGGTACGGTGCATCCACCCATGCCTCCATCTTGTCGGAAGTCCCCCAATTTTCCAAATTTTCAAACATGAACATCTATCTATATTTCAAATACAAGACAAACTGAAAAAATATAAACAATAATAAAATAAAGGTTGTTTGTCATTTGGGATGATAAGTTGAATGAATCTATGGCTAAAGCAGCCAAAGCATTGAAACTGTTTTTCTATTAAGAATGCGACATCGATGTTTCTGGATTTTCATAACAAAATATCAAATATGTCATGTTTTTTTAAAGAAACAATTGGATCTAGATATAATAAATAGATATTTTAGATCTGTATATAATATATGTTGTACTTAAATCAGTATCTCATGTATTATAGTACTTTTATAGTTTAAGTATTCTAATGGTTTGCTAGTATATTAGTATTACTATTTATTTTATTTGTGTAATGACAAAATTAGCTTTGGAATGTTTAGTTCTCAATGTAATCAATTAATTTTAGACCATAGGTCTTGGATAACAAAATAGCACCATCAAGTGGAAGCAAACTCAAATTCCATATCTGCCTCATAGGAGCTGCACAGTTCTTCTGGCTTGTGGCTGGAGTTTACACTAATTTTCAGTGCTGTGATTGTCAGGTCAGCATTTGAGATTTTGACAAACTGGCTAGTCCTTTCACAATGGGAACAATCTCCTTGTCTCTCTTCCTTTGTTTTCTTGCATCTTTCCTGTCCCTGTATGATTTGTCTTCACCTGCCCTTATTATAATCTTAATTTCAAAGTTTATATCACTTTTCTCCAGACAATCTGTTACTCAGTGATACATTGTTTTAGAAAAGTCTCCCTTTATCTTATTATATTTTACTGCTATGCCCCAAACTAGAAATGTAGCTAGTTAACAGCTGGAAGAATTGCATATATTTCTGTAGCATGGTTATTGACACATACTAAGTACTCAATAAATTTGAATTGATTTAATGACTAATATGACAGATCCAACTTTCCTCCACATTTTATATTAGCAGCAAGAAAAAAGCCCCTTTTAAGCTAAGATCCCACCATTTTTGGAAAGGCAAAGTAGAAAAGGCTACTAGTCTGAAAGAGAAAATGTTTGTCTAGAGTATAATTAAGACAAAGCTGAGTACAACAATACATCAGATACTACAGTGGTTAACAAAGCTACAGTGCTTGCTTTCATAGCAAACAGAAACAAAATTACATCTACAGGTCAGATATAAAGATAGAAGAATAAACAGTAAGAGGGAATATTCTTGAGGGCCAATTGAAATGAAATCTTAAAACAAAGTTTCAATTGACCTCCCATTTATAAACATTGCTTTGTATTTATTTACTCTAAACACTTTTAAAGTCAGGATTCTAAAATGACTTATAATCAATATAACAGCTAGACATAAATATCAGCATAGGTTGCAAAACAAGTACTCAGATGAAACATTGGTGTTTATTATTGGTTTTGTGAGTATCTCTTATGTTATAGTAAGTATAGAACACTTTAAGAAAGTCCAGGAAGTTGTTGCAGGGTACTGTAAAGACCAGAGGGAAAGAAGAGAGCCTCATTTATCAAATTCCATTCAATATTGATTTAGTATCATCTGTATCTTTTACTACTAAGATGACCTTGAACACAGAACTGAAAATAGTTAACACGCATATGTTAAAATTGAGAAACACAACTGTATAGCTTAAATGTCTTTAGCCACCTGAATTCAAGATGGCTCTTTTGCTTAATAATGCTCCCTGATCATCTAGATATTATTGTTAAACTTACCTACCCAGTGCATTAGATTTGATCCTCTAGAAACTGAAAACATACTGAACATTTATGTAATAACCTTATTAAAAGCTGCTCTTATACTTTTTACTTAAGGCAGAAGGGGTTTGAATAATCCTGTTTACAATGCAGGTAATTGCTTCTTTTGTTTCCCTATAGCCCTAGTAAAAATCTTGGTTTAATTTTCTTTTTTTTTTTCTGTGACACTGTAAAACACAATGGCCTTTGTAAAAAGCCTGAGAGATGCTTCTAGATACTTTAGCTCATCTATATGCCCCAGACTATCTGATTAAATAGAAATTGTATGTCCTCAGTATAAAACTCCCTTTGATTAAAGTTAGTCTGCAATAGGGATGAGAAGATAATGAATTTCAGTTATTCAATTTACAAAAATTGCTATGAACTGGCCTTTTTAAAAAAATCCCTTAAAACTTGGATACAAATAATTTAATAAAGAGAACTTAAATTTTTCAAAATATTGCTGAATTCAGCTTCAACCCCCATAGTCTACTAGTGAAGCGATGGTTCCTAAAACAATGAAGACTTTTGTAGCCTTGCACATGAATTTCTGAAAAAAATTTCTATTTCATGCTACAACCACTGCCCTCTTTCCTCCCAGTGTCTGTCACTGACTGTCAGTTCCCGTGTGGTGGTGTGGCCTAAGCTGGCAGATCCATTTTTGGAGACAGGTCAAAACCTCAGTAAGATTCAGGAGTATAGAAAACCCATTAGTGTTGAAGGGGCATGCATGTTATAATCTCCAATGAAGCAAAGCAATCAGGGATTTTAATAATGATAAATTTAAACATACAAATAGGCAAAACAAGCATCACTAACAAACCCTCCTGAGTTATGGTAAAAGACTGGAATCCACAAAAGAGCAAATATAGTCTCTGGAAATTTGGAACACAACATTAGAGGGACACAGGAAAAAAAGCTGCAAAAAGCCAAGAGGTTAGAAGGTTCCTAGGCTGTTTAGTCTGAAGTGGCCAAGTTTCTAAGTCTGTAGCTTTTCTGCAAAGTCCCTTCATAGACTTTGCCTTATACAAGTATCACTAGGATAAAGTAAATAAAATATATTTATTTATTAATTGTTATTACATTTACTTACTTTTTAATATTAAATTTAGCCTAAATGGAAATATTAATATGTATAAAATCAAGAGTTGATGTAATAATTTTTCATGTAATATGATATACCTGTGTAAAACTTTAAGACAAAAAAAATTTAAACAAAAAGTTCATCTGGTTAATTAATGCCTTGTGCTGAAAGCTCTAATTACACCAGAGTTTGGACCCATTGGAAAATGGGTCCAATTAACCATATTTTTGTAAGGAGAGAATGCAGAGTCTTTTATGCCAAGGCAGAGGGAACAATATGAAAATGTCATATATGAACTTTGTTGGAAATATTCTGTCCTATACAGAAGCCTCCCTAGTGAAGGTACAGCCACATGGGATCACTGAACACTGGATTAGAGCAGGAGAAGTTCTGGTCACGTAGTCCAAGCTCCTGGCTCACAAGAAAAGAACCAGGGATCCAGAGAGGTGAGTGGCTCCTCCTTGTCCCACAGTTGGTGGGACCTTGCCCCAGAACCCAGATCCGCTGGTTCCCATGACTTTTTTACTCTAATGACTACTTTGGCATCAAAAGCAATTGTGCATAGAAACAAAACTTGAAAAATGACAATTTTCACACCAATAACTATCCAAAATGTAGCATATAGTTTTCAAATATATGTTACGGTTAAAACAATAAAATAGCTACAATAGATACTTACATGGAAAAATACAAAGCAACCCACTTGGTGAGATTCCCAACATGAAGACATAAATGTATGTATGAGTTTACTTTGGACAAACCCATGCAGTTTAACATAATGATAATGTAATTGTTATACAACTGCCACCAACATAAGAGTTCACAAGGGGTTACACTGGTCAGAATGACAGTGAAACCAGGAAGGTGGCGATGGAGTTTAGGGACCAGGAAAACATTACAGGATCCAGTCTAAGAGGCAGAGTCTCAAGAGCACACCGGGAGTGTTAATGGAAGCATATATAGTTTTAACTAGTGGAGGCAGAAGGACCATAACTGTGGAGTGACACAAAAATTAGGCGATGAGAGAACAACTGAAGAGAAGAAAGCAGAATTGTAGAGAGCAGATACTGGGCAGAGTGACAGTCTGGTCTGAGGCTGCTTCTCGGGAGCCGGCATGCTGGTGAGTGTCCTCTGTTACTGACTTCACCCTACCATGTTTTACAGATTGCTTCTCTTATTCTGTATCTACATTATTGTATAAACTATTTCCTAGGATTCTTCCTCAATCTACATGTACCTGGAGCTATTTAATTAAATAGCAATGAAAAAACAAACAGATAATAAAAGCAACAAAAACCCTATAGTTTAAAGTTTCACCATCAGTTTTTCTCTCAGCATTGTATATGTGTTACAAAGTCACAACAAAGTTTCACCATTTTATTTAGTCTTGAATGACTAAGACTAAATATTTTTTATTTGCTCTGGAGTTAAATTTATTGTTACCTAGCTAATAATAATCTAGCTAATGAAGATAATAACAAAATCTCACATTAAAATTTACATGCGGTTTGCAAAACTTCATATTAGCTATATCATTTATATTACCACTACTATTCACTCATTCATGCATGAATTCAATATTATGTATTAAGCACACTTTCTATGATGCAAACATTGTTCTAGATACAAAAATGAATGAAAGAAACAAAGTTCTTGACTTCATGAAGCTTATAACATGTAACATCCATTAAAAATAGACACAGAGAATAGATGGATAGTTGCCTGAGGGGTAGGAGATTGGAAAGATGGGTGAAAAAGGTAAAGGGATTAAGAAGCACAAATTAGTAGTTACAAAATAATCTTGGGGAGGTAGAGTATAACATACGGAATGATGCAGACACCAGCCCGCAGTATCTGTGTCATTATGGATGAAATGAGACATTCACATGGACTACTGAGTCTGGTGGAGGAAGAGGAACAGCATGGCTTTTCTCTCAGGGGGAGCAAAAGCCTTGGCCCTTGCTATGACTGGCTTCTATTGGGTTTCTCGGCACATTACATGATGGTCCTCATTACTGTGCACAGGTTCACTTTAGGTGGTTACCTTTTACAGAAAACAAAGGAGCCAATGGTGCTAATCACATCACAGAAGAGGGATATTTGCAAATGAAGAGGCAAAAGTGGTTGAACAACTTACACTCATCCTTGGAAGGTTTAGCATGGATATTAGGAAATTACTTTGCAGTAAATGTCATTAATTCAGGGTGAGGGAGTTTTTTAGCAAGAGCAAGACTCAAAGTGGCCTGGGCATATTGCAGGCCTGATTCCCCATGAGAGAACCTATCTGTGGGCATGGGTCCTATGCATCTCTGAGTGGGAGCTGGGCCCACACCACACAGAATGGTCTCTTACAATGGAATATAGCCAGCAATGTTGTGGTAACTATTTATGGTGCCAGTAAAGTACATGATTGTATAACCACTATTCTGTATAGCTGAAACTACTACAAAATAATGTTCACTGTAAATTGTAATTGAAAATATGTAAAAAATAATAGCATTGAATATACAGATGATATATTGTAATATTGTACACTTTAAACCTATATAACCTCATTAGCCAATATCACTCCAATAAACAATAAAAAATGTTTCTTCTATAGCTTATCGAAAGAAGACACATACAAACCGCCCCCCTAGAATTTAAAGTAGCCTGGAGAAGAATCACATGTTATATTTCTTTAATCCTCATAAGATATTTTATAGTATCTTGATGTGATACCTAATACATTTTTGAAAATTAAAATACAATAATAGCATTGATAACCATAAATTATATATTTATGTTGATATAGCAATGAGTGCATTATTGGAATGTATTGGTGTTATGAGAGAATAAAGTATGGGACTAATGTGGGCTGCAATAGATTATAAGAACTAAATAGATTCTGGGGTTCTGTACTTTAATTTGAGGCTAAAAGAATGAGAGTCATCTAGAGAGAAGATATGGAAAGGAAAGGGTGAGGGATGAAGAGAATGGGGTGGGGAGCTCATTTAAAGTAGAAGGAAATACACATTCAAAAATCCTTTGGTGGCTGAGTGCCTAGGGATTTGGAAAAACTAAAAGAAGATTGATGTACAGAAAGCCCAGAGAAAAAGGATGGGCAACATGGGCTAGGAAGATGCATAGAGAGGTGTAAAGAAGATTATCTTATGCAGGTTAATAAACCACGTGAAGGTGGATTTATTTAAACCACTCAGTATTTAATTCTAAGAACCCTAGTAACAGCCCTTCATTTTGTAGGTGGGTGGGCATTGTCTCCACTCAGCTCATGTTGCTTATGTACTCCTGGCTGAAGGTGGAGAGTAATCTTAGTCACCCCAGATTCCTCATTGTTCCCCTTTCCTAGCTTTAACAATTGACTGGAAAGTAGGCAAGTGTCCTCTGGAAGCCCAGATGCCATGAGACTGCAGAAACAACTGCACTAGATACAGACAGTTCTTCCTACTGCAACTGAATCTCAGGGGTACACATTTATTATATTGGGTAAGTGAGGTGTGCCTATGGGTACACACTTTAACTGTACAATAGAATTAAGCATTTTTCAGCACAATGACCCTTTGAAATTACTAATGGAATTTGTGTACGAAAAAGAGAGAGAGAATTAAGGAAAGGGAAGATCTGCAGCTTCTGAGAGAGACAAATGAAAAGAGAAATCAGTGAAAAAGAAACTAGAAAGAGGTCTAATTATACTATAGTGTCCTATTTGTTATAATGTGTCCATAAACTCCTTGATGTGGAGAATTATGTCCTATGTATTACATACAATCCTTCCATGACATCCCCAACAGCAAGCTTCATGGACCTAGGCCAACAATAAGAGATCAACAACTAATTAGGTTTATTTGAAGTGTGAATTTAGTGGCAGGTTGCAGGGTGACACCTAAACCTAAGTTACCAATAAGCAATACCAATTTATTCACAAATGTCAAAACAGATCAAGGCCACCAAAAGAAAGAGCTACAGATACTCTCTACCTATCATGTAAAGGCAACAGTATCTCTAGGTGACTGTACAGTTTATTCTAGAATATCACCTCCCTATAAGTAATAACTTAAGTTACTTTACAAGACAAAATTTATTTGATGATAGCTCAAAGTGAGAATTAATCACAACAATAAAAGCAAGAAAACATTTCTTTCAGGTTAATCTAATATCAGTAACTTGGAAAACATTACATTGATATTTGCTAAGCAGCTAATCAAACACAGCTACTATGTTGTCAATATCTGAAATTAAAACCACAAGGTATTAAATTTATTGAACACCTGCCATGTGTCAAAGTGTAGCACCTATGCAATATATGCTAATTTTGTATATTTTTAATTGATAGACTTTAGAACACTATTAGAATACAGAAATATTAAGCAGATAATACAGAGTTCCTATACCCCATAGAGTTTTCTGTATTATTAACAATTTACTTAATATGGTACCTTTGTTACAATTTATGAACAAGAATGGATACATTATTATTAACAGAAGTACAAGCTTTAATCAGTTTCATTAGTTTTAATCTAATGTCCTCTTTTGTTCCATGTCATCTAATGTTCCATGACCTCCATCCAGAATATTATGTTACATTTAGTAGTTATATCTCCTTAAGCTCCTCTCAGGTGAACTTTCCCAGACTTTCCTTCTTATTTAATGGCCCTTGCAGTTTTGAGGAGTACTATTCAGCTACATTATAGGATGCTTCCCTACTGGAATTCATTTTTCTCATGATTAGCTTTTAGGAATAACATCACAGGTAATTGCCATTTTCAACACATCCTATCAAGGGTACATGTTTCATGTATGTTGATGTTGACCCTGATCACCTGCAGATGTAGTGTCTGTCAGGTCTCCCTATTGTAAAGTTACTGCCCGCTTTCTAGAGTATACTCTTTGAAAGGAAGTCACTGTGCATGGCACACACACAGGTAGGGAGTGGCATGTTATGCCCCCTCCACTTTAAGGTAGAGTATTCACACAGTTCATTTTTAATTCCTCTGCAAAGAGATTAGCTTTCTATCCCTCATTTATTAATTTATTCAGTGATTTATTTATATTGCATAGACTCATGAATATTTATTTTATACTTGGGCTATAATCAAATACAATTTTGTTTTCTTACACTTTACAGTTCCAGTAACTACATAAAGCACTGTACTCTAACTAATAAAGTTGTGTACCATGGGGTAAAATTTCATATGACAGTATATGAATCCTGGAATGGACCAATTTAGTAAATAGATGGCAGATGTGAGAGCCAGATGCTTCACTGTTGCAGTGGGAATTTATAGGTAAGCAAAAGGAGGAGGCTAGCATGATCCATGTAGTAATGGACAAACTTGGAAATATTAGTAAGAATTTATAGTTAATAATACAGATATAGGCAGTACATACAGAAATATTTACAGATATTTCTGTATATGTAGATGGTATATACACATGTATTCCTTTGCTCTGGCAGCTGAGAGAGCCTAAAAGAAAGGACTCGCCTCCAGCAACAAGCACATCTACCACCATATCTAGGTTTTCAATACTGGTGTCCACTAGAACAAACCAAGGTTTCTTTAAAAAATGGCTGATTTTAGCTCTGTGACAGGAAATATGTAGCCTGAGCCTTGCAGTACCAGAAATTAAGGAACTATTCAAATGCACATGTGCATGTACACACACATACATGCTTACCTCGGGGAAAACTACTGCCTTGTGAAGCAGTCTAGTGGAGAGGCCCATGCTACAAAAGAACACTTGAGTGAGCTTGGACATGGGTTCTCCAGCCCCATTCATACTCTGAAATGATTGCAGCTCTGCCTGACAAGACATCTTGAGCTGCAGGCACCCAGTAAAACTGTGCCCCAATTTCTAACCCACAGGAACTGTGAGATAATATTGTTTTAAGCTACTAACTCTTGAGTTAATTTTCAACACAGTTAATTTTTGTCTTAATATTCCATGGATTATTGTGTTCTTTTAAGTTTACATATCTAGGAGTTTATTTTCCAATTAGAAATATGTATTGCAATTATGTGTTTATTTTTGCTAACAAATTTTAAAGTTTCTTTCCCTTGACTATCTATTTGATCTTTATCTTTAATATCATTTATATTCTGCCCTAGCTGAGTAGGTCACTTGGTTAGAGCATCATCCTGTTATGCCAAGGTTGCAAGTTTGATTCCCAGTCAGTGCACATATAAGAAGCAACCAATAAATGAATAAATAAGTAGAACAATAAATCAGTGTCTCTCTCTCCCTCTCCCCTTCTTTCTCTCTTTCTAATATCTATCAATAAATAATTTTTAAAATATCTATTATAATCCATTATATACTTAATCTTTTTCCTCTGTAATTTGAAAGAGTCTCAAGTTTGTCTCTCATTTCACTGGTTTCATTTTATGGAACTCAGATGTGTAGATTTGAATTAATCATATTCCTAGTTTGTGACACACAAATGTTGTCAATTGGAAGTGTTTTTTATCTGTTTTGTTTATTATTTTAGAGAAAAAGTCATCAATTTGTTGTTTTACTTATTTATGTACTAATTGTTTAGTTCTTATTTGTGCCCTGACCTCAGATGAGACCCATAACCTTGGAATATGGGGGTGATGCTCTAACCAAATGAGTGCCTGGCCAGGGGCCTCCTTTTAATCTATTTTATTACTTTCCTTTTATTCCCCTATTTCTACTCCTATCTACACACAACAGCCCATAAACATCTATTCAAATATTTATGCAGATTTATGTATGTTCTCTAAAATACAGTATTATTTGGTCGAGTGTTCAAATATAAGGAAATGAGATTTTGTAATTTTCATTCTGTTTCCCATTTAACACATTTCTGAGAGGCCTCCATATCACCACAGGCAGGTCCTTGAATAAGTGTTGGTTTGTTCAGTGCCATTTCATTATAATGTTAATGAAATGCCCTGAAAACTTAATTCTTATTTATATCATCAGCCTATGGTAAAACTGCTTTCTCCATAAGTAGTTTTGCTTAAGTCATAGAAGCTATGGGCATTAAGTGAGAATTTACAAGTACATGAGAATAGTTTATTAACTCTGATGAAAATGATTTCATCATATGCTATGCCAGGCATAGTCAATATTTTAGCTACTTAGTCATTCAAGTGATCTTCAAATCCATGTTATCAAATTAGCATTATCATGCACACCCCTGTGTGAACCTCTGTGAGTGTTTCTGTGGGACTTACACAGGAGGGCAGCAATACCTGAGTTCAGATTGTAAATGTACGTATTTCATTAAGTTTTGCAAACTACTCTGCAAAATGCTCCAATTCATACTTTTACCATCAGATTATGTGGGATCTTGTTTCCTGAGATTTTCAACAATTTTTCAAAGATTCACCTTGTCCCTTCGAACCTGAGAGATAAAACATGTGATCTCACTGGTTTTCCCCATTCCCTCTCTCCTTTCTTTGGTTACTAAGAGTTGTTCACTTCTTTATTTTGTAATTTTTTTTTATTGTTGTTCAAGTATAGTTGTCTCCATTTGTCTCCATTTCCACCTACCACTCTCCTGCCCCTGTCCCACCCATCCCCACCTCCCACTCTCAATCCTACCCACCTTTGGATTTGTCCATATGTCCTTTATACATGTTCCTTAATGACTACTCTTTCTTTCCCTCGATATCGCCCTCCCCCTTCCTCTCTGTTTACTGTCAGTTTGCTTTTTATTTTGATGTCTCTGGTTATATTTTGCTTGCTTATTTGTTTTGTTGATTAGGTTCCACTTATAGGTGAGATCATATGGTATTTGTCTATCACTGCCTGGCTTATTTCACTTAGCATAATGCTCTTTAATTATAAGAAAAAAAATATCCATTTGGACTGTACCTGTTTACACAATTTGACCATGGCTTCTGTGTTGGGTTTCTTGTATTTTCTCACTGACATGAAAGAGTTCCTTGGACAGTTTTATATTAATTCCTGTAAGCTTTAGTCATTAAAAAAATTTTCTTTGTTATTTCCTTCCCCATTGTTAAAATTCATCTATGGTCCAAGTTTTTGAACTGAAGTCTTATGTTTTGAGAAGAGTAGTAATTAATATATTTGCTCCAATGATTTGTGATTTTTGAATCTTTCTTAATAAGTCTTTTTTTATTCAATGATCAAAAAGATACTTTCCTCCATTTATCTTGTATCCTTAATTCACTTGAAGTAAAATTTCATATTGTGTAAGTATACATCTTTATTTTTCCATAGTGAGCCAATTTTCCCAATACCACCTACTAAGTAATTCATTTATTTCCTTTTAATTTGTCATTCTTCTTTCAGTATTATAGTTGTCTTTTCCAACACAAATAACTCACTCATTTTTTTGGTTATTTTCATTTTTTAATATGTCTTAGTATCCAAAAGGACAAGTTATCTCATTTTAGTAGCCTCATCTATTGATGAAATGTTATTTATTCTTCCATATAAATTTTAGAATCAGTTTGTTAAGGAATGCCAAGAATGCTGATGGGGTCTTTATTGTAATTTAGTTACATTTATAGATTAATTGGGGCAAATTGACATCTCTATTCTGTTTTACCATCCACGAACATCATTTCTCTTTTCATTTATTTGGTTCTTCTTTAATGTTCTCCTATGGTCTAAAAATATTCATAAAAGGAAAATGTGCATTCCTGGGTAGGTTAGTTTCTAGAGAATACTATTCTCTGTTATAAATTCTAGATGGTTAATTTTTTTGGTTGATACTATAACTGACAACTTTCCTGAAATCTCATATTTGTTTTGTTAATTCTTTAATTCTCTTGGATTTTCTAAGTAGACATTCATGTCATCTGTAAATAAAAATAATTTGGACTTTTATATCAACTACCTAATATTTCATATCTAATTTTCATAACTAGTATTTTTGATTTGTTTTATTGTTTACTTTTGCTACATTTTTCATATCTATTTTAGTAAATTATTAAACTTATTTTACATTCTCGGCCCATGTTTGCAATATTTCTACTTCACATGATATATTTTGCTTGGTTTCTTTTGTCTCTTTATTTTGGCGTATGGGAATAGATTCTTTTTGGGCTATAGGCATCTCAGTCTTAGAAAATGTTTGGGGGGAGTTAGAAGGTCACACTCTAGACTCTGGTGAGTATAAAATTAAACAGTTGTTTTTAGGGTGGAGATGGCCAAATGGAACAGAATTGCAGTTAATCATTCTTATGATCACCAGCTCTCCTTCAGATCCCCCAGGAAAAGCATTTCTGGAAGGAGCAATCTCTGTCCACCAACCGTAACCTGACTAGAGGTGAAAAGACGAAGAAGTGAATGCCCAAGACACACATTTATTCTACCCAACTTCTCACTCTAGCACATTTTTGTGTGTCTCCATGGCTTTCTATCTACAGATAGCTACACAAGAATTATCAGCCATTACTATATATTGCTGCAGAAATGGAGCAAGAAATTATTGACATAAGGTAATGGTGGTTGAAAGAATAGATAAAAAAATTAAACTGTTTCTTTCCAGTTTATACTCCCAGAATGCTGTCATCCAGCCCCTGCTCCAAGTTGCAGCCACCCTCTCAAGGCCTCTGGATTACATAAAATCAGGAGGCATCCTCACACCATAGTTGTTGTGGATAGATTTCTCTGGAGCATGCATTGTACAACTATCCTAGCTGTATCCAGCAAGGAGAACTACTCTTTCCCAAGTCCACATATATTCATTCAGAGGTGCCATCTAGAATCACCTCAGAGATGTCTAGTTCAGTTTTGTTTGGTTCCATACTTTCCTTAATACCTTCTCCAGAGTTCAGAGAAGGAACCAGCAACTAAACTCTTTTGTAATCTTGGCAAGGATCCAAAATAACTGTCTATCATTTCTAATTCTGCTTGTTTAACCTCTCTCTCTCTGTGTCGTTATTCCAGTAGACAGCACCTCCAGTGTTATAATAAAAGAGTAGTCGTAATTCTCACCACTGCTTTCATCCTCATCTTAAAGGAAATGTGACTAAAGTTCTTTCATTAAGTCTTATATTGCCTGCATATTTTGGTGGGATGACCTTGAGGAATTTCTCTTCATTTCTTGCATACTTCATATGTTATAACATGTTAAAATCATAAATGGGTATTAATGTTCATAAATCTATAATTTTAATGTTATAAACAGGTTTAAAATGATAAAATACTGAGTATTTTTATGATATTGTTTTTGTAATAAATATAGTATTTTACTAATACAGAGTTTTTGTTCTTACTTAATTATAAAGGTGGATGCCAGTGATAGCATCTGACTTTTTATCTCAAATACATTTTTCCTTCAACTTTTATACTGAAATGTGCATACACTTGAATTTCCAATGTAGATTCTACTTCTAAAGTGGTACGATTAGATAAACATTCTTCAATCTGCTACTTAAGAGACTACTTCAGGGAAAAACTTACACTTTTCTTTTTTTCTACCTGAGATGTCTACCTGTTTTTTTAAAAAGCCATTTTTTTTCTTTTGTCAGACATACATACAAAGATTTATAAATAGTTACACCTTTTTTCAGAGCTGAGAAGGCTTTTGCCGTGTGTTGGTCTTATTTTCTTTTCAGCAATTTTATTTTTTAAAACATATTTTATTGTTTATGCTATTCCAGTTGTCCTAGTTGCTCCCTCATCATACTCCTGCACCTGGTACCACCCATTCCCTCGAGCAATCTCCCCACTCTTAGTTCATGTCCATGGGTTGTATGTATAAGCTCTTTGGCTTCACATTTCCCATACTATTCTTAACATCTCCCTGTCTATTTTGTAGCTACCAGTTTATACTTCTTAATCCCTGTACATTTCTCCACATTCTCCTCCTCCCCCCTCTCAGCTGATAACCCTCCAAGTGATCTCCATATTTATGATTCTGTTCCTGTCCTGGTTGTTTGCTTGGTTTGTTTTTTACATTCAGTTGTTGACAGTTGGAAATTTATTACCATTTTAATGTTCATAGTTTTGATTTTCTTTGTTTTCTTAAATAAGTCCCTTTGACATTTCATGTAATAATGGCTTGGTGATGATGAACTCCTTTAGCTTTTATCTTGGCTGGGAAGCACTTTACCTGTCCTTCCATTCTAAATGATAGCTTTGCTGGATAGAGTAATCTAGGTTGTAGACACTTGCTTTTCATCACTTTGAATACTTCTTGCCAGTCTCTTATTGCCTGCAAAGTTTCTTTTGGGAAATTAGCTGACAGTCTTATGGGAACTCCTTTGTAGGTAACTCTCTGTTTTTCTCTTGCTGCTAAGATTCTCTCTTTATCTTTAACCTTTGGTATTTTAATTATGATGTGTCTTGGTGTGTGTCTTGGTTTGGATCTTTTTATGCTATTGCCATACTCAATGAGTTCTTTGAGTGTCCTGATATCCAGTGTTTTGAACTTTGTATTTGATAGGTTGGTTATCTCCATTTCATTTAATTATTTTTCTGAGTATTGATCTGTTATTTCAATTAAGCCATATTTTTTTGTCTCCTCAATTTGGCAACCCCTCTGTGGGTTTTTTTTTTTCTGTGTATTAGGTAGACCTGCTTTGATTTCCAGTCTTAGTAGCTGTGGCCTATTGTATTGGAACATCCATTTCAGCACTTTGTGGCTCTGTATTGAGGGAGGGCTCAGAGAGGGGATAATGCTGCTCTCTGGCTTCTGGGGGCTTGCCTGGGAGGAAGCTGTCTTTCTGCATTCACCCTGTTTCCAATCTTCTCCCTTTCTCCCTATATGATACTTGTGCCCTTCCAGCTGTTGCCCTGTTGCTGAATCCCAGAGGAGGTGAGTCTGTGTAAGCCCTAAGTCCATATGGGCCCTTTAAGATGAGTCTACTAATATTTTGCTGGCAATTTCTTCTGCCCCCCAAATCCCCATGAATTTTTACAGCCAGAAATTATACAGGTTTATCCTCCTGGCTCTGGAACCTTGGACTGCTAGATGGTCTGCTTTGGGGTTGGGATCCCTCACTCCCAAGGTATCACTCCTAATTTTTATCCACCACATGTGAATGTGGAACTACCTGATCTGGCCCCTCTCTGCACCATTCTTGTGGCTCTGTGCCTATGTGTACCTTTCTTCTCTGTGAGTCTCTCCTCCTCATATCTGTCTAGATGAATGTGGATTCCTTAAGTCTTTGGTTGTTGGACTTCCATATGGCTCAATTTTTTGTGGGTTCTGGGTGTTATTTGTTTTGTAGTCCAGATATAATTTTTTATGTAGTTTTGTGAGGAGGAGAAGCATGTTACTTGTGTCTCCATCTTGACCAGAAGTCCCAAAGCTCAGCAATGTCTTGAGAGTAGATACCATATGACTGTGTTAACAATTTTATTTAGGGATATGCCCTGTGTTTATCTCTTTAAAGCACCTCAAATCTACCCTAATTTCATCAAATACATTCTATCCTCAGGTATAATAAAGAGAGAAGGCCCAACTGTTATTTACTAGGTAGTATACTAGCCACTTGGAAAATATTATTTTATTTAAACTCGGGACAAAAAGCCAGAGAAAGCCCTGACAATGCCCTCTACCCCAAAGCCTGCAACCCACCTTATATCGAATTGTTTTTTTAAGTTTACCCAGATTACAGTTGTGTAAATTTCCTCTAAGACAAAAACTAAGTGCCCTGCTATGGGAAACTTCTTAATTTCTATCGAAACTCAGTTTATATTCCCGCAGATGTCTAACAAGCTCTGGATATGGTCTTGGATTATAGACAGGGAAAAATCAATAGCCTGCTGTCTCAAAGGCACCAATATAGATTATGAATCACAGCCAGGAAGTTGTCAGTGATTTCAGCTGCCAACTGTGCTTCCATAAAGATATCTGCTACATCGTATTGTTTTAATGTGAAGCTTCCAGATATGAAATAGAACAGGGCTCCTTTTTGACAAAAACATAAGAGAATTTTAAATAAAACAATGAAAGCATAAAATACAGTGGCGCTCTGAACTGATCAAATAAAAAATACACCTTCTTTGCTCTCTCACCTACTACATAAAAGGCAAAGATCTGCATAAAGGTCTTGTATTGCTGGCAATTATTGGTGTCTTTTGCCTCCTGGCAGGGCCTCCATATACACACAAATGCAGTTGCTTGGATGGACTGGTCAAGCCAATCAATAGCCATAATGAGAAATAGTCTAAATGAGGGAAGTACAAAATGACATAGAACCCTGGAGCTTAAGTGGATTTCATATTAGTTAAGTTATCTCCTGTCATTGACAGGAGAGGAAACTGAAGCTCAGAGAGAATACAAGTGAATCAGCCAGCCAGAGTCACTAAAGTAGGAGATTTCAGAGGCATGATTAAAATCTTTCTGTGAATTACATTTACTTAAGTAATTTGTACAAAATGCTGAATAACTGCTTGATGAATGTTGCTTGGAGGCACACATGCAGGATTCCTCTTCATAACATATAAAATCAAGTACGTAGATTTTAAAGAATATTTTAAGTGTTTTGAGTTTAAAAATATTACAGGTGTTATACACTTATAATTAATGTAGACATTATGACAAACATGTTAAGTGTTTCTTCAATACCAGTCATCTTTTATCATCTTGTTTCTGAAAAATAGATAACTTTCTAAATAACAAAGTTTTCAAAAAAGAACTACAAAAAGAAAACAAACTAGAGACAGAGGTCCAAACTTCTTTAGCTTTAACCTAAAATTACTTTTCTAATAAAAGTTCATTCTTTTGATAATTTGTGGAAGAATTTGGGAGGATAATGTTTCCATTTTCTAACAAGGAAAGTTCATTCTTTAACTCATATATGAGGCATAAAAGAAATGATGTAACTTAATTTTAGAAAGGCTTTCATTTCTTACCCACATGATATCTGATTAACTGGTTCACTTGAGGGGTATTTTCCATTTTGCTTTTAGATGGTTGATAGACATAACTTGAAGACTGAAGCCAAAAGTAACAGCTTAGAATTACCTTAGGCTAGCCTGGATGCTAGTTCAAGAGGTTCCTCACACATCAAGGGTCTCAAGAGTTGCCTAGTGAGTATTTTAGTGGAGAAAACAAAAATTCTCCACTTAAGTTTACATATACAACAGGATGGCATAGGAGAAATAAAAGCACAAACCCCAGAACAAATGTAAGTTTTGGAAGTAGTGCTTGGACACAAAAGTTAACATACTTCTAAATACACTAAAGATGGATTTTATAAGAACAGGCATGAAAAAGATGTCAGTCTTCTTTTAATTGGCATTCTATTATGGTCAATGATCTCATGATACAAAAGATGTTAGAGATGATTCACAGAAGAGAAGCAGAGGTGTTTAAAGAGAGAATATTTATTCCATGGAAATGAAAGCAATTGCTATCTTTAAAATAGAAAACCTGAGAGAATATTGAATGATTTTTTTCAATATGGAAGAAGAGTATTGATTGATTCTGGAGCATTACCCTTATGAAAGGCCAAGTGCTAATTTGTAGTCTCCATGACGGCAAGGACACTGTATACCTACCTACATAGTTATATTTGTGTCCCCTGAAAATATCTGACTCCTTGTGCTCCATTAGTGTTTAGGGATTGATGAAATAGGAAGCCAGGGAGCTCTGCACCTTCTATGCTTGGAAAACCAGCAAACACCTGCTCAGTCCTGGGATGAACCCACACTTTCTTCAATGAAGTCTGACATTCAGCCTGTAGGTGCTCTTTCCCCTTCCAAGTCAATCCTTCCTTGAATACTCTCCTTCACTTTTGACTACCTTTTAGAGCTCTCATTACAATTTATAGTTGTTGCTTTATTATAATTTAAATATTTGTTATATATATACTTTTTAAATATTCATTATATAAACTTTCCTGATTCAAATTATTGTGTGGTTCAGTCTCCTAATTGTACTTAGACTTTTAATTTTCATTTTTAATTTTTATTTTAAAAAATGTTCCTTATACACCTTAAATTTCTGCTTTTTGTTTACATTTTAATCTTTCAATTGAAGTACTTTTGAAGTATTTTCTTTTTAAATTGATTGTTATTGCTGATATGTCTATACTGATATTCATCACTTTATTTTGTGCTTTCTGTTACTTCCTTTCTCACTTCTTCCTTCTCTTTCTCTCTTTTTTTTTCTCTTGGTGTTTGGAAATAAACATGCTCTAGTTCTTAGAAATCTTTGCATGCATGTTTAAATTAATATAGTCTGGTCATTATCTTTAATCCTCCTGAAAATTTTTTTTGCTCTTATCAACTGCCTTCTGACTCATTTTGTATGATTGTCAAAATTCTTTGTTTTCCCTTAATTTTTAATCTCATAAATTAGGCATCATTGTTACTGTTTAATTAGTTATATTGTTTGGGTTTATCAGCAAGTTTACAATTTACTTTTATCACAGTTTCTTCTAATATCTTACATATTTCCTGTTCTGAACATTCTTGATTTTTTTCCTTTTCTTTTTCCTTGAGGTACATCTTTTAAATTTTCCTTTAGTGAAGGTCTGTTGGTAACAAACTCATTCAGTTTTCTTTCTCTGATATGGCTTTTTATTCCCTAAAATATAATTTTTATTGCTAGTTTTTTAAAAACTTTCTAGACATTTCTTGATTTGTATTTAGTATTTATTTATTTGAAAATTTTGTTTTCATTTTGCTTCCTTGTTGATTCTAAGAAGCCAATTATCACTCTAATTATTGGTCATTTATAGGTAATTTTCTGATCATTTTGAAATATTATTTTTTGTCTTTGGGGATCTGTAGATTCATGAAAATGTGTCTATCTTTTTATACTAAAATTTTTGGCTTTTATTAGATTAGTCAGGGTTCTCCAGAGTACCAAAATCAAATAGATGATAGATAGATGAATAGATAAATAGATTAGATAGATAGATAGATAGATAGATAGATAGATAGATGATAATGATTGATTTTTAAGGAATTGGCTCAGGCATTTGTGGGGGCTAGCACATCTGAAATCTGGAAGGAAGACAACAAGGAGGCTGGAGAAGACCTGAGGAAGAGTTGCTGTTTCATCCTGAGTCAACAGGCAGTCTGAAGGTAGAATTCCTTCTTGCTCAGGAGATGTCAACCCTTTCTATTAAGGCTTTCAACTGATTGGATGAGACCCATGCACATTTTAGGGAACTCTATTCTACTCAAAATCCACTATTTAAAAGTTAATATCATCCAATAAAACACCTTCATGGGAATATCCAGAATTAATGTTTGACCAATTATCTGGACACCGTAGCCCAACCAAGTTGGCATATTTGATAAACCACCACAAATCCACAACTTGTCAACTTGGCACCTGTGTGCATCTTTTTAGTCCATACTTAATTTCCAAATTAAGACAACAAGATCATTCTTCTAATTAGCATAACACAACTATCCTACATACAATTGAAAATGTCTGAAATACACAAGTCTTTCTGTTTGGAGTGAATGTTCTGCTGGTCTACCCAGAGAGAGAGTATCCTGGATTTACACAGGGTCTCTAGCTTTACTTGCAGTTTGCTTAGGCCCCAAGATTTGTGTTTTCTCTCCTAGTCCTTGTGGGTCATTAAACTCATATTCTTAGGCTCCAAGGAGGAGCAGTTCCCTCAGAGTAGCCTCCTTTGCAAACATAATTTTTTTATTGTTTCTCATTTTGGTTGTGTCTCTTACTTTACTGACACCTCAGTCATACTTTAAAAGAGATGTTTCTTATATTTTAGGCAGCTTTTTTCAGGTGTTCTGCTCCAGAAAAGATTTTTTCTATAAAATAAAGCCAACCTTATGACTAGAAATGGAAATACCTCATTCTCTCTTTTACACATTTCCACCATGAATTTTTTCTCATTTCTCTGCAGAAATTTCTCTTTTGAAGTTCACTCATGACATCCAATTTGCCAAATCTCATATCTTGCTGTGCTATGGTTAGTCAACCTCAGCAGTATTTGACAATTTGATCTCTTTGTTCTTCTTGAGAAAAAATATTTCTTTTGGTACTTTGCTTCTGTTCACAAGTAACCTTTATAGTTTACTTCTTGTGTCACATGTTTGCTGTCACTTTGCTGAGCCAGTCTCCTTTCCTCTGGGCTCAGTCACCAGATTTTTTCTCTTCTCAATTTACACTCTTAATGATTTCATTCATTTGAACTTTCTTTTATCCCAGAGTTCCAGAATTGTAGACTTCCATTTGAGGAATAATGAGATCTCATTGCAACATGTCTAAAATCAAAATTTTAATTTTCTTCCTCAAATTTAGCCCTCCTAATTTCCCCCAATCTCTCTAAATTGGTACTCCCACCTTTCTAACTGTTGGGCCAAACACCCAGACCTAACCTGTAATTCTGCTGTTTTCCTTCCATCCTGCACTCACTCATCATCTATCCTCTGGCTTCACTTTCACAAAAGAGTGACAGTTGAATTCCTTCCCACCACCATTCTTTCTTGTCCAAACAACTTCACAGGCTTGCCTATTGTCCTCCTAGCCTACCCTGTTGCACTCTGTTATGGATTTTTTTTATAAAACAGTCAGAGTAGATTTGAAAATTACAAATCAAATTATCTCATGTCCTAGTCACAACCCTTCAATGTATCTCAATCACATTTACAACTCCATCCAGTCCTCAATTGCAGAATCCAATATGATTTGAATCTCACCTGTTTCATTGACCTTTTCTTCTACTTGCCTCTTCATTTGTCCTTAGTCATAAATCTTTTTGTTACTCTTAAGTATGCCAAGCTCCTGACTGATCTAGGGCCATTGCAACTCTTCTCCAAGCTGGAAATGTCTTCCCTTAGATAATGCACTCACTGGCTTACTCATTCATTTAATTCATGACTTTGCTCAGTTTGACTTATATTTCATTATCTTTATTGTCCTTTTTACTATTAGCATCAGTATAACTTATATCCTTACTTGGTGTTTTTTACTATCTCACTAGAATGCAAGTTCCAAGAAAGTGAAACATTTGTCTTGGGTCCTAGAACAGTGCATTAGGAATATTCCTGGGACATAGGACATTAAGAAATTTGAATGAATAAATTAATAAATGAGAATCAAAATTCTGCATTTTCAAAATGCTCATGAACATTTTTAAATGCTCATGGAGAGTTAAGGGCTGCCATAACAACTCTTGTAGAAACTTGTATGTACACATCATAAATAGGGATAAAGTTCTCCCCTTTGTCTAAGATTTAGCAATTAAAGAGCCCTACACCTCTATGTAGCCCAGAAGAACAGGAGTTACCAAGTTTACACTTCACTTTTGTAGTTTTACCACCTGGGCCTTGGTCAAGTTTAAATATACCACAGTTTTACTCTACCTTTATTCAGTATTTTTCGATATTCAAATTATATAAAAAATACAAAGTCCACATGGGAATCAATAAAAAAGGAAATAAAGTGAAACTTAAAATCAAAATAGCTAATTAAAATACAAGAAACCCCAGACAACCAAAGACATTGTGAAACATAACTTTTCAACTTCACTTATTTAATAGAGCTTGACTATATTCTTGAAAGTTATCATTAAACTTTGAAATAAAAATTAGAACTATTGTTAAATTACTTAAAATTAAACACATGGTGAAATTTATTTTAAATAGAATATTTTTCTTTCAGGTACCAAACTTTTCTTTATGTTTTTGTGCTATGTATCTTCAGAAATATAACTATGATATGGTCATGTCACTCTACACTGACCCAAGGGAAGAATATTTTTAAATTTCCTTTGCAAGATTTAGAAAAATAAGCACTACTTTAAGTTATTCTGACTTCAAAATATCTAATGTACTACAGTTATTTTAAAAAATCACCAACTCTAAAATATTGACATATATTAGAGTTTAAAACTTGTTATATGATCTTACCCTTAAATGGAAACTAATCAGCAAAACAAACAAGCAAGCAAAATATAACTAGAGACTGTGAAATTAAGAACGAACTGACAGTAATCAGAGGGGAAGGGATAATGAAGGGAAAAGAGGGAAGGGTTTTCAGGAACAACTATAAAGGGCACATGGACAAAACCAAGGAGGGGCTGAGATCGGGGAGGGAGGGAGGTATGGCTGGGATTGGGGGTGAGTCATTGGGGAGGAAATGCAGACACTTATAGTTGAACAACAATAAAAAACAAAACAAAAAAACTTGTTCTTTCAGTTAAGCTAGGTTTGAAAATAATTAAAATGTATATGATTTTCTGAGTTGTAGAATAAACATCAAATTTTAATTATTCTTTTACACATTATTTACTTAATGCACACTACCTCACCTTTTGTAGAGTTCAGTAAATACTTGTTTTAAATTTAATTACTTATTATGTATTGAAATTATCTGCTGTTCTGCATCTTTCTTAGCCTTCCAACTAGCAGGTAGTCTATACAGTGATACAATTAATTAGGAACCTCACAGAATATAACAAGGAAAGTAAACTTTCTATTATATTATACATCATATCCCCAAATCAAGTAGAGGTGGCCTTTCTGACTTCACATTGGATAACAAAGAGCTGACTTGGATGAACCTATGTAAACTTTGCTTTTTGACCTTTTGAATATGGTACACTGGCTGAAAAGCTGCACATTTTGTGTATGTGTTTGTGAATTCAGGAATAGGTGATCATAATAGCAGTTGAACTTTTGATTTTAGAACTCAGTCAGGTGAACTTTCCACATGAGCCAGTACAATTAAGGTTGAGCCACATTTACTGTCTGAATTGGATCACAAATTTTATAAAATCTCTCTGAAACCAACAATCTTAGGAAAATGATCACTTTGGTTCATTTTTTTCTGCTGAAGTTTTTAGCAGTTAATGATAAAAGATACGTTACATACTACACAATAAGAAGTTTAAAATTTTTATCAGATATTAATAGGTAAACAAAGATTTTAAAGACATGTATCCCATGCTATGGTGTTGGTGGTAAGACTGGCACTCAGGTCTGTTTACCTGAGCACAAGAAGAAAATATACTTTCCATCTCACCATACACTGTACATAAGGACTTCTCTAGTTTTAATGTGCATTGAATCACCTTGAAAGTGTGTTAACATAAAGATTCTACCTCAATAAGTTTGGGGTGAAGCCAGAGGTCTTTCATTTTTCATACACAACCAGGTAATGCTGATGGCTGTCCATCTGGAGACTACACTTTGAATAACAAGATTCTATTATTTGGAAACTTTCTTTGTCTAACATACCAAAGACTGAATATTTTAGGCTCTGTGGGCCATACATACTCAGCTCTGCCACTTGAGTGTGAAAACAGCTGTAGACAATACGTAAGTCACAGGTGGCAAACCCAAAGCCCTCAGGCCGAATATGATCCTCCACTTTGTTTTATCCAGCCTGGCACTCTGTTTCTATCCTGAAGCAGCACCAAGCTCCTTGCCCCTGATTAAGGAGTAGTTATGTTTATATAGTCCTAAATTACATTCAGCCATTTAAAGGCAGCTGCAAGGCTGATGTGGCCCCCCGGTGAAAATGAGTTTGACACCCCTGACATAAGTGGTGATGGTGGTGGTGTTCAGTAAAACTACAAATATAGGTGGAAAGCTGGATTCTATGGACAGGCCAGCAGTTTGCAGACCCCTGCTCTACGCAAGTCCATCCGTCCTTTTTTCACCCAGCAACCACATCATCTAACTTTTGCTCTGCATCCTGTCTACTTGCATGAAGTAATTCAGAATCTATTATTGGGCATTTTTGCATATTCTGTTATTAGGTCTTTTAAAAATATTTTTATTTTCACTTAAAAAATTACCCCTGTGCCCTTTCTGCTTTTTACTGTATTAGCAAGTGATAAAATAATCTATACTCATATTATTTGTCAATCTTCTTGCAAATACATACCACAGTGTCTTTTTTTTTTTAGCCATAGGTTTATTTAGATTTGGATCTCATTATTGTAAAATCCACAAACTTTGTTCTTCCTTATTAGCTTAGCTCTCTTCCAGGCTTGTACACACACACACATGCATGTGCGCGCACATGCACACACACACACACACACACACACACACACACACACCCGTATGCATACCTGCTGGGATTTTGACTGGGGCTGAATTGAATCTGTAGATAATTTGAGAGAGAACTGACCCTGATACATTATTAAGGATTTTAAATAGGTTTTATAATATTAAGGAATAGTTTAGTTTCCTGGTAGCTAAAACTACTTTTAGTTCAGGAATTAATGTTGAATATTATCAAATGTCTTCTCAGCATCTACAACAATTATAAAATTCTTGCTCTTTGGTTCTCATATATAACTACATATTAATAGGGTTTTCTAATACTGAATCTTCAAAATAAACTGTACTTGGATATGTTTTTATTATTTCATTAACAACATTTTGGATTTGTTTTGCTGGTGGGGGAGTGATGGGGGATAAATGGAGACAACTATACTTGAACAACAGTAAAACATAAAAACAAAATATTTAATTTAAAAATATAACTAAAGATTAACAAATAAATAGATTAGCAAGTTGTGATCTAAAAAAAAGAATATTCTTAAATGAATTCTATCTTTAGTTTCACTGTCAGTTTTTGCTAAAGACTGATGTTGTCTTTTAAAAACAAATTAACAAGATTGTCTTTTTTTTCTTTGTCCTGAAACAATTTCTAGGAGACAATTATTTGTTTCTTGTAAATTTGGAAGAAATTATAATACCAACTGAATCTAAAAACTCTCCTTAGGAAATCTGGAATATTAGTTATTAAATATGTTTTGTGATAATTGACCTGTTAAATCACTGAAATTTGGGAAAATAGGTATTTTTTTGTTAATTTATATTTTCCTAGGACCTTACATATTTTACCAAGCTTTTCAAAAGTAGGCATTCCTCTCTTTTGTTCTTGTATATGTATCTGTTTATTTGCCTTAGCTCATTTTTAGGTTTTTTATTTATGCATTTTATGTATTTACTTTTAAACTTAATTATACTTAGGAGCTTCTTGATTATTCAGCTTTTTCGTAGTTTTTAATGAGGTGACTATTTTTAAATTTATTTATTAGATTTTTTAAAATAGATTAACTTCTGCTATAATCCTCATTCATTTTTATCTCTCTGGTTAATCTTATATTTGTGATTTTTTAAAACAGTCTAATTGTAAATAGCTTATTGTTGCTGTATAGTAAAAACTAAGAGCAGCTCAGAATTTCAGCTTTCATATCACCGATTCAATGTTTACAGTATGCATTCTGTACTGCTTTCAAAGCAGTTTTAAAATTAGTTATTGTGTCTTTTGTTTCCTCTCATTTTTTTCTTATCTCATTCAGTTCCTTTTACCCTTATGTCTGGCTCCCAGCATGCTCCTTTTTATATCTATTGTCTTATCCTCTCATCTTTCATCTCTTGTTTCATGGTATTCATCTTTTTTTCTTCTTATCACAACACAAAGCAGACACTTTCTAAAATCTACTTCTTCATCCTGTAGTATTTATTTTAGTTTTAAAGTAGTTTTTCCCTCTGATTTGAGGTGCTGTGCTCACTTCATCTTACTACACAGCATCTTTTTTATAGGCTACATCTTCTGATGTTTCCTTTTTTCCCTAACATTGACTGAAGAGATTTTATCAATAACCAACATTTCCCCTAACTTGAGTGGTTATACTAACCTTTTCTCCTCACTATGCAATTTGTGCCAGTGCTCACAATAACAAGTAGTGAGACCATTGATGGAGAGAAAAGCCCACTCATGTTAAGGAAGATAACAGATATTGATGACCA
Source organism: Phyllostomus hastatus (assembly GCF_019186645.2). NCBI lineage: Eukaryota > Metazoa > Chordata > Mammalia > Chiroptera > Phyllostomidae > Phyllostomus > Phyllostomus hastatus. The sequence goes on along the minus strand of NW_025333932.1, from coordinate 5,780,868 downwards.
TTAAATGTTTTTTTTTTCTTTTTAATTTGGTGGTGCCCTACGCTTCCCATGGAATTACTTTATAATGCTCTTTGTCAATACAGAGGAAAAGATCCCAAGGCAAAAGTTCCCTGTATTTCTCATAGGTTAACCTCTCTCCAGCTTTGTGCCCCTATCAATTAGCTTCTGCTGGGTCCAAATATTTGTTTCTTGTCTTTCTGCATTGTCATTCTCCTATTACTCATTAAAACTATTTCCAATTAAACTCTATCTAAAAATATCTAACTGAAATTTTTCTGTATCACTTGCAATATAATAATATCTTCCATTATTCTCTGGTACTGATGCTTGGTTCCTCCAATTTTTATATTTTTTGTTTGTGTGTTTGTTTTTATTTCTTAAATTTTATTTAATCTTAATTATATTTTTCCATTACCATTTAGTCCTCTTATACCTCCCTCCCCATAGCAATCACCATACTGTTGTATGGTTTTCATAATCTTAGAAGGAATTTGGAACAAGAAATTTAGTCACCTGGGTTCATTATGGATCTTCAGTTAGTATATGAAAGTGATACTTCTACAATTGTTTATTCTTCATTGAAAACATGTTTCCATGAATGAATGTGATGGAAATTTTAGTACCTTGTAATATTAAATTATTAAGAGGTTCAGAAATGACCTGTTTTTGAGCTGCTATATCTTATTTTTTTTATTTATGACTTCATGGATTTTCATTATTCACACTCTAGAACTATGAAAGGCAGAAGGTCAATGGCATCATGTCAGTGGAGTCTTTTTAAAAACAAAGCACATGTGTGGTCTGGGCAGAACTTTCCTGCTTTGTAGACCTCTTGCCCAGATGTTCTAGAGTCCCTTAAGATTAATTGGTGGGATTGTGGTGGCCCTTAACCATTCAGGGTGAGGCTGAATCACACATGTGAAGAGGAGAGAATGGAAAAGTTGCCATGAATGTTGTGGGAGAGTAAGCCTCTCATTATAGGTTTAAAAATGAACCATGAATATATGTGAAAATAGTATTTGAAAATCAATTTGAACACTTGCTTTCTATTCTGCAGTTAATTGAAGAACTAAAAATACCACATGTTCAATAAAAAAAAATGTAAAAAGATAAAAATAAGAGGAAAGACATGAATACACAGAATGGAAAAGCAAGCTCAAGGGTTTTGATATGTCAACCTATCTCTATTTTCTTCTAATACCTGCACTTTACTCAAAGTATTGTGAATAAAGATTCATGTCTGCATTTATAAAGCATTCATTCAATTTCCAACAGAGCCTTAACAAGGAATGTATTTGTTTTTCTTTTTAGATTTTAAAAGCTGAATCATATCTTGGTAATTAATTGTCAAACTGGTGATGAAAGGTAAAAATGGAAAATCACATATACAAATAAAAATGTAAGATTTATAGGTTTGCATGGCACTGTTTGCTCCTCCATCTAGATTTATTCTTTTTTTCTAAAAAACAAAACAGCCTACCCTAATACTACTGAAATACTATATATAGCACATTGTTTGGCATATAAGTGAATAAACCTCTGCATTTTGTTATTTCCCATCTTTAGCCCTTGAAATTCCAGATTTAATATTGCAGGACTAGAATCTTTTTATTCTGTATTGTGAATTGTGCGAGTGTCTATCTATGTGCAGGTACAATCCATTTCAAATATCCACAAATTTCCCTAAAGTCCCCAGTGGTTTCCTTGGCAACAGGCTGAGAAATGTAAAGGGCTAAGGTAGTTAGAATATTGCCTATCATTCTCCCTCTCTAGGTTATTTTAAATAGCTGCAATTTTCTTTGCACATCAAAAAAAAAATAACCTCCACAGATACAAGAGACATTAGAGTATAGTAGTACATCAGAGTCTGATTCATGTGGAGAAATTATTACTTTCAGTGCTCCCTGATTTGCAGAGCACCATTTTCATATGCCAAATTGTAGTCCAAAAGAAGAACAAACTATAAATACATCAGAATAGTTTTTAGATAGAATGAGATACAATATCTGCAAATAGCTTTTGACAATAAAGGCAGTGATTAATAATGACAAGTTATCTACACGCTTCTTTCCAGTTCTCCAAGAGCAGCAGGCATCTGTGGGGGCCAGACCTTGGTGTGAGGTGGATGAGGAATAGTGTCTACCACACCGCCACTAGATGAAACTTTAAAACTTGCATGTGTATTTGGTGAATTATTTCGTAAGCTCTTGGTAAATGACTTCTGGTATTATCACTTGCTCTTACTTATCAATCTGCCTTTCACCACAATTCTTCACATAGTTTACACAGTGTAGTAATTACTCATTTTTAGCAAATTCTTTGAAATTCATAGCATAAAGATTCTCAAAGCAAAGGGACATGTTCCACTGGTAGAATTTTGAGGGTCAAACCACAAAAACTCCTCTGCCAGTTCCTCCAATTATGTCTCCATTTCTCACATCAGAAAGGACCCAAGAGATAAAGGCCATGTCTGGCAGATGGTGGGATGCTCACCTCTCTCTGTTGAAAGAAGAAAGGTGGGCAAGAGGACAAGGCTAGAGTGAACCATGTTGTGTTTCATTGGATCAGTATGAACTCATGTTTAGCTTAATATAAACACAGCTATATAGAAACAGAAATAACTACAGATTTATACATATGTATGTTAGTGTACATATATACACATTTCTTAGTTCTTCCCACTGAGAAGATACAGACACAATGACCACCCAGAAATAATCAGAAAACCTTGGTTTCTAATAAGTTGGTCAATAAAAGAAACCAGGGCTTCTTGGAAAAATGGTTTCTCAAAGGATGGGCGAAGGAATACATGAATGAGCTAGGATATTTTGTAGTTTCTTAAAATAAGGAAGCAAGCACACTCATACCCAAAAGGCTTTGGGGTGTATCAACAAGACACAGAAGACAACCTAAAAGAGTTCCCAATGGACAAAGCTGAGACATTTTAGCAACAATATAAATAATGTGGTATTGGGTTATGACTAAAAGTATAAAGTAAATATCTATGAGTCAGTAATGAAATAAATTAATTACTGATAAATGTTTTAAATGAAAGAGAATAGAGAAATCCCCTGTAAATAAACATTCCAAATAATTAATGTAGATAATTCCACCTTAGAGAAGTGGAGCTTCACTTCCCTTATCTTGAATATGAGTTGTGATTTGTGATGTATTTTCAAAGATAGGAGAATGGAAAGGGGAAAAATAGTCATTTTCAGCAAAGAAATCTGACAAACAACCTTAGCCAGGTAAGCAAACCTACCATAACCAGTGACAAGACAATTTGAAAGCATATACCTTAAATATGATATTATCATATCATCTCTGTGATCTTTCTCTTAAAACCCATCATCTCAATCTAATCATGAGGAAAAACATTGTCATGTCCCAACTGAAGGACATTCTACAAAATAACAGATGAATATTCTTCCATACTCTCAAGATCATCAAACAAACAAACAAAAAAATATGAGAAACTTTTACAGACCAGAAGAGGCTAAGGAAAAATGATGAATAAATATAATATGGTACCCTGTATAATATCCTAGATCTGAAAAAAAATATTAAGGAAAAAGTAATAACGCATGAATAAAATATAGTTTATTCAATTGTAAAGGATCAATGTTGGTTTGTTACTTGTGTCAAACTGTACCATGATGATACAACATGTTAACAATAGGGAAAAAGTCATGTGTTACATAGGTCATCAACAGAGAGAAAAACTCCAGCAAGATTGGCACTATAATATTAAATAACAAAAATCACATATTCACAAACTCCAGCAAGACTGGAACTACAATCTTACATAAAAAATCATATATTTACTTACAGAATTGATTAAATGTACATGTAATCAAATCATTCCATCAACTTAACCCTATTTTATTGAAAGCCTGTACTGAGGAAAGCCTGTGGGGAATACAATCCAAACTGAGAAGGTCAGGGACATTAGAGGCAAAGGAAAGATACATATTCATATAACAAGGGAGGAAGGATAAGCCAGCAGTCCTCATAAACAACAAAGCCAAGTTTTAAAATACTAAGAGTGAGAGTGAGAGAGAGAAAGATACACATTTGTGAAAAATAAACTCTGCTGTTAGAAAGGTGTGTTATTTTATCCAAATTATGCCTCATAAAACTTAAAATACAAAACCATGAGATTCCTACTATGGTCTGAATGTTTACATCCCTCCCAAAATTCAGATCTTGAAATCCTAATTCCCAAAGCCAAGGTTTTAGAAAGTGGGACTTCCAGGAGGTAATTAAGTCATGAATGAGACTAATTCCTGATAAAAGGAGCATAAGAGAAACCCCTTGTCCCTTCTGCAGGACTCCTTCCCACACAGCTAGAGGCTTGCAGTCTATAATTTGGAGCAGGCTTCACCAGAACCCTATCATGCCAGCACTTTGATCTTGGACTTTAGCCTCCAAAACAGTGAGAAAGAAATTTTTGTTGTTTATAAGTTATCTGCTCTGTCATATTTTTTTTTGTATACTAGGCCTAACTGATAGCAACAGCTTTGAACACTCTGTGAAATAAATATTCTAAAGGAATAAAACTAACCAAAATTTACCTCAAAATAGAGAGATCTAAATTATCATAAAAGAAAAAGGAGTTCCAGCCACTATGGAGGTGTAGGTAGAAATGCTTTGCTTTGTTGCACAACCAAAAAAAAAAAAAAGATAACATGATAGAATACTACACAGCAGAAAGAAAGAGCTCCTATCCTTTGTGACAGCATGGATGAAACTGGAGAGCATTATGTTAAGTGAAATAAGCCAGGCCCTGAAAGACAAACACCATATGATCTCACCTTTAAGAGGAACCTAATCAACAAAACAAACAAGCAAGAAACATATAACCAGAAACATTAAAATAAGAACAAACTGACAGTATCCAGAGGGGAATTGGGAGGGGATAATGGGAGTATAAGGAGGAAGGGTTTTCAGGAACATCTATAAAGGACACCTGGACAAAACCAATGGGGATGGGATCAGGGGTGAGATGTGGAGATGGCTGGGGTGGGGGAAAATGGAGACAACTGTACTTGAACAACAATTTTAAAAAAGAAAAATGAAGGATAACAATCAATTTAAAAACAAACAAACCAACAAACCAAACCAGAACTGGCAGAAAATCAAACTGCAAGGAAGTCTGACAACCAAGGAGTTAAAGAAGAAACATTCACCTAGACTGGTAGGAGAGACAGCAATAAGAAGCTGGGGCAGAGAGAACTAACAACAAGGCAGTGGCTGGTGAACTGGGACAGGCCAGGTGGCTGCTAGAAGAAGGGATTTCCCACATTTGCATGCAGATAAGCCAGGAGGAACAACTAGGGAGCTAGAAAAAACTCACAAAGCAGGGTTCCAGCTTGGGGAAATAAAGCCTCAAAACTTCTGGCTATAAAATCTGTGGAGGTTGGGGCAGGAGGAGAAACTACCAGTCTCACAGAAGAGTTCATTGGAGATTCCTATGGGATCCTAGAATATACACAAGCCCACTCACCTGGGAATCAGCACCCAAAAGGGCACAATCCTCTTGTGGGAAGTGAGAGAAGTTATGGAAAATGGGGCAAGAGCCAAGTAAGCTAGCAAGCAGTGCTATTCCCTTTCTATTCCTTCCCCACAAACAGTGCCACAATACAGGAAAATAGGTTGTCCCACCTTGACAAATACCTAAGCCTCTGCTCCTTACAACATAACAGGTGCACCAAGAGAAAGAAATATGACCCAAATGAAAGAACAATTCAAAACTCCAGAAAAAGAATTAAGCAATGAAGAAATGGACAATCTATCAGAAGCACAGTTCAAAACACTCGTAATCAGGATGCTCACAGAAAGGATTGAATTCAGTCACAAAATGAAGGAAGAAATAAAGGCTATACAAAGTGAAATAAAGGAAAATATACAGGGAACCAACAGTGAAGGGAAGGAAACCAGGGCTCAAATCAATGATCTGGAGCAGAAGGAAGAAATAAACACTCAACCAGAACAGAATGAAGAGACAAGAATTCAAAAAGTGAGGAGAGGCTGAGGAACCTTTGGGACAACTTCACACATTCCAACATCCGAATCATATAGGTGCCAGAAGAAGAGGAAGAACAAAAAAATAAAAACCTATTTGAAAAAATAATGAAGGACAACTTCCCCAGTCTAGCAAAGGAAGTAGACATGCAAGTCCAGGATATTCAGAGAATCCCAAAGAATTTGGATCCAAGAAGAAACATACCAAGATACATCATAATTAAGTGACTGAAGATTAAAGATGAGAGAATCTTAAAAGCAGCAAGAGAAATGGAGAGAGTTACCTACAAATGAGTTCCCATAAGACTATCAGCTGATTTCTCCAAAGAAACCTTACAAACAAGAAGGGTCTGGAAAGAAGTATTTGAAATCAGGAAAGGCAAAGACCTACATCCAAGACGACTGTATCCCAAAAAGCTATCATTTAGAATGCAAGGGCAGATAAGGTACTTCCCAGATAAAGTCAAGTTAAAGGAGTTCATCATCACCAAGCCCTTATTGTATGAAATGTTAAAGGGACTTATCTAAGAAAAAGAAGATAAAAAAAATATGAACAGTAAAATGATGAGAACCTCACAACTATCAACAGCTGAACCTAAAAATAAAACCCCCAAACAAAGCAAAAACTAGAATCGCAGGTGCAGAATTACAAAAATGGAGATTACAGGGAGGGTTATTAGTGGGGAGGAGGAGAGGGAGAATGGAGGAAAAGGTACAGGGAATAAGAAACATAATCAGTAGGCACAAAATGGACAGGGGGAGGATAATAGTAAAGGAAATGGAGAAGTCAAATAACTTACATGTATGACCCATGGACATGAACTAAGGGTGGGGGAAGCTAGAAGGTGAGAGGATGCAGTGTGGAGGGGGATAAAGGGGAGAAAAAATTGGAACAACTGTAATAGCATAATCAATAAAATATACTTAAAAAAAGAAAAAATGAAAGATAAAAAAGCACCAGGCCCATAGATATTCACAGATGAATTCTAACAAGCCTTTAAAAGTCAGCAACACAATTTTACTTTAAGTGTTTTATACTATAATACAATTTCCAAATTGATTTTACTGAAAGTATATATCATTGATTTCCCAAATGTACCAAAGAACAAAGCCCCCCTCAAAAACTACAAATAAACATTACTTATGATTATCAATATAATTATTTCAAATAAAATGTGGCCAATGAGAAGCAGTCTGCTAAAGAAATTATACAGCATGTCCAAGTGGTGTTTATTTCAGAGATGCAAAAGTAGTTTAATGTTAGGAAATCCATTAGTATTATTCTTTGCATTAACACAACAAAGAAAAATACTATGTGGTCATCCCTGTAAATACAGAAAACATATTTGGCAAAATGTATTACTCTTTTATGTTAAAAAAAAACCCTCAGTGCAATAGAATTGTGTGGCTACTTACTTAACATAACCAAAGATATACCTTAGAGTAAAAGTCAGCATCCTGATGTGAAAACAGCAGAGGTTTCCAGCAAAAGTAGGAATAAGACAAAGATGCCAATACCCAAAATATGTGCTGTAAATATTAAGCAAAATACTTAGAAAATAGAAAGAAATTAGAGGGATAAAATTGGAAATGGATAGGAAATATATCTATTTTGCATGGTAGGATAACACATGTTAAAGGCCCAAAGAAACCAACGGAGAAACTATTACAAAAAAGTAAGAATACCATTCACAGGGAACATGTAAATTCTCTAAACAAAACTTTAAAATACTCCTGAGACCTGAAAGATAGAGGTGAATAAATGTAAAGACATAACAGCTTTTTGAGTAATAAATTATCTATGTATTGACCTACCTATCATCTATCAGTTTTCTCAATTACTTTATAAATTTTACATAATCCCAATAAATATACAATTACTTTTTGTTTCTCAAAGCTAGAGACACTCTTATTTTTGACAAAGAAGTGGATCTGCAAGAACAGCCAAGAAAATCCTGATATAGAATGTATTGGGGAGGAGCAATGGAAAATGGTTAGCCGTATTTGATATTATAAAATATTCAAAAAGACATCAATATATGAAACTGAAATTACCCAATGGGATACCAAGTAGTTAAAAAATAGTTCTATATAAGTATGGAGTAGTATTACTGCATATTGTTAAAACCCATAAAACAAAGAAAAACTCATAGAGTATCTCACTGATTTTCCAATAAAGATTAGTACATATAAATACACAAAAAACATTTGCTTACGCCAAAATTTAAAAGGACGGAGAGGAAAACCTGCAATATTCAGAAAATGGTTGTCATATAAAGGGAAATGTTGTGTGTTTGTGTACAACAGAAACTAGATCTCTCTGAATATGTATGTTTTATAAGCTTAATTTTGGAATCATGCAAATATTTTATGTGATTAAAATATATTTAGCAAAAGTTTCATCCATAAAGATCTAAAGCAAAATGAAACAAGTGAACATGATCAAATTGATGCCATAACCAAAAACTATCAATGAGAAACAATATCAAGACACTTTACAGTCTGGTAGTTAGAGGATCCAAGATGATGGAGGAGTAAGCAGAAGCCACACTAACCTCCTCCTAGGACCAATGTGGAATTACAACTAAATTATAGAGAAATTATCCAGAATGACCAACTGAGCACTTGCTGGAGAAAAGCCTTATAACCTTGGACATATAGAGGAAACTTCTTCACCACAATGTGACTGGTAGGGAGTGTGGAGAAGATTCAAGAGGGCTGGCTGGGCAGTCAGCTGAAATTCTGAATGGATATTTTAGTGTCTGGGAGTTTCCCCCTGAGAAGTGTGGGGTCTAAACTCCAAGCTGGGCTCCTAAGCTTATGGCATTGGAGCCGGAAAGGTAGTCAGATAACATCCAGCTATGAAAAGCAGCAGGGGTTCTGTTGCCCAGAGAGAGATGGCTGGGGATACAGACAGCCTTTTAAAGGGCCAAAGCACAAAATTATGTTTTGTAGCCTCTTATGCTGGGCTTCAGCAAAGACAGGGAAGGGTGAACTAGACATGTTTGAGGAGCATCTGAGGTAGGTGGCTCTGGGGAGAAAACTGAAGGAACAGCCACCAGAATCCCTGTGCTGAGTCATTTCCCATACTACAGGAGCCTTTCATTTCAGACAGAGCACTCCTCTCTGAATTGCTAAAGCCTGAGCGGAAGCATTACTCCTGCCCACAGGAATTACTCTGCCCTACTCTGTGGTGCTTAAGCCAGGCTGCTGATTAAAGCTTGACTAAATTAACACCCATCCATTTAATGGGTGATTAGTTTACGAGCTAAGGTGGAAAATACAAAGCAGCCAAAAAGGGAAGACAAAGAAACAGACATCAAATGGAAAAACAAGTGAATTTTCCAGAATTAAATGTAATGGAAGCAAGCAATGTATCAGATAGAGAGTTTAGAGTGATGATTATAAGGATACTGAACAGCATGAAAAGAACACATAGAAACCATAAAAAAGGACCAGTCAGAAAGAAAGAATATAATATCTGAGTTAAATAATACACTGGGAGGAATAAACAGTGGATTAGATGAAATAGAGGATAGAATCAGTGTTTTGGGAGACAAGGTAGAAAAAAAAACAAAGCAGAGCAGCAAAAGGAAAAAAAGGAATTAAAAAGAAAAAGAGGATTGCTTAAGAAAGATGTTGAACAACATGAGTCCTCATTTCCTTCACATCGCTGTTGGTTCCCTGTACATTTCCCTTTATTTCACTTAGCATAGCCTTCATTTTTTAACCTAATTTGTGACAATATTCAACCAATTCTGTGAGCATCCTGATTACCAGTGTTTTGAAATGTGCATCTGATAGATGGGCTATCTCTTCATCGCTAGTTGTGTTTTTTCTGGAGCTTTGATCTGTTCTTCAATTTGGGCTATTTGTTTTGTTTTGTTTTTTACCTTGGTGCGCCTATATGTAGTAAGGGGAGGAGCCTTAGATGTTCACTAGGACAGGGCAACCCATGTCACTGCATTGTGACACGGTATGTGGGGGAGGGGGCCGAGGGGGAACAGTGCCGCTTGCTCAGCTCTCTGCTGGTTTTCAATCACTTCCCCCACTACCCACAATAGAGTTGGAATATTCTGGTGCTGGTTCCTGGGTGGGTGGGCTTGTGTACATTCTAGGACTCTGTGGGTCTCTCCAACAAACTCTCCTGTGAGTCTGGAAGTTTCTTCCGCTGCTGCCTCAACCTCCACAGGTGTTTTAAATCAGAGGTTTGAATCTTTATTTCCCCGTGCTGGAACCCTGGGTTGCACAGTCTCTCTTGCTCCCCAGTTGTTCCTCCTGATATATCTGCACTCAAATGTGGGACCACCTGGTCCAAAAATCTGCCACCTCACTGGGTCTGCCAGCTACCACCTTGCTGCCCTGTTCTCCAGCTACTGTCTTGCCATGAGTCTTCTCCTTCCGGCTACCCGTCTCCACCCCTCCTACCAGTCTGAATGAATGTTTCTTTGACTCGGACCTTGGCTCGTGGGGTATGAGGCATTGTGGCTGAGACAAGACAAATTCACACAGACTACTGAGTCCTGTGGAGGACAAGGGATGGCATGGCCATTCTCTCAAGGAGAGAATGCCTTAGAGCTCCTCGGCCACTCTCTCAAGAGGAGAGCGCACCGACCCTTGCCTTGACAAGATTTTATTGCTTTTCTGGACACATTACATTGAGGATAGTCCTCATTTACTATGCACAGGTTCACTTTAGGTGGTTACATTTTAAGAAAAACAAAGGGGAGGATGCTGCTAATCACATCACAGAAGAAGGATATTTACAAATGCAAAGGAAAAAGTGGTTGAACTGGTTACGCTTGTCCTTGGAAGGCTTAACATAGATTTTAGGAAGTCACTTTAAAGATATGCAGTAAACATTTGCTGTTTCAATTCCAGGTGAGGGAGTTTTAGCAAAAAGCAAATCTCAAAGTGGCCCAGGTACAGTGCAGACCTGAGACCCCATGGGAGAACCCATCCATGGGTGTGGGCCCTGTGCACCAGGCCTTGCATTCCACTGGCCTTTCTAAGTGGGAGCTGGGCCCACGCCATGCAGAATGGTCTCCTATACTTCTTCTTTAACTCCTTGGTGGTCAGACTTCCATATGTCTCAATTTTCTGTCAGTTCTGTTTTTTTGTTCTTAAATTTGTCATTGTCCTTCTTTTGGTTGTGTGAAGAGGCACAGTATGTCTACCTACACCTCCATCTTGGTTGAAGTTCCAAGATGTTAGATGACATGAATTGTCACAACATCTGCATCATAGGAATACCAGAAGGAGAAGATAGCAAACAAAGAATTCATAACCTATTTGAAGAAATAATGACCAAAATTTCCATAATCTAGTGAAGGAAAAAGTCACACAAGTCCAGGAAGCTCAGAGAGTCCCAAATAAGTTGGACACAGAAAGGCCTACACCATGACACATCGTAATTAAAACAACAAGGCTTAAAGACAAAGAATACTAAAGGCATCAAGGGAAAAGCAGGGAGTTACCTACATGGCAGCACCAATTAGACTGGCATTTGTATACTCAACAGAAACATATCAGGCCAAAAGGGAGTGGCATGAAATAGTCAACGTGATGAAAAGCAAGGACCTGCAACGAAAGCTACTTTACGAAGCAAGGCTATTATTTAAAACTGAAAGAGAAAAAGGAGCTTCACAGACAAGAAAAAAGCTAACAGGAGTTTGTTAACAGCAAACCAATGTAGCAACAAACATTAAAGGGTTTGCTTTAAGAAGAAAAAATAAGAAAAAGAGAGAAAGAAAGAAAGAAAGAAAGAGAGAGAGAGAGAGAGAGAGAGAGGGAGAGAGAAAGAAAGAAAAAGAAAGAGGAAGACAGTCTAACAATAAAATGGCATTACATATGTATCTATCAGTAATCACCTTAATTCATGTTCCTTGATTACCCTGCCCCTATTTTTCCCCATTATACCTCTCCCTTGGGATACTGACAGCTTGTTTTTTTATTTCAATGTCTCTGGTTATATTTTGCCTGCTTATTTGTTTTATTGATTAGGTTCTGCTTATAGGTGAGATCATATGGTATTTGTCTTTTACCACTTGGCTTACTTCACTTAGCATAATGCTATCCAGACCTATTCATTCATAGACAACTGTACTTGAACAACAATAAGAAAAAGAAAAGAAAAAATAATGGAATTTCAAGAACAAAAAAAATAATCACTTTAAATGTAAATGGCTTAAATGCTCTGACCAAGAGACATAGATTAGCTGAATGAATTAAAAAACAAGAGCCACTTGTATGCTGGCTCCAAGAAACCCATCTCAGACAGACTAAAAACAAAGGGTTGGAAAAAGATATTTTATAAAAATGAAAAAAAGAAGAAAACAAGCTGGGGTAGTAGTATGTATATCTGACATAAAAGACTTTAAAACCAAGGGTACAGAAAAAGACAAAGAAGCACATTACAAAATGATAAAGGGAAAAATCCAACAAAGGATATAACCCTAGTAAACCTCTATGCACTCAACATAGGAGCAACTAAATATGTAAAATAAATCTCGATGAACATAAAGGGATATATTGACAGAAATACAGCCATAGTTAGGGATTTTAACAACCCATTGACTTCAATGGATAGATCTCCCAGGCAGGAAATCAACAGGAGACAGTATCATTAATTGACACAACAGATCAAAAGGAATTAATTAATATCTTCAGAGCATTTCATCCCAAAGCAGAAGAATATACATCCATTTCAAGTGCACATGGAGGATTTTCTAGGATAGACTACATATTAGGACAAAAAAATAAGTCTCAGTAAATTTAAGAATATTGAAATAGTATTTAGCATCTTTTTTGACCACAATGCTATGAATCTACAAATCAATCACAAGAAGAACACTGAAAAAACACACAAAGACATAGAAGCTAAATAACATACTATTAAACAATGAATGGGTCAACAACAAACTCAAGGAAGAAGTGAAAAGATACCTTGAAACAAATAAAATGAGGAGACAACAATCCAAATCTCTGGACACTGGGAAAGGAAACCTAAGAGGAAAATTCATAGCATTACAGTGTTGGAAACTGCCCTGCCTGGTTTCAGAAGCTGTAACTCCCCATGGCTAAGGCTGATTAAGAGACCTTGGGACCATTAGCCACTAAGGAGACAAAGCTTATTTTCTTGGCAAGGGTACCACCTCTGCCCCCTTTTACTTCACCCTGCTTGGCCCTGTGTGGATGACTGGTTTTCCAATGATGAGTAAGATTCCCCAAGGGAGGGATGCCCTAAGAAAGCCACAGTTATGAAGGGACCCTCAGGGAAGGACTTGGGGAACTATAGAAAAAGGGGGTGATGAACCCTCATCCCTCAACTTTGACATAGCCTGAGTCCTCATTCTATCTGTAAGAAGTCTCCTAATCTCTTGGCTACCTTACTTCCCCAGCCTCAAACAATGCCAGAGGTGGATGTAGCCCTGTGCTGGAAAGGGCAGGTTCCCTGGGGCAATCAGGCCTCAGAAAAAATGCATAAAATCCTGTGAAACCTGCTTTGCTAAGAATGTCCTCAATTTTCTGATAAGGGTCCCAGCATGAAATGAGTTTGTTTCCCAAAGTTTTACAGCCCTTTAGCTAACTTACCTTGACTCAGAATAAGCCCTCAGAGTTTTTTGTATGTTATCTCTTATTTGATCATTACTGCCTGTCAATGACTGATTAACTTTACCTGTATTCCAGTGCAAATTGAATCCAATAAAAGCCCATTGAGGAACAGGCTCCTGGCCCTTCTTCTTTGAGAGGTCAGCCAGGGCTCTGCAGGCGGAGCCCCTGCCACATTACAGGTCTATCTAAAAAGAAGAAGCTCAAGTAAACAATCTAACTTTATACTTAAAGGAACTTGAAAAGTGAGTAGAAGAAAGGAAATGATAAAGATCCCATCAGTAAATGAGTGGATCAAAAAACTGTGGTACATTTACACAATGGAATACTATGCAGCAGAAAGAAAAAAGGAACTCCTACCCTTTTTGACAGCATGGATGGAACTGGAAAGCATTATGCTAAGTGAAATAAGCCAGGCAGTGAAAGACAAATACCATATTATCTCACCCATAAGTGGAACATAATCAACAACACAAACAAGCAAGCAACATATAACCAGAGACATTGAAATGCGTAACAAACAGACAGTAACCAGAGGGGAGGTGGGAGGGGCTAATGGGGGGAAGGGGGAAGAGTTTTCAGACAGTTTCTTAAATACAAGTTTCAAGGGGGGAAAATGGGTGGGGAATCTTATTAGCTAAATGAGACTTGAGAAACATATCAACCCATTACAACATACAAAGTTAACTTGGATATGGTTTCACTAACTTTTTGAAATATTATGGAACAATCATGCATACTATTAGAACATTTAATGACATGAGGAGTTAAGAAATTTTAGGTGTGTAATGATGCACATTTCAAAAAGCCCTTCTATTGTAGAAATACTGATATTTTTATGGATAAAAGATATGTAGTCTGCAGTTTTATTTAAAATAATTGGAAGGAGGGGGTGTGAGTATTATAGATAAAATCTTTTGGGTGATATATTTATAATTATTAAACCTGAGTGATAACTGAGTGATTGTTATGTGTGTAGGAGTTATGTGTTCTCTATACTTTTATATATGTTGAAAAATTCCATAATATAACACATACCAAAAAGTGCAGAAAAAAAATGAATACCTGTTTGTTTATCCATTGAACAGATGCACATCTTCATCAAGTAAGTCATGCTTCTTTTGACTTCAATAAACTGAGTTGGAGATGAGCAGAGAAAGACATTTGTTCCATAGATGAACATCTTGTTCTCATCCTTTCAGACCTGAATGGGAGAATGATGCTCCTTTATGTAATTCTCAGACACTGCACTCATAAAGTAAAAATTCCTTCAGAAATATTCTTTTCTTTGTAATCCAGTATTAAGTGGTAATACTACTCTGCCCCTAAAAATTCATTAACTGGTTAAATGTCCCTGTATATTGTTTATTTTTGGAATGCAGAAGTGAAAATTATATCTGAATGCAAACTTAAAATTGAAAAATAATGATTAAGAAAAGGCTAAATACCATTAAATTTATTCATTCTTACAGCATGACAAACTTGCTCATACTTTAGTGATTTCTGCTAAAATATTAAAATACTCTGCCATAAAATCTAAGCACCACCCTGTTTAAGGAATCTTTTTTTATCAGAGCATGCATGTTATAAGAATATATTATATATACTACCTTTAAAATTTATCTTTATTTAGTATATTGCATAGATAACATTGTGTTTTCATAATCTGAAGATCCAG
This sequence comes from Phyllostomus hastatus, assembly GCF_019186645.2. Taxonomy (NCBI): domain Eukaryota; kingdom Metazoa; phylum Chordata; class Mammalia; order Chiroptera; family Phyllostomidae; genus Phyllostomus; species Phyllostomus hastatus. The sequence goes on along the minus strand of NW_025333932.1, from coordinate 5,765,555 downwards.
AAATAGTTGGTCATATTTAAAGTAATCTTTTTCAAAATAGAATAATCTGAGAGTGAACACATGGAATCAATGCTCTATTTTAACCAATACAATAATATTCTATAAACTGAAGTAAAGGAGAAACCATTAACAGTAATACTGAATATGTTTTTGTTTTGAAAAATTTTTATTGACTATAAATTTTTCATGTGCTTTAAAAATTATATTAGCAACAGAGATCAAGTTTTAAAGAGTGGTGAGAGCGTCAGTAGTAGTAAAACATTTCCTTTGACCAGACTTCCTTTAATATGTTTCACATGGTTCTCCTGCAGCTACTCTGAACCTATAATACCCCTTGTTTAGAATACTGAAGATTCCAGTCTCAATAAATTGAAGGAGGAAGATGTAAGCCTTGGCCACAAATCTCAGATTCTTTAAAAGTATACTATTTTAATACATTTTTCATGTTTAGGTCATTTCCTCTTGTAGGTTGTGAGTTTAAGAATGCCCAAAGACTGAGTGAATAACAAATCCACTCAAAACCAATGAATAATGTCATAAAATATATATGTAGTTTGGGAAAGGTATCTTGTTCATTTCATACTCCCTTCATGACTTTACAACATACATGAAAATATGGTTTATTATTTTAAAAGTTACATATAAAAGATTTGGATAGGAAAAGAAACGATAATTGGGTTCCAAAGCCTTTCATCTCTAGATCATTAGTAACCAATATCTCAAACTCAAAAGGTCCAAGTATTTACCATCTACTCATCATATCCTCCAGAAAAATAGCACTCATGTGTAACAAAGAGTGACTGGTATATGTCTTAAATTTACTGGATAATTGGGAAAATGGACTATTGTAATTTTTGGTATACCCACAAATTAAAGCAGCATGTTCCACAGTTCACACCACCTAACAGTTTGACAGGCAGTATTGTTTGGGCAAATCAGAGGTTTTTCTCCTTACATATTGTTTTCAGATGAAGTTTGTTCTGGATTTGTAGTAAACTGTAGTGCCCTATTTATTTTAATTTTATGCCTGTATTATAAATTCCATTCTTTCTTTTATAAAATAAGATTTTATTATACACAATGTTGTTGTGAAATATTGACAGATAACACAAATACTTAAGGACATTTAAGATCCTCTAAGTTTCTTTTTTAAAAATATATTTTGTTGATTATGCTATTACAGTTGTCCCATTTTCCCACTGCACTCCCCTCCACCCTGTACACCCCCTCCCACCCACATGCCCCCCCTTTAGTTCATGTCCATGTGTCATACATATAAGTTTTTTGGCTTCTCTATTTCCCATACTATTCTTACTCTCCCCCTGTCTATTTTCTACCTACTGTCTATGCTACTTATTCTCTACCTTTTCTCCTTCTCTCCCCTCCCCATTCCCCTGTTGATAACCCTCCATGTGATCTCCATTTCTGTGGTTCTGCTCCTGTTCTAGTTGTTGTCTTTGTTTTTGTTTTTGTGTTAGGTGCGGTTGTTAATAATTGTGACTTTGCTGTCATTTTACTGTACATATTTTTTATCTTCTTTTTTCTTAGATAAATCCCTTTAACATTTCATATAATAAGGGCTTGGTGATGATGAACTCCTTTAACTTGACCTTATCTGGGAAGCACTTTATTACTGCCCTTCCATTCTAAATGAAAACTTTGCTGGATAGAGCAATCTTGGATGTAGGTCCTTGCTTTTCATGACTTGGAATACTTTCTCTAATTTTCAAATAAGAAGAGTATAATACCTTATTGAGGTTTACATTGTTACTTTCAAAAGGGAAAAAGATCTCAAATGTTACCTTGTAATAGCTTCCATTTAAGTTAATTCAATTATTAACTTTCATAGAGTCTGATCTAATTAATTCTGAATCAAAACCTGTCAAAGATAATGATTAAATATCAAGTGCTAGGGTTGGGTGATTAACTCAGAGTTGAGTTTTCCATTTTCAGATGAAAATTGGTATCTTCTAACTACAAATTTTAACAGAAAAAAAAGACAAGGTGGAATGACGTTTATGATGGAATATTCAAGGTCTGTCTGGCAAAAGACCAGCCATCGTTAATATAACGAGAGTGGTTTCTATGACATCGATGTAATGTGGAAGCTAAGGAGAGTGGACTGGAATGCGCATGTGTGAACAATGATGACTTCCCTGTACTAGTCAGTGGAGGTGGTAGACGCCATTGAGTGAGCATATGTACTGTGTTGCCAACTCATTCAAAATGACTGAGCAAGTAGAGCAACAATTCTGCATCAGATTTTGCATTAAGCTTGAGCATTTCTCCACAGAAAGTATTCAGATGATTCAGAAGGCCACAACTATGGGCAACTGGTGATTGGCAGCTTCATCAAGACAATGTGCCTGCTTAAGCAATACATCCCATACAGAGTTTTCTGGTGAAACATCAAATCACCCAGGCAACTCAGCCCCTGCTTCAGCTCAGCTTTCGCTCCCTGTGACTTCTGGCTTTTCCTAAAACTGAAGTAACCTTTGAGAGGGAGGAGATTTCAGACTGTTGATGAGATTCATCAAAAAATGACAGGGAAGCTGATGGTGACTGGGAGAACTGTGTGAGGCCCCAAGGTGCTTACTTGGAAGGAGACTGAAGTGTCATTGTCCCATGTACAATGTTTCTTGTATCTTATGTTTTCTTCAATAAATGTCTCTATTTTTCATATTACATGGCTGGATACCTTGTGGACAGACCTTGTATTCTTAGTTGTTATGATTAACAGCCTGAAGTATGTTATACAAAAACGAGGAAAAATTTAAGTTAATAGTCCTATTTGCTAACTGAATAACTGCTATAGCCTGTGAGGTTTTATTACCCCTTATTTTTTTTTAACATGGTTACACTCCACTCAATCAGTATTTTTCTTTCCCAAACCTTGGAGCCAGTCTTTTCTCCTCTTCAAGACCCTACGTCCAGCTCTCTTAAAATAACTGGTTAATGTATTCTGTTGTATTAAAACTGTTAGATGTTTTTCAATTTTGTTTTCACTTTGCATTTAAGCTCTGATATGACACTTTAAAGTTTGTATGTAAGTAAAAATAGTTAGGACATATATTATAAAAATTCTCTTATCAAGATTTATTTGTAAAAGATGATATATTACACATGCATAGAAGAGTCTTGATTTATTAGTAAAATTGTATCTCTAGATATTTTAATATTGTATTTGACTATATTTCAACAATGATCTTTCTCAAGACTTTACTTATGCTGTCAATATAAGAACATTAAATAGTTATTTAGTTAATACAATTATTATTTAAGTTATCGAGAATTATTCCTGCCTGTTAAAAAATAAAATATATTTGGCAGAATTTAGCAAAAAATATATCCTTAAAAATAAAATAAAATAAAATAAAATAATAAAAATAGTAAAATAAATAAAAATAAAATAATCTAGGTAGGTAGGCTCTATTCTACAATAAAAATAAATGTAGAACTAATGTAACTTTAATACTTTATACATATTTTGCTTTAATATTGCATCAGAAGCAAATTAGAATCCAAGTCCTGATTAATATTTTGAACATTAGTTGTTGAAGCTGCATGGTTTTTCTTTCCCCCAGGGTTTGTTAAATTTGAAGCAGTTATCATTACTCTATAAAAAGTAGAATGTCTATTAAACAGCAATATTTTATTAGGTCAGTATAAGAAGGTACAAATGCCTCAAAGTTAATATGAAGAAAAGCTCCTGATAAACTCAAAGAAGGGGAAAAAAGGACATTCGGTTTTAGTATGAACCTTAGAATTATGATTTCATGTTGAAAAATTTTTGGTTTTAATATGAATATTTTTGTCAATAGGTAAAGGAGCCACAAACTTGGGTAATCAATACATTGAAAAAAAAACTTATTTTTTTATAGAAACAAAATAGTCCTAAAAATAGTTAAGGTCTTTTTGTGTGATTTTTTAGAACTTTTGACTTGATTACTTTAGTATGACATGACTTCATTAATAAATATCTTAAGCCTGTGAGCCTTTCCATAAATATGTATAATTGTAATAAACAGAGAGGCTTAAATTAGTATTCTTTAAAAAATTAGGGATACTGGTATCAAGATAGGTATCAATTTTGACAGGGATATGCTTATCCATAATTTGAATGTCATACTTTGAAATATAATATTTTGCTTTCAACTATTATAATACTAAATGTGCAACTAATTATCAATGAATAATTATCTATTTTTATCTTCAAATAATTATATACTTTATTTTAAAAATTAAAATTAAAATGTGATACTGAAAATCTGATTCCTTATTAGGATAAACAGTTAAACATTAGGATAAAGAGTTTTTGGTTGAGGCCTATAGATTTAAGATTTTATGTTAGCAAAATTTAAAAATGTGTATTTTATTATTACTAAATTATTAGGTATATACTTGCATCCTCTAACAAACACAGGTAAAAGTACACAATTGTATATCTGTTTATATTTACACAAATACTTATACATTTTTTTTCTAAAAACCTACATATTAAGACGTTATATTTATATGAAGTTATCATATATGCATATATGATCTATATCATAGCTACAAATAACTAAAATATCAAATTTGTTGTAATTTATATATGATAATATATTAATTTTCTTAACAATGATTATCTCAAGAGTCTACCACTGCTTATTATGCTATTGGAGTGATTTTTTAAAATTCTGTTATACATTTGGAACCTCAAGGCCAGTAAATATGTATTCTTAAAAATATGTCTTAAAACTAATGAAATAATTGTCTATAATAAAAAACATATTAAATTTTTCTTTCTTTTGTGGATTACTAATCATGGTTTCTATAATTTGAGAATAAATTCTGGCAGGAAAAAGTGAGAAATCATGAATTTTGTACTTGACTCCTACTATTGTGTGATAGCAGTGCACCATAGAACAGCATATATTTGTAGGGATATTTTTCTTGTCTGCAGTCTTGTTTCTCAGTAGCTCAACGAAGATGTTCATTTTAGTATGCACTTATATAACCACATTCTCACTTATTTACCTAAATAGATAACTACAAATTATACATATTTGCTACTTGCTCCTCTTAAGACTGATTAAATGTCACATAAAATATGTGTAACATTAAAAATTCTTTTCCATCTTTTGGCCTAAAATCTGAAAAGTACTATTCCTGATCTGCATAGTAGTTCTTCACATATTTGATGTTGATTACCATTTTTTCTACTCAATTTTATCTTCTCTATATTAAACATGTCCAGGTTCTTAAAATTTTATTGTTAGTCTGGTTTCAAGTCACTTCCAGTAAAAAGTAAGAACTTTTTTGTTTGATGTTCTCCTCAAGTGAGATATGAGATACAGCAGAGTACAGAGGATAAAAGCACAGATACTAGAGCTATTCTGCTTCTAGCACCTACTATCTGTGGAACCGTGGACAAGCTACTTGACTGTGACTCAATTTTACCATCTGAACAACAGGGATACAGATGTCATGAAATGACTGTAAAGTTTATTTATATCATCTGAGCTGCTAACCTCAGTATTTAATTCATTACTTCAATTATGGTGTTATCAAAAAAGGAAAGTTAAAGGGACAAAAATGTATAAGAAATCAAGGCCAAAGTTATGAACTGGGTGCATTAAAGGCATTATGATTGCATAGAAGACAGTGGAGAAGATAGAAACAGTTATGAGACTTTACCCATACACAGTGACTCTTAGCTTCATGGGGGCAAAAAAAAGGATCATTTACTGTGTTTTAAGTAATCTTCGGAAATTTGTGATTCACCTTAGGCTGATGCTGGATGATTGGTTTGATTTCCAGGTATGGTTTAAAAGAGCATTCTATGGTACTTCAACATCTTGTCTTTTCTTACTACAGAATTTACTATACTGTGTGGTAATACCTGCCATTTGTTGTACTTCTAATCCAGATAGTACGTTCAGTGCAGGTAGACTTTTTCTTTTGAGCATTGTGGCATTCTTCATCCCCTACCTAGAAATACAAACTTCTGAATAAAAATTAAAAATAAATTTTGAGTAGACTGTAAATACACATGTAGAGCTAAAGTGTATTGTTTTTTTGGGGGGGGGTACAAGCTATCTATGCAGTGATGACATTTCCTCCCCTTCTGACCTTATTAATAAAATATTTCAAAATTTTACTTTTTTATTATAAACATATAAGCAATACAGTTGAAAGAATCTAAAAAACTATTTTTAAAAAAGAGGTTTGTGCAGAATTGGGAAGTAGAATTAAAACTTTGGTGTAAAAAGGCAAATATCAAAATAAATATCTATTAGTAAATAGAAGTTTCATCTGGATAACTTTAGATACAAATTATTTTCTGCAACCCTGGCTGGTGTAGCTCAGTGGATTGAGCATGGGCTGTGAACCAAAGTGTCGCAGGTTTGATTCCCAGTCAGGGTACATGCCTGGGTTGAAGGCCACAGCCCCCAGCAACTGCACATTGATGTTTCTCTCTCTCTCTCTTTTTCCCTCCCTTCCCTATCTAAAAAATAAATAAATAAAATCTTTTAAAAAATTTATTTTCTGCATAAGGATGATCTAAAATGTATGTACATATCTATGGCCACACAAGAAGATATGTCTTGGCACACAAGGGAAGAAAAAGAGATCTATATTTTTAAGTATTTTTATTGATTATGTTATTACAGTTGTCCCAATTTTTCCCACTTTGTTCCCCTCTACCCAATGCCCCTCTCTATCTGGTATCCCCCTTCCTTCCAGCAATCTGCCCCTTAGTTCATGTCCATGGGTCGTGAATATAAGTTCTTTGACCTCTCCATTTCCTAAAGTATTCTTAACCTCCCCCTATCTATTTTGTACCTACCAATTATGCTTTTTAAACCCTGAATCTTTTCTCCCATTCTCCCCCTTTCATCTCCCAGCCAATAACCCTCTAAATAATCTCCATACCTATGATTCTATTCCTGTTCTGGTTGTTTGCTTAGTTTAGTTTTGTTTTGTTTTAGATTGTTTTTGGTAGTTGTGAATCTGTTCTCATTTTAATGTTTATAGGTGTGATCTTTGTTTTCTTAAGTCCCTTAACATTTCATGTGATAATGACTTGGTAATGATGAAGTCCTTCAGATTTACCTTTTCTGGGAGACATTTTATCTGCCCTACAGTTCTAAATGATAGCTTTGCTAGATAGAGTAATCTAGGTTGTAGGTCCTTGTTTGTCATCACTTTGAATACTTCTTACCAGTCTTTTCTAGCCTGCTAAGTTTCTTTTGAGAAATCAGCTGATAGTCTTATGGAAACTCTTTTATAGGTAACTCTGCTTTTCTCTTGCTGTTTTAAAGATTCTCTCTTTATCTTTAAACTTCAGCAATTTAATTATGATTTGTCTTAGTGCTGTCCTTTTTGGGACCAACTTATTTGAACTCTCTGTGCTTCCTGGACTTGTATGTCTATTTCCTTCACCTAATTAGGGAAGTTGTCTTTCATTTCTTTTTCAAATAAGTTTTAATTTTTGTGCCCTACCTGTTCTTCCTCTGGTATCCCTATAATTCAGATGTTGGTATGTTTGGCCCAGAGTCTTCTTATACTATCCTTGTTTGTCTAAATTCTTGTTTCTTCTTTCTGTTCTGATAGAGTGTTTATTTCTTCCTTATGTTCCAAATTGTTGATTTGAATCCTGGCTTCCTTCCCTTCCCTCTTGGTTCCCTGTAGAATTTTCTTTATTTCACTTAGAGTAACATTCAGTACTAAGTAATTTTTTTAATCTTTCAGGTATTTGCCTTTCACTATTATAAAAAATGATATTTTTCTTTTATAGAATATTTAGATATAATGGTTATGTACTTCACCCTTCTGGTCCTTTTCATTTTCCAAATTAGTTTTTCTCTCAGCATCCTATCATCAACAACAACAGCAACACAGACCTGAAATAATATAATTCTTGGGAGACTTGTTAATATACATGAGATGACTTTAAAATAAAAACAATAAAAATAAATGGCAATCAAGAAAACTATTATTAAAATTGTAAATTAGATTTTTCTGCAATGCCATGTGAGTGAAGAAAGCCACAGGTGATTTCTTAGATGAACTCTCAAACAAAGAAAAAAAAAGGATCAGAATATGTGTAATGGACTAAATTAACAAATATTTGCTAAGATACTTTTGACTTTATGGGTATTGATGGGTTTGATAATGTCAGATTAATAAATGGGAGGTAGCAGTGATTTATGAGCATTCTGATAAAAAGTATACATGAAAAGAGAAGGGTGATAATATCAGATCAGTGGAAATTCCAAAATTGGATGGTGAAAGCACAACCATTAATGTATGGGTAAAAAAATCGAGGCAAAATAAAAGTTAGAATTTTATGAGAGTCTGATCTAAATGAATGTTTCCGGATGCGGCTAACCTTCATATTCCCATGAGTAACTATTTGAAATGATATTTACAGCCATGGCCCTAAACTTCCACATTTAAATGTTTGGTGTTAAGTTCTAGGATTGATAGACTTAACCAGCTTTAGTTTTCCAATGGCAGATAGACATGTGGGAACCTTTACTATAAATGCTAAGCCAGATATAGATCACAAAACTGAGCTGCAAAGAACCATGATACCATTGGGACCTTCAATATCAGTAAGGTACTAAGGGAAAATATTGATACTTTCCCCTTGCTAATAACTTTATATCCCAGGAAATAAAGGAAAAAATAAGAACTGCTAATATAGGTCTAAATGAATCAATATCAGGAATTTGTTTTATGAAATCACAATGAGGATGTAGTCGCTCCTCAGTGACTTTAGAAGTAACTGGTTATGCATTACAAAAGCAGTTGTATGTGCTGTTCCAAGCAGTAGTTTAAGCATCTATTATAAGTAAATAAATATAGTTAGGGAAATTGTTCTATAAGAGTCAGTCTCTTAGAATGGTGCTCTGGCCACACAATCATGACTGACCTCAGTACAAAACAAAAACAAAAACATGGGAGTTGTTCATGAAGAGCAAAGTGCTTTCTATGATATTCTTTAATGAGCACAGATACACAAAAATAAAATAAGTCAAATATAAAAGGAAGGAAAATTAGAGAGGATGAGAAAACATCAGCAGATGTATTTAGAACACAAATAGGAAGACTGATTCTCAAAGTGCATTTTCAAATCCTTAAAGGAAACAAAGTTTTAGGTATACTGTGATCAAGATTATAAGTTCATCTCCTTATGCCAAGTAACTATGATAATAAATGAGAAAAAAACTACCTCCTTAACCTCAATTTTGTTTCCATCTTTTCTGTCAAAAAGAATGATTATTTTTTGGAAAGGTAAAACTAAAATGGTGAAGAGAAATTAAAATTGAAAATAGTTCAAGAAATAGAAAGGGTGTAGCAATTCTTCAAATCACTTCACTTCCCTGGCTCAGGAAGTACCTAATTTAAGCCACTGAGTCATTTTAAAGATAAGATCAATGTCAGCAATCTTTGAGGAGTTATTGATAATAGGGGAGCTGCCATGAGTATAAAGAAAGGCAAATGTCCCAAGTTTCTGTAAAGGTTAGGCAGTGTCTTAAAGCCATAGATGAGGGATCTTGACATTTATGCTCAGTAAAATATTTGAAGGGAATACTAAATGGATGGATGGTTTTTGAGGACTGAGAAAGGTCATGATTAGCTGCAGTCAGCATGCATTCACCAAGAATGTGCTATGGTAGACTCTCTTCATTCCCAATTTTTGACAGAGTGACCAGGTTGGTATTTTAAAGGACAGATATAGAAATAGCTTATTTGGATTAATAAGGTAGTTTATTATTATTATTTTTGTACAAGATGTAACTGCATAAACTGTATAATAATGGTAGATTCATGACTAGTTTAATGACCTTATCTAATAAATATTAATTGCTAAAATAACATAATCTTGAAGAGAAACAAGACTACTTATATTTTTTCAGCATTTTATTCCAATAAAATGAAAGAAATATTAGATGACTACAATATTTCAAATTTTAAATCATAAATCCAAGCAACAAGATTTTATATACAGTCAAGTATGGAAGTGAAATACCACTAAACCAAGAACATATGACATAAGATCAAAAGACAGCTGCCCAACAGGTAGACAGCTGCAGCATAGAGAAATGTTGGATCTCTTTACAATCTAGAAAAGAACTTAAAATCTGCAGCCCTTGAGATGGTAGCTGACATACCAATGGGAGAGATGCAAAGTGGTTGATAAAGTCCAAAACCAAGATTAAGCAGAAAAATAGAGTCATAGAAGGAGATATTTTCAATTAAAATTATTGAGATGGGAATAAGAACTAAGGTGGCATTATGACCAAAGAAATTATGTTGGAATTAACAGTAACTATTGTACAAAACAAATGTAAAATTTCATAAAGTACAAAATTCAAAATTTAGAATACAATTAGAAATAGATACACCAAATTTTAAAATATGGGCTTATAGCTTTTGCAGAGCTAGAATTCTTATATAGATATTTTATTGTAATAAAAAAATAAATATACCCTCTTAACCATTTTTAAGTGTATGGTTTACTAAGGTTAAGTAAATTCACATTGTTGTGAAACATTTCCCCAAAGTTTCCATCTTGCCATTCTGAAACAATATAGCCATTAAACAACAATTTCTCTTTTCTCCTTACACTCTAGAACTGCCATTGTACTTTCTGTTTCTCTGAATCTCACCACTTCAGATAAGTCATATAAATGGCATCATACCATAATTATTTTGTTATTTTTTTTGTGGCTGGTTTATTTCACTTATCATAAAGATCAAGATTCATCCATATAGTAGCATATGACAGGATTTCCTTTCCTTTTCAAGTGAACAATATTCCATTGTATGCATGTCACATTTCGTTCACCCATTCATCTATTGATGAACATCAGAGTTGTTTTCACCTTTTGGGTATTGCTAATAGTACTGCTATGAACAGATGTGCACAAATCTCTCTTTCAGACCTTACATTAATTTATGTTAGCTTTCTATCCTGATGTGGAATTTCTGGATCATATATGGTAGTTCAATTTTTAATTTTTAAAGGAACTTTCATACTGTTTTTTATAGCAGTTGCATTATTTTGTAATCATACCAATAGCAAACAAGAGTTTCAATTAGTCCATCAAGACAATCTCCTTTACTTAAAGTCAATTAATTACAAATCTCAACCATATCTTAAGAATACATTCACAGTAACTAGATTAATGCTTGATTATGAAAAAACTGGGTACCGAATTTATATGTAAAACATACTGTTATGTTTATATGTAAAACATCATAATATACTACTATATTTTCCTCTGCATAATAAAAGTTGGAAAGTAGGAAAAAGAACAGGGCCAAAAAAGTGGAAATGATCATTTCCAATGGAATATTTAGCATTAATTTTAATCAACAGAATGGAAATTATAATAAGGAATTCAAAGTTCAAGTTCAGTTCAGATCAAAATACAAACTAAAAATTAGAATTTGATAGCCACAAAGACTCTAGGAGTTGTCCATAATATAGTCTCAATGACTTTATAAGTTAGGAGAGAAGACAGGTCTGTTAATTACCTACCTTCAGCATCAAGTGACAAGTTTGAGCAAAACTATAGACTCAAAGACATTCCAAATAGTACATATAATCCGTGTTTTTCAGATTAGTACACAACACCTAGGATATTCTAAGGATGAAAAGTTTCTGAATTTTTTTATTTAGGAATAACTTAACAATTCACATTGCATAAATTTAGCTCTCCCACAGTTTACTACAGTTATCAGAATAGAGAAAAAAAGATTTTTAAAACCCAACAAAAAGATATTTTCAATATATTGCCAGTCTGTGATAGTTAGGCTCACCAGAAAAGGTGATTTTGCTGGAAGAGAAATGAGTGTAAAAATCTGCCCACAAGAGTCACATTTCTTTTCTTCCTTTTTAGTCTGCATTCTATTGATAGAATCTGTGACAAGAAACTGAACAGTTGTGTTACTCCTAGATTGAAGGGCTTGTATTTGTAGCAGTCCTATCTTTTATCAGAGGTAAGGGCAAGCACAAAGTTGACTGAGGATACCATTATCCACTGATAGTCTTAGGATCATATTACCCAGATAATATTCTTGTCTTTCTTCTACCAAACTCTTGGGTAGGATCCAAGAAAAGAAAGAAGTGCTGTATTACTATATTTGTTATTGTACAGGGCTGTAACTCAACACTCATTCTCCTTCATTACTTTTTCAGACCATCAGGGCTAATTGACAGCAAGCCTTTATATTTAGATTTGTTCCCATTAAAAGTCCTTGTGTCCTTGACGACAGAGGTAAGGTAAGAACTTTAATTGCTGCTGTAATTAGTTGTATTTGAAGCAGCTGTGCTTTGAATTAACCAAAAGTAAAGGTAAGAAATGAGCTTTCTGCAACATTGATAGGGATGCTCTGTTCAATGTCATTTGATGAGCAAAACATGGCAGGTAAGCAAGAGAATAACTTCAGCCTGAGGGAATTCAACCCCCTCTCCAGTTCTAATCACCATTTTTACTTCATTACTAGTTAATTTTATATATATACATATATATCCCTAGTTAATTATACTTCATCCTGTTACATATATATGTATATGTGTATATATCTATACATACATATATCGATATGTATGTGAATATATGCATAAATCTATAGACATATATGCATGTGTACATGTATATGTGTATATATACATGTACAAGTAGGTTTATATGGATACACATGTGTGTGCATGTGTGTGTAAATATATACAGACACACATATATATGTATAAATATAATGTATATATGCCTCCCAAAGCTCATTTGGTTTTTTCTATAAGATGGTTCTAATAGTGCTTAGTTGTCTTTAACTTCATTCAAAACATTTTTTAGATTGTAATGTGAGAGCTGTCATATCAACATGCATTTAAAAAATTATCAAAATTGGTGAATTTTTGTGTAGCTATTTTAATATTGAATATGGGAGAAAATGAGCAACATTTTGGCATATTATGCTTTATTTGAAGAAAGGAAAAAACACAACTGAAACATAAAATAATATTTGTGCAACATATGGAGAAGGGGCTGTGACTGATCAAATGTCAAAAGTGGTTTGCAAGGTTTTGTGATGGAGATTTTTTACTGGATAATGCTCTACAGTCAGGTAGACTAAAATCAAATTGAGACATTTATTAAGAGCAATCAACATTATACCATGTGGGAGAGAGACAATATACTCAAAACATCCAAATCAATAAAGTTATTGGTAAAAATGAAAAATGTGTCTTTTATTTTATGGAAAAATCATACAAAAATTTTGGCCAGCTCAGTATCTATCTATATCTATATCTATCTATGTCTATATCATCTATATCTATATCTATATTTACCATCTGTCTATATCTAATCTGTCTATTGAGAAGGTATACAACCATGTAATATGAAAAATAGAGACGTTTATTAAAAAAGAAACAAGAAACATTGTAGCTAGGACAATGATGCCTTAATCTCCTTCAAAGTAGGCACCTTGGGGCCTCACACAGTTCTCCCAATTTCCATCAGCTGCCCCATCATATTTTTATGAATCTCATCAATGGTCTGAAATCTCTTCTCTTTCAAAGGTGATTTTAGTTTTGAGAAAAGCCGGAAGTCACAGGGTTGTAGGGGGGCTGCATCATCTGGGTGATTTGATGTTTCACCAAAAAGCTCTACATGAGATGTAATGCATGAGCAGGCACATTGTCCTAATGAAGCTGCCAGTCACCAGTTGCCCATAGCTGTGGCCTTCTGAATCATCTGAATAGTATTCACAGAGGAATTATCAAGTTTAAAGGAAAATTTGATGTAGGTTCATTGCTCTACTCACTCAGTCATTTTGAATGTGATGGCCACACAGTAAACATGCTTACACAATGGAGTTGCCACCCCCACTGACTAGTCAGTGAAGTTGTCATTGTTCACACATGAACATTCCAGTTCACTCTCTTCAGCTGCCAGGTTACATGGAGGTCATGCAAACTTTTTTCATTATGTTAGTAGTGGATGGACTTTTTCCAAATAGACCTTATATATGTATTTACAGCATTCATTTTTTATCAGAGAGCACTAAGATCTGTAAGGAAAATTCTATGGAAGATATAGTTATAGCTTTGAAAAATCCATAGCCTCATTGTACTAAGAAGAAACCAAAGGAAAAAAAATACCTTTAATGTGGTAAAATGACAAATTAATCAACTATGGATAATATGTTCTTGTTTGCCTAAGTTTCTGCTAAGAAAGTTCTCAGATAAGTATGTGCTACTAAACTGTGCAAGATTTCTCACCTGCTTTAACTTAACCCTACGTTACCTGATTATTGTTGGGTAAAAGATTTTTTTCACTGAGATTATCCATTCTCTAAAAGAGAGTAGGTTAAATGCATGGAAGATATAAATACAATTTTCAGTTAAATATTGAATACACTGAAAACAATTCAAAGTGTAATTATAACAAATAGATTATAGAAAATATGCTTTAATAAGATTTATGTTGTCAATTTAAAGTTTTTCTTTCAGAAATTGAAAGACATTGGTCTAATGTTTTCTGTAATCCTGTGGGGTGAAGAGAAGTCTAAAAACAATTTGATTCTTATTTCTTTGTAAATGCCTTGAGATATCAATTTCCTATTATCAACTGTTCTTCCGGTTATTTACTGATATATAAAAAGCAATGCCAAAAAAGTCAGTGGCTTAAATTTGCTTGTGATTGGCATTTGGGGAAAGGTTTGGCATGGATGGCTGATTTCTGAGTACACTGTGTCAGCTGAAGTGTGTTAACTGAGACAGAGTATCCACTTCCAAAATGGCATCCCTGGCATGATTGGCAATTTGTGTTATAAATCACAAAAAAGTGGGGGAGTGGGAGGCACACAGTATTCACATTTCTATAATAATTCTGATATCTCTCGGGGCACATATTCCAGTTCATTTATTAAGGCTTAGTACTGCTGACAAGGAGTCATTCTCTGTAGGTTTTTGCCCTGACCTTTAGGCTCTTGGTTTTACTTTCTGAGCTTTTTTCTCACCATTAAGAATGGCTGCTCTTTACCATTGAGTAATTTTATTAACTTGTTTTATTTAATTTTTACTTATTTATTTTTTGTATGTATTTTTATTTATTTTTTGTATTTATTTTATTGTATGTCTTTTCCCATCATTTAGTCCTCTATACCCCTCTGTGTTGCGCGTGGGTCACCGGCCAGCAGTGACCACGGAATGCTGTGGATGGCTCGACGATAAACACGCGAGAAAAAACAACACATGCACAGAGACAAACTAGTTTCTGTGGGGAAGTAGGGACGAAATGGCCACCCCCCCTAGTGGGGAGCGCGCTGATTTACCATCCATACCTGCTTTTATTGGGCTCATTTTGCATACTAATTCAGGTAAAGTACAGTGCTCATTAGGGGGAAGTAAGGAACCATAGAAAACAAAGAACTCTGCCAGTCTATTGAATTGGGGGTCAAAGAGCTGTAAGACTGAGGAACAAAATAACTTCCTCCTAAGACCCTTCTCATTCAACTGAGAGCATTCTAAACAAAGAAGGTTTCACGGTAATTTACATGTTCTTTCTTAGGCCTGATCACCCCGGGGAATCTACACTCTTCAGTACCGAGCTGCACCACCCTGTCATTGTTTCAGGCTTAGATGGAGCAAGGGAACTAAGGCAACTGGGAGACAAGGAGGTTTTTTCCCAGACACTGAGAACTCAGGCTACGTCAAAGCCGAGGAGCAAGGGTCCATCACCCCTTTTGCTGCAGCCCTCCAAGTCCTTCTTTTGGGGGGCCTCCCAAAGTGATCGTGCCTGTCTTAGGTCATTCCCCCCGTGGGGAATCTTACCTGTCTTTGGCTAACCGACCAAGCTTTTGGGGGTTCAGTCATGAATAAAGCAGCAGAAGCAGCATTCCTGCCAGGAAGATAAGCTTTTGTCTCCTTGCTGGCTTACAGTTCCAAGGGCGTTCCCTTAGCCTTAGCTAGGCGGGGGTTTCAGCCTCTGATACCAGTCAGGGCGGTTCCCAACTCCTCTGCCCCCAGTAATCACCACACTGTTGCTCAAGAGCATGAGTCCTATTTCCTTTTTGCTCCATCCTTCTACCCGCTAATCTCCACTCCTCATAATCTGTCATCCTGTTCTCTGAGTCTCTCTCTATTTTCCTTGTTAGTTTATCTTGTTTATTAGATTCCCCATATGAGTGAAATTATATGGTATTTGCCTTTCTCTGACTGGCTTATTTCATTTAGGATAATGTCCTTCAGATATATTCATGCTGTCTCAAGAAGAAAATATTCATGTTTTATGGCCAAGTGGTATTCCACTGTGCAAATGTGCCATAGTTGTTTTATCCACTCACCTACTGATTGACACTTGGACTACATCTATGCCTTGGAAATTGTAAATAACTCAACAATGAACCTAGGGGTGCTTATGTTCTTTCAAATTAGTGTTTTGGGTTCCTCAGATATATTTCCAGAAGTGGGAGCTCTGGTCAAGAGGCCAATCCATTTTTAATTCTTTGAAATATATTTTATTGATTATGCTATTATGGTTTACCCATTTTTCTCTCCCCTTATTCCTCTCTGCCCTGCACTGCCTCTCCCACCATCATTCCCCCACCTTAGTTCATGTCCATGGGTCATACAAATAAGTTCTTTGACTTCTCCATTTCCCATACTATTCTTAACTTCTCCCTGTCTATTTTGTACCTACCAGCTATGCTTCTTATTCCCTGTACTTTTGCCACCTCCCACTCCCTGCTAATAACCCTCTATGTGATTTCCATTTCTGTAATCCTGCTCCTGTTCTACATGTTTGCTTATATTGTTTTTGTTTTTGTTTTTAGGTTCAGTTGTTGATAGTTGTGTTTGTTGTCATTTTATTGTTCATGTTTTTGATCATCTTCCTTTTCTTCGATAAGTTTCTTTAACATTTCATGTATTAAGGAATTGGTGATGACAAACTCCTTTAACTTGACCTTGTCAGGGAAACACTATATCTACCCTTTGATTCTAAATGATAGCTTTGCTGAATAGAGCAATCTTGGATAGAGATCCTTGCCTTTCATGACTTGGAATACTTCTTTTTGGCCCCTTCTTGCCTGCAAGGTTTCTTTGGAGAAATCAGCCAATAGTCTTATGGAACTCCTTTGTAGATAACTCTCTCCTTTTCTCTTGCTGTTTTTAAGATTCTCTCCTTATCTTTAATCTTGGGCAGTGAGCTTCCTAGACTTCCTGGAAGAGTGTTTCCTTTGCCAGATTGGGAAAATTCTCCTTCATTATTTTTTCAAATAAGTTTTCATTTTTTGCTTTTCCTCTTCTTCTGGCACCCATATGATCCAAATTTGAAACATTTAAAGTTGTCCCAGAGGTTGCTCAGCCTCTCCTCATTTTTTTTTTTTGAATTTTTGTTCCTTCATTCTGCTCCAGTTGAATATTTATTTCTTCCTTATGGTCCAAATCATTGATCTGAGTCCCAGTTTCCTTCCTATCACTGAACATTCTATGTATATTTTCCTTTATTTCACTTTACATAGATTTTACCTCTTCCTCCATTTTGAAAGGAATGAACAATACTCAACCATTTCTGTGAGCATCTTGATTACCAGTGATTTGAACTCTGCACCTGATATGTGGGCAATTTTTCTATTGCTTATTTCTATTTTTGGAATTTTGATCTGTTCTTTCATTTGGGCCATATATTTTGTCTAAGCATACCTATTTCATATTAAGGGGTGGAGCTTTGGTTATTCTTCAGGGCAGGGCAAACCAAGTGGCTGTGTTATGGCTCTGTACATAGGGGAGGGGTCCAAGAGGTAACAATACCATTTGCTTGGCTCTTGGCTGGCTCTCAGTCACTTTCTCCTATACCCACAATCAAATTGGACCCTTCTGGTGCTGATTCCTGGGTGGGTGGGTTTGAGTATGTTCTAAGACACTGTTTGTCTCTCCAATGAACTCTCCTGTGAGGCTGGGAGTTTCTCCCACTACTGCCACAATCCCCACAGGTTTTTATAGTCAGACGTTTTGCGGCTTTATTTTCTTATGCTGGAACTCTGGGGTTCATGGTCTGTCTCACTCTGCAGTTGTTCTTCCAGGCTTACCTGCACACAAATGTGGGACTACCTAGTCTGCCAGCCACCTCCTTGCCATAAGTCCTCTCTGTTCTAGCTGCTGGTCTCTCCCCTTTACCAGCCTGTATAAATATTTCTTCTTTAACTCCTTGGTTGTTGAACTTCCATACAGTTCAATTTTCTGTCACTTCTGGTTATTTTTTGTTTTTAAATTTGTTGTTCTCCTTTTTTTGGTTGCATGAGGAGGCAAAATGTATCTACCTATGCCTCCATCTTAGAGCTAGAAGCACATTTTTAATTTTTTGAAGTATCTCCATACTGATTTCAATAATGGCTGCCCCAATATATGTTCCCACCAATGGTGCAAAAGGGTTCTCCTTTCTCCATATCTTCTCCAGTACTTGTTTGTTGAATTTTTGATGATATCCATTGTGATAGATGTGAGATGGCATCTCATTGTGGTTTAGTTTACATTTCATGATGATTAAGGATGTTAAACATCTTTTCATTTGTGTATTGGCCATCTGTATGCCCTCTTTAGAGAAGCGTCTATTCACAACCCTTGCCTATTTTTAATTAGATTGTTTGTTTATTTTTTAAGGTTGATTTTGTAAGTTCTTTATAAATTTTGGATATTAACCCCTTATCAGATGTATTGGTAAATATGTTCTCACATTCTGTGGGTTATCGTTTTATTCTGGGGTAGCTGAATGGATAAGAAAATAAGACATCATGTATCTTGTCCCCAAGAGACCCATCTCAGACTGTAAGATACACATGGACTAAAAGTAAAGTGACAAAAAAATTACTACATACAAATGGAAGGGGGGAAAAAGCTGGAGTAGCAGTACTTATATCTGGCATAATAGACTTTAAAACCAAGGCTACAGTATGAGACAAAGAGGTACAATACGTAATGATACAGGGAACAATCCAACAGGAGGATATAACCCTAGTTAACATTTACATACTCAACACAGGAGCAACTAAATACATGAAGCAAATCTTGATGAATATAAAAAGAAAGATCAATGAAAATGTAGTTGTAGTTGGGGATTTTAACACCCCATCGATGTCAATGGATAGCTCTTCCAGACAGAAAATCACCAAAGAGTCAGCAGTGTTAAATAACAGAGTAGATCAAATGGATTTAATTGATATCTTCAGAGCATTTCAGCCCAAATCAGAAGAATATACATACCTTTTAAGTACACATGGACATGAAATGTTTTCTAGGACAGATCACATATTAAGACAAAAGATAAGTCTCAGTAAATTTAAGAATATTGAAGTCGTATCTACCACCTTGTCTGACCACAATGCTATGAAACTACAAATCAATCACAACAAGAACACTGAAAAACACACAAAGACATGGATGCTAAATAACATGTTATTAAACAATGAATGGGTCAACCACAAAATCAAGGAAGAAATGAAAAGATACCTTGAAACAAATAAAATTAGGAGACAACAATCTAAAATCTGTGACGCTGGGAAACTGGGAAAGCAATCCTAAGAGGGAAATTCATGGTATTACAGCCTATCTCAAATAAACAAGAAAAACCTGAAATAAATAATATAACTTTATACTTAAATGAACTTGAAAAAGAACAACAAACAAAGGCAAAAATGAGTAGAAGGAAGGGAATAATAAAGATCACAGCAGTAATACATGAAACAGAGTCTAAAAAAATGAAACCAAAGATCAATGAATCCAAGGGCTGGTTCTTTGAAAAGATAAACAATACTGAAAAAGCCTTAATAAGATACATCAAGAAAAAAAAGAGAGAGGACCTAAATAAATAAAATCAGAAATTGAAGAGGAAAAATAAC
Organism: Phyllostomus hastatus; assembly: GCF_019186645.2. Taxonomy (NCBI): domain Eukaryota; kingdom Metazoa; phylum Chordata; class Mammalia; order Chiroptera; family Phyllostomidae; genus Phyllostomus; species Phyllostomus hastatus. The sequence goes on along the minus strand of NW_025333932.1, from coordinate 5,745,653 downwards.
AAATGACACCAAACAAATACAAAGGATTGTAAGAAAATATTATAAACAACTATATGCTAACAAACTGGACAACCTGGACAAAATAAATAAATTCTTAGAAACACAGTCATACAAAACTAACTCAGGAAGAATCAGAGAATCTGAATAAGCAGATTACATATAATGAAATTGAAGCAGTAATCAAAAAACTCCCAACCAACTAAAGTTCTGGATCAGAAGACTTCATAGGTGAATTTTACCAAACATTCCAAGAAGAACTAACCCTTCTCAGACTATTACATGAACTTCAAGAGGAAGAAAAGTGCCCAAACTCATTTTGTGAGGCCAGCATTATTCTAATTCCAAAACCAGATAAAGACAGTACAAAAAAAATTTATAGGCCGATATCTTTGATGAACACGGATGCTAAAACCCTCAACAAAATATTAGCAAACTGAATACAGCAATGCATCAAATATATCATACATCATAATCAAGTGGGATTTATTTCAGGAATACAAGGTTGGTACAACATTCAAAATCAATAAATGTGATTCACCACATCAAAAAACTATGGTACTTTTACACAATGGAATACTACACAACAGAAAGAAAGAAGGAGTTCATACCCTTCACTGCAGCATGGATGGAACTGGGAAGCATTATGCTAAGTGAAATAGGCCAAGTGGAGAAAGACAAATACCATATGATCTCACTTATAAGTGGAACCTAGTCAACAAAACAAACAAGCAAGCAAAATATATCAGAGACATTGCAATTAAGAACTAACTGACAGTAACCAGAGGGGAGGTGGAAAAGGGATAATGAGGGAAAGTAGGGGAAGGGTCGTCAAGAAACATGTATAAAGGACACATGGATAAAGCCAAAGGAAGTAGGGTCAAGGGTGGGAGGTGGGAGTTGGGGGGTGGGTAAGGGAGAGTTGGTGAGCATGGAGACAACTGTACTTTAACAATGCTAAGAAAAAAATATTAATTATATTTAAACCAAAAAAGTATACTTCATTTACACTTTAAATGAAGTATAAAAAACACATGATCATATCAATAGATGCAGAAAAGCAGTTTATCAAATGCAGCATCCATTTATGATCAAAATTCTCAGCAAAACAGGAATAGAGGGAACATACCAAAACATAATAAAAGCCAAATATGACAAACCCAGTGTCAGCATCATTTTCATTGGAGGGGGAAAAAAAACTACAAATGTTTCCTTTAAGACTAGAAACAAGACAGAGATATCTGCTTTCCACTCTTTTATTCATCATAGTACTGGCAGTCCTAGCCACAGCAATCAGACAAGAAGGAGAAGGAGAAGGAGAAGGAGAAGGAGAAGAAGAAGAAGGAGGAGGAGGAGGAGGAGGAGGAGGAGGAGGAGGAGGAAGAGAAATAAATGGCATCCAAATTGGAAAGAAAGAAGTAAAACTGTTATTGCTGCAGAAGACATGATACTGTGCATAAAGAACTCTAAAGATTATACCAAGAAACTATTTAGAACTAATAAATGAATTCACAAAGTAGCAGGATATAAAATTAATGTCCAGAAATTAGTGGCATTTTTATATGCCAATAATGAACTAACAGAAAGTGAAATTAGAAAACAATCCCATTCACAATTGCTTCAAAAGGAATAAACTACCTAGGAATAAACCTAACCAAGGGTATAAAAGACCTGTACTCAGAAAAATTATAGACATCTAAGAAATACAATGAAGAAGGTACAAATAAGTGGAAGCACATATCATGTTCATGGAAAGGAAGAATTAACATATTTAAAATGCCCATATTACCCAAAGCAGTCTATAGATTCAATACAATTCCTATCAAGATTCCAATGACATATTTTACAGAACTAAAACAAATATTTCAAAAATTTTTATGGAACCACAAAAGAGCCTGCATAGCAATAGCCATCCTGAGAAAGAAGAATGAAGTTCGAGGAATTATGCTACCTATTATCAAACTATACTAAAGCCCACAGTAATCAAAACAGCATGGTGCTGGCATAAAAACAGGCACATAGATCATGGGTCAGAATAGAGAACACAGAAATAAACCCATGCCTTATAGTCAACTAATATTCTACAGAGGAAGCAAGCACATACAATGGGTTAAATATAGTTTATTCAATAAATGGTGTTGGGAAAATTGGACAGATATGTGCAGAAAAATGAAACCAAACCACCTTGTTGAGCCCTACACAGGAATAAATTCAAAGTTCATCAAAGATTTAAATGTTAGACTGGAAACCATAAAAATCATAGAAGAAAACATAGGCAGCAAAATCTCAGACATTGTTCATAGCAATATCACATCAGATATGTCTCCCCAGGCAAGGGGAACAAAAGAACAAATAAAGAAATGGGACTAAATCAAACTAAAAATATTTGCATAGCAAAGGAAAACATCAACAAAATAAAAAAAAACCCTCAGCTTGTTTTATCTCATAGTGTTTCAGGAATGTAAAGGTCTCTTTTCAATTTGCACTGTCTCTGTTCATTTTAGTCTAAAGCAGCAATGTTTCAACCACACAATTCCCTTAAAAAATCAGTGGTTTTTTTCTGAATCTTTATCTAGCTAAAGTCATACACAAAAATCTTTTTAGGTAAGTTCTCCTTTATCTTCAGTTTCTTGTAAGACTTCTGATATATAGTATCCTTGGATATATAGAATTTTAACCCTGTTTAATGGAGATCTGTGAGCTGTACTGTTAAGATATTGGAGGATTTTATCTGACTGAGTGATTTCCTGAGGCAATCCTTAAATCTTCAGAGGTACTGAAAATTTTGCCAGAGTCCCACCTTGTATTTGACATTTGCTCTGATATCCATTTTCATTTGAGAATTTTGGGGAGGCCAGTAATATGGGATATTTTATTTTTATTTTTAACCTGAGCAAGGCCAGGCAGTTTAATGACATCCTTTAATTTCACTTGAAAACTAAATGATAACTTTTAAAGTTATTTCCTTTCTCTCTCATTTTACCACAATCAGTGACAAGGAACCAGGTAATAATTTTGGTGGTCTGCCTAGAAATATCCTTAGCTAGATCATCCAGTTCATTAGGTAGATTTTTTATCTTCCACATTAGCGAAGGCACTGTGGTTACATATTTTTCCCTCTATGTAACAAGATCCTCTTTCCTCCGGCTTCCAGTAATATTTTCCTCATATTCTTTAAGCCATCACTAACAGTTTCTCCTATTTAGTACCACCAAATTTCTATTAATAAACTCTTCAAGCTCTTTAATTTTTTCCCAACACCTTCCTCAAAGTGTCCTTACAGCTTTCTTTCATCTATTACGAAGCAACATGTTTTATATTTTATGATAACACCCTATTTCTAGTTAATGAAATTGGTCTGATTATCTATTGCCAATTACAACTATCCCAAAACTTGGTTATGTAAAGCTAAAGTAACATTAATTTTTATTATAATCTTCCAACTTGGTGAAGGTGTAAAGAATATCTTATTTTTATTTTATTTGGCATAAACTAGGGCAAAGATTAAGAACTAGACTTATCTGAAGACTCACACATGAACATATCTGCCAGTTGATGCTGGCTGTCAATTGAGACCTTGGCTGGTGTGGTGACATCTATATATGGCTGCTCCATTTTACACTGGCTTCCTCACAATATGGGGTCTAGCTTCCATGGACAAGCATCCCAACAAGATAGCCAAATGCATATCACCTTTTCTGACTTAGTCTCAGAGGTTACATAGCATTGTACCTGCTATATTCTAGATATCCACACAAATGAAACAGGCCCCCATAATATAAAGTCAAGAGAAGGAAACTCCACCATTTCATGGGGGAATAGAAAAGTTCTGGAATGGAATATGGAATTGGAAATATTGCTGTGATCACTTTTGGAAAAATACAATTGTCTCACCTCTGCTTCATTCATTGACATGCTTTCATTTATTTTCTGTTTCAGAATTTTATTCAATTTCTTATTTTCTCACTTATTCTAATTCTTGTTTGATTTTACATATTTATATACTTGATCATTCTTTTGCTGACATAACAGTTGAATTTCTTTTTATAATTTAGTTTTTTTTAGATTTTTATTTACTTATTTTTTTAGAGAGGGAAGGGAGGGAGAAAGAGATAGAAAGAGAGAGAAAGAGAGAGAAAGAGAGAGAGAGAGGGAGAGAGAGAGAAGCATCAATGTGCTGTTGCTGGGGGCCATGGCCTGCAACCCAGGCATGTGCCCTGACTGGAAATCAAACCTGCGATGCTTTGGTTCACAGCCCACACTCAATCCACTGAGCTATGCCAGCCAAGGCAACAGTTGAATTTTTTGAGACAAGGTAGGCAAATATATGGTTGAGACCATTTTTAAAGCTGGAACCTTTTTCATTTTTCTCTAACCACTTATATTGATTTTGAATAAAAATGGCTTGGATTTAATCATCTTTTAAAATTAAAATTTTATCTTAAAAATGAAAATTACATATAATAATGTGTGGATGAAATACTGCTAGCTGTTATATGATGAAATAAAATTAGCATCAGTAAAAGTCAAATAGTATTAATTAGCAAATTGAGAAGAGGGAATCCTTTTGTGTTGTTGGTGAGAATACAGACTGGTGCAGCCACTGTGAAAAGCTGAATGGAGATACCTCAAAAAATTAAAATGGATCTGCCTTTTGACCCTGTGTTCCCACTTCTGGGAATATTTCCAAACAACCCAAAACACTAATTTGAAAGAACACAAGTGCCCCTGGGTTCATTGCAGCATTATTTACAGTCACCAAGATACAAAAGCAGCCTATGGGTCCTTCAGTAGATGAGTGAATAAAACAACTGGGGCACATTTACACAATGGAATACTACTGAGCTACAGGTCAGAAAAGAAGACATTTTTACCCTTTGTGACAACATGGATGGTTTTGGAGAGCATTATGCTACGTGAAATAAGCCAGTCAGAGAAAGACAAATACCATATTATTTCATTTATATGTGAAATCTAATGAACAAACTGAATTACTGAGCAAAGTAAGGACAAACTCACATATAAAGAGCAGGATGATAGCTACTACTGGGGGAGTTGAGGGGGTGGAGGAGGGAGCAAAAGGAAATAGGACTCATGAACATGGACAATAGTGTGGTAATTGTGGTGGGGAGAGGGTTATATGGTAATGAAAAAATGAAATAAAAATATTTTTTAAAAGAAACGCAACTGATAGTATCTAAAAATATTTAGAAAATTCTTACTAGGCTCTTAACCAACAACAATAAATCATTGAAGTCCTTCAGCAACAGCAGGAATCACAATTATAAACAAATGTAATAAATTCTAATGATGAACATTCAATCATCTAGTTAACAATCATCCCTATATTCTGATAATATTTCATTAACATTTCTTCCATATTATTATTAAAGCTAACCTAGTAACTTCCATAGACATCTTTAAGTCAATCCTTTGGTCCCTAGAAACACTTCAACAAGTATTATATTGAAGTAAATATATTAGCTCAAGATAAGATATTTAATTTTTAGAGTGTCAAGATTGCATGACACTTACCCTAAAAAATTTAGCAAGATAAAATAATCTTTTTTTAAATTTTATTTCAATCATTGCTCAAATACAGTTTTCTCCTTTTTACTCCCAGTCCAGCCCCTCTTCCCACCCCTCCCCACTTCCCTCCCATTACCACCCTCCTCCTAGTTTTTGACCATGTGTCCTTTAAGTTTGTTCCCGTGAACCCTTCCCAATGTCCCCTGAAATTCCCTCTACTCTCCCCTGTGGTCACTGTCAGTCTGTCCCCCATATCAGTGTCTTTTGTTATATTTTGCTTGCTTCTTTGTTTTGTTGTTTAGGTTCCTGTTAAAGGTGAGATCATATAGTATTTGTCTTTCACTGCCTGGCTTGTTTCGCTTAGCATAATATTTTCCAGCTCCATCCACGCTGTTGCAAAGGGTAGGAGATCCTTCTTTCTTTCTGTTGCATAGAATTCCATTGTGTAAATGTACCATAGTTTTTTGATACATTCCTTTACTGATGGGCATCTTGGTTGCTTCCAGCATCTAGCTATTGAAAATTGTGCTGCTATGAACATTGGGGTGCATAGGTTCTTTTGGATTGGTGTTTTAGTGTTCTTAGGATATAGTCCCAGCAGTGGAATTGCTGGGTCAAAAGGCAGATCCATTTTTAGTTTTCTGAGGAAGTTCCATACTGCTTTTCATAGTGGTTGTACCAGTCTGCAGTCCCACCAACAGTGCACTAGGGACCCTTTTCCCCACAATCTCTCCAACACTTGTTGTTTGTTGCTTTGTTTATGATGGCCATTCTGACTGGTGTGAAGTGGTGTCTCATTGTGGTTTTAATTTGCATCTCTCTGATAGCTAGCGATATTGAATATCGTTTCATGTGTCTTTGGATTTTCTGTATGTCCTCCTTGGAGAAGTGTCTGTTCAAGTCCTTTGCCCATTTTTTCATTGGGCTGCTTGTCTTCTTAGAGTGCAGTCATGTAAGTTCTTTATATATTTTGGAGATTAAACCCTTGTCTGAGGTATCATTGGCAAATATTTTTTCCCATGCAGTTGGTTCTCTTTTAATTTTGATACTGTTTTCTTTAGCTGTGCAGAAGCTTTTAATTTTGATGAGGTCCCATTTGTTCATTCTTTCTTTTATGTCCCTTGCTCTAGGGGACACGTCAGTAAAAAAGTTTCTGCGTGAAATATCTGAGATTTTCCTACCTACGTTCTCCTCTAGGACTTTAATGGTGTCACATTTTATATTTAAGTCTTTTATCCACCTTGAATTTATTTTTGTATATGGTGTAAGTTGGTATTCAAGTTTCATTTTTTTTGCACGTGGCTGTCCAGTTCTCCCAACACCATTTGTTGAAGAGGCTATTTTTATTCCATTTTATGTTGCTGCCTCCTTTGTCAAATATTAATTGACCATAGAGACTTGGGCTTATTTCTGGGCTCTCTGTTCTGTTCCATTGGTCTATGTGCCTGTTTTTATGCCATTACCAGGCTGTTTTGATGACAGTGGACTTGTAGCATAGTTTACTGTCAGGTATTGTGATCCCTCCTACTTTATTCTTCTTTCTCAAAATTGCAGCAGCTATTCGGGGTCGTTTATGGTTCCATATGAATTTTTGAAGTGTTTGTTCTATGTCTGTGAAATATGCCATTGGTACTTTAATAGGAATTGCACTGAAGGTGTAAATTGCTTTGGGTAGTAAGCATATTTTGATGATATTAATTCTTCCAATCCATGAACACGGTATATGTTTCCATTTGTTTGTGTCTTCCTTGATTTCTTTCCTGAGTGTTATGTAGTTTTTTGAATATAGGTCTTTTGCCTCTTTGTTTAGGTTTATTCCTAGACATTTTATTTTTCTTTTTGCTATTTCAAATGGGATTTTTTCTTTGATCTCTGCTTCTCCTGTTTCATTGTTGGTGTACAAAAATGCCTTTGATTTCTGGATATTGACTTTGTATCCCGAAGTTTTGCCAAATTTGTTTAGTAGGTCAAGCAGTTTTTTAGGAGAGTCTATAGGATTTTCTAGGTACACTATCATGTCATCTGCAAACAATGACAGTTTTGTTTCCTCCTTTCTGATTTGGATGCCTTTTATTTCTTTTTCTTGTCTGATCACTGTGGCTAAAACTTCCAGTACTATATTGAATAGAAGTGGTGAAAGTGGACAGCCTTGTCTTGTTCCTGATCTTAGTGGAAAACATTTTAATTTCTGCCCATTGAGTATGATGTTGGCTGTATGTAGGTCTCTCATCTATGGCCTTTATTATGTTGAGGATTGCTCCCTCTATTCCCACTTTGCTGAGTGTTTTTTTATCATGAATGGGTGCTGTACCTTATCAAATGCTTTTTCCACATCAATTGATATGATCATGTGGTTTTTGTCTTTGCTTTTGTTTATGTGATGTATTACATTTACTGATTTGCGAATATTGAACCATCCTTGCATCCCTGGAATGAATCCCACTTGGTCATGGTGTATGATCATTTTAATATATTGTTGGATGCGGATTGCCAGTATTTTGTTGAGGATTTTAGCATCAATGTTCATCAGTGATATTGGCCTGAAGTTTTCTTTCTTTGTTGTGTCTTTATCTGGTTTTGGAATTAGGAGGATGTTTCCTCATAAAAAGAGTTTGGAAGACTCCCATCTTTTTCGATTTTTTGGAATAGTCTGTGAAGGATAGGGGTTAGCTCTTCCTTAAAAACTTTGTAGAATTCTCCTGTGAAACCATCTGGTCCAGGGCTTTTGTGTGTTGGGAGTTTTTTGATTACTGCTTCAATTTCTTTTGTTGTTATTGGTTTGTTCAGGATTTCCACTTCTTTTTCATTGAGTTTTGGAAAATTATATTTTTCTAGAAATTTGTCCATTTCACCTAGGTTTTCAAATTTCTTGGCATACAGTTCTTAGTAATTTCTTACAATCCTTTGTATTTCTGTGGTATCTCTTGTAATCTCTCTTCTTTCATTTCTGATTGTATTTATTTGGGTCTTCTCTCTTTTTTTCTTGATGAGTCTGCTTAAAGGGTTGTCGATTTTGTTTATCTTTTCAAAGAACCAGCTCTTGGATTCATTGATCCTTAGAATTGTGCTTTTAGTCTCCATGTCACTTAATTCTGCTCTGATCTTGGTTATTTCCTTCCTTCTGCTTGCTCTAGGCTGTCTTTGTTGTTGTTCCTCAAGTTTCTGTAGACGTAGGGTTAGGTTGTTTGTTTAAAATGTTTCTAACTTTTTTAGGTGGGCCTGCATCGCTATGAACTTCCCTCTCAGGACTGCCTTGGCTGTGTCCCATAAGTTTTGGGTTGTTGTGAGTTTGTTTTCATTTGTTTATAGAAACCTTTTGATTTCTTCCCTAATATCATTCTTGACCCATTCATTGTTTAATAGCATGTTATTTAATCTCCATGATTTTGAGTGTTTTGGGTTTTTTTCCTTGGGGTTGGTTTCTAGAGGCAGTCCCTTGTGGCCCAAGAAAATGCTTTGTATGATTTCAATTTTCTTGAAATTTTTGAGGCTTGTTTTGTATCCTGTGATGTGGTCTATCTTTGAAAATGTTCCTTGTACATTTGAAAAGAATGTGTATTTAGCTTCTTTGGGATGAAGGGCTCTGTATATATCAGTTAAGTCCATTTCATCTAGGGTATTGTTCAATGACACAATATCTTTGTTGATATTTTGTTTGGAAGATCTGTCCATTTTTGACAGTGGGGTGTTAAAATCTCCCACTATAATTGTGTTGCTGTCCATATCTTTCTTGAAGTCCTCTAAGATTTTCTTTATGTATTTGGGTGCTCCTATGTTGGGTGCATATATACTTACAATATTTATGTCTTGGTTGATTCTTCCCTTGAGTATTATGAAGTGACCTTCTTGGTCTCTCTTTATTGCCCTTTTTTGGAAGTCTATTTTGTCTGATATGAGTATTGCTACCCAGGCTTTTTTTTCCTGTCTGTTTGCTTGGAAGATTTGTTTCCAGCCCTTCACTTTCAGCCTGTATAGGTCTTTTATCCTGAGGTGTGTCTCTTGTAGACAGCATATATGTGGTTCATGCTTTCTTATCCATTCAGCTATTCTATGTCTTTTGATTGGAGCATTTAATCCATTTACATTTAAGGTTATTATTGATGGGCACTTATTTATTGTCTTTTATGTACGTGTGTTCCTTTTTCTCTCTCTCTTTTCCCTCCCTTCCTTTAAGCAGTCCCTTTAGAATCTCTTGCAGAGCTGGTTTGGTGGAGGTGTATTCTTTTAGACTTCTTTTGTCTGGGAAGCTTCTTATTTGGCCTTCTGTCTTGATTGAGAGCCTTGCTGGGTAAAGTAGCCTTAGTTGCAGACCTCTGGTTCTCATTACCTGGAGTATTTCTTGCAATTCTCTTCTGGCTTGGAGTGTTTCCATTGAGAAGTCAGCTGTTAGCCTTATTGGGCCTCCCTTGTATCTTACTTCCTTTTTCTCCCTTGCTGCCTTTAAGATTCTCTCTTTCTCTTGAAATTTTGCCATTTTAATTATGATGTGTCTTGAGGTGGGCCTCTTTGGGTTCCTCTTGATTGGGACTCTCTGTGTTTCCTGGATTTGTGTGACTTTTTCTCTCAACAAATTAGGGAAGTTCTCCTTCATTACTTTTTTGACTAGGTTTTTGATCCCTTGTTCTTCTTCTTCTCCTTCTGGTATCCCTATTATATAGATGTTATATATGTTTCATATTGTCTTGCATTTCTCTTAATGCCTCTTCATTATTTCTGAGCCTCTTTTCCTTTTCTTGTTCTTTCTGGGTGTTCTTTTCTACTTTGTCCTCTAGCTCGCTAATCCGATCTTCTGCTTCATTGATGCTGCTTTTCATTCCTTCTACTGTGTTCTTCAGTTCAGAAATTGTATTCTTCATTTCCTCTTGGCCTTTGTTGAGAGTTTCTATTTCCTTTTTCATGTTTATATAGTTTGCAGTGAGATTGATGTAGTTTCCCTCTAATTTCTGATAGCTCATTGTGAGTTCATTGAATTTCCTGATAATCATTGCTTTGAACTCACTATCTGATAGTTGAGTTTCCTCTATTTCATTTAGTATTTTTGCTGAGGCTTCCTCATTTCCCTTCAATTGGGGGTTGCATCTTTGTTTTCTCATTGTTCGTGGGTTTCTTCTTGTTAGCCTCTGTTTCTTAAATTGTTCTGTTCTGGTTCCCTGCAATTATGGTGTGAATTTTTGTAGTAGAATACTTGTGAGATTCAGTGGTGCAATCTCCTTCGTGTACCCTGGTCTTCACAGCTTCCCCCTACTGTTTTTTTGTGATCAATTGGAGGACTAAGGTGAATGGTTTAAGACAGCAAGACAGTGTACTATGATATTTACATTAGCAGCCAGTAGAGAAGACATGGGATATCCTTTGGCTCCTTGTAGTGTTAACCGTGATCCTCCACCCCACTATCCACGTTTTAGAGAGGATGGAAAGAGGGTAAGACTCTTATTGGGGACGAGAGGATTGATAGTTGGATCTAGAAAGCTGTGAGGCTGTGGGAGGTCAGATTCTAAGGTAGGGTTGGGTTAAAGATTAATATATAGGAGTAGTGTGTAAAATAATAGAGAGAACCCCCACAATAGTATAGTTCAGGAAATTGCAAAGTGGGCTGAGATCAGGTAGGGGTATTGCATAATATTTACAATTGTATGGAGTAGGTCTTTATAATAGTAATAATAAAGTGACAGTCTTGTGGCAGAATCGCTGAGATCTAGATAACAAGTATAAATAGTATAGAACCTTGAGAGGTGTATTAATGGAACACAGATGAAGGACAGTAAATTATCAACACACTGATTGAGATACCAGGGGGAACCTATCAAATGACAATATAACCAGCCAAGCAAAGAAGATTATACAAAAAGAAAAAGAATACCAAAATATTATTAAAATAAAAAATGTCAGAAAGGTGAGGAAAAGATAATACAAATTTATAGTAACTTGCAAGATTGAAAAAAAAGAAGGAAAGAAAAGCAGAAGATGGAGTGCAGGAGAGATAAATTTGCAGTGGAAAGAATATTATTAGGATGAATGGAAGAGAAACCGAAGGGATTGCGAGATATAAAAATAGTAAGAATTGAAAAAGAAAATGTCACTTTAAACACAAGATAAAATCAATCAACCAACAATAGCCAGAAAAAACAAACCAAACCAAACCAAACCAAACCAAACAAAATAAAAAAAAAACCTCTTGTTGGTTTCTAACTGGCCAGACCAGTTTTTCTGATCTTGCTGGCTTCAGCTGGCTGAGGGACCTTTGAAAGGCTTCTCTCTCTTCCCAGCCAGATCTCAGCAAGTTTCTCAGGAACCCTGGTCGCTCCCGAGCACACTTACTGTCCGGAGCTCACTGCCACGTTCTTCTGGACTCCGGGTTCCCTGCGGGGTTCCAGCTCTATGATCTCAGGAGACACCTGCGACATTTTGGGATTCACTGCACCCTCCCTGGGAGTCGTAAAAGGATGTGCCCCTCCAACAAACTTTTCATTTTTGGGCTATAGGAAGGCACTAAGCGCCGTGTCCCTTCCGGGATCACAGTGTGCGAGTCAAGATTCCCGATGGGGCGCGCACTTCCCCAGATCAGAACTGCTGGCACCCAAGACCTAAAAATGCCTGAGTCCTTCCTGGCTCTGGGTTTTCCACCGATCCGCACTCCCACCGGACTAGGGGTGCGGGTGCTCTTCCAGGCTGCCCCGGTCATGCCGGCTGGGTGCCCTCACTTCTCCCAGGTCTCTGGGTGGGTGTTCATAGTCCCTGGGTGATTTTTTCCCAGTCCAACTGGCCAATCTGTGCCTTCAAGCAACAAGTTCTCCCCTGGAGTTGCTCAACCCCCGTATTCAGGGGAAGGAGCAGCGACTCCCCTCTCCCAGGAGTCCTGAGTCAGACCTGGGAGCACAGGGCCTAGGGACTGCACACCCCTATTTCCTGCGCTGAACCCTGGGTCCCTTTTGTCCTGAAGCAGTCTCCTTACCGTCTGGTTTTTCAGTGATCACAATAATTTTTGATGTCCTGCTTTCAAAAGTGATTTGGTAACCTAGTCCACTTGCCCTGTTTCTCCACCGAACCACAAGTTTCCCTCCTCTTCACAGAAGCCGAGAAACACGCTGCCTAGAGTAAAGCCGCCATCTTCAAAGATAAAATAATCTTGTACAGTAAGAATGTAAGAGTAACTTATAGTCATCATCTACAATATGTCTTAAGTTTTTTTGAGGCTATCAAAATCCTCATTAGAATTATAATATTTATAAATATAAGTTCTGTACCATTATACTTACTCACATATTACATTTAATTTTTAATAAAATTTACATTTTTCTTATTCTGTACCAAAAGTATATTCATGTAAAAAGTAGAATAAAACAAAATAAAAACATTAAAATTAGTTATAATTGATGCGTATCCCAGCTCCCGGGGTCTGCAGTGTTATGGATGAGACGAGACAAATTCACACAGACTACCAAGTCCTGTGGAGGAAAAGGGACAGCATAGCTTCTCTCTCAAAAGGAGAAAAAGCCTTAGAGCTCCTCAACCACTCTCTCAAGAGAAGAGCCCTTGATCCTTGCCTTGACAAGCTTTTATTAGGTTCAATTTGCACAGGAATACAGGGTGTATACAAAAAGCTCATCAATCATTGTCAAGCAAAAATGATTCAACAATAGATAACATTCAAAAAACTCTGAGGGCTTATTCTGACTCAGGGTCAAACAGTTAAAGGGCCATAAGACTTTGGGAAACAAACTCACTTCCTGCTTGCACCCTTATCATTTAAATTGAGAGTATTAGCAAAGTAGGCTTCATAGGATTTTATGCATTCTTTCTTAGGCCTGATTGCCCTAGGGAACCTGCCCTTTCCAGCACAGGGCTGCACCCACCTCCAGCATTGTTTCAGGCTTTAAGGCATTGTTTAAGGCTTAAGTCATTGTTTCAGGCTTACGTCAGGCAGGGTGAGTAAGGCAGCCAAGAGATTAGGAGACTTCTTGCAGACAGAATTAGGACTCAGGCTATGTCAAAATTGAGGGGCGAGGGTCCATCATTCCCTTTTTCTATAGTCCCACAAGTCCTTCTCTGAGGGCCCCTTTGTGACTGTGCCTGTCTTAAGTCATCCCTCTTTTGAGGAATCTTACCAGACATTGGCTAACCAGTCATCCACCCAGGGCCAAGCAGGGTGAAGAGAAAGGGGGCAGAGGTGGTGCCCCTACAAGGAAGATAAGTTTTGTCTCCTAACTGGTTTACGGTCCTAAGGTCCTTTACTCAGCCTTAACCATGGGTATTACAGCTTCTGAAACCAGGCAGGACAGTTCCCAAGATACAATTTTACATAAAAAAATAATTATGCTAATATTGTATCATTTGCTTCCTGTTTTTCTTCTACCTCCCTTACTTTCTTTTTTTCTTTTGGCATTTTTTTCTGACTTCATAACAGTCATCAAACATTATGCATGATTAAATATTTGGCCCTGGTTGGTGTGGTTCAGTGGATTGAGTGCCACCTTATGAATCTAAAGGTTGCCAGTTTGATATCCAGTCAGGGCACATGACTGGGTTCCAGGCAGGTCCCCAGTAGGGGATGCTCAAGTCACAACCATACATTGATGTTCCTCTCTCTCTCTTCCCCTATCTAAAAATAAATAAAATCCTTATAAAAATAAAAATAAATATTTAAATGTGATAATATTCTACATCTATATTTAAATAATCTATATGTTTAAACATATAATGTATATATGTCCATTTCATTGTTGGTGAAAGATAAATACCATATGATCTCACTTATAAGAATCTAATGAACAAAATAAACTAGTGAGTAAAATAGAATCAGAAGCATAGAACCATGGAACAAACTGACAGTTGTAAGAGGGAAGGGCATAAATTGGGACTGGTTGAAAGAAGGTAAGGGATTAGCCAAGGAACATATATGAAAGACCCATGGACATGGCCAACAGTGAAGGGGCTGATTGTGAAAGTTGGGGGGTGGGCTGGATAGAGGATGTCAAAGGGGGGGGAGTGGGGCAAATGTAATAGCATAAACAATAAAAATAAATGAATTAATTTTAAAAATAAAATATCTATTACTATGTATCTCTTATTGGAATGATTTTTTTTTCCCACTAAATAGCATAGTCTTTTTAGTTGGTGATTTTTGAGTCGGAAACTATTATATAGGATGTTTGTAGTGTGAGCTCATGTGAGCTCTAAATGTCACTAAGGTGCCTCTAAGTCTAAAGGAAAACAGTATATCATGATGACTATTCAAATATATTTATAAGCAATGTATTTCTGATTACAAAGTTCATTCAATTTAAACACAAAGTGTCATTTATACCTTATGAAAGAGCAGAAACAATTCTAGAGGGAAATGGGATACAGTAGTGATTTTTATATTAAAGGAATTTTTGCTTCAAAACGTGATATATATTACTTAAAACTTCTCTTTCAGCAGTATTTCAGCTTTGACTTCAAATCATCATCACTGTTTTCTGACTTCTTAGGAACCACCATGACAATATGCCTTGGTCAAAAACTAGCGTGCTAACCAAGCTAACTGCTTAGTGAAATGCTATTGGTGGGAAAAAAGAGTGGGCACAGGGACAACTATCTATAAGGTTTTTGTTGTGGCAAATATTAATTTTTTCAAACTTCCGATATTTAAAGGGGAAGATCAGATAGCAAATGTCAAACATTTCAAACCTGCTTTCAAACAAAGTGGGATTTTTTTTGTTACCCTTACTTAACAGGCATGAACATTAATTGGACTTTACATCCTTTTCATTTGAATCCTGTTTTGATTACCATTTTTTAGAAGTTTTCAAGTGTTTACAATTTATCATGAGTCTTCTTTTATTTTATTTGTTTTTCCATTGGAAACAATAATTTAATACTAAAAGTTACAACATAAATAAATATATATTTTTAATTGTTCAAGTACAGTTGTTTCCATTTTCACCCCACCACAGACCCCACCTTACCCATCGCTGCCTCCCACACAGCACAGAACCTCCTTCCAGCCATGCATCTCAGCATTTAAAGAGGGGGGATGACTCCTAATAGCCTAGTTTTTCAAATGCATGTGGAAGAAAGTCTAATTGCAACAAACCACCTCATTTTAGTAAAACTAGAAGTCTCCCAGCCAGTCAAACAAATCCATTAGGATTTTATTGGATCCTAAAAACAGTTATATGATTTCCTGGGATTCAATCCTTGTCAATCAGGCACGGTAAATTGGATTCTTGAATAGGGAAATCCCTTAGGGAGAATAGATGTTATCTAGATCAGATGCAGTGATTTTTTTCAACTCTTTGCTCACTAGGTTCTGTTCCCTCTTTAGTCAACCAATAAAACCATAATAAGTATTGATTAACCCATTACTGAGCATTAACCACTGGCTTCTGCCTGGCTGTATTTAAACACTACATTCTACTCTCACAGTGCCACCTAACAGACACTTGCTTTTCATTGGCCAAGATGGTACCAAGTGTATATCTTTTTAGTGCAAACTAAATAGTTCAATTATACTGCTACCTCTGTCCACTTCCAAAGTATTCTGCTGATTTTCTGAAGAAAGAAAATTATGCAGTTGTTTTTGATATAGTTGAACACACACGTAATTTCAAGTCTTTGAATTTCTTTCAAATCTTACATATTTTCCACTGGGCGGGGGAGAGATAAAAACCTAATCATAAGCCTTAAATTTTTTCAAGTTGACAAGAGACTTTCTTTTACATTAGTCCTTCATGTGTATCTTTGAACAAATTAAGTAATCTTCTAATCATTTATGATGTTGGTATAGGAAGTTTTCATTAGTCTTATAGAACAACAAGGTGGGGCCTAGGCAATATACTGTTACCCGAAAGGAAGCCCCAGGTTCGTTATGTTCGCCGCCTATAGGAAAGATGTCTCTCAATGCTAGAGATTCATGAAAAGGAAAAGAAATGTTTATTTAATGCTATACAAACTTAAAGTAGTGACCTAATGTCTTCATCAAAATCCCAAAGTCCCTTAACACACCCACAAACACACACAGTCCTTCCTTCCCCCCTTTGCCCAATCTGGGGCACCATATCTCAGGAAAGGAAATAGAAGTCCATGGCTCAGGCAGCCCCAGATTCTTCCCAGTAATCTGTGTCAGCTGGGAAGCCTCCCAGCACCATCAGCTGTGTAGCTGTCCAGGCAAGATCTCCAATTAATCCAAAGCCATGTGGCACCTTCTCATGGCCTACTGGTAAGAGTTCTTTCACCCTTCTTCCAGGCAAAGTCTCCTGCTTCCCAGGCCACATGGCCAAAAGGAGCACCCCAAAGCTGCATGGTCCACTTCTACCAAAGCTGCAGGGGTCTGCACTCTGGCAAAACCACGTGGATCTCTCCACAAAGCTGCGGGGAGTGGGGGTCGCCACTTTGCCAAAGCCGAGTGGCGATTTTCTGCTAAATGCACATGGTGATCCTTTCTCACAGGGCTGCAGGAGTCTCCACTCTGCCAAAGCCGCGTGGTTCTCCCGCCAATGGCTGCTGCTCTGGGTTTAAATCCCTGAGCCAACCTTCCTCTGCAGTCCCATTTCCGACTACTCCCACACTCGGCTACACTAGCCATCAATTTCACATTCTTCCAGCTTTACTGGGCTGCCATCATGGGTCTGGGCAAATCATCTCCAAGCTCCCACGAAGGCGCTGTAACTCAAGGGACCTGCCCCCAAGTTATGTCTTGTTTGGGAAGTTACTTCCATTCCCCTGGCTCAGAGCCTGGCCACAGCTATTTAACATATCTATGTAACCAGTCAAAGGTTATAGATATGTTAAATGACCATGCCAGAGGTTAGCTGCAAGGCTGTTGTTATGCAAAACAGCTCTCAATGGCCCTGTTCCATGTGTCCCTTCCCCCAACCCACACCTGGGTTTGGGTGGGGAGAGAGGACATCCTAAAATCTCCTGGACACCTTGAGTTCTGGAACCCATTTCAAATGCCCATTTGGGGTCCCCCCTCTTGGCTGCACCCTGTAACATTAGCAAGCAACAAAATCATTAACTATTGAAAATATCAAAACATTCTGGACACCTTGAATTATAGTCTGTCTGATGTTATAAATTTTTAGTGGAGGTGTTTAAGATTCCCCTGTAAATTGTTCATGTATAAAGATAAAATATTTGGCAAGGCTGATTTGCAGTATTTTCAGAATTTCGTTAAAAGTACTAGCTTGTTCATAGTTGCCTGGTCTTCTTTATGCATGCTACTTAATAGTTAGAACTGTAAAAATTAGCCATATAAATTAAGTATGATGAGAAAGGGCAAGGTCATGTGCTGAATGAAGATAGGTCAATCTCAGGCATCAGAGGAAAAAAAACACATTTTTTTACATTTGCTTGAATTATTATGCTTTCAGAAACTATTTTGCTTAAAATTTATTCTGACTACATGCATAGATTTTAGAAAAAATATTCTTTGAAAAATTGATGGGTATTTATGTTATTTTGGAGTTTATAGTTTCTAAGCCTATATTGCCTTTTGTGTTCATTACAGAATAATCATTTGATCAAGTGATTTTCAATACATTGTCAAAATAAATTACATTCACTTCATTAGATGTACAAGAAGTGTAGCTAAAGCAGGGACAAGCATTAATTTAGGACTCTGAGAAAACTGACACTCCATCTTATGACCCTGAGGCTCTATTATTCAAGATACCTAGTGATGGAAGGAAGTCTGTCTCCATAGCAATTACCTAAATCTTTTATCATTCATTTCTGAAAAGAAAATTAGAGCAATTGTGTCAGGATGGTCATATGGGCAGAAATTGCACACTCATTCCAACCACTTATGTCTGTGACTTTGTCCTTGTTTGATTGATGCTTTTGTTTACTGTTCGGTGTTTGAAAGCTTGATTAGATATGAGCAGATGTGCCAAACTGTAACCACAAAAGGTCAGCCTTTTGTTTTCTTCTTATTTCTCCTCCCTCCCTTCCTTCCTTCCTTCCTTCCTTCCTTCCTTCCTTCCTTCCTTCCTTCCTTCCTTCCTTCCTTCCTTCCTCCCTTACTCCCCTCCTGCCTTCCTCCCCTCCTCCCTTCCTCCCTTTCTCCCTTCCTTCCCACAACTACTAAATTACATTGCTTTTGTCTATTAAGCAAATTACTCAGACCAGGCTAACACTATTAAGGAAGCTCAATTCAATGCATTGAAAGTAAGTTGCAGCACCTCTTTCTCCTTAATAGTAGTAAACTCAGTAATATTTAATAGGTGATTGCCAACACCAGTAAAATTGTCACTGTGGTGGGAATTGTCTGAATTTGATTTTATTGATCTAGTCTAGAAGTTTTCAAAATGTTTAAACAAATTAATAACCAAGGAGGAGTTTCAGATGCACTGTGGGAAAAAAACTTCAAAAATTTCTGTGATCATTTAGATTTCTGCACTGTTGGATTTTGAAATAAGAATAAAATCTTAACTCTTAATCAATAAGTGTTGCAGTTTTCATTGAGTGGTATGAACAAGGCAGTCTAAGCTTTTACTTCAAGTTCCTTGTTCAAGAAAATTTATAATTAATGGCTTTCTACAACAGCAAAGATATCTCCTTCTTCATGGCTCAGCTAAAGACCTGCCAGACTAATCTATTCCCAGTGGGCTGGCCATGGTCCTTTACTCTATCTGTCTTAGCATATTGATTTCTGAGCTGTCTTATTGGTTCCTAACATAATTATAGCAGGAGTAGGTCTCTTAGTACAGCTAATACATTTACACCATGGCATCTAGGGAAGCTTATTATAACAGCATCTGGTAGTGCCACTAGAATTAAGGGTCAGTTTCTATTTCTGTTATAAACTCCATTTTTCAGGGAATTTATATCTTAGCAGTTTTAATTTATTTAAAGGGGGAAAATACTTGGCTTTGTGTTATCCAAGATTCATATATTTCTGTTCTTAAGAGTTAACAGAACTGAAGTCTCTATTCTTGCCATATTTTTGAAATTTTCAAGAAAAGAAATGATGTTTTCTATTCTTAAGAGATCTTAGACTTAGCAAATAATTTGACATATACAATTCAGCTGTAATATCAAAAGAGGTTGTTTTTAAACTCTAAACATTTTATGAAGAGCATATATGATTATTTTTTTTATCTACAAAAGGTAAGATAAGTCTCAGCTCCAAAGATTAAGTACATTTATCCACCAAACAGAGATTTGACACAAACCATATTTTTGAAATAGAAAAATTACCATCAAGAATGATGTTTTACTGAAATATTCATAATAGAGAACTCTCTAAATATGATAGCATAATACATAAAGAAAGAAATATAGCCCATGTAGGACAGTGTTGCTCACTTTGCAAAATTTAAGACATCCAGTAGATTTTAAACAAGTGGCTGATAGAAGTTACGTTTGCATATTCGTGCATTTGGAAAATATAAAATTACATTGTCCCAGTAAGCCTGTAGTTAATTGGGAATTAGGCAATCTGGACAAGGTGACTGACTCAATTTATGGACATTCATTTGAGGCATTAAGCAATGATGATCTGAAAATGGACATTTGACTGAGGCACTGCACCTTAGGATCTTCAAACTGAATGTGAATTCCAGAACTTACAAAACTTTCCTGCTGGATTATAAGTGTTTTCTCCCAGTTTATGGAGGTAATGGAAGATGGTACTACAGATCCAATGTGAAATTTGTGAAATGGTTAACCCCTGATATTTAAATTTTCCATATCTGTATTTATGTTATGCAAGCACTCATTAAGCTATGATAAAATGAAATTCATATAATCGCCACATTAGCAATGGAATCATTAATATTTTTTTATATTTAACAGTATAAGACATTAAAATATGTGTAATATTAAATATGCATTTTAATTTATATGTTTTATATATGTAGATGACAAGCTTTTCTGATAACTGAAAATTAACTTTTTTATTGTTTTTCCCATTACTATTTATCCCTCTTATACTCTCTCTCCTTGCAATCACCACACTATTGTCAATGTCCATGAATCCTTTTTCATTTTTGCTTGATCCCTCAACCCCTTAACAACCCTCCCATAGCTCTCATCCTGATCTCTTTCTATGAGTCTGTCTATTTTGCTTGTTAGTTCAGTTTGTTCATTAGATTCCACATATGAATGAAATCATATAGTATTTGTCTTTCTCTGATTGACTTATTGCATTTAGCATAATGTTCTCCAGGTCTATCCATGCTGTCACAAGGACAAAATTTTCTTACCTTTTATGGCCGAGTGAGTAATATTCCATGTGTAAAATGTACCATAGCTGTTTTATCCACTCATCTACTAATGGAACAAGACCACCTTCTTATACCACACAAAAGAAAAAATTAAAAATTAGTTAAACTCTTAAATGTTAGACCCAAAATCATAAAAATCCTAGAAGACACAAACAGTAAAATCTTAGATATTGCTTGCAGCAATATTTTATCTGCTATATCTCCTCAGGCAAAGAAAACAAAAATTTAGCAAATGAAACTACATAACCATCAGCAAAATAAAAAGACAACCCATGTAATGGGAGAATATATTCACCAATACATCTGATAAGGTGTTAATATCCAAAATTTAAAAAGAACTTACAAATTCAACAACAAAAAGACAAACAACCCATTTAAAAAATGGGCAAAGGACCTGAATCGACACTTCTCCAAAAAAGGCATACACATGGCAAATAGATATATGAATAAATGTTCAATGTCACTAACTAGCAGAAAAATGCAAATTAAAACCGCAATTAGTTATCACTTCACACCTGTCACAATGGATGTCATCAATAAATCAGCAAACAACAAGTGCTGGTGAGGATTGGAGAAAGGGGAACATTTTTGCACTATTGGTATGAATACAGATTGGGAAAGCCATTGTGGAAAGCAGTATGAAGATACTTCAGAAAATTAAAATGGATCTGCCTTTTAACCCAGTGACCCCACTTTTGGGAATATGCCCAAAGGAACCCAAAACACAATTCAAAAGAACATAAGCACTGAGTGATTGCAGTGCTTATGTTCATTGCAGTATTATTTACAATCACCAAGATGTAGAAGCAGGTCAAAATTAACTTTTCAAGGGAAAATGTTATAATCTGAATGTTCATTTCTAAATTGGATCATATATTGTACTTTTCCCCCTATGGTAATACAGGTAATGTGGTTTGATTCATTCATTTCAAATACTTGTTATGACAACAATGTGCTAAGGAGAGAAAGTGAGGAAAGATTTTTAAAAATCTCTAGTCTACAAAAGCTTAGAATTTAGAATAAAAAGGAAAGTGATATAAAGGCCATAGTGCAGGTAAATAATAAATATTGAGAGATTTAGATCCCAGAGGAGATGGTAATAATTCTGACAGAGTGTCAAAGAAAGGTTTCAGAAAGACATTCTATTGGAGCTATATTTTAAAGATAAGTAGGTAGTTTACCATATACCAAATAGCTTCAAACTATCATGATTGATCGGTCATGTGATTTGTTTATGCATTTACTTACCTGTCTTTCTTGTAGAGGAGGCTGATTCCTGTGTGCTTGCCTATGGCAGCATCTAGTTTTTCATTCTCACTTATTTATTTTAATTTATGGTTGAATAAAAGACCAAATAACACATCAAGACTACACAAGGAGCAAAATCAATTAGAATCTGGCTCTGTTACACTTAAAGTTCAACTACTTTAATTTATACATTCCATAATATCTATTATAAATGCTCTGAGCACTACTTTGCTTAATTACTGTTACATTCCAATTATGGGAGGAATAGTTTAGTTCAGAGTAGATAAAATAGAAATTTAAATTAGAATTTCCAGTTATTATTTAAGTATAGCAGAACAAATTTGTATTCTCCTCTTCTTGGTTGATATCACAGCTAGATTTGTGGTTATCTGTAACTGTGTCATTGTCTTCCAGGCAACAGAATGTGAGGGGAAGGGCAGAGTGCCTTTTCTAGGAAATAGATTTTAAGATATGAGTATAATTTTCTTTTGTTTTCTTTGTCTAGGAGATATATCAGAAAAAATATTGCTATGAGAAATATCTAAGATTTTACTGCCTATGTTTTCATCTAGGATTTTTGTGGTTTTGAGTTTAACATTTAAATCTTTAATTCATTTTGAATTTATTATTTTGTGTGGTGTAAGAAGGTGGTCTAGTTTCATCTTTCTGCACGTATCTGTCCAGTTTTCCCAACACCATTCATTGAAAACTATCTTTAGTCCATTGTATGTGCTTGATTCCTCTGTCAAATATTAATTGACTATAAGGTATGGGTTTGTTTTTTGTCTCTCTACTCTGTTCCATTGACCTATGTGTCTGTTTTTATGCCAGCACAATGCTGTTCTGATTACTGTTATTTTTTAAAATTACTTTATTATTGTTCAATTACAGTTGTCTGCATTTCCCCCCATCCCAGACAAACCCACCTCCCTCTCTTGCTTCCATCCTCCCCCCTTGATTTTGTCCATTTGTCCTTTATAGTAGTTCCTGAAAACCCTTCTCTCCACTGTCTCCTCCCCACTCCCCTCTGGCTATTGTTAGATTGTTCTTAATTTCAATGTGTCTGGTTATATTTTGTTTGCTTTTTTATTTTGTTGATTATGTTCCATTTAAAGGTGAGATCATATGGTTTTTGACCCTCACCGCTTGATTACTATGATCTTATGGCATAGTTTAATATTAGAAAGCATGATCCCTCCAAATTTGTTCTTTCTTAAGATTGTTGTTGGTATTTGGGGCCTGTTGTGGTTCATATAGTTTTGAGGTATTTGTTTTAGTTCTGTGAAATATGTCATTGGAATGTGGACAGAAATTACATTGAATCTATGGATTACTTTGGGTAGTATGGACATTTTAATGATATTAATTTTTCCTATCCTTGAACACAGTATGTGCTTCCACTTATTTGTATCTTCTTCAATTTCTTTCTTTAGTGTCTTATAATTTTCTGACTACAGATATTTTACATCCATGGTTAAATTTATTCCTAGGTATTTTATTCATTTTGAAGCAATTGTGAATGGGATTGTTTTTTTTTATTATTTTGTTTTCTGTTAGCTCATTATTGGCATACAAAAATGCTGCTGATTTATGGATATTAATTTTGCATCCTGCTACTTTGCTGAATTCATTTATCAGTTATAAATAATTTCTTGATAGAGTCTTTAGGGTTCTTTATGTACAGTATCATGTCTTCTGCAAAAATAACAGCTTCACTTCTTCCTTTCCAACTTGGATGCCTTTTATTTCTTTTTGTCTGATTGCTGTGGCTAGAGCTGCCAGTGTTATGTTGAATAAGAGGTAAAATAGGAGAACATATTTACTGATACACTCAATAAGGGGTTAATATCCAAAATTCATAAGGAATTTATAAAACTCAACACCCCAAAAAATCCAATTTAAAAAAATGGGCAAAGGACCTGAATAGACATTTTTCCAAGGTGGATATACACATGGGCAATAGACATATAAAAAGATGCTCAACATCACTAATCATCAGGGGAATGCAAACTAAAACCAATATTAAATATCACTTCACATCTGTCAGAATGTTTATCAAAAAGTCAACAAACAAGTGCTGGTGAGGATATGGAGAAAGGGGAACACTCTTACACTGTAGGTGGGAATGTATACTGATGCAACCACTGTAGAAAGCAGTATGGAGATACCTAAAAAAATGAAAAATAGATACGTCTTATGACCCAGTGATTCCACTTCTGGGAATTTATCCAATGAATCCCAAAACACTAATTTGAAAGAATATAAGCACTCTTATGTTCATTGCAGCATCATTTACAATCACTAAGATTTGGAGGGAGAGCAAGTGTCCATCAGTAAATGAGTGGATAAAACAACTATGGTACATTTACGCAATAGAATACTGCTTAGCTGTAAAAAAAAAAAATTACCTTTGCAACAGCATGGATTGACCTAAGAGAACATTATACTAAATAAAATAAGTCAATCAGAGAAAGACAAATACTGTATGATTTTAACTCATATGTGGAACCTAGTGAACAAACTGAACTAAAAACAAAACAGAGACAGACTCATAGATTGAGAGCAGGATGACAGTTCTGCGGGGGTGGGGGCAGATTTTAGGGCACGGAGGAATTGAGCAAAAAAAAAAAAGGCTCATGGACTCTGACCACAATGTGGTGATTTTGGGGGGTAGGTGGAGATGGAAGAGGTATAAGGGGGATAAATAATAACGGAAAAATGCAATAAAATTTAAATCTATTCTCAAGAAAAGATAAAACCAAAAAAATAGGTAAGAATATCAGGCAATGCTTTTTTTTTTCCCCTATTCTTTAGGCTGGATAACATGGCCTTAGTGGGTGGTAGAACCACAGAATGCAAGCTGCTTGCAGGTCTTGAATCATCATGTTTAAAAGAGACATTCCCCAAAAGGTTGTAGCTTCACCAAGCAGAAATATCCTTTGATGTGTTATATGACTGTATATGAGGCATATGTGGCTGTTACTATAACCCAGACCACCCAAATTAGTGCATGATAATCTATATGTAAGAAACTGCATATGTGCATGTATGTATATACACACACTTATTTTAGGTTCTAATTTTGCAGGTTATATATATATCATACTTCAATTTCCAGAATTTTCAATAATTTTACTCTTATTCTGAAATACATGTCAAAAAGTTTTTTTAATTAATTAATTAACAAAATTTTTGCTTTCATTGGTTTTCTCCAGAGAATCCTGGGTAAGGCAGATGCCATGGCTGTATAGGCTGCAGGGTTACTAATCTATTTTTTAAACAAACTACCAACTTCAGTTCATAAAATCAATTATCAGCTTCAGATAGGACTTATGCACATTTCAAACAAGATAGGTTTGTAGTTTTGTATCCACATAGATTAAGCCCAACCTGGGAAACATCACTTACTATACAGAGTTTAGATCAATGTAAATATACAGATGCGTATAATCAAAGAAATTAAATGATTATGCTGCCAACAGATGAATCTTAAAAGTTTTTAAATTAGATAAAATGATAGTAAACTACAAAGACTTAGCATTTCAGCCAGTGCTCTTGAGTCATTTAGATTTTCTCATAACATTTCAAAAATATTACAGGTAGATTTTTTCATATTAAAAATAAAATTTAACTAAATATTTAATTTTTAGAAATACTTCGTGGGTTCCATATGAAGCACAGGAATTTTACAAATAATGAAGTGAAAACAACTTAACCAAATTTTTTGAATCTTCAGAAGAATTCTATTCTGGTTTATAATACAAGTGCTTACAGATTCTCAGTCACAGCAAGATGACTGAGCACTACCATAATACAATTCATATTCATAAAATAGGCCTTTTTCTTGGTAAAGATGGCTTTATATCCCCTGTCATAATAAAGAAGAATTGCCCACTATTTATTTCAGTGTTACTAATTGTTGTCAAAATATGACCTAAAACTCTGACACAGAATTTTTCAAAGTCAGGCTTGCACAAGGCATGTGCATTTATCAATGTTTATCCCGCATTCACCTATGCAGCAGCACTTGTGAAGGTCTGCTTTTATTTAATTCTTGAGATTTTGTTGTTAATGGGAAAACTGTCTCATAAATTAGGGAAGTGCTCAATTACAAGCCTGACAGAGATTGATTTTGGTTCTGCTCCTGGTCACTACCAGCAAGTGAAGGCCACAGAAACCAGCACTCCAGCTAATGCTCGTCACTTCAGAGGTGGTCACGGGACAAGTGTTCACTAAGAAGTGAGAGAATGCTTGGTGACATATCTAGGTGCTGTTTGTGTTTATAGCAATGCTCTGGATGAGTGTTCCCTCGCTACCTATTACATATGTTCATGTGATAGATTAATGTAACTAAACAGAACAAATTAAAGGCTTCAGCCTACAAATGTAAAACAAAAAATAAATATGTCTTAAAAGATTTGAGGCTGCAACCACCACTCTGGAATTCCACAAAATAAAATGGCTCCCAACTGAAAGACCCTAGACCCAAATGTGAATTTCAAAAATCTAACTTGGTTCACTAAATGTCATGAATTCTTTCTTGAAGTTAAATAAGACTCAGTTAATTAGAATTGTAATTAGTAACTCCAAAAAAATTATAATAAAGAAATGTCTGAATTGTAAGCCCTTGAAAAATAAATTTTAGTAGATCTTAAAGATATAATTATTTTGGCTTTATGATAGATAACCCATATGAATAAAGTTTCTGTTTTTTAAATATTTTTTCAATGCAACTACATGGTACTAAGGGTTTATTCTATATGTTTAGAATGATCTAGATGTATTTTTCTGCCTAAAATAATGAGTAAGAGCTACTTTGGATTACAAATAATTTAAAAGCGAAAGTAAAATATACCAAAACTTTGATATGAAAGAAATCACATTTGCTTTAATTCCCAGGAAGATTCCATCTTACCATCCCAGCACGGTGTCACTGGCAAAATAACCTCTTCCTGCTGAAGTCTCTATATCTTATTTTAACTACTAAACAAAAGCATTTTGACAACAGATTATTTGTTTCCATAATTACATAAGACAGAATAAATGTAAAAGTTAAAAGATGGGGGACTTGAGGATACCATGGTTAAAAGAAAGTGTCTTCATTTTGAGCCTCATTTAAGATGCTATTAAGAGATTAAACAAAACACTCCCTAAGTCTGATTTTTTGTGTTCTAAGATTAAAAAGGACATTTTAGAGCCCTGGCTGGTATAGCTCAGTGGATTGAGTGCGGGCTGCGAACCAAAGTGTCGCAGGTTTGATGCCCAGTCAGGGCACATGCCTGGGTTGCAGGCCACGGCCCCCAGCAACCGCACATTGATGTTTCTCTCTCTCTCTCTCTTTCTCCCTCCCTTCCCTCTATAAAAATAAATAAATAAAATCTTTTTAAAAAAGGAATTTTAAAAGTATGTAACTATTATATCACTTTAGGTTTCTGATATCTGCTTATCTTAGCTATCATCTTAGAGCTTCAGATTTGGTGGGTATGTATAATAAAATAAATGGTATATATAAAGTAGCCATTCTATGTCTTTTCTTATTCATGTCCTACTAAGTTAAACAGTTACTTAAATATATCAATATCATCACTAAATTTTAAATAGAAGCTTAAATATTTCAAAATTTTCTTCAAAATTGTATTTGATCTAAATTTTTAATAACATAAAAACAAAGCAATAAATATGTTTTTATAGTTTTAGAGTTTTTGGTTGGACAATGTAGTGCTTGGATATTTGTGTGTTGGGTAGAAAACAAAACTTAACTATGTTTCCCTGGAAATAAAATACAAGGTTCAAACTTTTCTATGAGAAAGGAGTAAAATCAATTTTCTTAGGAGCAAATATAAACAGAAAGTGCTTTGAAGAGAAATAAAACTGTAGTGCTCTTAAGTTAAAGTTCCTTTGTTTGTGAAAGTAACATCACAAGGCCTTGGGATTACTTTTCTGTTTTGCATTGTTTTCAAAGTCCCTAAAGCAAGCATGAAGCATACATTGACTATGACTGTATTTTACAAACAGGCTTCATGAAATACCACATTTGTTAGGGGCCAAGGATGAGTATCACTATAGTTATTAAATTACTCTTCTTTAAAAAACATTAGACAAATAACCAAAAATCACACTGTGCAGCAGGATATATAATAAGATTTCAAATATGAGTTATAAACAATAAATGAGCCTCTAAATAGCAAACTTGAAAGTGGCCTTTTATTGTAACTTAACATTTTCATGGTTTAAAGTGTAAATCACTATTTCTTCAGCAAAAACAAAAACAAAAACAAAACAAAGAAAAAGAGAAATAGTATGTTTATCTATATGGTCTATACAATTCCCTATAAACCTATAGGGTAAGAGCATTTGAAGAAAATTATTTTGTAGTTTAATCAAATGAGTGCTACTTACAGCTGCACTTTAGTTTCTAGTGACTAAACATGTTAACATTTTGCTAGTTATAAAAGACTCAACTTGGCCTTAAGTGACTTTTTGGACCTGCTAAATTACCACAGAAAAAATAGTGGTGTTGAGTCTGTATGCCACATCTTTCTAATTGCAAATTTCATTATCTTTAATCATTCCATATTGTTTCTTGCTGTCACAGATATGAAATCCTATATGTTTAGTTCAAGGGTAATCTTAGAGATAAAGACCACTGAAACAAAAAGCAAAAACAAGCCTGTGCACTTTTGTTCTCCATACACATAGGATGAGTAACTTCCAAGAAGGTTCCTGAACCCTGTATGAGAAACTGGTGAAGAGGGGCAATGTGCAAGCTATGTGTGGTAGGTTGCATTATTGGCCCCAATTGTCACTTCTCCTTCCTCAATCCTTTTGCCATGACCTTATCATGTGTGGAATATACATTTCTGTCCCTTGACATTGAACTCGAATATGTAACTTGCCGTAGCTGAAGATGAACAGACACAAGTGATGCCAGTTTTAGGCCTGGGCCACAGAGGTCTCACATATTTCTGCTGTCTGTCTTACCTCTGCTAGCATCATCAGAGGACTGGGCCTGGCTGGCTTCTTGGTCCCAAGAGGATACAGCGCAAAGATGCCCAGCTGGACACAACCCAGAGCAGCTGAACCCTATCTGCCTACAGACATGTGAGCAATAATAGATGATTATTGCTTTATGGCACTGGGTTTTGAGATACTTTGCTATGCACCAATATCTGTAACTAACACATCATGTGAAAGAAAGAATTACATTGAGTTAGTTTTAATTCAGCACTTACTATTTTCAGTAAATAAGTTACTAACAACATCATATTAATAAGAAATTGCCATCATGATATTTTGATACCTAATTTTTCTAAACTTTATATTGATAAGCAAGACAACAGATTTCATAATAATTAGAAACATGTTCTTTCTGATCAGATTTAATCCTCCACTTTTGACATAATGGTCTTAAAGGAGTAGATCATTGAAGACTTGGCTCCTGATGAGATAACTAATGTAAACGTATAGGAGGAAAGGGGCACTCTGATGGATCAGTGGGTTAGCATAAAACATCCATTAAGGATGATACACTGAGATCAAATCCAACTTGGTCCTTTATAAGCAATCAGCATGGTGAGGTTATATGGTCCAAATGGAACACTAACATCATATTCCCTGATCTCTGTATCTTCTAGATATATCTTCTAGCTAATACACAAAATTCCCAGTAGTGACTCACAAGAATTAGAACTGATATGTCCAGTGTACAAAGTTCTCAAGATAAATTATCCAATGGCCAAAACTTAAGCTCAAGATGAGACAACAATGGTAAAGGGACAGTTATAGTCCTGGCCCTGTGGCCAAGGAGCTGCCTAGGAGTGTTGAGCTGTGGAGGTAAAAAATATTTTAACTTATAGCACTATGCTGGCTCACATTTCAACATAGCTAAGAAATTCTATGAAATATATTTGGCCAGACTCCTCTGTAATCATCCCAGCACGTGTTCTAAAGTGTCACTACTATTCTGAGACTTTCTTCTTCTAGACTCCTTATTCATAATGACTACTTTTATTTTTATTTCACATAGAAAATGGAGGTTATGTGAACTACCTCAATTTTCTACCCTTCCATCAGCATTAATACCAATCTGATCAATTCTTCCTATACAAAACTTCTCTAATGCAACACAAATTTATTCCTATGAGCTCTTGAGTCCCAAGTCCTCAACATGTCATTTCCCACTGAATCCTTTAGTCCATAAATATGCAGATGTATCTTTCACTTCCACATACTTCCCAGTGCACTGTCATCTCTAGTGAGCTCCATGTAAGTCTACATTTGAACCAGCTTACAGAAAAGGAAATAAACTTCCCAGTTCTAGCCTTAATATTATTTGTATCAGACTCATTTTCCACCAGAGACCACTACAAAAGTGGAGCAAAATACATAACAAACTGCTTAGAAATATTACAGAAGAACCAGTGAAAGGGAAGTTTAATGAGCCACAATTCTAGAAGGAAGGGTACACTCAAAAGTGAATTTTTCACAAATACCATATTTTACCAGAGTGATCCACCACTTCTTGTTATAGAAAAATAGTTTTTTTTTTTAAAGGGACAGACTGTCTGGGCTAGGAGAAAGAGACTAGGGTTTGAGGTTGCCAGAGCACTGGTACTTGTATGGGACAATCCTGCACAGGAGGTTAACTATGGAAGATTAAATGCACAAATGGAATATTATTTGGCAATAAAAAAGAATAAATAGTTATACACACCAGAACATACATGTTGTAATTCATCAAGTAACTATGAAGATAATATTTAACATAGTAAATAGCAACAAGACAACTAATAAAGGAGAAAAACAAAATAAATGTATCTGAAAAATACATAAGCAGTAAATAAAAGAGATATGCTGGAACAAAGTAAAGATGAGAGAAATGGAAAACAAGTAAACAAAAAAGATTTTTAAATCATTATGTTAGTACTTACATAAAATGTAAATTGAATAAATAATTCAGTCACATGCCAAAGATTGTCAGACTTTATGAAAAAGCAAAACCTAAATATATGGTGTTAAAAATAAAACAC
Organism: Phyllostomus hastatus; assembly: GCF_019186645.2. Taxonomy (NCBI): domain Eukaryota; kingdom Metazoa; phylum Chordata; class Mammalia; order Chiroptera; family Phyllostomidae; genus Phyllostomus; species Phyllostomus hastatus. The sequence goes on along the minus strand of NW_025333932.1, from coordinate 5,714,641 downwards.
CTAAGCCCTGGCTGGCGTAGCTCATTGGATTGAGCGCGGGCTGGGAACCAAAGTGTCCCAGGTTCGATTCCCAGCCAGGGTACATGCCTGGGTTGCAGGCCATGACCCCCAGCAACCGCACATTGATGTTTCTCTCTCTTTCTCTCTCTCTATCTCCTTCCCTTCCCTCTCTAAAAATAAATAAATAAGATCTTTAAAAAATAAAAAATAAATAAAATAAAATACCTGTTAAATGTGAAAACAAATAAAGATCTGAGAAAAATATTAAAATAAAACAACTAACAGAAGAAAGCTAGAAAAGTTATGTTAAGTGTAGAAAAAGTAGACTTTAAGGCAAAGTATTACAAGATACAAAGAGGAACATTTGATTTTTAAAAAGAGCAATTCAGTAGAATGATATAGTATTCCTATAATTGCATACATCTACCACAGTGACAAAATTTTTAAAGCGGCAATTCAGAAGGAGGGTAAGGCAAATCTACAATCCCATTTAGAGAAGTTAAATATACTACTCTCAGTACTTATGAAAGAACAGCAGGAAAAATTGAGTAAGATTAAAGGTGATTTGAACAATACCAACAACCAATTTGAATTAATTATTATATAACAACTATTGTGTCCAACATTGACAACACCTATTTTTTCAAGTGCACAAAAAACATGCATATGGTTAGACATACTAAGTGAATGTATAACACACTGATAATGTGAAAAAATAGGATTACAGCATTTTAATAATCCATGAGAAGTCAATAAAGAAGAAATGATGAAACACACATATGAAATGAATATAAAACAAGATTGAAAGGATACAGTAATTACATAAAATTACATAGTAATTCCATACAATATAAATTGAATAAATAATTTGATTTTTATGAATGAAAAAATTGACTACTCTTAACATGTGACTTCTAAACTGTTTTAAAGATTCTATATAACCACTCAAAAGATTCAGAAGTTTATTCAAATTGTATTTGCAGACTGACAAATTCTTCTTTGCATAGAAAAGCAAAGAATCATGAATAGCTAATACAATATTAAAATAGCATAAGTGAAGGAGGATATCCATTACTTCGTAAAGAGTGACTATAAATTATAAAGTTTCAGTAATTAAGATAGTATTGAATTGGTGCAAGAACAGACAAAAAGACAAAGAAACCAACATGGGCTATACATAAATACTTCCACCCACAGACTACCCCTTGTGGAATCATCATATAAAGATTTATTTTCTACAAATGATGCTGGTTCTTCTGGATCTGCATATGGTGAAAAAATAACTTGATCTACCATGACATTATACCATAACATTATACTATGAACAAAATCAATTACAGGTGGACTGTAGACTTTTATGTAAAACACAAAACATTAAATTTTATAGAAGAAAACATAGTAGAATATCTTTATAACCTTGAGTTGGACAATATATAGTAAACATGGCACACAAATATTAATAATCTAAACTTTGTTAAAGTTAAAATTTCTCTTTTTTAAAAAGCATCATTCATAGATAGAAAAAGCAAGCCATGATTTGTGAAAATATACTTGTAATTCACATATTGAAAAAGATAAATATTAAGAATTTATACAGAATATAAAGAAATCAATAATAAAAAGGATAAGCAAACAAACAGGAAAAATGTAAAAAAAGTTGAATGTTAATTTCACAAAAGAATGCTAACATACTTAGGTGAGAGAGATGCAAATTAAAACCACAGTAAAATTGAGCATGCACTTGATGGATTGGCTAAATAGAAAAGATGAAAAACACAAATGTTGGTGAAGATGCAGAGCAACTGGTCATACTTTACTATGGGAGTGTAAATTAGTGCCACCACTTTAAAACCTTGGCATTTTTTTATGAAAACTAAACATATGCTAGTATTATGATTTAATAATTTCATTATTAGATATATAAACCCAAGAGAAATAGGTACAGAGCTCCCAACATATATGAACAAGAATGTTAGTAGCAGCAATAGTTATAATAACCAAAACTGGCAATAATTATAACAATCAAGAACTCTTCCTCAATGGTGACTAAACAAAAATGGTGGTTAAAAATTTGAGGTATATGCGTACAAGGGAATATATTAGAACATAAAAGAGGAAATTGTAGCTACATATAACAACATGGATGAATTTTACAGTCAAAATTTTAGAGAAAAAGCTAGACACAGATGGATCCAAGACGCCAGAGGAGTGAGTGGAAGTCACACTAACTGCCTCCCAGGACCAATCTGGAATTCTAACTAAATTGTGGACAAATCACCCAGAACAAACAACTGAACAATAGTGAGAGAAATGCCTTATACCTCAGACAAACAAAAGAATCAACTTCAGCACAATCTGACTGGTAAGGAATGCAGTAAAGACACGAGAGGGCTGACTGGGTGTAAATAGCCAGCTGCTGAAATGCTGGAAGGATACTTAAGTGGCTGGTTGAATTCTTGAGAATTGTGGGGTCTAAACCCTAAGCTGGGATTCCCAGCCTAGAGCACTGGAGCCTGAAAAGTACACAGATAACAACCAGTGGCTAAAAGTGGCAGAGCTGCTATCTGCCCAAGACAGATGGATAGAGATGCAAAGAGCCATTTAAAGAGCCAAAGCATAAATTTTCATTTGCAGCCACTTACTCTGGACTCCAGCAAAGGGAGTGGGAGCAGAGTGGACTAGAGACACTGGAGGTGGAATCTTTTGGGAGAGAACTGCAATAGTAGCTGTCAGGATCCCACATAAGGAAGCAGCCATCTTGCTCAGGCAGACCACTCTCATCCAAGCCACAGCAGCTGAGGGGTAACAATAGACACTATCACAGGGAGGATTTTGCCCTGCCCTGAAGTGCTTAAGCCTGACTGCTGAGTGCAGAGTGACTGGATTCACAACTAAAGGAATCAGCCACAGAGAGTACACCCCTGGATGTCTCCAACAGGCTGCCTAAGGTCAGATGGGGTCACCACCTGACATCACCAGAGGCAGATCCAGAGAGAAAAAACAGTGGTAAATTCTAGAGACTACCAAGATGAAATCCACTGTGGTCTTCTCCATGATCTACAATGTTTTCTTTCCTACATAGCTTTTTAACATTTATTTCTTGTCCTTCAAGTTTGTGCATATTAAATTACTAGATTTTATACTATAGTTTATTTTAATTCACATATTTTGCTCCTCCCTTCTCTTACCCCATTTTATCTTCTTCTTTCCTCTTATTATTATCATTTTAAATTTTGTTTTCTTTCTTACTACAACTCATTTCCATTCACACTCTTATGATTTCTCCCTTGTCCAGCCTCTCAAAACAAATTTTCTTGTCAGTGGTCATCTCACATTCTTTTTCCTGATCTTAAAATACCTGTGTTCTCTCTCCACCTTTAGCAATCTTTGCTCATTCGTTGTGGATAGAGTAGATATGTTACAAAGCACACATACACACAGGGCCAGGGGGGCATGATATACAGTTACTGAAAGGACCCCCCACTAGGCTCGATTGTCCACCGCCTTAGGAAAGAAGTCTCTCAATGCTAGAGATTTGTGAAAAGGAAAAGAAATGTTTATTTAAAGCTATACAGACTTAAGGTAGTGACCTAATGTCTTCATTAAAATATCAAAGTCCTTTTGGATATCCACAGGTGCCCACAATGCTTCCTTCTCCCCCTGCCCTAATTTGGGGTACCATATCTCAGGAAAAGAAGTAAATGTCTGTGATTCAGGCTATGGGCACCATCAGCTGTGTCGTCATCCAGACAGGATCTCTAATTAATCCAAAGCCATGTGGCACCATTTTGTGGCCTACTGGCAAGAGTTCTTTCACCCTTCTTCCAGGCAAAGTCTCTCCTGTTTCCCAGGCCATGTGGCCAAAAGGAGCACCCCAAAGCCACATGGTTCTCTTCTACCAAAGCTGCAGGGGTCCCCACTCTGGCCAAAACCACATGGTTCTTCTCTCCACAAAGGCTGCAGAGGGTCAGGGGGAGTCTCCATTCGGCTTTGGCAGTTCTCTGCTAAAGTCACATGGTGATTCCCCACTTTGGCAAAGCCAAGTGGTTCCCTTTTCACCTAAGCTGTGGGATCCCCACTCTGCCAGAAGCTCGTGGCTCTCTCCCCTATTGCCACAGCCATGTGGTTCTTTCTGCAAAGCTGTGGGGAGGGGGTGTCACCACTCTGCCAAAGCTGAGTGGCGGTTCTCTGCTAAAGCTACATGGTGATTCTCTCTCACAGGGCTTTGGGAGTCCCCACTCTGCTAAAGGCCGCATGGTTCGCTCTTCAATGGCTGCAGCTTCTGGGTTTAAATCCCTGCACCAATCTTCCTCTGCAGCCCCATTTCTGACTCCTCTCACAATTGGCTATACTTGCCAGCATTCCCATATCCTTCCAGCTTTACTGGGTTGCCATCATGAGTACAGCAGGTGTGGCCCCATGTCATGGAGCCAATCTTCTCCAAGCTCTCATGCAGGTGCTGTAACTTGGGGGACCTGCCCTCCAGTTACACTTGGGTAGAAGTCACTCCCTTCTCCTTGACTCAGAGCATGGCCAAAGCTATTTAACATGTCTATGCAACCAGTTAAAGATTATAAATATGTTAAATGATCATGCCAGAGGTTAGCTGCAAAGCTGTTGCTGTACAAAACAGCCCTGCATGTTCCTGCTCCATGTGTCCCTTCCCCTAACTCACACTTGTGGGGGAAGGGGTGATGACACCCTAATATTTCCTGGACACCTTGATTCTAGACCCCATTCCAAATCCCTATTTGGGGCCCCCCTCTTGGCTGCACCCTGTAACAGTTATTGTTGCATTTTATTCAATTATTCTCTACATCTTCACTACCTTTGCATTTCAAATCTGAAATTGAACCATTCTCCTATCCTGCTCTTTTTTTGTCTCGAATTTTAATTTTGCCCTGTCTTAGCCTGTTTTTCTCCTTTTTATCTTTTATCTTTTAACCTGTTCTTTTTTCCTCTCCTTTTTTATTTCTTTTTGTCTCAAATTTTAATTTGGCCCTGTCTTAGCCTTGTTTTCATTCCTCACTGTTAGTATTCCCTATCCCACTATCATCTCAAAAATACTTCCTTTCCTCTATTCAAAGCTTAGGCTTTTTTTTTCTTTCTTTTTTTTTCCAATTTGGTTCCTATTTTTTAATTATTTACTTACTTTTTTGTTCTTTTTCTTTCTCACTTTTTAATTGTATTTTCTTTTAATTTCTGTTTAAACCTAATACTGTATACTTCTCTTCTCTTACTTCATTCTGTCTTCTTCATGACTTATTTTATTTATGGTGTAAATTTTACTTTCTCTCTTTGCACTGTTCTGATTCCCAACTCTTATTAGTGCTCCTCCCTTTACCCTCTCAAAGTCATTTTTCTTTTAGCAGGTCATCTCATATTTTCTCCCCTTTCTTATAATAGTCTAAATCTCTACAGCCTCATTAATACTGGTTCCTTTTCATTCATAGTGGGGTTACAGGTGGGAGATATTTTTGGAGATGTGGATTTGTTTCCTGGGCTTAGTGGTTTTGTTCTAGAGTACCTCTACAACAGTATACATGATGTGGTAGGTGGAATGACCCTCAGTCAACCAGCTGGAGGGAAGGACCCACCAAAGAATGACCCGACAACAACCAGAGAGCCAACATAAATGGCATACAATGCATCCCAACAGCATTAAGATCAGATCACAGAGACTGCACCACTGAATCTCACATGTCTCCTACCATAGAAATTCATTCCACAAAGGCAGGGAGTCAAAACACATCAATTTAATAAGCAGAAGAAAACAAGAAGAGTCTCCCCCAAAATGGGAAGACAAAGAAACAACCCATAATCAAAACGAAAGGAAGAATCCCCAGAAAGAGTGTTAAATGAAATAGAAGCAAGTCAACTATCAGATATTGAATTTAAAACAATGGTTATAAGGAAGCATAATGAGCTCAGTAAGAACTCCCCAGAACTACAAGGAAGCTACGAGAAACTTACTACAAACTATATTAGCATAAAAAAGACATAGAAACAATCAACAAGATCCAAACAGAAATGAAGAATACAATTTCTGAATTAAAGAACACAATAGAATGAATCAAAAGCAGACTAGATGAAGCAGAGAATCAAATGGGGGACAGAAGGGGAAGGGTGAAGTCAAGGAACATGTATAAAGGTCGCAAGTACAAAGAGAGTGGAGGTTAGTGATGAGGACTGAAAGTGGGAAGTGGGAGATGGGTAGGGCAGGGGAGAGTAATGGGGGGAAATAGGGACAAATTAATTGAACAATACAATTTAAAAAATAATCTAGACACAAAATATGTTATTTCACATGATCCTACTTCTATGAGGTTAAAGAATAGGCAAATGTAATCTATTGTGATGAAAACCAGTGTAATAGTTGTTTCATTGGGATGTGAGGAGACAAAAAGGAGCCTTCTGGGATGCTGGAAATTTTCTATATCTTGAATTGGGTGGTTGTTACAATGTGTGTCTAAATATATTCACAAAGTATGTTCCCTACAACTAAAATCAGTCTCTCTCTCTCTCTTTCTCACTGTATTTTTCTGTTTCTCAATGCTCACTGTGATCACTTAATTACCTGCTGTAACCAGATTTTACCCCTTACCATGACACTGAGGCTGCTATACTCATTAGGTTCATCAATTAGGACCCTTTTGCAAAATTCAATGAGTATTTTTTAAATTTCTTTTTTAATTTTTATTTTAATTGTTGTTGAAGTACAGCTTTCTGTCTTTTATTCCCATCCCAGCTCAACCCCCAGCCCTCCCAACCTCCCTCCCATTTCCACTCCCCATACTTTTTGTCCATCTGTCTTTTATACTTGTTCCTGTAAACCCTTTCCCTTTTCCCCTGAAATTCCCTTCCCTCTCCCCTCTGGTCACTGTCAGCCTGTCCTCTATTTCAGTGTCTTTGGTTATCTTTTGCTTGTTTGTTTGTTTTGTTGTTTAGGTTTCTGTTAAAGGTGAGATTATATGGTATTTTTCTTTCACTGCTTGGCTTATTTTGCTTACAATAATGCGTTCCATCCATGCTGTAGTGAAGGATAGGAGCTCTTTCTTTCTTTCTGCTGCATAGAATTCCATGTTGTAAATGTACCATAGTTTTTGGATCCATTCAATTACTGATGGGCACCAAGATTGCTTCCAACACCTGGCTATTGTAAATTGTGCTGCTATGAACATTGGGATGAATAGGTTCTTTTGGATTGGTATTTCAGGGTTCTTAGGATATACTCCTAGAGGTGGAATTGCTGGGTCAAAAAGCAGATCTATTTTTAGTTTTCTGAGAAAATTTCATAGTGTTTTCCATAATGGTTGTACCACTCTGCACTCCTACCAACAGTGCACTAAGGTCCCCTTTTCTCCACAACCTCTCCAGCACTTGTTGTTTGTTGCTTTGTTTATGATGGCCATTCTGACTAGTGTGAAGTGGTATCTCATTGGGGTTTTAATTTTCATCTCTCTGATAGCTAGTGATACTGAACATCTTTTCATGTGTCTCTGGGTCCTCTGCATGTCTTCCTTGGAGAAGTGTCTGCTCAAGTCCTTTGCCCATTTTTTAATTGGATTGCTTGTCTTTTTAAAGTAGAGTTGCATAAATTCTTTATATATTTTGGAGATTAAACCCTTGTCTGAGGTATCATTGGCAAATATGTTTTCCCATACAGTTGGTTCTCTTTTTATTTTAATACTGTTTTATTTAGCCATGCTGAAGCTTTTTATTTTGGTGAGATCCCATTTGTTTACTCAATCCTTTATGTCCCTTACTCTAGGGGACATATTAGTAAAAATGTTGTTGTGTGAAATATCTGATATTTCACTGCCTATGTTCTCCTCTAGGACTTTAATGGTGTCACAGTTTATATTTAAATCTTTTATCCACCTTGAATTTATTTTTGTATATGGTATAAGTTGGTGCTCAAATTTCATTTTTTTGCATATAGCTGTCCAGTTCTCCCAACACCATTTGTTGAAGAGGCTATTTTTACTCCATTTTATGTTGCTGCTCCCTTTGTGGAATATTAATTAACTGTAGAGAGTTAGATTTATTTCTGAGCTCTCTGTTCTTTTCCATTGGTCCATGGGTCTGTTTTTATGCCAGTGCCAAGCTGTTTTGATGACAGTGGACTTGTAATACAGTTTGGTATAAGGTATTGTGATTCCTCCTACTTTGCTCTTCTTTCTAAAATTGCAGCAGCTGTTCGGGGTCGTTTATGGTTCCACATAAATTTTTGAAGTGTTTGCTTTATGTCTGTGAAATATGCCATTGGTACTTTAATAGGTGTTGCATTGAATGTGTAAATTGCTTTGGGTAGTATGGACATTTTGATGATGTTAATTCTTCCAATCCATGAACATGGTATATGTTTCCATTTGTTTGTGTCTTCCTTGATTTCTTTCTTCAGTGTTCTGTAGTTTTCTGTATACAGATCTTTTACCTCTTTGATTAGGTGTATTCCTAGGTATTTTATTTTTCTTTTTGCTATTTCAAATGGGATTTTTTTCTTGATTTCTGCTTCTGCTGTTTCATTGTTGGTGTACAGAAATGCCTTTGATTTCTGAATATTGACTTTGTATCCTGCTGTTTTGCCAGATTCATTTATTAGGTCGAACAGTTTTTTGGCACAGTCTGTAGGATTTTCTGTGTACACTATCATGTCATCTGCAAACAGTGTCAGTTTTGTTTCCTTCTTTCTTATTTGGATGTCCTTTATTTCCTTTTCTTGTCTGATCGCTATAGCTAAAACTTCCAATACTATGTTGAGTAGAAGTTCTGAAAGTGGACACCCTTGCTTTGTTCCTGATCTTAGTGGGAAATATTTTAATTTTTGCCCATTGAGTATGATGTTGGCTGTAGGCCTCTCATATATGGTCTTTATTATGTTGAGGAATGCTCCCTCTATTCCCACTTTGCTGAGTGTTTTTATCATAAATGGGTGCTATACCTTATCAAATGGTTTTTCTGCATCTATTGATATGATCATGTGATTTTTGTCTTTGCCTTTGTTTCTGTGATGTACTACATTTCCTGATTTATGAATATTGAACCATTCTTGCATCCCTGAGATGAATCATGCTTGGTCATGGTGTATAATCTTTTTAATTTATTGTTGGATGCAGTTTGCTAATGGTTTGTTGAGAATTTTAGCGTCTATGTTCATCAGCAATATTGGCCTGAAGTTTTCTTTCTTTGTTATGTCTTTATCTGGTTTGGGGATTAGGATGATGTTGGCTTCATAAAGAGAGTTTGGGAGGCTTTCATCATTTGGAGTTTTTTGAATAGTCTGTGAAAGATAAGGGTTAGCTCTTCCTTAAATGCTTTGTAGAAATCTCCTGTGAAACAGTCTCCTGTCCAGGGCTTTTGTGTGTCAGGAGTTTTTTGATTACTGCTTCAATTTCCTGTGCTGTTATTAGTCTGTTCAGGCTTTCTGCTTCTTCTTCATTGAGTTTTGGAAGATTATATTTTTCTAGAAATTTGTCCATTTCACCTAGGTTTTCAAATTTCTTGGCATTCAGATCTTCATAATAATTTCTTACAATCATTTGTATTTCTGTGGTGTCAGTTGTAATCTCTTCCCTTTCATTTCTGATTGTGTTTATTTGGGTCCTCTCTTTTTTTTTTCTTGATGTGCCTGCTTAAAGGTTTGTTGATTTTCTTTATCTTTTCAAAGAACCAGTTCCTGGATTCATTGAGCCTTAGAATCGTGCTTTTAGTCTCTATGTCATTGAATTCTGCTCTGATCTTGGTTATTTCCTTCCTTCTACTCTTTCTGGGCTTTGTTTGTTGTTGTTCCTTGAGTTCTTGTAGGCGTAGGGTTAGGTTGTTTGTTTGAAATATTTCTATCTTTTTTTAGTAGGCCTGTATCACTATGAACTTCACTTTCGGGACTGCCTGCACTATCCCATAAGTTTTGGGTTGTTGTGAGTTCATTTTCATTTGTTTGAAACTTTTTGATTTTTTCCCTAATTTCATTTTTTTTTAACAATTTTTTTTTCTAAGATTTTATTTATTTATTTTTAGAGAGGGAAGGGAGGGAGAGAGAGAGAGAGAGAGAGAGAGAGAGAGAGAGAGAGAGAGAGAGACATCAATGTGCGGTTGCTGGGAGTTAGGGCCTGCAACCCAGGAATGTACCCTGGCTGGGAATCGAACCTGGGACACTTTGGTTCCCAGCCCGCGCTCAATCCACTGAGCTACGCCAGCCAGGGCCCTAATTTCATTCTTGACCCATTCATTGTTTAATAGCATGCTATTCAATCTCCATGATTTTGAGTGTTTGGGTTTTTTTTTTTTTTCCCTTGGGGTTGGTTTCTAGTTTCAGTCCCTTGTGGTCAGAGAAAATGCTTTTTATGATTTTAATTTTTTGGAATTTGTTGAGGCTTGTTTTGTATCCTATCATGTGGTCTATCTTGAAAAATGCTCCATGTGCATTTGAAAAGAATGAGTATTTAGCTTCTTTGGCATGAAGGGCTCGATACATATCATTTAAGTCCATTTCATCTAAGGAATTGTTCAATGCCACAATATCTTTGTTAATATTTTGTTTGGAAGATCTGTCCATTTTTGACAGTGGGGTGTTAAAATTCCCCACTATAATTGTGTTGCTGTCGATATATTTCTTGAAGTCCTCTAAGATTTTCTTTATGTATTTGGGTGCTCCTATGTTGGGTGCATATATATTTGTAATGTTTATGTCTTCTTGGTGCATTCTTCCCTTGAGTATTATGAAGTGGCCTTCTAGGTCTCTCTTTATGGCTCTTTTTTTGAAGTTTATTTCGTCTGATGTAAGTATTGCTACACCAGCTTTTTTTCCTGCCTGTTTGTTTGGAAAATTTTTTCCAGCCCTTTACTTTCAGTCTGTATAGATCTTTTGTCCTGAGGTGGGTCTTTAGTGGGGAGCATATGTGTGGTTCATGCTTTCTTATCCATTCAGCTAGTCTATGTCTTTTGATTGGAGCATTTAATCTACTTACATTTAAGGTTATTATTGATAAGAACTTATTCATTGCCATTTTCATGCCTGTGTTCCTCTCTCTCTCTCTCTCTCTCTCTCTCTTTCCTTCCTTTCCTTAAAGCAGTCCCTTTAGCATCTCTTGCAGAGCTGGTTTGGTGGAGGTGTATTCTTTTAGACTTCTTTCATCTGAGAAGCTCCTCATTTGTCCTTCTATCTTGATTGACAGCCTTGCTGGGTAAAGTAGCCTTGGTTGGAGGCTCTGGCTCTCATTACTTGGAATATTTCTTGCCATTCTCTTCTGGCTTGAAGAATTTCCATTGAGAAGTCAGCCGCTAATCTTATCAGGGCTCCCTTGTATGCTACTTTCTTTTTTTCTCTTGCTGCTTTTAAGATTCTTTCTTCATCTTCATATATTGTCATTTTAATTATGATGTGCCTCGAAGTGGGCATCTTTGGGTTCCTCTTGATTGGAACTCTCTGTGCTTCCTGCATTTGTGTGACTTTTTCTCTCATCAAATTAGGGAAGTTTTCCATCATTACTTTCTCAAATAGGTTTTCTACCCCTTGCTCTTCTTCTTCTCCTTCTGGTGTCATTATTATACAGATATTATTATGTTTCATATTGTCTTGTATTTCTCTTAATCCCTTTTCATTCTTTCTGAGCCTTGTTTCCTTTTCTTGCTCTTTCTGGGTGTTTCTTTCTACTTTTTCCACTAGCTTGCTAGTCCTATCTTCTGCTTTATCGATCCTGCTTTTGATTTCTCCTATTGTGTTCTTCAGTTCAGAAATTGTATTCTTCATTTCCTCTTGGCCATTGTTGATAGTTTCTATTTCCTTTTTCATGTTGATATAGTTTGCAGTGAGTTCATTGTAGTTTCCCTCTAGTTTCTGGTAACTTACTTGAGCTCATTGACCTTCCTGATAACCACTGGTTTGAACTCAATCTCTGATAATTGAGTTGCCTCTATTTCATTTAGCACTCTTTCTGAGGCTTCTTCCTTTCCTTTCATTTGGGGATTGTTTCTTTATCTTCCCATTGTTCGTGAGACTCTTCTTGTTAGCCTCAACTTGTTAAATTGATCTGTTCTGGCTCCCTCGGTTTATGCTGTGAACTTCCATGGTAGAATGCCTGTGAGATTCAGTGGTGCAATCTCCTTGATCTCCTGAGCTCACTGATCTTGGGCTGTCATTTAAGTTGGCTCTGTGTTTGTCCTTGGGTTTTGATTGTTGTTGGGGCTTTCTTTGGTGGGTCCTTCCCACCAGCTGGTTAACTGAGGGTCACTCTGTCCACCACTTCTTCTATTTTTTTGTGCTGGTGAGGGCAGCTGTGTTAAATCTGGTTGTTCCTTGTGTACAAGATTTTGAGAATTCTCTCTTGCTCTTGTTCAGTTGTCTGTATTGGGTATTTTCTCCACTATTTAGTTATATTTCCAGATAGGTCCTGGATTGAAGGTTTGTGTGGTTTCCTCTCCCCGCTTCACCTTCTGTTGTTATCTGTTGGTGGTTCCTTTGTTGTTGAGTTTCCTCTTCCAGTGGGTATCCTGGTGTTCACTGCTTCCACCTACTCTTTTTTTGTGATCAGTTGGAGGGAGGAAGGCAAAATGGTTCAAAACAGCAAAAGAGTATTCTATGATATTTACAGTAGCAGCCTGCAGAGAAGAGATAGAAGATCCTTTGGCTGTGTATAGTGTTAACTGTGCTCTTCCACCCAACTACTCACTTATAAGAAAGGATGGAAAAAAGATAAGACTCTTGTTGGGGAGGGAAGGATTATGAGTTGGATCTAGAAAACAGTGAGATTGTGGGAGGTCAGATTCTGAGGTAAGATGAAAGTAAAGGATAGTAAATAGGTGTAGTGTGTGAGAAAATAGAGTTAACCACTACAGTAATAGAATTTAGGAAACTGTAAAGTGGGATAAGATCTGGGAGGGGTGTTGTGAAGTATTTACAATTGTATGGAACAGCTGTTATTTACAATAATATTACAGCAACAATCATGACAGAATCTATGTGATCTGAATAACAAGAATAGGGAGTATAGGATCTTGAGTAGTGTGCTAATGGAACATGAGTGAAGTGAAGGACAGTAAATTAGGAATACGCTATGGAAGAGATATCAGAACTAACTTGTCCAGTGATACACTATAACCAGCCAAGCAAAGCATACTATACAGAAAGAAGAGGGATACAAAAATACTATTAAAATAAAAGATGTAAGAATAATGAATAATAATACAAATATGCAATAACTTACAGGTTCTCTGTAATAGCAAAGTGAAATTTGTCTCAATGTCTCAGTTGATGGGATGCCCCTTCTTTGGGTTCAACATTGGTCTTTTCATAGTTCAGGGGTTTTTTTTGTTTGTTTGTTTTTTGTCTCACTTGTAGGTATTTAAAAAAAGCAGAAGGAAGAAAGAAGAAGTAAAATCAGAAAGAAAGGAAGAAGGAATAAAATCAGAAAGAAGGAAAGAGAAGAAAAAGGAATTGAAAGATAAAAAATGATAAAAATTAAAAATTATTTAAAATAAATAAAATAAAATAAAATAAAATAAAATAAAATAAAATGAAATAAAATAAAATAAAATAAATAAAATGCTCTGGGACTATCCCGGTCAGGGCTCATCACTGCATGACTTTCAACTCTCCCCAAAAGGCATCCACAGACTCTGCAGGTGCTCACAGCCCCTGTGTGTTTGCCACTTAGTCCTTATTCCCCTCTCTGCGACTTCAAGCAACCAGGTCTCTCCTGGTGCTGCTCAGACTTTGCCTGGCTGGAAATGGAGCAGTTGCCCCGGCTCTCTCCCAAGGACCATGTGGCAGATCCAGTGCACCTTGGGCCTGGGGCTATAGCTGCCCTGGTCCCTGCGCTGGTCCCTGGGTCCTTATTGTCCTGAAGTACTCTCCTTACCGTCTGGTTTTTCAGTGTCTGCTACAATTTTTGGTCTCTTATTTTCATATATGCTGGGGTACTATTGGCTGTTTGCTCTTTTCCGTCTGTAAATCAGCTAGGTTTTTCTCCCGGTATAGGGAAAAGTGGAATATCCTCCCCACTACCTCGACACCATCTTCCTCCCCAATGGATATTTTAAAATTCTAGTATCCCTTTACTTCTTTGCCACATTTCAAATCATTTATTGCTCCCCTGCCCTTACCACTCCTTACCAGTTTCTGCTACCTCCTGCCCTTTCACATCCTTCAGAGGAATTGGCCAGAGTTTCTGATAGCACAAAGCCTGCCTTTGTACACAGCAGTTTATAATGCCCACCTCTGGGCAGATGGATTACAATAAGGCATTTGCTCTGAACAAATCAGTCAGCAAAAGGACCCCTGTATTGGATTGAAGCCAGCTGTGCTGCTGGGAAGATGTCCTTGCACGTGGACAGAGAGCTGCTTCAGACTTATTTTTTTTCCAACCCCTTGGCGGGGATCCCTATTGTAGAACTTTACCTGGATAACTCTTCCTTGTGATACCTTTCCTGGAGTAAGTTTGTCAAAATCTTATTCATTATGTGAGATTCAATTCAAGTGTGAACTTCTCTCAGATACACTCCCAGCCTTATGGAGCCTGATGCAAGCATCTGCTTGCTTACTTAGTGGATCCATCATGCTCCATTAAAGCAGTTGACTCATTATATTGTAATGTTTGCATGTTTCACCTCAATCTGAACTCTAACCTGTAAGGGCAGAGATATACTTTTTCAACTTTGTAAATTCAGTAACATATACACAATGTGTCCTATAAATGCAATTGATATTTATGTGTTACATAAATAAATGAATAAATCCAGCAGCAAATGAAGACAAAATAATAATAATATCTATAAAAAACCTATAGTAATTGAAATGACATAATCAGATCCAAATTTAGGGCAACAGAAAAGTCTAGAGTTTGTGAAAATTAATAGATTTACCTAGGATAAAAAAGTTAATTTAGTCTAAATTAAACCTACAGCCAGTAGAAATTCACTTCACTTATGTTTACTTGGTATATGCTTAGATTTTATATACTCTACCAATCAATGGCTACTACTTTATAAAGAAAATAATGAGTTATATTTACCTGAGTTTGCCTTATTTTATAAATTCTTTAACATATACATTGAAACAATTTATTGAACAAGCCAAAGTAGGTCAATTTCTTCACCTGTTTCCAGTAAAAAGTTCCAAGTAAAATTTACTAACTCATCACCAAGTGTTCTTATCTAAAGATTCAACATTACACTCAGTCAAAAAAAGATATACAATGACATAGAAACTGAGATTTTAAAGATACTTAGCAATATTTTATGAATTTTTATTTTGAATTTAATTTCAGCAGCAATTGCTATGAATAAAACTATTTTTTAATTTTGAAAACATTAAATAATTAGGTTAAATCTATTTGAGCAACACTTATTGTATAAGACATTGTACCACACACCATGGGTGACAATAAAAAAAGTAAATAAGTTGTTAAGGCATTGTTCTTATTGAGGGAGGGAGAAATAGACAAAAATAGATCACTGATTTGAGGCACAGATTACTTGGTTTGGCTTTCTGTAACATGCCCTGACAAACCACAGCACCACTAGGTATAAAAACTATAGCAAATTCTTATATAAAAGGATGGTCATTAACTATTATGTTGGAACAGTTCATTGGATGCTTTCCATGTTTGAATTCTTGGTGAAAAAAGTTCTGAAAAAAGATTCATTACTAATGGAATCCCTCCACTAATGAACATTCTCATATCTAGCTTCCCCCCACCTCAACTGATGAAACAAAGTAACTTGGTCTCTGAATCTTTACCGCTGTTTGCATTCATAAATCAATCTGGTATGTGACCTCTCAGAAGGAATTCAGGCCTCAGAATCATTGCTGTGGCTCTTCACCTATATTGGCTCTTCTCTTTGTACTTATGCTGGGATGTGTGCATGATATCTTTTCAATGTGAAATGCTTCTTTCACTCTCACAGCCTCTTTTCTACTTCTCCTTTACTTCTACCTCTCAGGTCAGAGTTCCTAACCTCCTGAGCTGAGGAACTACAGTGAATTCTCCTCCTCTGAAATTTCCACTATTTGAGTTGCACTTACACAGAGAATTGTAGTGAAACACAGATGTGAAAGTGAAGGATTTAGAGGAGTTTTAAGGATTCCTCTTTTCTATCCTGCTCTCTCAAGAAAGCATCCCACTTGTCTGCTCTCAAAATTTCAGTCTTCCCCCTCTTGGTAGAAGTACCATTTACCAAAACTATATGCTTTCTTTTTAACTGTGAATGAAGGAAAATGGAGAAAGGAAGAGAAGAAGAGCTAGGACATCTATTTATGTCACATATATAGAGGAAATTAAGTTTTAGAGAGGAAATTTTCTTGGACAATAAATAATGGGAAATTTTCACAGAAAATTCTTTGTCTCATCTGCTATTTAAAGAAAATGTCATTGTCATTATACTTAGGTAATTGACTTGTGTTTTCAATGGGAAAATATTGTCACTTTATTTATAATTAGGTTATTTTCAAGTTTTTTTTTAAATAATAAGAGTAAAAGTAATTCAAAGTTTAGGAATGAAGTAAAAATTTCCAACAGAAATAATAACCTTTTGCTTAAATTATTTTTTACCGCCTATCTTGTTTTAGTGTTCTTTCCTTTGTTTTTAAGTTCTCTGTTGAAGAATAGGCATAACTCATTGACTAGTGACAAGGAGACATAATACATGCTATTGAAGAACTAAGAAGTGGATGTAAAGATATTGTAAGTGCAGAAATGATGATTTCAAGAAATTAATTGTGTGAAGAAAGAGGCAGTTCTCTTGCTGAAGAGACTGGGAAACAAGAAAGAGGAGTAATTTTGCAGGAAAACAGGGCTTGAAAAGCCTCCAGATCTCCCATAAGAAGCATTTCAGAATGTGCTGAAAATACAGGTCCGAGTACTGTGGAACAAGATGCCTTAGAGACAATGTTTTTATAGTCTTTTGCATAGAAGTGAAAGTTGAAATAATGGCAAGTGCTTGGAATCACCAAACTCAAGTATTTAAGGAGACAGAATAGTTGATTCTATTCTGCAAAATTAGGCAGAATGACAGAACAAGATTTTAGAGTTAGGAAGAACATCAAGAGAGTGCATATTTGCAGAAGGCAAGTGAGAGGAGTCACTGAAAGGCAACCATGTCAAATGATGTTGATAAAAATTCAGAAAACTAGGGCATTAGATTTGTAGGAGACCATTCTGTGTGGCGTGGGCCCAGCTTCCACTCATAGATGCACAGGATCCATGCCATGGATAGGTCCTCCTGTGGGGAATCAGGCCTGCAATGTGCCTAGGCCACTTTGAGTCTTGCTCTTGCTAAAACTCCCTCACCCTGAATTGAGGACATTTACTGCAAAGCAACTTCCTAAAATCCATGCTAAACTTTCCAAGGATGAGTGTAATGGGTTCAGCTATTTTTGCCTTTTCATTTGCAAATATCCTTCCTCTGTGATGTGATTAGCCACATCAGCTCCTTTGTTCTCTGTAGAAGGTAACCACCTAACGCTGACCCATGCATAGTAAATAAGGACTATCATGTAATGTGCCAAGAAACCCAAAAAAGGCCAGTCACAGCAAGGGCTACGGCTTTTACTCCCCCTGAGAGAAAAGCCTTGCTCGCCCTTTTCCTCCACCAGACTCGGTAGTCCATGTGAATGTCTCGTGTCTCATCGACAATGTGGTGGACACCATGAGCCAGTGTCCGCATCAATATTGAGAAGGAATCATGGAATAGAAAGCATTAGCAAAAGAAAAAGTTGGAATACTTGAAGATTGATGAAAAAGACTTGGATAGAGTAAATATATACAAATATGTACGACAGACACGGAAGATCATTGTTGAAGTATTCCAGAGAATTGCATGGCATAAATCATCACAAATAGAGAGACTTGTCTTAAAATGAGTGGTCTTTTATTTCTCTGTTTTGGAGAAAAAAAACAGCAAAAATAATGGTGATTATGCACCATGAGGATTTGAGTAATAAAGAAAAGGTGTTAAGGTTAATTCACATCTACATTTTCAATGTAGTAGGACTTAAAGGTATCTATTCAGATATATAAAGTTTGACCAACTGGAACTGGAGAAAATGAAAAAATAAAGAATAAAATACATTGAGGGGTTAGAGAATATGATGGAGTAAATGGAAGTTTCATAAGGATAAAATAATTCTATGGAAGAAACTCTTCCAAAAAAGAAATTACAAAGATATTGATTGGAGAGCAGGAGGTTAGCATCAGAGATATTAGAAATTAGTAGTGTCAGTCTAAGGGTTTTTTTCTGTGGAAAGTGAGGGTAGGATGGAGGTAAAGGTTATTGGATGAAAAGGTGCACATTAGCATTCAGATGTGTCTTTCATATATATTTTGAAGCCTTCACAGATGATGAAAGTAATTGGAATGGAAAAGAATCTGAGATCAGAATTCATCATAATTTAAGTGTCACCATAATTAAAATACACAAAATAGAAACCCCTGCTGGGAGTCTTTAACCCTTGCCAGGAACCATTCATCTTAATGAAAGTCCAAAATTTCTTTCTTTACAAAGCATCCACAAAAGCAGGATAAAAGGGAAGTTTCTACAACTCAGTATGTATATATTTTTTTCCAGCAAGGCTTTCCAATATGTTGGCTTTTAAATGCTCTTAATAGGCACACTGATTTGGTTAATGTCCTAATAATAAGGAGCCTGTGCGGGCATGGCCCAGTATCATGAAGGAAATGGCCCAACCACTGTGAACCAATAAGATAAATACATAAGCAGAGCCAGGAACATACCCTTTGGAGGATGAGTTGAAAAATGGGCAATGTAAGGGAGAAAGCAAATGACATGCATGATTAGGAGTCATGCAGAGAGGTGGAACTACTTGTGTACTAGTGTAACATTGAGTTTTTTGACATGGCATTCCAACATGACATAGTAAATTGAATTTTGGTTATTTGCATTCAACTTTATGTCTTTATAGAGACTCACCTCCAGTATTCAGGACTCATGTATGCCGTGTGACTATTCACAATAATTTTTAGCTTTTACTAGTCAATTTTTCATGTGGACAGTGAATGAGTGACCAGAAAATTGGCAGGAGAGCTGCCCAAAGATTTTGAACCAAGAGTTTTTGGTAGTTCAGTTTGTTCATTAGATTGCACATGTGCGTGAAATCATATGGTATTTGTCTTTCTTTGACTGGCTTACCTCACTTAGCATACTGAACTAACAAGCAAAATACAGACAGACATATAGAAAGCAGGCCAATAGCTCTGGAGAAAGTTCAGGGGCAGTTATGGGGTAGAGGTATTGAGCAAAAATGAAGAAGATCTCATGGACACAGATAACAGTATGATACTTGTGAGGGGGGAGTGGAAGTGAGAGAGGGTATAAGGGGGATAAAAAAGTAAAGGAAAATACAATAAAAATGCATTAAAATATAATAAATAAATAAGTACATACATATGTTATTGATAAATGACAGTGAGTCACTAACAAGGAGGAGGGAGCAATGAGAATGTGTCATGTGGAGGGAATGAGAGTGAAAGTCAAAGGTGTTTTTGGAGGGAGAATAAGGACATTCAAGGAGCTTTAGGGATAGGACATGAGGTATCCATGCTATAGCAGAAAAAAAGTTGCTTCCATTTGAAAAGCAGTGATCTTAATCAACAAAACAAACAGGCAAGCAAAATATAACTAGAGATATTGAAATTAAGAACAAACTGACTGTAACCAGAGGGGAGGTGGGAAGGTATAATGTGGGGAAGGGGAAAGGGTTTTCAGGGACAACTATAAAGGATACATGGACAAAACCAAGGGGGAGTAGGATCAGAGGAGGGAGGTAGGGATGGCTAGGGTTGGGGGGAGTGGTGAGGAGAAAATGCAGACAATTGTACTTGAACAACAATAAAAAAAGAGAGAGAGAAAAAGAAACATCTTGTTTCAGTTAAATCATGGCAGTGGCCAAGGTGAAACTTAAAAATATGGAAAACTTAATTGACTATAGAAGATTTTAGGAGGCTGAGAAGCTGATGTTCAGATCTGATTTCAAAGGGAGGCTAGGACTTTCAATACAGACCTTATAAAACAGGGATGAGAGGTGTTGTTGGTGTCAGCTCCTGGCAGAAAGGTGAGTGATAACTTTTTCTGCCAAGGTACAAAAATATTTACTCAGTGCTCTAGCCCTTTACAGGGCAGTGGTTCCCCAGACCCTTCTGGGTACCATTTACTAAATGCCTCTGAAATGTACCTTATATCTAAAGTTTCTCTCCTTTATCAACACTGAAAAATTAATTGTTCTCTGTTTCTATGGAATTTGGTGTTTACCCTCTTACATACTGAATTAAAGTTGTACTACTTTTTTGAGTTCAAGGTTTACATCTTAGTCCTGCAAGCACAAAATTATCTGAGGGACTATATCAGTAAACGACAAAGAGTTTACTATAGTATTTGGTCCTAGATCCAGGCAATGATAAAATAATTATGGTGATGACAGAGATACTAATAACAGGAGAACAGTAACTTATCTACTAATTGTTAGCATACATATTCATCACAAATTCCTATAGATTGACATTGTTTATTTCCTTTATCATTCAATCAGGTCATTGGTATTCTAACTAGGCTTAAGGAAAGTGGGTTTTCCAAGAAATCTGGAATGAAGACTGAGATTAAGAGGTAATGAATCAGTCTGGGCTGGTTTCCTAAAGAGAGAAGGTGTTAACTTTGGGGCCATGGGTAAGTCATGGCTGGTACAATCCAAGACATCTATGTAATACACATTTGTCATAGATCCTAAGGTGATTTAAGCATTTAAATCATCTTGAAATGAGTAATTTCACAGAACATTTAAGAGTACTATTTATTGTATGGCTGGAAAAAAAATTAGCAAGTGAAATAGAGATGTGGATCATAATTTAAATAAGAGGATAGGGCCACCAAGTAGAGATTCTAATAAGAGAAGATGTCAAGGGCTTCCCATAACTAAATGGACAAGTCACAGAGTCAGATTCAACCAACATTTACTGAGGGCCTACCATGTGGTAGCCACATCTTATTATGGTAACAATTCTGACTATTGCTGTCCCCACAAAGGATGCATGTTTTGCAACATTTCAAAACTGTGATTCAGGTTCATTGACTTCAAGCTTTGTATTTTTCTTCCTCTGTATGGCTATTATTCAAGATGGCAGGGTTTTTTTGTTTGTTTTTCAGTAGAAAACCAACTGATTCTCATAGCACAATAACTTCTATTAAAAGGGCTATTTCCAGCCTCATTCTCCCTCATTCCAAAGTGATAAAATAGCTGAAACAAATAAGTAAGATAATTTGGGCAAAGAGAGAAAGTAGAAAATTCAACCAGAATCATGAATAAGATTGATCAGTTTCTTTTTTTTTTTGAAGTGGAAGGGTTTTGAGCTTATTAGCATTTGAAGAAAGAAGGAAGGAAGAATAAAGAGTTTAATATCTTATACATGCCCCCTTGTTATATTTATATTTCCTTATTTGAGTTATCACTTAGAATATGATAAAAATTGTCTTTTTTTCCAAACTTATCTTTAGTATCTCTTACTGTTCCTGGTACACAGTGGAACCTCAGTAAATATTTGTTAAGTGAATGAAAGAATAAATGAATGGTTAAGTGAATAATCATGAAAACAATCACTCCATAAAATTGTAGGGATTAGCTCATAATTATTTCATAAAGGTTTGCTCCCACTGACAAAATAAAGTGCATGAACATTCTCCACACAACTGGATTCATAAATAACCACTGCTTTGTACCTTCCTCTTTCTTAAATACGTTGTCATAATGGAGTTAATCCCCCCCTCAGACTTTTCACTATTAGCTTTTAGCACAAATTGAAATGTATTCAAAACTTTTCTCTCTCTGGTTTTTATTTTACCTAATGAAGAGATATCTCCTATGCAGTGTTGTTTTCAAGTGTAGACATTAGGGTAAACCAAAAAAAATTACCAATACTCAAACATATTTGCAACAAAATGACTATTTTCCATATTTAATAATATGTTTTATATCTTTTAGCTCTCCAGCAGACTGCCATAGCTAGCCATTCAAAAACAATTGAATATATTTAAATGCATGGCCAGGTTCCTGATCTTTGACAGCTGCCTTTCCCCACAACATTCAGATAGATTCTCTAACACTTACAAATATTATGTAACAAAAAACTTTCAGTAGAGTTTATGAACAATTTTATTAATTTACAATGTGCTTTCCTTTCTAAAGCTTTATATTGACAGAGGCAAGAATGCCTTATATTCTCTTTTATTCCTTCCAAGTTAGGTAGAATATTCTAATCTAACATTAAGCCTGCAATTTATTTAGAAATTATTTTAAATTTTACATATATGCAATAATTTTTAATATGGCAATATCTAGAAATATATATAGTCCTTGGAAGTTTTAACAAAATATTTAAATCACCTTAATTCACACTTAACTCAATAAATAAAATATTCTTCACTGAAGTACAATAGATGTTTAATATATTTTTAAACTTAAGTTAGGAAAATAGAGTTATTAAAGCTCATTAAGGCTTATTTAGAGCTATAACAGATCTTCAAAGAAAAGTAGAATTTACTAATGAAGACAAAAAGAAAATGAATTTATAGTATTTCCCCCAAAGAAAGCAAGAATAGATGAAGTTTAACATCCCATCTTTCTTAGCTATTGTTTTATTTTGCTTTTTCCATTTCTTTCCCAAATATTAATATGCAAATGATAACATAAATAATAAACTGTTTCCTAATTTTGGATAGCCAGACTTGTCTTTAAATTTCACAAATTAGAAAAGTGTGTATATTCACTATTGTACAAGTTGTTTTGTGAAATAACTCTAAAAATCATAGTTTATATTCTACATTAATGTGCAGTTGTGTGGTCTTTTGAGAAAGACTTCAGCAGCTCATAATGTGGTTGTTATTAAGAAATCAGAATTTTTCCATGATTAGTGAAAGGACATGTTTATAAAATCTGTACTACACACATTGCCTGGTGTGTGAAGTAGAGAAACATGACTTCTTAAAAGTGGTCTCCTTCTCTTTCCAAATATCTGAGAGAGACTATGATTATTTCATATGACTTTTTAGGCTGAGGTATTGATGTAAAATTGTAGAATAGTGTCAATGAAATTTTCATTATTGCTTCTTAGAATTCTATAGTGGGATTTAATCCAGTAATGCTATTAATTAGTATACTTTAGAATAATATAGATGTTGTTTTACAACACAAATATCAATTCTTTCTCTTCAGTAGTTCCTTGTGAAAAAACTTCACAAATTTTTACATATATTTGAGGCCACAATTAGTTATTCTGTTTTTGAGACTCTACTATTCTCTGATGGTAATGGAGCTTCCATTAGTACCCTCTGAAATGTTTATATTAAACTTGTTAAAAGCCCTCAGTATTAGGAAGATTTTGTGAAACTTGGCAATTTTTGTGATTTTTGTAGTAAATGACTAACCACAAATTGTTTAAGAATTCCTTATTTTTATTTAAGCTCTCCAGTCTCTAGCCTCTAATTTGGGGGGAAGAAAAAATGCATTAGTACATGAGCCAAGGTATGTTCTGGCTTGGGTTGCAAAATTGTATGAGGAAGAATCCAAAGCAAACCAGAAAACTTTCACTTCATTACAACTGCATTAGTGTAAGAAGTCTCCTCTCCTCTAGTAGTTGTTTTATGAGGTGATAATGAGGGGAAAATGCCCCGGCCTAGACAATAACACATATTTTAAAGTGGGTTTAGAACAGATTATTTCAATTTACCTAATTCAACAATACAAGATGTTTAAGTGACATTTTCTGGTTAAAAAATTAACTTTTTACACTAAAAAAGTGAAGTACCAAAGCATACTAATGGATTTAATTAAT
This sequence comes from Phyllostomus hastatus, assembly GCF_019186645.2. Lineage (NCBI taxonomy): Eukaryota > Metazoa > Chordata > Mammalia > Chiroptera > Phyllostomidae > Phyllostomus > Phyllostomus hastatus. The sequence goes on along the minus strand of NW_025333932.1, from coordinate 5,690,807 downwards.
TAAAAGTTGTATTTTTCAAAAAATGAAAAGAAACCTGAAATCCTTCCTTAAACCCACAGTATTGCTGTCTTCTAGACTTTCAGTATGTCATTTGGCATTCTTAACAACAGGAGACCAATAGTTCTGAATTCATTTTTGATAATCCAAATCCTTCAAATTATGTTCAATATTGTCCTTAGTGTTAGCATAAGTAGCTAGATATTAATAAAGGAAGGGAGACGCAAAGTGGCAGAAAAGATTGTTACAGGTCATTAGCTAGGATTACTGAGGAAGAAATAAAAACAAATAAAGGAGAAATTACTTTGCTGAGTGCCTGTGCAATAGGAGTTAAAATGGCAACCATAAGAGGGAAGCGTGTAACCTGGAAAAGAAGCAGACTGGATAAGGGACACAGAACCCTGGAATATCTAGGAAGCAGATTAGGTCGGGGAGGGCACAATACCAGACAAAAAAGGATTGGGGAATTGATTGGTTAGTTCAAAAGAGTACCTGGTCCACCCCAAGCCCAAGAAAATATAATCCAAACTTCACAAAGGCAAGCGTTCTCTCTCTCTCTCCCTTTCTCCTTCCCCCGCTCCCTGTCTCTCAATAACACTCACCTGCCCACTTCTTTCATGCATTCTCTCTTCATAGCAGCCATGCAGGCCTAGCAGATGCATGGGTTCCAAGCCCAAGCTTGGATACAATGATGCCATACCACCCAAAGCACAGCCGGAAATAGAGAGTGCTACCTTGACAGTAACAAAGGCTGAACTGGACTAAGCTTCGACATGAACTGACCAGTGGCACAGAATTTCTGAACCTTGGCCTTTTCTCTGGTCTTGATGAAGACAAGGTTGGACTTCTTGCACAAAAGGACAAAGCTAAACACAAGAAAGTTCTTTGTGTTTCATCCAGATTCAGTGAATCTTACCACCATACCTCATCCTCCCACATGTGCTCCCTGAAATGCTTTTCTTTCAGCACCACAAAGATCCCATTTCCATTGGCAACATTAGTTCTTTAAAGTGTGCTGATATAAGGTCATCCCCAGAGGAAAAATATATTGTCATTGTTGAGGAGGCTATTGAACATGAAACACGAATAATATTAAATAAGCTGCTTAAATAGTAAAAGGTAAATTATACTTTGCATTAAAGTAGTGTGTACATTGTATCAATGTTTTTATTGTAGAAATTAACAGCACAGTACCATGCCTTGGAGAAACTAATCCCTACAACAATAAATTGTGTATACTGTCCTGCCACTCCTCTTTTCTCCAAATACTTACCAGGCATTATTTTTCATTAAAATTTACAAAATTTGGAGGCATATCATGGTGATATTAATAATGATAATAGTAATAATTCTGATATATTTGATTGGGTATAATAATCTAATAATGATAATAACAATAACACATCTATGTTTAGTTTTAAAATTTAGTGGCATTTGCATATTCATCATCTCATCTGTAAGAAAACTGAGGCTTGGTAAGTTTATTCAATCATCCAAAGTCGCACATCTAGAAAGTAAAGGAATTGAGAAAGGAATCCCCCCAAAAGAATATAACTGAAAGATAAATCATAAAATTTTCAAAAACCTAATATTTTTATTTCACTTACATGCTGCAAAGAAGATGATTTCTTACATTGTATAGTGAACAGAGGTACTGGGCAGTATTTAAAGAATGAATAAATCAAGTAATTGGTTAATTAAACCACCTACTTATTACAGCCTAATTTGGTTGAGTTTCCAGGAATCTGAGTTACTTGTATGTATAAAAGTGCAGGAAGCTCTGGAGATAATAATATTACATGTGATTCAAACAACAAAAATTTTGTCTATAAAAACATTTCTTTCATTGATTCAAATAGGCATAACATTGTTTGGAAATAGAAAAATATTTGAGTACACAAAACATTTTTGGCTCCAACCCACAACACTTGAATGGAAATAATCTCCTTTTAGAAAATGCAAAATATGCTCAAAACCACAAAGAATATTTTAAATCCATAAAAATAAAACACAATACTCCAACTTAAATAATTATATGAACTGTGATCTTAAAAATACTGTTTTACATTCATAATAATTTAAAATTATTTGAGGAAGATAAGAAAATTAAAAGACCATGTATTCCATTTAATTGGTTGGTACTTTAATATATTAATATTTTATGAATTAAATATTATCACATATATAATTTATGTTTAAAATAAGGAAATATCTTTTTAAATAGGAAAAAAAGCTGGTGCCACTGTAAAGTGAACTCATTGATGGTGGTGACAAATGAAGGTGAAAAGCTGGCATTTAACTGCCAATTTTTCCCATGGATGGATCATTCAGGCTCCACTTGCATTCTGAAATGTACACACTTAGATTTAATGTTGAATGAAGCCTGAAAGTAGGGTTTTATGAAAGAGGAAGGATAAGTGCTAATTAACTTGACCTGATCTGATGTTCTTCATTAGTACTAAATGTTACAGAATTTTCACTGCCTACAGATCAAAATGCAAATTTTCCTACTCTATCTTTGCATATTTAGTAGCATATGGAATCTTCTTGGGCAGCCAGAAATTTCCTCATCTACTTTATTCTGAAGCAGAGGTGTTGCTCCTAAATTAATACCTTGAACTGATTCTATTTAGGGTGTAATCTGCCCTAACTGCTATTGAGATACTGAATTTTATAAAATAGCTGTTCAGTACTACTTGTGAGTTAATGAGAATCATCACATGGAATGAAAAAGGTATAAATTTTTTTTAAAAAAACAGCTTATTTTGAAAGCCAATTTCTTAATTAATGGTGTTTCAGAATTTTCCTACAGTTTCTTGAAATACTTCAAGAAAATTAAAAATAATTAAACACAAAAGATACTACCATTTTACTACCAAAATTAAGGTATGATATTCTGAAGAGAAATCTGCTATGTTTATTGCTTACAAATAAATGTTAAGGTCTTTTAACATGTTCCTTTAATCTAAAATAAGTACCATCAGTGAAAGTATTAAACTCTTGAATAGACTACATTAATGTAATACACAGGTTAATGATGATAAATTTCTGACAACTTTTATAACAGATGCTTTCATACAGGGTTTATCATAGGACAACTTTGGTGTACTTCTATGGAACCAAATCTGACACCTTAAAATGCACAGGAAAATGCCAAGGAATGTGGGAGCAGATTCCTACGAAAATAATGTTAATGGAATGACAGTGATGACTTATTAACAAATGTCTATGACCTTTTCTATACCAGAAGCTACAGAGAGCTATTCAGATATTGTAATTCCTGTTAGGATGATAGAGAATTCTTTAATGTCCCAGCAACAAATTCAGAAATGTGGGGATTTTATATCACAACTGAATGCTTGAGAGAATATCTACTATGTGAAAATCTCTGAGAATTGGACCTGTTAGTATATTTTTACCCCTCTGTATCTAAACACTCTAGACTATATATTGTGTCAGTAAAAGGTAGAGTGATATTGAGTTAATGGTGTAATCAGGACAAGATAACTCTTGATCCTAGAGTAGTTGAAAATCAGTTATATCTGATGAGAGCACATTCCAGAAAACAATTTTCGAAATTTTTCTCTTCTAACTTTTGTAGACCATCACATTTTCTTCTAGATTAAAATGATAATGTATTTGATCTTATAAAGAATTGTCATGAATATTCATTTTGCTACTACTTGGAAAAATTCTCCTTTGCCATTTCATCTAGGCCAAATACAGATTTCTTCAGTAAGAACTGATCCTGATTCAGAGAAGAAGTATCTGAAGACTTCCCATAATCATTATGGTTTTAAAGTGATGCAGACACCGGCCCGCAGTGTCAGCATCATTATGGATGAAATGAGACATTCACACAGACTAGGAAAAGGGACAGCATGACTTTTCTCTCAAAGGGAGCAAAAGCCACAGCCTCCGCCATCCCAGGCCTTTTTTGGGTTTCTCCACCCATTGCATGATGGTCCTCATTTACTATGCACAGATTCGCTTTAGGTGGTTACCTTTTACATAATGCAAAGGAGCCAATGCTGCTAATCACATCACAGAAGAGGGATATTTGCAAATGAAAAGGCAAAAGTAGTTGGACTGGCTACACTCATCCTTGGAAGGTTTAGCATGGTTTTTAGGAAGTTGCTTTGCAGTAAATGTCCTCAATTGAGGGTGAGGGAGTTTTAGCAAAAAGCAAGACTCATAGCGGCCTAGGTACATTGTAGGCTTGATTCCCCACAGGAGAACCTATTCGTGGGTGTGGGTCCTATGCATCTCCAAGTGGGAGGTGGGCCCACGCCACGTAAAACAGTCTACTACCAATGTAGATGTTACAGAGTCTACATGACTAAGTATGAGAATAACTGAACATATTAGACAGTGACTGGGGGTCACGCTTACATAGTTTACTTAAGAGGTTAGTGTCGTCTGTTGGAATCTGTTTTATTTCATGTGACAAAAGATATAAGATATCAGGTATATGTTAAAGTTCTGTGCTATAACTACAAATATAAAATAAATAATTTAAAAATACTAATTATCTAGATTAAAGTTCGTTCTGAATAACACACATATTAGAAACATTGGCAATTGATTATTAGCAATCCATAATCATCTGTCAATATTAGCAAAATATTGATTTTATAGGGAAAGGAAATCTTAGAAGTTTTCTGCTTTTTATAGTTGATAAATTTTTTAAAAATTAAATATTATATTGTTCATGCTGTTTCAGTCTTCCCAATTTTCCCCCATTGTCTTCTTCAAGCCAGCCTCCCTCCCCACTCCCACAGTCAATCCCAACACCATTGTCCATCCCCACAGCAAAAAACATATATACACATATGTTGTTTGACTAATCCTTTCACCTTCTTTCAACCAATCCCCACCTTCCCCACCCCTCTTATAGCTCTTATTTTTGTTTAAAATGACAGTCCCTATTTTAATTGTAAATGTATACTGGTTATTGTGGAAATTAATATCAATACCTAAAATGATGTCATACTCTCTAAAATATACATATTTTACATTTTATAAAATATGTCTATTCTTCAACCCACTGTTTTAAAGAGTATTCTACTGTGTTTTTCTAATACAAATTAAAATTCATTAGAAAATATCCTCTATAATTTATTTTCATGTAAGGTATAAATAAGATCAGGATCTGGTTTTATTTTTTTCTTATTAATTACTAGAATACTACTTGCAAATACAGGTGTACATGTAAATGTAAGTCCTACACTTTTTCAAAGCCTTGTTCATGCCAACTTTAAATCTCTTAACCCTATAGTAAGTATTTAGGTATTTGGGGTCTGTTTCTAGATTTCTATTCTGTTCCTCTATTTACCATGTGTTTCTGATCCAGATGTTTTTTCTCTCTGAAGTGACTGCCTCTCCAAAAGATAATCAATTCCTAGAGATGGTAAGTAACTCTCCTGGGAGTATAACTTTCCCATGCAAATCACACAATCCAGAGCCCAGTGCCCCACCTAATATATTGGGCTCTATACTTTGAACTCTTTCCCAGCCCTAATCACATTAGAACCAGGCACTGGACAACTAGACAAAACTTGCACCCAAAAATCTGCTAAAATTATTTAAAATAGCTAATCATAAGCCTTATCACCACTTCATTTCCCCAGAAACCACAATCAAGTCTCGGGCCCACCTTTTCCCCTCATCCTGCCTCCTGGGATGCCTCTTTCTCTTGGAAACTGCAAAGTATATGCTGTCTTTTTAATGCCAGCCATCTCCTGATCTGTTGGCCTCAATGTTCCTGAATAATAAAATTTTAATTTTAAAGATTTTATTTATTTATTTTTTTAGAGAGGGAAGGGAGGAAGAGAGAGAGAAAGAGAGAGAAACATCAATGTGCGGTTGCTGGGGGTCATGGCCTGCAACCCAGGCATGAACCCTGACTGGGAATCAAACCTGCGACACTTTGGTTCGCAGCCTGCGCTCAGTCCACTGAGCTACGCCAGTCGGGGATAAAATTTTAATTTTAAAACAATTCCATTGATCTGTTATTCTAATCCTATTCTTACAGGTACTCTTTTGCATGTGGTTCTATAATATTCTCAAATATTTTTTGACGCAAAGGCATGCTCACTATTTTTTGAATCTGATTTTAGTATGGTTGGCTGAACTAGGATTTGAGTAAGTTGATATGAGCATGCTCTAAGAAAGACTCTTTAAATACATCTTAGCAAGAACAATAAAGGAAAATGTTACATTTAACTTTTAGAATAATCCATAGAAGTAGAAATCAGAATGGAGAAAAAATAAAGATAAAATTAAATATTAGGAGAATGGAATTTTGGTCCTGAATCTGCTAAGTAACTTTATTACCTTAGAAACATCACTAAACTTTCTTAGCCTCTTGAGTGTCATCCTACAGAGAATGAGATACTCTCCAAGTTAAAATTCCTGTATCTATCATTCTAGTGCTCTAATTCTACAGTCTGTCTATTGCACTTCTTATTTTTGGCAGCATCTGGCTCAGAGAAGACACCACAAACAAGTTTGTGGAATCAAATTGCTGGCCCCAGCCAACCCATCACACTCTCATGATCACACTGTTTTCATTCCCCTTTGTTTTCAATGCGTGCTTTCTCAGCATCCTTTCACCCCCATTAAGATCATCTGTGTTTCCTCCTGTTCTTCTGTATTGCAGATAAATCATCTCCCTTCCACCCAAGATGTTCTTTATTTGTAAACTTTAATATTCAAGAATATGTATCTTTATAATAGTAATTCCTTTTGATCATTATAATGTAGACTTAATAATGACATAGCTAAAAACTGGTTTCATGGTATTCTGACTCAGGCATAAAATTGTTTAGTCAAGTAAAATAATGTCATAGACTCCATGTAAGGCAACTGAAAATACCAACAGTGAAATATATCTAAACATCTATGATTATCCAAAAGAGTGATCAGCTTTTTACACATTACAAAATACTCAAAATACCTGCTTTCATGCAAAGCCACAAGAAAACATGAGAATTTTATCATTGTTGACAATTTGTTCTACTTGATGACTCTTGTGACAAATTTGACTACAAACAATATCTGTCATGCCTATCAGTAATAGTTTTGTTTTAAATTATTGCTGAAATTAATACTTTAAAATTCATCTTTGGTAAAGAAAGGAGAATACTCAAGATTACTCTCTTCATTGAATAATTAATATTTTTCAAACCATTGGAGTTTTAAGGGATATATGTATATATACACATATGTGCATATATATATATATATGTGTGTGTGTGTGTGTGTGTGTGTGTGTGTGTGTGTGTGTATGTATCAAGCACAACTCTAGCTTTTGCCCTAAATCTTTAAAGGATGGGATTCTTCTTATTATATGGTTTGTTTGTATTTTTATCTAAGTGATAATTACTCAGAATCTATAGCACAACTTAAAAAGTTCAGACTCCCACAGAATTTAAAATACTATGTAGCTGAAACACTGAGGGAACACATTAGAAACATATTTTCTATAGACATTCATGTCTTAAAAAAGCTTTGCTTTAGTATTAAAACTCAGTAAGATAAAATATGTAGTATATATAGTTTGCTTTCACAGTATTTTTCATAGTCCACTCCAGCTGCTATTTCAAATGCCATAGATCAGACATCTTATAAATAAAAGAGATGTATTTCTCAATGTTCTGGAAGCTGGGAAGTCTAAGATCAAGGCTGTGGCAAATTCAGTGTCTGGTGAGAGACTGCTTCCTGGTTTGTAGTGGGGTTTCTTATCACTGTGTCCTTATTGGGGAGGAGGGAAAAGGGGCTCTCTTGGGTTGCTTTTATAAGTACATTGGTCTACAAGTGACAGAATGATCTCCCAAAGGCCTCATCTTTAAATATCATCACATGGGGGATTAGGTTTGTACATATGAATTTTGGGGGGACAAAACATTCAGTCTATAGCAATGTTGTCATTGATAGTAAAAAAAATGAACAGGCAGAGCTTGTATATGAAGTAACAATACTATTAAAATCATTAGTTTCTTATACCTATGAACAGCAATATTCTTGCATTACTAAACTATGGTGGAAAAATTCATTAAGACTTGATCTGGGATATGAGGAGGCAGCATACAGTATTGGAGTGCTTCAGAATACTGAAAGTGGTATATATTTGATTTTATAGAAGTTAAGAAACTATGGTTCTGCATGGGCACAATAACCACTGTATATGCTATAATATTTGACAGCATCACAAAAGCTACCTTAAAGATATCAAATAATACTACTACAGATTAAGCACCAGCCTACATTTATGAACTGCTGAGATCTGGGAATTAGCTGTACTTTTCGTATTATCCTTAGTAAAAGTAATCCCTTTCAATCTTCTGAGATGCTAGTTACTTACTGCTCATTTTTTGTAATGTTTATATATATTACAGAGATTAATAATTACCACTCAGTTGATGCATATTGTATATTTTCAATATTTTTAGTAACTAAAATTTTACTTCAATGTTATTTTATGTAATCATCTGTTGGATGATTTCTTAGTCTGCTATTCAAATAATGATATACATTTTGAAATCTATAGTAATTGGTACCATTTATAAGACAACACTATGAGTTGAAAGTATGGTTATCTCCATTTTACAGGGAACTGCAGCTTCAAACCCTTTATTCTGGTGGACAGTGTCAGGCACTGCATAGATTCCCCATTCTTGGGAATTCTATCAGCAGGCACCCCTCAAGTATGAGTCCCTTAAGGACTTTTCGTCTTCGGAGAGCTCCTCATCCAAGGTTATACCTCTTCCCTCAGTGGGCTTCACAGAATGACTGATCAACACTAGAGTATCAACAACTGGGCATCTCTGAGAAACAACTTGAACTCCAGAACTCAGTGTGTGCATCTGGGTCTTCAGTCAGACAGGCACCTCAACTCAACTTGTCCTTCTGCTCACTCCAGTGTCCTTCCTCTTTTTTCTGCAATGCTGGTTCCAGGGGTATGGCTACATAAATATCCTGAATGCAGGGCTCTGTTTCATTGTCTGTTTTCTCAGCAATCCACCCTGTAGCCAGTTACTTTTTGGCCAAGGTGATGTTGCTAGGAGTTAATCAGGTCAGGATTGTAACTCACATTTGTACAGCTCTAAGCCTACTTTCTCTACACTACACTCACAGCCTTATCATCCTGTGAGCTCAATTCAGTTTCATTCAATATTCAAATATGTTCAAATTCTATCCATTGATAAAATATTTCAGTGGATGACTAAATTTTCACTGGACTTAACCACACTCCGCTTATCACATGACTACCTAATTATAGGCATGTAATTAAATTATTATCTCCCAATGGCTCCATTTCTCATTGGCCTTTTGATGTCTTTGAAGTTTTATTTTAGCTTATAAGCAGCTAAATTGAATGGCTGCTCTAAGTGTGCCCAGAAACTTAGTGTGGTTTGAAAAGATGACCTAGACATGTGCTTTTAAATATATCAAACACATATGATAGACCTGTTCAGATTTACTTGACAAATCTCTGGCACACGTTCACAACTAGGTTTGTATTATCTGTAGCCTGGCAGCATTCAAAATAAGGTTTTAAATATAAAAGCAATTTCTAAGCTTTCAGCAAGATCATAACAATAGATCTATTTGCTTGTGGAATTAGCATCATACTTCAACACTATCAATATGTCTTTACAGGTTAGCAAAAACATATCCTGATTGCAATGAATACTCCACATCACAGAATGACTTATTTTGCATGCATCATGACTAATGAACACACACCTCTTTGCAAAGAGCACAATGTTCGGGAGGAAATGGTCCCTAGTTACATGTGTTGATTATTCAGAACCACTATTCAATGGAAAACACCAATGGTTTGTACTTGTCTTGTTATTTGTGCCTGATAGGAAATCACCTCAGATTCCACTGTTTCTCGGATTTGTTTCCCAGAAAGTCAAGTTGTCTCTGGGAATACAGCAGAATCTACATGGCTAAGTGCCCTGTGATCTGGGAAGTATTTTACCAGAGCTGCTGCTGCTGCCTTTACAGGGAATGGGCGGGGAAATTCTTTTAAATTAATTCTTTGGGCTGTTCTGAACCCAGACCTCAGCCCACCTTGATGTGCACCTCTGTCCTGGACACTGGAAAAGCCGTTTGAGTTTGGACTGAGCTGTCAGCCTCTCCCACTGGTGTCATCTCTTTTTTTTCTCTCTCTTTTTTTTTTCTTTTCCTTTCAAAGCCCCATTGTTGCAGAAGCTCAGCAATGGGCAGGACAGAGAAACTCTTTGAAAGGAGACCCAGCTCTACTTTGCCATGGGGCTGAACAGCACTAAGGAAAACCCACCTCACATCTGTCTAAATCACACTGAAGTGAATGAACTTTTAAACAAATGAGCTGCATGTTTTTCTCTAATGCTTATTACTAGCTGTGCAGTGAGGCTGCACTGATTTCAAAGGCTTTTCAATTCCTGCACAGAACTGAGAGGCTGTAGCAATGGTTCTTTGAAGAGAAAACACCACTGTTGGGATAGGCATGCAGCTTGGGCTTGGCTCAAAGACCTCCAAAAGTGGCAGGGAACAGCAGAGTACATGGTTCTGGCTCCAAGCAGCAGAAGAAATTAATAAAAAAGTGGCTTTCCTCTGTCATCTACTGTAAATATTTATTCTTGCAAGAGGTATCCTTGGAACTTGTGATACATAAGAATTCTCTTTCAACTCCAAGGGACTTTTATGCCTTCCCTTTGGTACCACTCTAGATTTTAGATATCTTAATAACTTTACCTGCAGCTAAACCTCTCTGTTTCTGCTTTTCCTAATTTCACATTTATGATACATTTCTCAGAGAGGTTTATTTATTTTCTTTATTTTATTCCTTTCATTCACACACAAAAATAATTTCTAGAAAAATCAGGTATAACATGAAAATATTTATCAAGTTAACAATGTAAACTGCTAAGACATTTTAGTGTATTTCCCTTGAAATGAATCCACAATAGAAGCTTCAGTCGACAGGGTTTTGGAGAGTGCTTTGGTATGTTAATTGGAAATCATTCTAATCTGTTCAACCCCAGAATGTCTATGAGGTGGCCTTCATTAGGAGAGTCTAAGTTACATTCTCTGCCTAAAAGTGATGAAGCTATATTTCTTCAAGAATATCTTATAATTTGGACTTTTCACTCATTTATGTGAACTGTTATCTCTTGGATCCCACTTACTGAAATTTGATGTTGAAATTTAGGATAAATCAGAAATTCTGGGCAAATAGGAAAAAAAGCTACAAAAATTTAGAAGAAATCTCTGTTAAATATTTCTAAAACTGTGGTTACTACTCAAGTATCTCATAGAAATCCTAGGAACCCACAACATCACTTCATAGTATTAACAACATTCATAAAGACTCTAAGGCCCCATAAGTGAATTCCTCATGCAGTTTCAAAAAGAATCAGTTTGTGGAATCAGATAGATCTAGCTTCACTGCTAACTCTGTCACTTTAAAAGATAGAGATTTGGGTCAATTTTCTTAACATCTCTCTATCTCAAATTTTTCATGTGTAAAGTGGGAAAAAGATTGATGAGAGAAAATATGACAATAATTCACTAGGTAGTATATACTCAGTAAATACTACTGTTCTATTTCCCCTTTATTAAACACTTTATTTTTTGACTTTTTTAAAAATTTATTTTTCAATTATAGTTGATATACAATATTATATTAGTTTCAGGTATATAACTGCAATTACACATTTTTTTTACATCTGAAGTCCAGTTTATTCATTATTTATTTCATTTAATTTTTTTAATTGTTGTGCAGTTATAGTTGCCCTGCCTTTTTCCCTCTCGCTCTCCCCTGCCCCACCCTCCCACTCCCACAATTAATTCCCCCCCTATTGTTTGTGCCTATTAGTTCTCTATTGTTGTTCCTTGGCTTGCCACTTCCTCTTAAAGACTTTAAAATTAGAGTGCAAAAGTATTTCACTTAAATTCCCAAAACATGTTTGTGACTGACATTTATTAAATAGCCCTATTCAGCTTCTTAAGAATTATTCCTGATGGCCAGATTATTGTATTATTATGTTCCTGTATCACACAAAACAGTTTTCAGAGCCTTAAAAATTAATTTTGTTGAGGTATAATTTACATAAAGTAAGTGTGATGTTTGATAAGTTTTGACAGATATATAAACCAATCAATTATCCACCAAATTAATGACTCTGCCCCAAATTTCCTCATGTTCCTTCCCAGTTAACCCCACCTGAGAATAGCCAGAATGTGTGTGTCCTCCCAAAATTCTTATGTTGAAATCTAATTCTCAGTGTAATGGCATTAGAAGGTGGGGCCTTTGGGTGGTTATTAAGTCATGAGAGTGGAGCCCTCATGATTAGGATCAGTGCCCTTATAAAAGAGACCCCAGAGAGCTCTCTCCCCTTCTACCATGTGGGTATACAGTGACAGGGTAGCCATCTATGAACTGGGAAGCAGGTTCTCACCAGACACCAAATCTGCTGGTGCCTTGAGCTAGGATTTCCAGCCCCAACTATTGTAAGAAATGCATTACTGTTGTTGATGAACTACCCAATCTATGGCAATGTTGATATAACCCAAAGGATAAGACAACACTAGAAACAAACTAAATACACTGCAAACTTTTCATGTTTTTCTCTTCTTGCTGAGTTATGATTTTCTGTTCCTTTTGCAATCACTACTAATAATTTCTGCTTTTCAAAGTGTTTGTCTATTTCATCTAAGCTGTAGAAAGTATTGGCATAAAGATTATCATAATTTTAAAATGTCCCCTTTAATGTCCAAAGGATCTCTAAGGAAGCCACTCTTTTATTAGTGATGCTGGTTGTGTATCTTTTTTCCACTTTATTCATTTTTTTTTCTTAATCAGTCTTGCAAAAAAATCATTAAAACTTTTTTCAACCCTAAGGTCATTATCCTGCCCTTTACTCTTCCTTTTTCTTTTACATATATGCATTTAGGTGATGTGTAAACATTTGGACTTACAGGTTAATTTGGGTAATTCCTCAGAAACTTATGAGATTGTGCTCATCATAGAAAATTCAAGATTAAAAAGTTCATTTAAACAATATCAACAGTCAACATTTGTTAAAACTTGCCACCTGTTATAGATGCTGACCCATGGAGCTGTTTGCATTACTACTAATTTTTAAAAGGTACATTTCAGAAATCATTGTTTTTATTTTATTTTTTCACACACCTGCATCTTCTCAGTTTATTTACTTTCTGCCCCTCAACTGCATTCAATAAACAGTGCTCAGAGTGAATAAGAAGAGAGATAGAATGGTGGAGAAAAACAACAATAAGAAATCCATACTTTATTTTTAAAATGAGTAAATATAAATTCTCTTTTTTTAATTTTTTATTTTTTAGAGAGGGAAGGGAGGGAGAAAGAGAGAGAAACATCAATGTGCAGTTGCTAGGGGTCATGGCCTGCAACCCAGGCATGTACCCTGACTAAGAATCAAACCTGCGACACTGGTTCGCAGCCTGCGCTCAATCCACTGAGCTACGCCAGCCAAGGGCTAAATTTTCAATATCGTAATTTTGGGTAGTTAGTTGAAATTTCACACTAACTTCACAACAAAATATGAATGCATTTGAGAGGGTGGTTCTTGATTATTTTTGTATATAATCATTGTTGGTTTGATTTATAAAAATAAAAGGATACCACACTACTCATTTCAGGAAGCTTAAAAAAACTTTTTTTCAAAGAACTAGTTTTTGTTTTGAATTTTCCTTCTATTTGTCCATTTTTTACTAAAGTTTACTACTTTTAATCTTTATTAGTTTCTTATACTTATTTGAGGTTTAATTTGCCCTCTTTTCTAGCTTATTCAGATGAATACTTACAACATTGACTATACCTTTTTTTCTTTTCCTAATGTAATCCTAAGTAGCTATTTCCCTCACATCACTATTTGATTAATATCTCACAGGGGTTTTTTTTATTTATTTTCCTTCTTTTTTCTTAAATTGATTGGGATGACACAGGTTAATAAAATTAACCATATGCTACATCATCTATATATTGTACTGTATGTTCACTACACCAAGTTAAGTCTTCTGCAACCATTTATCCCCCATTTACCCTCTTCTACCTCCACTCACTCTCCTTTCCTTCTGGTAATCACTATACTGTTGTGTGTATCTATGAGTTTGTTTGTTTGTTTTCTGCTTAATCAAGTTCTGGAAATATATCTGAAGAAACCCAAAACACTAATTTGAAAGAATATACAATGGAATAATATTCAGCCATAAAAAAATCCTCTCAATTATTGCTATGATGAGGTGTTATACTTTGGTTAAAAATAATTTCTAATTCTTGTTATGATTTCTTCTTTAAATAATGACTTAAAGAGTATAGCTTAATTTTCAAATACTTAAGGACATTTTTAGATATTGCTAGTACTAATTCATAATTTAATTCTGTCTTGTTCAGAGAATATACTTTGTATGATTTAAATTTTAAAAATTGATTGATGCACACTTTATGACCTAGCAAATGGTTGATCTTTGTAGATATACACCTAAAAAAGAATATGTATTTTGCATAGAATTTTACAAATATTGAATAGGTAATGTTGATTGTTAGTGCTTTTCAAGGCATATCCATGTTTACTCTTTTTTGGTTTACTTTTTCTGTCCACCTTTGGGAAGGAAATGTTCATATTGTCAAGCATAATTATAAATTTGTTAAAATCTCATGGGCTTTTTCTATATTCTTCTATCAATATCAATATTACATTTCCAAAGATCTTAAGTGTAGTCTAAAACAAAATGTAAAAATATTATTTTAGAGACTCTGCAGAAAAGAAACAATATCTTTGAATTGAAGAATTATGGTCAAAATATACTTTGACTAATCATTAAGATTAATATAGTTAAATAAATTTCAGTGAAATGATCTACAAAGAATACACATTTCTACTTTATAAATAAGATAACAAAAAGTATTACTAGATATCATTTACATTAACCTCAAATAGAACCCCAACAGAAATAATATTGATAATATAAGTATATTACATTATAAGATATTATCTATTACAATATATTTAACTATTTAAACATTTAGATAATACTAATAAAATGTAGTAATTGTTAATATATATATATGTATGGGGTGTGATTTGTGCAAATGTAGTATCAAAGAGATGAAAGAAATGAAGGTAACTGTCAAGCATATTTTTGAGATTCCCAGTAATTTTAGATTAGATAACCGAAAATATCACTGCTACCAACATCCTTTCAGTGAAATTCAATTTCTTATCATACATTCTTTATATATATATTCTTTATATATATATTCTTTATATATATTCTTTATGTATATTCTTTATATATATTCTTATGTGTATATTATTTATATATAAATATATATATATTCTTATATATATATAAGAATATATAATAAGAAATTGGATTTCACTGAAAGGATGTTGGTAGCAGTGATATTTTTGGTTATCTAATCTAAAATTACTTGGAATCTCAAAAATATGCTTGACAGTTACCTTCATTTCTATCATTTCTTTGATACTACATTTGCACAAATCACACCCCATACATATATATAAATATATATATAAAATTGTTGTTCAAGTACAGTAGTCTCCATTTTCTCACTGCCCCTTTTCCCTTCCCCACCCTCAATCCTACATGCCTTTGGTTTTGTCCATGGGTCCTTTATACATGTTCCTTGATGACCCTTCCCCTTCTTTCCCCCATTATTCCTCTCCTCCCTCCCCTCTGGTCACTTTCAATTTGTTCTTTATTTCCATATCTCTGGTTATATTTTGCTTGCTTATTTGTTTTATTGATTAGGTTCCTCTTACAGGTGAGATCATATGGTATTTGTGTTTCACCACCTGGCTTACTTCACTCTAGTTCCATCCATTTTTTTATCTTGCTTCACATCAGAAAACAAAAATAATTATGTATTTTTTTAAATTTCCTGGTGATTATGGATGATAAATACAGCAAATCATAGTGAACACACATATTCAAAAATAAACTCCTCAACGAATTTCTTTACCTATTATTCAATGATGACTATGTAACTTGTTAGTAGCCTTCCTTTTTCTTTCCCATATACCAAAGATGGAAAAGCCAAACACATAAAACTACTCAATACTGGACAGAACTTGAAAAGTAGAATTTTCTAAATGACACTAGTGGTAATGCGTTACAATAAGAAGGGACTCATTTCATCAAACCATTGTGAAAATCTACTAAACACTGAGTATCATGCTAAGCACTGAAGATTTCTCCTGTCAAAACATATACATTGAAGCAGACAGATACTTAAGCTGATATTTTCAGTATAAAACAGAAGTGTCCTGATGAAGGTAGGCCCAAAATGACATGGTAGGGCATCCTGAGAAGATGGTGTTTCAGCTGACTTTTTCAAGTTGAAAATATATAACACAGGAAAAGAGAGATAAAAAATGGATTTAAGGAGGAGAACGTTATAAAGGTTGACATCCTCACCAAGTTAATACAAGAAATTATTAGTTTAGTATCTCTAGATAATAACATGGAATATATGAGAGCAATATAAGAACCAGGTCATAGAATAATTTGTAGGTTCTGTCAAGGAAATTAAGAAAACTCTGCAGAGAATTAAAAAAAACTATTTAAGAGCTTGAAAATGTTTTACATTTGTAAATTAGCTAGATTAGCATGACTTCAGGTTGGTAAATTAAGAAAAACAAAAGCAGAGTAAAGGAGATCCACCAGGTACCTATCTGGACAGTGTAGCCAAGAAATAATGCAAATCTGAACCAAGGTAGTGTTAATATGGTTTAAAAACAGAGTATGAATTAGAAACATATATAGGAGTTAAAATCTTCAAGATTTTCACATTGATTGGGTGTGGAAAATAGAGGAAAACAGAAACAAATTAAATTTGCTTCCTATATTTTGGTAAAGAAAATGGATTTCAAAGTCATCAACCTATAAACTATGATTGCCTGAGATTATCACAATTGAACACATGGAATGATTACTAGTCCCTAAAATCATGAAAAATAAAATCCTGAGGTATAGCAATGTTAGAAAGCTGGAGAAAGGAGTCAAAATGTTATAAAAAAGATTATGATAAGACAAATGTGGAAGATCGAGGGTCAAAAGTCTCAAGGGCATGATCAACATTGTCAAATGCAGCAGAAAAGTGTTAGTGAATTTGGTGGTAATGATGTCTGGTGAAACCTTAGAGAACACTTGCATAGGAACAGTAGGGATTAAAAACAATAAACAAACAGGGGCAGGGCAAAATAGGAAGAAGACATAGCAAATGTGAACTACTCTTTTGAGAAACCTGAGCATGCACTTTATAGGGATTCAGCAGGTGAGCTTCAGTATTAAGAAGTGTGGATTGGAATCTAGTTTCCACCATAAAAAAAAAAATGCTGTCTGCCTTTGGGCAACCATGAGCCTCTTAAAAATCAATTCCCCCAAATGAGAATAACAATGTGTATTGTATGGGTTACTGTGAAGATGAAAAGAGAGGATATACATTAAAAGTAAATAGCACGAACCTGATGCAGAGTAAGTATACAGTGATTAGTGTACACAAATCTCATGGAGGTTTCATTTTCAATTTAAGTGATATTTTTGCTATTTATTTCATTTCAAATAACATATTTATTAAATTTTCTTTATATGTATTTCTTCTAGCTACTGGATGTATAGGATTAATTCTCAGATTATGGTATGGTGTTATTGTTTTCCATTTTTAATTACTTATTTGGTTATTTATTTATTATTATTGTTGTTTATTCATTCTCATTTATTCTCATACATCAATCCTCTTCTCCTGTCACAAAGAAAACCATTTTATTGCATTTTATGTGTTTTCTTCTATGAGAACACACAGAATATGAAAAATATTTCATAGTTTCCTTTGCATATGTTTCTAATTTGTCTAAATAATTTCATGTAATGTCACATTCTGCTTCTTACTTTTGCACAATATATATTTTAAGTTCTCTCTAGGTTGCAAAATAGTCTCCATTGCCTTAAACAGCAGTGTGTATTCATAACATTTTACCTATTCTCATACTGACATATAAAGATTGCTTACAATTTCTGCCAATGCAAATGGACATTTTCATAAACATATTGTTCATGGTCTGGGTCTGCATCATCTTTGTTTGGGACATGAATCCCTGAGTGAGTAGCCTATGAGGAGCAGGCTACAATGCTTACCGCACCTGATGAATTCCATGTGCTCCCCAGGCTGACTGTACCAGTCTGTTCTCCCGTCAGCAACACATGGGAAGTTCTGATTCTTCACATCTCCACCAATTGATATAAAGTGGTATATTTTATTTCAATTTGCATAATCATAGAATCACAATAATTTTGAACATTTCTTCATGACATTTTTCATTAAAAATTTATATCCATTTACTAAATTATGGACCTGGAGTGGAGTGGACATTTGGTAACTTGTTAAATAAATATAGCCAAGCCCATTCCCTAAATTCACACCTGAACTTAAATTTGAACTTGTGGTTCTTTTATTAAACTTCACTTCACTTCACATACATATTTAAAACAGAGAATATTAAAGATAAAAGCAATTTTAGTAACTTAGACCAGGTGTTTGGTTCTAACTGTGGGAAAAGTTTCAAATTTTAGAAAAATTTTGGAATCACAATCGGTTAAAAATGTAAAGAAATTTTGGTTTGGGATATAGTATTATATCACTACTGACATAATCATGCTCTAGTGTTTCCCAATTTTTCCCACTTGTCTGAGCTAGTCTGAACTACAAGGTACCTATTCTTAGCAACTGGTATATACTAGATTATAGCTTCCCTTTTAATTCTTCCCCAAATCCTTGGATGAGTCTCAACTTCTTCAAAATTTTTTTCTGAATAGCAGTTACAATCCATATCTGTTGTACTCTCATTTTGTTGAAAGCCACATGCTTTTGGAGTGATTTTTTTTTAAGCTCTGACATTAGGTGATCCACATGTCATAAGTCTAAATGTCCCATATGTGAAAATGCAAACACGCTTTTTTCTTTTTATAGTAGTAGACTGAGTTTCAATTTGGAGTGTCATTTACACCTTTCTAATTTATTGAAGCAAAATACCCCAAGCAACAAGGAAATCTGGTTTTCCTGTTTTCTTGCTACTATTCTGTCCAATTAGCTTTTTATTTATTTCTTCCCCATAGCCTAAACACAGCACAATTACTTAATTTTATTTTCTAACTCTATTTTGCTTTAGTAGACTCCAAGAAGATTTCTCACTCTGAAGGAAGGATCCCATATGCCTTTGAAAGTTATTTGCACAGTATATTTGCATATACTTGACTTCAACTTATCTCATAATATGCATTTATTTACTAGTATTTTTAGCAAATGTTTTTCTTATAAATATTGGTAGCTCATTAGACATAATAGTTGCATCATTATGCTGGTGTTTTGTGTTTTTTGTTTTTATTTTTTCTCTAAACTATAGATTATAATGAATCATTAAAAATAATCATCCCAATAATGCATTTTCTCCAGTCCTTTCCCTTTTTACCTTTTGGGGGTGTCTAACTCCATTTAATATAGAAATTAAAATTGATTTATATTGCTAACTATGCTTCTGGTGCTACTTAATGTATTCCATAGGTTTCCTATAACCTATTACTTAAACTCCGTGTAGAATTACAAAAGGCTATAAGCTTGTCATAATATAAATATAGGTACCACTCAAAGAGTTGCCTCTCAAAGAATTACAGTATTTCTTCATTAATGAAAACTAAATATGTTTTTACATTCCACCACCACTTGTGGGTGAGGGAATTGTAAAGTGTAAGAATGAACAAAAAAACCAAAATCCTTATTTTTTCTGTGGTTTTAACCATACAGTAACTGTAAAATTCAAAGCTAGAGAAAGTTCATTTTAAACATATATTTATTCAATAGACCACAACTGAAATTAATAGTATATAGGGTCTGGCAGAAGTAACACCTGTTTGAGTGAGTTTGGTAGGGTAATAATATGGGTGTGGTAATTTACAGTTTTAATTTAAAGATTTCACCAAAAATGTTATATGGTATGCTTGAGTGTGATATTGTTATCTTATAGAATTATATGCTTATGAGTTTGTAATAAAATATTTTATAATAAAAACAGTCCTTATTTGTGCCAGACCCTGTACATTCTATTTAAAAATGTTCAGAGCTGTCTGCCAACCAAAAGACTATGAGCCAAAGAATAAGGATCTCTATAGAAACAGAAATACTGGATATGCTTGGATCTGAGCAGAATAAATACAATGTAGGGCTTAAGTAAATGGGGTAAGATGAACTGCTTCTAATTCATGACTCCATTGCAACTGGAACCTTTACATTTTGTCACAACACAGGTTACTCAACATAATCACAAAGGTACTGAATTAATACCAATACTAAAATGACCCAAGTTGAGAGAAACAGCGTGATTTAGATTATACCCACCTAACCTGTACCCATTTCTTAATATATCACATGGAAATCATTTATTTATTTATTTTGTTGTTGTTAAGTACAGTTGTCTCCATTTTCCCACCACTGCCACCACTTTCCCCCATCCCGCCCACCGCTACCTGCCACCCTCAATCCTACCCCATTTTGGCTGTGTTCATGGGTCCTTTACACACTTTCCTTGATGACTCTTCCCCATCTTTTCCCCCATTATCTCTTTCCCCTCTGCTTATTGTCAGTTTGTTCTTTATTTCAATGTGTCTGGTTATATTTTGCTTGCTTGTTTGTTTTGTTGATTAGGTTCCACTTAATATTATACCATCTTTGTATCCCTGGGATGAACCCCATTTGATCATTGTGTATATTTTTAATGTATTGCTGGATGCTGTTTGCCAATATTTTGTTGAGGATTATAGCATCTATGTTCATCAGTGATATTGGACTGTAGTTTTTTTTTTCTTTGTTGTATCTTTATTTGGTTTTGGGATTAGGATGATGCTGGCCTCATAAAAAGAGTTTGGGAGTTTTCCCTCTTCTTGAATATTTTGGAATAGTTTGAGAAGGATAGGAGTTAGAGCTTCCTTAAATGTTTCATATAATTCTCCTGGGAAACTGTCTGGTCCAGGGCTTTTGTGTTCCAGGTTTTTTTAATTACTGCCTCAATTTCACTAGTTGTTATTGGTCTGTTCAGGCTTTCTGCTTCTTCTTCATTGAGTTTTGGAAGATTATATGCTTCTATAAATTTGTCCATTTCAACCTGGTTTTCAAATTTCTTGGCATATAGTTTTCCATAGTAATTTCATACAACCCTTTGTATTTCTGTGGTATCAGTTGTAATTTCTCCTCTTTCATTTCCAATTTAATTTATTTGAGTCCTCTACCTTTTTTTCTTGATGAGTCTGTTAAAGGCTTATCAGTTTTGTTTACCTTTTCAAAGAACAAACTTCTGGATTTATTGATCCTTTGAATTGTTCTTTTACTCTCTATGTCATTTAATTCTGCTCTGATCTTGTTTATTTACTTCCTTCTACTCTCTCTGGTCTTTGTTTGTTGTTGTTCCTCTAGTTCTTATAGCTGTAGGATTAGGTTATTTATTTGAAATGTTTCTATTTTTTTCAGGTAGGCTTGTATTGCTATGACCTTCCCTCTCAGGACTGCCTTTACTGTGTTTGGGGTTGTTGTGAGTTCATTTTCATTTGTGTTCAGAAACTTTTTGATTTCTTCCTTGATTTCACTAACCCATTCATTGTTTAATAGCATGCTATTAAGTCACCATGAGATTGAATGTTTTGAGTTTTTTCCTTGAGATTGGTTTCTGGATTCAATCCCTGGTGGTCTGAGAAAATGCTTGATAAAATTTCAGTTTTCTTGAATGTGTTCAGGCTTGCTTGTGTCCCAGCATGTGGTCTATTTTTGAAAATGTTCCATGTAAATTTATAAAGAATTTGCATTTTGTTTCTTTGGGATGAAAGGTTCTATATATTTCAGTTAAGTCAGTTAAATTTATTGTGTCTTACAGTTCTACAATATCCTTGTTGATATTTTATTTGGAAGATATATCCATTGTTGATAGTGGAAGTGTTAAAATTCCATAGTATAAGTAAGTATGTTGCTGTCTATATCTTTATTGAAATCCTCCAAGATTACAGTGCTTCTATATTGGGTGCATATATGTTTACAATATTCATGTCTTCCTGATGTGTTTTTCCCTTGAGTATAATGGAGTGTCCTTCAGTTCTCTTTTTTATGGCCTTTGAAGTCTATTTTGTTTGATATAAGTAATATATATCCCAGCTGTTTTTTCCTATTTATTTGCTTGGGATATTATTTCCAACCCTTCACTTTCAGTCTATGTAGATCTTTTGTTCTGAGATTGGTCTCTTGTAGGCAGCATATGTATGGGTCATGTTTTCTTATCCATTCAGCTACCCTATGTCTTTTGATTGGAGCATTTAATCCATTAACATTTAAGGTTCTTATAGGCACTTATTCATTTTCCCCTTTGTAACTGTGTTCCTCTCTCACTCTTTTTCTTCTTAAAGCAGTCCCTTTAGCATACTTGCCCTGCTGGTTTGCTGGAGGTGTATTCTTTCAGCCTTTTTTTTGCCTGGGAAACTCCTTATTTCACCTTCCATTTTAATTGAGAGCCTTGCTGGGTAGAGTGGTCTTGGTTGCAGGCCTTTGTTTTTTATTACTTGGAATATTACTTGCCATTCCCTTCTGCCTTGGAGCATTTCCATTGAGAAGTCAGCTGCTAACCTTATCAGAGCTCCCTTGTATGTTACTTCCTGTTTCTCCCTTGCTGCCTTTAAGATTCTCTTTGTGTTTGAATTTTTTCATTTTAATTATGATGTGTCTTGGAAGGGGTGTCTTTGGGTTCCTCTTGATTGGGACTCTCTGTGTTTCCTGGATTTGTGTGACTTTTTCTCTCATCAAATTAGAGAAGTTCTCCTTCATTACTTGTTCAACTAGGTTTTTGATCCCTTGCTCTTCTTCTTCTCCTTCTGGTATCCCTATAATATGGATATTATTAAATATCATATTGTCTTGCAGTTCCCTTAACTCCTCATTGTTCTTTTTGAGTGTTTTTTTTCTTTTTCTTGGTCTTTCTGGGAGTTGTTTTATACTTTCTCCTCCAGTTTGCTCTTTTGATCCTCTGCTTCATCTAGCCTGCTTTTGATTCCTTCTACTGTGTTCCTCAATTCAAAAAGTGTATTCTTCACTTCCTCTTGGCTCTTGTTGATAGTGTCTATGTCCTTTTTCATGCTGATGTAGTTTACAGTAATTTGCTTGTAGTTTCTCTGTAGTTTTTGATAATTCTCTGAGCTCATTGAGCTTCCTTGTAACCATTGTTTTGAACTCAGTATCTGATAGTTTACTTGCCTCTATGTTTTTAGCACTCTTTCTGATAATTTCTCCTTTCCTTTCATTTGGGGTGTCTTCCCATTGTTTGTGAGAATCATCTTATTTGCTCTGCTTCTTAAATTGATCTGTTTTAACTCTCTATCCTTATGGTGTGGAATTCTATGGTAGGAGACATGTGAGATTCTGTGGTGTGGTCTCTTTGATCACCTGAACTTGATGCTGTTGGGATGCTGTTTAAGTCATTTATATTGGCTCTCTGGATGTACTTGAGTTTTGATTGTTGTTGGGTCATACTCTGGTGGCTCCTTTCCTCCAGCTGGTTGACTTACAGTCACTCCAACCACCATGTCTTTGTATGCTCTTGTGCCAGTGCTGCCAGAACATAACCACAAAGCCCAGGAAATGAACACACACCCACAAAAATAACTCCCACCTGCAATCCCACTATGAGCAGCAAATTAACTAGTGTTAATAAGGGTTTAAATAGATTTAAACTATTATAAGAAAGGGGAGCAAATATAAGATGACCTACTGAAAGAAAAATTATTTTGAAAGGGGAAAAAAAGGAGCAGGGAATCAAAGTAGGGGAATTGGAACAACATGAAG
This sequence comes from Phyllostomus hastatus, assembly GCF_019186645.2. Taxonomy (NCBI): domain Eukaryota; kingdom Metazoa; phylum Chordata; class Mammalia; order Chiroptera; family Phyllostomidae; genus Phyllostomus; species Phyllostomus hastatus. Next base: position 5,666,881 of record NW_025333932.1, on the reverse strand, counting down.
AGAGAAAGTAAAATTTACATCATAAATAAAAAATGGTAATGAAGAAGGCAGAATGAAGTAAGTGAAGGTAAGTATATAGTATTAGGTTTGAACCAAAATTAGAAAAATAATATAAAGTGAAAGAGAGAAAAGGAAGAAAAAAGTAAATAAATAATAAAAAATAGGAACCAAATTGGAGAAAAAGTTAATATAGGTGGGATGGGAGTGAGAGCGAGGGAGAAAGAAAGAAAAGAAATAAAAGAAAGAAAGAAAGAAAGAAAGAAAGAAAGAAAGAAAGAAAGAAAGAAAGAAAGAAAGAAAGAAAGAAAGAAAGAAATGAAGGAAGGAAGGAAGGAAGGAAGGAAGGAAGGAAGCGAAAGAGAGAAAAGCTTAAGAGTTGTGTAAAGGGAAGTAATTTTTTGATGATAGAGGGAGAAGGAATACTAAGAGTGAGGAATGGAAGCCAGGCTAAGAAGGGGAAAACTTAAAATTTGAGATGAGAAAAAGAATAGGAGTGGGGAACGGTAAAATTTGAGATTTAAAATATAAAATTAATGAACATCTAAAAACAGAATTTAAAAAATGCAACAACAGCTACCCTACCCACAACAAATGAGCAAAGATTGGAGAGAGAACACAGGTATTTTAAGATAGAGAAGGAAAAATAAAGTGAGATGATCATTGATGAGAAAATTGGTTTTGAGAGGCTGGGTGGGGGAGGTTGAGTGAGGAACAGAAACAACTTGTAGCAAGAGACAAAATAAATTTAAAATTTAAGTAATAAAAGGAAAGAAGAAGGTAAAAGGAGATAAGGGATGAGCAAAATATGTGAATTGAAATAAACTATAATACAAAATCTAGTGACTTAATATGCACAAACTTGAAGGACAAGAAATGAATGTTAGAAAGCTATGCAGGAAAGAAAATATCACAAATCATGGAGAAGACCATGGTGGATCTCATCTCAGTATCATCTAGTATTAAGCACTGTTTTTTCTTTCTGGATCTGCCTCTGGTGATGTCAGATGGTGACCTCATCTGACCTTTGGCAACCTGTTCAAGACTACCAGGGATCTACTGTAGGTGGCTGACTCCTTCATTTGTGAATCTAGTCACTCTGGATTCAGTAGTCAGGCTTAAGCACCATAGGGTGGGGCAGAGGCTTGCCTAAGATTGGGGCTATTGCTTTTCTTCAGCCTGCTGTTACTAGAGGGAAGTGTTCTGCCTGAGCATGATGGCTGCTGCAGTTGGAGATGACTCAGCATCAGGATCCAGGTAGCTATTCTCTCAGTTCTCTCCCCAAAGCCTCTGTCTCATCTCTCCTCAAGTGTCTCTAGCCCCCACCCCCCACCCTGGCTTTGCCAGAGTGCAGGATAAGTGGCTGCAAATGAAAATTTATGCCTTGGTCCCTTAAACAGCTCTTTGCATCTCCAGCCATCAGTCTCTGGCATACAGCAACCTTACCACTTTTTGTTGCTGGATGTTATGTGTATTTTTTGAGCTCTGATGCTGTAAGCGGGGGATCCCCACATAGGGTTTAGACACCACACTTCTCAGGGGGATTCAACTTGCCACTTATATCCCTCTAGTGCTTCAGCTGCTACCTGTGGGCTCACAGCCAGCTCTCTCACATCTCCACCGCACTCCCTACCAGTAACATTGTGGTGAAGCTCATTCTTCTATCTGTCTATGATTGTAAGGCTTCTCTCTCACTCTTATTCAGTTGTTTGTTCCAGATGATTTCTCCACAATTTGGTGTGATGCCATACTGGTCCTGGGAGGAGGTTAGTGTAACTTCTACTCCTCCACCATCTTGCACCCCCATCAGGATTTGGGCCTATCCTAATTTTTTTTGGATTCTTTTTTCTTCTTTTAGTTCCAATTGGTTGTTTTTGCTTCCTGATGTTCCAGATCATTGATTGGATCCTCAACTTCATCCATCATACCGCTGTTTTTCTGTAAATGGTTCTTTATTTCAACTAGTGTATCCTTCATTTCCAACTGGGTTTTTTTTTATGCTGCTGAGTTCCTCACTATGTTCCCAGAGTGTCCTGATAACCAGCATTTTGATCTCTAAATCTGATAGATTGCTAATCTCCATTTCATTTAGCTCTTTTTTATGGAGTTTTTAATCTTTCATTTCATTTGGGCCATGTTTCTTTGTCTCCTGGTTTTGTTAGCCTCCCTGTGTTTCTGTGTATTAGGCAGAGCTGCTTTGATTTTGTGTCTTGGTAGTGACCTTCAATGTAGTAAGTATTCTGTAGGGTCCAATGTAATAGCCTTCCTTCTCACCCAAGCTGGGTACTCAAGGTGCACCCTTTGTATAGGCTGACTACAACCCTCCTCTTGTAGTTGAGCCTTGGTTGCTGTTGGCAGATCAATGGGAGGGATTTACCCAGGTGAGTCAGCTGCAAGGACTGCCTGTGACCACTGACCACCAATATATGCCCTCTGTGGATCAGCTGTGCAGGGCAGGGTGGTGGTGCTCCAATGTGGTCTGTAGCTGTCCATTGGGTGTGTGTTGGCCCTTGGGTTTCCCGAGTGGTGCTCCCACCCGGAAAAACCCCCAACTGTGTTTTGCCTGGTGCCACCCCTTCCTGAGCTGTAAAGCAATCTAAGATGTCTGCTAGTTAAACTGGGCTTGGAAATTCCCAAGTGAAGCCAAGCTGTGACCCTAGAAGCCTGGCTGCTGCTGGGGCTCACTGAAGCCAGCTGCTGCTTATTTGATAAGATTTAGGAGCCAAGATCAGCCATTCTTATGGAAAAGCAGCTTGGGCAGTCCCATAATTAGTTGGGATATAGCCTCTGGGGATCTCCTAGGTGGGTTACACAGTGTTAGCCAGGTTGATGGAGTCTCAGATATGGCACCAGCCTACTGGCTCTGTGAGTGGAGGGTTTAGCAAAGGAACAATGACCTCTCATCACCCCGATGCCAGACACTTCAATCTCTCCCTATATATCACTGGTGACTTTCAAGCTGCCACCCTGTGCTGGATCTCAGAGGGAGACAGTCTGAATAGGTGAGTCTGTGTGTGGGTTGTCCAAGAAGAACTGCTTAGAGCTCCAGCAGCCTCCTCCACTGACTCAATCCCCACTAGTTTTCACAGACAGTAGCTGTGTGACTTACCTTTCTGCCACTGGAATCCTGAGCTGGAGAACTTGGTGTAGGTCTGGGACTCCTTGCTTCTGAAATATCACTCCCAAATTTTAATCCAATTTTGTGCATATGGGGCCAGCCCATTCTGCATCCACACCCCTCCTGCCAATCTGGATGGATGTGATTTCTTTGATATCATAGTTGTCAGACTTCCAGTCAACTCAATTTCTGATATTTATGAGTAATGTTATTGTATATTTTAGTTGTAATTTTGATATGGTTGTGTGAAGAAGCCAGCCATGTCTGCTTATGTCACCATCTTGACTGGAAGTGAAGTTCTTGTGTTTTGTAATTATTTGTTACATAAAATGTATTGTACCATAATATGTTCAAAGATAAATGCTACAATTATTTTACAATACAAAAGACGAGTATATAAATATAAATAAATAAAAATTGAATTAAAAAATTAAAGCAAATTTTTTTTTCCTGAAAGTTTGGGCCAAAAACATGGGTGCCCATTATACATGGGAGTGTATTATACATGGCAAAATATATAAGTGAAATAACACAGAATGTGTTGTCTAATCATAAAGGAACCAATCTAGAAATTAAGAACATGAGTAACGAGAAAATATCCAAACACTTGGAACTAACCAGTACACTGGATCAAAGAAGGAGAGAAATTAAAAAATGCATTGAACTGAATGAAAGTGAGAATAGACTACATGAATATTTGTGGGGTGCAACTACAGCAGTACTGAAAGGGAAACTTAAATTACTACATGCATATATTGGAAAAGCTTATCATCTAAACTCAAATCTGTGAGATGGAAAACAGTAACATAATACAGGAAGTCAATAAAACAATTAGCTATTTTTTTTGACGAGGTGAATAAAATTGTCAAAACTCTAGCATAACTGATTTAAAAATAAAGAGGAGACACCAATCTGGAATGTAAAAGGGAATTTTACCACAGACCCTGCAGACATCAAAAAGATAATAAAACAATACTACAATAATTCTACACATATAAATTTGACAATTTAGATCACATAGAGCAGTACTTCTACAAACACAAACTATCAAAACAGACCAGAGCAGAAACAGAAAAATCTCAAAAACTTGAAACTCTTAAAGAAATTAAATCCATAATTTAAAAATCTTCTCCCAAAGATATACCCAGTCTCTGATGGGTTACTTGAAAAATTTTATCAAATGTTGAAGGAATTAACACTAATTCTATGCAAATCTGTTCTAGAAACTGAGAGAGAACACTTTCCAATTCATTTTTGGAGGCTCATATTACCTTGATATCAAAACCAAGGGTGGTACAAAAAGAAAACTACAGATCAATATCTCTTATGAATATAAATGTAAAATTCTTTATACAATATTATCAAATGGAATTTAGCAGTATAAAAAATGAGTTATCTACTCTGCCTAGTGAGGTTTATTTCAGGGAGGGAAAGTTGGTTCAATGTTCAAAATTAATAAACATAATCCATTATATCAATACCTAAAGTAGAAAATCACATATTTATGTCAATCTATGCAGGAAAAAAAGTTATCAGAGTTAACACCCATTCATGCCAAAAATCCTGACAAGAATAGGAGTAGAGAGGAGGATTCCTCAACTTGATAAAGAAAAAAAAAAAAAAAAGGCTACAGCTAATATTATACCTATTGGTGAAACATTGAATGTTTTTCCTCTAAGACTGGAAATAAGACAAGGATATTTACTCTCAAAACGTTTATTTATGCCTGTTATCAAATACAAGAAAAGACATACAGGATGGAAAATAAGAAATTAGTTCTGTTCTTGCAGATGAGTAACTGTGTAAAAAGTCCTATGGAATCAATGAGAAATTTCATAAAGAACTAATAGATGAGTTCAACAAAGTCATGTGACACAACGTGAACCTACACATGAAGAGTATTTCTGGGTATACTAGCAATTAACACAAACACCAAAATTAAAAATATCATCTATGATAATTTTTTTAAAAAAACACATGTAGATGTGGCTACTATACAAACCAACAGTTCAACTCCTGAGATCTTATGTCAGAGAAACAAATATTTATATTTACACAAAAACTTGAAAATAAATTTTATTGTGGCTTTATTTATATAGCCAAAAAATAGGAACAGCCAGATGCCTTTTGACAGGTGAATGTTTAAAATAATAGTGATATATCTATGCCATGGAATAGTGCTCAGCAATAAAAAAGGATGAACTATTGATGAAGTTACAGAGAATTATGAATGAAAACAATCAATACTAAAATGTCATATACTGTATGATTTTATTTATAAAACATTATTGAATTGAAAAAATTATAGAATGGAGAACATAGTTATAGTTACCAGAAGGTTAAAGGGGTGGAGTTTGGAGGAAAGTGTGTATGGTTATGAAAAAGCAATAAAAGACATGTTGGAGGTGATGGAAATATTTAATATTCAAACTATCAATGTCAATACTGTGGACACAATATTGTACCACAGTTTTTCAAGACATAACCATTGGTGGAGCTAGTGGGCACATGGTGCCTCTCTGAATTATTTCTTTCAATAGCATGTGAATGTAAAATAATCTCAAAGTAAAATCTTTAATTTAAATACCATATAGTAATTATTATCATTTTTAAGAATACATATTGGTCCTATCAACATCTAAAAAAAAGCCTAGAAGATATCTTTAGTAGACTTTAGGAAATACAAAATATAGAAAATATCAATATAAAATAACCTGCACATTTGTTTCTCTCCTTATATCACCAGTATATTTAACAGAATGTTTTTAAAGTCACCAGTAATGCCGTGTCATTTAATATGGACATATGCCAAAAGTAAATCCTAATTATAATACATAAGAATGTTTTCTGATGAAGAGTTTAATTCTTACCAGATATATATAGCAAGCAGAGAAAAACATAACTAAATTGCAACATCAACCTATAATCAGCTCATACACATTTTCCTTTTGGCTTTTCACTGAGACAATGTTTTCAAAATAATAATAATAATATACTATACTTTCACTAAATATATACTTGCCTATTCAATTAGTAAAATACTATTGGGAACTGCCCTGCCTGGTTTCAGAAGATGTAACCTCACCATGGTTAAGGCTGAGTAGGCCACCTTAAGACCATAAGCCACTAAGGAGACAAAGCTCATCTCCCTGGCAGGGGCACTGCCTCTGCTCCTTTTACTTCACCCTGCCTGGCCCCCAATGCTTGATCAGTTAGCCAATGATGGGTAAGATTCCCCAAGGGAGGAACAATCTAAGATAGGCATGATCACAGGGAGGCCCCAGGGAAGGACTTGGGGGCTACAACAGAAGGGGGTGATGGACTCTTGCCCCTTGGCTTTGACAAAGACTGAGTCCTCATCCTGCCCACAAGAAGTCTCTTAATTTCTTGGCTATCTTGCCTCCTCTGCCTGACTTAATCCTGAAACAATGACAGAGGGCAGTGCAGCCCAGTACTGGAAAGGGCGGGTTCCCTGGGTGATCAGGCCTAAGAAAGAATATATAAACTCCTGTGAAACCTGCTTTGCTAGGAATGCTTTTAATTAAATGATAAGGGTCCAAGCAGAGAATGAGTTTGTTTCCCAAAGTTTTGCAGCCCTTTAGCTAACAGACCCTGACTCAGAATAAGCCCTCGTAGTTCTTTGTATGCTATCTATTGTTTGATCCTTACTGACTGACAATGATTAATGAGCTTTACCTGTGTTCCTATGCAAATTGAAAGCCAATAAAAGCTTGTCAGGGCAAGGGTTGGGGTGTTCTCCTCTTGAGAGAGTAGCCATGCTGTCCCTTTGCCTCCACAGGACTCAGCAGTCTGTGAGAATTTGTCTCGTATCTCATCCATAATGCCACGGACACTGCGGGCCAGTGTCCATGTCAAAATACTTTTTAAATAACAGTGATTACTTAGTATAGGCAGACAAACAATTAATGTATTAACAGACCTTTAGGGATAATAAAGAAATGGCCAGTGATTATGGAAATATACAATATCATCTTAACCAGTTATGACACATTAAACATTAAACTTCCATACTGTGTAATGAATAAATTTCATTTCAGCAAATCCTGAAAATAATAATTTGCTATGGCATCTGGATTTAAATGTCCTTTAAAAAAAAGACAGTAGTCAAGATTTTAAAACTTTATATCAAATTAAGCCACTTTAGATTAGAAAATCTCTGATGATAAACTTAACCTCCTTTAAACTCTCAAAAACAAAGTTATTGTACATAAGAAACTTTTCTGTGAATATTTGAAAAATATGGTATTCAGTTCCTCCAAAATTATCCTTTTGTCTCTCATTAAGGTACATGCCAAAGAAAATTAAAGGAAGCAAGTAAATCCCTCAATGGGAAAAATGATTTGGGCAAGGATCATAATTTGGCTCAGATCCGTTACACCATATTGAAAACCATAGGCAATGGTAATGCTACTTACATTTTAGCATCATTAAGATATTCTTAATTTTTCATTGGAACCTAGGAAAACTTATTTAATTATTAAGTATAATGATGCTTTAAAAAAAGGGATTGTTTCACAGGATAAAAAAATGAATTGCCAAATTTATCCATGTTTCCTCCATAAAGCAAAAATAATTGCTTTAGGTTTATTCTTTGCCTATTCTATGAAACTTATTTTGAAGGTGGTCATACAAAAAGCTGGCATGAAAAATAAGAGGTACTTTTTAGACTAGGTGTCATTTAATTAAATATAAAAAGCTGATTTTAAATAATACTATGCTTGCAGTAATGAGAGCTCTGACTAAAGGCCAGTGGAGAGCTTTTAGCATACCCCTCAGCCTCCAGCAGTTGAGGAGAATACACAAACCAGCCTTCATCAGTACTGACTATCTTGGGAGATATATTTAATATCATTCCATAATTTCCATATCTCTATTTCCCATTTCTCTTTGATTGGTTAGAATAGTGTCAAATGTCCCAAACAAGGAGTTCCATATATATATATACACACACACACACACACACACATACACACATTATATATGAATATGTAGACAGAGATGGGCCAGAGAGAATATTACAATCCCAAATTATGTCTTTCTTTTATTATAATAGGAAAATACAACTAGGGGTATTTTTGAATCAACATCAGTAAATTATTAGCTGAATATTCCAGGAACAATAGAATAGAGCATGGAGGTTATGGAACAGAGTAGAGCTAGGCTATTTAATAGTAAAATCAAATTTTTATTCAGAATTAAAAGATTGTATCAATCCTTTCCTTTGCCAAATACTACTCTGTCCTCTTCCACGTTCCCTTTAGTTGCATCTGTTAGTGTAACAATATATTTAACACCAGATTCAGACATTCTTGAATTATGGTGTCTTGAATACTAATACCTCGCAAATAACTTGCATTTAGATACTACTTATATCCAAAGAATTATTCATTGATCAACATAAATGTGCTAAGTTGAACTGTAATTACACAGCTAAGTGGTTCTCTTTCTTTGAAAAGAAAAAGGTCACTCATGTTAGTAAATACTAGTATTTATCAGGATATTAATAAATGTGAAGTTTTAAAGGATCCCATAGACAGGTAAGTTAATACAAAATTAAACAGTTTTTGCTTCTTTGTTTTACGGTGGAACATCTCAGAACTTTCATTACATTAATGAGTATATTATTATGCTCATCTCTCTAAGAGATTAGTGGAAAGAAAAGTTCTCTATGTAAAGAAATAAAAGTAATATTTTTTTCCCCACAGACATGAACAGATTGCCTGGCTAAGTCTTCTGGTCCAGGTACATAAGAATAATGCATTTAAAAGAATCATCTACTGCCCATTTTTCATTTGTTGTTATATTTGATACAAACTATTTCATGTTTCCCATTTAGCTGCTTGAATAAAAAATTAAAGCAAAAAGCAGGGCTAGTATAGGAGAACTGTAGAGGGCCAGGGCTAGGCCAGTGGGCTCTATTTTTGAAGTAGCCTTTTATTTCTGCATCTCTGATATCTGTGGCAAAGCTTTCAAAAACACTTCTCTTGTGACTAGGTTCCTTTTATCTTTTCCATTTTATTAAAGGAGTTAAACAGAAGGTATTCTGAAACTCCAATTTAGCTTTATTTTTTAATAAAAATGAGTCGAAAAACAGTGTAACCACAGGAGAGGCAGGGCAACCTGGCACAGAGGGGATGGATGCCTGCTGAGCTGGGACTACAAAGTGTTTGGATAACACACTCACCAGGCATTCTAAATACCTTGGTGAGCCACTGTAAAAAGAGGGCAAATAATAGTCTTCATCTTTGAATTCACAAGGCTCTTTCCACTGTCATGAAATTTTTATTTAAAGAAATATAAAAGGAAGACCATTTGAATATGGTTTTTGAATTCCCTAATGCACTTGTTTTGATTTAATGTGCCTTTGTGCCACATTTTAGTATGTGTCAATTTTACATCTTCATTTAAAGTCAAATTGTTAATCCCCACAGCCTCTCTAATCTTAATGCTCATTTGACAGTGCATCCTTATGTAATATTTACTGAATTTATACAGTGATATCCTAAGTTGTGAACATAAACTGACTCAATAAATAATCTTCTAAAATATCATATATTTAGAAAAGATTGAAGTTTGACAAAAGTGTCTTAATCCTGGAATAATTATAAAACAATACTTCAATCTCATTTTCCTAAGGCATACAGTAAAATGATGTTCTTCTTATTTTTTTTTTTTTTGCCAGCACCATGTAGGACTAAGGGTGGTCTTGCTCACTAATTTATTTTAAGGATTGGGAGTATAAATGATAAAACTAAAAGTTGGTGGAAAATCATACTATGGAAGGATTCAATATAACAGTACAACATACTGAATCAATTTGTTATATTTGTTATATATTCAACAAAGTTTCCAAATTTGTTATACTTGTCAATCTTATTTTGAAAAATACCAAAAGAAAAAAGAATTTAATGTTGACAAATGGAGACCTGGAGGTAAATGGCAAAGTTGAGAAAAAATAAAGGGCAGACCTTTCCATCCAGCAGCCTCTGTGTAGGCACAGAATCAAGCAACCGTGACCCTTGGTCTACTGTCTTAAGAAGTAAATTCAGAGCAAATCTGAATGTTTTACCTGGTTTTACCTTGCTCTTGGATAGAGATAATCTTAACTGAGTTAAAGCTGAGTGACCCTGGGTTTTCCAGTGGTTTCCTTGTGTATCCAAGCTCTTTTCACTTAGATATGTAAAGTTAAATTATCAGTGAGAATAATATTTATTCTATAACAAACATGCAAATTTCCAAGTTTTCTCTGGCACTAAGTAATTCCCAGTGAGAACGAATATCACAAATATGATCTTTTCCTCAATTTTCAGCATAAGTCAGATATTAATTTCTTTTACCAATGAGTAAGTATACCACGTGAATCATGATAGAGTAATTCAAATGCACCAAAGTATTGATTTTAAGAGTTTGCGATTTTGTGTTAAGGTTGATGTAGTGATTTCTCCAAATGCTAATAGGAAAAGTATAACTAAAAAAATGAATTATTTTAGATTCTTTTATAGGGATGGCATTTTCAGTGAAGTGTAAGAATTAAGAAGATGGACTCAAGCTAGACTCCCTAGGGTTTGAATCCAATTTATTAGTTGTGTAACTTAGAGCAAATTATTTCACCTCCTATGTCTCAATTTTCTCATTTGAAAAAGGATGATAATTATACCTATATATAGTCATTCTGTATTTTAAAAGAGTTAATATTTACAAAGTACTTTAGAGGGTATCTGAAGTGCGGTAAGTGTACTCTAATTGTTAATGTTATAAAATGTGACAGGCCAGGTAAGGCATATGATTTCTCCATTGCTCACCTGGTTATCACATTAATACATTAGCACATTTCCCTCTCAGTCCACTCCTAGGAATAGCTGTTCTTGAGACAGAAATGTTTATCTAGCCCTCTTTTTAGTAATAGCTACAAATGCAAAAAATAAAATTAACTGGAACGATATAATAGAAAGAACTGGGGAAAAAGAAGCTCCATTATGGCCATGTCTGAATCTTCAGGGTATTTTCTGCATTGTTTTTAGTGGCATGTTTTTCTGGCTGTATTTTTGTGTCCTTTTCATCATATAGCAGATTATCCAATAGATTTTGCTTGATAAATATTTGTTTAACTTGTGAATATATCAATTGTTTTGACTTAAATATTTCTGGTAGAAATAAAATATTTAAAGTTTGGCTTTATATTTATAATAAATATGCACTTATAAAGGCAAACAGTTTAAACTTAGAAATGATTGTATGAAATCACTGAAAATCAAAAAGCAACAATTAAAAATATTTAATATGTTGATACATTTTTGGTAATGCTTTAAAGTTAAAGAAAACAGACATACCAGGTAGATTACTTACATTACAGAAATAAGATGAACTCATACACCTCCTCTCATAATGAAGGGAACCATCTGCTGTATTCAAAAAAGTTCCTGGAATTGAGATTCTTATTTGTTTTCTCTATTATAGCTTCCATTTGATAACATTGACTAATTAACAGACTAATTGCATTTTTGTTACAGGGTACAGCCAAGAGGGGGGACTCCAAATAGGCATTTGAAATGGGGTCCAGAACTCAAGGTGTCCAGGAGATTTTAAGATGTCTTCACCCCTTCCCCCACAGGTGTGAGTTGGGGGAAGAGGCACATGGAGCAAGAACTTGCAGGGCTGTTTTGTAGAGTAACAGCTTTGAAGCTAATCCATGGAATGGTCATTAACATACCTATAGCCTTTGGCTGATCACTTAGATATGCTAAATAGCTATGGCCAAGTTCTGGGTCAGGGGGATGGAAAGGGACTCCCCCTCCCCATCCCCCTACCCAAGTTGTGACTGGAGGATAGTTCCCCCGAGTTACAGGGCCTGCGTGGGAACTCAGCACTGTAACTTTGGCTCCATGACATGGGGCCACACCTGCCCAGACCCATGATGGCAGCCAGAAAAACTGGAAAGGATGGGAAATTGAGGGCAAGTGTGGCCGAGTGTGGGAGGAGTCAGAAATGGGGCTACAGAGGAAGATTGGTGCGGGAGATTTAAACCCAGACACAGCAGCCATTGGAGAGAGAACCACAAGGTTTTGGCTGAGTGGGGACTCCCGTGGCCCTGGGGGAGAGAGGACCACGTGCCTTTGCCAGAGTGGGGACTCCTGCAGCTTTAGAAGGGGGAACCATCACCCGGATTTAGCAGAGATCCCTGCGACACAGCTGATGGTGCCAGGAACCCAGGGAGGTCTACCAGCCAAGACAGATTACTGGGAAGAACTGGAGGCTGCCTGAGCCAAGGACTTCTATTTCCTTTCCTGAGATACGGTACCCCAGACTGGGCAAAGGGGGAAGGAAAGACTGTATATGTTTGCGGGTGTTTTAAGGGACTTTAGGATTTTGATGAAGACATTAGGTCACTACTTTAAGTTTGTATAGCATTAAATAAACATTTCTTTTCCTTTTCATGAATCTCTGGCATTGAGAGACATCTTTCCTATAGACGGCAGACATGACGGACCTGGGGGTTCCTTTTGGTAATAGTATATGGTCCCAGGCCCCTCTTCTTTTCCTGTAACATTTTGTCTATTTTGACTTTATAGAATGTAAGCTTCTTAAGAGATGTGATAACACCAGAAAATGTATGCCAAAGGACATGTGCTTCTATCACCTGTGGATAACTCATTACTTTGGCAGGAAGGGTTGCTATTAAGGATGGAATATACAATGCAGAACCTTCATGACTATATTAAAGGTATTTAAATTTCAACATATCCTCCTGCCCACTTCCTGAGGAAATAGAAAAAATAGGCTTATTGTCTAGATAATTCAGAGTAACCTTCCCCTTTGTTGGAATTGCCTGAGAATTGTATCAATTTTATTCTTTCAACTTATAAAGAATTTTGCTGAAATTTGAGAAATACTGTTTTGATTTGTGAAAGACATTCAGGAACTCCTATGCCCTATCTAAATTCAACATCACTAATAAAAAGTGTTCTTTCTATTATTGTGTAGTACTTAAGATGAAGCTTAGTTCTTAAACGGGTTCAGTTTTTAATTTTTAGTATGAAAGTAATATACAATCATTGAGAAAATCCAAACAATGCAAGCACATGTAAAGTAAAAGTAAAAGTATCCTCATTCAAATCCCCCTGCCCTACTATTCTCCATAGAACTGATCACAGTTAAACTTGTTAGGGTCAATTTTCTAGAGTTTTGACAGTGTGCATTCATGTACAATATATCTACATGTGTGTACCTAATATATAGTATACTTATATACATTCAAATGATTAGAGTTATTTTTCTATTTCTGGCTTTTTTAGTTAACACTATATTTTGAAGGTCTTTCCATGTTAGCACCATGAAATCTGAATAATTTTTCAAAGCATCAGTTCATTTGTGATGAATTCCATGGTGGGAATTTCAAAATAGAAGGTGAGATGCCATGATTAGATGCCAATTTAACCCAGGAAGAGCCTTTTTGGTAGAGTTTAAAGTACAGAGCATGAGATAATAATGTTCTTTCTCTCTACAGGACCAACTCTGGTAGCACAAAGCATTATAAAATAACTATGGTATAACTACTGAAATTCCTGATAACTCTGAGGTCAATGTCATATGGACCGATGATTAAGTAAATCAAGTTAAAATTCAGAGTTGTAGTTTCTGTATGTTTGAGGTATAAGCCTGTTATTTTTACCAGGAAATAATAACTGAGGAAATTTTAACATGAACCTTTACATAGATCTCCTATCTGCTCACATAAAAGGGAAACAAATATAATTCTTAATAACATTTTGTTCATGAATACATTCTACACATTTGTTGCGTGAGTCCCCGGCCAGCAGTGACCATGGAATGCTGCAGATGGCTCACAGAGAAACACACGAGAAAAAACACATGCAGAGACAGAGTAGTTTCTGTGGGGAAGTAGGGACGAAATGGCCACCCCCCCTAGTGGGGAGCTCACTGATTTACCATCCATACCTGCTTTTATTGGGCTCATTTTGCATAATAATTCAGGTAAAGTACAGTACTCATTAGGGGAAGTAAGGTACCATAGAAAACAAGGAACTCTGCCAGTCTATTTTGAGTCGGGGTCAAAGAGCTGTAAGACTTTGAGGAACAAACTAACTTCCTCCTTGGACCCCTCTCATTCAACTGAGAGCATTCTAAACAAAGAAGGTTTCACAGTAATTTACATATTCTTTCTTAGGCCTGATCACCCCGGGAATCCTCCCTTTTCAGCACAGAGCTGCACCACCCTGTCATTGTTTCAGGCTTAGGTGGAGCAAGGGAACTAAGGCAACCAAGAGATAAGGAGATTTTCTACCAGACGATGAGAACTCAGGCTATGTCAAAGCCGAGGAGCGAGGGTCCATCACCCCCTTTTGCTGCAGCCCCCCAAGTCCTTCTTTTGGGGGGCCTCCCAAAGTGATCGTGCCTGTCTTAGGTCGTTCCCTCCGTGGGGAATCTTACCCGTCTTTGGCTAACTGACCAAGCTTTTTGGGGTTCAGTTATGAATAAAGCAGCAGAAGCAGCATTCCTGCCAGGGAGATAAGCTTTTGTCTCCTTGCTGGCTTACGGTTCTAAGGGTGTTCCCTTAGCCTTAGCCTAGGTGGGGGTTTCAGCTTCTGATACCAGTCAGGGCAGTTCCCAACACACATTTTATAAAGGCCTTATGATCATCAATAATTTATAACTCTAATTAATTATTTTATGTTCTCTCTCATTGATATATAGCAAGTGATATAACAAGATGTTAAATATCTTAACAAAGACCACACAGAGAAGCTAAATTTTCTTCAAATCCATTTTATCAAATTAATGTAAAATTTGACAAATTTATTTTCTTTTGAAATTATGATACTATGTAAATGTCCTTAAATAAGTTAAATATGCATCTCCTTCAAAATGGTGTATTGTGAGAATATGAAACTGTTTTAAATAAAGGGTGTTTACCATTATTTACAAAAATCACTGCAAATAAAAATGAAAATGTTCTTTTAAAGACATATAATGCAGTAAAAGAGCAGGAAAATGTGAAGATTGGAAGCTTTCTTCAGACAGGGACAGAAGTAGGGATTTTAAGGACCAGGGAGTGCTTTTTAGAACTAACTCTTTGAAATTATGAATCCATACCACTAAAAAGAAATAATTCTTCCACACTTCATTAATCAGATATTTTAATAAAGAGAAAGATCAATTACAAATGAAATAGGAGACTACAGGTGCAGCCTGAAAATTTATTTTCTGCAGAGACATAGAATGATCTCAATTAATTGCCATAATACCTACACTCCTGTGGACAAAAAGTGGCAAAAAGCTAAAATTAGAGCACAATATAATAAAGGAAAACATAAAAAGAAAAGTCAAACTTTTAAATATTCCTTCAGTCATTTTCATTAACAGTGATAAATGGTTTGTGGGTAATATTTAAGTATTATTAGAACTTCAATAGCATACAGTTGCAAAACATTTCTCATGTTCTTCATACAAGAAAAATATATCCTCCAGCCATACTTTCCAATTGCCATCAAAGAGGAGACATCTCTTACTAGATCAATGATTCCAATGCAAATAAAAAGATAAATGTTTTGCACTTTTGCCCTTTACTATTGGAAAACCTTCTGAATGAAATATTTTGCTAAATGTTAGTTTAAATACTTTCAGAAATGTGCATATAGTATAAGCCAAAATAATATAAACATTGAGGACATTATCATCCATTTAAATCCATTATTTAATCTCCCATTTATTTATTCATTCATTCACATATTCATACATTTCATTAAAAATATGCATTATTAGCCTTCTTCACAAATGAAATTTTCATGGCTTTGAAGTGTTACACAATTTTTATAGATTTTTATTTTTATTTTTTAAAAAGTGTATTAAAATTATTGAAGTATAACATCAATAAAATACATTTTTCATTAGTAGTATAATTAGCTCATAATTAATGTTAGCAATAAATGAGTAATTTGTTATTTTATTCATAAGGTGTAAATATTGTATAAAATAATAGCCAATGAAGCTATAAATAATAACTGACAAATTAAATTTCCATTTCCC
Source organism: Phyllostomus hastatus (assembly GCF_019186645.2). Lineage (NCBI taxonomy): Eukaryota > Metazoa > Chordata > Mammalia > Chiroptera > Phyllostomidae > Phyllostomus > Phyllostomus hastatus. Next base: position 5,650,701 of record NW_025333932.1, on the reverse strand, counting down.
TGTGTACTGAATATATATTTTTCTTTTTTTTATTGTTGACACTATTACAGATGTCCTTATTTTCACTTCCCTTGTCCACCTCCACCCATTCTTCATCTTCCCTTTCTTTGGCCATCAGTGCACTGTTGTCTGTGTCTATGATTTACACACATATATTCTTTGGCTAATCCCTTCACCTTCTTTCCAGTCCTTCCCTCCAGCATCCCTTCTGATAGCTGTAAGTCTGTTCCATGTGTCCATGTCTCTGCTTTTATTTTGTTCATCAGATTTTTGTGCTCATTAGATTCCACAAATAAGTGAGATCATATGGTATTTGTCTTTCACCAACTGGCCTATTTCACTTAGCACAATAGTCTCCATTTCCATCCATGCTGTCAAAAAGGTAAGATTTCTTTCTTTTTTTATGACCATGTAATATTTCCTTGTGTGTAAAAAGTACCACAGCTTTTCCATCCACTTGCTCCCAATGGGCACTTGTGCTTTTCCCAGATCTTGACTACTGTAAATAACACTGCTATGAACATAGTGGTACCTATATTCTTTCTAATTGGTGTTTTGGAATTCTTCAGATATATTCTCAGAAATGGGATCACTGGATCACAAAGCAGTCTATTTTTAATTTTTTGAAGAAACTCCATACTGTTTTTCAAAGTGGCTGTACTAGTCTGCATCTCCAACAACAGTGCATGAAGGTTCACTTTTTTCCACATCCTTGCCAGAACTTATTGTTTGTTGAGTTATTGATGGTAGCCATTCTGGCATGTGTGAAGTGATATCTCATTGTGGTTTTAATTTGCATATCTCTGATGATTAGTGACATTGACCATTTTTTCATATATCCTATTGTAGAAGTGTCCATGCAGGTCCTTTGCCCATTCTTAATTAGATTATTTGCTTCCCAGTGTTAAGTTACAGTTTTTTCTATATTTTGGAAATTAACCCTTGTCACATGCATCATTGGTGAATATGTTCTCCCATACAATGGGTTCCCTTTTAATTTTGTTGATGGCTTCTTTTGGTGTGAAGAAGTTTTTAAATTTGATGTAGTCCCTTTGCTTATTTTTTCCTTTAATTCCCTTGCCTAAGGAGACCTATCAACAAAAATATTGTTATGAGAGATATCTAAGATTTTGCTGCCTGTTTTCTTTCAGAATTTATATGGTTTTCCTGCTTACATTTAAGTCTTTTATCCATTTTGAATTTATTCCTATGAATAGTGTATGTTAATGATCCAGTTTCAATTTTTTCATGTACCTGTCCAATTTTCCCAATGCCATCTATTGAAGAAACTATCTTTACTCCATTATATTCTCTTGCATCTGTTGTCAGATATTAATTGACCATATAGGTGCAGGTTGATCTGAGCATCTGTTCTGTTCCATTGATTTATATGCCTGTTCTTTTGCCAGTACCAGGTTGTTGTAATTACAATGGCCTTGTAGTATAGTTTGATATCATGAATTGCTATCCCTCTAACTGTGTTCTTCCTTCTCAAGATTGCTGAGGCTATTTGGGGTCTTTTTTAGTTCCATATAAATTTTGGAATATTTGTTCTAGATCTGTGAAAGCCTTAAGTATTTTAATAGGAATTGTATTGAATCTATACATTGCTTTGGGTAGTATGGACATTTTAATGATGTTAATTTTTCCAATCCATTAACATGGTATATGGGGGTCTGTCCAGAAGATAGTCAACCATGTAACATAAAGTAGAGACATCTATTGAAAAAGATACAAAATACAGGAGACATTGTACACAGAACAATGACACATCAGTCCTTTTCAAAGTAGGCACTTTGGGAACTCACATAGTTCTCCTAATCGCCATCAGCTGCCCTGTCATATTTTCCTGAATCCTATCAATGGTCTAGTTTGAAATCTCTTCCCTTTCAAAGTTGATTTTAGGTCTTGGAAAATCCAGAAGTCTCAGGGAGCCAAATCTGGGCTGTAGCTGGGCTGAGTCACCTGGGTGAATTGATGTTTCGCCAAAATACTCTGCATAGATGTGATTCATGAGGGGGATACATTGTCATGGTGAAGCTGCCAGTCTCCAGTTGCCCATAGCTGCAGCTTTCTGAATCATCTGAATAATTTCTGTGAAGGAATGTTCAAGCTTAATGCAAAATTTTATGTAGATTCATTGCTCTACTTCTTCAGTCATTTTGAAATGTGAAGCCACACAGTACATATGCTCACTCAATGGTGTCTACTGCTCACACTGACTAGTATAGTGAAGTCATTATTGTTCACACATATGCATTCCAGTACACTCTCCTTGGCTGCCAGTTTACATGACGTCACATCATTCTTGTCATATTAACAATGGTTGGACATTTTCTGGACAGACCTTGTATGCTTCCACTTATTTGTTTTTTTTGTCCTATTTTATTGATTATGCTATTACAGTTGTCCCAATTTTTCTTCTTTGCCCCCCTCCACCCAACACCGTCCACCCCCTTAGGCAATCCCCATACCATTATTTGTTTCCATGGGTCATGAGTATAATTTTTTGCTACTCCATTTCCTAAACAGCAGTTTACATCCCCATGTCTATTCTGTAACTACCTATTAGTACTTCTTAATCACCTCACCTCTTCACCCATACCCTGAAATCCTCCTTCCCATTTCACAACCATCAAAATGATATCTGTATCCATTATTCTATTTCTGTTCTTTTTTTTCTTATTTTGTTTTGCACTTCAGTTGTTGACAGGTATGCGTTTATTGCCATGGTATTGTTCATAGTTTTGATTTTCTTTTTCTTAATTAAGTCCCTTTGATATTTAATATAATAATGGTTTGGTGATTAGGGATTCCTTCAGATTTTTCTTGTCTGGGAAGCTCTTTATCTGCACTTTGATTCTAAATGATAGCTTTGCTGGGTAGAGCAATCTTGGCTATAGGTCCTTGCTTTTCATTACTTCGAATATTTCTTGCCAATCCCTTCTAGCCTGCAAACTTTCTTTTGAGAAATCAGCTGACAATTTTATGGGAACTCCCCTGTAGGTAACCAGTCTTTTTCTTGCTACTTTTAAGATTCTCTTTATCTTTAAGCTTTGACATTTTAATTATGATGTGTCTTGGAATGACCCTCTTTACATCCATCTTGTTTGGGACTCTGTGTGCTTCCAGGACTTGCATGTCTATCTCATTCACCAAGTGAGGGAAGTTATCTTTGATTTTTTTCAAATAGATTTCCAATTCTTTTCTCTTTTACTTCTCCTTCTGGCAACCTTATGATGTGAATGTTGGACCTTATGAAGTTGTCTCAGAGGCTGCTTATACTATCCTCATTTTTTGGATTCTTTTTTCTTCTTGTTCTGACTGGTTGTTTATTCTGCTTCCTTATGTTCCAAATCAACAATTTGATTTTTTGTCTTAATTTTGTCTTTTATTTTTTCCTCCATTTTTTTCATTGTTGTTCAAGTACAATTGTCTCTATTTTCCCCCCACTACTCTCATCCACCCAAGCCATCCCCACCTCTTACCCCCTATCCGACCACCCCTTGGCTTTGTCCATGGGTCTTTTACACATGATCCTTGATGAACCATCCCTCTTATTCCCCCTTATTTCCTCCCACTTCCCCTCCATTTACTGTCAGTGTGTTCCTCATTTTAATGTCTCTGGTTATATTTTGCTTGCATTTGTGTTTTACTGATTACATTCTACTTATAGATGAGATCATATGGTATTTTCTTTCACCACCTGGCTTATTTCACTTAGCAAAATGCTCCCCAGATCCATCCATGCTGTTGCAAAGAGTAGCTTTCTTTCCCTTCCTTCCTTCCTTCCTTCCTTCCTTCCTTCCTTCCTTCCTTCCTTCCTTCCTTCCTTCCTTCCTTCCTTCCTTCCTTCCTTCCTTCCTCCTCCTCCTCCTCCTTCTCTCTCTCTCTCTCTCTCTCTCTCTCTCTCTCTTTCTTATCATTCTTCTTTCTGCTGTGTAGTATTCCATTGTGTAAACATATCATAGTTTTTTGATGCACTCATTACTGATGGTCATTTAGGCTGTTTCTGGCACTTGGCTATTGTAAATAACACTATTAGCATTGGGGTGCATAGGTTCCTTTGAATTGAAGTGTCAGGATTTTTAGTGTATAATGCCAGCAACCAGATTGCTGAATCCAAAGGCAGTTCTATCTTTAGTTTGTTTTTTTTTAAAGAGATTCCATACTGTTTTCCACAATGGCAGCATCAGTCTGCCTTCCCACCAACAGTGCACTAGGGTTCATTTTTCTCTGCAACCTTGCAAGTACTTGTTGTTTGTAGATTTGTTAATGATGGTCATTCTGACCAGTGTGAAGGGTATCTCATTGTGGTTTTAATTTGCATTTCCCTAATGGCTAGTAATACTGAGCATTTTTTCATGTATCTCTGGGCCCTCTGTATGTCCTCCTTGGAGAAGTGTCTGTTCAGTCCTTTGACCATTTTTTAATTGGATTCTTTGTCTTCCTAGTGTGGAGTCATGTGAGCTCTTTATATATTTTGGAAATCAAACCCTTGTCTGAGGTTTCATTGGCAAATATATTTTCCCATATGGTTGGTTCCCTTTTTATTTTGTTAATGTTTTCTTTTGCCATGTAGAAGTGTTTTTTTTTTAATTTTGATGAAGCCCCATTTGTTTATTCTTTCCTTTGTGTCCCTTGCCCCTTGAGACATAGCTGTGAAATATTGCTGTGTGGGATGTCTGAAATTTTCCTTCTTGTATTCTCCTCTAGGAGTTTTATGGAATCATGTCTTATATTTAAGTCTTTTATCTATCTTGAGTTTATTTTGGTGTATGGTGAAATTGGTGGTCTAGTTTCATTTTTTTGCATGTACCTGTCCATATATCCCAAAACCATGTATTGAAAAGGCTATTTTTACTCCATTTTATGTTCTTGCCCACTTTGTCAAATATTAATTAAATATAGAGACAGGGGTTTATTTCTCGGCTATCTATTGTGTTCCATTGTTCTATGTGTCTGTTCTTATGGCAATACTAGACTCTTTTGATTACAGTGGCTTTGTAGTACAGTTTGATATCAGGTACTATGATTCCTCCTACTTTGTTCTTCTTTCTCAAAATTGCTGAAGATATTTGAGGTCATTTATGGTTCCATAAATATTTTTGAAATGTTTGTTCTATATCTGTGAAATAAGTCATTGGAATTTTGATATGGATTACATTGAATCTATAGATTGCTTAGGGTAGTATAAACATTTTAATGATGATAATTATTCCAATCCATGAGCACAGTATATGCTTTCACTTATTTATGTCTTCCTTAATTTCTTTCTTCAGGTTTGTATAGTTTTCTGAGTATAGGTCTTTTACCTCCTTGGTTAAATTTATTCCTAAGTCTTTTATTTTTCTTGTTGCTATAGCAAATGGGATATTTTCCCTAATTTCTGTTTCTGATATTGATTGTTAGTGTACAAAAATGCCTTTGATATCTGAATGTTGACTTTGTATCTCACTGTTTTGTCAAATTCACTTATTAGGTTGAGTAGTTCTTGGTGGACTCTATAAGGTTTTCTATGTACACTATCATATCATCTGCAAACAATGACAGCTTCACTTTCTCTTTACCAATTTGGGTGCTTTTTATTTCTTTTTCTTATCTGATCATTGTGGCTAAAACTTCCAATACTGTGTCAAATAGAAGTGGTGAAATGTGACACTTTTGTCTTGTTCCTGCTCTTAGGGGGAAAACTTTTAGTTGTTGTTTAGTAAGTATGGTGTGGGTGCAGTTTTCTTATATATTGCCTTTTAGTATATTGAAGTATGCTCCCTCTACTCCCTCCACTCCTGAGTGTTTTTATCATAAATGTGTGCTGTACTTTATCAAATGCATTTTCAGCATCTATTGATATGATCATATAGTTTATGTTTTTCATATCTTAAAGGCAGCAAGGAAGCAACATACAAGGGAGCTCCCACAAGGCTATCAGCTGATATCTCAACAGAAACACTACAAATCAGAAAGGAATTGTAAGAAATATTCCAAGTGATGTAAAGCAAAGGCCTGCAACCAAGATTACTCTATCCAGGGAGGCTCCCAGTTAAAATGGAAGGTGAAATATGGGGTTTCTCAGACAAAAGAAGGATAAAAGAATACAACTCCACCAAACCAGCAATGCAAGAAATGCAAAGGGACTGTTTTAAGATGATGTGGAAAAATAATACAGAGATATGAACGCAACTACAAAAGAAAAAAAATGGCAATGAATAAGTACCTATCAATAATAACTTTAAATGTAAATGAATTAAATGTTCCAATTAAAAGGCATAGGGTAGTTGAATGGATAAAAAAATATGACCTGCAAATATGCTGTCTACAAGAGACCCACCTCAGACACACACAGACTGAAAGAGAGGGTTGGAAAAAAAATATTCTAAACAAATGGGCAAGAAAAAAAATCTGGGGTAACAATACTCATATCAAACAAAGTAGATTTCAAACAAAGGGCATAAAAAGAGGCCAAGTAGGACACTTCATAATGCTTAAGGGAAGAATATATCCATCAACAAGATATGAACAATGTAAACATGTATGTACCCAACATAGGAGCAACCAAAAGTATAAGGAAAATCTTGGAGGACTTCAGAAAAGAAACAGACAGTAACATACTTATAGTTAGGGATTTTAACACTCCACTGTCAACAAAGTATAGATCTTCCAAACAAAGAATCAACAAGAATATTTTGGCACAGAATGACCCCTAGAATAAATGAACTTGGTATATACAGAAACTTTCACCCTAAAGAAGCCAAATACATATTGTTTTCAAATGTACATAGAACATTTTCAAAGAAAGACCATACAATTGGGCAAAAAAACAAGCCTCAATAAATTTTAGAAAATTAAAATCATTTCAAGCATTTTCTCAGACCACAAGGGTGTGAAACTAGAACCCAACCTCAAGGGAAAAACTCCAAAACAATCAAATCCATGGAGACTGAACAGCATGTTACTAAACAATGAATGGGTAAACAACAAGATCAAGGAAGAAATCAAAAAGTTTCTGGAAACAAATGAAAATGAACTCACAGCAACCCAGAACCTATGGCACACAGCCAAAGCAGTCCTGAGAGGGAAGTTAATGCTTTCAAATAAGGAAGAGTAAGACTGTCAATTGACTAACAGATATAAGGAACTTAGAAGACAATGGAAACCTTCAAGTGATATGTCCAGAAACATATATTCAAATAAATAAAGGGAAATTGAAGACATCACACATGTACCAAAAATCTGACAATCCATTACCAGCAAACCTGTACTAAATTAAAAAAAAAATAAAAGACATTCTTTAGTCAAATGAAGAATAATCCCAGATGAAATCTTGGAGACAAAAGAATAAATAAAAAGTATAGTAATGTGGGTCAATAAATAAATATTGACTTCATGAAATAGTGATAATAATATTTTGTGAGGTTTAAGTTACATCCAAAAATAAAATACTCAACAATAATAAGCATAAATCAAATAGGTCTAAAAAGAATTAGTCTATGATTTTTATTATAGACTCTGAGTCATAAAAGCTGTGAGTCATAAAAGCACTAATTTAGATAATTCATAAAGTCTCATTCTAACTCCTAGAAAATTACTAATGAATAATAAAATAATTTATAAATAACAAGCTAATAAAGGAGAAAATTAAAATAATGTAAAATCTTAATCAATTCAGTTACCATGGGAGATGTGCCAACAGTTTTGGTTTACTTACAGATTTTGGGTACCAGGATCCATGCTTTGTCTCCTCATCCTAGGTTTTTTTCTCATCAAATTTTATTATTTTCCAGTAATTTCTAAATATTTCTTTTGACTGTTCTCATAACAACTTCAGGCACCTTGAATTTCCCCTGTGTCTTGTACTAAAGTGACATTTGTTTTTTCTAGTTTTGCTGGAGTTTGCCATAATGTTCTGACTGATACTGAGTGAATAAATCCAGTCTCTTCTTGAGGTGTTAGACTTGCCACAATATCTGAACTCAGGAGTGAGGAAGCTATCAGAGGAATGTATACTTCATGGTCATTGTTAAGCAGGAAAGGCAAGGGTTTATGTGTTCCATCTTAAGATAATTTCTTTATAAAATAAACAAAATATTATCATTGATACTTACATATTTTAATACTCACCATTTAGAATGAATAGAGTCAAAGAATAGCCCCAAAAGTATAGTCAGTTTTAAAATTTCAGAGTCATAGATTCTTAAATTAGTGTTAACTTTAAACAAACAAACTTCTCCTCCCTTCTAGACAAAAAGAGATATAAAATAATTTACTAACTTCTGTACTCAATCAATTTTATTCTTTATATGCATGGCTTAAATTAATCATATATGTATATTGTTACAAAAAAGAAAAATCTAATTTTTTAAGTTATTGAAAAACCTGTTTTCTACATTTGAGACAAGCTTGTGTCAATAAATGTGAAAAGTTTAGAATTTAATATATATTTTTAATTTCTTAAGCAAATGATGAACTAATAAGATTGAAACATAAAAAATTAAAAAGAGAAGACAAAAATATAAGGATGATATACAACAATAAATTTAATTTTTATATTTTTGTCATTTCTTTAGTCTATTCTTCCACCTGCCTAAGCATAGTGATAGTAAGTTATTATATATAAATTTGTATTTCTGATACCTCTATATCTTGATTTTAATTGAAACAATTACTTCTTTATAGTGCTTACCATGATTTGGAGCACATCCTCTAATTCAACAGATAGGTGGTATAATTTTTACAGAAATATCAAATAGAAGTGGTGCTTTCTTGGGAAATGAAAAATGGTAGTGTTTTATTGAGTTATATTTTATAGTAGATCTATATTTTAGCTTTATATTGAAGACATTTTACAAAGATCTGTTATCTTTCAGTAATTTGTGAAAATACCATCTAGAGACATATTACACCCTAAATTTTAATGTGAAAATGTTTCTTAGATAACAGGCACTCTATATTGTCTTGAACTATGGGAAGATAGTAGATCTAAAATAATTTTACTAATCAACCAGAAACAAACTCAACTAATTCATTTTTCTGAAAATCTATATTGCAATTTTTTAAATCCTGTGCTCAGTCACATTTTAGGAATATATTTCTAAAAAGAATAGTGATAAACAAAGCAATACAGCATGGAATTCTGTGATTTGTACTGTAAAATAATATTTTTAAATGGTGGTAGGAAAACACTAAATTCTATTATTCTATATATTTGTTTATCCTATTCTGTTCAGCGCCTATATTTCCAAAGAAATATTGTTTGGTTTAGTTTTGTTTTTAAACCAACTGAAAATAACATCAAGTTATGTATAATAGACTTGTTTTAAATGTTTTTTTTATTTATTTATTTTTAGAGAGAGGGGAAGGGAAAGAGAAAGAGAGGGAGAGAAACATCAATGTGTGGTTGCCTCTCACATGCCCTCTACAGTAGAGCTGGCCTGCAACCCAGGCATGTGCCCTGACTGGGAATCGAACTGGTGACCCTTTGGTTCACAGGCCAGCACTCAATCCACTGAGCCACACCAGCCAGGGATAGTAGATGCTTTTATACAACTCTGTGGTCTTACATTACTTTTTTATTTTCTATTTCCTTAAATCAATTCCAGTAATTTTTCATTATAATAAATCTTCTTCATGCCTTGTTTAGCCTTTGCCACTTATTTCTTAGTTGTTTTGTTTATTTTCTTCCTTTCACAGATTATTCTAAATCATCCCTTCTATTTCCATCTCCTTCTTCCATTACAAGTCATAATTTTATTCTTTGTCATAATTCATACAATACTCATTACCACAGCCATCTCTTTTAACATCTTTATTTTTTTATTCACTTGAAATATTGTCACATTTATGAATACTCAAGCAGCAGTAAATTACACTGTACCCCTGGCTTCAGCTGTGTTCATTATATGTCTCTCTTTCACCAGATTAGAACTCCTCATCCCTCATTTTATATTTGTTGCATCCTGAAGTATTTCTATTTATTAATTTTTCTATTATGGAATGGGGTGCTACTATTATCAACCTCATGTCATAAATATGCTACTTTTAATTATTTACATTGACTTTTATTTTAATTCACTATATCTGTTCTACAAACTATTTTGAATTATGCATTTTTTACTCAGAGTACAGTATAAGACATATAAAAATACTTATTTTAATGTGTGGCCAAATATACTAACATTCTTGGAAATTTTTGAATTTTGTATAGGAATGTAGTTACCTAACCTCCTATTTAAAAAAAAACAAAAAAACAATGCCCACTCCTCTACTTATTCTAAAGGTCTGCACTTTGATGATAATTGAGTTATCTTAGATAAAATAAACCAATGCCTGGGATTTAATATGTTGTCCTCTTTTGACTTTCTAATTTAAGCTCACAGGCAGAAAAGAATAGTTCACCCTAAGCATCTAAATTGCTCATCTGGAGGAAAAAGTAAAGAAAGTGGTAGTGATAGGAGAGAGAGGGAAAGGCTATTTCAGATTCTTTAGGGTTTCAGTTCATTCATGTCAGTTTTCAAGTGTGTATTACTGGATCTACAATAAAATTGGGAGAGATATTCCTTTGAGATCAGTTGTAGTCATGGGTTCCTCTTTGAAGGAATTCTGTTCCTTTGGGACAAGTCCACCACTGTGCAAATTGATTCCTTCCCCAGAGGCTAGATTCTAAACTGCCCTTGTCAAAATCAAACTAAACCAAACCAAACGATACAAAACCAAGATCTTTACAAATTGTCTCTCTTTCTCAGTAGACTTTAACACTTCTTAATTTCCATAACATTGCTTTGTGTTTGAGGGTCTCTTTATTTCCTCCTATACTTTTTTAAATGCACTCCCATGTTTATTGAAACATTATTTACAATAGTAAAGATAGGAAAATTATCTAATATTCCATCAACAAATGAATGGATAAAAAGGGTGATATATATATATATATATATATATATATATATATATATATATATATACACACACACACACACACACACACACACACACACACACACACCTCACACAATGAAATATTATTCAGCCACGAGAAAGATATTCTGCCATTTTCTACAAAGTGAATGTACCTTGAGCACATTCTGCCAAGTAAGATAAATCAGACAGAGAAAGACAAATACTGTAGGATACCATTTGTATGTGGAATCTAAACAAGTCGAACTCACAAAATCAGAGAGTAAAATGGTGGTTACAAAGGATGGTTGGTGGGAGGATAAGACTGATGTTGGTTAAGGGCACAAATTTGCAATGAGTTGTAAATAACATGTAGAGGTTTTCCTATACCCTTTTATTTCTACCTGGCTGGCCAGAATGCTGAAATAAGTGTGGAATCTGTCTTGAATGATAGTAACTCCAATCAGTCTTATAAAAAATAAAATCCATAACTTTGGCAATTCCATCCTTCTGTTTCTTTCTGGTGTGCTTTTCTAACTTCAGTAGGATTTTAAAATTATCACATAATTTTCTGGCTACCTTGTTCTTGAGTTCTTTGTATTTTGTATTTTTGGGGGGATAAGGACATGTCCTTGTTCTTACTTTTATGGCATTTAGTTACCTGCAAAATCTCATTTTAAGAATTCCCCACTTGTCTCTTGAGATATTACCCAGTCTTGGATCTTCAATATTCCAAAAGTAACCAAAACATATCTTTTATATATTAGTGCTTACTTAAGCTATAGTGGGAGATATCACCCTACAGCACAGCTTTTTAATTTTTTTTTTGCATTTTTCTAACGTGGGATGTTAGTAATGACACAAACATCCATTTCCACTATTATTTGTTTTTCATGCTATGACATTAACTCCTTCTTGCCCTTCCCCTAACTTCTCCTAACTTTTTCCAATGCAGTTCTTTGGGTTCTCAAATAGTGACCTCTTTTTGTTATCACTTATAAATCTAACTGTGTTCCATTAATTTAAAAGTCTTTATTTCCCTTTTCTCCACCTTCCCAGATTTCTTGTTTGAAATGCTTTTACAACATAATTGTTAAAGTTGGTTCCATTACTCACTGACTTTTTATTTCAGAATCCAAGAAAATTTTTCAGAATCCAGGCAAATTATTTTCATATTTTATGAATTATGGTCACAGTTGTTTTGTAAACCGTGTGTGTGTGTGTGTGTGTGTGTGTATACACACACACATATACACACAGTTTACTACGTATATGAACTGTATATATATACATGCACATATATATATAATATATATGTAATCAGTCACCTAAGAATAATAAATCTGTTGTGCTTTCCTAGAGAATAATTCTACTCCAAATTTTGGTATTATTTGGGATTTATTTGTTGTTAAAAATAATGACATGTAGAATACAACAAACCTTTTTCTTAAGAGATAAAGATGAGGCTTTAACAAAATTTTATGATTACATTAGACATCTTGATCTGAGCTCAACAAGCCAACAAATGTTTGTTTCCATTCTTCTCTACAATTTTTGACAAAACTTGCTAAGAAGAACTGACCTAAATGTCTTCAAACAAGTCTATTAATCAGGTATTCATATTACTTCTGAGCAAACCAGGATACTTCAAAATAAGGTATTAATAGATACCTCATTAATGTCTTCCTAGCTTATAGTTTTCATCACATCATTGTTTGAACGACCACTAAAATAGTAATATTTAACATCTGCAAACTTTGATAAGGAAATAAAGATATACACAATATTTCCTGCAAAAGTGATCATCACATAGTTTTTTTTAGCCATTCTTCATTTAGTGAAGCCTTGTTCCATAAGGCTACTAGTCAGTTTAAAAGGTTGAAAATACAGCAAAGAACCAATAATAGATAAAAAAAAAAAAACTTAGGTAAAAATATACACAGAGACTCCCGGCCAAGATGGAGGTGTAGGTAGACATACTGTGCCTCCTTGTACAACTAAAAGAAGGACAACAACAAATGTAAAAACAAAAACTATCCACAACTTCCAGAAAATTGAACTGTATGGAAGTCTGACAACCAAGGAGTTAAAGAAGAAATATTCATCCAGACCAGTAGGAGGGGCAGAGATGGGCAGCCAGGAGAGGACTTGTGGCAAGGCAGTGGCTGGCAGAGCAGCCAGTCCCATATTTACGAGCAGATGAACCCAGAGGGACAACTGGGGAGCAAGACACTGCACAACCCAGGGTTACAGTGTGGGGAAATAAAGCCTCAAAACCTCTGAGTGAAAAAACCTATGAGGGTTGAGGTAGTAGGAAAAACTCCCAGTCTCACAGGAGAGTTCATTCAAGAGACCTATGGGGTTCTGGAACATTCACAAACCTATCCACGTGGGAATCAGCACCAGAAGGGCCCAGTTTGCTTGTGTGTAGTGGAGGAAGTGACTGAAAGCTGGCAGAGAGCAAGCAACATTTTTCCGTCTCAGACCCCTCCCCCACTGACATTGTCACAATACAGCAACTTGGGTTGCCCCACCCTGGTGAACACCTAAGGCTCTGCCCTTTACTACATAACAAGTGCACCAAGATAAAAAGAAAAAAAAAAGCTCAAATGAAAGAACAGATCAAAGCTTCAGAAAAAGTACAACTAAGCAATAAAGAGATAGCCAGCCTATCACATGCACAGTTCAAAACACTGGTAATCAGGATGAAGAAATGGTAGAGTATGGTTGCAAAATAGAGGAAAATATGAAGGCTATGAAAAGTGAAATAAAGGACAATATACAGGGAACCAACAGTGAAGGGAAGGAAACCAGGACTCAAATCAATGGTTTGGAATAGAAGGAAGAAAGAAACATTCAACCAGAACAGAATGAAGAAATAAGAATTCAAAAAAAATGAAGAGAGGCTTAGGAATCTCCAAGACAACTTTAAACATCCAAAATCCAAATCATAGGGGTACCAGGAGAAGAGAGCAAAAAATGGAAAACGTATTTGAACAAATAATAAAGGAGAACTTCCCCAATCTGGCAAAGAAAACAGACTTCCAGGAAGTCCAGGAAGCTCAGAGAGTCCCAAAGAAGTTGAACCAACCCAAGGAAGCACATACCAAGGCACATCATCATTAAGTTACCCAAGATTAAAGATGAGGAGAGAATCTTAAAAACAGCAAGAGGAAAGGAGACAGTTACCTACAAAGGAGTTCCCATAAAACTATCAGCTGATTTCTGCAAAGAAACCTTACAGGTAAGAAGGGGCTGGAAAGAAGTATTCAAAGTAATGAAAGGCAAGAACCTGTATCCAAGGTTATTCTGTCCAGCAAAGCTATTATTTAGAATGGAAGGGCAGATAAAGTGTTTCCCAGGTAAGGTCAAGTTAAAGGAGTTCATCATCACCAAGCCCTTATTATATGAAATGTTAAAGGGATTTATCTAAGAAAAAGAAGATGATCAAAAATATGAACAGTAAAATGACAACAAACTCACAACTATCAACAACCAAACCTAAAAAAAAACAAAAACAAAGGCAGACTAAGCAGACAACTAGAAAAGGAACAGATTCACAGAAATGGATCCAACATGTATCAATGGGAAAGTGGGAGGGGGAGATAGACAGAAAAGGTATATGGAATAAGTAACATAAATGGTAGGTAGAAAATAGACAGGAGAAGGTTAAGAATAGTGTAGGAAATGGAGAAGCCAAAAACTTTATATGTACACCCCATGGGCGAGAACTAAAGCTGGAGAATGTGTGTGGGAGAGCAGAGGAGGATAAAGGGGGGGAAATGGGACAACTGTAATAGAATAATCAATAAAAATATATTTTAAAAAGAATTATATATACAGATATTAAAAAATTAAGTGCTCAAATAACTTTTGATAACTTTAGAAAATGCTCATAGAATTTTAACTTAAATGAAAAATAAAACTGCCTAAAAAGTTTATTGATAATATGGACCCAATTTTTGTTTAAAATATTTATGCTTTTTCTTGTGCATATATTGTGTGTGCATATAAGCTAAACATATAAATGCAACACAAATGTTAATATGTTAAGAATGTCCTGTCCTGGTGGAATTTGGTGATTTTTATTTTTTTATTTCCACTATTTTTTCTCATAAACTATACATTTGTAATCAAAACAAACTGATTTTAGAATTTAATGGAAATTTTGTGTTCTGTTGTATACTTATATTTTAATTTTTTTATATTATGTATTTTGGTAATATTGGTTACTAAGATGGCATAGGCTTCAGCTGTACAATTAATTCTATGACACATCTATATATTGCATTGAGGTGCCCACCACCCAAAGTGAAATCTTCCATCACCATATATTTGAGCCCTTTACCCTTTATTATCCCCTTCCTGCTTCCTTATGGTAATCACCATAGTGTTGTCTTTATTTATGAGCTAGTTGTTTGATTTTGTTATTTGTACATTTGTTGCTTTCAATTTTATATGAATAATATATTATTCTTAACTTTAGTGTCTGATTTATTTCACTTAGCAAGATATTCTCCAGATCCATCCATATTATCACAAATGACAGTATTTCATCTTTTTTTATGGCTGAGCAGCATTCCATTGTATAAATGTTCCACATTTTCTTTATCCAGTCATCCGTCAAAGGACACTTTGATTTTTCCATGTCTTGGTCACCGTGAATAATGCTACAGTGAACATAGGGGCCCATATATCTTGGTTAATAAATGTTTTCATTTGGGTAGGTACACAAAAAATTATTGGGTAGGTACACAAAAGAGGGGTTACTGGGTCATAAGGTAACTCTCTTCTTATTTTTTTTAAAGAATTTTAAATCCTCACCCCAGCATACATTTATTGATTTTAGAGAGAGGAAGGAGGGGAGAGAGAAACAGAGAAACATCAATTGCTTGCCTTCCATATGCACCTCAACTGGGAATTGAACCTGCAATCTAGGTAAATGTCCTGACTGGGAATCAAATCCACAACCTTCCTTGGTGTATATGATTACACTCCAACAAACTTGTGCCACCAGACCAGGACTATTCTTAATTTTTTGAAGAACCTCCATACTGTTTTCTATAGTGGCTATACTAGTTTATTTACACCAGCGGTAAAAGAGCATTCCTTTTTTCCCATAACCTCTTCAACACCTGTAATTACTTGTTTTGTTGATAATGGCTATGCTATCAGGTGTGAGGTGGTCTCTCATTGTAGTTTTGATTTGCATCCCTATAGCTAGTGAAGTTGAACATCTTTTCATATATCTGCTGGCCACTTGTATGTCTTTTTAGGATGGGTATCTGTTCAGGTCCTCTGCTAATTTTTAAATGGATTGTTTGGCACTGAATTATATGAGCTCTCTACATAATTTGAATATTAACCCATAGTTGGAGCTGTTTGAAAATGTCTTCCCACATTTGGTTGGCTGCCTTTTTGTTTTGTTAGTAGTTTCTTTTACTGTATGGTTTCTTTTTGATTTGATTTAGTCCCATTAATTTATTTTTATCTTTCCTTCCCTTTCCTTTGAGGTCAAATTCATAAAATCTTTTCTAAGACTAAGGTCCATAAGTTTAGTGCCTATGTTTTATTTTATCTAATCTATTGTTTCAGGTTTCATACTTAGGTTTTTGATTAGTTTTGAGTGAATTTTTTACATTGGGACAAACTGTAGTCTAGTTTCATTATTTTGCATGTGGCTTTCCAATTTTTCCAGTATCATTTATTGAAGAGCCTTTCCTTTCTTTATTGTATGTTTTTGCCTCCTTTGTCAAAAATTATTTGTCCATAACTATGGGGGTTTATTTCTGGGCTCTCAATTCTGTCCTATTGGTCTGTGAGTCTGTTTTTTTCTTCCAATATCATGTTGTTTTGATTATTGTTATTCTGTAGAATTATTTGAAGTCAGAAGTCAGGGAGTGTGATACCTCTGGCTTTTTTCTTCTTCCTCAGGATTTCTTTGGAATGTTGAGGTATTGACCCCTGCAGGAATCACACTCCCTGACTTCAACTCATATTACAAAGTGACAATAATCAAAACAGCATGGTATCAGCAGAAAAACAAACACACAGATCAAATTGACAAAACTCTGGTTAAACTCATTAAGGAAGATTCAAATAAACAAAATCAGAAATGAAAGAGAAGTTACCACAGATATCACAGAAATACAAGTGATCATACAAAAATACTATCAAAGTCTATATGCTACCAAATAACCTAGAAAAAATGGATAAGTTCCTAGAAATATATACCTTCCTGGACTGAATCACAAGGAAATGGATAATCTAAATAGACTGATCGACAGTCAGGAAATAGAAATAGCCATCAAAAACCTCTCAAAAAGTAAAAGTCCAATACTAGATGGCTCCACTAGTGAGTTCTACCAAACATTCAAAGAAGACTTGATACCTACTCATCTTAAACTCTTTAAAAAAATCAAAGAAGAGGCAATACTTTCTAACACATTTTATGAGACCAACATAACTCTTATACTAAAACCTGGCAAGGATAATACCACTATCTCTGATGAATACAGATGCAAAAATCCTAAACAAAATAAAAGCAAATCAAATACAATAACACATTAAAAACAGTACATGATGATCAGGTGGGCATCATTCCAGGCACAATGTTAGTTTAACATACACAAATCAATCAATATACTACATTGAAAAATAAAGGGTAAAAATGCCCTAGTTAAAAAAAAAAAGGTAAAATAGCTGGTATGACTCAGTGGGTTGAGTGCCAGTCTGTGAAGTAAAGGGCCACTTATTCAATTCCTAGTCAGGGCACATGTTTGGGGTCTGGGCCAGGTCCCCAGCAGGGGGTGTGCGAGAGGAAACCACACACTGATGTTTCTCTCCTTCTCTTTCTCCTTCCTTTCCCCTCTCTCTCAAAATAAGTAAAATCTTAAAAAAAATAAAGGGCAAAAATCATATGATATTATCAATAAATGCGGAAAGAGCACTTAATAAGATAGAACATCTACTTATGATTAAAACACTGAATAAAACAGGTAGAGAAAATAAGTACTTGAACATCATAAAGGCCATATAATCTCAAACTAGTATCATACTCAATGTTGAAAACTAGTATTATACTCAATGTTGAAAAACTGAAGGTTTTTCCTCTATGATCAGAAACAAGACAAAGATGTACACTCTCACCTCTCTTATACAACATAGTACTGGAAGTCTTAGCCAAAGCAATCAGGTAAGAGAAAGAGAAAGAAATAAAAGGTATCCAAATTGGTAATGAAGAAGTAAAATTATCACTTTTTTGTAGGTACTGATTCTTTATATCAAAACCCTAAAGACTCTTACCAAAAGAACTATTAAGAACAATAAACAAATACAGCAATGTTGAAGGACACAAAATCAATGTACAAATATCCATTGCATCCCTGGCAAGGTAGCACAATTGGTTAGAGCATTATCCTGACACATCAAGGTCGTGGGTTCCATCACCAGTCAGGGCATGTATAAGTATCAACCAATGAGTGCATAAATAAGTGGAACAGCAAATAAAAGTTTCTCCCTTTCTCTTCCCTACCACACTGTGTTGAAAGATCTTCTGTAAACCAGACTCTAAAGCCTCATAAATATCCAAACTGTTCATTCTCTCTTCCAAGAGGCTAGAAAGGCTCTGTTAGTTTAGCGCTCTCACATATCAAGGTAAGAATAAATTTACTTTGGTTTTACCAATAGGCTCATTTGGTGAAGATTTCATAGGGATGTCAGCATTGAAAAAAGTATGAGTAGCATTGGGCCTTACACACAACAGATATTCACTAAGTATATAGGGCGAGGCAAAAGTAAGTTGACAATTGCTCATATAGTAAATAAAATAATAAATAAATAGTAATACAATAGTGAACTTTGTGTTTCATGTATTCACACTGTAAGCCTACTTTTGCCCCACCTTATATATTTAAGTAATATTCAAAGGTCATAATTCACCAAATTATTTTCAATATCTTTATATCTTTAATTTTAATCTGTGACTCCAACAACTTTGAAGACAAGCACAGAACTGCTATGCACTTATATTTTGATGTTTGGTGGGTAAATTTTTAAAGCTTTTTAAGTTTTATATTTCATGTAATTGAAAAGAGAATACTTCAATCTGAAGAAAATGTAATACATATGGTTGCTTTCCCCTTATTACTCATAGAATATTTATTATTTACCAATGATTGATTAATAAAATTAATTCTCATTATCTGAGTTTTCTTGTAGACTTATTTTCTGAAATATTATCCTTATGATAGAATTCTGTGTGGTATTAAGAAATGAAGTAGATATTTAATTTTTGGAGGTCTGCCTTTGTTAACTGTTACTTCTAGACCTTTGGGAGGCAAGCTCTCACCTTCCTTCACCAGCTTAGAACAGAAGAACTTAAGAACATTCACTGAGAATTAAACTTTAAGTCACAAAATAATCAGCAAATATTACTGCCAAGTATTTTTTAATGGGAAAGTGTCCATATGTATTCCCTTTAGAAGGCATTGACATATGCACAGACAGAATGTATTGATGAATGGTGGTGGTAATTTCCAGCTATGAAAGCAGTGACAGGAATAATGTTGGAGGCAAACGGGTACACCTGGGCAAAGCACTATGCCTTTAAAATTCATCAAGGATGGTACTTCTTGAACTTTAATGTGCATACAAATGACCTGGGGATCACAGGAAAATTCACATTCTCATCTGAAGGTCAGGAGTGGGACTTGATACTCCAAATGCCAAAAAACTTCCAGGTGATGCTGAGAAATTTTGACTAGCAAGGATTTAACTCGAGGAAATCCCAGCCCAGAAACTTGCCTTTATTTATCTGTGTTTTTTTTTCTAAATTCATGTCTATCAAATTCACTTATATTTGTAAAATAGCTTTTATACTTTATTTAAATAATAATGTCAGTCCCAAGTCTGCACTTCTAATTATAAATGTATGCATTAAGTTTTGTAAACTTGGTTAACATGAGTTTGTTTCTATCAAATGGGGTTAGTAAAAACAATAATAGCTAAGATTTATCAAGTACTTATTTACATAAATCAATGATAATCTCTGTACGTGGTACAACTCCATCTAATTGTCACAACAATCCTATGAGATACTATTACAGGCTCACCTCACAGTTAAAATTTAGTTTTAGGAAGGTTAAATAATTTATATTAAGAAAAAACAGGAAATGAACAGCGGAAGTAGGATTGTAATTCAGGCACTCTGGCTTTGAGGTAGACAGAGTAATTGCTCCCATAAGTATCCACCTCCTTATTCCCAGAACCAGTGAATGTGTCACTGTACATGTCAAAAGGGACTTTGCTGATGTGTTTAAGTATGTTGACATGGAAGATCATTTTGGATAATTTAGATGGGCTCAAAGTAGTCACAAAATAGCTTATAAGGGGAAAGGGGAGAAGCAGAATCAGAGTCAGAAAAGGGAGGTGTAATGATGCAAACAGGTTGGAATGATGTGTGTTGAAAATGGAGGAAGGGACAATGAGCCAAGATATGTAGGGGGCCTCTAGAAACTGGAAAAGGCATGAAAACAGATTCCCTCCTTGTGTCCCCAGGAGTGCATCCCTACCTACACCTTCATTTTAGAACTACACCTTGATTTTGAACACACAGTAAATTTGTGTTGTGTTAAGTAACTAAATTTGAGCTCATCTATTAAAGCAGTATTAGCAAAGAAACAAAGCCATGACTCAAGAATCAAGCTCTTCAACCAACTGTTAGGTTCTCAGAATAAGATACAGAAAACTAAAACAATGACTGAAAGCACTTTCAGAAGAAAGAAGTGGTAAAACTGGTGGTTACTGAGAAATCACTATTTCACAGCTGGTGTTTAAACCACTGTACTTGATCTATAGATGATGTTATATAACCTTTGTGACAACCTTTTTAAGACTATACTTTTAGAGCAGTTTAAATTTCACAGCAAAATTGAGCAGGTATAGAGATTATATTCTGTCTTTCTGTGATATTGATTATACTTATTCTTTTTTAGTACAATATTCTAATGTTTCTGATGGATATCCTTTAACACAAAAATACAATTATATTGTTCTCCCCTATTTGGTCATCTTATTCTCTTTTCATAAAACAGCATCTAATAATCTCTCTAAAGCTAGCACTGCTCCCAAAATGTTCCAAGTTTAGATTGTTCCTTAGTCTTTCATTTTACCACTGACCATTCTATTTGCTTCCAATTTGTGAGTAAAGTTCTCCAAAAATATTGTCCTTAGCTTTCTAATGACTTTGCTAATAGTAATGCATGATTATTTCCTAGTTAACTTTTAATTCAGTCTTTTATGAATTACTCTCTTACATTTATTTGAGAATAACTTGAGACATATTGTTAATAATCAGAATCTATTTGCATTCATTAGCATTTTGTCATTTATTTGATGATATTGAATATAATCCAATTCCCACAACATTTGTATAAATACTGAAACCACACTAAAAGACATATGTAGAACCTGACATAACACAAGGTATTGTAGGGGATGTAAAAACATAAAGATAATACTCTTTGTCTAGAAGAGTGCACAGTTTGTTGAGGAATAATGACATGTACATATATAGATTTTTTTCAAAGTTGAGAGAGATTAGTTCTGAAATCTATACAAATGAAAAAAGATGGTAGATAAGTCTCTTGAATCACTTCACCAGTTTTACTGAAATCACAGTTTTTGACTATTTTTATGTCCTTGTTGAAAATTATATCTAATGACTTCATTTCTTCATGGAGGGTCAGCATCTGAACAAAGAATGAAATATTTTAGACTTTTCCATAAACTGTTGTTTTCCTTTATAGGTATCACAAATTTCCCATAATTGTTCATTTCTCCTTACATTCTAAGAAATGATATTTATTTTGTAAAGATCTGTACACTCATATCTCTTCAAACTACCCAAATTCCTTGAATATTGAAATTATTAAAAATTTGAAAGATGAAAGCTCTAAGAGTCTATGCTTACACAGAATTACTCCCAGTTGATTGAGGAAGGGGGACTATATTTCAGATTAATACACATTTTATATTTTCCTATAGCTTATAATAATATTGCATTTTATTTTCCATGTTATTCTTAGTTCCAAAATCTTTGGAAATCTGGTTTTAAATAAGAAACCTTTTGAGTGAATTTAAGTATTTCCAGGCCTAGTTGCTGTTTTCACTGACTTCCTTCACGATTTTCAAGTGGCAACATTTGAATAAGAGCTTCTCGCCCTGGCTGGCGTAGCTCAGTGGATTGAGCACGGGCTGCAAACCAAAGTGTCGCAGGTTCGATTCCCAGTCAGGGCACATGCCTGGGTTGCAGGCCACAGCCCCCAGCAACCGCACATTGATGTTTCTCTCTCTCTCTCTCTCTCTGTCTCTCTCTCTCCCTCCCTTTCCTCTCTAAAAATAAATAAATAGAATCTTTAAAAAAAAAAAAGAGCTTCTCAGGTTGCTCCTTAAAACTTTTCACTCCACTGTTGGTTGAAGAAAATCTCAGATTGCCCAACTGAACTTGTATGAATTTCACTTCTACCACTAAAAAACAATTTGTGCTTTTTCATTGTTTGACTCTCTCTTTTAAAACTCCCCCTTGCCCAAATTTCTCCTGATAGCCATTTTTTTCCATGACATGAGAATGACTGAAATGCTAAATTCAGGTGAGTGTTATTTAAACAGAGAGTATATAATGACAATTTAATTCCAATAACTCTTTCCTCAACTGCTACATCACATATATTTACTATCACTCATCTAGTCAGATTAGACAAGAAAGAGACAACTGGTGTTGAGCTTCAGAGTCAGAAAACCTAATATTGAATACTTGCTCAACTATTTAATAACTATATAACCTTGGGCAAATTAAAAAAAATATTTATATTGCATTTTTTATCCATTAATTACTTATGATAAAACTTATGCTGTGGTTTTTGATTTTGTATGAAAGGATCTTAAAAGTCACCACTAATAAACAACAAGTAAAAAGCTAAAGAGCCTGAAATAATCATCTCTTCTAGGATCTGTTAAAGAGATGAGTACACAAACTGCTGTCCCACAGTTAGAGAGCCCCAATGGGCAAAATGCTGGAAGCTAGTGTGAACAACTCTGAGTTTTCAAAACTCCAGGGGGTACAGTCATAGACAATTTCTCACAACTTCCAAGAGCTCCACTAGGTTCTCATGACAAATATCAAAGAAAAATAGCTTCATGTTTCCAGCAGTGGAAGGAGAAATAATTTAAATATGCCAGGCACCTTGTTCTTCTTAATAAGGTCTCCTTCAGGAGAAACCTACTAATACATTATCAGAGCCTAATTGACTTTCAGGAAAGGAAATGTGCAATTCTAGTTAGCTCTAGACTTTTACATGGGAGAAGAGAGTGACCAACTCTAGCCCATTCTAGCTATCCTCCCCAACCTAAAGGGGGAGAAAAAACTAAGACATACTTGTGAAGTTTACAGTACATATACACAAGCTCATTAAAAGACTAAGAACTAATCGTAAGGCTATAGAACCCCCCCCCCTACACACACACACAACTCACTACCACATTTCTAAAGGCCTTTTTACAGTGCTCCTTTCACCTTATATATTATGTCTGACTATCAACAATAATGTCTCTGGTAGACTTACAAGTAAACTAGACACAGCTGAGAAAAGAATCTCTGAGGTTGAAGATATCTCAATAGTAACTTCGAAAACTGAAAAGAAAAGAAACTTAAAACCAACAGAACAAAATATTCAAGGACTGTAGGGCAACTATAAAAGGTGAAACATACATGTAATGAGAACATCACAAAGAAAAGAAACCAAGAAAGGAACAGAAGCAACATTAAAATAAAAAAATGAGTGAGAATTTCCCCAAATTAATGTTAGATATTAAACCACATAAATAGGAGGCTATGAGAGCAGCAAGCAGAATAAATGCCCCCCCAATATACCTAGACATTTCATTTTCAAACTGTAAAAAAATTAAAGATAAAGAAAAAAATCCTGAAAGAAGTCAGAAAGGAAAACACCTTACACATAGAGGAACAAAGATAAAAATTATATACTGTGTCTCCTCAGAAACCATGCAGAAAAAAAGTGGAGTGAAATATTTAAAACAATAAGAGAAAATAAACACCATCTTAGAATTTTTTACCCTGCAAAATTATCATTAAAAATGATAAAGAAATAAAAGCCTTCTCAGAAAACAAAAAATTGAGGGAACTTATTACCAACCAACCTATGTCTTAAGAAATGTTTTTTAATGAAAGGTCTTTAGAAAGAAGGCAAATAATATGAGTCTGAAACTCAGATCTAGGCATATCATTTTCAAATTATAAAAAAATCAAAGATAAAGAACAAATCCCAAAAGAGCATCAAAAAATAAATAAGTGAAGATAAAATAATCACTTTTATGTTTCTTATTCTTAATTGACCCAGCAACTAACAATTTTAATAGCAACGATGTATCCAAAGATACATGCTTTTGTAGATCCTCTGTGCATTGTATGTAAGTTTATGTATTAGTAAAGTGAATGACACCAATACCAACAATGATACAGGTGATGGAGTAGGGGGAAGAGTGAGAACTACGTTGTTATAAGGAACTCACACTACCTGTGAAGTGCCATAGTATTATCTGAAAGTGGAGTTGAACTACCTATAATTACATATAGTAAATCCTAGAGTGATCACTGAAAAACAAGTTTTTTAAAAAGTATACTGACATGCTAAGAAAGGAGAAGAAATGTAGACATGTAAAATGCTCAATTAAAATCACAAAAGGCAAAACAAGAGTGGAAGACAAAAATAGGAACAAAAAACAAGAACAATAAACACAGAACAACAACAAATATGGTAGATATTAATCCAACTATAGTATCCAGATTTTAATGACTTCTCTCCATGTTCTCTACTCAAATCACTGTTCTCTCTCCTAGACTAGACTTGCTTCATTATCAACCTACTCTTTTCCTAGAGTAGGAAGATACTGTCCTGGAAGAACAGGGAATTGAAAACTACATTTCCTAGACTTCTCTGAAGGTAGCTTCTTAAATGTAAATTTGTTTTGCATTTTGATGTGGTTGTTCAAAATTTGAAAGACAGAAGTAAGGCAGAGCCTATCTTCCTCAATCTTCAGTTTCATGTTTTCTTGATCACTAACATAGTTACAGAAACTGAAATTTTTCTGCAGCAGCACCCTAAGACCCATTCTCCACATCCCTAGGTGTTGAGAGGTAAATGTACCTGCAGCATGATGAATGATGACAAATAAGATCTTGATCTAGCTTTCTGATTCTTGCATTGTAGAAGCCAGGCTATGGCCCACTCCTGTTAGAATTCCATGGAATTTGCAAACACCTGACTCACTGCATTAAATGTATTCATGCTAAAGTAGCTAGACTCATTTTTAATTAATCGTTACGTCTCCTTTCACTCTTGCCCATTAGAGTCATTCCTTTATAATTGCCAAAACAATCAAGGCATTTTATTCCCTGGCTTACGTACTCCCATCATCTGTCATCTTGTTTAAAATTAGCTCCATATTCTTTACTACAACCTATGGGACCATCTGCGCTCTGATCACTGCCTCTTTTTCTGATCACATCTCCCTCTATTCTCCTTGTTCACCCCACTCCAGCCACTGTCATATATTCATCACTTGGCTAATAGATCAACCTCAAGTTCATATTAAGATATCTGTACTTTTCACAGAATGCTCTACCTTCATATCTTTCTTTGCTTTCTTTTACACTTAATATGTCTCCATAAATACTTCAATGTCTCTGGTTATATTTTTCTTGTTTGTTTTTTAGGTTCTACTTAAAACAAGCAAGCAAAATATAATCAGAGACACTGAAATAAAGACCAACTGACAGTCACCAGAGAGGATGGGGGAGGAGGGTAACAGGGAAAAGAAAGGGAAGGGCCATCAAGGAACATGTATAATGGACCTATGGGCAAAGCCAAAGAGGGGTAGGATTAAGGGTGCGAGGTGGGGATGGATGGGGCAGGGGAGAGTGGTAAGGGGAAAATGGGGATAACTGTACTTGAAAAGCAATTTAAAAAGTCCCATGAGGACAAGGACTTTGCCTGTCTTATTCCCCAGTGTATTCACAACACCTAAAATAGTTCCCAGCACAGGAAAGAAATGCAAATGCTTTGAACTGAAGTTTGATGTGTTACAACTTAGACACTTACTAGGTATTCAGTATGTGTTTACTTCTGTTATGTATAAGTGAATGTCAGATTTATGGGTAGAAGTAATCCTAAAATATATGCAACTTCTTATGTGGAGAGCCCTACTGTTAGGTTGCTGTTTCACAGACATGTCATTTGACTTCATAACTACTCCACTCTTGATCTCAGCACAAAGATGGAAACACGCCTTATGGATCTGGATTCTATAGCTCTTATTGAAGTCATTAAGGACTTCTGTGGAACATTTTTAGAGTAAAGGCTGCAGGGTCAAGCCCAAGATGACTACTTTACTTGGAAAATGAGAAATACTCTAAGATGTAAACACATAATGTACACTTTAAAAATATCCAGAGGTAGTTATTGCTACTATGTAGAAAGACTATGCTGTTAAAAGCATTGTGGTTTGACTTTGGGGTAGTGGGCACACAATGCAATATACAGATCATACATTATAGAAAGGTACACTTGAAACCTATATTCTCATTAACCAATGCCACCTCAATAAATTTAATATTAAAAAAATAATAAAGCATTGTGATCTCACTAAAAGCAAGCCTACCTAAGTCCTTGGGACTTAGTTTATTTGAATCCTAGTTTATTTTTCATTATTGCTGTAGAAAAAAAGTAAATATATATATAAATGCTGTTCACGTACCACTTTTTCTTTTTATTGAGGTTGTATTCATCAAACAATAAAACCTAAAAACATTGTTTTCTTACCTAATAGGTAAATGTTGCAGTCAACTCTTTTTTAGGAAGAAAGAGATACATTAGAATTATTACAACGTTTTATTAACTTAAGTACATTGACAGAATAAATTTGTAATCCAAGTGATATAAATTAATCATCTTAATGTTTTATTTTCCATATCAAAGTATTTTAGCTTTTAAATGTACTGTGTTCATACATGTCACAGAAATTGGAAACAGAGAATCTTTTTTAGCAGATATTATCATACTGAATTTTGAATGGGTTCCAAAAACAATGGAAATTGCTTTTTAAATTACTGCCTTAATGAACTGTTCAACATCACATAAGCCAAAAATCAAATAATTGTTTTGGATGACATTCTTCAGAGATCAAATGGGCAAAACTATATAATTATTTCCTGCAGATCAGTTAAGTCATGATTTGGGACTGTGGTGAGCATGTCATGATGTAGAAGTATATAAAATCAGTGGACCAACAGGTGCTAAAATTAAGCTATTCTACAGTTATCAAATTACTGGAAAAAATGACTAGAAAAGACTTTTTGAGAGGAAGGCCCTGGTTGCATTATTACATGTGTAAGAAAATCATTTCCCTTCATCACCAGCCAATCACTGAAATTAGCTGAAGACTAAATGCTTTAATTGAAAAGCTAACTGATTATAGATAGAGCCTTTAGGTGGAAATGTTAGTTGTCAACTGTAAGAGTGTGATTAGATTTCCTTTAGGGTTCAAAGGTTATTTTCATCTTGCTTTTGAAAAAAAGTAAAAAAAAGTAAAGTAAAATTCATGGGTAATTGCTCAGCCTTTAAGGATACAATTCAATAGACTTTCACAAATATACACATATAAATATCAAAGACCTTCTTGAAGATACAGAACCTTGCCCTGGCTGGTATAGCTCAATGGATTGAGTGCTGGCCTGTGAACCAAAGTTCATAGTCAGTGCACATGCTTGGGTTTTGGACCACGTCCAGAGTAGGATGTACATGAGAAGCAACCACACACCGATATTTCTCTCCTTCTCTTTCTACTCCCCTTCCACTATGTCTAAAAATAAATAAATAAAATCCTAAAAAAAAAAAAGATACAGAACATTTTTATTATTCCTGAAAGGTCCTTCCTGACCTCATCTAGCCATTCCCACCTCCTGTAGACAAACATTGTTTCAGTTTTCATTAAGATATTGACTGGTTTTAAACTTCATGTAAATAAAATCAAATAGTGGGCATTTATTTGCCTTTTTTTTCACAGTCTAATGGAACATAAATTTTAAAAAGTAGAATATAATAGATATGAAAAATAGTAAAATGTGGGGCTTATTGTAAAACACAATTGACAAATAGAAGAAAAATGATATACTTTTTGTATATTTTTGAACTTTTACTTTTTTCTTTATTTGTTAAAGTATTTTTACTGAATTACTAAGATAAAGAAGTCATTTATATCAGAGAAAATTAAATGTAGGTATAATTTTAAAGAAATTAAATTTTTATTCATTAGAGACAGATAAATTCATAAATATCTAGAGTCCAAGGTAACTGTGATCTATATTACAAAAAATATATAGAAAACAGGCTGAGGGAGTTGAAAGAAGAATGAATGTATTTTCAGGGAAGATTTCACAGATAATGTCATAGGTATTCTAAACCTTGAAGAAGAGACAGGACGGATATAGAATGTCAAAGACATAGGTGAGAATAACGTAATAATGCTATTGTTATACATTCTTATATTCTATTCTGTTTTGAATGATAGAAATAAGGTGAAGGTTATGTGGCAGTAAATAATGACTTTATATCTGCTTTATAGAAACCTGGTACTGTATATGTAGTTAATATTTTGGGAATATTGATCATTACATGTGTTTCCCTTGACTCTTTTAATTAAATTATTTTATGATTAGAATATTATAAATTATAACTAATTATTCTATTGACCCAACTGTCAGAAATATACCATTCCTTTCCCCTGATATAGCAAATCTTCCCCTTGTCTCATCATTTGATCCACCACCAGATTCGCCATGGTAGTAGTTGGAAAATGATTTAATGCCACAAGGGGACAATCTGCATAACTCGGGGTAAGAATTCAGTAACTGGGGTTACCTGAAGGGCCTGCTGGCCAGCAACTCCCTTGCAGCTTATAGGATGAATGGCATGCTCATTTATTTCTTGTGAAATACTTATTAGTCATAGCAGTGGGATTTTACCAGGAGCAAACAGCTGACCAGTTCTTGCTGCATTTAAGAGAACTTTTTGGCCTCAGGGATCACTGTAACAGGGGATTCCACTTGTGCAGGTATATGACACAGCCAAAGAAGAAAACAAAGGTAAACTCTGCCTTAGCCTGCCCAGGGTCTGTGGTGACCTCTCAATAAAGGAGCAAAGCTGTTAGAAGCAGTAGCAGAGCCTGGCTGACAGTGACCAACTGAAGTCCTTAGAGGAAAGAAGGTATTGGGAGAAGTGTTTAAACTCTGCCTGACTACTTTAGTAACTCAAGCCATCAGTTTCTCTGGAAAATTATGGACAAGTGTGATCCTGGAGGGAGGCCTGACACTTTCTGCATTAAATATATATAAATATATTTAAATATATATTATATATAGCATATATATACTGAATTTTTTGGACTATAAGAAGCACCAGACCATAAGACTCACCTAGATTTTAGAAGAGGAAAATAGGAAAAAAATTTTTGAAGCAAAAATGTGGTAAAATATTTAATAACATAAATAACATAGGCCACAGCCCCCCCCCACCCCAGCAAGCCAGGTAAGCTACATTCAGACTCACCCCCATTTTCCTCCCAAATTTGAGGGGGAGTGCTTCTTATAGTCCAAAAATATAGTCCAAAAATAAGCTGAAGCTTTTAACCTTTGACAGTCTAACATGTCACATTTATTATGAATTCATGAATGTCATTTTAAAATAAACAGAACTTTGCCACAGGCAATAGATGAAAGGCATCCTTAGAAAACATCCTTGACTTCCGGCCAAGATGGAGGCCATGGGTAGACACACTGTGCCTCCTGGAACAACCAAAATAAGGACAACAACAATTTAAAAATAATAATAAAACAATAAGTACTGACAGAAAATTGAACTGTATGGAAGCCCGACAACCAAGGAGTTAAAGTAGACACATTCATCCAGACAGGTAGGGGGGGGAGTTGGGGAGCCAGACAGAGAGGGCTTGTGGCAGGGCCGCTGGTGGAACCACCAAGGTGGTGGATTGTAGAGGAACTTGGCCTGTCTGGTCCCACATTCGCATGCAGATAAACAGGTGAAACTAGGGAATGAGACAGACCATGCAACCCAGATTCCCAGAGCGGGGAAATAAAGCCTCAAAACACTGATTGAAAATAACTGTGGGGGTTGAAGTGCTGAGAAACTCCCAGCCTGATAGGAGAGTTCGTTGGAGAGACCCACAGGGTCCCAGGATGTATACAAACCCACCCACATGGGAATCAGCACCAAGAGGGCCCAATTTGTTTTTGGGAAGCAGGGGGAGTGACTGAAATCCAGCAGAGAGTGGAGCAAGCACCATTGTTCCCTCTCAGACCCCTGTCCCAGATACAGTTTCACAACCCAGCGACTGAGTTGCCTTGCCCCAGCAAACACCTAAGGCTCTGCCCCTCATTACCTAACAGGTGTGACAAGGCAAAAAAAAAAAAATGGCCCAAATGAAAGAACAGATCAAAGCTCCAGAAAAAATACAACTAAGCAATGAAGAGATAGCCAACCTATCAAATGCACAGTTCAAAACACTGGTAATCAGGAAGCTCACAAAACTGGTTAAATTTGGCCACAAATTAGAGGGAAAAAAGAAGGCTATGCTAAGTGAAATAAAGAAAAATGTACAGGGAACCAATAGTGATGGGAAGGAAACTGGGACTCAAATCAATGGAGTGGATCAGAAGGAAGAAAGAAACATCCAATCAGAAAAGAATGAAGAAATAAGAATTCAAGAAAATGGGGAGAGGCTTAGAAACCTCCAGGACATCTTTAAACATTCCAACATCTGAATTATAAGCATACCAGAAGGAGAAGAGGAAGAGCAACAAGTGGAAAAGTTATCTGAACAAATAATAAAGGAAAACTTCCCCATTTTGGCTAAGGAAATAGACTTCCAGGAAGTCCAAGAAGCTCACAGAGTCCCAAAGAAATTGGACCCAAGGAGGAACATACCAAGGTATATCATAATTACATTTGCCAAGATTAAAGATAAAGAAAGAATCTTAAAAGAAGCAAGGCAAAAGGAAAGAGTTACTTACAAAAGAGTGCCCATAAGACTGTCAGCTGATTTCTCAAAAGAGATCTTACAGGCAAGAAGGGGCTGGGAAGAAGTATTCCAAGTCATGAAAGGCAAGGACCTACATCCTAGATTACTCTATCCAGCAAAGCTATCATTTAGAATGGAAGGGCAGATAAAGTGCTTCTCAGATAAGGTCAAGTTAAAGGAGTTCATCATCATCAAGCCTTTATTATATGAAATATTAAATGGATTTATCTAGGAAAAAGAAGATAAAAAACATGTACAGTAAAATGACAGCAAATTCACAATAATTAACAACCAAACCTAACACAAAAACAAAAACAAACTAAGCCAACAACTAGAACAGGAACAGAACCACAGAAGTGAACACATGGAGGGTTATCAACAGGGGAATTCAAGGAGCAGAAAGGGAGAAAAGGTACAGAGAATAAGTAGCATAGATGGTAGGTAGAAAATAGGAGGAGGGTAAGAATAGTATGGGGAATGTAGAAGCCAAGAACTTAAAAGTATGACACATTGACATGAACTAAAGGGGAGGCATGTGGGTGGGAGAGGGTATGCAGGGTGGAGAGGAGTAAGGGGGGGAATGGGACAACTGTTATAGCATAATCAATAAAACATTTTTTTAAAAAAGAAAACATCCTAACATTGTAACTTTTCCATTTACTGTTTCTTTGGTGGCAGTCCATCCATTTTCTCAGGCTCACCTGCTTTCTCATACCTGGTCTGGGTCATAGGGAGACAATAAGTTTCATGAAAACAGGAATTTATCAGGCTTATCTTTGACTCACTGATTGTCGAACATAAATGCATGGTTTCACTGTCAATGCTCAGTAAATAGAAAATGTTTAATAACCATTATTTAATGATATGCTTACTTATGCTCCTTTGTTTAGGTATTTTATGATGATTAAAAACTTACCAGATTGAATGCTAGCAACACAATCAAGACCACTATAATCCTCTTCACTAATTCACTTAGAGTGTTGCTCCAGCTGGAAAATGTCAGAATTATTTTTAATCATTAGTATTTGAAAACTTCAGTTCACTCATTTCACAAATATTACATGGCTTCCCACAGCTATTCAAGGTGGATAACACCAAAATGCCTACCTTAGGGTCCTCAAGTGGCACAAATTAGTTCTTAGAATAAAAACTTAATAGCTCATATTTATTACAGCTGTTGTTTTAAAACACTTGAAGTATATTATTTCATTTGATCAATTAAACAATTAGGTTGGTGCTCTTATTATCTTTATGAGCAAAGTGACTCACAAGGAAGTTTATTATCCAATATTATTCAAACAATTATGGACTTCAGGTAGACCCAGAGCCAAAACTCCAAATAATGACCATGATGTGATTGTTGCTCTTGGTATTGTATACTGACTGAGATTTAAAAAAAATCCTGTTGGCTGTACATTTTATTTAAAAATAGACTATGGATATCTTGAGTTAAATTTTTCTTCTTTAGAGTTTCTTTCAGAGTCAGGAAATATTAACAACTTTTGGGAACAATCCAAAAGAATGACTAGGGGACTAATTGGAGTGTGTTACTGAAAAGAGATTGATAGGCGTTTATCACAATGATTCCTGGAAAAACAAATGGAAGTGGTGAAGAAGAATCTAGGCTTTCAGATTTTTGAAACAAATCAATTGGTGTCTTTTTGTCCAGGTTTTTGTCTCTTATCAGCATACTGGCACCTCTACCCTTCCCCTACAATTCTTCCTTTTTCATTTGTCAAAGTTTTCAGGCATATTGAACATATTTCTGTCTTTTTGCATCTCCTTTCATCTAGTTGATACATTTTTTAGTGGTAATTTAGTAAATAAAAGCTTTGCTTTTTAGACTGTGAATTCAGGTGAAATGGTTGTCATTTTAGAGAATCTAGTTAATGAGTGAAATTAATGTTGTAAAAGGATCCAAAGAGCTTGGTGAGGACACCTGCCATGCAATCAGGAACTAAAAGGTCAGGGTCTGTTGAATGGCATCTGGAAGACCAAGAAAGGTATCCAGGAGCGGAGAAAAATGTCCTGGAATGGGCAGTCTGTATTCCATGAGGAACCCACAGAAATGAAATAACTGATAAGATCAGTCAACTTTGTTCAACTGTCATGGGGGTATTTATAGAGAAAATATCTTTCTTACAAAGGAGGTAAGAAAAGAACTGTCTAGTGGTACAGATGAGTTCAGTATTTGATGCATAAAATGGGAAGAATCAGAGAAACAGTGTAGGTAAGATATTTTTAAAATTAAAGAAAATATACAGAACAAATTTAGGAGAGGTCATAGCCACATATAATACAGTGAGAGTTATTTAAACACAGATTATACAAAACAATGTCACATGAGTGCTTATGATTGCTGAGAGAATGTAGAAATGATGGGAAGGGGGAGAAGAAGAAGTATGTAAGAGTTGGGCTTGAATTCAGACAATGTCTTTACTTGGGATTAGAAGACAGAAAACCAAAAAGTAAAAGAGATTGGCCAAAGAAACTCTAGCTGAATTTAAATGGTCCTGTTTGTTATCAAATATCACAATTACATTTTCTGTTTGCTTGTTTTTTTAAAAAATTAATAGCAACACTTACATTTGACCCTTCATCTCAACTTATATCACTAGTATTGGCCATTCTGCTGAATAATGGAATGTTTCTTCCTCTAAGGGGCCAATGACTTATGCCCTTTTGATTTTTTTCAACTCTGATCGATTCACATAAAGAATACTGAATGGCTAGCATAGGCAAGAAGAGATTTTGATGGTACTTTTTCCCTGAGAGAACACTATACAATTATCAAAGATTAAGAAGCATCTAAACATATATGTCTTTACTTTTGTGCATAGATTATCCACAGATGGGACTGCCTTAGCCCAGTAACCAAGAGAACAGAATCTGGAGCAAGGTCCTGAAGCTTTATTTGGAAGCTGAAACCCCAGAGCAGGGAGATTGAAGGGAAAAGAGAGTGAGATAGTGATGATACAACCAATGTGATGTGTCACTGTTCTGCCCCCTGCTTTACACTAAATCACAAGATACACCCATGGCTAGCACATGGCAGGTATTCTTACATATACTGTGGAGAGAGCAGCAAACAACATAGGCAAAACCGTCTGCCCACATGGAACTTATGTTCATATTATATCACCTACTTTTCTGGTATTTTAACTTTACAAGTTTATTTGGGGGAAAATCAGTAACTTCCTATGAAACTTTCTACCTAGAAACATGGTATGTCTAAGGCCACCACCACTTTGAAACTCCAGGGAACACTATTCCCATAGGGTCATCTTGCTAATTTTCCGTGAGTCAATTAAAATTGTGCTTCTTACACTTGAACTTGAAGTAGACCTAAGATTCTAATTCAGTTGATCTGGGATGGGCCCCAATACTAGGCATTTCCAGTAAATTCCCTGATAGTGCTAATGTGCCAGTGTGACTGGTCTGGCCAACCAACATTTCAACTGGCAGATATTGAAGGATGTATTGGATTGTTTGGATCTAATGGGTATCAGTGCCAGGACTTATCTACCTTATAACCTGACAAGACAGTTTCTCTTTCCTAATCATGAGCCGCATTGTACACTCTTACAGTTCCTTTCTTGTTTCCAGTAAATTACTTTAATGCTTCTTTGCATTTGATCATGCTATTGTCCTAGCCATCAATCTATAGTCCTCTCCCTACATTCCTAAATGGTGTTTTCCCCTGATATGAACTGGAAGAAACATTAGCTAATATCTAGTCTACTACTCTGATTTACAAATGAGAAAACTAATTTTTCCAGGAAAGTTTCCTTACTGATAATATCATGTTCAATTTATGGCCATTTCAGGAGAAGGGGATTACACAGAATTAATATACATTTTAAATAAATGCAAGTTATTTTTCTATAATTACTTATCTCCTTTTGCAAGTCTGATCCAACTGATGCCATCAAAGTTAATCTGATTATTTCCATGCAAATTCAGTCATACTAACAAAGTCAGTCATGACTTTTTCTGAGTCATTTCAATTGGAAACTTGATTCATAATTTCTATCCTTTCTCCTTTAAATCGGAACTGTGGAGGTTATATATACTAGGTCTGTCCAGGAGGTATCCAGCCATGTAATATAAAAGATAAAGACATTTATTAAAGATGATACAAGAAACATTGTACATAGGACAATTGTGCCTCAGTCCCCTTCAAAGTAGGCAGCTTGGGAACCTCATAGTTGCTCAACTCTCCCATCACATTTTCACATTTTCCTGAATCTCATCAATGATCTGAAAGCTTATCCCTTTCAAAGGTGATTTTAGTTTTGAGAAAACCCAGAAATTGCTAGATGCCAGTTCTGGGCTATAATGGTGCTAAGTCACCAGGGTGATTTGCTGTTTCACAAAAAAATTCTGTACAAGATGTGATTCATGAGAAGGCACAATGTCGTGATAAAGCTACCAATCACCAGTTGCCCACAGCTGCTGCCTTTTGAATCATCCAAGTAGTTTCTGCAGAGGAATGTTCAAGCTTAATGCAAACTTTGATGCAGATTCATTGCTCTACTCACTCAGTCATTTTGAATGTGATGACCACATAGTACACATTCTCACTAAACTACATTTACCATCCCCCACTTACTAGTACATTGAAATTGTCATTGTTCACCCATGTGCATTCCAGTCCACTCTCCTTGGCTGCCAGCTTACATCAATGCCTCATAAACTGTTCTTGTTATACTAACAATGGTTGGATTTTTTCCAGACTGACCTTGTATATCATGCTTTTATTTGCCTCCTTTCTCCACAATCTAATATAGGCTACAAATCAAATTGGAAACAAAAAATAAGACATTTGAGAGCAAAATTTGTCTTCATGCGAGCACAGAACTTTAGCATTCTCATCACTAGGAACTCCCTGCTCTCATTAACAGAGTCCAAATGATGCAAGCTTTGTATTTATTTATTTTATTTTTAAATTGGCAGACTTTGTTTTAACATTTTATTCCTAATAGTTTTATTGAGGTATAAATCAAGTACAAGCAACTGCATACACTTAATATGCACAATTTGATTAATTTGGACAATATGCTCTGATGGTACTACCATTACCATATCAAGGAATAGATGTATTCAATGCCTCCCAGGATTTCCTTGGATCTCCCCATCCATTCGCTCTCGTTTTTAATACATGAGATCCACCTTCTTAACAAATTCTGAATTGCACAATGCAGTACTGTTGTCCACAGGCATGATGCTATACAGCAGATCCCGAGAATTTATGCGTTAATCATAAATGAAATTTTGTACCTTTTGGATAACAACTCCCTGATCCCCCTACTCTTCAGTTCCTGGCAAGCAATATTGTATTCTCTTTTTCTATAAGTTAGGCTATTTTAGATTCCTCATCTATAAGGAGTTAAAGTGATATTTCTCCTATCTTAAAGAAGTTTTCTTGATCCTATTTTTTCACCTAGTTCCCATTTTTATGCAGTTGAGAAAACTCAAGTGAGTTGTCTTTTTTGTCTATACTTCCTCTTCTCTTATTTTCTATTCAAAAACACTTTATTGAGATATGGTTAACCTATAAAATACTGTTTGAGATTTTAAATGAGATTTTAACATGAATATGTTTTATAAATTCTAAAGTACTACATAAATGTCACTTATTGTACTGAAGAACCATGTTCAAAATATTTTCTGATATAGGACTTTATCATACCTTTTCCTGATTCTAAGCCTTCAGAATGTGTACTGCTCTCTCGTTCTCATTCTTTTATGCACATAGATTCTCTGAAAGGTAAGAAGCAATTAGAAATGGACTCAGTCTGGACAAGCCTGTGGGATATGATGATACCATACACAAACTGCAGTGTAGTCATTCTTTAGAATTCTGGAAACCATGCCAAGAAAATCTTGGACATAGTCTTCAGAATGTATCAGCCATTCCCTAAAGCAAAATTTACTGCAGAACTTAAGCATTTTCACTATTAGGAACTCCCTGCTCTCATTAACAGAGTCCAAATGACTCAACATTTGTAAACACCTTATTAACAACAGAAACAATGCAACTCAATGTTCTTTGAATGCATTTTACAAAGATTGTGTGTGTGTGTGTGTTTACTACAAGGTAAAAAATAATCTCTGCCTTACTCTGATGTTATGTATTTCCTCGGTGTCACTTTAACATGCATAAACGAGTTTCAATGTACTATATATACTTAAACTGAATGTTAGAAAATTCTTAAACATTGCCTTGGTGTCTGTTGAAAAGACAGAGCACAAAACAAATCCAAATATTTATGTAGAAATTGTTCATTTTTAAGTAACTAATGTTGTCATATGGCTAGTACCCATTTACTTAGGTGTTTCAATTTAATAGTTCCATTAGTCACTTTTTATATATACTTTTATTGTTAATTTTATGCAACTGGACCTTGCTCATGAACAAATAAAAAAACCTGTGGTTCTGAAAAGTTCAATGCTTATTTATTTTTTTGATAATTAAATCAATAGTCATGGCACTTTTTCAATATTCCTGATACTCTGAAAAGTACAAAGGAAATGGTGGTGAAAAAGAAAGTTATGATTCTTGCTTTCAAAGAGCTTTCATTTTAGTGGATATATGAAGGCCTTAAATAGCATGCAGTTAAGTCATCTCCAGGAGGCATGGAATTTTTCCATATTTTATTAACTGATCTACCTAGAACAGAAAAATCACTTCACATGTATTTACTGAATAATTAAATTTTTAAAAATGGGTGTAATATAAGGTCCTATGGAACTCTATAACAGAGAGATTTAACTTAGTGTTGGGGTTGAGGAGGTTCTTCCATTCAAGTAAAAAAGAAGAGCCATATTAATTAACCTTATAGAAAAAAATCTGAGTATAGTAACCAAAGATAAGCATAGACTAGTAATGGAAGGAAGCAGTCAATACTCATTCCAGATGACCTAAGGTAACAGCAAGTGGTGACAGGACACTTGATCAAGTGGATAAAAAGGATTTAGGGGAATGGAATGAGCAGCTTCCAAGCCTATGGAGAAGAGTATGATTATATAGCTTCAGGTGTCTCTCATTTGCAGTAATGCTTGATTAGAGGCTTGTCTCTAGGTCCCAGTTAAAGAACCACTGATAAATGATAATGGAAACTTTCACACCAATACATTTTGAAATACTTTTCTAATTGCTTCCCTAATTATTTTCTCCCTGCTTTAATCTATCCTATTTAGGCTTGTAAAAACCTCCTCACTTGGCCAAGTCACTAGAAAATATGGTGGGAGAAATTATTCAAAGTGCACTAAATGATAATAACCCAAAATCCCCAATTCTTCTGTTTTGCAAGGCAACATAGTGATCCATATTAAGCATGTCTATATTTCTATAATTATTTCCAAATAAAATCATAATGCACAGAGGCTGGGGTTATTTTGCCTATAATTTGAGGGAATAAGTTCAGCTTTAAGATTTTTGCTTGTGAGTCAGTACTCAGCATATGACTACTGTCACTTTGTAATGTTCCTGGAAAAAAAAATACCTATTTTCCTATTCTTAGCACTAACTTGTCATTCAACGTACTACTGCTGTCATGAATACAGTAGCTCATGAAGATTGTGCCTATGTTGATTTTATAAATTCTCTTGAAGGAAAGAAAATAATAGTCAATTGCAATTTCCTTGAGAAGATTGATATCTTGTCACCTTACCTCCCTTTCCTTGACTATGTCAAAGAGTTAAAGGTCTATTTCCTAGAATTAAATGTGATGCCCGAGGACCACAAAATAGTCAAAGTTTATGTTTGAAAGCAGAGAAGGCTATCTAGAACTTTAGGGTCTCAAATCTCAGCTCCTAGTCACT
Organism: Phyllostomus hastatus; assembly: GCF_019186645.2. Taxonomy (NCBI): domain Eukaryota; kingdom Metazoa; phylum Chordata; class Mammalia; order Chiroptera; family Phyllostomidae; genus Phyllostomus; species Phyllostomus hastatus. The sequence goes on along the minus strand of NW_025333932.1, from coordinate 5,611,809 downwards.
TCCTGAATTAACAGTTTCAGTTAAGTTTTGTTTGGACTTCTCAAATTTACTAAGTCTTCATTAGAATGCAGAAGAAAACCAGTGATGTCACACAGTGGTAGGAATGGGGCCCAGTCAAAGATCAGGTCTTACTGAGAAACTTAGAATCAGCTCAACTTTAATGACTAGATGTATCCTTCTTCATTTTCTCTTGCATCAGCATTTAAACAGGATCTGTAAAATTCTAATTACTGAACAAAGTAACATTATCTGCATTTATCCTCTGTTAACAGATATTATTTTTGCTTATTTCAGAAGCCCTGCCAGAAATTACCTACTGTATGCTCAATTATCCACCTCCCCACAGCAACACATTATTTTAATATAAACTTTTCACTGTAGTCAGCAACTATTGTATATTTTCTTTAAATTGAGTTGTCATATCTTATTATAAAATATAAAAGGAAATGGCTGGAACTCTTAGGCTTAGGCAGAGTCATTTTACTGTGGTTTGGCTTCTATTTGCAGTATATATTCTATCCAGGAAAACTTAACATGACTATGGGAAAATAAAGGACTCTGAAATAAACAAAACAGTTAAATAAGAAATATGGACTGTGTATCAGTTGGGCTAAGCCATTTTTAAAAAATTAAATACAGATCCTCCTTAGTGCTAACCTACTGTACTATGCAAGAAATGTAAATATGTCCTTAATATAAAGATTAATATCTACTTTAAATCAGTTTCAGGTTTCCTGCCTGATAACAAATCTCATTTACATTCTGAATACCAAATGGGGTTGAGCCAAAAATGTTTGCAACCTATGTTTTTTTTTATAAGTTCAATCTGAACACAGAGCGACAATCCTTAAAGGTCCTCATTGATTGTGGTTTATTATTCAATTATCTAAATGCTGAGCTCAAGAGTTAATGGGAATTCCTCATTACAATCTCACTTTGGAATCAAGAAATGTAGACTAAATATGTCAAAATCTCTCTCCCACATTATCTTATGAACCTCCTGATGTTATAATATTGGTTATCAAAATAACAGGCTAGATAATTAAAACAAGGATTTTAAATATAGGATCATTTCTAGTTCTTGACAAAGTGATAAATTATAGTCTATTATCTGCTTTCCCACAATGCAGGTAATAGCATATTTTAAAGGAAGGTGAAAGAATGCTAATGAATTATTAATCAGCATGGTTCTCACTCCCTTTTAATTATGTTAACTTTCTGTATAATTCACAATCAAAAATATGAATTCCATTAATGAACATGTGAGTGTTTGATTACTTAAGACACTTAAATCTATATTTCAATCATATTTAGGTTTGAACATATCAATCTGTAGTCTTTCTCAAAAATTAGACTTAAAATCTCATATTTCAAAAGGACACACTGATGACAATAATAATCACCCAGATATACCACAACACTTGTAGGTATTTGCTATTATTGTCATTTGTGTAAAAGAATTTTTGAAAGAGCCAAATTCTTACAGCTGCTACATGTTTGATATTAGATAAATTGTTTTAAAAATATCTGGGTAACAGATATTTTGGCAGTGTGTGGAAAAAACAAATTATCATACCTTTGTTTACATTTTGAGAATTAAAGTGTTTAGGACTATAATTTCTTCTGGTTTTGATGGGGCCCTAACTTAGGAACACTGGCTTTTAAAAATAAATGATACAGGATTTTTAGTTTCTATTCTTGTTGAAAATTGTGTCAGTAGAGTATTCTTCAATGTTTGTCAAGTTTTATTTCTCTGGCATAATTATGTAATATGATCTTGATTCATTGAAAAAAATCAAAATACTTTGTTTATTTACCTATCTAGGAAGCCCTCCTGACAATTACAAGTGATCTCATATCAACTGTGGGTTTAGAATGTATTTCCACATTAAGTTAAATGGGGCCCCTTCCTTCTAACCTACTAAATAGTGAGGACACGCCTGCTTCATTAAAGAATACAATATTCAATATTGCTGCATATTGGACTGCCGCACACTTAGTGGTTTAAACAGCAATCATTTTATTTGCTGACAATCCTGAGTAGTTAAGTGTTTAGCCAGAGTTCAGCTGGGTGAATATTGTGAATTACATGACAGCAACAAGGAATCTACTGCAAGGTTTCAAAGCACAATGAAACCCGGTGAAAATTCCAGCTTCCCTAACCTCAATACCTTTTGACAAGCCATTTATTTAATTTTCTCTAAACTTCACCTTATTTATTCATACAATAATTAGTAATAATAATATCTATTCTCTAGGGAAAGGATCTTCTAGCTTATTTTGGACAGAATGTCAAGCACAAAATTATTCCAAAGACATCTCTGGTTATAAGAAAAACACAGCTCTTTACAAATTGCTACCTTGGATCCTTGGGTGTTTCTGTTCTACTCCAAATTCAGTGGTGGAATCAACTAGTTAAGGCAGGCTGCAAAGAACTTTTATCTCTACTGGTTCCTTGCAGTTAGAATGTTTAAATAGAACCAGGGATACTCTGGGGATCTGCTAATCTCCCTCTCTTTATAAGTATATCGAGGTAATGTATCTCAAGCATTATTTTGAGGTAGAAGTTTGAGGCTTTGTTTGATGCCTAAGCCTATGCCACATACATCAGTTTGTCTTTTATTCAAGCTTTGCTTACATTCTCAGAAACCTTTGAGACTCTTTACTGAAGTAATTTCTTTAGTTTCAGTTTGTAATTAAAAAAAAATAAACTTCATACTACTCTACTAGGACTATATTGTAAAAAGAGGCAATCCAGCCATTCTTGGATCTCTGGTTATAATCACCAAATAAATAGCCCCCAAACACCCCCATAAACCCTAAAACCTGCTTTGCAATGTTTTGATAATCAGAGTGTACTCAAATTTAGTTGCCCTCCTTTTTTATAAGTCAACTTTTAGATATTCATTATACAAAAGATTGAGTTTCTAAACATTTATATGGTGAGACATATCTTGGGGAATTAAATATAAAAATTTTAATCTCATGCAATTTATACAATTTTAGTAGGTATCTAAACTAGTAATAAAGATGCAGCTGATTTTAGGTTATAGCAATAGTTAGAAACAACAAGAATTAATGTTACAGAGTGAACTTTTAATTTTCAATGAAATTCTTACAGATATATTCAAACACTTATTGAGCCATGCTTCATGACACACTGAGGTTTGCAAGATGTGGAAAAGAACACAAACTTCACATGCAAGAAATGTATTATCTAATACATGGATTGGTAGCTGGGGAGAATGGTGAGTCACAAGCATGTACAGGTATACCAATACCTAATATGTGATGATTTCTGTGACTGTGGTAGTAGTTGGTGCTATGGAGACACAGAAGTGTCTGAATTCAGAAAGGGTGCCAGGAAGTGTTTCAGAGAGTAGCCCTCTGTTGTCCCTCACTTTCACTTGTCAGCCATAGACATACACTGCTCAATGCCATCCTTGACCCCCGCCTCAGATCTAGTCCTTACCTGCAACTAACACAAACATTCTCAAATCTATCATCCATTTTTCATATTGAGAACCTTTATTGACAACCCCTATCCTAAGTAGCCTAAATAATAAAGTCAAAGGTCCTTATTATGGCATAAGGTTCCTTTACGACCTGATCTTTGCTCATCTCCCAATTTTATTTAATGTACACCTTTCTATTCTTCATGTTTCCCTAATATCACACTGTTTACATGTCCTTCATGATATTGTATATGCTATTTGTTCTATATGGAGTATGTTATCACCATTGTTTGCTACAGAAACTTAGATTTCTATTTCCACACTCTTCTCACATAGTTTCCTCTCTAGGTGGTCTTTCCTTACCAGTTATCTTCTATTACAAGCTCCTACCATCACATAGACAAAGTCACTCCTACTCTGATTATCTGTTTGTTATTATTCCTTATGTATAAGGTGAGTGAGTTTGCCTACAAGTATCTTTCTTCTACCAGGCTTTGAACTACTGGAGGACAGTACTATCTCTCCCAACCCTTGTAAGATGCATGCCACAACACATTATTTTTAAGGGCTACCAATTAGAATACCAGTGCAAGAGATTACGTCATGGAAACAGTCATGGAGACAAGAGGCAAAATTAGATTATGGAAGTGAAAAGCAAATTGGGTCCTGTTGCATGACAAGGTGAAGGAGAGGGCTGAATATAGGATATCAGTATTAATGGTCTTAGCAATTGGAAAATACTGGTTGGATTTTTGTAAGTCCTGAGTTTTCTCTTTTTTCCACAACAAATTTAAAGTTTTGATACCACATAATATTCTTAGGCCTGATCCTCATCAAGGGAAAAGATTATTAGAAAAATCACCTCAGAAATTTAGGTATAAAACTTGAATTATTGATCATAGAGGCTTGTTAAGACAATGAAAATATTCTGTATGATGCTATAATAGATATGTGGCATTATACATTTACCCAAACCCATAGAATGTACAACACCAACAAAAACCCTAATGTAAACTCAGGATATTGGTGACTATGATGTGTCAGTGTAGGTTCATTAATTGTAATAGACTCTAGTGGGGGATGTTCAAAATGGGGGAGCCATCTGTGTGTGGAGCGAGGGGGTACATGGGAAATCTCTGTATCTTTTGCTCAATTTTGCTGTGAGCCTAAAGCTACTACTGTAAAAAAAAGTCTTAAAAAATGAAACTGTTTATTTTCTTAGTTAATAAAATTAGTCCTAATTCTTAACTTTTATTTTTTTAATTTTTTATTGTTCAGTGACAGTTGTCACTATTTTTCCCTGATTAGTCTCCCCTGCCCTGAGTTTCCCCACCCCATATTCTTAACCTTCCTAATAGTAGTTCTCTCCGTTTAGAAGTTATTGTTGTTTGGTTGTTCACTGTATTCATGTTGTGCATAGTGTTTATTGCTATAAATAAAGGGACTGATCTGCCTGTGTGGCTTACAAAATTCAGCATTTCTGCTAATCCTTTCACATACATTATTGCTCAGTTACTTTTCTACTAACTTCAAGGAGGCAGAAGCTCAAGTCTATAAACCATAATATTAAAGTCTAAATTTCAGTTGTGCTAATTTAGCAGGCTGTTTAAATTATGTGTTGAAATTTTTGACAAAACTTCATACAGTTCCTGCAATTTTTCAAACTGACATTCTAGACCTTCTGGTAAAAGGTAGAAATGAGGATTTGGAGAATATTCACTGACATTTCAAACTCTTTAGGAATATGAAATTACAAATATGAAAGCTTAAGCAGGTAATATTGATGTTCAGCCCAAAATAGAATGATTGATTTTTATATGCAAATTCTGTCTTTTGAACTCTGTTGAAATCTACCCTTTTGTATTGCAGGGAAACTCTTCAGAAACTTAATTTACAGGAAAAGATGGTTTCCTTTGAGGGAAATATTTCTCATAGAGACCTCCCAACTGAAGTTCAACTGAGTGAAACATGGAGCTTTAACCACTTGAGACTGTGATCTGAAAATATCATTTTGGGGGTATTTATGTCAAACATTTAGAGAAAATAAAAATTAATATAAAGCACACCTCAATATTTTCTTAGAGTAAGAAATACATTATACAGAGTTGACACAGGGCACTTCCCTGTAAGGATATATGATAAAATGCTTGGCCTGTTTCATTTGTATAAATGGTCTAGAATTGTTTATGTTCTCACATAAGTTCAGTCATTTAAATGCTGGTGTCTAGTTCTCATAGCAGAGCCTATATGAATCTGGAATCAGGTAACTAATCACTTGTACTGCCCTGAGCTGCAAGAGCAGGAACAGCAGCATATAAACCAGATGAATCAGCTTCATTTACAATCACAGAAACAACAACAACATTCACAGCACACAATACACCTGGAATGTATCGATTCCTTTTTCTAGATGCCATCTTCATCATTTGAGAAATATGCAAAACCACTTAAAATGAAGTTTTCTTGGTGTATACTAGGTTTTGAGCTGTTTTATATAAAAAAGTTGAAAGAAGAAGAGAGTGTTTAATCATTTACTGTATAATTCTGTGGCCATTTTATAGCTGTCTAATTTGAGGCCAAACTGTTACTTTTGAAGTAGAATATGATCCAAAATAAGTTTCCACAATATTATTGGGCACCATAGTGCCATCATTGCTCTATTCTCTTATATTTCAAGAGGACATTCACAGAAGGTCTTATTATGTTACAAGATATGAACATAAAGGTAGGATAATATTATGAATAAAGTGATTTGTGATTATATTGTCTTTGATTACTTAAAATGATGCAAGATATGAATTTTTACACAGAAAAAAAGTGTATGCTGTATCAGTAATGTGACTAGCAAAGATCATAACATATAATGTGTTTTTTTTTCAACATCAACGTATTATCAGTGGTGCATGTTTTTTAGGTCAATGACCATTGGATGATCATATCCATAATTGAAAATAAAAGGTGAAAGAACATACCATGCCACAGAATTCCTTCAGAGACAGAAAATATTATAACATTTTATTCTGGGGTTTATATTTTTAACTTGGAAAAGGGATTCTTAAATGTACCTTAAGGTAACTATCTTAGAGAGTAAACTCTGTAGTAAGATTTTGACATCTGTTAACTGGTTGTCTGGAACAGTTTTTGAAGCTGGCTTCAGAGATCATTATGTAACTATATACAAGAACCAATAATGTCAGCATGCCCTAACAACAGATCACTGTGGTTCAATTTCAAATACTGCTGTGCATTTAATAGCTTCCTGAATGCATTGTATTTTTGTCACAAGAATATGATTGCATTTTGGGGCACAAATTGGTAGATTAGTATTGATAGCTTTTGTGTTCGATTAAAACAATTGTGCATCTTGCTCTACATTTTCAAGCAGAATTTTACTTTTCCCTGGAAAGCTATAACATTATTAGAGCAAATAATTAGAAAATGGTTTTATTGTAGAGTTCAATTCTCCTGACATTGGTTTATCATTATTTTTTCCTGTTTCTCTCAGTCTTGAATGCCAGCCTATATTCTCAAATGAAAGATTTCTGATTTGAGATGTCCATAGTGATTATAAAAAAACAACCATTTAAATTAAGTAAGAATAAATACCTTTGGTATTTCAAAATTTATTTTAATCATATTTTTCTCATGAACAAGTATCAAGGTATACTATTTTTCTTACCAGTAAAGATGCATTCCATTGTGATATAAAATGATGCATTTTACCCCCAAATGTACTTCCAGACATAAAACTAATTATGTTCTTTTTATAGACCTAGTATCCTAGTTTTATAGAAGATGTTCATCAAACTTTGATTATGATTTCTGTTCACAAAACTCTAGGCTCTCACATACAGAACATAATTGATAAGTCACATTATGCAATGGGAATGTAAAATTCAATTTTATCCATGTAAAAAGCCTGCAGGCAATATTTGCTGGTTGAGAAAAATACAGACAGCATTTTTTATACTACTCTGAATGTGGTGCACCTGAATACCATAATACACTCTAATCTGCTACACATATTACAAATCTAGCCATAAGAACAAACTTAAGATTTCCAAAGTCAACCTCTGAAGGGAACACTAAGGCCAAACACTCCTTAAATTTTCATTTTACTACATTAGCAAAAATGTCCTGGGAGAATAAAAAGTCTACAGCTCATTTTGCATTTCCAATTGTCATATATAAACATATAAAACAGGATGTGAATGATTTGATTCATGGCGCATATGGATTACAAATAAATATGAAAGCCTTAATTCTTCCAGATCCTGTTCACTTTTAAAACGTCTTCTCTGTTACACTGGTAGGTGATTTTACTTTTTGTTAACCATGCAAAAGCTATAGTATTTCAAAGCTGCAGATTAGCAATGGTGGCAGCTTATTTCTTTTGGTTATCTACACACCATCTTTGTGTCTCGAAGCATAAAAAATATTGTCTGTGTGACAGTTATGGCTGGAGCCATCTAAACTATTCATAGTATCAGCACTCAAAGTGCTCTGAATAGAAATTATTCAGTTGAAGGCCTTTATTGTAATTTCATTAAAACTTAAAATTACAAAAATACTGCATGTTTCCTGTAAGGTAAGGTCATACAAAATTCTCAGTGAGTCTCTTATATGGAAAACCCTATCAGTGGTTGGGCTTTTGCTTTTTGGATTTTTTGTGGATGGGTTTTTTTTGTGTAGAGGGGCTAATCTTTTGCAGAGGCACTGACCATAGCCAGGCAACCTAGAAATCTGTTTTGTTTTGTTTTTACTTAATTTTCATCACCAATAATGTGCCTCTTTGCTTGTGTGAAATCATTAGGAGTGTCTTCAGTTACTAATGCATGCAGCCTCTGATCACAATACCTTCCTGCATTCTGAACCTGGGTTGAGGGGTGGGTGGGATGTGGAGAAAAGAAGGAGGGTGAGTGGCCAGAGCATAAATGCCCAGCTCGTGATGCCTTACAAATGTCAGGTTAGAAAGACAGTATCCGTCCCTATAAGATAATTTCGAGCTGGGGTTGTGATTACAATAATGGCTCATTCACATTTGCATTTCATTGAAATGCCCTGTTTAGACTCACTGAACAATTGTTAAATATGGTAGAGCTAAACTTTTTCACATGACCACTGAGATAATGACAGCATTACATTACCAGGAAACTGCATGACTTGCTGATACTCTCATTTTCCACAGCAGCTTATGAAATAATCAAAATGTGTGCATGAAATGGCGGCCTGCTCTGAATTTATTTTAATACAGATGGGCTTATGCGGAGAGCGGCGTCAGACTCCCAACACAAGAGACAATGACTTTGCACAAAGCTGAATTTCACTATCAGAGAAGATGGATATATGAGTATTAGACTTTCCATTGCTATAGGAAGGATAATCTTTCAATCAGATTAATGAGAAAATATATTGCATAGGCCCTACAGCCCTTTTTGCTTTCCAGGCTAATGTGTGATTTAAATCCCCAAAGTACATTTTCAGCATTACCAATATCCTTTGATAATAATGTCGCTTGCACAAAGACAGATAAAAATAAAACAGTCCCCCTTGATTTCCCATTTTAGATTTGAAGTATATTTTCTGTTCTTTGCTGGCAATGAAAGTGAATTCTATTGAGAAGAGTCACATTTAATAAGACAAAGAGAATTTTCTAATTATGCTATCTGTCAAGATTGGAATCTATGCAGTTGCAGTTGCAATTGAAGAAACAGAAAAGCAATTGTGTATAGTCCTGTGTACTTTGGTGTATGATAACTATTTGCACTTAGATGTTGCTCAGTGTAAATCAGGCAAACATACAGATGCATGCTTTAAGGTAAACATCAAAAGGCAGGTTTTAGAATGAATCCAACCATTCCCATTTCAGTTTCACTAGTTGATTTTCTAAGATTTTCTAATTTATCTAGTAACAACAACATAAACCACTCGAAATTTTTATCCAAGGACAAAATTGCATGCCATGTTAAATAACTAGCTAATGTGAACACTTATAAGACCAAATATACTTGTGCAATAAATATATATACATAATTATGCATAATGAAGACATACTAGAGGGAAGTGACTTCTAGGAAAAAATTTTAAAATGACTCTGAAATACAGGCATACATTTTGCTAGCTTTACCTATTATATATTAGAGCTATGTAGACATTAAAAAAAATCTCACTACTATTCAAATGCTTCCCTGGAGGTTATATGGTGTTCTGTGTGAGTCTCTAGGGAACAGTTGCCTGTGCCTCATCAAACATTACTCTTTTTTTTCCCCAGCATGGCAATCATTAAAACTCTATGGCACATTAGACAAGAAAAATAAATATTATGCTTTCACTGACTTCCTCATATGATGTGTATACAAACTGGCACACAACCAATTATTATAAATACTATCATCTGCTAAAAATAACTCAATGAGTACACAGGTGATAACAGTTATGATAAATAAGAATTTAATGAAATCACATTTTCAGAGATGCAATGAAAATGAAAAAATAGTTAAACAAAATATATGATAGAAGAAAGCCTGTAGTTAGGGATTCAGTTTTTAAGAAAAAATTAACCTTTACTTTAAAAGAATAAATGATAGTTCAATTGAGTTCTATAAATACATTGACAAGATTTTCAATGGTTCTCAGCTTTGCATAAATTTCAAATAGGTGTTTTTAACTACCTAAGCCATACTTTTGGTTTTGTTATACATTTTGTGACTGTGCCGAGAGAATAGGATATTCTCAAAGCATTAAAGCATTAATTTAAAAATCAAACTATGCAGGTACTTCTTAAAATAAGCTATTAAATGCTTTCAAAAGAAATTCATCAACTATTACAGCACAACTGTCTTACATTTTTTACAATAATAAAACCATTAGAATCATTAATAGTATATGATTTAAAATTTACTTTATGGACCAAAGCTCTGAACATATAGAGTTAGGATGATCCATTCTGTATCCACTATTTCACAATCTAACACCCCAAAGTTATGGGCTGAATCATGTTCCCTTACAAAATCCGTATGTTGAAATCCTAACACCTATTATTTCAGAATATGACTATACTTGGAGATAGGATCTTTAAATAGGTAATAAAGTGTGATAGTAGGGTGGACCCTAATGCAATATGGATGATGTCCTTATAAGAAGATGAGATCAGGTTGCAGAAATGTATAGAGGGGACACCATGTGAACACACAAGGAGAAAATGGCCATCTGTAGACAGGAAGAGAGGCCTCAGAAAAAAACAACACTGCTGACACTTTGAATTTAGACTTCAAATTTCAAGAATTGTGAGAAAAGAAATTTTTGTTGTTTAAGCCATCCAGTCTGTAGTCTTTGTTATGGCAGCCCTAGAAAACAAATATACAACACAATATGAAACCTTCAGATATGGAATGTTTAAGCCTCTTTTTAATGTTAATTCATATAGCTCTCAAGTTTTAATTATGGGCTGAAAACATGATTTCATGTTAGACAACACACATGGCCTGATTCCAAGTTCTATCTCTCAGGTCATGAGAACTAAATTCTCTGCAAATATGGAACCATGTATATTCAGACTCAGTCAGATAAATGGAAGATACATGTTATGTTCCAAATTCTGTTCATATATCAGTACCCACTGGTTGAGATTTAGAGATTATTTTGACCATTTATTTACAATGTGATTAATTGGATATTAATAAATATTCACCTCATATTGCACTAAAAAATGTAGCTATGTCTAATATATAATGACAGGGATTTTGTGCTTTAATACAATTTTGTCCAATGTGACTTTGATGGCTAATATGGACATTTAAATGTAATATTAACTAATGGCATGCCATAATCTGAGTTGCTGAATAAAAATTAACATTAAAAGTAACAATAATTATCATGTTCTAAGTTCCAATTTGTTCTAGGCACTGAACTAAGGCACATGTTGCTTAATTTAATTCTTACAACCTTATGATCTAGGTGTATTTTATGCATATTTGAAACAAAACTAAATTGAGACTTCATGTAATTTTATCACTTGCCTAAAGTCACATAGCTAGTAAGACCATATCAGAGCCTGGATTCAAATCTGAGGTTATATAATCAGAGAGCTAGGGCTTCTAAACAGTCTCAAAATGATGAAATAAAAATGATAGTTCATCAGTTCCTTTCACAGTTATTCATGTCAAACAGTTTTAAGAAAAATCTTCTTCCTAAACTTCTTAGTTTTAAACTTAAAAAAAAGGTAGATAAGTAAAAGAATAATACTTTACAAGACAATTTTAAAGTTTTTAAAACTTGAAAAAGATAGGTAGTAACTATTTAAACAGAAGTTATGAAATCATTTACTGTAGACATTATTGACTAGCAGTTAAGGAAGGTATACTCTGTTAGGAACACAGCTCAAGGATCCAGGGTCAATGATCTAGGCTCCCTTACCTTGGTGCACATTAATTGGTAGAATATAGACATTGTCTTTTTTAAAACAAATATTTTATTGTTGTTCAAGTACAGTTGTCTGCATACCTAACCCCTACCGCTGATCACATACAAGAACAGGTAGGAGTGGCAAACATCAATATACCCGCTGGAGGAGAGAAACCACCAGAAAAGGAACCACCAAAAGGTAAAAACCCAAGTGCAAGAAAGCCCACACAAACAGAAGAAAGGGAAAATCTAAAGCATTCAAACAGTGAGATCAAGGAGACCATACCACTGAATTCCATAGAACCCCCACCATAGAAGTTCACCCTAAAAAGACAGCTGGCAAAGCAAATATCAGGAAGTGCAGAAACAAACAAAAAGAATCACCTAAAATCAGGAGACAAAAAAAGAACCTGCAATCAAAAGGAATGGAAGACTTCCCACTAAAAGAGCTAAATAAAATGGAGGTAACAAACTATCAGATATAGAATTCAAAATAATGACTATTAAGATGCTCAAGGAACTCACAGACAACTACAAGGAACTGAGAACTATGACAGTGATGAGGACTCTATCCAGTGGGGTTTGTATGTTGTGGATGAGATGAACACATTCACACAGACTGCATAAGTCTCTTGGAGAAACAGGGATGGCATGGCCACTCTCTGAGAGAGAGAGAGCACCCCAGCTCTTGCCTGGACAGACTTTTATTGCTTTTCTGGAGCATTACCTCAAGGGAAGTCTTCATTCCTCATTGTCAGGCAGTAATGATCAAATAATAGATAACATTCAAAGAACTATCAGGGCTTATTCTGAGTCAAGATCAGATAGCTAAGGAATATAAAACTTTGGGAAACAAACTCATTTCATGCTTGGGCCCTTCTCATTGAATGAGGGTATTAGCAAATCAGGTTTCACAGGATTTTATACATTCTTTCTTAGGCCTGATCATTCCAGGGAACCACCTATTTTTTTCACAGGGCCACACCACCCTCCGTCATTGTTTCAGGCTTAAGCCGGGCAGGGGAAGTAAGGTAGCCAAGAGATTAGAAGACTTTTTGCAGACAGAATGAGGACTCAGGCTATGTCAAAACTGAGGGGTGAGAGTTCATCACCCCCTTTCTCTATAGCCCTCCAAGGCTTTTCCTGAGGGCCCCTTCATGACTGTGCCAGTTTTAGGTTATCCCTACCTTGAGGAATCTTACCCATCACTGGTTAACCAGTTATCCTCCTGGGACCAAGCAGGGTGAAGTAAAATGGGGAAGAGGCAGCACCCCTACCAGGAAGATAAGCTTTGTCTCCTTAGTTGCTTATGATTCCAAGGTCCTTTACTCAGCCGTAGCCACAGGGAATTACAGCTTCTGAAACCATGTAGGGTGGTACCAAACACAATAGTATGAAAAAGGAAATAGAAACTATAAACAAAAACCATGAAGAAATGAATAATAAACTCTCAGAAATAAAAAAAAAAACACACTAGAGGGAATTATAATCAGGCTGGATGAAGCAGAGGATCGAATCAGCAACCTGGAAGACAAGATAGAAAAAAAGCACCAGAAAGAGCAAGAAAAGGAAAAGAAACTCAGAAAGAACAAAGAGGGGTAAAGAGCAATGCAGGACAACATGAAATATAATATCTGTATAATAGAGATACCAGAAGGAGAAGACAAGCAAGGGATAGAAAACTTGTTTGAAAAAGTAATGATGAAAAACATCCTTAATTTGATGAGAGAAAAAGTCACACAAATGCAGAAAGCACAGAGAGTCCCAACCAAGAGGAACCCAAAGAGGCCCACCTCAAGACACATAATTAAAATGGCAAAATTCCAAGACAAAGAGTGAATCTTAAAGACAGCCAGGGAGAAACAGGAAGTAACATACAAGGGAGTCCAGATAAGGCTAGCAGCTGATTTCTCAACAGAAATGCTCCACCCCAAAAAGGAATAGCAAGAAATATTCCAAGTAATGAAAAACAAAGGCCTGCAACCAAGACTACTTTATCCAGCAAGGCTCTCAACTGAAATAGAAGGCCAAATAAGGAGTTCCTGGACATAAAAAGCCTCAAAGAATACACCTTCTCCAATCCTCCAAACCAGCTCTGCAACAGATACTGAAGGGCTGGCTTTAAAGGAAAAAAAAAAAAGAGTGAGAGAGAGAGGAACACAGGTACAAAAAAAAATGGCAATGAACAAGTACTTATCAATAACAACCTTAAACACAAATGGATTAAATGCTCCAGTCAAGACATAGAGTAGCTGAATGGATAAGAAAGCTTGACCCACATACACGCTGCCTACAGGAGACCCACCTCAGAATAAAAGACCTACACAGACAGAATAAAAGGCAGTAAACAAATTTTCCAAGCAAATGGACAGGGGAAAAAAAGCCTGGGTAGGTTTTTTGTCTGATACTTGTATAAGACAAAATAGACTTCAAAAAAAAAGGGCCATAAAAAGAGACCCAGAAGGTTACTTCATAATACTCAAGGGAAGAATCCATCAAGAAGACATAAACATTTTAAGTATATTGGCACCCAAAATAGGAGCAACCAAATAAATAAAGAAAATCTTGAAGGACTTCAAGAAAGATATTGGCAGGAACACAATTATAGTAGGGGATTTTAACACCCCACTGTCAAAAATGGATAGATCTTCCAATCAAAATATCAACAAATATTGCAGTATTCAACAATGTCCTAGATCAAATGAGCTTAACTGATATACATACAGAAACTTTCATCCCAAAGAAGGAAAATACACATTTTTTTCCAATGCACATGGAACAGTTTCAAAGATAGACCACATGATAGGACACAAAGCAAGCATCAATAAACTCAGGAAAATTGAAATAATATCAAGCATTTTCTCAGACTATATGAGTCTGAAACTAGAAATTAACTCCAAGGAAAAATGAAAAACAAAACAAAAAAAAGAAAAGAATAAAAACCACTGCAGTACATCAGTGAAAACAAACACTAAAGGTCACATATTAATGAGTTCATTTATTTGGACTATTCAGAATAAGTAAATGCCCTGAGACAGACACAAATTTGTGGTTGACAAAAGCTAGGGAAGAGGTTTGCAAGATTGGGAGCAATTTCTTGATGGGCATGAAATTTCCTTTTAGAGTGATATAATATTTTAAAACTAGATAGAGATAGTGGTTGTACAACATTGTGAATCCACTAAATGCCCTGAATTCCTCACTTTAAATGATTACTTTTGTTATATGAAAGTCATGTTATTTTTTAAAAAGTTAAGGGGAAGTAGCATAAAGATAGATTTACAAAAACATACACATATTCATGATTACATCAATACAAATAGTCTACACAAATAAATGCATGATATTTTTAGGCCAGATAAAAAAGAAAGATGCTACAGTATACTGTCCATAAAAATTACTTTAAATAAAAAGACAAAGGTTAAAAGCAAATGATGGAAAATGTACTCCATGTAGACAAAAATCATAAGATTAAATAGTTGAATGAATGTAAAAAAAATGTAACCCTCACTACAAGGAATATTACTGAGGATAACAAGGGCCATTTCAAAATGATAAAGAATCCATTCACCAAAATAATGTAGTAATCCTAAGTGTGTATGAATTTAATTACTGTTTCAAAAATTAGAGGCACATAGATAAACATACAATTGTTGTGGGAATTTTCAACAGTTGGTAGCAATGGGGAAATTGTGAGTCACAAAGATTCAGATATGACAAAAAAATAAAAAGAACTCAGGTTGAGCAGATCCAAAATAAGTGTCAAGTTTTGGTGAAAAGTATCTGACTGAACTGGAAAACCAAAATCAATAATTAAAACCAGCCTGACAAACTCACAATTTCTCTACTAAGACTCAGTCTTTCTCACTTTTATTCTTTACAAAAGTGTGCATTTAAGAGAGTTAATTACTTTTTATTCTTTATAGAAAATATACAAATGCTTTTTACTTTATAAAATTCCTTTGGCTAGAGGAACTGCTTTTATGCAGTCTTGCTGGACATTTCTTTTCAGGAGTCTCTCTTTATAGGATGTGAAGGTTTCTTTTATAGTGGAGAAATACTTGTGTAGGTCACAGCACAGAGATAAAGCCCACTAAAAGCTTGTGATTTTATCAGAAGATTATACAAAACTTCTCTTCACATGTAACCACCACATAAACAAGGCTCCAGCATGACAACAGTAGATTCACCAGGAAAAAACAAACAAACAAAAAAATACTTCAAAATGCAAGCTATCTGAAGAGAAGGGCTTGGAGAAGACAAGGAAGGAAAAGAAAAGACACTAGAAGAATTGCTCCCTGTGGCACCTACAGTACAGTAAATATCAAATGCCACCAACTCCTAACCAAGGATTTATCTCCCTGCACTTAAATAGGCTATAAGTACAAGGAAGCAAATCCTTGCACTTGTAACCTATTTGTCTCAGTCCCAAATACCCAATACAAAATGTTCAGCTTTCAACAACAATAACAAAAATTGCAACACATGAAAAATATAAGGAAAAAACTGTCTAAGGAGATAAAACAGTATCCTAAACAGACTTAGATATGACACAGATGATAAAATTATCAGGAAGTTTTAAATAACTATGGTTAATATACTGGTATCTAAGTTAAAAAGTAGAAGATATATTAAAATAGGTAGTAATGAAAGAAAAAATGGACATTTTAATAAAAGAAAATGTTTAAAATAAAAAAAAATACTGAATAAAGGATGCTTTGGATGGACACATCTGTGAAATAGACACAAAGAAAATTTAATGAGCTTTAGAAACTTTAGAAACAAATATAATGAACAACAATATTAGGAATGAACAAAACATAATAGGATATTCAAGAACCAAAGGGCAATTTCAAATGGTGTTACACACATGTAATCCAAAGAAATAAGAATGGAGCAGAACTATTTGAAGTAGTAATGAGACAGAGAACTTTTCAAAATTAAGGGCAGACACATAAGCACAAATTCAGAAACCTCAGAGATAATCTAGCAGGATAAATACCACAAATATTACACAAGAGTTATCATACTCAAAGTGTAGAAAACAAAAGACATAGAAAAATTATTGAAAAAATTCCAAGGGAAAGAAAAAAATCCTTATCTAGAGAGGAATAAGGATAACAATTGCAGTGAATTTCTAGCCAGAAACCATGCAAGGAAGAAGAGAAAGGACTGAAATATTTCAATTAAAAGAAAAAAAATCTCACCAACCTAAAATTCTATACCCCCCAAAATTATTCTAAAAACTGAAGGAAAAATACTTTCTCTTACAACCCCAAACTGAGATTTTTACCATCAGACTATCCCTGCAAAATATTAAAAGAAGTTCTTCAGGCAGAAGCAAAATGGTATAGGTCAAAACTCTGATCTAGATAAATAAAGAGATTTGTATGATACTCCAATCAACAACAGAAGAATGTAAGTTCTTCTCAAACTCATATGATTTTCTCACAAAGACAGGTCACATTGCATATCATAAAATACATTTAAACAAATTTAAAATATTAGAAATCCTACAAAACATGTTCTTAGATCATAATGAGATTAAACCAGACATTAATAACAGAAAGATAGTTTGAAAAATCCAAAAATATTTTAAGATTAATCTATATACTCCTAAATAACATATGAGTCAAGAAACAAATTTCAAGAAAAATTAAAATACTTTAACCTAAATGAGAGAGAAATTAAATAGGTGAAACACACATTATTTTAGGGTAGTAAAACTATTTTTATGAAACTGTAACACTGAACATGCAACACTATGCATTTGTCAAAAACCATAAACTTTCCAGCACAAGAGTGAGCCTTAGTATCTGCAATTTGAAAAATGTATTGAGGATGTCAGGAGATCCCACAATGAAATAAGAATGTAACAAACAATATTAACTGTATTATAAATTGGTGGAGAAAAAACATCACTGAACATGGTGGGAGAAAGGGCACTAGCCAAAATAAGTTTGGAAATTAGTGAAGACTATAAGATGAAAGGCAAAAGCAGCTATACTAAGCATGGTATGCTTAGCTGTTAAAGTTGTTTTTTTTACAGTAGCATGTGTAAATTATTCTGTTACTGCTCTACATGACTACAGTATTTCCCCTCTTATCTAAGGTAAATAGGTTCCAAGACCTGTGGAAGCCTGAAATCACTGATAGTATAATACCAAACTCTTATAATAAATACTACATTTTTCCTATATATACATACCTATGATAAACTTTAATTTATAAATTAGGCACAGTAAAGATCAACAATGTTAACAAAATAGAATAATGAATCATAACAATATACTGTAATAAAGGTTATATGAATGTAGTCTCTTTGTCTCTCAAAATATCTTGTACTGTACTCATGATCTTCTTATGATGTTGATGTGAGATGGCAAAATGCCAAAGTTATTTCAGGGTCTGTGCGACCATCCCTTACTGGCAATAAAGATCTTAGAAGGGTCACTTGTTTCAGGAATTCCCTTGCTGAAGTCCTCAAAGAGGGCTCAATGCTTTTGGGCACAACATGTTGCCTCAGTGGAAAACAGCTTTTTGTTCATTTCTTCCACTCACAAATTCAATGCTTTTTCCATATTCAATATGCACTTATCATCCACTATGGCCATAGCTTTTGTGGTCTGAGTTGCAACAGCAAAACTAGCAGGGGTTTATTTTTCCTTCTCCATAATTTCATAGGTAGAAGATTCATTCTTACCTTAGACCTCAGCAACTTCAGCATAGGATTTTTTTCTTTACTTATTGAGTCAAAAACGTACACTTTTTTACTAAGAAGAAGCACTTCATGGTGGACTTCTGGCCAATATGGAGGCATAGGTGGACACACTGTGCCTCCTCACACAACTAAAAGAAGAAAAACAACAAATTTGAAAACAATAAACACTCAGAACTGACAGAAAATCAAACTGTATGGAAGTCTGACAACCAAGGAGTTGAAGAAGAAACATTCATCCAGACCTGTTCTTTGCATTGCTTTCTTTGCATTGCTTCCATAGGAGGAGCGGAGATGGGCAGCTGGGTAGAGAGGACTCAAGGCAAGGCAGTGGCTGGAGGACCAAGGCAGTCCCACATTCGCATGCCCACAAATCAGGAGGAACAACTGGGGAGTGAGACAGACTGCACAACCAAGGGTTCCAGCTCAGGGAAATAAAGCCTCAAAGCCTCTGACTGAAAACACCTGTGGGGGTTGCAGCAGCAGTGGGAGAAACTCCCAGACTCACAGGAGATTCACTGGAGAGACCCATAGGGACTTTGAATGTACACAAACCCACCCACCCAGGAGTCAGCACTGGAAGGGCCGAATTCAATTGAGGGTAGCCGGGGAAGTGACTGAAAACTGACAGAGAGTGGAGCAAGTGGTATTGTTTCCCCTCGGGCCCCTCCCCATACACAGAGTCACAATGCAGCCAAGTGGGTTGCCCTGCCCTCGTGAACACCTAAGGCTCCACCCCTTAACAGGAACATCAAGACAAAAAAAAATGGCCCAAATGAAAGAACAGATCAAAGCTCTAGAAAAAATACAACTAAGCAATGAAGAGATAGCCAACTTATCAGATACACAATTCAAAACATTGGTAATCAGGATGCCCACAGAATTGGTTGAATATGGATGCAAATTAGAGGAAAAAATGAAGGCTATGCTAAGCAAAACGAAGGAAAATGTACAGGGAACCAACAGTGATGGGAAGGAAACTGGGACTCACATCAACAGTGTGGACCAGAAGGAAGAAAGAAACACTCAACTAGAACAGAATGAAGAAACAAGAATTCAAGAAAATGAAGAATTCAGGAGGCTTAGGAACCTCCAGGACAACTTTAAATATTACAATATCCAAATCATAGGGGTGTCAGAAGGAGAAGAGGAAGAGCAAAAAATAGAAAACTTATTTGAACAAATAAAGGAGAACTCCCCCAATCTGGCAAAGGAAATAGGCTTCCAGAAAGTCCAGGAGGCTCAGAGAGTCCCAAAGAAGCTGGACCCAAGGAGGAACACACCAAGGCACATCATAATTACATTTGCCAAGATTAAAGGTAAGGAGAGAATCTTAAAAGCAGCAAGAGAAAAGGAGATAGTTACCTACAAAGGAGTGCCCATAAAACTGTCAGCTGATTTCTCCAAAGAAACCCTGCAGGTAAGAAAGGTCTGAAAAGAAGTATTCCAAGTCATGAAAAGCAAGGAGCTACATCCAAGATTACTCTACCCAGCAAAGCTATCATTTGGAATGGAAGGGCAATGAAGTGCTTCCCAGATAGTGTCAAGTTAAAGGAGTTCATCATCACCAAGCCCTTATTACATGAAATGTTAAAGGGACTTATCTAAGAAAAAGAAGATAAAAATATGAACAGTGAAATGACAACAAACTCACAGTTATTAACAACCAAACCTAAAATAAAAACAAAGACAGACTAAGCAAACAACTAGAATAGGAAGAGAATCACAGAAATGGAGCTCACATGAAGGGTTATCAGTGGGGGAGTGGGAGGGTGAGAGAGGGGGGAAAGGTACAGAGAATAACTAGCATAAATGATAGGTAGAAAGTAGTTGGGGGTAAGAATAATATAGGAAATGTAGAAGCCAAAGAACTTGTATGTATGACCCATGGACCTGAACTAAAGAGAGGATGCAGGTAGGAGGGGGTGTGCAGTGCAGAAAAGAATAAAGGAGGGAAAAAGGGACAACTATAAGAGCAAAATCAATAAAATGTCTTTTATATATATGAGGGAAAAAAGAAGCTCATGTTTTTTCTTCAGCCTATCTAAATTGCCAGCATAACTAGTCTTGTACTTTGGGTTCCTTATTAAGTTAAATAAGAGTAACTTGAACACAAGCCCTGAGATAGCCTCTCAGAGATTAACTGACAGAGCCTCTGGGAAAAGGATGCATCAGGCTCCAGCATCAGGAAGCAGAATGCACAATTTCATCATGCTACTCAGGAGGGCATGCAATTTAAAATTTAGGATTTGTTTATTTCTGGATTTTTTTCACTTAGCATTTTCTGACAATGGCTGAATGGGGTAACTTAAACTGTAGAAAGTGGTGTGGGGTGGGGATACTATATCAGAATTGAATAACAAGTCAATGGATGTTAGTGATGGAAGTCAGATTTTTCATGGTTGGTGTGGAAGGTTAAGTATAAGCAGATGCTGCAGGCTAGAATAATCCAAGCTTAATGGATTTGAGTTGTAGCCTTCAGTATGAACTGATGTTTTGCTTAATATAAATAGAAATATATACATATATAAACATTTATTGATATGTGCATATACATTAGTAGGTATACACACATATATTGTCTTGCACTATCAGCTGAGATGGGCTAGAAGCAACATTCTCAATAATAATAGCACACCTGCTAATGAACAAATATTGTTTGTTCCCAGATATTGTTTCTATTACTATTTTCCAACTAAAGCAATGGAGGCTTATTGGAGAAGTTCTAGAATGGTGCAGGAAACATACAGATGAGGCTTCAGTATTTGAAGTATCAGAAAATAAGGAAGTTTTCCCTGACCGGTGGCTCACTGGATTGAGTGCTGGCCTGCGAACCAAAGGGTTGCTAGTTCCATTCCCAGTCAGGGCACATTCCTGGGCTGCAGGCCAGGTCCCTGGTGGGTGTGCCAAGGGGCAACCACACATTAATGTTCCTCTCTTTCTCCCTTCCTTTTACTCTCTCTAAAAATAAATAAATAGCCCTGGCTGGTATAGCTCAGTGGATTGAGTGTGGGCTGTGAACCAAAGCATTGCAGGTTCAATTCCCAGTCAGGGCACATTCCTGGGTTGCAGGCCAGGTCCCCAGTGGGGGCCACCTGAGAAGCAACCACACATTGATGTTACTCTCTATTTCTCCCTCCCTTCCCCTCTCTAATAAATAAATAAATAAATAAATAAATAAATAAATAAATAAATAAATAAATAAAATCTTTTTTTTTTTAAAAAGGAAGTTCTCCATACACACATGCACATTCTGATGGGAATGCATCAAAGGATGCAGAAACCAACTGAAAGAGATCTCAATGGCCAAAACTACAGCAATCTGAACAACAAAGCAAATAATATAGTACTGAATTATAACCCTAAGTATAAAATAAATAGATCTAAGTCTATACTTATATAACTACATGATTAAACAAATGAGTAAACGAGGGCAAATCTCACATGCAGGATTCCAAATACTGTATCATATATTCTGTTCTTAAAGGAGATGAAGCATAACTTCCCACTCCATCAATGTGGTCTGGACCCAGTGATTACCTTCCAAAGAAAACAATATAGAAAAGGAGATACAGTAGTAATTTTACATTGAAGAATCTTGACAAACAGGCAGGTGGTCAAGGTTAACATCCCGAATGATAAATCAAGTGATATGATGTTCATCAGTACATTGAAGTGATTAAAATAACATTTTACTTCCGTGGACTTTCTTCTAATTATGAGGAGAATATTAGACAAATCCTACCAGGAGAGCATTCAACAAAGTATCTTATCAATGTTCCTCTAAACTATCAAGGGCATCAAAAACTATCACAGGCAGAAGCTATGAGGAGACATGGTGACAATGCAATTGGATAGAAAAGAGATTCAGGTAAAAACCAAAAGAATCTGAATTAAGTAACACTTTTGTTAATAATAATACATTTATATTGGTTCATTAATTCCAACAAGTGTATAATAGTAGTGTTAGATGGTAACAATAGGGGAGACTAGATATGGGTAATGTGGGAAATCTATTTTAGCTTCATAATCTTTCTGTAAATTTAAAATGCTTATAAAACAAAGGCTTTATTTTAAAAAATTGCTGGCAGTAGTGTGGTAACCAGTATCTCTTTTTAACATATCTAAAATATTTCAAATATAAGTTAAAGAAAATTGAGAATTTTTGTTAGAAGTCAATTCTTCATTAATGTCTTTTTTAAATCCATTTTAGGAAACTAATTATTCTATATTCCTATCTTTGCAATGATGTTTGCATAATAAACAGTTTTGAAGATAGAGCTATTGTCTGCGTCCTTAGGAAAGTACAGTCAAGTTTACTACACATTTTTAAAAATTTGATTTGCCTAAATTCAGGATTGTTTTGTAATGCAACCTATTGTGCATGCAGACTTTAATCTGGGCCTATCAGCATTGCCCAGGTGACTTCAGGGCAAGAGGAACAGACAGAAATATTCCAGTGCTTGAGCTGCTTGCTGAACCATGAGTAACGATATCTTTTTTCCTCTGACCCAGTGATCTCAGGTCTTCTCTCAGCCTCCCTGAAATGGTGGCAGTTTAACTGGTTGGCTTTCAAGAGTAACAAAATAAAAATTCTTGACAATCTTTATATATATTGAATGTCAATATTGATTCATTTTCACTTAGGAGTAAACTAAATAAACTCTATAATACAAAGGGATTTTATCTTAAATGATTTATTCTGGAACTTTCTACCAAATATATAAACTTCATTTTTCCTTTTTATATTTTACTTGACTTTTTATTTTTAATACTGATAACCACTCCATCTCTATGAACTATTATCCATTACCCCCATGTAATCATCACAAAAAGTACCATTAACCTCTTAGGCACCAATACACATTTTTCCCCCAAAATTTCTTAGTGTTGTATGACTAAATAGCTGTTATTTCAAAACATTTCTCCCCAATCTATTGCCATTGCTTCTGAAACCCTGGTACCTTCCCAAGATACACCTCCTTTTGTTACAGCAACTCAAGTGTTAATGTTTTTTCCAGACCCACGTCAGGCAACAAAGGGTCAGGCAACATATGTTCTGATGGTTCAAAAGTGATAGTTCAAATTTTGAATATTACATCTGATAATATCCACATTGTATTGACAATGAATCTGAGGATCAGAAAGAAAGGTAATTTATCAAGAGTTGTATCCCATACAAATTCTGAGGCTAGGGTCTAAATGAAGAATTGGTTGAATCAAAAGACCTTTGTTTTGTGCACCCTTTGCCTTTGTTATTCTAAGCAGCTGTGCTCTCTTTTAGTCTTTCAAATGAGGGATGTTGAATTGCCTTACTCTACTCATATCTGTACCTATGTTACATGACTGGAAATTTTAATTAGGACGAAGTCCTAGGTGACAGCATAATAGTCTGTAGGCTTAATGTGTGCTAAGTAGCAAAAGATCCTAGGGCGTGAAGCAGAAAATGATAGGGCCTGACATCCTTCACATAACAGAGCATGTATATTTCATCTACTGTGAGTCATAATACTTTTTCTGACCTTAACTGGATCTGGGAAATATACCAGGGCAAAATTACAACACTATTGAGACTTGGTGCATAATCGAGACCTAGTAAAAATTTCAGTCCATTCAAGCCACACATAATCACTATTAACTTGAAAAATTTAGCATTTCAAGTATTTTTAAAAGCATACTTTTACAAATTTCCTTTTCCTTAAGCCCTAGTTTCTGAAAATATTTCATTTGAAATTGTGATTTTATTCCTACTTTCCAAGACTCTAATGAAATCTTGCATAAGTTAGCTACAGACAGCATTTGGTAGAAAAGACCTTTGATAACCCTTTCTGTAGACAGATATACTCACATAAATCTATGAAAATCAAATAACAGAATGGATGTTTGTGTTCTCTTTTCATTCATAGTAGTTTAAGGGTAGATGCCTGGAGATTCAAAAAAGCAAAACGGAGTTCTAGATATAAAAGTCTAGGAAATCAATTTTGAAGTAGAAATTAAGGTATTAAAAGGCTATTTAATCTTGAATTTGCAAAACTACCTAATGACAAATAATGATTTTAAAAGGGTTAGAAAAAGTGGAGAGTAGAAGCCAATATCCCTTATAAGTACCTTTAAAAATTACACTACATTCAAAATTATACCACAGCCTTTAACCTTACCAAATAATCAGAATTATGTGTATAAATTCAAAAATAGGAACACTTTTTTAATATAAAAACTTTTTTGTGGGGGAATGCATTTGTTTCTATTATAATCAACTGAAATACTGATTTTCAAATACATAAAGAGCTTTGTATCACCAATTTGTATTTAAAAGAGTAAGCTGAAGCCCCTCACAACAGACTCAACTAACTGGTGTATTACTTTGAATAGCTAGTCACAAGGAAAATAGTTGGTAGCCTGGGTTTTTCAGCATAGGTCATTATATGAAATAACTAATGTAAACCTTTTCAGATTCAATTACCAGCTAGTCAGTATCAGTCCACATCTTCAAATGGATAATAAGAAACATGGTGCTCTGGTTTAGAAGTAGTAGCTACTCCAACCTAGCTTTTACCACAATGCCAATGGACAGCAGGAACTCTCATTTTCTATCAAAATCTTTAAATTGCTAGGTATATTTTGTTCAAGTACATTTATTTCTTCTGAGCAAAAACAAAAACAAAGATATTATATGAAATAAAAAATCATTATTTCAAAAAAGACACATCACATTTTAAAAGTATTTAGTCACATAATATGAAAAATGGAGACATTTACTAAAGAAGATACAAGATAAAAGAAACATTGCACATAGGACAATGAAGCCTCAGTCCCCTTCAAAGTAGGCACCTTAGGAACTCACACAGTTCTCCCAGTATCTCTTCCACTGTTCAAAACACTCTGTAAAATCCTTTGTTGGAATCACCATCAGCTGCCCTTTTGTATTTTCCTGAATCACATCAATGATCTGAAATTTCTTCTCTTTCAAAGGTGATTTTAATTTTGAGAAAAGCTGGAAGTCACAGGGCCACCAAATCTGGGCTGTAGTGGGGCTGAGTCACCTGGGCGATTTGATGTTTTGCGAAAAAAACTGAGTGAGACATGATGCATGAGCTGGCATGTTGTCACAATGAAACTTCCAGTCATCAGTTGCCCATAGCTGGTGCCATTTTTGTTGTATTGCATCTCTCAACTGATGAAGAACATTGAGATAGTACTCCTACTTGTTTGGCTTGGAGGGTCATACTCATGATGGACACCTTCCCAATCAAAAAACACAGTTAACATGGTCTTGATCTTGCTGTGAGTTTGCCTCACTTTCTATGGCATGGAGAACCAGGCAACTTCCATTGAGATAATTGGGCCTTCATTTCTGGAAAATTGCTGTAGACCCACCATTCACCTCTAAGTATGACTTTCTTGAGGAAATCTGGTTCACTGGTAGCAGTTTGAATCAAGTCATTAGCAACCGCAGCACTATGTTCCATCTGCTTTGGCAGCAGAAGCCACAGAACAAAATTTGCCACGACACATTTCTGGCCAAGATCCTGCTTCAAAATCTCGGACACAGTAGTTTTTAGAATCCGCAGATCAGCTTCTAGTTCTCACACTATCAGTGGTCAATCTTACTTGATTATAGTCCATGTATGTTCAACATTCTTAGGAGTTCTGCTCAGGCCTTCCAGAATGTGGATCACTTTCTTTTTGTTCTTTTTTTCCTTTTTTTCAATTGATGTTCGAATACAGTTGTCTCCTTTTCCTCACCACCACTTTTCCCCACCCTACCCATGCCCATCTCCCACCCTCAGTCCCACCCCCCCATGGCTCTGGACATGGGTCTCTCATTCATGTTTATTTATGCCCCTTTCAACAGATTTTAGACCATCTTTGAAGCAGTTATGCCACACTTTTATTTGTGCTGCAGTCATTGCATCATCCCTGAAAGCCTTATGAATCACTCGAATAGCGTGGAGGAATTTTCCATGGAGGAATTTTCAAGCTTAACGCAAAATCTGACACAGATTCATTGCTCTAATCACTCAGTCATTTTGCATATGACAGCCACACATTGAGTGAGTACCCAGTCTCACTCAATGGCATCCACCACCCCCACTGACTAGTACAGTGAAGTCATCATTGTTCTTGCATATGCATTCCAGTCCACTCTCCTTTGTCTCCAGGTTACATGGATGTTCCGCAAACCGTGTTTGTTTATTTGTTTGTTTGTTTTTTGTTAACAGTGGCTGGATTTTTTCCAGACAGACCTCATACTTTTTAAAACATTTTACCATAGTTAAAATTTGAATTCATAATTTCGCTAGTTCATTCAGGCAGAAAAACAGAGGATAGTGTATTTGCTGATTTTTAAGATACAAAGTCATTTTTTGTTCATTAATATTAAGATTTTAGAGAATTGCTATGGTTGTGAATAGAATGCTGTTGACTTATTGTACTAAAATGTGATTAATTTAGTTTTATTTCAGGATATCTATCCACCTATGGCTATATATCATAAATATATGTATATGTATGTGTATATGTATGTGTGTGTGTATTTGTCAATCACTCCACACAATTATTTCTGCCTAATAGGTAAAGGATGATCAATAATGTTTCAGTCTACAAAGAACCATTTCTGTGAATTTTTATCTTCATTGTTATTAGAGCAAGGCCTCATGATATTGAATGTGTGCATAAACTGAACTGCTTGGAATCTTGTTACAGTGGAGGTTCTTATTTAGATCTTGGAAAGGACCCATAAGACTACTAACTAAAGGTAAGTTCATGCTGCAAAACACACACTGTGGATGATATAGTCCTGGAAAACACATCTGAGAGGCTCTGGTTTTCACATAATATTCTGAACCCAGTAGGACTCTTTTAAACAAAGTGATTATCCATCTCTTGTTATATTAGTTCATTTTTCTGATTGATGACATTCTAGGAAGGCTTTATTACAAGTATTGTAAAGGTGCATATAGATATTAAAATCATCACTTGTACTCAAACTTAATTAAATGTTTAAGACATGTTTTAATGTTTATATACATATATATATATATATATGTTAAAACTCATCAGTTCACATTGATACCTGCAGCAATAAAAGGCTCATTGTCACCTTCTTGTTCTCAGTGCTAACTTCCTTTCCCAACAGAGAAAACTGCTTCTTGCTATCTACATTTATTCATTAATTTTCTCAGTCTGAATTCACACAACATAGCTTCAGAATTTCTTACCCAAACTCTGTGATAAACACCTACTAACTATAGTACAATAATTATTTACAACTCTATCTGCTTTTAGTCTTTAGTTACATGATCATAAGGCCATGCCCCAAAGTAACTTAGGTAAGTTCTTTCTAAGGACCATCTGTTCTCGCCTTTACAGTGTGGGCGATACTCACATGAAATACAGGGAGGATTGTTTCCACTTGTATTCCATATTGGTTTTTGTCCTTTTATATCCTCTAATTTTTTTATGATTTTATGTATCCATTTTATAAATGTGTAAAATACTAACATATTCTAAAAGTCACAACTTTATAAAATGTATATTCCAAAAAGTGTCATTTCCCTCAGTATTGTTGTTCCATTCCCACCCATCTTTTTTACCCTATTCCTACCTCTTCCTGTAGGAAACTAATGTCAATCATTACTTTTTTTTTTAATCTTGCTATGTTTCTCTTGTACAAATGAACAGAATCTATGTCCCAGGACAATTTATTAAAAATTCTATCTTTGAGATGATAATTTTACTATTTATTAAATTTTCATGCATAGTTCTTCTATTTCTGAACTTTATATGTTTGTCTGGCTATGTACCATCACCATGTGTTTTAATAACAGAGGCTTCATAATATGTTTACTATATAATAGGGATCAGCTTCTTCATACTCTTCTATGTAAAGCTATCATATTGTAGATATATTATTTTGTACTTTCCTTCCATCCTTTAACAATGTCTTGTAAATCACTCCACATCTATTCATGAAACCTTTGTCATTTTTCCAACTTAAGAGTATTCCCAAAATTTAATCAACTGCTTTATTTTATATGAGTATTTTAAAAAATATTTTGAGGCCCTGGCTGGCATAGCTCAGTGGATTGAATGCGGGCTGCAAACCAAAATATCGCAGGTTCGATTCCCAGCCAGGGCACATGGTTGGGTTGCAGGCCACGGCCCCCAGCAACCACACATTGATATTTATCTCTCTCTCTCTCTTTCTCCCTCCCTTCTCTCTCTAAAAAATAAATAAATAAATCTTGAAAAAATATTTTGAAACTACAAACAATACAGTGACTAACCTTGTCATACACATTCATACTTTTGGAGATTTAGCTTCAGGATAAGCTGCTGAAAGTGGCATTTCTTTGCCAAAATGGAAGTGCTTAAAGAGTTTTATTCGATATTTCAATTTTTCTCTCAAAAGTTTACACCAGTTTGCTTCCCCCCTTCCAATGGAAGTAAATGAGAATACCTGTTCTATTAGAGCCTTATCAAGAGAATGTGTTATCCTATTTCAATTTCAATGAATATGATAAGGTATCTCTGTCTAGTTTTAATTGGCATTTTTCCAGTTATTAGTGAGAATAAACATCTTTTCATAGGCTTAAAAGAATATACATCTATGAATTATCTGTTCATATATCTGCTTACTTTTCTGTTGTGTTTTTGGACTTTTTTCCCTCATGTTTTAACAATTATAGAAGTGCATTAAAAATTCAAGGAGTTTCCAAGTCTGGCTGCTTTTACTTTCTGCATGCCCATTGGGTCTTCACTGTCCATGTGTGCAGGCTCTTGATCTAACAGGGTGGGGAGAATTTCTAGAGGGTAATCAGAAGCTCTCAAAATTTTAAAGACCTTGGCTGGGAATGGGTGCACACATCTGCCACACTTTATGTTGATCAAAGCAAGTCAAAGAATCACCAAAAATTCAAAATGGTGGTAGTGGGAAAGTATCCTTCATTCCATGAGTGGAGCAAATGTATGCCATCAAATAAGCAAATACAGTCAAGGGCAGAGAACTGGAATGCTTTTCCAAGCCATCTACCACAATCATTCTGAAAGAAACTTACGAGAGAAAATAAAATGTCAGAGAAGTTTAGTTTTATAAGGGAATAATTCAAGATATTTTCAAAAAAATCTTTGAAGATGAGATCTAAAACATAAATAAGAACCAGGATAATTAGAATAGCAAACTCCTGGCTTAAGAACCAGAGGCAACAATGATTATAGTGCCAGTACTTTGAGGGGTCTAATTATAATAGAATGTATAGAAACCTTATTTGTACACTAATTACTTGATATTTTCCTGTGACATAAACCTCATAACTATCCCATGAGAAAGGAATGATAACCCTATGAATGAGGAATTGTGTTTTTGTCCAAAGTTACAATCTTGACCTCACAAAGAGTTGGAATTTAAATTGTTTGCTAAACCATGTATTTCTCTCCATGAATAGCTACCTCAAGCAATATTTCCTCCACAGACTATATCACTGTTCAGACATGTCCTGCAAAGTGTGTGAATGATTTTTTAAACAGCAAATTGCATATACATTTATAGTAAAGTTTGTCCTGGATGCATAATTATATTGCAAAATCCTCCTCAATATGTTCTCTATTTAGAAGAAACCACAGAATCATATAAAATACTGAGGCTTTGTCTTGTATACTTTTCTACCAGTGGTGCTGTAGCCCGACTAAATATTTTAATTATATAAGGATGAATTTTAAATAATCTTGATGGAAGAGGCTCAAGTGAAACAAATTAAATTAGGAATTCTAAGGTTGGATCCTGGGAGCAAGTATTGATTTTTAAAGCTCCCAGCGATTCTAAATGGGCATTCACAGTTGAGACTCTGATCTAGAATGAAACAAAACGCACTGAGAAAATAGCTGATGAACTTCCAAAAACAAGACATTACCCTGAATTTATCATATATAATGTGCTATTCCCTGGGAATAAGTTTACTCTTTGTTGTCCCCTTGCAGGTTAGCATAATCCCTTACTTATGCATTCTTCTTTTCATCTAATTCATACTGTGGATTTCATATTCTTCATTCTAAAAAAATACTTATTGTAGTAATTGCAGTAGTTTTTATTGTAAACATGAAAATAATTTTTGAGGCCAAGAACATAGAAGGCAGTATGGTAGCCATGTGAGGGATACAAAAATGAACATTCCACTAAAGAATTTATTGCACTGATATATAAAATACATACATGAACATAATGAAAAGATCTTTAAGAAATAGAACTATGTAAAACAGAATAAAATGAAATAAGAATTAAGAACCAAGGAATATAACTTTTGACTTAGGATATTAGAGAGGAATTTTTGGAGAAAATGGCTTTTAAGCAAGGCCATGAAGAATGGATAAACTTGCTGACACTATATGGATTAAAATAACCATGTACTAACATATTCTTGCTTACAATAGCAAGGTATCTCTCATTTTGAATTGTACAGAGAACCAGAAATGTCCATGCTTCTCAACTTTCTACAGTGGTAGAGTCTAACAATGCCTTAGAAAAATCTATAGCTTTGGAAACTATAGCCAGCACCAGAAATTCTAAGGTATTAGTTGAGATTATTTAGTTCTTTCTTCTGATATGAAATAGCATTAGTGCTTCATTACAGTGTTATTGTACTAGAGCTTACTCTATTAAACCAATTAAGGAAAAGTTTTCAGAATTAATAAAAGCCTACAGTTTTGAAAAAAAATTTCAGTGGCTCAGTATATACATAAACTATCAAAGTACTTTATTGCATATTCATAAGGAAGACTGCTTTAATAAAAATATGACTTTGCAATTATTATGTTAATTATTTGTTTAGAAATCTAAAGCAATGAAGAAAACAATATTTAGAAATTAGATGATCATCTACCCTCATTATGTCAGCACATTTAATTTTTTTCAGAACATTACATTATTTCTTATTACTTTGTCATGGTATGTGATAGGTTATCTTAATGGCTTTAAATACGCTTGATTTATTAGGTATGTTGAAACATGTTGGAAATAAATATTTCCCTTTTTTAAAGGTGGTTATGGTGTAAGCCTGTTTCTCACCTATCTCAGAACTCAAATAAACCATGTAACTACCAAGGATGGTGCTATAGGGAGGAGCTGCCTATGTAGGATAAATTTAATTATTTCCTAAGTAATATGAGAATTAAAGAAAGACTTCCTAAGAAACAGTAGTGGTCCACTCTCCAAGTTGAAGTTTTGATGTTCCTTTTTTTTTAAAATCTATGGATATAATTTTTTAAAAATTTTATTTTAATCATTGTTCAAGTAAAGTTTTCTCCCTTTTACTCCCATTCCAGCCCACCTACCCAACCCTCCCCACTTCCCTCCCATTACCACCCTCCCCCTAGCTTTTGTCCATGTGTCCTTTAAATTTGTTCCTGTGAACCCTTCCCATTCTCGCCTGAAATTCCCTCTTCTCTCCCCTCTGGTCACTGTCAGTCTGTCCCCCATATCAGTGTCTTTGGTTGTACTTTGCTTGTTTCTTTGTTTTGTTGTTTAGGTTCTTGTTAAAGGTGAGATCATATGGTATTCGTCTTTCACTGCCTGGTTTGTTACACTTAGCATAATGCTTTCCAGCTCCATTCATGCTGTTGCAAAGGGTAGGAGCTCCTTCTTTCTTTCTGCTGCATAGAATTCCATTGTGTAAATGTACCATAGTTTCTTGCTCCATTCATTTACTGATGGGCATCTAGGTTGCTTCCAGCACCTAGCTATTGTAAATTGTGCTGCTATGAACATTGAGGTGCAAAGGTTCTTTTGTATTGGTATTTTAGTGTTCTTAGGATATAGTCCCAGCAGTGGAATTGCAGGGTCAAAAGGCAGATCCATTTTTAGTTTTCTGAGGAAGTTCCATACTGCTTTCCATAGTGGTTGTACCAGTCTGCAGTCCCACCAACAGTGCGCTAGGGTTCCCCTTTTCTCCACAACCTCTCCAACACTTGTTGTTTGTTGCTTTGTTTATGATGGCCATTCTGACTGGTGTGAAGTGGTATCTCATTGTGGTTTTAATTTGCATCTCTCTGATAGCTAGCGATATTGAATATCGTTTCATGTGTCTTTGGATCTTCTGTATGTCCTTCCTTGGAGAAGTATCTGTTCAAGTCCTTTGCCCATTTTTTAATTGGGTTCCTTGTCCTCTTAGAGTGAAGTCGTGTAAGTTCTTTATGTATTTTGGAGATTAAACCCTTGTCTGAGGTATCATTGGCAAATATGTTTTCCCATACAGTTGGTTCTCTTTTTATTTTGATACTGTTTTCTTTAGCTGTGCAAAAGCTTTTTATTTTGATGAGGTCCCATTTGTTTATTTTTTCCTTTATGTCCCTTGCTCTAGGGGACATGTCAGTAAAAAAGTTTCTGCGTGAAATATCTGAGATTTTCCCACCTACATTCTCTTCTAGAACTTTAATGGTATCACAGTTTATATTTAAGTCTTTTATCCACCTTGAATTTACTTTTGTATAAGGTGTAAGTTGGTGCTCGAGTTTCATTTTTTTGCACTTAGCTGTCCAGTTCTCCTAACACCATTTGTTGAAGAGGCTATTGTTATTCCATTTTATGTTGCTGCTTCCTTTGTCAAATACTAATTGATCGTAGAGACTTGGGCTTATTTCTGGGCTCTCTGTTCTGTTCCATTGGTCCATGTGCCTGTTTTTATGCCAGTACCAGGTTGTTTTGATTACAGTGGCCTGGTAGTATAGTTTAGTGTCAGGTATTGTGATCCCTCCTACTTTACTCTTCTTTCTCAAAATTGCAGCAGCTATTCAGGGTTGTTTATATTTCCATATAAATTTTTGAAGTGTTTGTTCTATGTCTGTGAAATAAGCCATTGGTACTTTAATAGGTATTGCATTAAATGTGTAAATTGCTTTAGGTAATATGGACATTTTGATGACATTAATTCTTCCAATCCATGAACATGGTATATGTTTCCATTTGTTTGTGTCTTCCTTCATTTCTTTCCTGAGTGTTATGTAGTTTTCTGAATACAGGTCTTTTACCTCTTTGGTTACGTTTATTCCTAGGTATTTTATTTTTCTTTTTACTATTTCAAATGGGATATTTTTCTTGATTTCTGCTTCTGCTGTTTCATTGTTGGTGTACAGAAATGCCTTTGATTTCTGGATATTGACTTTGTATCCCGCAGTTTTGCCAAATTCGTTTATTAGGTCAAGCAGTTTTTTGGTGGTGTCTATAGGATTTTCTATGTACACTATGATGTCATGTGCAAACAGTGACAGTTTTGTTTCCTCCTTTCCGATTTGGATGCCTTTTATTTCCTTTTCTTGTCTCATCGCTGTGGCTAAAACTTTCAATACTATATTTAATAGAAGTGGTGAAAGTGGACAGCCTTGTCTTGTTCCTCATCTTAGTGGAAAAGATTTTAATTTTTGCTCATTGAGTATGATGTTCGCTCTAGGTCTCTCATCTATGGCCTTTATTATGTTGAGGAATGCTCCCTCTATTCCCACTTTGCTGAGTGTTTTTATCATAAATGGGTGCTGTACCTTACCAGATGATTTTTCAGCATTTATTGATATGATCATGTGGTTTTTGTCTTTGCTTTTGTTTATATGATGTATTACATTTACTGATTTGTGAATATTGTAACATCCTTTCATCCCTGGAATGAATCTCATTTGGTCATGGTGTATGATCTTTTTAATGTAGTGTTGGATGCGGTTTGCCAGTATTTTGTTGAGGATTTTAGCGTCAATGTTCATCAGCAATATTGGCCTGAAGTTTCTTTCTTTGTTTTGTCTTTATCTGGTTTTGGAATTACGATGATGTTGGCCTCATAAAAAGAGTTTGGGAGTCTTTCATCTTTTTGGATTTTTTAAATAGTCTGTGAACGATAGGGGTCAGCTCTTCCCTAAATGCTTTGTAGAATTCTCCTGTGAAACCATCTGGTCTAGGGCGTTTGTGTGTCAGAAGCTTTTTGATTACTGCTTCAATTTCTTTTCTTGTTATTGGTTTGTTCAGGCTTTCTGCTTCTTTTCCATTGAGTTATGGAGGACTATATTTTTCTAGAAATTTGTCCATTTCATCTAGCTTTTCAAATTTCTTGGCATACAGTTCTTCATAGTAATTTCTTAGAATCCTTTGTATTTCTGTGGTATCTGTTGTAATTTAGCCTCTTTCATTTCTGATTGTGTTGGGTTTTCTCTCTTTTCTTCTTGATGAGTCTACTTAAAGGCTTGTCAATTTTGTTTATCTTTTCAAAGAACCAGCTCTTGGATTCATCAATCCTTAGAATTGTGCTTTTAGTCTGTATGTCATTTAATTCTGCTCTGATCTTGGTTATTTCCTTCCTTCTGCTTTCTCTAGGCTGTCTTTGTTGTTGTTCCTTGAGTTCTTATAGACGTAGGGTTAGGTTGTTTGTTTGGAATGTTTCTGACTTTTTTAGGTTGGCCTGTATCACTATGAACTTCTCTCTCAGGACTGCCTTGGCTGTGTCCCATAAGTTTTGGGTTGTTGGGAGTTCATTTTCATTTGTTTCCATAAACCTTTTGATTTCTTCCCTAATATCATTCCTGACCCATTCATTGTTTAATAGCATGCTATTTAATCTCCATGATTTTGAGTATTTTGTGTTTTTTTCCCTTGGGGTTGGTTTCTAGCTTCAGTCCCTTGTGATCCAAGAAAATGCTTGGTATGATTTCAATTTTTTTAAATTGTTGAGGCTTGTTCTGTGTCCTATCATGTGGTCAATCTTTGAAAATGTTCTGTGTACATTTGAAAGAATGTGTATTTAGCTTCTTTGGGATGGAGGGTTCTGTATATATCAGTAAAGCCCATTTCATCTAGGGTGTTGTTCAATGCCACAATATCTTTGTTGATATTTTGTTTGGAAGATCTGTCCTTTTTTGATAGTGGGGTGTTAAAATCCCCCACAATAATTGTGTTGCTGTCAATATCTTTCTTGACGTCCTATAAGATTTTCTTTATGTATTAGAATGCTCCTTTGTTGGGTGCATATATCTTTACAATATGTATGTCTTCTTGGTGGATTCTTCCCTTGAGTAGTATGAAATGACCTTCTGGGTCTCTCTTTATGGTCCTTTTTTGGAAGTCTATTTTGTCTTATATGAGTATTGCTACCCCAGCTTTTTTTTCCTGTCCATTTGCTTGGAAAATTTGTTTCCAGGACTTCACTTTCAGCCTGTGCAGTCTTTTATCCTGAGGTGGGTCTTTTGTAGGCAGCATATGTGTGGGTCATGTTTTCTTATCCAATCAGCTATTCTATGTCTTTTGATTGGATCATTTAATCCATTTACTTTTGAGGTTATTATTGATAGGTACTTATTCATTGCCTTTTATGTAAGTGTGTTCCTCTCTCACTCTCTCTTTTCCTTTCTTTCCTTAAAGCAGTCCCTTTAGCATCTCTTGCAGGGCTGGTTTAGTGGACGTGTATTCCTTTAGACTTCTTTTGTCTGAGAAACTTCTTATTTGTCCTTCTATCTTGATTGAGAGCCTTGCTGGGTAAAGTAGCCTTCGTTGCAGACCTCTGGTTCTCATTACTTGGAATATTTCTTGCCATTCTCTTCTGGCTTGGAGTGTTTCCATTGAGAAGTCAGCCACTAATCTTATCAGAGCTACCTTGTATGTTACTTTCCTGTTTCCCCCTCCCTGCCTTTAAGATTATCTCTTTGTTTTGAAATTTTGCCATTTTAATTATGAGGTGTCTTGAAGTAGGCCTCTTTGGGTTCCTCTTGATTGGGTCTCTCTGTTTTCTAGATTTGTGTGACTTTTTCTCTCATCAAAGTTGGGAAGTTTTTCATCATTACTTTTTCAAATTGGTTTTCTATCCGTTGCTCTTCTTCTTCTCCTTCTGGTATCCCTATTATACTGATATTATTATGTTTCATATTGTCTTGCATTTCTCTTAATCCTTCTTCATTCTTTCTGAGCCTCTTTTCCTTTTCTTGCTCTTTCTGGGTGTTTTCTTCCTCTTTGTCCTCTAGCTCACTGATGCGATCTTCTGCTTCATCGATCCTGCTTTTGATTCCTTCTACTGTGTTCTTCAGTTCAGAAACTGTATTCTTCACTTCCTCTTGGCCCTTGTTGAGAGTTTCTATTTCCTTTTTCATGTTGATGTAGTTTTCAGTGAGTTCATTGTAGCTTCCCTGTAGTTTCTGGTAGCTCATTGTGAGCTCATTGAGCTTCCTGATGATCATTGCTTTGAACTCAATATCTGATAGTTGAATTGCCTCTATTTCATTTAGCATTCTTTCTGAGGCTTCCTCCTTTCCTTTCACTTGGGGATTGTTTCTTTTGTCTTCCCATTGTTTGTGAGACTCTTCTTGTTAGCCTCAGCTTCTTAAATTGATCTGTTCTGGCTCCCTGGGTTTGTGGTGTGAACTTCTTTAGTAGAATAGCAGTGAGTTTCAGTGGTGCAGTTTCCTTGATCCCCCAAGCTCACTGGTCTTGGGCTGTCATTTTAGATGGCTTTGTGTTTGCCTTTGGGTTTTGACTGTTGTTGAGTCTTTCTTTGGTGGTTCCTTCCCACTAGCTGGTTAAATGAGGGTCACTCTGTTCACTACCTCCTGTATTTTGTTGTGCTGGTGAGGGCAGGTTGTGTTGAAGCTGGTTCTTCCATGTGTGTAAGGTTTAAAGAATTCTCTCTTGCTCTTGTTCAGTTGTTTGTATTGGGTACTATCTCTACTGTTTAGTTGTATTTCCAGATAGGTCCTCGATTGAGGTTTGTGTGGTTACTACTCCCTCCTTCACCTTCTTCTGTTGTTATCTGTTAGTGGTTCCTTTGTTGTTGGGTTTCCTCTTCCAGTGGGTATCCTGGTAGATATGGGTGGTATCACCACCTCCACCTATTCTTTTTGTCATCACTTGGAGGGGGGGAGGCAAAATGGTTTAAGACAGCAAGAGAGAATTCTATGATATTTACAGTAGTAGCAAGTAGGGAAGCGATAGGAGATCCTTTGACTATGTATAGTGTTAACCGTGATCTTCCACCCAGCTAGCTGATTTTTAGAAAGGATGGAAAGAAGATAAGACTCTTGTTGGGGAAGGAAGGATTGTGAGTTGGATCTATAAAGCAGAGAGGTTGTGGGAGGTCAGACTCTGAGGTAAAGTGAGAGTAAAGGATAGTAAATTGGTGTAGTGAGTGAGAGAATAGAGTTAACCACTACAGTAATAGAGTTCAGAAACTTTGAAATGGGCTAAGATCTGGGGGGTGGGGGTTGTGAAGTAATTACAATTGCATGGAACAGCAGTTATTTACGATATTATGGCAACAATCATATGACAGAATCTGTGAGATCTAGGTAACAAGAATAGGGAGTACAGAACCTCTAATAGTGTGCTAATGGGACACAGGTGAGTTAAAGGATAGTAGATTAGCAATACAGTATGGAAAGAGATATCAGGGGAAAGCTGTCAGGTCATACAATATATCCAGCCTAGCAAAGCAGACTATACAAAAAGAAAGAGGGTTACAAAAATACTATTAAAAAGGATGTAGGGATACTGGAAAAATAATAATAATACAAATATGGAATAAATTGCAGGTTCTCTGTAATAGTAGAGTGAAATTTATCTCACTGTCCCAGCTATTGTGATGCCCCTGCTTTGGGTTCAACTTTGGTCTTTTCACAGATCCAGGATTTTGTCTCACTTGTAGGTATTTAGAAAAAATTTAAAAAGTAAAAATAAAAAAGGCAGATGAAGAAAGGAAGAAGAGATAAAATTGGAGGAAAGGAAGGAGGAAGGAATAAAACAAGAAATCAGGAAAGAGAGGAAAAGGAAATCAAAAGAGAATAAAAACAATAAAAATTAAAAAATAAAAAATTGTTAAAAAAAATAGAATCAAATTAAAAAGTCTCTTGCTTTCAAAGTGGCCAAACTTTTTTTTTTTGGTTCTTGCTGTCTGCGGCAGGCTGAGGGGTGACTGATATCACTTTTCTTCCTAGGCCAGCTGAGCTTGCACTGGCTCCTCAGCCTTGCGCCCTGGGTGTGGGAATCAGGTCTTTCCCCAGGGTTACTGCTGTGGACTGGGGTGCAGGGATGCTCGCCCTGCACATGTGCCTGCGCGCCCATGGCTGGGTGGCAGGGAGGCTGGAGCGACTGATCACTGTAGGAGAATTCCCCAAACAGTGTCTGTCTATTCATTCCTTCCTTTTGAGAAATTCCTCCTGTTCAAGCCTGCCACTCCCCACAGTGGTCTGGCTTCTCCCGCTGCTGACAAACTCTCCAGCCAGATGGGTGACTGTGGGCATTGGGGCCTTCTGTGCAACCCAGCCTCTCTGGTGTCCACAGCCTCCAAAGGTGCTCACAGACCTTGTGTGTTTGCTAGCACCTGGGTTCCTCCCAGTGCCACTCAGACCTTGTTTGGCTGGGGAGGGAGCAGTTGTCCCATCTCTCTCCCAAGGACTCTGTGGCAAACCCAGCAGCGGGCCCTGGGCCTGGAGCTGCAGCCTTTGGACCACACGCTGGTCCCCAGGACCCCACCTTGTTGCAGCACTCTTCTTAGGGTCCAGTTTTCCGGTTTCGCCACAATCCTTGGTCCCCTATTTTCACATATGCTGAAGTATGTTGGTTGCTTGCTTCTCTACTCCATAGATCGGTCAGTATCTTCTCCCCTGAGCAGAGGGAAGCCGAATCTGCTCCTTCCTCCTCCGATGCCATCTTAGCCCCAGTTTTGATGTTCTTATGAAGAGTTTCTTGAGGACCTTCAATTTATGTATTTTTACAGATAAATTCAGAGATAGTAAAATCATCCCTTATATATAGGAGACTACATTAGATTATGTGTATTATATGAAAGAAGTTAATTTGAGATTAATAATGTCTTACAAAAAGGAAAATTGGATAATTTGGTCATTCATGACTAAATGATGCTAATATGTATGGACTTAGGCCAGAAGGCAATAAAATAATTCTTGGCACAAATTAGTTATTGAATACAATTCTTTGAACAAAGCTAAAACATTTGCTATTTTATTTAGAATCAGCATAATATTATATTTTAACATCAAATTTTTATTCAATAAAATTACATTAATTTTATCCAAATCACTATTTTGAGAGCAAACAGAATGGCTGGGGCTGGTCAACTAAGTTAACATAAGAAACATGGTTTGTTTTTAGAGTGACTATAGTTTTCTCAGAAAGGTCTAATAATAATCTTTTCAATCAGAATCCTATTGTCACAAGTTCTTTTTCATTTTTTCAAAGAAAAGAGCCCATCCCTAAGTTTACATCTCTTATAGAAACCAGAATGCCATCTACTGGCAGCCTCCAAAATTTTGTAAACTTTTAAAGAAAACAATCTATACTTAATAAATTTAAGATAGGATAGATATTTTGAATGAAGAATCCATATTTTGAAATAAATATCTATGTTAACATGTTCTCATGTTTAAAAGTGTGGTACATTCTGCATCCACACTACATTTGATTACCACTATAAGAAAACATTTTATAGAGTAATATAAATAATATAATTCTCAAATAGCTTATATCCCAATGTGTTCATTAACTTGAAAGTTATTTTTTAAATTAAAAAAGTTTTCAGAGTTGAAAAATATTGCTTAATATTTGGAGGTATCATTACATCACCAATTTACTTCTAACCTTAATATTTACTTCCAAAGATTGATGGAAATTATACCTAGCATATATATGAGAATTTTATTGAAAACTGATTTTGTGATAAAATCAGGAAAAATATGATAAAACTATTCCATATTTAGTTGTATGATTAATTTACTTAATCAGGTTTATTAAGGGAAAGCTTTAAAATGTATTGTTACCAAATATGTAATCATTATTTTAAATAGTTAATATTGAACTTATACCTTTGATACCATAAATATATATACCAGATGTTTTATTCAATTGATTCTACAATAAAAGAAAGTAATGAAGATATAAAATCAACTTTAGTTTTTAAAACAATAAGCTCTTTAAAATATAATCCATGTGTTATTTTAATGGTTTCCTACAAGCATATTCCCATCTTTTTTATTATTTTTATGTATAATTTTACAGACTTGCAAGATTTAATCCCAAGAGTAGAATTCACATGAAGATTATGAAAGCTGTGATAATGAATGCATATCACAATTTATATTATAAGACACCCAATCCTCCTAAATTTTACAGAAGACTTGTGC
The DNA here is from genome assembly GCF_019186645.2 of Phyllostomus hastatus. Classification (NCBI taxonomy): domain Eukaryota; kingdom Metazoa; phylum Chordata; class Mammalia; order Chiroptera; family Phyllostomidae; genus Phyllostomus; species Phyllostomus hastatus. Next base: position 5,571,081 of record NW_025333932.1, on the reverse strand, counting down.
TCTCAGTGCCAGTAGGATACTTTATGGGAGAAACCCAAGCACAGCATAAGAATGTATTTTAGAAACTCTTGAAATCTTGTCATGTCTTTTTCACTTAAAGTATGAAAGAGTACTTAAAAAGTAAGCCCCATCAGTCCAGAAAGGCATTTTTAAAAGGCTATTAAAAACAAAGTTCTCAGAACTCTGGCTCCAGCAAAGATATAAAGGTTAAAAATTGCCTAGGCAGTCTTACTCCATGATCATCTTATTTTAAATGCAGATTGTCAGCACCTTTGAACCATGCATGTTCATGATAAAGTTTAGAGAAATGAAAAGATATGATAGGAAGAACAAGAGCATTTTCTTGAACAGAAATTTGAGAGCCAAAATACTAAATCTATCAGCATTAACATTGTAATCATTCTTGTACAAGTCAAAGATGATGCTATTATTTTCCAATTGCTCATGCTATTAATAGTTGGTGTAATGTTTTTTATTTAAATATTATACTTCATAGAAAAGTATTATTTAATGACATACTCAAATTTTAAATGATCCATATAAAATTATTTTTCATAAAGCAGTTTCATAAGCTGCTTACAAAATGCCAAAAAGATACTGAACACTAATTCATAAAAAATTGAAATTAAATTATACTGTTCACAGATATATGTGTGATCCCTTATTGCTTAAATTTTAAAAATGACAAAGCAACTGTACTACCCTGTTCTTATAAAAGAAAGTGCATGAGTTTTGACCACAGAACAATTTTTTTTAATACATTAAAATGTTCCATATCATCTGCTCTCCTTTCCTTCATGAAAAAATTTTCAGGTAGCCAAGTGTTTTGAAATAAATATTCCTGCAGTTGCTATAGTGATGATAATAAAGTTCTTGCCTCTATTTGTGTGATAGGGGTACTTAGCAGAACACTTGAAAAGGTAAGCTAATCAAAATATGAACACCACTAGTTCTTACCTTCAAGGCAGTTTCCTTGAATTTTGTTTGTAATTACAGAACTCAATCATTGTCAACAATTTTATTATATGTGCATTATCATAATCTTTCTCAATGTAGCCCTAAAAATTATACAGGAGAGATGAGCCCTCTTTTTTTATTATATGTTACTGTCATTGGACAAAGAATATTTAAGTTCATTCTGGAAATTTTGTGAAAAAAAAATCAATGATTGAGTCAAAAGTCCTACTACATTATCTATTTTTGTCCATTACAAAGCTTTATTTTTCTGACAATACAATTATTGTATGTTATTTTGCTTCAATGGTACATGTTGTTCAAGTCTCATTTCATCTCAGTGTTGATGCAAACTACAGAGCTTAAAAGCAGACAGTTACTTGTCAAACTAGATGAATCATCAAAGACATGTCATAAATAAAGCATCATTGCTAAGATTCATATCCTACCACACTGATGTAAAAAGTAATAGTATTTATCTTAAAACATTTGAGAGATTTAAATAGCTTTAAAAATTGCTGGTTCAGAGAGAAAATATGCAAAACAGCTCATATAAGTATAGAAGGCATTTTATGTCATTATGATAAATAAGCACAAATGTTTATTCTGACTTTGAAAGTCCAAATGGTTAGTTAATCATAATAAGCATAGTTCAAGTAAGTATTTTACTAAAATACTACTTTCCAATCACTTTTACACTAATAAAACCTGTGGTTATTTTATTTCATAAGTAGAAGTATTCTTTTATATTTCCATAAACCCCTAAAGAACAAATCTTTTGCTGGTAAATAAGTTATATTCTAAGTAGTATCTTAGTTATCTACTATTGTGTGAAGACTCATTACAAATTTAGTGACCTAAAACAACACCCATTTATTATTGAGTCTATGCACAACATGCTGAACTCAGGACTTCTGGTCCAGGTCAAAATATACCCATTCTAAGGCTGAAATCCGGGTGTCTGCTAAACTGAGTTTGCATCTGGAGACTGGCCTCAAACAGGTAAGATCACTTTCAAGTTCATTCCAATTATTGGAAGAATTCAGTTCCTTGTGATTGCAATACTAACGTATGCATTTAGATGTGGTTCCACTCTGCTCTATGCACTGCCTGCACTCCTGTCATGGCCCCTCTGCCTTCAGAACCAGCAATGGAGACTCATTCTCATGTGGAATCCTTCCCATGCCCTGCACCTCTGATGGCAGGAACAGCCAGTCCATTTTAAGGGCCCAACTGATTAGGTCAGGTTCACCCAGATAATCTCCCTTTATTAAATTCAACTGTGGCAAATCAATGAATCTAATTATGGGAGAAAAATCCATCATATTCACAGCCCTAAGGTGTGTGTAACAGAGAGTAGATATTTTAGAGATCACTTATAATTCTTCCATCATGTGATATAAATGTATTTGGTTATTCCATGAAACAGAAGTATTTATTTATTGATTTATTTATTTACTCAAGAATGATTGCACATAATAAAGTATTATCTAAGAAAATGATTTTAAAAATCAGTTTGTAACTTTTTTCCAAGAGAGAAGAATATTAACAGGGGATTATTAATATTCATACAATATTATTTGAGGGATAGAAGGTAATTGGAGCCTATTATTCTTCCTTTTCAAAATTTCCAATAATAAAAGACCATAATCACAACCTAGAATCAAGTGGCAGTGAAAGATGACTCAGTAATTTGAGGAAGTCCTGTGGTTAAGAATTCTGACTCAGGTCAGTTTTCTCAGAATTTTTTTCTTTATTGGTAGAGATTTGAGCAGATCATAAAAACATGGACACGCTAAAAAGAGTTGAATATAAAAGTAATTTTATTTTCATTAACAAGTTAGGAAAAGTTATGTGCATCAAAGTATTAGTTTTGGAGTCACACAACATGAATTTGATTTAATGCTCTGTCACTTATTAGCTTTGTGATCTTGACCAGGCCCTTTGATATTTAGTTTTATTACCTGTAAAATGGAAACAATAATAGTATGCTATATGATTGTTGTGAAGATACTGCTTGGGACAAAGCATGTAGCCCAATTCTCCCATATAGCCAAGTGATCAATGAATGGCAATTAATATTATTGTTATCTTTACTATTACTACCCAAGACTTTATGTGAGATATTAAGGAATAACAAAATTACTAATGTTGATTGAATGCCTGCTGTGATCTGTACTTGGATGCAATACATGGGGGATTTTTTAAAAATTACATTTATTGTGGCAACACTGGTAAATAAGATTATGTAGATTTCAAGAGTACATTGCATTGTGTGCTGACCACTCAAAGTCATATCATCTTCTGTCATCATATATTTGACTCCCTTTACCCTTTTCTACCTCTCTACCCTCCTCCTTCTGGTAACCTGCATACTGTTGTCTGTGTCTAGGACTTTTTATTTGTTTTTCTTGATTGTTCATTTGTTGCTTTCAGTTTTATATCCCACATATTAGTGAAAACATATGTTCTTTACTGTTTTTGTTTGACTTATTTTGCTTAGCATGACATTCTTAAGGTCCATTCATGTTACATGAAGGATTTTAATTGATCCTCACAACATTTTATGATATAGATATTATTATCTCCATTGTGTATGTAAGGAAAAGAATTAAAGTTGTTACAAGACATGCAGAAAGCCCAAGACTGTTTGGAGGCAGACTGAGGATACCAACGCAAGCCTACGCTTGCAGTCATTTCCATATGCCACACCCCTGTCCTAAATGCCACAAGAGCCCATTCATTGCAAGTACCTAACCTGCTCTCAAACACAGATGGCTGCTTACCTCCTGATTATCAGGGAAACTAAAACTAAAAATTGTCTCTGTTGAATGGAACAGATATCAGAGAATATTATCTAAAAGAGAAATCCCTTATTCTCTGGGAGACAGAAAATTGTGTTGGACAAAGACAGCAGGAAATTGAGAACACCAAAGATCATCTTCATCAACTATAAAATTTTGGTAAGGGTCAGTCCTGGATTGATATGCTTTGGCATTCTTTCTCAATAAACTAAAAAATGGACTCTTATCTAGGTAGCTTTATCTACATGTGTTTATGAAATTTCAAGTGAAACTTCTATTAACATCAGGCAAGACCTCAACTGAGACAATTAATTTCATCATTTACATAAAAGTCCTGTTACATTCTTTGGTGGTTTCAAACCATGTAACAAATTATAAGTCATCTTGGTGACAAAAGCAACTGTGTGCACATTTCTGATAATAATGATTTATTTTACTATGGGCACTGTAAACCAGAAGTTTACATTTAAAAAGGTATTTTACAAAACAGCATACAGTTATAGGCCAGTGATGTGAATCCATATGCTGGCCAATGACATTCAGGTCATGAGTAAACATATGGTCTGCCACAGTGACTCAATTAACCATCCATCAATGTAATTGTGTGATACATCAGAAGAGGTAGTCTCTCCCACCACTGAGGGTCAGCATCACATATTAAATTTAGCAGGAGAAGGCATCACTTTGCTATAGCTCATTTGGCTATATCATATAGGAATATTTTTAAAAAGTACATGTGACATTTTATTTACATTTAATGTCCCCAGGAAGAAATTTTGACAAACTGAGTGTTGGGCTGCTGTTAAGAAATGATTCTTCTTATAATAAGCTGGTGTAGGTGAAAAGCACAATTTATAAGACAAGCATAGCACTTTAATCAATTCTAATTGTGTTAATGTTGAAATAAGAAAGAAGAGGGTGGATCATTTGCACATTATACAATTATGTATAAAGTTAAGATGTTGCAAACTTCTAAGAAGGGCCATGGCTGAAAGTTGATTAATGCAACTTTCTAGATATTGAGTCTTTCTGGAGTACTATATATAACAAAATAATGATAGTACTGTATAAACAATTTTTTCTTTAAAAAGAATGTATGTGTGGGAATTAACCTAGACTGGAAGCATGATAGTGACAGAGTCTGAGATTATGAGGAAATAAACATGGTGCTGGGTTTATACTCATAATTAAGATGCACTTATTAAATCAGAAAATGCCTGATTCCTATCTAACATCCTTCTCCTTCATTTAAGGTTCATATCCTGAGGAATTGTTCCACATCATTAATATTATGTGGATTTACCCATAAGCCTTCATGTAAAGGGAAAAAACTGGAGAGGACTTAAAGGGGATATTTTAGTCAATCAACACATAGTTTCTATTAACATTTATGCACTTGCCATGACCTTTGGAGAAAAGATGCAATCATTGGTCAAAACCTTATTTGTTAATTCTTGATTTGAAAAGTTTTATGCCACTAGATTTATTTTCTACTTTTCCAGGATTTGACCTTCCTCTGGTATGATTCAATTATTTCTGACTTACAATTATTTGATATAAAATTTTAACTAAATTTTTGGTTTTGTTTATTTTTATGAAATGAGCCCATCATTTTAGAATAAAGTATAATATTTTATATAAGAATGTTAAAATGTTAGCATGTCTGCCTTCCAATGAAACAAAAGCTGTGTGTGGTTAACTAATTACTAGTTGTGTTAGTAACAGTTTGAAAAAAAGAAAAAAAGAAGAGTGGCTAAGAAGAAGTGAACTACAAAATGAAAACAAATTAAAACAAAAATAGTTTTTCCTATAGAAACTGAACTACAGTGACTAACAGATCTAATGATGATGGTCAAATCATTTGAAAGAGAAACCAGGCACTGCAATGAAAAAGTATTCTCCATTACTAAAAATATTTGGAAAAGCCAGCATCTACACAGACACTATTGGTCCAGTTGGGCCCCAAAAAGAACTATTCCCTGTTTGAAAATCATTAGTCCTCCCAGCAAGCCTGTATACACTACTAAAAATCCTATAGTGTTGTGTATTCTTATTATTATTTTCCCAGATGTTGAGATTTAATCAAAGAATAAAGTCCTTCTGGAGTTCTCTGCTCCTGGGAAACAAGCACCTTTGGCCATAACTTTACTACCCCAACTGCAATCATGAGGCTGCTGAGATTATTTTTGCCCATCAAAATCTTGGCCACATTATGCCATATGACCTGAGAAAATTACCTTGGAGGTGCTCTTCACATGAAAGCTAGCCAGTGGGTTCAGTGCCAATGCCAAAGCCATTCAACTGGCAAATTTGAATTTTAAAATATGAACTGAAACTGGCTTTCTTTTACCATTATGGATGGGCATGTAGGCAACTTTGAATCATGTCATTGCACTAAAGAACAAAATTTCTATAAGATATCTCTGATGTTGTTTTCTACTTTCATCCACTAAAAAAAGGAAGGCAAAGAATTGATAGAGGTTCCATAATAAAATAAAATCTTTCTGTTGTAATAAAATCTCATAACACTTCATTTTGAACAGATGACCCCACTTTTTACTAGAGTGAATATATGAAAGTCATAGTAGTTTAATTTTGGCAATTCCCTTTATTCTATCTCTAAGCATATTTGTACCTTCATGCAATTTTACCCCTTTTTTCAGACTTTAGAGGCCTATGATTTTTAAGCTGAGGATTCAGAGGCAGTAGGATCACAATCACCAGACCACCACCTAATCACCATGGAGAGATAGGTATTTCAGACCCCAGTCAAGTAACCAGGTGAGAGTAATTATTATGGACAGGTTCTGTTCTGCATGAAATGATGCTATTTTAGGTTTAATATTATAAGTCATTAGAAAACATCAGATTAAATCTAAAATGAGTTACCTAATAGAATGGCTATAAAATAAAACTTCCCTATGCATGATTATAACATCTTTATTTGTAATAGCACAGAACCCACAACAAACTAAATGTCTCTCAGGTGAGAAATGAAAAGACAAATCGCGGTGCATTGATATAAGGGAATATTACTCAGCAATGAAAAGGAACTGACTATTAAAATAAACACAAAGTGAATGAATCAAAATGCAATGAGGTAACAGAAACTGGAAGAAGGCTACAAATTCTACTGCTCCTCTTATAAAACAGTCCATGAATGGCAAAATTATCAAAATGGAGAACAGATTACTAGTTTCCAGGATTAAGAGTAAAGGGATGGTTTAAATACAAAGAGCAGAACAAGGGAAGAAGTGATAAAACTCTATTTTATCTTGATTTTGGTGGTAGGTAAAAGTGCATGTATTTATTAAAACTCATAGAACTACTCACCTAACAGTATGAATTTTAATGTATGTAAGTTTTAAAATGTAAATAATATATACTTAGCAAATTTTAATTTTCTAGAACTATGAGGGTGCTACAGTGGAAAAAGTATGATTTTTTCACCTGCCATGATAGAGTATATGGGTGCAGATACTAGAATGTGATGATTGATGAAAATTCTTGGAAGTGGCACTTCTTGGGGAACAAGGCTTAGTCAGAAAAAGTATAGCACGAGCCTGGAACATCTTGTGACATGAGGCATGCCAATAATGACACAGAAGTCAGCATAAAGATGCCCCCACTTACAAAATCTGTAATAATTTGAACATTAAATACTTAACATTATCATTGACTTATAACCTATTGAATAAAATAAAAATCCATGAAGACATATTGATGTAACTAAACAGATATTGATGGATGAAGTTTTTTCTTACATTAGGATGCTAGCTAACATATTTAATAGGAATTACAGAATTAGAATTAGAAAATAATTATTTGGTAGCCATCACAGTAATTATCATTAGATGCTAAGACTAATAGAATTTTTTAAATGAATGGAATAGTTACATAAATAAGGTCAGTGTATCACAGGGTGAGTTCAGATATTGGCCAAATACAATTTCTGCATGAAGATAATGTAGAAGGTCAGTAATGTTTGTATTTCTTACTGTTGAAGGAAATATCCTTGTGATGGAAACCAGTTAAAACTTCAGCTCTATATTAAAGCTTGACATATACCATTCTCATCTAACTGGCTAACACCATCAGATTGGCTTGACTGTATAGCCCAGGTAGCAGCAAAGACTGTCCTTTAGTTTAGGCTCTATTTGAACCTGGCCAACTTTCTCAGTCACCTAACAAATGGGTTGGATTAGTCATTCCTAGGGAAGTATAAATTGTCTTCAAAATGCACAAAAATCCACCAAACTCTGAGCCTCCTTATGGCAATTGTGAATTACTAAAGACATTGAAAGAAAAAAGGAGGAAGGGGATGTCTCAAGATGAATGTCTGACATCTTTAAATTCCTAAAAATTTCCTTTTTTTCTACCTAAGGTTTAGTATTTGTGGGAAACCACATGATTTGTGGTTTACTAGTGCATCAAGTATACTTCTCAATCTTTGTTCCCCTGGCCAATTGAAACAATATCATTAATACTGTGAACCAGTATGATGGCATGGCATCTGCACAATGTCAAGGTAATTCTAACAGAGCCTTTGCAGGGCTGGTCACTACATTAGTGGATGAAATCAAGGACAGATAAGGCTGACAGGTTCTGAAGTTATACATAAATGGTGTCCAAAATAAGCCAGAACAAATAACAGAATCTGGAGAACAGAACACATAATTTTCCTATTGCTGTCATAAAAAAATTACCACAGAAGCTATGGTTTAAAATAATCCCCATTTACCATCTCACAAGCTCTTTGATTAAGGCCTATTTTGTCCTTTGCAGTTCTACACAGTTTTTGCTCAGTCATCTTGGCCCTTGAATCTACCCTTTGAATCTTGTTTATTTTCCTAAAACAAAAACAAAAACAAAAAAAAAAACTGCCCATATTTTCAGCTGAGGAGCCTTACAAACTTATTTATTCTTTTTCATAGAATAGGCTTTTTTCAATTTAGTGTGTCTCAACACTCTTAAGTCCTTCAGTACAAGTCTCTTAAAACCTTGAGATTGAAGGTGCTATGGACAATATCTAAAATTCTAAAAAGCTCCTTCATCTAGCTCTCTGAGACACAGTTTCTAATACTCTCAGTAGTAGAAGATGCCCTTCATTCCCACTCTAGGTTTGATGTTTATTATGAGGTCATTTATTATGAGTAGTAACCAGAATTTCATCTTTACTGAGTTAATTTTTAATTTTGACAGTCTTTTGCAGGAAAATATGAGAATCGAAAATTTTTTTAACATAAAAGTCTTAGTTCCTTTATATTTTTCCTAAATTGCTTAAAAACTGAAGTTGTTTCTTAGGTCATCTGATTTAACTCATATTTTATGGCAGGAAGCTAAATGTATCCAGTTGACATCTGCTTTGTTACTTCTAGAAATCCTATCAGAACTACTAATACCTATTTTTTAAAAGATTTTATTTATTTATTTTTAGAGAGAGGGAGAAGGAGACAGAAAGAGAGGGAGGGAAACATCGGTCAGTTTCCTCTTGTATGCACTCCAACCAGGAATGAATCGCAACCCAGACGTGTGCCCTGACTGGGATCAAACTAGCGATTTTTCACTTTTCAGGACAATGTCCAACTAACTGAGCCACACTAGTCAGGGTGAGCTACTAATACCTTTCTTCACATTACTTCAGGTAGCAATCTTACTACTCACCCTGTAGTACAAAACTTGAGTCCTCTCTACTCCAGCGTCTAATAGCAATTTGCTGTATTCTCTTCAGTCTGCCCCTGTCTCAAAGCATATGTCATGTATTTTAATATTTTGTTATGATAATACCCTACTTCTGGGCACCAATTTCTGGTACAGTCATATGTTGTTGTATAAGAAGCTACCTTCAAATCTAATGACTTAAACCAATAAATATTTACTTGTGTATGATTCTTTAACATTGCCCAGGCTTGATTGGAATAGCTCCTTGGTGTCCCACATGATATCTGCCAGCCCTAGATGGTGATGGGGCCTCCTTCTTTCACATATCTGGTGTCTCAGCAGGGACAGTTACAGTAACTGGTGCCAGGCTAGGCCTTCCTCTCTATTTCCACGTAGCTTTTCAATGTTTTCCTCAAGACTTGGCAACTGGGTTCCAAAATAGAATACTCTGAGAATAGAAGTTCTAATATGCAAATGCTCATTGAGCTTCCACTTGCATTATGCATCTAATGTCCCATTGGCCAGGGCTAGTCATACTTAGTGTCATGGTCAAGGTAAGAATCAATGGGGAGGAAAACACACAAAAGTGTTATTTCCAAGGGGCTTAGTTCCTTGGAGGTAACTACTATCTGCCATGAGCTTTGTAAATAATTTTTTGTGCCTTCAATCTCATCTTCCTCTATTTCAAAACTGCTAATTGAGTGCATTTTTTGTCTTTATAAAATAGAGATCTTATACAAACCATATAATTTGAAGAGTATACTGAAATTTGAAGAGTTGTTTATGTATACAGTATTATTACAATATAAATTTAAAAATTCAGACAGATGAGGTAATTTTAATGTAGTTGAATACATAGGATTTTAAATAAGTTATTTCAATTATACCATGCCACTTATTTTTTATTAATAATAACAACTTATAAGCATTGAATGTTTATAGTGGGATAAACCATGGTATTTACATGTATCATATTTAATGAGGAAAATGAAACTTACAGAGATGAAATAAAGTTCAACAGTTGCCAATACATGGGAATTGGGAGGCAAATCTAGGTCTCTAGTTCTAGAATAGAAGGAACTAACCATTTAATACCTCATGTTTCATTTCTCATTTGCTGACTTCTTCTCAAACACCTTCAATTGATCCCTCTGTTCCACAGGGAAAAAAAAAAACAACTAAATGTTAGGTCTTCCATAATTAGGACACAACTGCACTTTCCTGTGTCTTCCACCATTCGCTGGACAGCCAAGGCACTTCCTCAAATCTCTACCATTGCTCATGCTCATTTGTCCATGAAGTGAATTTTCTTCATCCAGAATAAAATCTATTTTCTTCAGCATCTTGACTCAAATGTCACCAATTCCCTCATCATTTTCTTTCAACAATTGATGCCTTACCTGTTGGAGACCACCCTGCCTGGTCTCAGGAAGCTGTAACCCCACATGATTAAGAAGGCCTGTGTTGTATGTGTCACCAGGTTGCCTAAGGAGGGATGAACCGGCCCAGGTCAGAAACAGAGTAAATAAAAAACTACATTTTAAAATACATTTGCAAGTAGGGAAATAACTGTTTCTGAAAGTTGTGTATGTGTTCATAAGTTTATCAATCTAAAGCATGCTATAAGTGAAATGAAGAGTATAAAGTGTTAAAAATATATTAAAAATCCTCTTTGTTTATGCCAGAGCTGTGACCTTTTATCATAAAAATAAAATAGAAGTATACTGTTTCCCAGACAGAATTAGCCCTTCCCTATGGAAGAAAGATATACCATTTTTTAACTCAGTACCTATAAATCTGGATTTTCTCAGGGAGAAGTGGCTAGCCTCCTAGAGAAAACAGTTCATCAAGTCACAAAAAGCCCTTGGCACATAACCATTTTTGGTTTAAGACACATTTTAATAAAGCATCTTTCTCACTTTCTTTCAAAACTCAAAACCTAATTACCACGAAGTCTTCAGAACAACTGGCTTCTTAAAAACTCACTGCACCTTTCATAAACAGCAGACAGTCTATCTTTCAAAACTAAGCAATTTGTTCAAGTATGTTCTGATTGCTAAACCCTTAGCAAAGGAACCCCCATTGACAGAAATTAATCTTCAAGGACTAAGTTCCCAAATAATTTTGCAAACAAACATCACCCATTATGCTCCTTTTGGAAAATTCAAATATATTCATATTTCTATTAATACTTATTCTGGTGCCCTATATGCATCTGCTTTGACAGGAGAATCTGCAAAAAATATACAAGCTCATTGGCTTCAGGCTTTTAGTCATTTAGGGCGGCCTCAGCAAATTAAAACTGATAATGGTCCTAAATATCTTTCTCATTCTACTCAGGTTTTTCTTCAGCATTGGAATATTCAGCATAAAACAGGTATACCTTATAATCCAACCAGTACAGCAATTGTAAAACAGACTAATCATACTTTTAAAAATCTTCTTTTAATAACTAAAAAGGGGGAGTCAGGAGTCCTTCCCCTCAAATTTAATTATGTTAGCTATGTTTACATATAATTTTCTAAATTGTAATAAATCACTTCATACTCCAATTGAAAAACATTTTCAAATAAAAGAATTAATACTACCTTACCCTCAAGTTTTATTTAGAAATCCTTTAGAAAATGGCATTTGGCAAGAACCTGTGGACTTCTTAACTTGGGGAAGAGGGTGTGCTGTTTTTCCATCCCTACAGGTCCTGTCTACAACCGACACCCATGGTGTTACACATGCGACTGCCAACAGAGGAGGACGGGGCCTCCCCCAACAGCAGGGGCTAAGGCTCAGAGGCCTCCTGCAGCAGGTAACCAACCCCTAACACCACGTAATGTTCCCGGTGGGCGTGCACCTGTTACATGGGGAGGCATTAAAGCTCTTAATACTCCAGCTAACAAAATTCTTAATGAGACTAGGGTGGAAGACACCCCAGAGAACAGGTTTCTTGCTTATCCAGCAATACTGTCAGCCAAATTAACTAGAACTTTGCTTTTGATTGCCATTATGTATTGCCTAGAGGGGCAAGGTCTAGCTGCTAAAGAGAATGCCTCTACTTTTGTATTGTTCTGGAACTCTATGTTATGAATTTTGCTCTGTATCTGCTCTGAAAAGGAAATTGAGGATTCCAAAGAAGGTTGAAATTTCACACTCTAGGAAAGTAAATGGGAAACTGTAAAGATAAATGGAAAAGTAAAAGTTTTAGGAAGGAATTATGTGGTGTTAGTAATTGAAGGTATAAGACATGGAGATGCGTTCTTGGTGGATATCAGGAGTATGAAAGAAAGAATAGAGGGTTTGTGAATATTGCAGAAAGTCTGTGGAAGTAAAAGTTTTCAGAAGCCTGGTGAATATCAGAAGGAAAAGGATTTTCCTTCACACTTTATATTTTTCTCCCTACCTGATCGCTCCAGAATTTGGCATTCTGAAGGAGTAAATGATGATATAAGGTTTCTTTGCATAAATCCAACAAGACCAGTCGATAATAGTGGTTATGATTTAATTGTGTCTTCCAACTCTTTTCAAGTCTGTCATCTCCAGAATATGACCAGAAAATGAATAAATCCAATGGGCATAATAGCACTTAACAATGCTCTGTCCTCCATACGAGTCCAATGATTTGTTGGCACCCTGATTGCATTTGTTGTTTCTGCAATCATTATTGCAGCCATTGCTGCCATGGCAACTGCTGCCCTCGTGGACTCAGTCCAAACTGCACATACAGTTGATGTTCTTTTAACCAATACTACTCTAGAATTGGTCCAACAGGCTCAAATAGATCAGGAGATCCTGACCTGCCTTTCTGCAGTTGGATCGGCGAATGCCAGGACACACTAGTGACTCATCAACACCTAACCTGTGACCCTGGTTTCTCCAGACTGTGCGTCACACTGCTACAATGGAATTCCAGCCAACATACTTGGACTAATATTCAACATCGTTTAAGAGTGGCATTCTCCACTAATTTAAAAGGACAAATTGATAAATTGCAGCTAGAGTTGCATCAGCAGCAGCAGGACATTCAACGTTTAGCCAAACAGGACATTTTTAGGGCCCTTAATGAAAATATTAGTTGGCTGAATCCCAAAACATGGTTTGATGGACTTAATTTGAGAATTTGGGTTTTTGGAGCAACTGGTTGTTTACTAATTAAAATATTGCTTTGTGTACTTCGGTGTATTTCAAATTGTTTTCCCAGGGTCGTATCAGAGACTAGGAAGTAGCAATCTTTATGGAACCCTTAGCAGTCCTAACTAAGAACAAAGGAGGAGATATGAAAAGCCATTCTGCTAGACGTGGAAATATAACTCAACACTCACATCAGAAAACAGTGGGGGATGAATGCGTGTGCAGAACTGCACCTGTAAAGAAATCCTCCCGTAGGAAGTCAGGCCTACATTATACTCAAACTGCCTTGTGATTTTCCTTTCCTGAAATCTATGTAATTCTCCCAAATATCAAAATGTAATCAAACTTGTTACTCCTGTTTTTCCCCTGTATCTGAAATATGTTTTCTTAGATTGAATTTAGGAATCTAGGTATTAACAACCCATAGAATCTCCTTTTTTGCCTTAATTTTACTTGTTCCTTATAATGTATATAGATATTGCTTTTCTTGTGATTTACATCTGTAAACAGCAAATAGCAGGTTTCACAGGCTTAACAACAATTTGGTTTTTAAAAACTAAAAGAGAGGGAGATGTTGGGGACTTCCCTGCCTGGTGTCAGGAAGCTGTAACCCCCTGTGACTTAGGCTGAGTGAGAGACCTCCAGACCAGGAGCCACTAAGGAGACAAAACTTATTTCTCTGGCATGAACGCTGCCTGTTCTGTTCCTGACCTCCTAAGCTTGATCAGTTAGCCAATGACAGGTAAGATTTCCCACGGAGAGAATTGCCTAAGACAGGCATGATCACAAGGAGGCCTCTGGGAAGAGACTCGAGGCTGTGGAAATGAAGGGGTGATGGACATCAACCCCTGCCCCCTTGGCTTTGTGAAAGCCTGAGTCCTTGTTCTTAGAAGTGAGTAATCCAAGTCTCCTGGCTGCTTTTGTCTCCTCTGTTAACTCAGGCCTGCAGAAATAGCAGGGGCAGTGCAGCCCAGACCAGAAACAGCAAACCCCCGGGATAATCAGGCCTGGGACATAGAATATGCAAGATCCTGTGAGATCTGTTTGCTGGAGGATGTTATTAAATTAGAATATGAAGGCACAAGCAGGAAATGAAACTAGCCCTTTGAGCCATATGTTAAAACTCCAAGCTCTGCCCAGAATCACAGCAGGGGTTCTGTCTGCACCTTTGTAAGTCACCTGCTTCTTTTGATCTTTTCTGCCAGACTGTGAATCCACAAACTAAGTCTGTATTCTGAATAAAAATCTGCTTGGGAATGGAAACAGGGTGCTCTCCAGTAGAGAGAGTGGCCGTTCTGTCCCTATTTCCACATAGGACCTGGTTGTCTCTGTGTATGTTTTTCTCGTGTTTCGATGAACATCCACAGCAGAGATGGATACTGCTGGCCGGTATCCACCACACTTACCCTCTTCTCTTATAGCCAAGGTGACAACATGTTCCAATTCACCTGAAACAGTCCAAATTTAATTGTATTGCTTCAATGTATTAGTGACCTACTTTTCACTGATAAGTGTACCATGGTTTGGAGATGATAGCTGCCCACAATTAATCAAGCCTACTTCTGAACCCAGAAAGTGCACTAAGGAATATTTATAAGAATATTTATTTTAAAGAATATTTATAAGATACATGTTGTTTTGTTTACAATAGTACATATATTACACTTGGAATTGGTGCTTTTTAGTATCTATATCTCAGATTTGTTATAGTATCAGTGCTGAATGTTTCTTCAGTAAACAAAAGGTAAGAATGCTTAGAATAATTAAAACAATTTCTGTATTCCAGCAAAGCTGGTAATGAAGATACTCATGCAACTGATAACTGGATATCTGAAGCCAAACAACCAAATACAAATCATTGAGTGCCAAAAATAAGTGTGAACTGGTCTTTCACTAAATTTGACATTTATCAATTTGCTTTTAGGTAAATTGGCATCCTATGAATTGATTCTTTGTAAGTTTAGTAATGCTCTCTGTGTTCAATGGCCTTAGAAGAGTCATCACGTGTAACTGAAGCCCTTGAATCTAGGTGGTTTGATTTGTAGGAAGACAAATTAAGCTGCATAAAATTGACTTCTTCATTGTTTTGTCAGAATAACAAACAATAATTTTTATTTTCTTCAGTCTTTCAGATTTCAAAATTCTAATCAGCCTAATTAATCTTTTGAAATAAAAGGAAAAATAAAAACCTTACCTTAATACCAAAAATTATGTTGAAAAGCCATACAGGATTTAGATAGTCTTAAAAGGTATGTAAGCATTATACTTTGCTCCTGGTTCTCCCTTCTTATTCAAAGCACTTGTTTTCAAATGTTAATACAATAAAAAAGAGACTGGGCATCAAGTCTGTCTCTCTCATATGTACTACGTACTAGAAATGTCATAAATATATTTATTCATTTTAAACAAATTTTACCACACAAAACAATTTAGAGGCCCCATGGGATCTATTATAATGGGATTTTACCTGCACTTTGGTTGAATTAAATGCTATATAGAAATCAGCTATTTAAACATTATCCACAAGAACCCAAATCACAATGTTTTTCTCTAAAGGGGCATGTGATTTACCATAGTTTTACACAGAGACTAATTAGTGAATGTTTTGGATGGTGCCACAGCTGGTTTCCAACAATGTGCTCTGCATCCCACCATTCACGTAATTTCTCTCTGTAGGAAATCTATATGAAAATTTCTAAGCAGGCAGCCACATGAATTTCTTGGGAAAGCACTCAGACTTTTCATTATGTCTCTGATGTTCATAGGGTATTATTTTTTCACATTAAGTGATATCATTTGTTTAGGATCAGAAATTTGTTTACACAATTTTATCCTATCTGTTTACCTTTCTGAAATGTGTTTAAATATCCATGATCAATTCAATATGATTGTTTTATATAGTCATAACATCAACTGAAATAAGATATAATAATAAGCAATAATCACCAGAAAGCCATCTATCTCATTATGATTGTTTTAGCATTTGGTAAAGGTTTTGCCTAAGCCTAAGCCAGGAGCTTCATTTATTTCAAAGAGATGAAAACAAGGAAATATGCAAAATTTCTATTAAATATCATTATGTAATCAAGGCCAATGACAGGTGGACTAGAAATTTATATTGACACATATATTCATTTTAACTTTAAATACTGCCTAGTGACGGGGCACTGCCACCTTTGCTATTCCACAAGTCTAACAGCAGCCAGTTTGAAGAGCCAACAACAGCACACATCTTTGTAATAACATCAGATTTTCCTTTGACAAGACATTTGCTATTACATGTTATTTTTTAATTGCAAAGATGATGAGTTTAAGTCAACCTATTTCTTTCCTGTTCCTTCTGCTTGTCAGCTGTAGCTGGATTGATAAAATGCAAATGAACAAATCATTAACGAGTACTGGTTATGAATCTCTCAGGCAGTTCAGGACCCTATCAAATCCTGCACCTATTACTTTGTGTGATTGATGTACTATTGTAAGTGATTGTTCCTGATCTTATTAAATCTCATTGATTTTTTCCCAGTTTCTATTTTATGCAGGGCCAGGCTCAGACTATTATGAATGTTGCTGAACACTGTTAATCAAGCTTACACAGCTATTTTGATGGCAAACAATTAGAACTCTGTGGCTCTAACTTGCAATTAGCTTCAGGGATATGGACCTCAGCACCATAATAATGAAAGAGACCTCCTTCAAGCACAGTAATAAGATTCACAATTATGACCCAAAATAACCTCTGAAAATAATCAATCTTCAAATTTAGGTGTGTTGATCAATAATTTCTCCCCTTTTATGAAAATAAATTTGAGAATTTTCCTAAACAATAATATTTCTAGCAAAATCATTCTTCCTATTCCTTTAATATATCACCAACAAGCTTAACTGGTTTCAACTGTATGAAATTGTTGTTATAAGTACTTTACATGATAGCTAACTTGCAACATATATGCAAATAAAAAAAACTATCAAACAGCTCCTCAAATATTTGGACAACATTTATATTTTTCAAATACAAGAGTAGAATGTGTTAAATGATATATAGAATGTAAGGACTACTTGTTTTTCACTTTATTCAGTCACAAAACTTTTATTAAGCATCTACTATCTAAACAGTACAGTGATAGACGTATGGATCATACAAAGATAATTGAACATCACTTCTTGTTCTAGACTGGTCTTATATAGTATTAAAAATGTGTAAACTAATGTTATTTGACTATCCATGTCAATGTAATTCCATTTACATCTATCTGAAATAATTTCATGAATAAATTATATTCCAAATCTTTTTTAGCTACAAATTCTTTTTCACTCCTATTCCTATCAAAAGGCATCATTTCCTTCTTTATTTAGAATGTAGTATCATGTGAGGTTTTTCTTATTCAGCCACATCTTTTCCCTCTTGTTACTTAAGAAGGGATATGTGCCTTATTTCTTAGTCATGATTTTATTCCCATACCTTCATTCCCTTGCAGTTACCTACCTTAGTTTTCTCTCTCATACTTATAATTTCTTTCTACTGACACTTTTTTCTTTGTGACATGCACAGGTTGCTCACTCTCTCGAACAAAGCAACTAACTAATTAACTAACCACCTAACCTACATTTGATGCTAATGTGACATAATTCTATAACTTCTCTTATTTTTCTGTTGACATTCGCCAACCAACATTTGATAACTATGGCCTCACTCGTAAAGCATTTGGCATTTTGAAGAACAGCTTTGTTGGCAAAGGCTAAAAATAAACCATTAAACTTCCAGAGTATTTAATAGCAAGAAGAGTGTTAAGACAGACTTTATCCATACTGGAACCTCACTATATGTCAGGCATGGGTGAGAGTGATACAGGGTGGCAGCTGTGATAAGATTCAAGGCTCATTATTGCCTGGCCTGCATGACTCCTGATTAAACAAACAGCTATTCTGATTTTAACTTCCTTGTTTTTTTCTGAGTGATGTCTTGTGATGAGAAGTAGACAAAGTGAGACAGTCACTTTAGGGTCAGAAATTGGCAGACTTTGAGTTTTGTCTAAAATCTCTTCTGAGCTGTGTAATATTGAGTAAATTATGGGAATTCTTCTCAGCATCAGTTTCCTCATCTGATATTATGAACTCACCAATGGGTCATTGTCAAGGATTAGACATAACATATATTGCATTACACATGACCATAAACTGCCCACTTTACAATGCCATCATCCCAGAGAATGTGTCCCTACAAGACTACTTTCAGAGAAATAAGCTCTGGAAAATCTGGCCATGTTTTGATGACATAAATCTTTATTACCTTAACCCTTTCTTACATTTAAACTGTTTTATTTATGTTGATGTTGGTAATTTATTATCCAAGGAATTATAGCTTCTGTTATTTATTCATTCAACTGGGATTTATAATGACGTATTCCAGACTCCAGAGAGCCATCAGTATAGAAATCACACAAAAACCCTTTTCTTTAAAATTTTCATTGTACTCCTTCTTTTATAATACCCCTATCTTAAAACCTTGGAGTAATTTCTGTCACTTACTGTTTTAAAGTTCTTACCCAGTTTATCCATGAACCTTGGGAATTCATACTTGTTATTACCTATTTTTTCAACTGACTCTGCCCTTGGCCAGATCCTGGTGGCAACATACACACCTACCAAGACAGGTCTCCTCATCTTTGTCATCATATCACTCCAGGCTGTCCTACAAACTTCCAGACAAATCTTTTCAAAGCCAGCTTTGTCTATGTTATTTTCTGGCTTTGTAAGTAGTATGACTAAGTGTCCTTATCAAAATGAAATAATTCTAAAATATTGATGATTTTTCTTTGATCCATAAATCCAAATTCCTTAGCTATATATTAAAAGCTCATTAACATCAACCAATTTTTCCAACTAGATGACCTACCAACTTCTAAATCAATTTCTCTCCATTAGTAATACTATGTATATTTCATACTCACATCTCTATTTTGTGCTTATATTCTATTTCTCTCCTAGAGTGTACTTCTCTGATTAAATTTTAACTTCTGGGAATCTTAGATTTTGCAGTCATACCTTCTGAGTTCAAATTCTAGCTTTCTCTCTCTCTCTCTCTTCAGTTTTGTAACATTGAGATAGGCATTTAACCAACCTATACCTAAGTTGTCTTATCTACATAAAATTGAACTTATTTATAAGGCGATTTTACTTTATTTTGTTAGGATCATGGTAGACAGCATCTAAGAAAAGCCTCTGGTTCTCATTTCCCTTTGACAATGGGTGAATTTCTTGACATTTCTAGTGAGTAAATTTTGGCAGAATTGATGGATGTCACTTCTGAGATGAAATTACACATGACTGTCACTGCCATCCTGGGTGTTCTTTGTAGTTCTTTAGATTGTTCCCATTGGAGAAAGTCAGCTGCCACACGACCACCGTGACGTAGTCCTGTGCAGAGGCCCCCTGGAGTGACCTTGGAAGATCTTCTGAGGCCTGCCAACAACCAAATGAATTTGGAAGTGCATTCTTCAGACTGTTGAGCCTTAAAATTATGGCAGCATTTACTGACTGACAGCTTAAGTTGATCTTTGATTCATGATCCTCAGAAGCTGTGAGAAATAATTGTATGTTTTTTTAAGCTGCTAATTTTGGACATAATTGTTAACTACAACAGAAGACTAAAAAAATTAAATGAGATGTTTCCTGTTAAAAGCTTAGTAACTAGCAAAAAATATGAACTGCTAATATTTGCTAATTTTAATTGCTAATAATATGGTCCATCTTTCTCTCTTTTGAATTTTCATAGAGTAAATATATTTAAATCCATAACAATCCTATAACCTAATTAATTAATTTTTATTTTTAATCTAGTACATGGTTATAATTTGATACCCTACATTGCTAAAGTTATTATATATTCATATTTGTATTTACATACACACTTATGTTTGCATGTCTATATAAGTGTTTGTGTATATATATTTGCATATCTATATCTGTATCTATATCTGTACATCACATATACTATACATATGTATACCTATATTGATATTGATAGATACAGATATATGTATGTTTTTTAGAGCAAGGCATTTTGAATTTTTTGTGAACACTGTGTTAAGGCTCTACAAAATGTGAATTTATTGCATGATGAATAAATTGATGCTGGATAGAATGACACACTTGGATCCATTAGGCTTGCTTTAAGAAAACTCTGCGAACTGCAGAACTGGTATTTCTGGAATCCATTTAGGGGTGACTGTGAACTGGGTCAAAGGAAATTAAACAGATGGAATTATCTGGCTTCATTTGAGTCAGCTGAGAAAATAGAGACAGTGTAGCCTTGGTTTCCACAGTCAGCAACATATAACTTTCATTTAATAATGAACAAAATATAGACAATTAAGACCAGCTGATATTATCAAAAATAATTTTAAATGCTAGTAAATACTAACCCACATACCACTAATATTAAAAGCTTATTTTTTGGGGGGAAGAGATTTGAATCGCTTTGTGCATGCTTTAAATGTTGTCAAACAGCAAAACTATTTGTTTGTATGCCCTTTTTTTTATCACATTCATTAGTTTAAATATTACATGGTTGCACAACTTAAACTAATACAGACATTCAATTAGAAACCTGGAGGCAAGTTCCTGACCTAAAAGCACACACACTTGGTACATTGACAGATATGGGCTCATATCTAGGATCAGGCAATTAGTAAATTTGTGCTTTTCAGCAAGTAATATAAATTTTCTTGGTCTTGGCTTCTCATTGTCAAAAATAAGATAATGATATTTGCCTTGCAGAGTTTTTTCAGTGATTAAGTCAGCTTATAAAATATCTGCCACACAGAAGTTACTAGCCCTTTGCCCCTATTAGTTTTCATGCCTGTTCATATCATATATATGTTCACATTACAAAACAAAAATCAACTAATTAGCAAATACAACAAAATATTATAGTTAAAAAATAATGCCTGATATCCAACAAGCTTTTGTTGACTGTCCCACTGGGGCAGGCCTTCATGGGACAATGTCACAATGCGAGGAGTAAGAATGGTGACCACTCTGCCAAAAGGACTACAAATGCACTCTGCTTATCATACTTCCATGTCTCAGAGCTGTCAAATTATTTGAAGGGAGTTTACAAAAGAAATTATTTTAATCATTTCTGGGCAAATGGGAAGTTTGATTTTCTTCTTTGCTATTAAGGTTTCCTGGGTCCCAAATATATGAATATCAACTATCATCTATTTTTATTTCTTTGTTTTGAAATTTTTCCTCAAAATGATTTGGCAATTTACTAAATAATACAAGTTAAGTAATACTAACAAAATTAGGTTGAAAATAATAAAACAATATTTTAAATAATTTTAAATAAAGGGGTTAGCCAAAGGAGGGTAGGATTGAGGGAGGGAGGTGGCGGTAGGTAGGATGGGGGAAAGTGGTGGTGGCGAAATGGAGACAACTGTATTGAAACATTAATTAAAAGGTAAAATAAAATTTAAAAAGAAAGAAAAAATTAGGCATTTGAACTTTGTAGAATGCCTTTTCATACTGATTAAAATAATCATATAATTAAAAAAATGCAATAGTTGGATATATAATTGTATTTACCAGTCATATACCAATAAAAGCAAAATGCAATAATTTTGGTGGGATTACTGTATAAAAAGAAATATAAAAAATAAAATAAATAAATAAAAAAGGGGGTTTCTGATAAATTTATACTAATATTTTGAAGTGGAGGTTTAAGACAAAATTTAAATAGTTGATTCAAAATAAACCATTTTTCTGCCATGTTTGTAATGACTTCCTTGCAATTGACCTCAATTTCCTTGCATTCTTATCCATCCTTATAATTTCCTGACAAGAAAACAACCATAGTTAAAAGCTAAACACAAATATTCACCTACTTTGTGTTTAAAATAGGACTGCTGGCTAGCAGGGAAAAACCCTCAAATGATCAGTGGCCTTAATTCATGACCATAAATCTCAAGTGAGCACAGAATAGAAACTGATCATCTTACCACCCTTCCCTAATGTATTAATATTCCTTACATAAAAATGACTTTCACACCTGCCCTTCCATTCAAACCTTCCAATGCTCCTTAACATTCCAATGCCTCACCTGTAACCCATATCTACATCACCACATACACAGGAGCCTACACACCCAGAGACAGAGAGGGACACAAACTCTTTGCCGATATTTTTGCTTTAAGAATATCTTCACACTA
The DNA here is from genome assembly GCF_019186645.2 of Phyllostomus hastatus. Lineage (NCBI taxonomy): Eukaryota > Metazoa > Chordata > Mammalia > Chiroptera > Phyllostomidae > Phyllostomus > Phyllostomus hastatus. Next base: position 5,548,331 of record NW_025333932.1, on the reverse strand, counting down.
AGTCCATCTACTCTCTAGCCCCTTCCCTTCAGTCACAGTGGAGGAAGTATACCCACTCATATCCAAGATGAAATATTTTCCTGCAGTTCTGGGTCTCACTTCCTCTTCACATTTTCAAGGATTTCATCTTGCAATCATAATGTGATCTCCTAAGTTATTATTTTTCCTTTTTACTATATTTTGTCCCATAGCATGCAAACATATTATAGTATATTTCATCTTAAAGATTCCACTATTGATCTCACATTCCTCATTTTGACTATCCTTCACACAAAATATTGCAGAAGAGTTGTCTACATCCACTCACTTGAAATCCTATACTATTTTCTTTCCTCAGCCTTTCCAATGAAGAATCAGAACCCGCTCTGTAAATCAAATTGGTCTCCTCAAAATCATATAATAACTTTATGTGCAGGAATACTGAATAGTTGTTTTTCTGTTCTGGGATCATCCCATCTGAAAACTCAGTGTTTTTCCTTTGCTTTCCAAGCCCCACTGACATAAGGATGACATTTGTGCTATAGGTACAATCTTGCAATGTTCTAAAGCCACATGCAAGATGCCAATGTGGTACTGGTTTATCTGGAGCCTCAGTAAGTCTAAGAACTTCCCTAAATACTTTCCTAAGCTGCCTAACACTTTGTCACCTTGCTTCTTGCAGCCATGTTTTTGCTCCAAAATAACACCCCTAAAAATAAGTTTCTTTGTTTATGCATTTAGAGCATTATTCCCATAAGGCCCTGATGTCTGAGACATCAGAATATGGGAGATATTCTTTATATCTGAGACAATTGCCATGTTCTAATTCTCCTTGTCTTTGCTCTCTGTTGAATGTACCTCTTAGCTCTATATCCTCAAAATCCTTAATAAAAATTATTCAGAGAAGAATGTCAATGACATGTTGAAGAAGACATACTTCTTTGCATCCTCCACCCCTCAACAACAACCATTCAGCATCCATCCATGAAAAAATGCCCTTGTGGGATCTGTGATATTCAACATGCCAAGGGACCCAGGTGAGTAATAACCATATAGACCTCTGTCCTGGCTCCAGCCCCTCTCAGTCATGGCCCAGGAGCCACTGGAGAACACTGCCTTAGCCACACATGAATGAGAGAACCTTTGTAAAAGTCTAGTTTCCAGTAGATAAATTCCAACACACCAATGGAGAAAAAAAAAAAGTACAAGTTCAGATGCATTGGAAAGAGTAAAAAGAACAGTATACCTACAATAACCCTTCCACAAGGCAGCAGAGCTCAGAGCCATGAGAGATCTTCTCAAGCTGAGATTTCTGCTGCAGGCAAGTGTAGGTGAGAGAGCATCCAGGTTCCCCAACTGTGTGAGACACTGCCAGAGAGGACCATTTCTCTCTCGTCTTATCCAAAGTACTATATCAGCCAACAATCCCACTTCTGGGTATATATCTAAAGGAAATTAAAACAGGGCCTTGAAGAGATATCTGTACTTCTGCATTCTTTGCAACATAATTCACAATAGCCTAGATATGGAGACAACTTAAGTTTCCACCGATGACTGCATAGCTGCATGGATAAAGGTAGTATGTGGGTGTAAACACACATGCATGTACAATGGAATGTTATTCAGCCATGAGAAAGAAAGAAACTCTGTCATTTGAGTCAACTTGAATGGAACCTGAGGGCATAACATTAAGTGATATAAGTGAGCCAGAGAAATAAAATAATGTAAAGCCTCATTTATATTTGGAATTTTAAAAAGTCAACCTCATAGAAACAGAAAATAGAATGTTAGCTTGCCAGGAGCTGGGGGAATGGAGGAAATGGGGAGGTATTGATCAAAGAATACAACTTTCAGTTAAAACAGGAATCAGTTCTGAGGACATAATGTACAATGTGGTGACTGTACTTAGCAGTATTGCATTATATGATGTCTGTCTGGAAAAAGTCTAGCCATTGTTAATACAATGAGAACGGTTTATGAGACATCAGTGTAACCTGGCAGCCAAGGAGAGTGACCTGGAATGCACATGTGTGAATAATGATGACTTCACTGTACTAGTCAGTGGGGGCGGTAGATGCTGTTCAGTGGACATGTGTACTATGTGAGTTCAAAATGACTGGGTGAGTAGAACAATGAATCTGTATCAAATTTTGCCTTAAGCTTGAGCATTCCTCTGCAGAAACTGTTCAAATGATTCAAAAGACTGCAGCTATGGGCAACTGGTGATTGGCAGCTACATCACAACAATGTGCCTGCTCATGCATCATGTCTCGTGTAGAGTTTTTTTGGTGAAACATCAAATCACTCAGGTGACTCAGGCCCCCTTCAGCACAGATTTGGTGCCCTGTGACTTCTGGCTTTTCCCAAAACTAAAATCACTTTTGAAAGGGAAGAGATTTCAAACCATCAGTGAGATTCAGGAAAATACAGTGGGGCAGCTGATGGCAACTGGGGGAAATGTATAAGGTCCCCAGGTGCCTACTTTGAAAGGGACTGAGGCATCATTGTCATATGTACAATGTTTCTTGTATCTTGTATCCTCTTCAATAAATGTCTCTATTTATTATATTACATGGCTGGATACCTCCTGGACAGACCTCGTACACTTGAAATCTCCCAAGATGGTAAATCTTAAGTATTCTCACCACATAAAAAGAAATGGTAATTTTGTGAGATGATAGAAGTGTTAATCAGCTATAGATTGTTAATCATTTCAAAATGTATCAAGCCATCAGGCTCTATAGCTTAAGCTTACTCAATGTTTTATGTCCATTAAACCTCAATATAGCCAAATAAATAGATTAAATGATCCATTGACTTCTAATGGTTTTTTACTAGACATTTCTGCTATGTATTGCAACACTGGCAACACTCTTTGGGTGAACATATAAGAGGCAATATTCAAACTTTGGAAGTAGGAAAATTCAAACACATGTATCAGGTACAAGCTAAGTAGCTATGAACTTATTACTGGTATTTAACATATTGAAATTTAAAGGCAAGGTACTATAATATTATTATTGAAAATTGGATTTCTTAGCAACAAAAACATGCTCTAGCAATATATGTTTATGGCACTTCTTTATGTTTTTCTTTCTTTAGCATTGTCCTAATAATCAGCTGCTTGTAAAAAGGTATAAATCATATTAAAATATAAATATCTGTATTTTCAAAGTTAAAGCAACTTAAATTTCATCAAGGCACATTTAAACTTAAATGAAAACATATCATAAGATAACTAAATAACAAGTTCCTCTACTTTATTTAAAAATGATTGGATGGCCCTGGCTGGCGTAGCTCAGTGGATTGAGCACAGGCTGCGAACCAAAGTGTCGCAGGTTCGATTCCCAGTCAGGGCACATGCCTGGGTTGCAGGCCGTGACCCCCAGCAACCGCACATTGATGTTTCTCTCTCTCTCTCTCTCTCTCTCTCTCTCTCTCTCTCCCCCTTCCCTCTCTAAAAATAAATAAATAAAATATTAAAAAAAATGATTGGATGTAGAAATATTCAATACATTCACAATTTTAAGATATTTCTACTCTGAGAAGCAATGATAAATTAGAGATTTCAAATATTATTTTGTATACTATGGATTACCTAATAAATAATTAACTTAACTCTAATAATGACTGGATGGATAATAGTGAAAATTTTGAAAAATGTAATGACGTAAAATAACATTAATAATATTTCATTTCTTTCTCTTTTCAAAAATTAGTGAATTACTATCATATACAAAGAGCATCTGTGTTTCAAAACCATTGAAGTACAATAAAAGGAATGTTATTTTGCTTACATTTTCTAACAAATTTTGACAATGTCCATATAAGGGTAAATGTGACAAATGTATAGCTGAAATAATTGAAGAGGAAAACACTAATGTCCAATTTTTGCAAGATAGAAAATAATACTTAAAGATTAATACACAATAATAAAACACACACTGTATAACATTGTAAATAACATAATTTACTTCATTTCTATCAATATCTATGTTGTCATAAGTAATGATATATTAATTTTTATATGAGGATTTAATTTATCTCAAAGAACATTTTGCTTTCCTTGTACTATCTTGAATTCAAAGAATCCCTTCTGGTATAATTAAGGGCTGCTTCCTTACATACATGAAACTAGTTTTTTTCATTTATAAACCTGATATTCAGTTTAAAAAAGCAGTTGACTTGAAATGTTCAAAGAAAGCCTATTTTTACTGAAACATATTACAACAAAAAGAGGAAAATTAGCTACAATGCTCAAGACTTTGCACACACTGCACCCAGAATCTTATGTGCATTACTTCATGTAATTCTCACAACACCTCTGTTGTCAGACAGGAACAGGCCCAGAGCGGGTCTACCTCAGACCAGCACATATTGTGCGGGTTCTTGACTTCATGGAGGAAACATTTCACAAACTTGAGTTCAGGGACTTTGAAGGTATGTATATTAAAGCTGGGGACAGTGAAATAAAGGAGGGTCTTAGGGTAGATGAAGCAACAAGAGAGAGGGGAAGTGGTACTCTGATTTGGCTCCCTAGAATTAACAAAAGAGTGAGCTGAAGCAGGCCTGTTAGCTCGCTGGGAAGTCAGAGAATAGAGGGCGTTGGAAACAGGACTGGGGGTTAACATGGTGAGCTACTGCTGCCTGATGCTCCCCTGGCTACAGGTCTTGAGGGGACCCTTAGAGTTTAGGAGGAAGTTAAACGTCATGCCCAGGAAAGGGCATGGGCATGTTCTAGAACAGGGGTGTCAAACTCATTTTCACTGGAGGCCACATCAGCCTCATGGTTGCCTTCAAAGGGCCAAATGTAATTTCAGCTCCTTACCAGTTACGGAGTAATTACATTTATACAGTCCTAAAATTACATTTGGCCCACCCCAATATTCTTTGTTTTGGTGCTTTTATTTCTTTTCTGTAGGTGAGAATCTTAGGGGAGGTTTTCAGCAAAATATACATCAGCTTTCCAAGTGTATTTTCCATATGCTGATATATCAAAATGAGCATTTAAGGCAGTTTGGGATTATTTTTCAGTCTGCTTTACTGTTTTACTTTTATTTTGTGTCTGTCTGGCTCTAATGTTTTGTTTTGTTTTGTTTGTTGTTTGTTCCCCTGACTTTATCTGTCCTTGGGTTTGGCTGGCACAAATGGCATTAATTGGGTCTCTGTTCTCTATTTCCCCAACTAGGGTGATTTAAGCTATGTATTCCTTAGTTAGGGAGGACAAGTATAAACCAATTGCAAGACATTATCTCCACTAACCAAGGAGAGATAAAGTCTAGCAATTCACTAGCTGGCTATAAGTTGCTCAAACTATTTGGTTTTGTTTATTTATTTTGTTTGTTTCAGTTTCCCATTCCACTGGTCCAAGAATTTTCCCAGCTTCTTGCTCTCTGGCTTCATCTATAAGAAACACATGTTAATGGTCAATGTTATAGATAATGTGATTGAATTGTGGGAAGATGATGGGGAACTAGGATTCAAACCCAGGTGTTAGCTAATTCCACATCTACTGTGTTTGCTTCTGAAGAGTTCACCCACTGTGCAATTACCACTAAATATTGCACTTTCACCTGAGTAACACGTCTCCCACCACCTTTCCATGCACACTGAGGGCTATGTAGGCAATGAATCCCACATAACCAAGCACATTCGACATTTGACGTATATTATAAAAAACATTTCTACAGCAATATAGGAACTATCTTCTTCATATTCTTCTTTGCATCCTGTGTTTTCTTCTCTAACATACAACACAGCACTTTCTCTTATATGGGGAAAAGCACTTCTGTGAAGAGGATCCTTTTTGATGTTCTTCCTCACAGGAAGGAATAAACAAAATGAGACACTGCTGTTTTGATAGGTCTGAAAAAGTGACCTGTTCTGTAACTTAAGCACAGCTTGTCTTTATAGGCAGGACTCTCCTCATATTTGATTGAGATAAATACATGTGATTAAACTGTGGCAATAAGAAAGGAAAACAGTTGAAAAAGACTTGTTCTAACTTGTGTACCCAGGCTTACAATCATATTTATTAATTTTTAACAATTATCATTGTGACTACTTTGATGACAATAAAGAAACATATCTCACTGAAGTTCTTGGCAATCATGAGAGGAGATTTCAAGTCATCAAACTAAGCAATTCTGCATTTCCATCATGTGTGTTGAGGCTCTAATAATAATGGTGAATCATTACCAGTTATGCACATTAAAGGTACATATATCAAAGTATAGTACTCTGCCATGTAGCAAATACCATTACTTACAGAGATTGTTTTTCCAAAATGTATTTTTCAGTTTTGTTTTCAGAAGAAGGTGTTTTTTTGTTTTCTTCGTTTTCAGTTTGCGTGAATAGCTATTTTTTATAGCATGAGAGTAATAGTTTAACCATTTTGATGATTCTATATAAATTAAATCCAAGTGGTGTGTATATATAAAGCCACCCATCCAAAAGTGATTGGGTATATAATATTAGATATTCTATGAGTTAGAAGGATTTTCAACCCTGCTTACAGGGCATAGTGAATTGAGGGAAGTTAGTGTAAAGCTTTTTTAAAAAAGTCTTCTAATCTTTTATTTCAGGATGGGACATGACATTTTGGTAAATGAGAAAGTTGAGGGTGCTGGTGCCTTTCAGAAGATGTAAAACACTTCACTTGGTACTAATGTACTTAAAGCAATTAGTTACTTGTCATGATGTGTGTTCCCTAAGGCAGTGCACTTCCTCCATTAGTACTAACATCTACATGCCATTATACACTGGGCCACACTAAATAGATGAGATACATTCAGAGAATTACTCAAGTACATGCCATCAGGAAAAGAGATATTAGCAAACATTATTAGCATACAGGTGGAGTTGGACCTCTTAGACAGTTTCCAGTGAGATATGTATTTATAAATGCTTGCTGAAATTGAAAATTTGAAACTCATTAATTAACCCTTAGAGAAGAAGTTATTTCATTATTTATCATGTCAGTTTTGTTAGAGGTCATCTTTGTTTACCCTTCCCTGAATACCCGTCCCTCCTCGGCTGCAAAATTCAAGTCTCTTCTGTTTAGGAAATACTAAAAATATATCAAGAAAAGTTTAATTAAAAGATCAAATAAAAAAACAAATCATATCCTGACATATCTTAGGCTTAAGGTATATATCCAAAATAAAAGCAAGACCATGCTATTTTATGTTATTTGCCTCTAAACATTCATCTCTCTCTCCTAAGATTTTGAATATTCATATGTATTAAAAGATAATCTAGTTTCAACTTGGCTCTTTTCAAATATGTATTTTTTAAAAGATTTTATTTATTTACTTTTAGAAAGAGGGGAAGGGAGAAAGAAAGGGAGAAAAACATCAATGTGTAGTTGCCTCTTGTGCGCCCCCAACTGGAGACCTGCCCTGCAACCCGACTGGGAATTGAACCAGTGATCCTTTGATCCACAAAGGCCAGCACTCAATCCACTGAGCCACACCAGCTAAGGCCAAATATGTGTTCTTTAGAAAGCCACTATGTTTTCATTCATCAGCTTTTCCAGTAAATTATTAAAGGATAATCTGACACATTCACCAAGACTGTAGAAAATATTTATAAGTATCTTGTATATTCAAAGTATTGAAAATTGTCAGACAGAGTTTCCTCTGGGCTAGCTTCCATAAGGTTCACATTTTGTTTAGAACTTGCTACACAGAGTGCTATTAACTCTATAAAGGGCTCACTTTCATTATTGTTCACAATGTATTTTTAGGCCAAGTTGAATAAACTTGTATAAATAACACTGAAAGACTGAAATGATGAATCTTTGAATCAGAGTTATTATTGATATTTATTTTAAGAACTTGAAAACATTCTTAGTTATCATTCATCTAAAAAGCAAGTCCCTTTTCAGAATAATTTCCCATGCTCCATTTTGGAATAGAAACTGAAAGAAATGGTTACTTCTTAGAAATAGTTGGCTTGCTTATAAAAATATATTTTAAAAATATAGAAAATATTTCTTTATTGACATTGATTGGTAGTATGACTAAGTAAATTTATTGTTTTATTAGAAATGCCAAATATTATACATACATGGTAACTTAGAAATAAAGCAAATAATTTTGATTTGAGACATACAGAGGTTGTGAGTTTTAAAGAGCTTATATCACCATTTATCCACTATAAATTTTATATCAATATATATTTACCTGATATTTGGTCATCAAAAATTGTCCATGGCTTAAAACATACATTTCTCTAAATCATGTTCTGTCTTTTGGAAATTAACTTTCATGACAGCTAAATAAAAGTCATCTTTACTTATTATAGCTACTTAGATTGTAAAACATAAATTAAAGATAATTGGACTATAAAAATATAAATATATAACTTCTCAAATAGGAAGAGAAAGATGTTTGCACTCCCATCTTTGCAGGGGCTGCTGCACAATGTTATAGAGAGCGGAGTCATTCAGGGCCCCAAGAAAATGCACCATATCCTCAAAGGGTCTTTTCCATTGTGAATCTTGGGCAAGGAGAACTGAACCTTGAATATGTACTGAAAACAAAATCTATAAAGAATAAAAAAAGACTGAATAGTCAGGGAATATTTCTGGATCAACATCCCTCAAAATAACTCAGAGAGGAAAATTCTTGGCAGAGAGATTTAAACTACTGCATATGGTGAGCCACCCAGCCTCAGAGCTAAGGGTTGTCAGCCTTCCCTTCAGCTATAAAATCCTACACAATATTGTTTCATTACTGTTTTCTAAATGGCAATTATACAAATGTGCTTTTGAATACTACACCAGCCTCATGAAGTCTAATAATTTAGATAATCTAATTGAGTTTATTTTGAATAGTGGATCATTGCTTTTTGCAATATATCATTTGATTTTTTTAAATTTAATAAAGCATAACATTAAATATATCTATCAATTTCAGGGTCAAATATGAAAATTCCAAACTATCTTTTTTTTTCTTAATGTTGGGACAACAATCATTTTCTAGGTGAGCATAAAAGCCTAGCCCAATCTCTATGCAGAGATGCCAATTTTATTTTACCTATGGTAACACAACAGGGTAAGAGTTAATACTAATTTCTTCACAATATTTCATTTATTTATTACTTTAAGAACACCTTTCTAATAAATTATCATTGCAGGAGTATTAAAATAAAAGCATCAATGAGTTATGGTTCAGGTTTTTACCTAGTTTTGTTTAAGAGGGGAGAATGAGTTCCGAAATTGGCAAGTAGCCCATTTAACTGATATTATTTGAGCAACTACTTGGTGAAAATATACTACTGTTGGTCAGAACTGGCTATATAATTTGTGAGGTCTAGTGGACCTTTAAATCAAGTATAGGACATTTCTAACAGTGAAGAACTGCAACGTCTCACACTCACGAAGCCAGCCTTGTTCCTGGACAATGTGAGTACCCTCGGGCGAATACAACCTTTCATACTAGATGATGATGAGAATAGGCAGTGTGTTGCACTATCCCTCACTTTGAAGCTAACGTAAATGTTTGATTTCTTTCATCTTGAAGAATTAAGAAAGGTTTATAAGATAGTTAGTATCAGAAGAGGACCCTGAAGGATGTGTTAGGTATAGCCTGATGAAAATGGGGAAATGAAATTATTTTAGACAAGGTCATGTAACTGAGTATAAACTTGGGGAAAGAAAAGAGCAGGGTGTGCTGAATATAGCATAGATCAAGTTCATGTGGAGCAGACAGGAGAGAAAGTAAAAATTATAGGTTAGGATCAAAACAATGAATTACATGAATGCTAATACAGTGAGTTTGAATTTCACCTTGTAAGCAAATGGGAGCCTTCAGTAACATGATCACAAGCAGGCTGCAGGGTGAAATGGGAGTAGAAGGTGATGAGAGAGCTAGGGTCTAATGTCTAATTAGTAAGTAGTTATACTGGTTATTGATTAGAGAGGCTGCAACAGTGTGGAAAACAAGGAATAAATATGTAAAACTGCAAATGCTGTGTTGATATACATGGGAGGCAGTGGAGAAGGATTACTTAAGTGATCATAACTATCAAACCACTGTAAAAATGGAAAAAAATAAAAGAGAAAAGTTCTTGAACAATTCAGAAATTATTCCCTGAAAACCAAAACAGTGAGTCTATTAATAAATTTGGAAATAAGAAATGCACAATGCAATAAGATGGCATTGTTTGAACATAAACTAAAGGATGTTGATTTTTTTTTTGGAAATTGAGGAAAACAATAAAATTTGAGAGCATTGATGATTCTATCTGGGGTAGGTAACAGTTAAGAAAGTATATTTTTATGTTACTATAATTTCCTACAGCAGGACAAAAATCACATATATACATCATATTGTCTGGTTGAACATGTTCTCAGAAAATTGAGCAACATCTCTTTCCATATTATGTAAGTGCCATATGAGCCTGGCTGGTGTGGCTGAGTGGGTTGGGCATCATCCTACAAAATGAAGGGTCACTGGTTCAATTCCAGGTCAGGACACATGCCTGGTTTACAGGCCAGGTCGTAGGGTGGGGGTATATAGAGGCAAGTGAGCTCATCAATGTCTCTCCCTTTCTTTCTACCTCCCTTTATCGCTCTCTAAAAATAAAATAAAAAAAAATCTAAAAAGAAAAGTGCCATGTAAGAAGAATAATAATCCAGTGATCTTTTTTTGAATCTCTAAAATTCTCATAGTCTTCAAATCAATAAACATGTATAGATCATCTATGAAGTACAAGGAACAGTAGAAAGCACCAGGAGGAAAATGTAATTATGAATGAGAGAAGTTGTCATCAGACAGCCCATAGTCCTGTAGAGAAAACAGATGCCTACACCCATTCTGATAGCATTTTGGAGCACATGAAAGAAAGAGGAAATGAGTGCTTCTGAGTGGAAAGAAATGAAAGATTCTTGCACAATTTTGATCCTTGCACAGTATCTTTAAAGGGGCAATTTTGCCAGTCTTGCATGTACATATACACGAAGATGCTCTCGAATTTGTAGCAAAGTATTTTGTTAAAATTCTTCTGAAAACATAACAAAATCAAATACTTTAGTGATAATAAAATACTATGTTTAAATATTTTTGTACCTTTTTGCTAAACAAGTAGAAAAATCGTTGTTTTAAAATTAAGAATATGCCTTGGCTGGTGTAGCTCAGCAGATTGAGCATGGGCCTGAGAACCAGAGGGTTGCCAGTTTGATTCCGAGTCAGGGCACATACATGCCTGGGTTGTGGGCCCGGTCCCCAGTTGGGGATACATGGGGGGGCAACCACACATTGATGTTTCTCTCCCTCTAAATAAATAAGTAAAATCTTTTAAAAAGAAAAAATTAAATTAAGAATATAGTATACTAAAAATATAAAGGCATATTACGTGTACCCTTTCTTCGATGTGTTTTTTGTATTTTATAAACTTAAATATTATGGTTTTGAGCTCAAAATCTCTGTTATAGACCTTTTTTTTTAAAATGCTCAAGCATTTCAAATTAAGCCATGTGTATTTCAGGACAAATATTGGGAGAAGCAATGTTCAATGCCAAAGTCTATACCATTTAAACAATGGAAGCATCAGGTAAGTAACAACATTTGGACAGCAAGTCAATATGACTATGAAAGGTCTCCAATAATGAGCAAATTCAGAGCAATACACAGTTTGAGTATTTGGCTTATTATTGACAAAGGTTGTTTTCAATCACACTGTATCTATTACCATATAAATCATTACTCTAAATGAATACAATGTTATCATTGACAAAAACATCACTTAAGCTGAGGAAGTAAAGATTCTAAATAACAAAATAATGAAAGTTGTTTTTTTACAGCCAGAAAATGAAAAATATACCTGAAAAATCTATTCATAGGAATGAAAATAAATTGGGGACCAACATGAAAAAAAAGCTTACTTGTTCACAAGGAAATATAGTGGAAATAGAGTACAATTAATATCACATTGTTACTCATTAAAGTTAATGGAATTGGGTATTTTTATATACAAATTAAGACATGAGATTGAACAGATAAAAATGATTTACATGCAGGATTAAAATATTGGCAGCTTTATAGAGTAAAATGTCACTATTTCACTGTACCTTCAAGTTTTACATTTCCTCCTTTGAACCCCTGTCAGCCTTCATGAACAGCAGAGAGTTTAATTAATGCTCAAGGTAACCGTAACACAACATTGACTATTTCTCTTGCTAATAATCAAAATGTTTACTAAACATCATTAAGTAAAATGAGACACATTCATATTCTAATTTTCATATCACAAATTAGATTGAATTCTAAGTTTAGAAAATGATGTGCACTTAAAGAAGCCTGCATTTCCACTAAATATACTAAGTAATCTGGTGCATAGTCACTAGAATAGCCTAAGACATTTGACTTGTACTGAGAAATTCACAGATTAGAGAATTCAAAATCTTTAGTTATCACACTTAAAACCATATTTATTAAAAAATTATGCGATGAAAAGCTCTTGTAGAATGAGACTGTGCATTTGTGTTAATGTTCTTTAAAGACTCGGTTTCAGTTTGCAATTTTGTTCCATTGTAAAAAAAATCATGTTAAGATTCATGTTCAGAAAAAGAAAGGAAAGGGTATTGTCTTGACATCAGGAATGTGAGATTACCAGTTCCTGTCAGTTTGTTAAAATAGTAAAACAATAGTCAGGCATAAAAAGAAGGGGAAAGATGGTGTAAAATGACAAAGGAAACCCAGGGCAAAATTTCCAGTGGATTCAGGAGAACAAGAGGACTGTATATAGAATAGCATGACACATTTGGCCATTAAAGAGAATCATACAAATGAGTGTGAGAAATGGCTGAACAATTTTATGATGAGGAGTAGGAAGAGTGTGCAAAGTGTAGAAGCATAAAAGGTCACAAAAAAAGGAAATGGGAGGAAAGAGGCTTCCAGCAATCTACCTTTATTAGGCCAACGATTACTCCTTACCTCAAAATTGCTTCTCAGACCTATAAAGTATCTGGGCTTTTAAGTAAAAAAAGAATACTGTTGCTACTTACGAATGTTTTAAAATGATCAGAATGCATGTCCTCAGGTCTGGAGAAAATATTTTGAATGGAAGGTGAAACTCCTTTTGTTTTCAAATTCTTTTCTGCAAGTTAACTTTGTTTTGCTGTTATAAATACAACAGTTAAAATATTAAGTTTACAGCATTTGTATAATAAAGAAAAATGACAAAATTAGTGAGCATGTACTTTTTTAAATAAAAATATAATACATATTTTTACATAACACAAAGCAAAGAAAAAATCTTCAATAGACAAAGAAGATAAAACAATTATACAATATAGACTATATTTGAAACTTTAGTGTGTGTTTAAACTATATCCTTTTTTTCTTGAAACTCACTGTATTAGAAGTGTATCTCTCATAATTAATTCATGCCAGAAATTTCATTCTTTCTCTTATTGCCATACATCCTTCACCATACATCCCAGATCCTCCCTGCATATCTAGGTCATTGCCTTCTTGAATTGAATTATACAAAGTAGACTAGCTTTTGATATTAGGCCTTAAAATGGTATTTCTATTTAAGCATCCACTTTTGCTCCAAATACTAACACATTTCTACCTTTATTGTAACTGTATTTGCAAATGTATTTTTCACATATTTCATAGACTACATATTTTATATAGGGAAGCAACAGACCATCCCTCCAACTAATGGGAATAGCATTAAACCCTGGTCTGTGTCCTTCATTAAATCACAGTTTGACCCTTTATTAAGTATCTTACAAAGCATAGTGCAAATGAAAACTTTTACTGTTATTTCATGAAACATATATCCACAGCATTTCTTAAAGTTTTATGAGCACAATATTTAATATCTCTTTTTGGAAGGACTAATTTATTGAAACTAGAAAAAATATGGAAAATAAACCTATCATTAGACATATTTTGTAATTTGAACACAGATGCTTCAAAGATCAGATTACTCTACCAGAGTAAAATGAGCAGAACACAGACAGTCTTATCTGATCACAATCTAGAAATAGAAACCAGGAGACACTGAGAGGGGTTCCTGATGAGTGTGAAGAAAATATTGCATGTAGAGCTATTTTAATTTACCCAATATAAAATAGTGAATTTATGAGTGAGATGTTAGTTTAAACAAAATGTGGTTTAAATATAGAAAAAATCCCTAAAATGATAAAAAAGGTAAGAAGTGTAAGTAATCAGAAAAACATTATTTTCTAATAGATTCAGAAAGAAATTCAAGGGGCATTATAAACCATGATCCATACCTATAGTCAGTGAGGAGACAATGAGAAATGCTGAAAGCATTTGAGACGTTCTTCCCCCTAGGCCTCAGACATGCCACCTAACCATTAGCACAAAGCAAAAAAGTAAAATAAAAATGATACTAGAAATAAAATAAGTACCACATTTTTTTTCAAACAAGATATTAGAGACCCAAACATAATTGTTCGCAATTTTATTTACTTATGGGCATTAAAGCTAAAATATCGCAGAAGATTACTAGCTCTATCCTAAAGCTTCAAATAAATATGGTATTTATGTCTTCATTTTTATAGTGGAAAAAACTGAAACCCAGGGAGTTTTAAAAAACAATTATAGCAACAAAATAGCTACTAAGTACATAGCTAATATTAATATTTACATCATTAAAAATAGTAGAAAATACATAAACTTATATAAATGCATATTTTTATTTAATGCAGTTAGCATGAGTTTCCAAAGGAGTAATTTTACCATATAATTGCTTTATTCACTTTGTGCCCATCCCAGTTTCTCCTTATTACTTTTTTTTTTGTCACAATGCTGTGCATTGCTACTCTTTAGGAATTTAGTTAAAGCAGTTTGTGGAGGGGAATATGGCAGTTGTAGTTAACCAAGGTTAAGTTGTTCTTTGAATGATTTGTTCCAGTTTATTCCTCTTCAGATGATCCTGGTTTTATTTTAGTTAGCAGCAAGTGGTTGCCACCCACTCCAACTCTGATGAAATGGGGATCTTTGGCACCTGATGAGGATATTGATCAAATGCTTACTTGGAGTATAAACTACATGTGATTAAGAGATTTATTTATTATAGGAAATGGAAAAGCCAAAGAATTTATATGCACAACCAATGGACATGAATTAAGGGTGGGGGGGGATACTGGAGGGTGGTGAGAAAACATGGGGGCAGTACAGGGAGGAGGGGGATAAAGGAGAGAAAAAATTGGGACAACTGTAATAGCATAATCAATAAAAATTATCCTAAAAGAGAGAGAGAGAATTTTGTTCATTCACTCCAGAAATGTGGATTGAGGCACTCTGTCAGGCAGTTTACACCAGTGACATAAACTTCATAAGAACCTTGCAAATAAATGATTATATCCATTTCACAAAGGAGGACATTTTGGCTTAGTGAGGCAAGTGACTTGTCAGGGACATGAGCTCAGTGAATGGGTACTGGCTTGTGTATATTCAGAACCCAACTACCCCTGAAAGCTCAGGGTACTTCCCATCTCCACTGTGAATCTTCTGCTAGGATTTTTGCATCTATTAGCTATTTGACCAGGCAATGTTATAAGAATAAAAAGTTGAGCTGAATACCCACTCAAACCGGAATATAAAGAGAAGATATTAGAGAGCCAATTAGAATCTATAGGCTACTACATAGCATTACAGATACTTTAAAAATGATGAGGAAGAAACTTTGAAACACCAAAATATAATTTTTGGATGTGTACTGAAATTGCAAAATGTTACCACATTGTAATAATCATAAATATAAATATATATAAATATATATACATGTACATCTATATTAACATTTTTTTAAAGATTTTATTTTTTTATTTATTTTTAGAGAGGGACTGGAGGGAGAAAGAGAGAGAGAGAAACATCAATGTGTGGTTGCTGGGGGTCATGGCCTGCAACCCAGGCATGTACCCGGACTGGGAATCAAACCTGCGATGCTTTGGTTCACAGCCCGCGCTCCATCCACTGAGCTACGCCAGCCAGGGCACATGCACATCCATATTTTCTGTCCATTACTTAAAATCTTATACCATTTTTGTTTTTCAAGACAAGATTTTTGTTTATGCATATTGTGATTGAGGTAAAAGATGCTCAGGTATATGCTATTGACTGTATGATATAAGAAAAATAACCTGGACTTTAAAGACCTTACTTTTCAAACTTTACACGTTACTATATTTCTAAAACAAGAGAGGTCTTCAGATAACCTCTTAACCTCTGGTAGTGTCCACATTTATAAAACTAAAATTATACCTAGATCTAGAGATAATTGTGAAGACTATGTATAGTACACACTAGGTGCTCAGGAAGGAGAAATTTTCTCTCCCTTTCTATTTACTACATCAGTGATTTCCTTATTAGACAGTGATTATCTTGTTCTGTGTTTCCTTCTGATGAACAAAAGAAATTCATTCAGAGTACAAATTTAAACACTAACATGTTGTCAGCCAAATTGACATAAAATTACTTTCTGAACTTTTAGAACAAAGTCACCTAAGATATTAATTTTGAAACAAGGCCTAGAGATAAAGACCATTTAGGAGGCAGAGGAAAGAAAGCTGAAAGAGGGGCCATTCTTTGTTGACTTCATGGCGAGTGCCCCAAATTACAGGGGTCTGGAATAAGCTCCTGTTTCCACCACAGAAGCCCCAGACCAATCATCAAAAAATGAATGGAGACACCTTTGCCATGTAGTCGAATTTTTTGTTTCTTTGATTGTTCATTTTTATGTTTACTTATATGCTTGATATTTTTTGAAGAGGAAAAGAGAAAGAGAAAGCACGATTATATGTTTATTAATTTGTTCAAAATTATATCAAGAGCCTGCTATGTGCCCGACACTGTTTGAGATATGAAGGATGTCAGCACATACCATTTAGTGATTTCATGGAGAATCTGGGAATAATTACAAAGAAAAAATCTAAAATGAGAGAAAACATTTAGGATAAAATAATTTGTTCTTTATTTTTAGATACAGCTAGTTTGGGTTCCTTCCTTCCTTCCTTCCTTCCTTCCTTCCTTTCTTTCTTCCTTCCTTTCTTTCTTCCTTTCTTTCTTTCTTCCTTCCTTTCTTTCTGCCTTTCTTTCTTTCTTTCTCTTTCTTTCTTTCTTCTTTCTTCTTTCAGAATTGCACTTAAATGCCCTATGTAGAGTAAGGTTTACAGTTGATATATTGCTCCATAAATATCAATTATTAAATCTGAGTTTATAAAGTCTAATCCCCACATTCTCAAATCATTTACTTATATTTTAGCAATATGATTTCTATTAAAGTTAGTGGGAATAGTGTGGCTTCAAACCCCAACCAGTGCTTTGAAAAATTACTCATACTGAGTATTACAAGTCTTTCCAGCTATTGATATTAATATTTACCAAAAGTTGAATTTGGATAATGTCCACAGATGAAAACAATTTTATCAGAATTTTCTTTATCCTTCTTTGTACATAACTTAGCACATTGAACCATTTGGAAAGTGTTTTCAAGTAAATCAAGTTTTTTGTAGGTTAAAAATTGCTCTTCAACAATTTTCCTGTAAGCAAGGAAAATATATGCACAAAAAGATCAGTAATTACTAAGTTCATATAACCTAAAGACAAAAATATTAAATATATCAGGAATTACTTTTAAAAATATTAAGCTTGCAAAACCTTTCCTGAGTTTTCATGCAATTTCTAAATATGCAAAAAGAAAGAAAAGTTGTAGAATATTCTTGTGAAGATAATCTATTATGAAGGCAAAATCTAAGCAACTGGAACCTTGTCCGCTTAAGACTGAGGTTCTCAAAACAGGGAAATTAAGGTCATATGTTAACCTCAAATAAGTACATATAATGATTGTGATTATAAAGGGTGACAAATGTTTTATTGTATAATTTTAAAAGTTAAAAATAAGTTACTAATCCATGGTGTCTAGTTCACTCATTTCCATTTCCTCCTTAAGGCTAATAAAGCAGCATCTTCACAGCAAACAATGGCTTTGGTGGCATCATTTATCAACAACAGTAATTTAATAAAAATGACAACATATTTTATTCACATAGTGCATTATCATTTATAACATATTTTCTTTGACTCACAGTTTTTCATTGATTTTTTAAAGAACAACTCTGATCATTACATATGGCTGCAGGTGATGCTCTCTAATAGACTTCTATGCACCTAAAATTATACAGGCTAGTCATTGCAATTGCAGTCCAGTAATTACTAATTCAGCACTCCTGCTTGCTCCCCTGGCTTCCAATATTTCTGCTATGTGATCCTTTGTAGTACATAATTATGAATGCTTAGTTAATAGCTGTCTTTCCAATTGCATTGTACGTTTGATGAGTCTTGGCCCCATAGTTTTATCCTAAGTACTCTTTTAGTAGCTTTTGGTAGAAGAAACTATGAATCTTTAATCTTCAAGTGAGGAAACAAAGCTTATAGATAAGGGGGAAAGACCCATTTACCATACTAACTGTTAGTCTTTCACTGCTTTGAGAGGGAGTTGGACTCTGTTTCTCAATATGGAATTAATTTCATGTGGGAACTTATTAGGAATCCAATGACCTCAACTAATGTAATGAAAAAAAAAAGACTAGAAATAAAGGAATGCATGAATTCTACCAAATATTTATGATATTATCCAATGATTTCCAATCTTAAAACCTTTACATATAGCCTAAGCCATCAACCCTGGTCAGCTGGATGTTGTAGCATAATGAAGTTCTAACATCAAATTTTTGGGGGTCACAGCTTGGCTCTGACCTTGACTGTTTGACCTTGGACAAATAACTTGCATGTGTTTGTCCCAGTTTTCTCATCTGTAAAATAGAAAAATGAATATATACCATCTTCTTCTTTGAATTCTTGTGAGAATGCCTTTAGCTGACACACACAAAAAAAATACAAAATAGTGCTTTGCAAACAGACTTTTAATAAATGTTAACTATAATTATAACCATTTTACACTTATTTTTCTCAGCCTCTGAAGAGTTCAAATAGCCCTGGACTTGAACTACATCTGACTCCTGCAATTAGCTGTTGCTAAATATTCTCTGAAAGATCACCCACTCTAATGCTGTGATGCATGGGTCTCCGGCCAGCGGTGACCACAGAACACTGTGGATGGCTCAACAATAAACACGTGAGAAAAAACACACATGCACAGAGACAAACTAGTTTCTGTGGGGAAGTAGGGACGAAATGGCCACCCCCCCCCAGTGGGGAGCACGCCGATTTACAGTCCATACCTGCTTTTATTGGGCTCATTCTGCATAATAATTCAGGTAAAGTACAGTACTCATTAGGGGGAAGTAAGGAACCATAGAAAACAAAGAACTCTGCCGGTCTATTGAGTTGGGGGTCAAAGAGCTGTAAGACTGAGGAACAAAATAACTTCCTCCTAAGACCCTTCTCATTCAACTGAGAGCATTCTAAACAAAGAAGGTTTCACAGTAATTTACATGTTCTTTCTTAGGCCTGATCACCCCGGGGAATCCGCACTTCTCAGTACCGAGCTGCACCACCCTGTCATTGTTTCAGGCTTAGGTGGAGCAAGGGAACTAAGGCAACTGAGAGACAAGGAGGTTTTCTCCCAGACGCTGAGAACTCAGGCTATGTCAAAGCTGAGGAGCAAGGGTCCATCACCCCCTTTTGCTGCAGCCCCCCAAGTCCTTCTTTTGGGGGGCCTCCCAAAGTGATCGTGCCTGTCTTAGGTCGTTCCCCCCTTGGGGAATCTTACCCATCTTTGGCTAACCGACCAAGCTTTTTGGAGTTCAGTTATGAATAAAGCAGCAGAAGCAGCATTCCTGCCAGGGAGATAAGCTTTTGTCTCCTTGCTGGCTCACGGTTCCAAGGGCGTTCCCTTAGCCTTAGCCTAGGCGGGGGTTTCAGCTCCTGATACCAGTCAGGGCGGTTCCCAACAATGCTGACCCTAGAGAAATTCAATATAGTTGTTCTTAGGGATTTTCCATTCAGAACAATTTTTTTGTTGTAAAATTGAGGTACAGGCTTTTATTCAGCTTGAGCAAGTTGTGTTTCCATTATTAAGGCAGAAGTGAAGGTGGAGAACTTTTGTATCATCATAGGTAAATTGTTTACAGCCCTGTTTCAAGCTTATATTAGTAAAATTTCATTTGTTTTTAATTTGAATTGTCTCTTTTAAAGCACATATTGATGTCTTAAAGTAGTGCTCACATTTTGTTTTCACATTGACATTATTATTTTAACTGAAAAGGAGGTGATAAGTTCACATCAAATCTACATATAAATTGTAATTTCAAAGGAAAAAAATGGCTGCATTTACAAAGTTGTTATTAATGACTCACTTCAGAGCCATATTTCAGTTTTATTGTATCTTTCATTTCAATTTAGACAAGGCCATCTCAGTATAAAATATATCAATTAATATCAATCCTTAAACTTTTAAAAAACTTTTATTACTTTGAAACAATATGCAATGCCATATTTTTAAACAAGCATTTAAATTTTTTTTATTCATTTATTTTTAGACAGAGGGGAAGGGAGAAAGAGAGGGAGAAAAATATCAATGTGTGTTGCCTTTGACATGCCCTGTACTGGGGACCTGGTCCACAACTCAGGCATGTGCCCTGACTGGGAATCGAACCACCGACACTTTGGTTCACAGGCCAGTGATTGATCCACTGAGCCACACCCACAAGGGCCATTATTTAACTCAATTTTGTCTTTAAATTGAGTATCAGGTACATAGTCCAAGATTACCAAAATGTTCTTGGACTAAACATTACATCTTTGACATGTATCTGCGTTGCATTTTGAAAAACAATGAGGCTCCTGAACAATTTAAATATTCTAAGTAAAAGTTTGAAAATCAAATCACTCATCTGGATGTATGAGCTATACTACATGAACTCACCGGGTTGTCTGAGATACCTGGCTGATCATCTGGCCTTCTTACTTATGTAGTTATTCAACTTTATACAAGTCTATTCTTAAATGATGTTGATCACCTGAGGATATACAATAAATTTATTTAATCTAGAGTAAATAAAAATACAAGTCCCACATTACATCAAAGAGAGCTAGTTTGAATTACAAGATAATAAATTACATGTACAGTCTTCCTAATGATGAAGGGAACAGAAAAAGCCATTGCCTTTTTTAGGATTATGAATATTTATTCAAAACTATCAGGAATACTTAATACATACTACATCATGTCTATTAAACCTGTTATACAGGAGTCTGTCAGGGAGAGAATCAAAAGAACTGCTAGACAAAAATATGCTTCATAAGCAAGAGAGGTCATCACTAATTCAAAAACAGAATACTCCACTCAAAACAGTATTTTTTTCTGCTCCTCTCCAGCCCCTAACCTTCAAAATTCAGTAAGATGGCATCATATATAAAGTATAGCATGGACAAAATCCAAGATTTTCCCTTGATACATATCAGAAAATTAGAAGAGGATGGTGACATTCCTGATAGTTGAAGCCTTTAGTACACAAGATTATTAAAGAGGAAAATATATGTTTGTGTAGCATTTATGATAAAAAATAACTGGTAACTAGCCAGCATTGACTCAGTCCATTACTCCACAAATTATATCATTATCATAAAATGTCGACAAAAAATGGAATCAGAAAATAAAGGAGAAGTGGGCTGAGAAGAAAGAAAGCATGTATTGTTAAGATATCTAAAAGCAGAGCATCAGCTGAGCTTTCTTTATCTTTCATCTGGTGCAGAATAAATAATATGAGGTAGCTTATTTGTGAAATTAAATGGAAAGTAGAAGGCAAATAGTTGTTAAATAAATTTACATTTTCAAAGCTGTTCAGTTAATTTCAAATTTGTACATCTTGATTGTAGGATATTTATACCTTCTTTAACAAGTGTGATTTATATATATTAGGAAAAGTCATTTTCTTGGCTTTCAATTTTATCTTTACCTTCTAGAAGAATAGAAAATGTCTGTAAGAGGTGGAAAAGCAACATTTTTGTTGTCAAAATTATGTTATTTAGGAAAGAAGAAATATAAAATCACTGTGTGCAAAGCACACCTTTCCAGGGACATTTGGGGGTCAGAATGTTTAATCCATAAATAGTTCTTTAACAGCAGTTAAGGAGTATTAGTAACCCACTTCTTGACCAAAAGTCTATGAATATTTGTTTTTTACTTTTTTCTGCCAAGAATGACTACAGTGGAGAAAGTTAAAAGACTTGGATTTATTTAGGCCACCCACTAGTCATAAGAATGTGGATAGTTTTTTACTAAAGTTTGCTTTTCTTCATCTGAGAAGGAGACGATATTTTTCCTACACACAAAATTAATTTATTGGGGGTTATGTTGATAAAATTCATGTAAAAATAAAAATATTATTTCAAAAGTTATCTATAGTTATAAACCTTTCTTTTAAAAGACATAATGTGTGTTGCATTGATATACATTTTGCACTCTTAAAGAGATCTCTAAGTGTTTTCTAAGTATCAGCTTAACATTTTTTATGGTGCACAGACTGAATGTATTTTGTACTATCATTAATTTGCAAATAGAAAAAGACATAAAGTAGGAACCATTTGGTAAATTAATGAAACATTTAACAATTATACATATTTTCTGACTCCAAATCAGTACATTAAAGCTTTTGATTCACTTATCTTTAATTCATGTATAGTTCACTGATGCAAATGTTTTGGCTATAACAATTCTATTGAATCAAAATAGGGTCCATTAAAGACTCCTGGTGACCTTAGGGACTTATCTGATTTTTTAACATAACTCAAATGATGTTAATGATGAAACATTCTCATTTCCTGCAGATTTTTAGATATTTTTCATTTCATTGTTGGGGAAATGATGCTCAGTATGCACTGGTGGCAATTTTTAGTGCAAATAAAACTTAGGTGGTATTTATTTACCTATCTAATTTATCCAATTAGCATAGGTATAATTTATATAATTTATTCTATTTTTTATTTAAAATGTAAAGATGAATGATATCAACAAATAACACCAAAGAAACAAGTCATTATTACTAAAATTACTACTCATTGATCTATATATTTCCACACATTTACATATATGCACATATCTTATACAGTTATGTTTTACAGAATGCTTTCTTAACAGTGAGTTGTATTTCCAAATTAATACAAATATTTCTTCAAAATTATTTTATTAATCTTTGATATTTCAGCTTATAAATGAAACACAATTTTCTTAATCACTCTGTATTAAAGGGTCTTTATATTAGTTCTAATTTTATTTATTAAGCAATGCAACAAAAATTATATTTGTGGTGGTGCCTCTTAGGTATAGATTACTAAAAATGGAATTGCAGTTTTCAGTGTTTTAGAACACATTGCCAAAGGGATTCATAGAATGGTTCTACCAATTCTATGAATTCTATCCATAATCCCTTTGCTCCAAGAGGACACTGGGTATAACTGTTCTTAAGTTAAATCTTTCCTAAATCACCAAATGACATGTGGTATCTCCTTGAAAGTTACATATCTTTCTGAGTTATTCTATATTTAATATGGTTATTGACTATTTTTATATCTTCGTCACATTTCTTATTCATGTTCATTGTTTATTCTAAATAGAATTTGCATTTTTGTCCTGATTTTAAGTATTCTTTATCATTTAAGGATATGAATCTTATTTACATTTGAATTTTAAAATCTATTTTTTTAATTTATTATTTTTCCTACCTTTTCCCTCCTAGAGTTTTTGGCTAGGCCTGAGCAATCAACTGACAGATTAACAAAGAAAAGTATACACATTTAGGTAACTTTTACATGACATGGGCACACACATACGAAAATGAGACCCAAAGAAGTGTCAAAACCTAAATAGTTTTATACTAGATTGAACAAAAAGTGGCAATTGTCTTCCAATTGAATCTCATACTAGAAACTAATGAACCAGCCACTGACCACATAATTCCTCACTGCTCATAGAAACCCGATGCCAACCAAAAAGCCTCAGTGGGAAGCAGATGATCACTTAGCCAAAGAAGATTTTTGGAAATTTTACTTTCCTTCTTCCTCATCATCCTTCCCTCTCAGGAATGTTCCAGGTGTAAGAAGGGTGGGAGAATTCTGTCTCACCAATACAAAAAGATGTTCTGCACACACCAGACCCCAGATGCAGTTGAAAGACATGAAGACCCAGGCTGGCATTAGGCCTGCTCAGTAAATAAACAGACAAATAAGTCTCAGTAGCCACCATGACAGTCTAGCAGACCCAGGGCTATTGAGCTGGACAAGCCAGTTTTACTAAATACTACATGTAGACCCTGAGCACCCTTGTCTAGACTGTAATACTATTATCTGCTGCAAAAAAGGTAAACTCCAGAGACAGACATGTACAACTCTTTCTGGCCCTTAAGCACTATATGCTGTGGGCAAGTTACTCAACATCTCTATTCCTCGGTTACTGCAGGTTACTTCATCAGTGAAATCTGGTTACTCTTTTACAATGCCTTTGTCCCATGAGTATTTGTATCTTAATCTTGTCGAACTGTAGTTTATTTATAGGTAATAAGGTGATAGTGAGGCAGCCATTGTTCTAGATGCTGCAGTGATACCAGTTTTTCTTCTGCTTGCTAGACTGGGTTACTTACTGGCAAGAGCAATTTAACTTACTCTTCTATCACCAACTTCTCAGCACCAACTAGCTCTACTAAGGTTCAGCAAATATTTAACAAAGGAATTTCCATGACAAATGTATCCTAGTACATTCCAAAGCTGCAGTGACCCTCTTCCAAGACCTAAATATCCAGGGCTCTCAAGGAAATTTCATTTGCTATTTGGGAGAGTGTTAAGTATAAGGATTATGACTGTGCAAGGAGTTGAGGGAGAAGGAACGTTATTTTCCTTAAGTGCTGTTTTTATTACCTTACCCACACTTTCTGCCATAAAACAGAGAAATGCATGCCCACAGTGGAGTTGCCACAGAGGAAAGGTTTGGTAGTCTCTAAAGAATATGCATGTACCTTCAGGAATACATATGGGAGATCAGAATATTTGCCTATTGTGAGCTTCATACAAAATTACCTAGGGAAAGATCACGTTTGCCTAGCCCATAAGGAAATTCTGATGAAATGGACAGAGCTACCATAACATCCACATGAAATACAGGACACCCTCTGGGTTTGTGGACTCGAGATTCCCAGTTTTCAGTATTTATTACCAACATGACATGTGCTCAATTGATTGATGTGTCTCTGAGTTGCTTCAGCCCCACTGGATTTATTCTATTGGCGGTTACAGTTATATACATGGTCCTCAACCAGGAATGCAAGCTCTTTGTTAGAGGAAAGGTTAGCAAATTAAAGAAAAATGCTAATGACAAATCAGCCCCTAATATAGACTTCTTCTCTGATATAGTCAGACCTAAAAGCTTTGGGGGAATCAAAAGATCTCTGGGTTGTGCTGCCTGATCCTAAGAATCCTTGTAAATTTCATCCTTGAACATACATTTGTGCACTCAGAAAATGAGTTAATAAGAGATTTGATGTAGAATAATGTGAACAAGAAAATAAACATAATAACAGTGTATCTTTCAGGACTTTTTCACATCAGTATTATTTTTAAGAGCTAATGTTGGTAACATAATGAACATATCTAGACAGTGTTGATAGCTGCCCAAAGAAATCTCTAATCTTCAGATTCCCTTATATCAGAAGCCAAAATGCTTAAGGACACAGAAGTCGTATCATATGCACAAGATATATTAGGAAACATTGTTTCCAATGTTTAGATACCTCTATTGTGCAAAACACATGGTTACCAATTGTTCCTAAGACAAAGTACTGTAGTAAATAGCAACAGTGAGAAACAAGCATCAATAGTGGAATATATAATTAACTATTAGAAAGGTATAATGGACATTATCTTAGGTCTGTCTAAGGGTCAGGTGATAGCCAAACATAATTCTTGGTCAATGATGAAATGTAGGCTGTTGTGATTATGCCTTTCAGAGGAGTCACTTAGATAAAAATGAAAAAGCAATAAAAAATTTGTGAGCCATACTTAACCCATTTATTTTTTAACATGGTGTTTTCTGATAGTGTGTGTGATTGAGCACACTACAGGAACAGTGATTTTGATTTGAAAAAATTAATCAAGTGCTACTAAAAATTTATAAGTACAATTGTAATATGCATTCTTATAATCCTTTCTAGTGAAACTATCTAAAGATTTATAAATAAAGTTTTATTTTAAAGTAGATTTTAGAGAATATATATTCATTTTATTAGAGTAATTTGTCAGACTCGAGTCATAACCTCAATCTCAATTGATGGCTTCAGAGATTTTATAGAAATTCAACTTTATATTTTAATTGTTTAAAAAAATTTATAGCAAAGTGGTACATAAATTATAGTTGATTAACTCAGCTATTTAAGGACTATACATCTTATTATATAGGAAGGCAAGAAAATATGAGATTAATTTCCAGTTAACATATTAACTGAATTTCAGAGTCATTTCTTCTTTTTCTTCATCTTTTCTTTTTGTTTTGTAATATTTCCCTGTTGATCATAAAGTTAGAATTTTAAGCTAACATGTGCATTTTGTGAAAAGACATGTTCCTTAGTTATGAATTGTTGATAAATAGAAACTCATGTACATATTTTTCTTTTATTGACAAGATAATTTACCTTTTATCCTTAACCATGTCCCAGATCATTTTGTACTGTGATTTTATAGTTTATATAAGAAAAGGTGTTCCTTGTAATTTTAGAAGCAACTTATGTTTACACTATTAAGACATGAAAGGGCTCCATGAATTTCAATGTTAGAAGATATGCTTAGTTTTATCTGTAAAAGATTCAAAAGTGTTTTTTTTTCCTCAATGGTGAGCAAAGACCAAGTCCCTCCAGTGTGTAGCTGACAAGATCTTCTGGACAGTGGCATTCACTTGCAATCTTGTCTCTTGACAGAAATGCTTAGCATCAGGATGAGCATTCTCCAGCCTGTTTCCCAGTGGCCTCCATCCATGCCACATATGGGATGTACTTTGAAAGTCCTTAAGTCACTTCTTCTGACCACATTGCTTCAGAAGATTAACTCCAATTCTTCTCTACACTGGAGGATCTTGTTATTTTAAGTATGGCTTAAAAAATGACAAGAACTCCAAAAGACTAGTCCAAGAAGCTAGATTTCAGAATCATCCATTGGCACTGAAGGGCTTAAATTCACTATGAGCCTAGAAAGGTAATGATCACTCTCAGACACAAAAGAGGAAATATACTCCAATGCAAATTGTAGACACTAGTTTTTTTAATTGGGTCTTTTCAGATCCTTTGGAAATTCAATTTTGGACATATCATATATCAAAGATATTTTTCCTATTTTAGTTCACATCATATTAGGCAATGCATTATACTGTAGGACATTTACTATAACACTCTCAAAATAAAGCTCAACTCTACACAATACCAAACCATCAGTGAGCTCATTTCCCTGTTACTAGCTGAGCCACAGAGATGTCTCTTTTCCCTTCATTTGGGAGCAATAGCTTCATCTACATCTCGAGTACTCTAATTTTCTTGTGTCAGTTCTCTGTGGTTCCTGTTCTATGGTGGAAAGTTCACAACCTTTAACTACCAATATTGAACAATTCATTTGACTTCTGTTACGGTTGCGGTTTTTGGCCAACAGAAAGTCTTAGTGATAATTCTCCCTGCCATAAACAATCTTATTTCTCTAAAATATTATATTATAATCTTTGGCTTACTGCAAAATGTGGCCTACTACAAAATGAAACTACTACTTCTATCTAGCTTAATAGGTAGTGCTCATTATCTCAATTTTTGGAAATAATAGGCAAATACCCATTTGTTTTTGAAATCCATCTTGCTTGGGTAGAGCACACCTTTCCTTTTCTAGATCCATTTGTTTCCCTCCTGGTCTCTACCTTTATCTGTCCTCATCAAAACTGATGAGAGTTTCCTCTCTGCCACATCTAGGCCTTCTATGGAGCGAATTTGGGGAACTTTTAACCCAAATCACAATTGTTGGTTTATCTGCTTACCTCTTCTACTAGATGATGAACATGTTGAATGCATTATGTTCAGTTTGAATAAATGTCTATAGAATGAATTGCTTAATGAACCACATCTTCTCGATTATTAAACTTGATTAATAAAGAAATAATAAAATATAAAAAACATTTAAAAAAATCTTTCAAATTCTGAAATCACTGTAAAAGTTAATGCAACATTGGACATATTTTCATTTTTTATTTTTGTAAAAAATTACAAAATAATTATATTTTTAATAACTATAACAGTTAAAGAAACTGAAGTAAAATTATCCATTATCTTCATTTTTAATTTTTTAGTAATATTTGTATTTAAATATACTCTGAATTTTGGCTTTGATTTTCAGATACTTGTATTATTAGATTTAAGCTAAGGGTTGACAGCAATTACAGAAGATTAAATCTTGAAATCAGACAGCATTATAATAAAGGTTCCATAATAAGCATTTTTCTGATACTTATGAAAGGATGATTGTAAGTTCTCATTGTAACATAGCTTATTTCATAATGGGGTACTTTGGTCTGGTGCTTGCAAATCATTTACAAGGAAAACTAATATAACACATGATCAAATTTTGCATCAAGACCTAGTTATATGGGAATCAAAGGAAAGAATTCCAAGCCCCATTTGGTTCCTTTGTACAAATGCCAAGTTCCCTAAAAACTGGCACACAGGACAAAAATACTGTGTATTTACCCTGTAATTATATGATACTTAACCTTATAATTAAAGGAACAACAGTCACCACGTACACAAAGTGCACTTACAGGAAGGAAGTGCACTGTAAAATAAAGCAATTACTGAAATAAACTATATAATTAAAAATCTCTTAAGGCAGAAATAAGGCTTGCCCAGCTAATTCTGAAAGTACCAAAATAGTTACTCTAGATGCATTATCCTGTAGTTTATAAAGAATAGAAAATATATCTTTTTCAGAAGCATGTTGTCTGGAAATGAACACAAACAAGCTAAAATTTTTCCATTCGTTCCCAGAGCTGCTACATCCACCCTGTGTGGGGAGAGGCTGAAGTTAGAAATGCATACTCAACACTAACGTCCAAATGCATTTTTTATAGTAAGTAATGATTCAAAACAGACCTATCCATTGGCACTGAGAGAAACAATGTCTCTTTTTAAAGATTCATCCCAATAAGTACCATGTCATTTTTTCCAGAGTAACCCTAAAGGTAGTTGGGGAAGATTTCTCTTTCAGAGAGCTAGATGTGTTTGTTTTGACTCAGCTTAGCCTTTGTTTCAGATAGGTACTGGAGAACTGACTAATAACCAGAAAAGCTCTTGCATGTGGTTCCCACCAACTTTCACTACAGTTTTTCCAGCAATATCTTAAGTTTCCACTCTTATTTTTGTTTATTTTTTACAACCACTTTTAATTGAATCTCTTTTAAATACAATAAGACCTTACAAGTCTCTACTGATAAGTTTCATATCACAGATAATGCACAGGGGAGTATCAAGAATAACTCCAGGTTTCTGACTTTTGCTGGACAGACACAGCAGAGTGGGTGGAAGGTCCATTCATTGATGGAAACCACTGGAAGAAAAACAGGTTAGTGTGCAATATGATGAGCTTCATTTTGGATATGTTGAGTCTGAAATTATCTTGGAACTTACAAATGATATTCTAATTATGCAGGCAAAATGCCTGAACTATGAAGTGAGATAAAAGGTACACAGAGAGGGTAACTGAGGTAATGGGGAATGGTTAGCTTTTCCAGAGAAAGAGCACACTGTGGTAAGTGGACCTGCCTCAGACTGGTGCTAAGCAACAGTAACAATGAAAGCAACGCAGAGGAGATGAAGCTAAAAAGAAAAAAGGACAGCATGCTGTCAAAATGCCAAGGAAAGACAGTTTTATTTTGTTAACAAGCTAGCAGAGTTAACAATATTAAATGCTGTTGAAGTACAAAGTTATATAAAAACTGAGAAATATCTTTTGGATTTAGTCACCAATGATGGTGGAGCTTTTTAAAAAAGTCAAATGACTGTACAGAAACCAGCTTAATGGTATTTGTTTATTTGCATTGTATTAGATCACTGATAAAATAGATAATAAAGATCCCTGACTTCTGTAATGCATTTGAAAATAGGTGTACATATGTATTCAAGCAGCATAATTTATTCAAACTTTCACATGAATTCATGTTCTATTCACCATGACTATGTGATACATTGTCCTTTAATCACAACTTTTAGATCTACTTTAAGTCATTTTAATGAACTTCTTTTTAAATTTTTTTTACCAGAAAGCAAAAACTGTTAATTTTTTTCAGATTGACATATTTACTTATTTTCATTCTGACCCAATGTGAAAAGGAAGACTAATGAAAATGTAAATAAATGTTTCTTCCCTTTGAAGTTTTTAAAACCATCATCTTTTGTACCTTTCATAGTCATTTACCTATTATAACTAGTTGATTCTTGTATTCTTCTTCTATATCCCTATATCTGAGATACATGTAACAGCCAGACTTCCAACTCCAACACTTTTCCAGGACTCTATATTCCAATAAGTTGTTCAGAAGAGGCATATGGTAGATTCTTCCTCTTATGAAAGATTTTTTTTTAATTCCCAGTATTTTGTCCCCAAAATTATGCCTTCCCATAGAGGGAGGTGAAGTGAGTGAGGTAATTAGTGAGTAAGGGAGAGAAAATCTGCCAGGTCCTTGTAATATCCCTCCCCACAAGTGTCCTCAGGTTGTCACAGGGCCACCAAGAAACACCAATTCCTCTCTGCTACTCCATGCTGTTAACTTCACAGAGGCTCCAGGCAGACCTGTGTCTGTCCAGCACTGTGTTTGGCTAGGTGTGTAGATTTGTCTATTCTGGAGAAGGGTTATTAAGAAATATTGCCCACAAAAAGGCCCATACTTTTCAATATTGACTTTATAAAGGTGACCTGTACTTGTGTCCTCTATAATTGTCCTTTAATAAGTTCCACCTTCAGGCAGAGGGAAAAAGGTATCGCTCACTGTGTCCCCCAAAATGCCAGCAAGTATGAACTTGGAGTGGAGACTGATGTCCTGAGGTGCCAAGCTCCATCTCCCAGCTGTGATTTTTCAGGTAATTAAATACCCATTTTTTGTTTAACTTTGCAAATTTTAGGTTTTCTCAAAGAAAAGTTCTCTTATGCAATATGTGTCTTTTTTTCTGTCTATATTGTTAAAGCAAGTGTTGTTTCTTTGATTATATTTCACACACAAATGAAAAGAAAGAGTATAGTTATATCACTAAGGTTATAGAAAGCCATTAATTCAGACTTTGTCCTTTTAAAATCATGTAGCTTATAACTTATTGCAAGGACACGATAACTGATGACAAAAAAATATTAAGAGAAATAAATTGAGAGAGTGAAGGGGAAGGAGACTACAAGCCAGTCCCTTGGCTTAATGCACAGTAAGTCCAGCTCAGCTTGGCAGACAGTGCAGTAAGAAGGGCTGGCCTGTCCAAGGCAAGACCTCTAGTCCACTTCCAATCCTACCCTTTCTATGTTCAACCTCAATGACATTTTTCAGCTCCAGAAAGTATTTCTATTTAATGGAATAGCAACATATTGGTGGTATTAGCAAGGAACAGTGGCATTGGCAAACCAAAGAGAATAAAAGGAATTGGTTGAAAAGAATAAAAGTGATGTAATTTAATTAAGAAATCAGAATAGTTCCTGCTCATATATAAAAAGAATATAATGTAGCATAAAAGACACCTACATGAAAAACAATAAAAAATTAAAAAGGATTAAAAAAATTCAAACTCAATTCTGACTCACAAAATTCATTAGGGAGATAGACTTGGGACGCTCAGTTTCTTTGTTTTAAAACAAAAGCATTTTAAACTTCTGTATTTCAGATATCTATACCTGTTTCTCACAATCCTTTACTTACTACCTTCCAGTGTGTACACACACACACACACACACACACACACACACACACTTGTTTTTTAGGGAGATATGACATAGAATTAAAGATATTTTTAAAATTAGGATTATGAGGATATTCTTTTTTGAATTTGAGACATAATTGACACATAATACTCTTCTGGTTTAAGGTGTATACTGTGATGATTTGATACAGTAGTTATGGTGAAAAGATTACCACAATAAGGTTAGTTAACACTTCTTCACATTACATGGTTATCATTTTATTTTTTGTTATCAGGGGCACATTTAAAATTTACTCTCTAATCACTATGCTGTATACCATAAACTAATATAAAGTTGTATGTCAACTGCAAATTAAAAATTTTAAAAATTAATAAATTAAAAAATAAAATTTACTCTCAGCATCTTTTCTGTATATAGTACAGTATTGACAGCTATAGTCTCTCTCTGGTACATTATATCTTTTCCCAGTTCCTTAATGTGTAAATTAGATTATTCATGTGCAGCTTTTCTTTTTCTTAATGTATATATTTACCATTTTGAATCTTTCTTTGTTGAACTGCTTTTGTTGCATTCTATAATTTTTGCTGTGTTGTACTTCCATTTTTGTTTTTTTCAAAATATTTTTTAAATTTTATCTTTGACCTATTTGTTGCTCAGAAGTGTGTTGCTTACTTTTCACGTATTTGTGATTTTTTCTGTTTTTCTCCTGTTACTGATTTCTAGTTTCAATACCATTTTCATCAGAAAAAAATCAACTCTCTATTTGTTCCACTGATCTATTTGTCTATTCTTTCATCAATACTAATCTGTTTTAACTGCTGTTGCTATATATTATTTTTTCATTTATTCTTTATTGTATTTTTTCCATTACCATTTAGTCCCCTTATACCCTCCTCCCCACCAGGAATCACCACACTGTTGTCCGTGTCCATGAGTCCTTTTTTCTTTTTGCTCAATCACTGCCCCCCTCCAACATCCCTGCCACTGGCTATCATCTGCTCTCCATCCATGAATCTGTCTGTGTTTTGCTTGTTGGTTCAGTTTTCCAGTAGATTCCAGATATGAATGAAATCATATGTTATTTGCCTTCTTCTGACTGGCTTATTTCACTTAGCATAACGTTCTCCAGGTCCATCCATACTGTTACAAAGGGTGAAACTTTCTTATTTTTTCACTCCTGAGTACTATTCCATTGTGTAGATGTCTCATAGTTGTTTTATCCACTCATATGTTGATAGACACTTGGGCTACTTTCATATCTTGGTGTTTGTTAACAATGCTTCAATGAACATACAGATGCTTATGTTCTTTTGAATTCGTGTTTTGGGTTCCTTTGGACATATTCCCAGTAGCGAGATCACTGGATCAAAAGACAGATCCATTTTTAACTTTTTGAGGTAACTCCATACTGCTTTCCACAATGGTTGTCCCAATCTGCATTCCCACCAGAGTACAAAAGAGTTTTACTTTCTCCACATCCTCTCCAGCACTTGTTCGTTGATTTATTGATGAGACATTCTGATGGATGTGAGATGATGTCTCATTGTGGTTTTAATTTGCATTTCTCTGATGATTAATGACACTGAACATCTTTTCATATGTCTATTGGTCATGTGTATGTCCTCTTTGAAGAAGTGTCTATTCAGGTCTTTTGCCTATTTTTTAATTGGGTTGTTAGTTTTGGGGGTGTTAAGTTTTATAAGTACTTTATAAATATTGGATATTAACCCCTTATCAGATGTATTGGGAAATATGTTCTCCCATTCTGTGGTTAGTCTTAATGTCAGTCTTCCAACGACTGACATTTGTTGTTCTTCAATGTTATGCTGACTATTCTGTGTAGGTGGTTCTTTTTTGTTTGTTTGTTTTTTCTCTCTCTTTACAAACTTTGGGTGTTGTTGGTCGATGTCAACAAAATAACTTGCTAAGATTGTGATTAGGATGAAAATGAATATGTAGATCAAATTAGGAAGAAGTAATATCTTGACAACATTGAGTATTCTATGCACAGATATGGAGTATTTCATAAATTATTTAGTTTTTCTTTGATTTTATTCATCAGAGTTTGTAGTTTTATAGATCTTGTACATATTTTGTTAGATTGGTTTTTACCAAAACATTTAATTTTTCTGGGTTGTAAGGTAAAGTATTATGTTTTTAATTTCAAATTTGACTTGTTTTTTGCTTATATATAGGATAGCAGTTGAATTTTGTATATTAACTTAATCTTTAAATCTTGTTCCAATAACTTATTTGTTTTCAATTAATTCTAGGAGTGTTTTTGTTGTTGTTAATTCTCTCAGATTTTTTACATAGATGATCATGTTATCTATAAACAAAGACAGTATTATTTTTTCCTCCTAGTTTGTATTCTTTTTATGTCCTTTTCTTGTCTTATCTCATTATCCAGGACTTCTATTATTATGTTGAAAAGAAGTGGTGAAAAGTTATGTCCTCTTCTTCCTAATATTAGTGGGAAAGCTTCAGGTTTTTCATTACTAAGTATGACATTCACTGTAGATTTTTTTGTAGTTCATCTTTATCAAGTTAAGGAAATTTCCCCTTATTCCTAATTTACAAAGAGTTTTTTTAAACTTTATTAAAATACTGAGCTTATTTCACATGTATATTTTCATATCCTTTTTACCATGAATGGGTTTGGGATTTTGATAAATGTTGTTTCTGTGTCTATTGATATGATCATATGATTATTTTCCTTTTAATCTTTTTGATGTGATAGATTGCATTAATTGATTTTCAAATGTTGAACCAGCCTTGCATATCTGGGTTAAATCCAACTTGGTCATGGTGTACAATTCTTCTTACTCTTGGTTGAATTTGATTTGCTAATACTTTGTTGAGGAGTTTTGCATTTATATTCATGAGAGATATTGGTCTATGATTTTCTTTTCTTGTAAAAGCTTTCTCTGGTGTTGGTATTATGGCAATGATGACCTCACTGAAAGAGTTAGGACCTCCCCTGGCTTCTGTCCTCTGAAAGTGCTTATAGGGAACTGTTATCATTTCTTTCTTAAATGTTTGGCAGATTTTACCAGTGAATCCATCTGGGCCTAGTATTCTGTGTTAGAGGTTTATTAATTATTGATTCAATTTTTTAAGTAGATATAGGCCAATTTATATTTTCTATTTCTTCTCTTTTGAGTTTTGTCAAGTTGTATCTTTCAAAGAATTGGTCTATTCCATCTAGGTGATTGACTTTTTGGGCCTAGAGTTGTTCATAATATTCCTTTATTATTCTTTTAATGCTTATATGATCTGTAGTTATAGTTCCTATTTTATTTCTGACATTAATAATTTTTGTTATTTTTCTCTTTTTCTTGGTTAACCTGGTTAGATGCTTTAAAAAATTTTTGGTTTTATAAAGTTTTCCTTTGACTTCTTGTTTTTAATTTCATTGATCTTTAATTCTTATTGGATTTAATTTGCTCTCTTTTTATAGATTAAGGTGGAAACTTAAATTATTGATTTTAACTCTTTCTTTTTTCTAATATATTCATTTAATACTGTAAATTTTACTCTAAAACCTGCTTTCACTGTATTCTATACATTTTGATAATTTGTTTTAATTTTAAATTTTATTAATTTTAAATTTTATTTTAATTTTAAAATAAAAATATCAAAATATTTTTAATATCTCTTGAGATTTCTTCTTTGACCCATGTGTTGTATTGAAATGTGTTGTTTAAAAAAAAAAAGAAAAAAGAAATGTGCTGTTTAAGTCCATGGTTTCAGATTTTTTAGTATTTTTCTGTTATTGATTTATAGTTTAATTTTATATGGTTAGAGAAGAGACATTGTATGGTTTCTATTATTATAAATTTGTTAAGATGTATTTTATGACCTAGCTCGTGAATGTTCAACGAAAGCTTGAGAAGAATGTGTATTCTGCTATTGTTGGATGAAGTAGTCTATAGATGTCAGTTATATCCTATTGATTGCTGGTGTTGAGTTCACCTATGTCCTTACTGATTTTCTTCCTGCTGGGTCTGTTCATTTCTGAAAGATGTTAAAGTATTTAACAATGGTAAAGATTCATCTATTTATCCTTGTAGTTCTATCAGTTTTGACGCACATAATTTGACTCTTCATTGTTAGGATATTAAAATTTTAAAAACATAAAATACCTGTCTTCCCCATATGACTGCATACTACTGAGGGTATTTTTCTCACTATAGCATGTTCAGTGCTTAGTAATGTAAGTACCATAAAGTATATACTCATTAAATATTTTCAAGTGAATTAATTAAAAAAATGTTTCCTGGGTACTAATTACACCTGCAGGAATCAATTACTATGGTAAAAAATAAGATTAGAAAATGTCCACTTGCATATTGTATTCATTGAATATTGAACTCATTTAGGAGTGACTTGTAACTTAGGCTGCCCTCAGGTGGGGAGCATATAATAGCTAGTATCTAAAAATCAGTAGTTAAAATGGACTGAGTGCTTACTATTTTTCTGAATATACTCTTTTATTTCCATTGCCATATTATTCTCTCAACAGTCATATAGGACACATAATATGGTTATTTTTTTTAATAGATGAGTAGCAAAGGCTTAAAAAGTTTAAGCAAGTTTTCCAATGCTAAATAGATATTAAGTAAAGATCTTGTGTATTAAATGAGATGTTTGACTCCCAAAGCACAGCTCCTGACTGCTAAGCTAAATCTAGAAATAAATAAATAAATAAATAAACAAAACAAACAAACAGTGTCAGAAATTAGTTCTGCTCTAATAGCTTCACATTTCTTTTTAGAGAATTGGTTAACATATATAAGTAATTAAGATAAACAATAACAATTTTCCATATTCTTGGGGAGCTCTGGTCATTCTGAATATGAAAGAATGAATATCTAGGATAATCTTTTTGTGGTTTTGTAGCTAGTTCTCTAATTCAGCTCTTCCATAACTGAATTTATAGTACCTTGGATAATCCTAAAGTGAGATGGTTGGGCACTTGTGTTGGAATTACCTGGATTATCTTGGCAACATGTGTTTTGAGTTCTTGGGGACTTAATTACTGGAGCAATTACACAACTCTCCACTTTAAGTAATTGTAATTGTTTTGTCAAATTGTGGTTTCTCTGTTTTACTGCTATTCCCTTTAAATTGAAGCCCCACTGTTGTCATCCTTTATTTTCTAAGATGATAACATGATAAGAGTTATTATGGTCAGCATGTCTAAGTGTGGCTTTATATGCCAATGAACACCTAAAAGTTTTTTTTTCTCTGTAAGTACAGGAGGAAAAATAATTTACTAATAAAATCAAAACTTTATTACAATAGAGAAGTCTACTAGAAAATATATCAAGAAATACCAAGACATATATATATATATACAGAATATGTAATCATAAAATGAAATACTCAACATTTTTTGAAGCACTGAAATATCCAGCCACATATACACAAGTATAGTTATGCAGTGAAATATATATTGTCCTTTAAAATTTTTCTTCAGAGACTTTATAATGGCTACTAAATGGAATACTAGAACAAACTGTACCAGGAAAACATAAAAAAGATATATTGAATATCTAAGTAATCAAGAAAATTATTTTAAAAATGAGTGTGACCCAACAAAAAAAAGTTAATGTGTGAGTACCATTATCAGTGCATATGATCCCTTTTTGCTTTTAATCATTATGTGCAGTTCTCCTTGAGCTACCTCTTTGATATCACATAGATTTTTAGAAGTCAGGGAAAGCTCTGCTGGGTCTGTGTCACGTACTGTGAATAACTTTGAAAGAAATTATACTCAGTTGAAGAAAGAGACCTTAGCTATAGTGACTGGAATAATGACATTGCCCAAATAAGTTCTTGGAAGAGAAATTACCTTTACAACTGCCTATAACCTCTTATTTTAAATCTTAAAACCTTAGATCTGGCAGCATCTGGAGCAGCTGCCAATGTGCTAGGATGAACTTTAATACTGTTATATACTCAATATAAATATTTTCTAGAATACTCTAATGCATATGTCTTTCCAAGGCTACCTTGAGAAATGTTATAACTGAAATCTAAATATATCTAAAATATTTTGAAACCCCTTCTGTTTCAATAATACAAATAAAAGGATAGAGTATATTGTCAAAGAAATAAAATTTAAAACAATTATTTTCTATAAATGCAATTAGAATTCTATTCTGATTATGATATTAAAAACACTTAATTATTTAAATACAGAATGGGGCAAAAGTATGTTTACAGTTCATATGGAAAATAATACAATAATTAATAAATCATATTACAAGTATAAAGTCTGTATTTTGTGTACTCACAACTGTAAACCTACTTTTGCCAAATCCAGTGTATACTATAATTATTTACTAATTTATTTTAAAATTATTAACTACCGAACTTCCGGCAAGATGGAGGCATAGGTGGACCAGGTGGACCCTGAGTACTCAAGCAGCAGCTGGCGGACCTAGTGAGGTGGCGATTGTGGACCAGGGCAGAGCACGTGACCCAGGATCCCAGAGTAGGGACTGAGGTCCCAGGAGAACAGAGCTACCGCCAATGTTGCCTCCCGCCCCCATGCCTGCCCCCGCCCCCACATACAACGTCACAATCTAGTGACTGGGGTGCCCAGCCCTGGTGAACACCTAAGCCTCCACCCCTCACTGTAACAGGGGCGACCAGACCAAAAAAAAAAGAGAGAGAGAGAGAGAGAGAGAGAGAGAGAGAGACAAGTCTCAAACAGAAGAACAGATCAATGCCCCAGGACTCACCCTTTTGAGCAACTAAGAGATAGTCAATCTATCAGATGCACAGTTCAAAGCACTTGTAATCAGGAAGCTCACAGAATTGGTTGATTTTGGGTGCAAATTAGATGAAAAAATGCAGGTTACCATAAAAGAGATGAAGGAAGATGCACGGAGAACCAATAGTGAGGGGAAGGAAACTGGGACTCAAAACAATAGAGTGGACCAGAAGGAAGGAAAAAACAACCAAACAGGAAAGAATGGAGAAACAAGAATTCAAAAAAACGAGGAGAAGCTTAGGAACCTCCAGGACATCTTTGAATGTTCCAACATCCAAAAGAGGAGTAGGGTTACCAGAAGGGGAAGAGGAAGAGCAACAGATTGAACACGTATTTGAACAAATAATAAAGGAAAACTTCCCCATTCTGGCAAAGGAAATGGACTTCTAGGAAATCCAGGAAGCTCAGAGAGTCCCAAAGAAGTTGGACCCAAGAAGAAACACACCAAGGCACA
Organism: Phyllostomus hastatus; assembly: GCF_019186645.2. NCBI lineage: Eukaryota > Metazoa > Chordata > Mammalia > Chiroptera > Phyllostomidae > Phyllostomus > Phyllostomus hastatus. The sequence goes on along the minus strand of NW_025333932.1, from coordinate 5,509,198 downwards.
TCATCATTACATTAGCCAAGGTAAAAATGAAGGAGAGAATCCTAGAAGCAGCAAAAGATAAGGGGACAGTCACCTACAAAGGAGTTCCCATCAGACTGTCAGCGACTTCTCAAAAGAGACCTTACAGGCAAGAAGGGGCTGGAAAGAAGTATTCCAAGTCATGGAAGACGAGGACCTATATCCCAGATTACTCTATCCAGCAAAGCTTTCATTTAGAATGGAAGGGCAGAACAAATGCTTCTCAGATAAGGTCAAGTTAAAGAAGTTCATCATCACCAAACCCTTATTTTATGAAACGTTAAAGGGATTTATCTAAGAAAAGAAGATGAAAAAACATGTATAGTAAAAGGACAGCAAACTCACAATTATTAACAACCACACCTAAAGCAAAACCAAAAGAAACTAAGCACACAACTAGAAAAGGAACAGAACCACAGAAATAGAGATCACATGGAGGGTTAGCAACAGGGGAGCGGGAGGAGGAGAGAGGGGGAAAAGGTGCAGAGAATAAGTAGCATAGATTGTATGTTGAAAATAGATAGGGGGAGGGTAAGAATAGTATGGGAAATGTAGAAGCTAAAGAACTTATAAGTATAACACATGGACATGACTAAAGAGGGGGATATGGGTGCGAGAGGGTATACAGGGTGGCGGGGAGTGAAGGGGGAAAATGGGACAACTGTAATAACATAATCAATAAAATATATTAAAAATAAATAAATAAATAAAATTACTAACTACCAACTTTATACTAATTGTTATGTTTATCCCTGGCTGGTGTGGCTCAGTGGATCAAGTGCCAGTCTTTGAACCAAGGGGGCATGGGTTCAATTCTCAGCCAAGGGCACATGCCTGGTTTGCAGGCCAGATCCCCAGTAGGGGGCATGTGAGAGGCAAACACACATGATGTTTCTCTCCCTCTCTTTCTTCCTCTTTAATTCTCTCTCTAAAAATAAATAAATAAAACCTTTTTAAAAAGAATTTTTGTGATATATCCATGTGTAAAGAAAAGACAATGTTTCAATTTCAGTATAAGTATGTGATAAGATGACCAATGGGTAAATGACAGAGAAAAACACTTTGCTAAGTTTTCTGAACTTAAAACATGCTGACAAATTCTGATTTTTGGCTTGATTAATTTGCCAATTTAAAACAATTTTAAAACCATTTTTATTAGGTTAAATTATTATTGTAGATATGTCCTTAGAATAGGGAGAATTTGGTTTCTAAGCAGGAAATAGAGTTTAAAAATCACAAAGATCTGAGGACAAAGTCAAAGTCAAACTGAAGGGGTTTCAGATTGCTTGAAATATCAGTAATATTTCATATTCCTGAAAACAGCCTTTATGTTTCAGAGTAAGCAACCACCTCATTATTATACAAGAAAAGGCTTCTACACTGACTCCTGGTTCATCCCCAGAGCATGAACTGCACCCTCTTCCTCTTTGTCTATCTGCTAGTACATCTGATTCTCAGCAGTTATGAACTTGACCCATGGCCATTACTTAAAGCCAGATGGTTTGAATGAAAGTGTATGTGTCCACTTTACACCTAAGTGCATCTTCTCCCTTCCATTTACCTTAACTCTTCTCATGTATTTCCCCCAGTGATTGCAGTTTGGAATTCTGATGAGTTAATCTACAGTGCATTGACTGAGATAAAAATCAGCTTTCCTCACTAAAAATCTTTTGAATCAGATAACTAACTTCATCACATTTTTAAGAGATATATTTAAAATGAGCAAAAATCATTTGTAAATGAGGCCTACATGAGTAATAGAAAATGAATATTCCAATTTGCCTCCAATTCAATTGTTAATCTTAAAGATAAGTATAATTTGACAGAGAATACTCAATATATGGCTAATTTGAGGTGATAAAATAATCTCCAATAAAAAGTGAGTAAAACTGCCATTTATTTTCTTAGGAAATATTTGCAGGAATTCTTATACTATTACCATTCTACAGGTATACATGACTTAACAAAATTAAGAAAAAAATGCACTTGCCATGGTATAAAATCATCTAAAAATTGTTTGAAAGAAAAACAATTCTTAATAGAACTTTTTTCTAAAAAATATATAGATGGATTTGTGCTTGAGTCAAGTACCCTAGATAGTTATTCTCATAGAATGACTATTGACTATTCTCATAGAATGACTAAGTGTCACTATTCTTTCCCTGAGAACAGCACTATTAATTTTATAAGTATTTAGTAAGTGGATCATCTAATCAAGTAATCACATGCAAATTACATATTAAACAAATAGGCTGAATGCCCAGTTGAACTAAAGTATTTTTACTTTGATCTATTGTGAAATTAACATTTTTACTATTGCTGCTATAATCACCAGAGAAAACAATGCATTTTATCATCAGTGAGGCTGTAATATTTAACTATAAATTATTAACATTACCATTTATTCTAAGAGATTCAATTACAGCTGAACCACATCAGATTACTGATCACAGGATATACTTATTTCAAGAATTTGTGAATGTTATAGGTCTGTTGCCTAAACATTTTCACTTAACCTAACAAATATATTTTCATATTACAATTATTTGACAACTCAGCAAGAGATTCTGTACAAATATTCAGTCACCTAGATCATCAATCCCTATATATCTTATACAGTCCATTGGAAAATGTTTAAAAAATAAAATGATGTCAAGAAGGGTATGACATATTGAACTCATGACTTAAATCATTTTGCCTTTCTCGTACCCATGTGATATGAATTTAACTTGCTGAGGGTGTTAAAGAAGAATGGCTGAGTAAGCCTCAACAAATTTAGCTATAATATAAATGTAATAAATATAATTTTATAAATTAGTAATTCTAGGTCAGTTATTAATATAAGAAGTTGCATAGGAAAATGTCTCAGATACAGGATTTTAGTAAAGTTAAATTCACAGAGCTATTAAAGTGTTAACTGAATATGTAGAATATTATAAATTATAGATGTATATGTAGTATGCTAAATGTTTTTATATAGATACAGTATTGTATCTATATAAATATAAATGTATATAGATACATGTGACACAGTATAATAATCTAATTTAATTTTCCATTACCTATTTTGAATCTTATTTTTAATAGGCATAATGACAACCTTTGAATTATGGAAAGTACAGATTTTTAAAAAGTAACATAAAATAGTAGATGTTAAGCTATCTATAGAATAATTTTTGTTCTATCTATAGAATAAAAAGCACAGAGGTCATACATCACACAGCTGTGTCACCTTAATGATGGAGTTCTAGTCAAAACAGCAATTTATAAATCTATATCCTTATAAAAACCTTTTGTGATATAATGATGTTAGACTTGATCCAAACTCTTATTTCAAAAAATACTAAAATTTTAATGTATATCATTAAGAATACCTATTAATATTTTAAATATGGCATTTTAAAAGCATTAGAGTGTTCAACAAGGTAACTTGAAATTTTATAAGGGGACTAAATGGTAATGAGAGAAAAATACAATAAAATTACTAAATAAAAAAATAAAATAAAAGGTATTACAAAAACAAATGCCAAAAAATAAGTTAAATTAAAATATTTTGTATATTTAATATGCAATTAAAAAGGTTGAGAAGTAGTAGGTGTTTCAACTTCCCTATCTGCTTCATTTCCCTATCTTTTCTCAGTGAATTGTTTTAGGAAGAAACTTCAAATACTGAGCTGAAATCTTTGAAGCATCATCTGGGAAACTGAATCTGAATAGCCTTTTTGACAAAGACTTGACAACAGGATCTCACAAGGCTCTAAAAGAAAGCAAACCAGCCTCTGCTCCTTGCACAGTAAAAGTCAGACCTGTTTGTATTTACAGTAAAGCTACCCTTGTGATTCCTCTGCATGCTATAGCCCATGTAGTTATTATAATAAGTCCAGTGATGATGAGCTTGCAATTTAGAATCTAAGTGAACAATTTTAACATGTATCAATTCAAAATACACATTTCATCAAAATTGAACTCATTCATAAAAGAGTTGATTTTTACTACATGCCAACCCACTTAGTACTAAATAATTATTTAGTACTTTGTAAATAATATTGCATCATTTCACTTGAAATTAAGAATGACGCTCTAAGTCAATGAAGAGAAAATCATGTAAAACAAACAAGGAATCAGAATTGGCATGTCTTAGTTTGAAGAAATAAAGGAATGAGTCCTTGGTCCAATATCCATCTCTTGAATAAATTTTATTACAGGCTTTCTTGACATAAGCATCCTCATTCCACTGACCTTTATTTTGTGGTCTAGGGAGACCAGGACCACACAGAATTGGTGCTGTGATAGCTAACTATACTTAAACTTTGTGTCTGATCAACTTAAGTGTATTGGATTTGAAAACAGTTAGTCAATTGTTTCTAGTCCCTAGGTGGTGGTTTATGGTAATGTTTGCATCAATACTAACAAAAGCCGTACCACAGTACAAACTACATCAAGGAAATGAAAGACAAGCCTGCCTGTTGTGAGTTCTGTCTACAATAAAGGCAGGATTCAGAGCTGGGGCAGAGATCGTTAGAGAAACACAAAAATGAATGAACCACAGAAATTGTAGGGCTGATGGTTCACATCAAAGGTCTGGAGGCTGGCTAATGGGCAAGGTGGCACACAGGCCACAAAACAGATACCCTGGACTCGTTTGGCCATACAGAAAGGTCACCAAAAAGGAGAGTGGCTCATAAGATAGCATGAAGTAGTCTTTTGGAGGAACTATATAAAGAGAAGGAAGGAAATAACACTAGCACTAACAATGCCTATAAATGACAACTGCTTCAAATGGTATTTTTGGTGAACAGATCTATTTATGTTTTTATTGCAGACAAAAATCTCTAATACTGAAAAATAGAATATAATGTTTTATATTTGTTGGGGTATTTTCTGTCACCATACAACAAATTCAATTCATAAAGTGTCCATTCAGTGAATTTGAGCCGTACTGTATATAAATAAAATGGTCCAGAATGTTTTCTTAATTTCAACGAATTGTGCCTAGGAGAACAGCTAGTGTATATGTAAGCAGATGTGTATTAATAGAAGCATAATGATAACAGAATTGGTTCTGGTATTTTTCTGGCTTTGTCTGAGTCAGCTTATCATGTATAATTTTAAAAGCACAATTAAAGGAGCTAAATACTACAATAATATGACATAGTCATACAATGGCATCTATTAATGTAAGAATGTAGTTATCCTTTATTTGAAGCCTACCCTCCAGATACCTGCTGTGCTGCTAGATGCAAGAATGCCAAAGAAAAATAAGTGAAAGCATATCTCATCATGGGGTAAATTGCCTGTTGAAAAGAAATATACTTAGTTTCTCATTTGAATGTTGCTTTCACTTAGAAAAGATAAGAAGTATTGTTATTAAGGTAAGGACTAATCTTTTCTTGACCCCCCTCCAAAAAAAATATATATATATACATATATATATAAAATATATATATATATATATATATATATATATAGAGAGAGAGAGAGAGAGAGAAGAGGGACAAGAGACTAAAGAAAGAAAAATGTTCACTTAAACAAAGGCAATATTACAGAAAAAGAAAAAGGCCAATATTGTTTTCCATTTTATTTTAGGACAATATTTTAAGTTTTAGTATCAATTAATACATTGCAAAATGCATTTCAATTTGAAAAGATGTATGAAATCAGTGATTTCTTATCAAAAAACAAATATCATTTATAAAGTTGGATATGATTCTTACAGTACTATTTAATCACATTTTCCTGATAGTCACTTATATGTGAGATACACGGCAAACTACACCTTATTATTGAAACGAAACACATGAGTCGTACCTCAAATGGACAGGCATCCCTTTGAGTCCCATGGATAAGGATTTAAGGCATACAGATGTGTATTTACACAGATAAAGCATTTCTGTAAAGCACATTTGCATTGAAATAATTATTTAGTACTTTGTAAATGATATTGCATCCTTTCACTTCAAATGGATGGATTCTATATTTTTCCTAGTATTCATGAAATGGCACATATTTTAAAGTAAGCAAGTAATAAGGATGATTTCTCTAAATTAAAAGGCATACCTAAATTAATATTTAATATAAATATTAATTTAATATTAATACTAATTTAATTAATATGATAGCAACAACATCATAGAAAAATTTTAAATAATACCAATGCTTAAATAATTATAACCAAATTTCTTTGACCTGCTTTATATGTTGCAAGCACTAATTCCCTTGAGCAGTCTGCAGCTAAATTACACAACAAAAATTTTTCATTGATTCACAAATAAGAATTTTTAAATAATGTGTTGTCTTATAATTTGCCTTTAAATAAAATGTTTTCAAGAGCTTATAAATATAGCATTATGAGCATAGAAACATTTTTTCTTCTTTAAAAAAGAACATTCCACATAATAGCTTCAGCCCCATGTTGCTTAGAGATAAACATAACAATATTAATTCTTTCATACACTCATTTTTATACTATGTTTACAAGTTCCATGAAATTATATTTTTATGATATTCCAATTCTGTCATTTAACATAGCTTTACCAAGACAAGGTAACACTTTTCAGAAACAAGTTATTGATGGATGCTTATATTAATAAGACATAATTTGAAACTACAACATAAAAGTTAATTAGAGAAAAAATTGTTCAGATAGCATATGTAAACACAAACAAACAAACAAAATCCAGTGCATTCAAAATAAGTGTGCTTGGCTAGATAGTTTTTAAAAACCAAGGACGCTTGAACATTAGCTGTCATTATGGTCCAGTTCACTGTTTATTTCTTTGGTATGCATCTCCTGACCTGTATATAAAATTCATAGTTTCAAAAGTGACATGTGCAAGCCTTGGACAACTGGGGAAAAGGCATATTTCCTGACCTTGTAACCATAGCAACCACTTGCTGATTGGTAGCAAGCAGGCTTTCCATCCTTAACCACTGAAGGCAAGTATGTGGGGCTGTTGGCTTTGTTTGTGACTCTGGCTTTATTTACATGCAAACAGGAATACCAGACTGGAAATCACTGTTTTCTGCTATGCATACTATCATAGAATTGGGAGAAAAGAAGCTTTAATTTCTTAACTTTATAATAATTTTACAATTACAATGAAAGCAGGACACATTTTCTACTGAAGCTGTGTGTGGAAGCTTAACTTAGGATCTAGTTCTTGTAGTTAGCTTTGCATCCACTATCACTGTTCTACTCTCAGCAACAGAAAAAATAGTATTTCTACATAGCAATAAGTAAATTTGTTAAAATTTCCACAAAATCAATATGTTTTATTTAACTATAGGATTTATGTGTTAGGAAACAAATAAACTACTCTCTTATGCTACTGACAGTCTAGTTTCATACACTACCTTAAGTGCTAATTAGGCAAGCATTTACATATTAAGTTTGCATCCCTGAAAGGCTAAGCTTTTTAAGAATTCCCTTCTGGAATGATCTGACACAAACTTCTTGGGACGTCTATGCCTCATATGCAGGTTTTTTGCCTTTGGAGAGTAGAGACCTTCCTATTTATTTTCTTTTTCCCAACCTATTCCACTTTCTTCTCATAATCAGCTTCTCACCCTCCCGTGATATAAATGAAAAAAGAAATTTTGTAAAATTCATTTTGGTGAACCATCTCTTCATGGGATTCAGGGGGATGAACCAGGCATACACTGAATCTACTCTAACTCTCCAACAGGCTCTCCTCTCTCATAACTCAAAGTTATGGGTCATGATAGAGAAGTCATATGAAAATTTACCTTAGCAAATCCTTCTTGGGTACAGTGCAACAAAAAGATACAGAGTGAGACTTGAACACTATATTAAAATATATTTATGTGGCAACTTTTAAAAATCAAATGCTTAGTTTTTATATAGCATATAATACATTTGGTGATTGTTAATAAAGTTTGTTAGAAACCAGTCAATGAAGATAAGTTCCATGATTTACAAAACTAACATTTTCCTGAAATTTTCTATTAACATGCATATGCCCACATACTATTTTACTAAAATGTTCTACATTTTATTTGATTATAATATGAGCATATATTTACAGAGGCATACAAGTTTAAATCATAATTCAATAAAATAAACATAAAATAAAATGTTTCTAATAAAATGCAATCAAATTTGAAGTAGAAGATATTTCCAACAAAAAACACACGCAAATTATTTTTACTTATACAGCTGGTTCAAAGCATGAATTTATATTATGCCATGTTATTAAGATAAACATAAAAATCAGAAAAATTTCAAAATAAAATTAATTTTTAAATATGATTACGTTGGCAATTTTATCCAATTAGTAAATAAGTAATGATTGTGAGCCTAAAAATGCTCTGTAACTTACAAAGTACATATTAAAATAGATTTAAGAATTCACTATACATGTTCACAGTCTCTCTGGGACCTACTTAACAATTCTATATAAAACTGTCACCCTTACATGTTTTGTCTTTCTATGGAAAGGTCATTTTCTGATTCATTTGTATTTTTAAATATTCTTAAAACGCAATAAGTTTTTTTAATAAGAGATAGTTTAGATTAACACTAATAATTTTATAACAAAACCCTATATTTTTTCATAACATTTGACAGATATAAATGCTTTTAAAAATAATACACTTTACCTTTATATTATCACATTCCTATCTGGTGCATAAGGAAGCAAAATGGTTGCCTTAACATAAACACTAAAAACACAGAGTCTTTTTTACTAGGGCTTAGCTAAGATTAAAAAAAGGATTTTTTTTTATGTTGGTACATAATGGTAGTGTTCAGATATTATTTGATTTTAGTATATCCCTGTAAAGTTCTTTCCCTACCCTGATGTACTATATAAAACATTTCTTAACTCATTAATGTCAAGTATAAATTAGTTTTATATTGGAATTTTAACAGTTTGGCCTCTATGGACAACATAAAAACTAGACCATTGTCAGAAATGGTGTTAGGCTGCATGCAAATTTAAAGTAGGTGTCATTTATCATCAAAGCAAATGCAAGACGTATTAAACTTTCAGGTGCCCATAACACAGTCCACAGTACCACAAATTATTTTGCTTCATTTATACTTAAAAAATATCAACAGTTTTTGCTGAACACATGCAGAGCAATTTTAGCAATGTATTTTAACATGCTCCCTAGATTTACCAAATCAAGATATGACTAATAGTCAATGTTCAAATGTCTAGGATACATTTTTTTTTCATATATATGCTCTGAATAGCTGAACAGGCACATGGTATTGTATTAATATCATAATTCAAAGGGAAATTTATTAACCCTCTGGTATTCCCATCATTGCTAAAAGTTGCAAATTCTAGGTGGCAGAACCTAGACAGTAATATCAAATTTTAATAACTATTTCTCTTCTTCAGTCAGGGCTCTACTGCAGAGGAACATCAATTGCTGTGACTGACCATTGGTGTTAGGGAAGCAATCTGACTTCCCCACACCCCTATTGCAGTGTATCTGCACTGTCCCTCAGTTATATTAATGATAGCATGAAAGGTCACATGATAAACAAGTGACAAAAATATCAAAACATATTAGCCTGTAGCTTTGTTATCAGTGTATGACAGAGATGACAGAAAATTGTATTTTTCCCCTGAATAATTTTACGTTACATTTTGCTGGCTAGGCAGAGTGAATTAGGGAGAAATTCCTGCCTTGGACTGTTTGTCTCCTTTCCTGACATACTTGAAGTAATAATATACATTAATAATAAGGACTGTTCTCAGAGAGGGGATAAGAATTCAAGATCTGACAATCTCCATTCTGTAACCTGCTCTCTTTGCTTTTTTCTAGCAAAAAACAAATTTTCTCTAAAATATACATAGAATCAAGCATCATTAATGTTAGTGATAACAGGCTGTAGTAGAATGTAGACCAAGCAAGTGAATCACAGAACTGGGAAAAAATTAAAAAACCTAAAAAGCAACCTAAAGCCTTAATGACATTGTATGTAGAACTGTACTGTTTTATATTTAGAGAGAAGCATGCCCACTAATTAAATAAAAGCAGTCTCAATAATGTCTGATCTAGCTTGTTGGGATGTGGACCCAGTAATTACAAATTAGAAGCAGAATTGATACCTGCTGGTTTATAGACTGTCAGAGATTGTAAACCCTGGGGAGATGAGGTTTGCAATCTTTGAGAAGAGATTATAGAAATTGGCTAGAGCTTAATGTCCTGCAGAGCTAGGGTGTGGCATCTCTAGGGATAGGTTTAGTTCCGTCTTGTCTGAGCCACCCTTTCCTGGGTGAATGACAACAATGACCTGTGCTTTTCCTAAAAGGCGAATGCACTGAATTAGTAACAAACTATGGAATATTAATTTAAGTGGACTTTTCTGGAAAGCTATTCAATGCATGCAATTATAGAATATTTATATGGGCACATTTGACTTTGAGTGTTAAAAATACTTTAAATTTATTGAGATGAAGTATTTTAATAATATAACTTGGGAATAAATTTGAAAGAAAGATATTCTTAGGTTAGTTAGTATGAGCCAGGCTTTGTGCAAAATATGGGTGAAACAAAAGTAAATAAGATCAAATACTTGATTGACCTCAAGGAGCTTAAAATCTAATAAGGAGGACAAACTAACTATTAAAATGTAGTGATAAAGTGTAAGTCTTGTGTGAGAGGAAACATAGGAGCTTACCTACCTGGTCTTATAGCTTCAGAGGAGGCAGATTTAAGGACAAAGCAGCTGATAATCTAGATGTAAAGACAAAACCCAGAGATCCTCTCATATTTCAGGGAAAATGAATTTTCTCTTAAATATATCAATTTTATAACAACAGATTCATATTCAATTCATATTCAATTAGAAATGGGTTATTCTAAAAAATGATCTAGAAAATTTCTTTGAAATAATTTGACCTATTGAAAATGAAATAACTAACAAAATGGGAAGAGATAAAATGAAATCCCCCAAATGACTAAAACTTTTGAATTTATGTATTTATCCAGCATTTCTGGTGTTTTTAATGGGGCATTTGTTACACTAGAGAAACACATAAATACAATTCTCATCCTTGAGGAAAGAGAATCTAAGAGGGTTGACAGTTATGAAAACAAATAAAATTTCAGAAGCCCCTCCCAATTTGTTTTCCAATGAACCACGCCAATGGAAGGATTTGATCATAGAAAAAAGATCCAAAAGAGGTGAGATTTTACTGCTTATCAAAGGAGGAGACAGAAATTAGTCATTCCAGAAAATAGGTATGGGATAAGGACCTAGGCAGGAAGCTATCCTACAAAAAAAGTGTAGCTGTGAAAATGCTTATCATGTTTAGAAAAGGGTATTTAATTCTATTTATAGATGTGGCACACCAGCAAGAATTAAAATAGATGAGACCAGAATAGTAGTTTGTCATTTGCTATGGTTTATGCTACAAATAAGAGGAAAACCACTAACACTGGCTTAAGCCATGAAAAGAATTAGTATTTGCTCAACCAGCAGTCCAGAGTTAGTTCAGGGGGTTGCTGACGTCATCAAGAATTTAAGTACTTCCCAACATCAAAGTCCTGATTTTCATCTTTGGGCTTGTCAGCTCATGGCTAAATGGTGGCCTCTGCAGTTTCAGACATTGTGTTCTTATAATGACCAAAGCAGAAAGGTCAGTAAGGGAGCAAAAGTCGGTCTCTTAAGACACCTCTCTGTCTTTATCATGGGAGAGAATTGGGTCCAGAAGACCATCAGGGCTTCTTTGTCCTAAAGTGAATCACCAGTTCAGTTCTTTCGGCAGTGGAAGACAGAAAGGATGTATTTTCAGCTTCCATAGGAGGAAGAGGGCAAGAGATAAAGGAGTTAGAGGTGGCTGCTGGGGAGGCAGATCTCCATTTGTGCTCTGCTGGGTCTGCTTCTGAAGGTTTGTATACACTATGGTTGAAACGAATTCACTAAGGCTGTGCAATTCAGTAGAAAGAGTGCTATCTTAAAGAGAAAGAGTTAAGTTAAATCCTCACTGTACAATGTATGTGAAATATGTGGTGTTATACTTAGCACATTAAGTAGATGGCTAGCATGTATTTTTCTTTCTTTTTTTTTTAATTCTATAGACAATGGGGAACCACTGCAGCTTGTTAAACAAATTAAAATGATCAAATTGGGTGGCTCTGAAGAGAGAAACTACCCAGAGAGGTGAAGAGATACTGCTGAAATAATGCAGTAGGTGCAGAGAACTTGTTCAGAGGAAGTAGTGATGATGGTGGCCTGGAAGAAACAAAAGTAAGCAATAGTTTAGAGAAACAAAACACACTGGGATTTTTCTATATTATGGAGGTCAAACGAGGTATATATCAAGGATGAGTATATTTCTTAGTATATATGTGGTCATCATCCAAGATAGAGTTTTATGGGGAGACTGACAAATTCATTTCGAGGTACCTGCTGGGTTTCAGATATCAGCCTGACCTTCCAATGGGGCTGTCCATTTGGGAGCTGAAGCTTTTGTTAAAGCTATTGGACTGAACTAGAAAACAACAGTGGAATTTTTCAGCACAGATATCATCAAGAAAGCTATGAGAACTGATGAAAAAGCTTACAGAATAGAGTATCTTCACTGGGGACATCTACACATAGCTTTTGGGGGATTCATCATTCTCCTAAAATTGAACTTACAATTTGGTATTTATTTTTCTGTAGGAGAAAGCCTCATCAGAATCTTAAAGATAACAATGAATGAGTTTGAGAACCACCAAACCTAGGTGAGAAGAGAGGGGGATGGGATGGGAACCACCAGTATTTGAAGAACAGAGAAAGATCAGTATAGGAAGGGAATTATAGGGAACAGAGAAATAATCTAAAATTGCAGTTCAGGGAGTAGGGAATTTTGAGAACATGCTTCAGAGAAGTAAAATAGAACTAAAATTTTAAAATTCAATTTGGTCACTAAGACATCATGTTTTTTAATTATATTTTACTGATTATGCCATTACAGTTGTCTCAAATTTTTGTCCCCTTTATCCCCTTCCACTCTGTACCCCTCCACGCTCCAGCATCTCCTCCCTCTTAGTTATGTCCATGGGTCATACATATAAGTTATTTGGCTGCTCAATTTCCTATACTATTCTTAGCCCCCACATCGATTTTGTGCCTAAAAATTATGCTTCTTATTCCCTGTAACTTTTTTCCCATTTGTCCTCTCCACCTCCCCACTGATAACCTTCCATGTGATCTCCGTTTCTGTGATTCTGTTCCTGTTCTAGTTATTTGCTTACTTTTTGTTTTTCTTTTTTTAGGTTCTGTTGTTGATAGCTTGAGTTTGTTGTCATTTTATTGTTCATAGTTTTCATCTTCTTCTTAGGTAAGTCCCTTTAATATTTCATGTGATAAAGGCTTGGTAGTGATGAACTTTTTTACTTTATCTGGGAGGCACTTCATCTGCTCTGCCATTCTAAATGCTAGCTTTGCTGGATAGAGTAATCTTGGATGTAGGTCTTTGCCTTTCATGACTTTGAATACTTCTTTTCAGCCCCTTCTTGCCTGCAAGGTTTCTCTTGAGAAATCAGCTCATTGTCTTATGGGAACTCCTTTGTAACTGTCTCCTTTCCTCTTGCTGTTTTTAAGATTCTCTCCTTATCTTTAATCTTGGGTAACTTAATAATGATGCATCTTGGTGTGTTTCTTCTTGGATCCAACTTCTTTGGGATTCTCTGAGCATCCTAGACTTGTAAGTCTCGCTCCTTCACTGGACTGGGGAAGTTTTTCTTCATTATTTGTTCAAATGAGTCTTCAAATACTTGCTCTTCCTCTTCTCCTTTTGGCACCCCTATGATTCAGATGTTGGAACATTAAAAGTTGTCCCAGAGGTTCTGGAGCTTTTCCTCATTTTTTTTGAATTCTTGTTTCTTCATTCTGTTTTGGTTGGATGTTGATTCCTTCCTTTTGTTCCCAATCGTTGACTTAAGTCCCAGTTTCCTTCCCTTCACTGTTGGTTCTCCTATATTCTCTTTTGTTTCACTTTGTATGGCCTTAATTTCTTCTGTCATTTCATGACCAAACTCAATAATTTATGTGAGCATTCTGATTACCAGCGCTTTGAACTCTGTATCTGATAGGCTGGTTATCTCCTCGTTGCTTAGTTCTTTTTCTAGAGTTATGTTCTGTTCATTTCTTTGGTTCATATATTTTTGTTTTGGTGCACCTGTTACATAGTTAAGGGGAGGAGCCTTTGGTATTAGCCAAGGCAGGGCTACCCACCTTGCTGTGTTGTAACACTGTATGTGGGGGATGGGTCAGATAGGGAACAATGCCTCTTGTTAGCTTACTTGGCTCTTGCCCTATTTTCCATCACTTCCCTCACTTCCCACAAGTAGATTGTGCCCTTTCAGGTGCTGATTCCTGGGTGGGTGGACTTGGGTACCTTCTAGGACCCTGTGGGTCTCTCCAACAGACTCTCTTGTGAGACTAGGAGTTTCTTCCACACATGCCCCCCACAAGTTTTACAGGCAGAGGTTTTGAAGCTTTATTTCCCCACACTGGAACCCTGTGTTGTGCAGTTTGTTTCATTCCCCAGTTGTTCCACCTGGCTTAGCCACATGTGAACGTGGGAAATCCCATCTGCTAGCGGACATCTCACCTGACATGGTCCACCAGCTGCTGCTTTGCCACTTGTTCTCTCCACCCCTGCTGCCCATCTCCACCTCTCCTACCAGTCTGGATGAATGTTTCTTATTTAACTCCTTGGATGTCGGATTTCCATGCAGTTTGATTTTCTGGCAGTTCTGATTGTGTTTTTTGTTTTTAAATTGGTTGTTATCCTTTTAGTTGTGCAAGGAAGCAAAGCATTTCTACCTATGCCTCCATCTTGGCTGGAACTATATCAAGACATCATGTTTTGATCTCTGAAAGAAGTGCTTTTCTACAATGGTGTGGCCAGAAGTCAGATTATAAAAGGAGGTTTGGCATAAAAGGGAGAAGCAGAGAAAAAAAGAGCAAGAATGAAGACCAGAATTAATGTGATTTAGATGAAACTGTAACATTGCCAAAAGCATCATTTAACATAATTTTTCATTAGGTATTTAATATTGGCAAATTTTTCTAAAGCTCTTTACTCTTATGCAAATAATTATTGTATTTATTTTAGAGCTCACTCTTCTTTCATTTAGCATTGCCAAAGATATACATTTACCTATTATGTCTCACTAAACAATTACATACTTTGTTTTTCAGTTTTGTAGCCCTGTGTCTACTGAGAAAAAAAATTAAGTTTAATGAATTAAATGACTGTTTTTAATCATTAGAAATAATACCTCAATATATTTTTATCTGATAGATAATATCTAAACTATTTTTTAATCTCCCAATGGCTTAAAATAGTTACTAAAATATAATTACAGGTTAACTATTCATTTAAAGAATATATATTTCTCTGAGAAATTATGGGTCATTTATGGACCTACAGAGTAATTTTATTCAGAAGGATTTTTTAAAATCCCAATCCATTTAGCAGTGTAGACAAGGTTGCCTTAAAAATCTTACTTTTTTTCTGATGATATCAAATTAGATGTTTTCTAATGGTACAAAAAATATTTTCTCTTTATTCTTCCTATCCATTATTTATGCAGTATAATTGAGGTACATAATGTCTTATAATTTACAATATAAATTGCTTTAAAGTCATGGCTAATTCATGTATTTAAATTCTTATCTAATAATACTGAACACTAATTCCTTGAGTTTTCCATGGGGATAAGAAGTTAAATTTCAATGTGTGGGCAATTTATAATGGCTATGTTTATGATCAGTTCTCTAAGGAATTCCTCAATTCTTGATTGTGGTTCACACATCACTTAAAATAGAAATAAATGTGATTACAGACTGTGTTCTAAATATTAGGTGGTACCAGCTTTTAAAAATATTATTTTGTATACCAACATGCAAGTAATATATATACACATACATACATACATATATAATATTTAAATATATGTATGTACACATGAAGGGAAAATGAATGGATGGGACACTCTACTTTCTATAATAAGAGCTAAAGCTTTACACATTCTCACTGCTGATATTCCATAAAATAAACATTGTAGTAACAACTGCAGATAAGGAATTGACTGTGTAACCATGTGGTTCATCCAATATGGGAACTTATTAAAGGAGAAAGGATGGGATGTAATATTTGTTGAGAAATAGCTGGTTCTGCAATTTATATGCTACCTGACATAATACTCACAAAAGTTATTTTTGTAGCATTCACAGGTGAAATTACTGAGCATCAAAGATGTTAAGTAATCTGTAGAAGGTTTCTCTGTGCACAAGGTCATACCCAGTCTGCTTGATTCCAAAACTCATACTGTTCATCACTATCTTATATGTATGACTTATACCAGACATCATTCATTAATATGCTTCACTAGAATTATGAAACTGCTCCCATAATAACTGGAATTACAGTTTTCCATCAAGAAGTTTAATAAACAACAGTGAAGCTATGTTAATACATGGTGAAAGAAAAATTATTCATGACATTTGTTAAAGATGGTAAGACCAGTTTTGTTAAGGACCATTACAGTAGGTTTAAGCACCACTGCAGAAGAGTTTTCCAGTGTGGGAGAACAGCTGGACTCAATGCCAAACTGACAGCAAGTGAGAACAAGTGGGAATTCATAGTCCATGAGCAGTATGAGGGGCAGTGGGTAAAGAATTACTAAGAGGAACTATCATGGTTAAGGGCAGATTCTGGCTAAAGCAATCTAACGGGATTCTTGATGAAGACATACCATGGAGAACAGACATCACCTGAGGAATGGTGAAGCATGAGGTACCTGATGCCATATCAAGGGTCACCAGAAACTATGGCTGGAATGTTCATGCTAAATGATTTAGTAGAGTAATTGCTAAAACTGTATTTAACAATGAAGTGCACAGATGAATCTGGAAGACTCAGAAACCTGACGAAGTTTTAGTCAAGAAAAGAATCTTTGTCAACTTGAACCATTTTTTAAAACAATTACTCCTTTGCTATTAATTATTATTTGAAAAAATGTACTAAATAAAGACAGTGCAAACTGAAGATCATATATGCACACTTGAAAATATGAAGCTAATGCAAGTCAAAGATCTGGACAGCACACCTAGGTTTTTAACATATATCTGAGCTAAAAATGATATTTAATGGATAATCCTCTAAAAGAACTTGCCACATTATTTTCTGGAATTGTTAAAAGATTGTTTTAATGATAAAAATAAATATACACAGTCCTAGAGAAGCAGTACTGTAGCTCAGATCTGCACTGAAGTCAGATATACTTGCCATATCTGCCATTTAGCAGATGTCTGAATTCCTTTTTCCCTTTGTCCTCTGGCCCTGTTGCTCTGACCATTGGCAGATTGCATTTTTTCCATGGGGTCAGGGATGCCCACAGAAACTCCAAGTTTATACCAGTGGGCTTAGAAAACATCAAGGCAAAAATTTCCTTTCCTGGAGTCATATTGTAAAAAGGTTTAAAGTATTCTATAGGGAATATTCTGGGAAAAATTTCAATTTGCTAGTTTAACCTTGTGCCCACTCTTGAGGCCAAGGATGTGGGTTTTTCCCATCAGAGTCATATGGAGTGACAAACAGAGAATCACTCCTCTAAAAAAAAGCATAAGTGAAGTTCCCAGTTAGAGGAGAACCAGGATAAAAAACCCTGAGTCCAATTCCATAAGATACATGCATATTTTGAATGTAGTTTTTTTAGATTGAGAAAATAAAAAAATTAACAGTAATATCTTGGAGAGATGTGGTACTTTGTTTTATTATATTTGCATTTCTCATATTTTTAAAAGTGTCTTCCACAAACATGTTTTTTCAGGTCTTGATATGGAAGTTATTAAAGTAAGAATTTAAAAGCAATAGCAACATATACAAATATTGAATCATTGTGTTGTAGACTGAAACTAATATGTATGTCAATTATACCTCAATAAAAAAGGAAAAATGAAGAGCAACTTAATCATTTACCAGAGATATTAATAAATATTACTCTTTAGTAATTAATATTTAGTAAAATATTACCTTTTATTTGATAGCAGGGTGTCAAACTCATTTTCACTGGGGGACACATCAGCCTTGTGGTTGCCTTCAAAGGGCTGAAATAATTTTAGGACTGTATAAATGTAATTACTCCTTAACTGTTAAGGAGTTGAAATTACATTCAGCCCTTTTGAAGGCAACCATGAGGCTGAGGTGGCCCCCGGTGAAAATGAGTTTGACATCCTGGTTTTAGAGCCATTGTATAAGAATATAATCAATGACTATGTCCGATAACAATAATTATTTCTGTGGACATTATTTTTAAACAGTTTTGTGAGGAATTTCATATCAGTTTCTGATTTGTTATTGGTTTTGTTTTTTAGATTTTTGTACAACTAAATATTGTTAATATTCAGGTACTTTATGTGCAATTCAATTGAATCATATTTTCAGCTAACGTAGTTAATTTTATTTATGCTTTTTTCTCTCTTTTATTTTTTCTAAGAAATTTTCATCATTATAAGTTTCTTGTAGTTTAATCTAAATTATATTTACTTTATGGTGTTAAGGTACAGCAGACACTGTTCTGACTTTGAACCATGTTTAGTTCCCATTAATTTATATCATTTGATAAATGACTCATGCATTTCAATTTCAGCTTTCAGAAACATGTAAATATACTGTGGACTGTGTTCAAATATTACTACTCTTTGTATTGCATTCATTGCATGCAACTCATTTTAACCTCATAATTTTATTAAATAAAATCCATTTACCTACAATATATATCTTAAAATATAGTTCTATGAGTCTTGATAAATGTATTTATCTGTGTAGCCACTATTTATATTAATGCATAGGACATTTGAGACACCTAAGAATGTTTCCCATTATTGTAGAGTGCACGTATACATGTAATAAATCCACTCAATATTTTGTTAGATATAAATGGGCAGCCTTAATTTTTATCATTTTTCCCCAGCCTATAATGTGTCTTTTCCTTCTGGTTGCTTTTAGTATATTCTTATTTTTGGTTGTCCACAGTTTGGGTATGATATGTTCAGGTGTGTTCATTTGTATTTTCCAGTAAGTCCTACTCTTACCAGAGGCAACTATTGTTCTATGTCAACATAATTTGTTTTGCTTATTCTTTAAATCCATATAAATGAAATGATTTGTAGTTTTATGTATGTAACTGCCATATGACTTTTTGAATTTTATACAAGCCATTTGCATCTACAGTCATCTTTTCCTTTTTATTGCTGAATATGATTCCATTGTATGAAAATACCACAGTGTTTATCCCTTCTTGTGTTAGTAGAAATTTAGGTTATTATCAGTTTAGAGTAATTAAAAGGAAAATTAGTATAAAATTATTCCATAACACTTAATTTTTGTCATTATTGACATATGTTTCTATTTTTCTCAGGTAAATGCATAGGAATGACATACCTTGGTCAAAGGATGCATGCATGTTTAACTTTACATGTAACTGCCGAAGAGTTTCCCAAAAGTGGCCATAGTATTTATCCTTCCACAAATTATTTACTAGAGTTCTTGTTGTTCCACATTCTCATCAACATTTGGTCCTGTGTTTTTGTAATTTTAGCTATTGTAGTGCATAGAGTAGTAACTCGGGGTGTTTTTAATTTGCACTTCTGGGAGCTGAGCTGTTGTTGCAAGATATCAGGAATAGACAATGTATAAGCAAATATGCATGACTGTTTGGGTGACTGTGAGCCATATTCCAACATACCCTAATTTAGAAACACATAAAGTTTCAAATATTAAGCTTTTCTAGATATTTTCTTCTTATTGTCACCTAATTTACATAATTTTGTTGTGGATTGTTGACCATTAACTAAAACCTGGCTTTTGGCCCAGAAAAAAGGTCTACATTAATAAACTTCCCAGGTACATTTGAAAAGAATATGTATTATTTTTGGATATTAAAGTGTATAAATGTTAAATAAGTCAGGTTGATTGCTAATACAATTTAAATATTCTACGCCATTACTGAGTATTGTTTTCATGGGCTTATTCAATCTGAGGCAATGGTATAAATTCTCAAATATGTTTGTGTATTTTCTTATTTCTCACTTAGCTCTAATATGTATATTAAATTTCTAATAGGTTCATATATATTTAGTATTGTTAATTCTGCTTAACTAATTGGCCTTTCATCATTATGAAATATCCTGCTTTAAACTTGATAATGTTCTTTGTTTAAAAAATGTATTTTTCTCCAACAGTAATACTATCACTTCATATTTCTTATAATTATTTTCTATATTGTATATTATTGTCCATCATTTTAATTTAACCTAGATTTGTTTATATTTATAGTGTGTCTCTTTTTATACAGAATATAGTTCAGACTTTGAACTATAGTTTATTTGAAATTAAGTTTATTGGAAGACAGCCTCCAGGCAGTTAAGACAAATATATGAATGTCTAAAATGATATTTCTCCTCATTGACTTTTGAAGACCAATTCATTTCTCTCTAACTAAAATTCACTTATTTATATCCTGTTCTTGGTTTATGGGGAATTTTTCCAGCCATTCCAAGAAACCATTGTAAAAATGTGAAAGAAATATCAAAAACCCATTACAAATATTTTAAAAATGTTTTAGTCTGTGCATTTAATACTTCAAGAAACTTTTAACAGTTGGGTTGAAAGTGATTTTTATCAAAATTAAAAATATTTTAAAATAAGGAAAATAAACCCCTTCATTTTTGAAGAGGCTATTTTTACTCCATTGTATGCTCATGTCCCATTTGTCAAATATTAATTGACCACAGAGACATGGGTTTATTTTTGGGCTCTCTATTCTGTTCCATTGATCTATGTGTCAATTCTTATGCCAGTACCAGACTGTTTTGATTATAGTGGCCTTGTAATATAGTTTGATATCAGGTATTGTGACCCCTCTTACTTTGTTCTTTCTCAAGGTCACTGAGGCTATTCAGGGTCTTTTTGATTCCCTATAAATTTTTGAAACATTTGTTCTAGATCTGTGAAATATGCCATTGGTATTTTGATAAGAATTGTGTTGAATCTATAGATTGCTTTACCATAGCAACAAGAAAAATAAAGTATTTAGGAATAAATTTAACCAAGGAGGTAAAAGACCTGTACTCAGAAATCTATAGAGCACTAAAGAAAGAAATTAAGGAAGATACAAAAAATAAATGGAAGCATATACCGTGTTCATGGACTGGAAGAATTAACATCAATCCCTTTATTTCTAATACAAAGTGCAACTTTGGACACAAGTATCCCTTCTAAAATTTGGATGACATTTTGCAAACTCCAGACAATAAGAGGGGCAACAGCCAACTGCAAACATACCAGCTTCCCTAAAATACAAACTTAGACTATCTCACTTAGCATTTTATAGTGAGAAACATGAAAAAATTATTTTAAGAAATCATTATAAAGTTTTAGATGTCATATATGTTAGTGTTAGTTTAGAATTTATATGTAAACTGGCATGTAATACGTGGTTAGATTGTCTGAAAGTCTAATGGGCACTAGAGGTCAAGAAGAGGGGCTGACGGTGAATGAACCTTCTAAAGGTTCTTTTCATATCATTTCAGTAATATTCACTGAACTTACTGATGGAAGGTACTAGTGATGCAACAACAAATAAAGCAACTATCGTTTTAAATATAGTCAGTGTTTATATTAATAAAACTAGCTGACATAATGATAAAGTTATACATGTCTACCCAGAAAGTAATCAGACATTTATTGAAGAAAATACAAGATACCAGAAACATTGTACATTTGACAATGATGCCTCAGTCCCCTACAGAGTAGGCACCTTGGAACCTCACAAAGTTCTCCCAATTGCCATCAGTTGCCCCATTGCATTTTCCTGAATCTCATTGATGGTCTGAAATCTCTTCCCTTTCAAAGGTTATTTTAGTTTTGGGAAAAGCCAGAAGTCACAGAGCACCAAATCTGGACTGTAGGAGGCCTGAGACATCTAGGTGATTTGATGTTTCACAAAAATTCCTGCACGAGACATGATGCATGAGCAGGTGCATTGTCATCATGAAGCTGCCACTCACCAATTGCCCATAGGTGCGGCCTTCTGAACCAACTCAAATAGTTTTTAGGGAGGAATGTTTGAGCTCAATGCAAAATTTGATGCAGATTCATTGCTCTACTTGCTCAGCATTTTGAATGTGATGGCCACACAGTGCACATGCTCAATGGATTCTACCACCCCCACTGACTAGTACAGTGAAGTCATTATTGTTCACACATGTGCATTCCAGTCCACTTTCCTTGGCTGCCAGTTTACATTGATGTTGCATAAATCCCTCTTGTTGTATTAGCAATGACTGGACTTTTTCCAAACAGACCTCATATAATGACCAGATGCCACAATATCACAGAAAAAAAAAGAGAAACTTCATAATTTAAAGACAAATCAACTAAGTCATTTTATACCATAAGCCCTACATACTTAAAATAAAAAAAGAAACAATTAATAATGTAGGGGAAATAGGGTCCTAAAATAGAATCCAGGAGATGTAGTGTCATATCGTCAAATGATAACTCTGAGTCTGGCACAGAGTGAGTAAGTACACAGTAAGTCCAGGTATAAAGAAATAAGGCAACAAATCAACAACTTAATGAAGCCCATGGTTGTGTTAGTCAATTAAGTGTTAGAATTTTAGCACAGGTGAATTCTACTTTCTACTTTTAAGATCCACTTTTCTCTGAAAGTGTTACCATTTGGTTAAAGAAAAATGGAAGTGCTTCAGAAAAGTAAATTGTTCACTTAAGAGAAACAGAATTTTTGAGCTGAAAGTCTCTTTCATTTCAGGGCATGCTACATAAAAACAATAATGCCTCAAAAATACAGGGACTTTCTTACTCTACAAATGGTTTCTAGTAAGTATAACAGAAAATAAAAAAAAAAAACATTAAACCACATATGCACACACATGCACACACAGAGAAGCAATTTCCAAAAACATATTTCATGGTTACAGAGAAAAAAACTTTAGTAAAAAGTCACCATCAGGAATTTGATAAACAATTGCACCTTCTATATGAGTATGCTACTGTCAAAAGATGTTTGATGCATAGTGAAGTACGTTGACTACTACAGAGAGTCCATATTGAAGAAATAAAAGGAAAAAATATATACTGTAAAGGCCAGGAAGCAATATGCTGTACTATTTGGGGACAAATGGGTAAGAAACTAAAGCAGAGATAACTATGGCAAAAATAGATTCAGAAAAAAATTATTATGAAAGTGTACAAAACTGGATTATATGAACTAAAAATTGCTCACCAAAACTGATTTTAATTTCATCAGCCTGTGAGGCCAAGACAAAAATAGTCCTACTGCTAAATAATATTTTAACTCCTGGGCACTTTAATCTAGTTTAAGGATACCAAATTTTCACAAAATACTTTTTGACAGGTCTCACTTGAAAGCTGTTGAGTGATTCTAAAAATTGCCATGTGGTTTTGGCACATACTGGTATCAAAGTATTCCCAGTGAAATAATTGACATTTTATTAAGAAAATTTCTTCCAAATTTTCCTAATCCAACCTAGTATTTCAAGGAGGGGCAGTGGCATTGTCTCTACTACAATTCAAAGCTAGAAATATCTGTGTTATTCTCTATTTTTATTGTACATATCTTCCAAATATCTGATTAGTCACCAAATCTTATAAATTTTTCCCCCACAATATCTTTGAATCTACTGTTCCTACCACTTCTTCTTAGGCCTCAGCATTTTTTCACCTGCATTTGCTCTGAAGTTCCATCATAAATTCCCGCCTCCAAAATTGGACTATTTCTCTGCATCTCCATGAACTTGGTCTAGGTGCCATCATCTCTGTCCTGAGACAGAGCAACGACCTCCCGAATCATCCTACTGCTTCCAGAGTCTCCTTTTTAAATAAGAATCTGCAGGTCTCGAGCTTGAAGTCCTCTGATAGCCTCCTCTTGATTTTCTGATGAAATTTGAGCAACAATAAACTCACTTAGAACCATTCTCTTCTCCCTCACTATGTTTCAGGTCCACTCGGGTATTCTTTTTTTTCTCATCTATGATCCGATCTCTTTCTTGTTGTAGGGTTTCTGCACATGCAGCCACTGCTGACTTTCAGGCCTTTATTTTTTTTACTTTTGACAGACTGGCTCCTTCATCCGTCAGGTCTCAGTTCAAAAGTCACTTCCCTCAGAGAAGTCTCTGACAAACACCCACTCCAAGGTGGTGAAACTTTCCCCCTTCCTAGCTAGAAAACAGATTATTTCACATATCCCCACTTACTATGTTTTCGTATAAAATTTTCAAAACATATGTTGGAGGAGGACATCAAGAAGTGTGACTGGTTGACTCTTAAGCTAGACCATGGCAATTGGAGGTCCTCACATCCTGTCCTGTCTTTGAAATGCACATTCTGCCCATTATTCCCATGCCAGGAGCACCTTCAAGGATGCAGTCTTGAAGAGAGTAAAGTGCTATTGAGACTGTGTGGACTGAATACACGAATAAACTAAGTTAAGGCCTCTATATAATCTTTTAAGGTTCTGGGAACTTGAGTGCAGAGGTTTACTCATCTTGCAGCCTTCCAAGACAAGCATCCAATGTAGGTACCTTTGCTTATTAAAACTGACACCTACCAACCTGGAATAATCAGTCCTTGGCCTCTCTCCATGTGTGGGGCTGCTTTTGAATTTCACCTGGAGAACTCCCAAGGTTGGAACCCCATAATCTATTACTTTTATTATTTTCAAAGTAGTGAATACACATAAATTTATATTTTAAATGACTTCTGATTAAAAGTAGTAGACGCCTGCTGCACCTGTGTGTCCCAGAGGCAATCATTTTCAACCCTTACCTGCTTCTTTTGATGCTTAGCTTCATATTTCTAGATAGTCAGCTAATTTCATTATGTCTTAAATAAAAAGCTAACTCTCTTGCACTTACCAAACCCTTTTTACTTCTGTCCTCACAATTTTAGTTTAAATCAATCATTACATTTATAACATTGTTATTATTATATAGTATGCATAGTTGAGTCATATAGTGTAAAATGATTATATTTTTGTAATTATTTTTATTTATCTCAGCTTTTTTCACTGCTTTTATTTATTCATTGTTTTATGTTTTCACTTGTTTAATATTCTAAGGACCTATAACCAATTCTTCTATAGACTTCATCAGAAGGGTACATTTTATCCTGATGTGTATAAATGTATTTATCTTTTATTTTTCTGTGGAAGCATCACTCTTATGTTCTACTTTTCTTCCATCTAATCAGCATTTTGAATTCATACTATTTCTTTATGTCTCTATTCCCAGAGAGATGATTTGTTTTCTTAAGACTATCTCTTTCCACTGGAATAAATGTCCCATGGGGTAGAGACTTTGTGTTGCTCTCCAGTGCTTCATGAATTCATTGAACAGAATTTGGTACCTCACAGCCACTTAGTGAATGTTTGATCAACAAACTCTGAGATTCTTGCTACTAAATCTTTCCTTGACACATGGTTACTCTGCTTAACATTATTCTGGGTATCCACTGACTGGGGTTAAGTTTATATTCTTTAATTTGGCCTGCGTAGCCGTGACTCATCTATCAATATAGCATCCTCTTCCCATTCAGCTCACTCTGGACTCATTATCTCCTCACATGCAATTCAGGCCATTCTTATAGTATGTGTCTTTACCTTTTACCTCTGTTCTATAGACAAACTAATGCTGGTTCTTTAACACATAGATCACATGAAAACTAATTCTTTGAGAGTTTTCTAGGTCTTTGGTTAGGTTGAAATCTTTCTTTTCTATTCATGCCTTTTAATTTTGTTTCTCAAAGTGTGTGCCAGAAAACACTAACATTGGCATCACCTGGCTATTTGTTTCAAACACAGAATCTTGAACTCTAAAACAGACTTACTGTCTCACAATTTTAATATTACAGAAATTCTCAAGTGATTTATAGGCTCACTAGACATTGAGAACATGTTTCAGAGAACCTTTTCAGGTCACATAACTGTTTGTTCCCCACTCTCCAACTGTAAACTAAACTGTGATATACTTCTGGAAAACTCTTATAGATTCAAATGTCCCTAACTATTAGCTTAGTTTCCTGGCAGACAGTTTTATTTTTTTAATATTTTATTTATTTATTTTTAGAGAGGGAAGGGAGGGAGAAAGAGAGAGAGAGAGAAACATCAATGTGCGGTTGCTGGGGGCCATGGCCTGCAACCCAGGCATGTGCCCTGACTGGGAATCAAACCTGTGATGCTTTGGTTCGCAGCCCACGCTCAATCCACTGAGCTATGCCAGCCAGGCTCAAACAGTTTTTTAGAAAGTTTTTCTCAAAGGAATGAAGGAAGAAAGGAATGGACAAAGAAAGGAGAAAGAAAAGGATGTCATCTTAGTCTCAAACTCAAGCTCAGGAGGCCATCTTGAGTCTGAAATCTTCCTGTAGGATTTGGGAAGGCTGCAGTTTTACAGCTGCAAGCCAAGATTGCTGGCAGCCCACCAGAAGCTATGAGGAAGCAAGGAAGGATCTCCTTACAAGGGTGAGAATAATCCTGTCAACATATTGATTGAAGATATCTAGCCTCCAGAACTGTGAGGAAATAAATTTCCATTGTTTTAAACTGTAAGTTTGTGGTACTTAGTTATGACAGCCCTAGGAAATTAATACAGTTTTTAAGGCTAATTTTCAATTTAATTGTAGTGGCTCTTTGAGGTAATAAACAATCTCCTTGTTTTGATTATTTTTCCACGGAGCTGTTCCAGTTCCAGGGCCTTGGCATGAACTGCTAGACCTGTAAATGATTCATTAAACACCAGGCCAAACAAAACTTTTGGTATTTTGGTACATTTTTAACATGACCAGTGAAGGGATTTAGTGTCAATTAAGCAATATTGCATATCATTTCACATTATATTTTAAAAGTGTTTTCTTCCATGGAATTATTTAACTGTTAATATTTTATTAGAACAAAGTTTTGTATGTCCAGATTTTAGCTGCTTGGATATAAAAACTGAAACCACCAACCAAAAAATAAATGGCAGCATGAAACCACCTTCTGTGGCTCCTCTTAAGCCTGGAAATACCTGATTCTGTCAGTGTGATTTCATAGCAGGGTGAAAAATGTCAAAAATGAGGATGACAAATCAGTCTAGTGAGGAAAAACGGATGAGAGATGTCATTTGTCATGATTGACATTTCAGTGCCCTCTCCCCTCTCCTCTTTTTCATATGAATGCAATTTGGCCATTAGTTTTAAAATGATCTCAAATGCACAATGGCTTGATCATGAAAATTGTACTTCCCTTCAAAGTGTTTTGGAAAATATTAAGCATTTCAAAATTGAACTTAGTATATTTTTGTATTTCAATTAATATTTTTTAAAATTAGTAATGATTAATTTATTAAATATTACAACTTTTAAAACCCAGTGGTCATTTTTTCTTATATATAGGTAACACCATGCCTTAAAATTTTTTTTTTTCAAAACTGACACAGCTGAGCACAGCTCTCTGAGCCACTGCATAATATGAGTGGTAATTAAGCCACAGCTTCAAGGTTGCATGGGCACAAGACAATTCCGCCTAATGAAGTATCGACCAGCAGCAGTTGAGGTAAAACAAGTTGACATTCATTTAGAGGGAGCAGTGTGAATATAGCGCAATGCTACCAAAGAAATAAAGGGAACAAACAATGAGGCTGAATTTTAATCTTGAAAACACAATTAAGAATCTTATTTATAGCATGCTGCTATCACTTAAACTAAAGCTAATTGCATACTTACTGCCCTGACATAAGATACCTAAATCAGCAGAAATTGTATATCGTTAACATCATGACATAAAAGAAAAAGAAGTGCAGCAACTTTAGTGCTTCAATAAGAGATAATACTAGCACCTTAGAAAATTATACTGATGAAAGTGTTTGAAGTCAAATTACTCACAGTGTTGTTTGGCATAAGTAAGCTTATCTTAGGGTGCTACGAAGAACAACTCAGAAGACTAGAATTGAACCATGATTAAGAAACTTTTATTGAGAGTAGATGGTCTCTTCTCAACATTTACGAGTTTATATGTCAAATGATAGGGACTAATATTCAACTGAATATAAATTATTAAACATTTATTGAAATGGTCTATTTTCCTTGAAACAAATTTAGTGGGTATTGCAGTAACAAGCACATAGAGGAAGATCAGGAGCTTTCAGCATTAACTTAATTCCCTCTTTCTAATGAGCACTGAATTTAAAGTGAACTGGTAAGCACACCACTCACATGACATATTTTTAAGTTATTGCTGGTATAAAGAATTATGAAGGCCCTGGCTGGCGTAGCTCAGTGGATTGAGCACGGGCTGCAAACCAAAATGTTGCAGGTTCAATTCCCATCAGGGCACATGCCTGGGTTGCAGGCCATGGCCCCCAGCAACCGCACATTGATGTTTCTCTCTCTCTCTCTCTCTCTCCCTCTCTGTCTCTCTCTCTTTCTCCCTACCTTCCCTCTCTAAAAATAAATAAATAAAATCTTTTTAAAAAAAGAAAGAATAATGCACCTTTCTAAAAAAAAACATTAAAAAAAAGAATTGTGAAGATTTATTGTATATATTATTTTTGACCTACCACAGATATTTATGATATGAGCCTAAGCACCATTTTAACAGTTATAATGATGTTAGACTTAGAAAAAAATATTTGGCTATTTTGTAACAATTTAATATTGACAATTTAATGAATAAATTTTAAAAATCTGATAACATTTGGAATTATTGTATTAAGCATTTATATTTATTGATGAAATATCCTTATAAATAACATGGTTTCCACTTAGTTTACTGTCATAAATACTTTGTTGTAATATTTTATTTAAATTTTGTTCAATTTAATTTAAAATAAATCAGAAGCTGAAATATGTTGCTCAGTACTCTTAATGACATTAATCACAAAACTATTTCTTCATGTAGTATATGAAAAGTTCAATTTTGACAAATGGAGTCTTTGACTTATAACATTATTGGAGGCTACTTACTTCAGTGAAGAAACCAGCTTCCTATTTTTTACAAATTCTACCTAGAGAAGTCTTTCAATCAAAGCCTTCTCATAGGAATTGCAATTCAAGATGTATTTATGCTAATCAATTGATTCAAACTTACTGACATTATACAGCTTTCATAAGTCTTAGTTTCTCATGAAATTATTCCCAAATTATAGAGAGCTAATGTGCCTAATTACATTACAGTCCCCAGGCAGATGAACATCTCTAAAACACTGATAACCAGATGTTAAGATTCACAGAAATTGTCCTACTTGTTATAGGAAGAAGGACATTATCTCTGCTGATTATTTTAATTCAATAATAAATTGTTTAAACCTCCAATTATGTGATTTTCATATTTTAGATTCATCACATCTGATGAATTTTGTTTTTCTCTTGAGTTGTCTCTAACCAACAAACTTATTTATCATAATTTGATCAGATAGCTATAATTAATTTAATTTGTGTTCAAAGTACTTGAGCATTATGTAAAATAATGCTGTGATTTCTATCATTATATGAACCATTAGTACATGCTGATCAAAACAAACAATTTCATAATTAAATCATTTTCTGTTAACTTCCATCACACTATCTTGGATTTGTGATAATAGGGTAAAAAAAAACCTTGTAATGACTCATTGTGCATTTCTATAACTATAAAACAGCACAAATAAAAGATGGTGCCCAGGAATATATTTCTAAATTTGCCTTTAGTTTTTAAACTTTTTCTTTTTTCTTCCACTATGCTATGTGCAGTTCTTTTCTCTTATTTGGTACTCAATAAATATTTGGTAATTTAAGGTTTCTATTTAGACTATATAAAAGCCAATTATGTAAATGTAATTTTAAACTTAATTCAATATAGTTTAAAAGTAAATATAAAATGTCTTTAGATATAGTTATATTTAGTGTGAGGTGGGTAAACATTGCATTACTGTCATTTATGTGATGACAATAATGATTTACCTATTCTTATTTCTCTTGAAAAATGGTGTTTTTGTTTTAATTAATCAAACTGTTGATCATATTAAGTAATAGAATGCATATTCCTGAGGTTGATATTCTTACATACTTAAGACAGGAGTATGATTTTTATGGCTAGCTGTCAGGAGAAAACAAAACAAATGCTATTGTGTATGTGTGTCAATTATGTCTCATAAGATCACTTTATATTAAAATATAGTCCATATTAATAAATTGATATATTATAAAATAATATACATAGTCACATATTTTTAGTAGTTAGGGAAAAATATACTGTACATTTTTGTTATGTAATGCTGTTTACAAATATGGTCTTCTGAAATCATTGTTGTTCAATGCTTCATAAGTTAACATCTCAGTTTAACAATTTTTATTTTGCATAAATAATTGTTTTGTATGCATATTCATGGCTTGGTATAAATAATTTTTGCACAAACATTTGTTATTGTATGTTTGGGCAAAAGAGTGCTGATGAAGATTTACTGTTCTTTTCCTTCAGTGAATATTGAGTGAATAGTGAGTCACATCTACCATTCTACTTATATGTGAGGTACTGTAACAGTGAAAAGATTATGTGGCATTAATGAGTAAGGGAAACTCTGAGAAAAGGAGGAGATAGAATGGAGAGGAATGCTGTAACTTATGAAATTTTATATAAGCATTAGTGCCTCATTTTCTAACTTTTACAAAATGTAAGGTGAACATATAAAGGTGTTGAGACAGTAAGAAATGCTATGTATATTTTTATAATCATAATCATTTAAATAATCTTATTGACACTTTTTTTTGTATTGGTTGGCTCTTATCTAACAATTTCCACAAGTGTGTGAAGATAACCCGATTTTATTGTTATGAAAATTGCACGTGGTAAAACAAAAAGTATATAAAAGGAAATTCAATGAAAAAACTTCTTCCAATTCTGGCTCCTTGTCCCAGTCCACATGTTTCCGTTTCTTTTGTATTTCTCCACACACATAAATCAATTTTTTTAAATTTTTCCCACAGAAATAAGAATATCATTTGATTTCCCTGTTTCGTATTAACATTTTGTTTCACTTAACAATAACATATATTATCCATTCAAAGATACCCATTGTCTATTGAAAGATGCATCATTAGTTTATGTTCCAACAAGAAAGAAAAATGTTATCAGTGAAACTATAACACAATATATTTTGTCACTTAAAATTTCTGTTTTAAACACAATATATGGATCCTTTTAGTTTTAATTAGACATATCAGTATGTTTGTATAGACTAATGCATGAATTGAAAAGGAAAATTCAAGTAAAATAGTTTGGCTGATCTTAAAATTTCACACTGGAAAACCAACCAGTTGAAACCACTTGCAAATTGTAGTCAACAAAGTCAGTATTTTCTCTTGCAATATCAATATGTGTTCTATCAATTACTTGATTTAGCAGTTCTTAAAAGAAGTCATAAAAATATAAAAGCCACTGTCTATGCTGTGATCTGAATATTTGTGTCTCTCAAAAATTCATATGTGAAATTCTAATCTGCAAAGTGATGGTACACAGGGATGTCCAAACTTTTGGCATCTCCAGGCCACACTAAAAGAAGAGCTGTCTTGGGCCACACATTAAATACATTGTGACACATAATCACAAAAAAATCTCATAATGTTTGAAGTAAAATTACAATTTTGTGTTGGGCCCCATTCACAGCCATCCTGGGTGGCATGCAACCCGCAGGTGGACATCCCTGGTTAGGGGATGGAGACTTTGGGGCTGATTGGGTCATTATGACAGAGCTCTAGTGATTGGAATTAGTGCCCTTCTAAAAGAGAAAGGCCCTAATATTAGTGCCCTTCGTATTGCTTCAGACAAGCAGGGTTCCATACAGAAGATGGCCATTTATGAACCATGAACCAGGCACAGAGTCTCAAAGGGCAGGCACTTTACTCTCAGGCTTCCAGCCTCAATAAATGTGAGAAATAAATTGTGTGTGTTTTTTTTTTAATAAGTCACCTAGTCTGTGGTATTTTGTTATAACATCTGGAACCAGCTAAAACAGATATCCTTCCTGAATATTCCCAAACATGTCAAAATCAGCAATCCAGCCTGAGAAATGAGGGGAGTGTTCTTTTAATCCCTGGAAACAAAACTGTTGTCTCAGGGAACTTCCGTCCAGCAGATGAAAATCATTCCACAACACTGAGTACAATGTTTTGTTGTTCTGACATAAAACTATCCCCTGAAAAATAGGATTTTGAGATTGTCTGGATTTCAGATACGTTATGTATAAAAGTGCATCTTAAAATTGATGAAACATGATACATCTTGGTGATTTGTCCATTTCCGCACACACATTTAGGCTTTATTTTTCAGTGATGGAATAATAGCATATTTTTGTAAGTAGTTAAGCTTATGTAACCAAACTCCTACTGCTAGGTTTTTAGAGTCCCCTAATTCTTTTGTCCCTCTGCTTTATTTCTTCTCCTTTATCTTTTTGGTTGATCTGCCTGGACAATAATGGAAAGAACATGTGTATTTTATACAACTTTCAATACATGTGCATACAAGTGATTAAAATCCAAGAAATGAAAATAAAGAATCAAAGGATATACATATTTTTGAAATAATTTCTTAAATAAATTCTCTCCTTCAAGGATTAACATTCTGTACATTTGAGTGCTTCATTCCTATACTCACAAATATTATGCATTTTCATCATTTTAAAATTTTGAAAATCTAAAAGGTATGCTATGTAAATAACAAATTTTGCCCCTTGGAATTCTTTCCTTCTGCAAATCCAAGTCAAATTAATTTATATATTTTTTATTTCATTTTTCAATTACAGTTGAACTTAAATATCATTTAATATTAGTTTCAGGTGTCCAGCATAGTGGTTAGACAATTATATAATTTACAAAGAGATCCCCCAATAATTCAATCACCCACCCAAAACCACACATTGTTACTATAATATTATTATCTATATTCCCTATGCTGTACTTTAATCCTTGTGATTATTTCAGAATTACCGATTTCTACTCCCAAATCTTTTCACCTTTTTCACCCAGCTGCTCAACCCTCCAACCATCCGGTTACCACAGTTTGTTCTTTGCATTTATAAGTCTGCTTCTGTTTCATTTGTTCATTTATTTTGTTCTTTAGGTTCCACACATTAGTGGAATCATATATTTGTCTTTCTCCGTCTGACAGTTCATCTAGCCTAATAACCACCAAGTCCATCCATACTGTCGCAAATGGTAAGATTCATTCTTTTTTATGTGGCCATGTAATATTCTACTTTATGTCACAGGAAATTTTATGTTGTTTAATCATGTGCATTTTTAGTACTTCAATGTTACATATCTTTGAAGTGAAAGAAAATATTTATTTTATTATATATATATGAAAAGAATGATTTTTTTCTAGTTCTTTCTTAGGCTTTTTAGAAACACTACAATGACACTTAAGACAAATTTGTGAGAGGATATGTTTTTGAAACCAGTCTATAGAATTATAGTACATTAGTTTTAGCACAAACCTGAGAAGTGTCTAAAAGGCCCTTCCATTTTGCAAATGAAGAAATTGGAGCCCAAAAATGTTAAATAACTTTCTTTTTTATGTCATCAAGTTGGAGATCCAGGGCTTGAATCTGTATTTCTGTATTCAGAGTTTATTCTACCATAACATTAATGTTTCAAAGTCTGAAGAGAGTAAAGTGATTTGAATGGCCACAAAATAGAAAGAGATTAAAAAGGTTATGGTTAACGTGTTTTTTGTTGTTGCTTGAAGAATAAAGCCAAGGATCTTGTGAAGCTAGGCTCGTTACTTCATCCACATTCCAATTATCAATTGATATGATGCTTTGGGTGAACTACAGCTACCAAGATAAAGTGTGCTTGGTGTGCATCATCAGAACCAGTGATGAATAAACTATTTAGATTCAATTATAAATAACCCCTTCATTCTAGGTGATAATATATTGCTCAATTCAGAGTCAAAAAATGTTTAACATCATAAGTTCTTATCCCCCAAAATACACACATATATTTACTTATTTATAAGACATACCATGTATACATATATAATTTATATTTTATAAGGTTGTTAATAATCTATTATAAACCTTATTATTTATAATACCTAAATCTATAATTTTGACATAAATGCTGATAAGGCATATTGCTGTGAAATTAATGTTTATCTCAACAGAGTGTGCCTCATCAGCTATTTATTTCAGTATTGTTTATATCATCAGCATTTTGACTGATAGCCTTTTCTCAAGACTGTGCCTACCTATCCAACACACAAGTCTAATATTAGGTAAGCTATCATCAGTCTTCACTGGTTTGAGGATAGCTTTGGAAAACCTCTTTTCTTTGCCCTAACTTTGGTGATCTAATGTCATCTATTTGAAAACTGGTCCAGTCTACAAATTGAAGCTTTAAGTCAAGTTAACAAAGTTATTTAAATTTGGTAAGCTTGTTGGATCATATAAAAGTATATCTTAATTAAACCAAATATAATACAGTATGTTTCAAATTTCTAAAAAAAGCAACAAATATTACTATATTTAATTTATATTTAAGATATAATTTACTGCTTCTACTTTCTACACTTTTCTAGGAAATTATCTTCCTTCTTTCAGCTGCAGAAAGAAGATAATCAGATGTGGAATCTAATTCCATGAACTTCTAAATTACAACATAGGTTGAATTTGCTATTTAGGAGTTAGGCCTCTCATTCAGGAATAGCAGAAGCCTGAGAACTGGAAAAAGGTTGTTTGAAAGAATGAGGTGGTTCTGAGTACTCCAAATATACACACACCTCTTGCTTATAGAAACAATCTCTCATGCTCTACCCGATGGGATATTTCTACCTCCATTGACAATTCTATGACTTTACCTGTGGCAAAGTAACCAAAACTAGTTTTTTTTAAATATATGCAAATTTCATTCCTCACTTTGTATACCATCCCTCATTGTTCCTAGAAATTTGACTAGAGTCAGGTTCCTGCATGGCCCAGCAGGCAAATAGAAAGTTAAGCCCAGAAATATAAAGTTTATATACCAAAAGAATTTCAATAACTGGATCATTTATGTTGGTAAAAATTTAGAGATATGTATTCATGAATTCTGAGAATGTTAGATTAGATAAAAAGAAACAATTTTAGATCAGGTTGGATTTCTTAGTATGGATGATTTTATGTGAGACTTGATTTATTATTAAGCTGAGTGGCTGGAAATGGTTCTAACTTTAGTTTTGAGAGTTGATTGGCCTGTACGGAATGAGATTGAAATGTTGGAAATTCCTTGTTATAATATAAAGGAAGGAAATAAAACATTCAACATGGGATTGTTGGAAATGATTTATGATGTATAATACACTCACCTACCCTCTAATTATGTGAGAGCATAAAGGACACTGAAAAATTGGGAAACACATGGCTAGGAAGAGTTTCAATTTCTCTTCAAATCACTGCAGTTTTTAGGCTAGTGAGAACAGGTCAAAGAGACTAGTGCTATTATTGAAATGAGCTTCCAGATTTCATAGTGATAATGGAAACTGGGAGTGGCAGAGGCCAGGTGGTAGAACTTTACTACCTCAGACCATGTGGGTGTGGTTACCAAAGCAGGGATCAGAACCAGATGGCATCATTTAAGGTGACTGAGTTGTAGTTCCTAGAACTACAAGACATGTAGCATGGTTACATTATATTTTAGTAAAACCTGAAAAAAATTAAATAAATCTGTTAATTTGAGGTTTACTTTGATTCACAATAAAGAAGAATCACAGCTGTTTACTGAAATCCTGAATCTGGAACTATTCAGAGGCCAGAGCCTCCTCCAGAATAAAGAGAAAGATAGGTACTCCTATACAAGATCCATTGCAATTACATACTGCAAACATTCCTTGTAAACATGTCCAAAGGGACCTGGGCCATACACAAGGATAACTACAACTTGGGCAATAAAAATGCCTTTGGACATTGGGAAATAATTAACACTGTTTTTGAGTTCACATTAAACCCTGAGACCTAAATAGCCATGGGGACAGCTAGTTCAAATGAAGGCTGTGGGGATGAAGAATAAAGAAAAAACACCCTAGCCCTCTCCCAAGGCATTTAAAATAAGCCCTGCAATAATTCTGGATCAATTTATGCAATTCCTGAATGTGTAACTAGAGTATAGACGTTGAATAATCCCCACAATGGCTACCTGTCCTATGATGTGAAGCCTATCAGAAATAGAAGGACTAGAAAAAAGATTCCTCCAAAATAGCAAACTACATGCAAAACCACATCTCTGTTACTATTCATCTCCCTTCTGTAATGGAAAAAAATACAATAAAAAATAAAGAAAAAATACTCTTAAAAAATTAAACACATCTCTGGGGGAATAGCATACATTAGCACCATTCCCAAAGACTAGATAGATGCATAAATAAAGATTCCCATTACATTCCCATTTAGCACATTGGTTTTGCCAGTGCAGAAAAAAAAGTTAGGTCATAAAAAATAATGGTAGATTCCCCTAAACTTCCTTAGATGATTGGTGCTATTAGAGTGTTTGTGAGTATAAATATACTCGATACTTAGAAGAGTGTGTAAAATAAATAAGTTCAAAGAATAGCCACATATTAAATACCCATTTATCACAAAAACACAAGAAGGAATATTGTGTATTTTGAAACCCATTTTGAGTCTCTTCCCAATTATTTCCCTTCTCCTCTGTTAAGTGCAACCATCACGTTCAAACTTATGTTCAATATTTCTGTGTTTATATTTATGCTTTTATCACCCACATATGTGCCTTTAAAAGCGCCACTGAAGCCACCTATGGCTGGGTGGGTTCACATCACACACTAGCATGTGCAGTAGTCAAACACCTAAAGGTTAAAGGTTATTCTGGAAAACCTAAGTTACATGCCTAAAAATGTTGAAAATCTATAATGAAGGATGATACAATTATCATTATAATCTGATGACTTTCAATAGAAGATTTGCTATAGAAAATACCTGGATCAAAAACACTTTCTTCAGTTTTTCTGACTGTTCACAATAGCCGCTTCTTAGGAATTCAGTAGAAAAGGTCATATATGATTCCTCAAAAACATACTGCTTACCAAAGTCATATTTGATAAGATTACAGCATAATTCATGGGCAAAGTGCTGAGCAGAGTTATTGTATGGAGTGAAATGATCTATTGTTTCTCTAACTCATCATGGCAGATTTCCAATTTGCAGGTAAGATTACAGCATGGGGTGAAAAAAAGTTTCCTCACCTGGAGAAAAAGGAAGAACTTTATCAGTATAAGTCAAGCAAAGGCTCAGAACCAAGCTGCGGCAAGTCTACATTTGCTTTTGGAGTCATTGAGGATGAATCCACTTCTGAGCTCAGAGTGTTAACCAAGTTCAGTTTGTAGGACTGAGTTCTCTGCTTCCTCAATGGCCCTTGGGTTCTAAAAGCCATCCACATTACCCATCAATGACTAACTCCTCTCTTCAAGCCAGTAAGTGGTGGGTCTATTTTTTCCCACGTTTCAAGTCTTTTTGACCTTTCTTTCTCCCTCATCTTATCCAGACTTCCATCTTCTGTCACTTCTCTCTGATTTCTGACAGAGAAATTTTTCTGCTTTTAAGGGCACAGGTGATTACACTGTGCCTACCTAGATGGATAGTTCATAATAATCTATCTGAATCTCCATTATCTTCTTTGCATCTTCATAGTACCTTCTCAGCAGTTTTTCTACACCATTTCCCTAAAACACAATTTTCATCAACACTAAGTTTACATATTCATGAGGGTCTGGGTCTGGGTCTGGATTTTCTCATTTATTTCTTGGTGAAATTTCTATTACTGCCCAGTACTACACTCTCTTGATTATTAAAACAGCAAAATAAGTATACATTTTGAAGTCAAGTCTCTCACACTTTTTAAGAGTCTATATTAGGGCTCTGTTCTTCCTAATAAATTTTAGCATTAGCTTGTCCCGTTCATTATAAAAATGCTGATGAACTTTTTATTGGCATTAGACTATCTATAAATAATTTGGGAAATATAGATCTATGAAATTGATTCTTTCTGTGAATAGGTAGATATCCTTTCTTTAAGCTAATTAAGGGTATTTCAAAATTGTTATAATTTTATCAACTTGTTATTTACCTAATTATAAGAGCTAAAGTAAAACTTCTAAAAGAAAACACATGAAAAGAATTTTGTGACTTTGGATTAGAAAAATATAGGAACAGATTATACTTTCTTTAGCATCTCTATTCTTCTATCTTGTGGCTGGCAACTGCCATGATAAGTTGAGAATTCATGTGTTGAGATGTCAGAGTCTCCAACAGCCTGAACCCATGTATGACCATGTGTAACAGAGTCCACTCCTGCCTCCCTCCATCAATAGGGGAATATTCATATTGGATAGTCATTGAACAAATTAAACTTCTACTCTGTTAAGTTACAGAGATGTTGGAGTTAATTCATTAAAACAGTTATAGTAACTTAATAACAAACTAATACATTCTTAGTAAAAAGATACCAAACATCAGATTCATTTTTCCTAAGAGTTTTTGTTTTAATATTTTATTTTTAAACATATTTATCCCTTGTACAAAGAATTGCCAATATGTTGTCTTTCCTGGAAACAGAGTTACATATTTTTCAAGTTTTCTATAGTCACACACTAATTAGAAGGACCACATATGTTTAGTGAAATTCAATTCTAATTCTTATTTTCCTTCATACCATTTTCCTCCATTTGCCCATTTTTTGAAAATGTCTTTTAATGCCTGTTTACAATTCTAACTTCCTTGCTGTCTTTTCTATCATCTTGTCTTGCTTCTCTCATAATCTGAAGTGAAATTACTCCTTCCTTACTTGTATATACTTTCTGTGTTAGCCAGAAATATTTAAATAATAAAAATATTTTAAAAACAGCAAATACTTATATAGCAATTTTGTATACTAGGCATCATTTTAAGTGTTTTAGCAGAATCGAATGACTTAATTCTCACAAGAGCTACTATTTTTTAATATACTCCTTCCAAATAAAGAAATGAGGGCACAGAGAGATCAAGTAACTTTCTAAGAGGCACAAAGTTATTAGGTGGCAGAGATGGAATCTGAGCTTGGCAGCCTGGCTCCAGACAGACACGTGTAACCACTGCAATCCGCTGCTTACTAATTACCTAAGCACTTCTGTGCCGAAGTTCAGCCTGGAGCTTGCCTTTGCAGAAGGCATGTTTTCTGATGTGCTGGCTGCAAAGCAAAATCGAGTGAGGCACTTCCTCATCTGGGAAATATTTCCTGACCTCACCTCTACCCACCTTCTTGTTACTACTCCTCTATATTATATATAGTTTCATTGTCTAATGACAATATTTAGAAGAAGGTGCAGCATAAAGGTCTAAACAAATAATACAAAACTTTTTATGATTATACCAATGAAACAATTATAATTTTTAAAATACATTTTCTATAACATTCTGTGTTTACTGAAGGCAGTAATTTGTATCTTATTTGTATTTATTCATTCATCTAAAGTCTTTTACTTGGATTCTGTTTTCTGTTATACTTGGCACCACAGCATGAAATGAGATCTAAGAATGCGCATGATTCATAAGAACTATGTCTGGGAATAAAAATAGCTCTCATTTATTAAGCAGTTGTTCCAGTAACTCTTGTGAGCTAATACATGTAGGTAGAGGGGCTGGGTTCTGGACATCTATCGACTCCATGCTATATTCTGTAGTCCCTCCTGTACTTCAGTCATTTGGTAGCTACCAGCTCTGCACAGGTGTAACCTAGCATCTCCTTGACTCAGTTGTAAATCATGATTCTCAATTCATTGCTGTCCTGGGGCTTCTCTGATATGGCACCAAGAAATGCCTGCAGAAACTCTGTAGGCTGTCATGACTATGCAAACCCAAGAATCTGAGGAACTGAACCCTTGATCAAGGTGGCTTGGAAAGTTGATGGTTTGACAAATATTCACATCTTTCATTCTTTTGGTGGGCAGTTGTGAGATGCACTCTACATAGCTCATTAGAAAGTTACAGAAGCATTACAACCTGGGGTGCAGCAGTGGTGGGGGGTGGATTTAGAAAAAAGAGGAGGAATTAATACTCATACTTGCATGTCTAGGAATTGAGGTTACTTTATAAAACTTTCCTCAAAAGAAAATTTTGAGGCCTAGCTGGGTGCTCAGTTGGAGAGTCATCCAGTGCACCAAAAGTTGTGGGTTCAAGTCCTGGTCATGGCACATACTGAGGCTGCAGGTTCAATCCTTAATCAGATTGTCATAGGAGGCAACTGGTTAAATTTTCTCACTTCTCTCTCACATCTCTCTCTCTCTCTCTCAAATCAATAAACACATTCTCCTTGGGTGGTGAGGCTTAAAAATTTTTTAAGACTTTCCTATTATTCATATTCCAGTATCTGCTGGAGCAAACAATCTCCTTTCAGTTAAAATATCATCTTTTCAAAGCTCTGTTCCCTATCTGGGATGATCTAAAGAGACTGGGTAGTTCAATCTCTTCAATTTTCTCCTCTTTGCCTCAATACAAAAGGAGGTCACTGTGACCTCATGGAGGTGGATAGGAAGAGATCCCTGGACACAGTCGTTTGTTGGATCCCTCTGGATCCAGGCAGATGCTCCTGCAATGGCTGGGTATTGCATATCCTTGTGGAGTTTTTTATATAAGATTTGACTTTTAGTGGAAGACTTGGATTGGTATCTTCAGCTGAACTTGAATCTTGTGGCCTCCATTGCTAACTTCATCTCACCACAGATCTACAAGGTCTGGCCTTGGCACCCTGCACTAGCCCAGATCTGCCAGTGTGAACTGAAGTTCTCCAGGTTGCTTTTTATCTTGCAGCCACAGGGACCTGCTATCTATGCTCTGTTCCCTTTTGAGTTCTTTTCTTATGAGCAGGTAAGAATTTCTTGCCCAGTTTATGTCACTGGTCACTAAGGGTGGGTGGTAAAAGTTTATGTAAGTACTTTCTCTGTACACACATGTTGAAAAAAATAAATAAAAACAGATCTGCAGAGTGGTTATCCTGTAGAATTCTCATTGGAACAATTGAAAATGAGCTAACAAAATACTTCTATACTCACTCTATCCCTAAATTTATCTTTGATCAGCAAGCTTAAATTTATCACCCTCTGTCCATTCCTCTCCTTCTTTCATAATCCTCAGAAATTAGAAAACATAGCTTTTCCCTATACACAGCATTTTTGTATTTCTTAGGTACCAGAAAAAGTGAGTTTTTGACTTTCAACTTGTTCACTATGGCCTCCCTCGTCCCAACCCCAGCCTCACAGCTCATCCCTCACAGTGACAGGGTGCAGGAAAAGCCTGACCACCTTCCCAACAAGGCTGTCTGGAACAGGTAACACTTCAAAAGAATTACACTTGTTATGTATTTTAGTGCCCTTAAACTTCACAAAATTCTCCAAGATGTCTACTAATACCTAAATTTTTCAAATGGGAAAACTAAAGCAAAGAGATGTTAATCAACTTGCTAAAGGTAACGGGGAGAAAGTAATAGATCAAAAATTTAAGCCCTCGCTGATGTGGGTCAGTTTGTTGGAGCATAGTCTGGGACATGAAAAGGTCACATGTTCAGTCCTTGGTCCAGGCACATATCTATGTTGTGGGTTCAATCCCTAGTCAGGGTGAGTGAGGGAGTCAACCAATCAAAGTTTCTCTCTCACATTGATGTTTCTCTCTCTTTCTCTTTCTCTCTCTCTCTCTCTCAAAATGAAAAAAAAACAATAGTATGCCAACGGCTGGGGATACAGATATTTATAACATAGCCTCTTTCTCTCAAGGACGTAGAGAAAGATCCTGAACACAAAAGGAAAATTGATAACACGTGTGTGTGTGTCATATATGTCTATTGAATGTCACTGACAGTTATTGCCATCTGGTTCCATATAAATGAAAAAAATCTATTTAGGTTAGAATGAAATATGGTGTCCTAAAAACTAAGAAAGAACACGTTTCAACTTGGAGAAATTAAATAGTAAAAGTGCCACAAAGTAGATAATATAAGTTAAGACCAAATCAATCAAGCGAATTTTGTTATTGCTTTTGGTAAGAGTAATTTTCATTGTATGCTACTGGAGAGAAAATGTTTAAAGATACTTGAAGACATAGGAGTGACAGGGATCACTGATGTGCAAGAACCTTAATAGGATTAGACCCTGAGCACATGTGGAAGCTCTTCTGTCCATCACTCATTTTCCTTACACAAAGAGAAATGTATTCATTATGAATTTATTTAAGTCATACTGATTGCATCTTTTGGTTTAGAAAGATGGGGAAAAGATTTTGAAGACAGAAGATGTGGAGCTTGAAGCAGGTTAAAGAACAAGACAAAGACACAGCAAAGAAAAAAGACAAGGAAAGTGGGAAAAAAGAAAGTAGAAAATCAAAGACAAAGAAGTGATGGAAAAAAGAGGAAGAGAAGGAGAAAACAAGGAGTAAGTTGTGGAGAGAAATGGAGAATCAGAAAGGAGAGGGGAAAGGTAGAAGAAGGAAAGCAAGGGGGGAGGGAAAGCAGGAGCTTCTGTAGCAATAAAGCCAAGTCTTTCTCCCTTTCTCCCATTCCCATTCACTCTCATAAATAAATCAGTAGACAAAACACCATATTTTGTGTAGGTTCCAAAGACTAAAAAGTATTCTAAACAGTGAAGAGAATGTAAGCATAGACAAAATGTTTTTAAAACATTGGTTTGACTTATTAGGAAAGTTTTTAGAAATGCACTAGCAAATCTTAGAAGCTATGGAAACATTGATTGCTGTCCTCCATCCATTATCACTCTTGCAAGCAGAAGATGGACTTTTGTTTTAGGAAGCACTGATCCCTGATTCTTACATGTATGTAGTGAGGCTCTCAGGCCAAAGAAATTACAGCACAGTGAATTCCTCTGACCACAGCTATTTGTTCATACTGAATCTTGTTGAAAATGAATCTCATGGCATTCTGGAAACCTTCAAAGACCACTGCTCTCTTATAAAGCCCTGGGAGCTGTGTTCAGTCTTAAGACCCATGGTGAATGAGCCTCTTTGAGAATGGAGTTAATACAGATGAAGGTGATCCAGAAGGTAAAGGAATGCTCAGTCCTAACTTGTGTGCCCTACAGCTGAAACTAAATCTATTTCTAAGTCATTCCCTTGTGGGCTAATGAATGATATCATCCACTCCCTCATCCTTAATCCTCTCCAATTTACATTTAGTTTCCTATCACTTTGACAAAAGTAGGAGAAAATAAACTTAAAAAGAACTTGTGATTTAATAAACAAAATTTTCATAAATAATGTTTTTATATGTTTCATTCGCATATTGTTCTGTCTAGAACATACTGTGGAAGAAGACTCCTAAAAGTCATCACTTTTTACATGAAATTTGTACATAATCATTTAATAAATGAAATTTAGAAGGTATTTTTTTGCGGAAAAGAAATATAGTTAAGGAAAGAAAATTATCCAAAATTTATAATCTATTATAAATAAGTAGTTATTAACAGAAAAAAATATTAATTCTGCTCAACAATAAGAAATAAAAAACAATTGACAACTAGGAATATGAATTTTTTAAAGTTATCATTTGATATTGTTTCTTTAATATCCAGACAGCCACCAACCCACAAAGATGAGCATCTAAACATAATTTTATTTTTTCTTCTAACTCCTAAATGTGTGTGTTTATAATTTCAACTAGAAATAACACATGGTTTTTAAAAATTCAGAAACACATGGAATGTGGTTGGTTGATTACTTTCAAATTTTACAATCATATATTATTACACTACAAATAACTTATTAGCCAAGGTTTTCCTATTTTGATTTCCACAAAGACATGTTATTTTAAAACCATGTTTTAAGGGGAGCTGGTTTATTTTCAGTTGAATTCCACAGCACATTAATCATCCAAAATATTTTGTCAAAATGAATAGTTTTAAATACATTCCAAGTGGTCTTAGGCTTAGCTTTTC
Organism: Phyllostomus hastatus; assembly: GCF_019186645.2. Lineage (NCBI taxonomy): Eukaryota > Metazoa > Chordata > Mammalia > Chiroptera > Phyllostomidae > Phyllostomus > Phyllostomus hastatus. The sequence goes on along the minus strand of NW_025333932.1, from coordinate 5,465,185 downwards.
TTTACAAATACTGTGTCTTATAATCTACATATTTTAAAATGCTATATAAAAATTAAAATTATGAAACACTGTAATTGTAATATAATATACAGGTTAGGTGAATATGTATTCAAAAAGTAGTCTCAGATGTCCTCTTGGGGGAGAAATTATCCTAAGGGCAGTGAATAATCTAATTTCTAAAAAGTATTAGGAATTATTTATTAAATCTATAATAGCTAAAGACTGGAATAACCCAAAGCATCATCAAATCCAAGGTTGTATAAATAAACTATAGTATTGCTATAATGGAGGCATTGTAATATAATGTAATGTAAGCATACTACTTCTCCTGTATGACCAGTGTCTTTGAGTAATTAGATAGTAGACAAAGGGAAGTCTCTCTTTATAGAAGTATTCTAGCTAATAACAAAGAAGGAATGATAGAATTAGAATATTATCAATTTGTAACCTGTAATAGGATATTGAACCTGAGTGATGTTTGTCACTGAAACCATTAAGCAAAAAGCTAAAGGAAAACACTTTTCACAAAATGCTCCAGTGGTTCTATGATGCCTAGATTGGAGGAAGGAGAAAGGGAAGGACAGGAGTGGGAAAGTACTGGGTACTGAGTGAGAGTGAGGAAAAGAATGTTCAAAGTTAATCCCCTCCCACAGTAAGAAGTTTTTGTAGAGGCACCTGAAGAGAATCATGGTAGAAGGCCACAGATGAAGATCTAGTGATGAACACACCAAGACTAGGTCTGTCTGGAAAAAGTCCAGCCATTGTTAATGTAACAAGAATGGTTTGCATGACATTGATGTAACCTCGCAGCCAAGGAAAGTGAACCAGAATGCCCATGCATGAACAATGACAACTTCACTGTACTAGTCACTTAGGGTAGTAGATGGAGTTGAATGAGCATGTGTACTGTGTGGCCTTTCATTCAAAATGACTGAGCAAGTAGAGCAATGAATCTGCTTCAAATTTTGCATTAGGCTTGAACATTCCTCCACAGAAATTATTCAAATGATTCAGAAGACTTTTGGGAATGATGCAATAAGTGCAGTGCAAATAAAAGTGTGGCACAAGTGCTTCAAAGATTGTCAAGGATCTGTTGAAAGTGATCCATGTTCTGGGATGCTCAAAACAAGCAGAGTACCTGGGGATATTGAACGTGTATGGGCTGCAATCAACAAAAATCAGTGATTCAGGTGACTCAGCCCTTCTATAGCCCAGATTTGGTGCTCTGTGACCTCTGGCTTTTCCCAAAAATAAAATTGGCTTTGAAAGGGAAGGAATTTCATACTGTCGATGATTCAGGAAAATATAGCAGGATAGCTGATGGTGATTCCAACTAAGGATTTTGCAGAGTGTTTTAAACAGTGGAAGAGATGCTGGGAGAACTGTGTGAGGTCCCAAGATGTCTACTTTGAAGAGGACTGAGGTGTCATAGTCTTATGTACAATGTTTCTTGTATCCTTTTCAACAAATGTCTTTATTTTTTCATATTACATGGATGGATACTTTCTGGACATGCTTTGTTAAAAAAAAACAAAAACAAAAACAAAACTATAGCCAACCCCCTTCTTCGACCAATAGGCATGAACGGTGCACCAAGTCCGGTGTGGGAAGGCAACTTTGACCTGGGAGACCTGCCTGATAAAAACTTTGTAGTTGCTATGGTCAGGCCTGAAAATCATATCAAGGGTTTTAACTTGGAGCCAAAATCCCCACTTATCTAGCCCAGAAAAATGCAGGGAGTACTGCCAACCAGGGGCCTTACTATGCAGGGATTTCTGGGAGGTGGTTCTGTTCACATGGCTGATTATTCACACAGCTGACTTTACTCTATTATCTCTTCAGAACTTAGGCTGCTACTGCATGACCCAAAGACCCCAACATAAATCAGTGTTAGCACAGAATATCTGATACAGCCAGGTCTCGGGGTAAACACACAACTTATGGGACAAGGCATTCCAAGGGCTTTGAGGTTACTCCTCAGAGCTGGAAGCAAAGGCCAGTGCTTTCTATTGCACAAGGTATGAAAACATAAGGTGGAGATAAAATTTAATAGGGCCCTAAATTCAAAAATACATGGAGGCAACATAAGGTAGAAGGAAATGATAACTAAAAGTGTATAGAAATAAGCTCTTCTTGATTTCATCCACACTGTTACCATATTTTGTTACTATGTATCCAGTGTGGTCAAAAACTTCTGCTGCATCTAGCATCTGTTTTTTTCTACCTATACTGTTCTATAGTTCTATTTTATAAAATATAGGTAATATTTGACCTTATAAAAATATCTCTAAGAAGGCTGAAATGGTTTTACCATGATGCTTTAATAAGTTGTGTTTAACTAATGGTAATCAAAGTCATGAGAGATATCCTATTTGTCATTTTGGCTGGAGAAAGTATTATTGTATTCATATCACAAATCTTTGTGAAAATCTGTTTCTTTGAGTGGAGCTCAATATGGAATATAGCCCATATCATGGTCTTCTGATACGTATCCATGAGACCACTTAGGTGTCCTGAGGTGCCTGAATGCCAAAAGGACCTATATTATCCTCGGAAACTGTTAAAGGACACAGCTATAGGAGGATAGGAGGTATTCTTGTTAACTACACCTGGTGCTGAGATAGTTTCCCATTGTCTCAGTATCTTACAATAAAAACCTGAGGTTAAGGGGGAAAATTGAACTTTACACAGTGGCAGAACTGGAATTTTACTGAATGTCTACAGCCTCTGCAGTAGGAAGGCCATTGGCTTATTATTATTAATTATTATTATTTCTCATCATGTGTTTAATTGGAACTGATTTCAGTTCAATTGATGTGCTGGTCTGGGCTTCTTTTGTCCCTAGCTCTGCATCCTGTCAAGAATGAACCAAAACTAGATGTTAGTTCTGGAAGTGAAACCAGTGTGGTCCACCTTGGAAACATCTTATTGCCACATTAGCTATTTGAACAGGGTGTCTCAAGAAACTCTTTCTTCACACCATTATATCCACTTTCCCTTTAAAAAGGAAGTGAAAGCAAAATATAAGAAAAAGAATATAAAACTTGAGCTTACACCAGATGGATCAACTCAAGTCAAATGATAAGCATTTTAAACCATTTGGTAAATCTTAAAAAACAAATCTCTAAAACCATTTGATTTAATTGACTTTGCATACTATCTAGTGTGTAGTATTCAACTAAAATGTGTTTGCTGAATGTGATGGAATTATCCAGTTATTTTAGTTAACATAGTTAAACGAGTTTGTATACTGAGGCATGGTCTTAATCACCACACAGAATGGTAAATCTTCAAACCTGGGTCAGCTCACAGTTGTAAAAATAACAGCATAGAAAAACAGTATAGCAAAATATCTGATTTTTTCCTATATTGCTGTATGTATTATTTTTAAATAATAAGAATGTTTTTATGACTCTATAAAATGTCTCTTTTGTTTCTACAAGATGTCAGGTTTAATGTTGGAGGGAAGAAAAAACGATTTGGGTTGAGAAACCATGATAAATGTATCCTATTTCATCTGCATTTACCATCCCAACTGATTGGCATTAGCATTAGATTAAAATATTTATTGCACTTATTCAAGATAAATTGCATCAATATAATTTATTATTTAAGAACAAATGGGAATAATCTGTATCAGTGAAGATAACACCGTACTTCACTATTTTGACAATGGCAGGTTTAAGGAACTGTTAAACTACTTAGTTTATAATTTATAAAATACAGAAGTGTAACTGTAAATATTTTAACATCTTTAGGAGAGAAGAATTAAAAGATGTGACAACCACCACAAGGGAGGGGGGCACATGCCCCAAAGACATTTCAACAGAAAGTCTGACGGTGAAGCCTTCCAGAGAGGACTGAATTAATCAGACTCTCTCCCCCTGGGTCCTTTCACAATCCTGTTGTGAATGAGGAAAGTAATTTATGTCTAAACATATTATTCAATAAATAACTTCCACCACTGAGTAATGTAGCTTAGTTTTTCCACTTTAACTTCCATGTCTAAGCACTTAAAATAAAACAATATTTAGAACTAGAATACTTAAATATAAAAGCTTCCCATTCTTAGTTTCACTGACTTATTTTGCTGTTGGTAAAATCTGCATTAATAATAATATTCTATTGTACTGTCATCATGAAGGATGCTGCTGAGGTTTCCACCGACATCTTTTCTTTTACTGTTTTGACATCATCTTGGATATTGCTTTCCCATCACCTTGACATCATAGTGTAGACTTCCCAACCCTGTGGTGATATTGCTTTGCATTGTTTTAACATCACAATCTGGTCTGTGTAGATTTGTATTGACCTCATTTGCCATCAATTTGACATAGTAATTTGGTCTCCATGGAAACATTGAAACCATTTTTGTCATTATAATTTGTCATTATAATGTGGTGTCCATGCACTTATCAAAATTGTTTTCATATAGCAATTTGACATCATAACACAATCTCTATAGGCTCTCCCTCAAAACCTTATGAAGATGGTAAATTGAAATGACTGAATAAAACTGTGATAAGCATGTGAAAAAATATCCATTGTGTGTACTCAGAAGATATTTTTCAATCTTAAGTATGTACATAATTTAGGGTTTTGTTGTTTTATTTTTGCTTTTAAAATCAAGACATATCATGACGGTAGGAGGTTTTTTATATAAGTATTAAATTTTATGCAGTTTAAAATCTCTAAACTTTTGAAAAAAAAACTTTCATTTCCTCAGAGTGTATTTTCTTCTGGTGGTAACAACCAGAATGTCCAGCAATCTTTGTTAATGTCCTTCAGTTCTTTACAGAGTTACTAGGATAAAAATCTGTCTTTGCTCTGCAAAGGTACTAAATGAAGAGCCATCTTTAGACTAATCTCGTAGTTCTCCTAAATATCTAAATGTTCATAACTGAATTATATTCTGATTCACATTGAATGGATTCAGAAGAAGTCTCCCCCAAAATGAGCCACTGTGGCATGTGGATTACTTTGAGCAAAGTCAATCAAGTCCCCAAAAACTCAGGAATTGTTTTTTACTTCCCCCTTAACTGCCTTAAAGCAGGGGTGTCAAATTCATTTTCATGGAGGGCCACATCAGCCTCACAGTTGCCTTCAAGGGGACGAATATAATTTTAGGACTGTATAAATGTAACTACTCCTTAACAGTTAAGCGAGAACTTGGCACTGCCTTGGGGTAGAAACCAGGTGCCAGGCTGGATAAAACAAGGTGGAGGGTTGGATTCAGCCCTCGGGCCTAGTGTTTGGCACCTGTGCTTTAAAGGATTTAGATAGAGGGCCTCTTCCAGGGTGAGAACTATTACCAGAGATAACAGCTAAGAGTATGTCTAGGTATGGTGAGCTGGGGAGAATCAGCAGAGCTTGCTTGCTTAAAGTCCTCTTGGTATATCACATTGTCTCACAGGGCTGGGTAGGGCAGCATTTGTTTACCAAACATTTACTCTTCCCATCTTCCTGTAAATTGTCTTTCTTCCCTCTGAAGTCACAGACCCCAGGCCCCTTCTCCTAAGCTTAGGATGGCATACAAACCTGACTGTCTTGGGAGCCTTTCATGTCTTCATGGGGCTCCTGTACACATGGAGTTTGTTTTCCTCCCATTAATCGCTCTTATGTCAATTTAACCAGCCAAAGAAACTAGAATGGATGAAAGAAAATGTTTTCCTCTCCTGCAACAAGATGCTCTGAACATTTCTCTAGTGTTTTCTACTCCCATCTCTAATGTGCGGATTTAGTCATGCTCTATGATCCCATTGTTAATACATTTTAATGCACTTTGTTATAATCTGTCTTTCTGTCATTGACAAATTAGTTCTAGTTCTCCAATTAGATCTAGTTCTACACCCAGACATGGATCTGTTGGGGGGACCACCATCTACCCAAAGATAAGGATCTTTTGGGGAAAAATCTGATGCCCTCCATATGTGAAACCTTTGGGCCTCTTCTCATTTCCCTTTGATTTATAAATTAAAGCTTATACATCATCTTTTTCTGTAAGTAGTATAATTAACACATAACTAATATTAAACTGTTCTGAAATAATTTAAAATAGCTTCTCATTTTATTCAACAACATTCTTATAGAGAACATCTTACAATATCTATTCTATATACGGGCAGGCTAATGTCCAGGGATATTAAGTAGTTAGTGCAAAAGCTCACAACAAGTGTGCTGGTGTCTAGGTCTCCTGATTCTCAGTACAACATTTTTTCTATTACATGGCACTGCAATGTCACTGCTGAATTATTAATAATCATCTGTTGGCTTCTATGCATCTGCATCTATGCAAATTTTTAAGATGCCATTTCAAGCAGATATTCTGTTAAAAAAATGATCTTACTTGGAGCATCAATCATACATCTACCTTGTTAACAGAGTTCAAAGTCCAAAGTTTTCTTTAACAAGAGCAAACCCTGAATGAATAAATAATAGCTATGTTTCTGCTTAGTCAAATATACCAAATATAAAAGAACAATAAGGAGATTCACATCCTGACTGCTGAATCCTAGCTCCTTGGTCAACTATTGAACTATTGCAATTCAAATTATTTCAGGGGTCAAGATGATACTAACAAGTGAAGTGTACCAGTTTTCCTCCAAAACAGGTTCTCAATAGTATTCTTTAGACAGGGACACACCTTAAATATTAGACATATAAGAATATGTTTCAGGAAACATGCAGTCTTTTTTCTTCAGCAGCAAGAGAACAATAATCAAGTAAAACTTGGCCTCATTGTTAAGGAAACACAGGAAATAAGAGAAAGTATGGATGATGGATAAAATATATTTCCTCAAAAGGGCCAGCAGCTACTCACTTCCAACTGATAGTTTCCATGTGATAATGCACAACCACTATGGCAGAGAGTATGATTTTTCAAGGGAAGCAATAAATTCATATATTCACATAAAATCTTCAGATATTTACCTCTCTGCAAGTAATTTAAAATTATTTAAAACATTCTTCAGAACACTTTAAGATCCAAAAATTCTAGAATGAATTTTAAATGCATAGAGGTAAAGCTGAGACCATGAGGTAACAAAAACTCAGAAAAGTTGTGTATTATAAAGACTGCTGGGAGAACTCTGTCATAATCAGAGGATGATAAAGTTACAGTTCAGAGTAAGTATTGAAATGACCTTGTATCAATTAAGTAAAAGTGTAATTTTCCTTGCTTATGCTTACAATTCTCTAATTTAAAGACAATGGCCAGGGCACTAATTGAAACCCACAGTTCAAACTGTTAATTAAACATATATAGTGTTTTTAGGTTTTAGCTTTTTAAGTGACAGATCTTGAGTTTCAAGTTAGAATCTAGGGTCAGATAAGAGCATACTCTGGAATTCTCTTTCAGTGGTAGCCATTTGCCAGAGCATAGGACCTCTTATTTTTTGAGGGAAATGTGTTGTGCCATCAAACAGAGGAAAAGGCTATTTCAATGGTATTCCAGAAACCCAGAGCACTTCTCTGCCTTCTCTTTATCCCTTCCATTTCCTAGTACGGAAAGTTTGAACAACACAGCAGAATATTACTGTAAGCAATTGTAACCTAAACTAATGGCTTAAAGCTTTTTAGTTGAGATAATCTCAGAGTAGTGATTGAGATTTGAAATTCCACATAACTTTTTGTAACAAATATTTTAATACATCATGAAATAAAATTCACACATAATGTAATACATGTTCAAGAACAAACAATTTAATACACTAGTTCAAACAGAAAGAATAAAACAGTAATTGTTAATATATAGTAGAATAATGTATGCTTAAATATGTTAAGCACTGACTAACCTAAAGGCTAAAGTACTCTTAGCAATTTCAGCATTGCCAGGGCAGTACTACATTTGAAGAGAATGGCTCTCATTGATCTGATTCCATGATGTACACATTATTTGCCTAAACAGGTGTTTTCACTGAACAAGTTCCCAAGGACAACTGTCTACTGAGATGCTCAGGGTGGGTCACGATTATGCATTCTAATCTATTTTAGAAATACTGCCAATTCCTGTGACCATATTTGATAGTCTGAGATGGCCAGCAGAAATGAAGTTCATTTATTACGTCAATCCTAATGTTCCTCAAATTCATTTAATCATAAAACTTTTCTTTCCAATAAACTTAATTATATATCTCAACTGTTTTGCTATGGAATATTTGGGACAAAAGTTTTCCTAGGGAAAGAGCCCACAGTCCACAATTAAAGTGGATTAGGAATAGAAAGCTATCCTAGGAAGTTATAGGGTTATAGATTACCTGAAAAACTATGCTTTAAGTACTTGGGTGCCTTTTTAAATTGTATTTTCTGAATAGGTTATAGTGATTCAATTAATAATTAATGGTATGTCTAATTCAACATTTGTAATATTCAAAAATTATTTTTTACTTCCAGCCAAGATGGTGGCATAGGTAGACATTGTTCACCTCTTTTTTTTCTATAACCTCATCAAAATTACAACAAAATATAGAACAACCATCACTCAGAACCATTAGAAAATAAGATGAATGGAACTCTGAGACTATAGAATTAAAGAAACCACATCCATCCAGACTGGTAGGAGGGCCAGAGATGTAGAATGAACTGGTCCAACACCCACAGGTGGTGGATAAAAATTCAGGAGCAATATCTAGGGAGCGAGTAGTCCCAGACCCACACTAAGTACCCAAGCCCAGGGTTCCAGTGTGGGGAAAATAAGTCCCTATAACTTCTGTCTGCAAAAACCAGTGGAGATTGAGTCAGTGGATGAAACTGCTAGAGCCCCAAGAAATTCCTGTTAAAGCACCCATACACAGTCTTACCTATTCAGACTCACTCCTTCTGAGCTCCTGCACTGGGGTAGGAGCTTGAAAGACACTAGTAGCATAACGGGAGAAACTTAAGTGTCTGGCATCAAAGCAAGTAGAGGCCATTGTCCCTTTTTAATACCCACCCCCCAACAGAGACACAAGGCTGCATACTAGTGCCATACGTGACACTCCATCAACCTAGCTAACATTGTTTGATGAGCCTTGGAGATCCCCAGAGACTCTGCCAATTTATGAGCTTTTCCATTTGAATGGCTGGTTTTAACTCATGCAGCACAACTTCCTAAGTCCTCTCAAACAAGCAACAGCTGGCTTCAGCAAGACTTTGGCCTGGCACAAGCAACAGAGAGCCTAGATTCACAGCTTGGCTTCACCTGAGAATCTCCAAGCCCAGCACAAGTAGTAGCCATCTTCATTGCACTATATCTCAGGCAGGGTGGCCCTAGGCAAAACACAGGTGGGAGCTGACCTTGACCAGAACCACCTGGGAAACCTCAGGGCCAGCACACCCAGTGGACATGTCCAGACCACATTGTAGCACCACCATCCTGTCCTTGCATAGCTGGTCCTATACAGAGGGCGGAGGTTGTAGTCATTGGTTACAGCCTCACAGCTGACTGGCCTGGGTAAATCCCTCCCTTTGATCTGCCAACAGCAACCAAGGCTCAATTATAAGAGAAGGCTGTACTCAGCCCACATGAAGGGCACAACTCAAGTACCCAGCTTGGGTGATAGGGAAGGTTATGCCACTGACCCTATAGAACACACTAGACCACATTACCAAGACACAGAGTCAAAGCAACTCTACCTAATACATACAAACACACACAGGAAGGCTGCCAAAATGAGGAGAAAAAGAAACATGGCCCACATGAAAGAACAGATCAAAACTCCAGAAAAAGAGCTAAACAAAATGGGGATAAGTGATTCATCAGATGCAAAATTCAAAACACTAGTTATAAGGATGCTCAAAGAAATTAGTGAAGATATCAGCAGCATGAAAACATCCAGTCAGAAACAAAAGATACACTTCAGGGAAACAACAGTAGAGTGGATGAAGCTGAGAGTCAAATCAATGATTTGGAATATAAGGAAGCAAAAAATGACCAATCAGAACAAGAACAATAAAGAATAAAAAAAAATTGGATAGTATAAGCAGCCTCTAGGACAACTTCAAGAGGCCCCACATTCACATCATAGACATGCCAGAAGGAGAAGAGAAAGAGCAAGAAATTGGAAATCTATTTGTAAAAATAATGGAAGAAAACTTCCCTAATTTGGTGAAGGAATGAAAGTCCAGGAAGCACAGAGAGTCCCAAACAAGATGGATGCAAAGAAGCTGACTCCAGGACACATCATAATTAAAATGCCAAAGGTTAAAGATAAAGAGAGAATTGTAAAAGCAGCAAGATAAAAGAAGTTATTTACCTGCAGGGGAGTTACCATAGGACTATCAGCTGATTTCTCAAAAGAAACTTTGCAGGCAAAGAAGGGATTGGCAAGAAATATTCAAAGTCATGAAAAGCAGGGGCTTACGGCCAAGATTGCTCTATCCAGCAAAGCTAACATAACATTTAGAATCAAAGGGCAGATAAAGAGATTCCCAGACAAGAAAAAACTAAAGGTGTTTGGGGTGGGGTCTCTGCCTGCAGAGCTCCCTGTCTGCTGCGAATGAGAATAAGTCTACCAAGACATGATCTGGTTGGGGAGGAAAGGTGGCCAATCTCTCAAAGGAGGACCAGGAACCTGTTCCTCAATGAGCTTTTATTATTGGGTTTAATGTGCATAGGAATATAGGGTGTATAGGTAAATCTCATCAATCATTGTCAGACAGAAATGATTAAATAATAGATAACATTCAAAGAACTCTGAGGGCTTATTCTGAGTCAGGGTCAGATAGTTAAAGGGCCATAAAATCTTGGGGAACAAACTCACTTCATACTTGGACCCTTATCATTGAAATTGAGGGTATTAGCAAAGTAGGTTTCACAACATTTTTTGCATTCTTTCTTAGGCCTGATCCCCCTGGGGAACCTGCCTTTTCCAGAACAGAGCCACACCCACCTCTGACATTGTTTCAGGCTTCAGGCATTGTTTCAGGCTTAAATCAGGCAGGGGAAGTGAGGCAGCCAAGAGATTGGGAGACTTCTTTCAGACAGAATGAGGACTCAGGCTATGTCAAAGTCAAGGGTCAAGGGTCCATCACCACCTTTTCCTCTAGCCCCCCCAAGTCTTTCCCTGAGGGACCCTTCCTGACCATGCCTTAGGTTGTCCCTCTTTTGAGGAATCTCACCCATCATTGGCTGACCAGTCATCTGCTCAGAACCAAGCAGGGTGAAGTGAAAGGGGGAAGAGGCAGCACCTCTACAAGGAAAATAAGCTTTGTCTCCTAAGTGGTTTATTGTCCCAAGGTCTCTCACTCAGGCTTAGCCACAAGGGGTTACAGTTTCTGAAACCAGGCAGGGTGGTTCTCAAAAGGTGTTCATCATCACCAAGCCATTATTATATTAAATGTTAAAGAGATTTATTTAAGAAAAAGAAGATCAAAACTATAAACAATAAAATGGCAAAATACATATCTATTAACAACTGAATCTAAAAAACAAACTAAGCAAATAAGAAGAACAGAGACAGAATCATGGATATAGAGAGTGTTTTGATGGTTGACATATGGGAGATGGATATGAAGGAATGGGTGAAAAGGTGAGGGGATTAAGAAGTACAAATAAGTAGTTACAGAATAGCCATGGGGATGTAAAGTGCAATATAGAAAGTGGAGTAGCCAAAGAACTTATACACATGACCCTTGGACATGAACAATGTTGGGACATTGCCTGAGGGAAGTGGGGGTGCTGGGTGGAGAGGGACAAGGGGGGAAAAGTAAGGATAACTGTAATAACAATAAATTTTTTAAAATAAAATATATAAAAATTATTTTTATAAACTGCTTACACATTTAAGTAGTAGTTTATTAAGCATAGGCCCTGTGACAGCTGAGTGGTGAATAGTCAGGTGAGTTTATTAAATTTCTTGCCCCAAATTATTTATTTCAAAATATTACAAAGCCCTTTTGGGTCTTATGGATTATTTAGCAAATATTTGAAACTCGATGAATAGTTATTGATTTTTATATTTGGAAAAGCTATTCTAGAATATATAACATAGAGAAGCAGAACTGGATTAAAAGAAGATATGTTGTACTTAAGGGAACTAATCATTTTAATATGATCATCACCACCATCATCATCACCATCACCATTATCATTATCATCATCTATGTTTCTCTGTAAATGGCACCACACAAAGCTTCACACAGAAATTTTAATAAGTGGCCATTGCCTTACAGCAAAACCCAACAGTGAGAAATGTTTTTTTTTCATCCCTGCCATCATTATCATCACCTTTTTCATCATGAAGCAGAACAGTGGCTCAGTCAATATGCTTTAGCTGTGGCACTTCTAATTTTGTATAACATATTCAAGCAGGATGGCATAACTATCAGTGTCACCAACAACATCATTAATGTCTAACATTTAATGAATACTCACTAAGTTCCAGACACTGAGCTAACTTTCTTACATGATTTTATGCCAGGAAACAATCACAACAACTCCGTGAGCTAATGGTTAATGTACAGAAACCAGGGCAGAGTGATATCAAATAATTTCCTCAAGGTCACACTTTAGGGGCAGGAATTGGTCTCAGAACTTTTGACTTAGAGCTGAAGCTCTTAAGAAAGAGTCAAGAAAAGAACGAGGGTTTCTCTGTCTACTTGACTTTAACACATGTACTTATAAAGCTGTGCAGCTGCAACATAAATTCATCACCTAAGCTCTCAACTAATTGCTACAAAAAGTAAAGCTCAGAGCTCTGACTTGACTCTTTTCTGCCATCTAAGACTCAGTTCCTTAGAATAAAATGTGTCTATATTTTTCCCACATTCCTATGATGGTATCTATCTCTCAGCCACCTTAATTTTGTAGCCTGGTTTGGAGGCTGAGGTGGAAAAAATAAACCCAGATATTCTGATCTTTGACAATATTTTTATCTTCTCTGCTCTTACCTTAAAATGGACAAAGACTGATTTGTAAACTGGTTACTTTACAACATCAATATTATACATTAACAAAAAATATTTAGAATATACGTGAAGAAAGGGGAAATTTGGTGATTAATAAATTTAAGCTTAGAAGGGGAAATGAATGGAAGTTGGTCTGCTTTGAATTTACATCTAAAAATTAACATTAGCCCCAAAAATTTAATAGCAAGAACTTCAAGACCATCCACTCTGAACAGTTCCTTACCAGGGACTGTTCCACGAAAAGATGTGTTTTCCTCACTTTTGAAAGATAGCAAAGGCAACAACATTTTAAAAGGCATTGAAAGTAGAAATCTAAACAACTGCTCATTAACTGATCTTTAGATTACTGTATCCAATACTAATTTCATTATAAGTAAGATTTGAATATTTCATATCTTTCATCGTCACTCAGTTGTATGAGCTTTTATTTAACTGTGTTATAGATAAAATGAGGGCAACAGAAACAATTCCCAATACCTAAATGTAGCCATTATTTTGACTAAATTTTTAATTCATGCATAGTCTTATATGCTTTAATAGCTAGCATCTGTACAATGACCTTATTTTCTTAGAAATTATATGCAAATTGGCAAAATGTATACACTCACAGGACATATAGCATTTAAGAAAGTTATTTAGACTAAAAAACACCGGTATTTCTGGTTTTGAATGATACATGCTATTAATTCCCCCAACACTAGCTCATGCTTACATTTTCCTGTGTCATGTGAAAATGAGACTGCATGCACCACACTAAATTTCATCTGTCACATTCCCAGTCACAGCTATATACTATTAAGATTTCCCTGATGTTTTATCTTGACTTTGCTCAGTCTTCTGTTTTCAAAGACAGGTTCAGTCAGGTTTGATTCTATTCCAAGGTCATTTATACAAAAGCTAAATGAGATTGGTCCTAGTATAGAACTCAGGGGAACTATATGTGTTACCTTTCTTTTTCCATAATCTTCCATTCACTCTTGTGAAGTGTGTGTGTGTGTGTGTGTGTGTGTGTGTATTTTGCTATATTTTCTGAACTTCATTGTCAAGTACAGTCTATTGATACAACACTTTACTAACATGAACAGAAACTATTTCAGAAAAATGCATTCTTATATTAATTCTAATAGAACAAATCTATAAAAGCATGTGCAGTAATTAAAAATCAAGTAAGTGAAATAATCCAGTTGGTGAAAGAAAAATTCCATATGATCTCACCTATAAGAGGAATCTAATGAACAAAATAAACTAACAAACAAAATAGAACCACAGGAATGGACACATGGAAAAGACTGAAAGTGACCAGAAAGGAGGGAGGATGAGGGTAATGGTGGAAAGAAGGGGAAGGGACTAGACAAAGAATATGCATGAATGACCTATGGAAATGGAGAACAGTGTGGGAATTGACTGTGGGAGTGGGGGGTGGGCTGGGTGGAGGAGAACAAAGGGAGAAAAATTGAGACAACTATAATAGAATAACAAAAAATGATTTAGAAAAGAAAAATTATGCATTTTTGAGCATTGTTAATATTTAGTATACTTCATTTCAGCCCTTTTTCTATGTACACAAAATTGGAATTATTCTCAATATAAAAATATCAAGTATGAAAAATAAAAAAAATCACAACAATGAAAACTGGTAGTAAAACTGTGACTACATAAAGGTCTTTACATCCTGTTTCAAGTGAGAAATATGTATCTGAAATTTTTAAGTTATGGAGTTTTTAAAGAATTCAACCTTCCACTTTTAGAGTTTCATATGCATATGATTTACTAAGTTTTGAACTGAATACACAATTTGTCAGGAATATTTTAATTGTATGTATTGTTTTTATAAAAGTAATGGTGTTTTGTTTTGTAATGCCTCAGATTTATTTTAAGGACTCCAGGAATTATTACCACTTCTATCCTAAAATACTTTGCCCTGAGATTAATCACTTTAAATCTTACATGTTAGTTGTTGGATAATGAATCAGGTATGCCAATTGCTATGTGCTTTTATTAAGTAAAAGATTAAAATGGTTGATGGTGTTTGAAGCCACAAAATTTCTTATGTAGCAATAGATAATGGAAAACTACCTTTGATTATGTTAAAATAGTGGTTATATTCAGTTTAGTAAGAAGAACATATTCATTCATCCTCAGGGGAAGAAACATACTATAAAGGAGGAGATGGAGGATGAGGAGAAGAAGAAAGAGTTGTTAACCTCCCAATAAAAATAATAAAAGTGCTATGTTTAAAATTCTGAAATACTTATGGTTCTGCTTAACTGATAGGTCTGTGGCATCATTCAAAGGAGATCTAGAGAAAGGACCCCCTTTTGGAGCAAGCCAAAACAATGAGTGCTTGTAGGGAGCAAACAAGCACTACTGTCATGGCCTCTCAGAAATCAGATAAATTGTTGGTGGCATCCTACTTTTTGATGAATAACCTGAGAGAATCATTGCAAAGCCTAACTTCTTGTTGTGATTTTAAACTTTTAAAATTCTTATTTCTAGAAGAGAGGAGTTAGAACAATATTATATGAAAGAATGATTCTGGAAGCACTTAACCAATTCATTAAACACCAAGAAAAAATTCTTCAGTAAAAGGTGGATTCTAAATTAATGCTGTACTTTGAAATGGTTCAATTCTTAAAAGCTATCACTTGTATGAACATTTTCCAGTCTTCAGTAAGAAAAAAATTGAACATGCTTTCTTATCCATTCAGCTACTATATGTCTTTCAATTGGAGCATTTAATCCATTTATATTTAAGGTTATTATTGATAGGTACTTATTCATTGCCATTTTACCCTCTTTGTACCTGTGTTCCTCTCTCTCTCTCTCTTTTTTGTCTACCTTTTCTTAAGTTAGTTCCTTTAGCATATCTTGCCCTGCTGGTTTAGTGGACGTGTATCCTTTTAGCCTTTTTTTTTTGTCCAGGAAACTCCTTATTTGGCCTAACATTTTAATTGAGAGCCTTGCTGGGTAGAGTAGTCTTGGTTGCAGGCCTTTGCTTTTCATTACTTGGAGTATTGCTTATCATGCCCTTCTGGCTTGGAGTATGTCCATTGAGAAGTTAGCTGCTAGTCTTTTCAGGGTTCCATTGTATGTTACTTCAAGTTTCTCCCTTGCTGCCTTTAAGATTCTCTCTTTGTCTTGGAATTTTGTCATTTTAATTATGTGTCTTGGGGTAGACCTTTTTGGGTTTCCCTTGATTGGGACCATTGTGCTTCCTGCATCTGTGTGGCTTCTTCTCTCATCAAATTAGGAAAGTTTTCCATTGTTACTTTTTCAGACAGGTTTTCTATCCATTGCTCTTCTTCTTCTCCTTCTGCTATTCCTATTATATGGATGTTATTCCATTTCATGTTGTCCTGCAGTTCCCTTACCATCTCTTCATTCTTTCTGAGTCTTTTTTTCTTTTCTTGCTCTTTCTGGGCATTTTGTCCACCTTGTCCTCTAGCTCACTGATTCAATACTCTGCTTCATCTAAACTGTTTTGATTCCTTCTATTATGTTCAATTGAGAAATTACATTCTTCATTTCCTCTTGGCTCTTATTGACAGTTTCTACATTCTTTTTCATGTTGATATAATTTGCAGTAAGTTCCTTATAGTTTCCCTGTAGGTTTTGGTAGTTCTCACACAGCTCATTGACCTTCCTTATAACCATTTTTTTTAACTCAATATCTGATAGCTGACTTGACTCTATTTCATTTAGCACTCTTTCTGAGGATTCCTCCTTTCCTTTAGGTTGGGGGTTGTTTTTTTGTCTTTCCATTTTTGTGAAACTCTTCTTCTTTGCTTCTGCTTCTTAAATTGATCAGTTTTGATTCCTCGATTTATGGTGTGAAATTCTATGGTAGGGGACCTGTGAGATTCAGTGGTGTAGTCTCCTTGATCTCCTAAACATGATGCTCTTGTGATGCCCTTTATGCAATTTATGTTGGCTCTCTGGATATAATTGGGTTTTGATTGTTGTTGGGTCTTTGTTTGCTGGGTCCTTCCCTCCAGCTGGTTGACTGAGTGTCCTGTATAGTGTTCTGCAGGAGCTGCCAGAACAAAAGCCACAAAGCCCAAGGAACAAACCCACATCTGCAAAAATAACTCCCGCCCCCCATGCAATTCCACTGTCAACAGAAAAGGAACCAGTATTAATAAAGTTAAAAAGAGATTAAGACTTTTATAAGAAAGGAGAGGAATTAACTATAGCATAAAATCTAGTGGCTTAATATGCACAAACTTGATGGACAAGAAATCAGGAAAGAAAATATCACAAGTCATGGAGAAGACCACAGCGGATTTTGTCTTGGTAGCCTCTAGTATTTATCACTATTTTTTCTTTCTGGATCTGCCTCTGGTGATGTCAGATGTTGACCCCATCTGACCATAGACAGTAGCCTGCTCTGAGACTGCCAGGGATCTAGTGTCTGTGGCTGTCTCCTGCTGTTGTTAATCTAGTCATGCTGCACTTAGCAGTCAGGCTTAACGTCCATAGAGCAGGGAAGAATCCCTCCTGGGGTGGGGGCTATTATTTCTGCTCAGGCTGCTGCTGCTCAGAGGAGAGTGGTCTGCTTGAGCAGAGTGACTGCTGCCATATGGGGGATGACTCAGCACCAGGATCCCAGCATTTACTCCCTTAGTGCTCTCCCTAAAGCTTTGATCCCCAGCCTCTTCTCAGGTGTCTCCAGTCTATTCTGCCCCCACTTTTGCTGGAACCCTGGGTAAGTGGCAGCAAATTAAAATTTGTGCATTGGCCCATTAAATAGTTATTTGCATGTCCAGCCATCCATCGCTGGCAGAGAGTAACCCTGCCTTTTGGCCACTGGTTGTACACTGTTGGTGGGAATGCAGACTGGTGCAGCCACTGTGGAAAAAAGTATTGGAATTTCCTCAAAAAACTAAGAATGGAACTTCTTTTTGACCCAGCCATTCAACTACTCAAATTATACTAAAAAAAATCCTGAAACACCAATTCAAAAAAACCTATGCACCCCAATGTTCATAGTAGCACAATTTACAATAGCCAAGTGCTGGAAGCAACCTAAGTAACCATCAGTAAATGAGTGGGTTAAAAAACCAAGGTAGATTTACACAATGGAATACTACACAGCAGAAAAAAAGAAGGAACTCCTACCCTTTGTGACAACATCGATGAATCTGGAGACCATTATGCTAAGTAAAATAAGCCAGGTGGTGAAACACAAATACCATATAATCTCACCCAAATTAGAATCTAATCAACAAAACAAGAAAGCAAGCAAAATATAACCATAGGAATTAAAATAAAGAACAAATTGACAGTAACCAGAAGGGAGGTGGGAGGAGAAAAAGGAAGGGTCATCAGGGAACATGTATAAAGGACACATGGACGAAGCCAAAGCAGGTAGATTGAGGATGAAGGGTCGGGCAGGCAGGAGTGGTGGTGGGGAAATGGAGACAACTGTAGTTGAATGACAATAAAATGATGAATACTAATAAAATAAAAGAAAAAATTTGAAGAAATGTCCGAAAATTTTTGTTTTATTTCTTGAACATTAACATATAGCACACAATTTTGTATAATTATAAAAAAAATGAGATAGAGGGAAGATGGTGGTGTAGTAGGAGGAGCAGAATCCACTTCCTCCTACACACAGGAGAAAAACCTAGCCTATCTATGCAACAGAGCAAACAGCCAACAGTACTACAGCATATATGAAAGTAGGAGGTCAAAAATTGTAGCCAACATTGAAAAACCAGATGGTAAGGAGAGTGCTTCAGGACAATAAGGGCCCAGGGATCAGCTCGGGTACCAGGGAGGCTGTAGCCCCAGGCCCAGCGCTCACCTTGTCTCCCACAGGGCTCTTGGGAGAGAGTTGGGTCAACTGCTCCCTCCATGGCCAAACTAGGATTGAGCAGCACCCGGGGAGGCCTGGTTGCTTGAAGACCCAGAGAAGGAAGTGAGGACTGAGTGGCAAACACGCAGGGGCTGTGAGCACCCATGCATAGGCCTGGGAAGAGTGTGTGCCTGAGCCCATGCGACCAAGGGCAGCCTGGCTTGCACCTGCACCCCCAAACTGGGGAGAGTGTGCCTTGTGGAAGAACCAGAGCCCACACCCATAAACCTGGGGAGAGCGTGCACACCACAGGAGGCCTGGAGCTCAAACCTGGAAACCGGGGGAAGCATGCACTCAGTAGGAGACCCGAGCCCATAACTGGGAACCTGGGGGAAGCACGTGTTCTGCAGGAGCCCCGGAGCCCACACCCGTGAACCTGGGGAAAGCTCACTTAGGAGGGCCCGGATCCCATACCCAGGGCCCTACGGAGAGATGCCAGACTGGCTTGGGGGAGAGTACACAGCTAGTCCTGGGGGGAGTACGCAAGAGGCTGACTGAGTGCTGAATATGAAGAGAGAAAAGCCAAACCAATTGCCTCTCAGCCTGCTGTAGCCAGCAAGGCCAGAAAAACCGGTTTGACCAGTTTGAAACCAACAGGAGGTTTGCTTGTTTGTTTGATTTTGTTTTTTAAGTATTTTTTATTTTTTATTTTTATTACTTTTATATATCTCTCAGTTCCTTTTGCTTCCATTTCCTTCTTTCCAGTTTTATTCCTTCTTCTTTTCTTTCCAATTTTATCTCCTTTTCCTTCTTTCTTCTGCTTTTTTTCATATTTTCTTTTTTTTTTTTACTTTTTCTTTTTTTTTAAATACCCATAAGTTAGACAAGAGAAAAAAACAAGACACAGGAACTGTGAAAACACCAGATTTGAACCCAAAGAAGGGGCATCCCAACAGCTGAGAGAGTGAGACAAATTTCACTTTGCTATTGCAGAGAAACTGCAAGTTATTGCATATTTGTATTATAATTTTTTCATTATTCTTGTATATTTTATTTTAATAGTATTTTTGTATTTCTCTTCATTCTGTATAGTCCTCTTTGCCTGGCTGATTATATTGTATCATTAGACAGGTTTTCTCTGTTATCTCATTCATAGTGCATTGCTAATTTACTGACTTTCACTTCATTTGTGTTCCATTAGTATCCTACTCAAGGTTCTATACTCCCTATTCTTGTTATCTAGATCTCACAGATTCTGTCATATGATTGTTGCTCTAATATTACTGTAAATAATAGCTATTCCCTACAATTATAAATACTACACAACCCCCCCATGAGATCTGAGCCTACTTCACAGTTTACTGAAATCTGTAACTGTAGTGGTTAACTCTATTCTCACACACACTACACCTATTCACTATCCTTTACTTTCACCTTACCTCAGAATCTGACCTCCCACAACCTCACTGCTTTCTAGATCCAACTCACAATCCTTCCTTCCCCAATACGAGTCTTACCTTCTTTCCATCCTTTCTAAAAAGTGGCTAGTTGGGTAGAATATCACAATTAACACCATACATAGCCAAAAGTTCTCCTATTTCTTCTCTACCAACTGCTACTGTAAATATCATAAAACACTCTCTTGCTGTCTTAAACCATTTTGCCTTACCCCTCCAACAGATAACAAAAAAGAGTAAGGAGAAGCTTTGAACACCAGGATACCCAGCAGAGATTGCACCACTGAATCTCACAGGTATTCTACCACAGAAGTTCACAATATAAACCCAAGGAGCCAGAACAGATCAATTTAAGAAGCAAGGCTAACAAGAAGAGTCTCACAATCAATGGAAAGACGAAGAAACAATCCCCAAATGAAGGGAAATGAGGAAGCCTCAGAAAGAATGCTAAATGAAATAGAGGCAACTCAACTATCAGATACTGAGTTGAAAGGAATGATTATCAGGAAGCTCACAATGAGCTACCAGAAACTACAGGGAAACTACAATGAACTCACTGCAAACAATATCAACATGAAAAATGAAATAGAAACTATCGAGAGCCAAGAGGAAATGAAGAATATAATTTCTGAACTAAAGAATAGAGGAGAAGGAATGAAAAGCAGGATTGATGAAGCAGAAGATCAGATCAGTGAGCTGGAAGACAAAGTAGAAAAAAAAAAAAATCCAGAAAGAGCAAGAAAAGGAAAAGAGGCTCAGAGAGAATAAAGAGGGATTAAGAGAAATGCAAGATAATATAAAACGTAATAATATCTGTATAATAGGGATACCAGAAGGAGAAGAAGAAGGGTGAGGAATAGAAAACCTATTTGAGAAAGTAATGATGGAAAACTTCTCTAATTTGATGAGAGAAAAAGTCACACAAATCTAGGAAACACAGAGAGTCCCAATCAAGGGGAACCCAAAGAGGCCCACCTCAAGGTACATCATAATTAAAATGGCAAAATTTCAAGACAGAGAATCTTAAAGCCAGTAAAGGAGAAAGAGGAAGTAATATACAAGGGAGCCCCAATAAGGCTAACAGCTGACTTCTCAATGGAAACTCTCCAAGCCAGAAGAGAAAGGCAAGAAATATTCCAAGTAACGAGAACTAGAGGTCTGCAACCAAGGTTTCTTTACCCAGCAAGGCTCTCAGTCAAGATAGAAGGTCAAAGAAGGGGCTTCTCAGACAAAAGAAGTCTAAAAGAATACACGTCCACCAAACCAGCTCTGCAAGAGATGCTAAAGGAACTGCTTTAAGGAAAGGAAGTAAAAGAGAGAGAGAGAGAGGAACACAGGTATGAAAATGGCAATGAATAAGTACCTATCAATAATAACCTCAAAAGTAAATGGATTAAATGCTCCAATCAAAAGACATAGAATAGCTGAATGGATAAGAAAGCATGACCCACACCTATGCTGCCTACAAGAGACCCAACTCAGAACAAAAGACCTACACAGACTGAAAGTGAGGGGCTGGAAACAAATTTTCCAGGCAAATGGACAGGGGAAAAAAAAGCCAGAATAACAATACTCACATCTGACAAAATAGACTTCCCAAAAGGGGCCATAAAAAGAGACCCAGAAGGTCCCTTCATAATACCCAAGGGAAGAATCCACCAAGAAGACATAAACATTGTAAATATGTATGCATCCAACACAGGAACACCCAAATGCATAAAGAAAATCTTAGAGGACTTCAAGAAAGATATTGACAGCACTATAATTATAGTAGGGGATTTTAACACCCCACTGTCAAACTGGACAGGTCTTCCAAACAAAATATCAAAAAAGATATTGTGGCATTCAACAATGCCCTACAGGAAATGGATTTAACTGATATATAGAGAGAGCCTTCCATCCCAAAGAAGCCAAATACACATCCTTTTCAAATACATATGGAACGTTTTCAAAGATAGACCACATGATAGGACACAAAACAAACCACAACAAATTCAAGAAAATTGAAATCATATCAAGCATCTTCTCAGATCACAAGGAACTGAAACTAGAAACCAACCCCAAGGAAGAAAAACCAAAACACTCAAAATCATGGAAATTGAATAGCATGCTATTAAACAATGAATGGGTCAAGAATGATATTAGGGAATACATCAAAAGGTTTCTGAAAACAAATGAAAATGGACTCACAACAACCCAAAACCTATGGGACACAGCAAAGGCAGTCCTGAGAGGGAAGTTCATAGTGATTCAAGCCTCCCTCAAAAATATAGAAACATTTCAAACAAACAACCTAACCCTACATCTACAAGAACTTCAGGAACAACAACAGAGACAGCCCAGAGCAAGCAGAAGGAAGGAAATAACCAAGATCAGAGCAGAATTAAATGACATAGAAACTAAAAACACAATTCTAAGGATCAATGAATCCAAGAGCTGGTTCTTTGAAAAGATAAATGAAATCGATAAGCCTTTAACGTCTCAATCAAGAAAAAAAAAAGAGAGGACCCAAATAAACACAATCAGAAATGAAAGAGGGGAGATTACAACTGATACCACAGAAATACAAAGGATTGTAAGAAATTACTAAGAAGAACTGTATGCCAAGAAATTTGAAAACCTAGGTGAAATGGACAAATTTCTACAAAAATATAATCTTCCAAAACTCAGTGAAGAAGAAGCAGAAAGCCTGTAGCAGACCAATAACAGCAGATGAAATTGAAGCAGTACTCAAAAAACTTCTGACACACAAAAGCCTTGGACCAGGGCTTTCACAGGAGAATTCTATAAAGCATTTAAGGAAGAGCTAACCCCTATCCTTCACAGACTATTCCAAAAAACACAAGAAGATGGCAGACTCCCCAAGCCTTTTTATGCAGCCAGCATCATAGTAATCCCAAACCTAGATTAAGACACAACAAAGAAAGAAAACTTCAGGCCAATATTGCTGATGAACATAGGTGCTAAAGTCCTCAACAAAATATTGGCAAATGTAAATATTTACATTTACATCAGTAAATGTAATTACATCAGTAAATGTAATCTATCACATAAACAAAATCAAAGACAAAAATCACATGATCATATCAATAGATGCAAAAAAAGTATTTGATAAGGTACAGCACCTATATATGATAAAAACACTAGCAAAGTGGGAATAGAGGGAGCATTTCTCAACATAATGAAGGCCATATATGAGAGACCTACATCCAACATCATACTTAATGGGCAAAAATTAAAATATTTTCCACTAAAATCAGGATCAAGACAAGGTGTCCACTTTTACCACTTCTATTCAATATAGTATTGGATGTTTTAGCCATGGTGATCAGACAAGAAAAGAAAAAAAAAGGCATCCAAATCATAAAGGAGGAAACAAAACTGTCACTGTTTGCAGATGACATGATAGTATACACAGAAAATCCTATAGACTCCAACAAAAACCTGATTGACCTAATAAATGAATTTGGCAAAGCAGCAGGATACAAAGTCAATATCCAGAAATCAAAGGCATTTTTGTACACAAACAATGAAACAGCAAAAGCAGAAATTTAAAAAAAATCCTATTTGAAATAGCAAAAAGAAAAATAAAATACCTAGGAATAAACCTAACCAAAGAGGTAAAAGACCTGTATTCAGAAAACTACACAACACTAAAGAAAGAACTCAAGGAAGACACAAACAAATGGAAACATACACTGTGTTCATGGATCAGAAAAATTAACATCATCAAAATGTCCATACTATCTAAAGCAATTTACACATTCAATGCAATACCTATTAAAGTACCAATGGCATATTTCACAGACAGAACAAACACTTCCAAAATTTATATGGAACCATAAAAGACCCCAAATAGCTGCTGCAATTTTGAGAAAGAAGAATAAAGTAGGAGGGATCACAATGCCTGATACTACACTCTATTGCATGCCCACTGTAATCAAAACAGCCTGGTACTGGTATAAAAACAGGCACATGGAGAAATGGAACAGAACAGAGAGCCCAGAAATAAACCCAAGTCTCTATGGTCAATTAGTATTTGACAAAGGGGGCAGCAACATAAAATAGAGTACAAATAGCCTCTCCAACAAATGGTGTTGGGAGAACTGGACAGCTACACGCAAAAAAAAAAAAAAAATGAAATTTGAGCACCAACTTACACTATACACAAAAATTAACTCAAGGTGGATAAAAGACTTAAATATAAACTGTCACACACCATTAAAGTCCTAGAGGAGAACATAGGCAGGAAAGTCTCAGATGTTTCACACAGCAACATTTTTACTGATATGTCCCCTAGAGCAAGGGACATAAAGGAAAGAATAAACAAATGGGATCGCATCAAAATAAAAATCTTAGGCATGGCTAAAGAAAACAGTATTAAATAAAAAGAGAACCAACTGTATGGGAAAACATATTTGCCAATGATATCTCAGACAAGGTTTTAATCTCCAAAATATATAAAGAACTTGCATGACTCCACTCTAAGAAGACAAGCAACCCAATTAAAAAATGGGCAAAGGACTCAAACAGACACTTCTCCAAGGAGGACATACAGAGGATCCAGAGACACATGAAAAGATGCTGAATATCACTAGCTACCAGGGAGATGCAAATTAAAACCACAATGAGATACCACTTCACACCAGTCAGAATGGCCATCATAAACAAATCAACAAACAAGTGTTGGAGAGGTTGTGGAGAAAAGGGAGCCCTAGTACACTGTTGGTGGAACTACAGACTGGTTCAGCCACTATGGAAAACAGTATGGAATTTTCTCAGAAAACTGAAAATGGATTTGCCTTTTGACCTGGCAATTCCACTGTTGGGATTATATCCTAAGAACCCTGAAACACCAATCCAAAAGAACCTATGCACCCCAATGTTCATAGCAGCACAATTTACAATAGCCAAGTTCTCAGAGCAACCTAGGTGCCCATCAGTGAGTGAATGCATCAAAAAACTATGGTAAATTTACACAATGTAATTTTATCCAGCAGAAAGAAAGGAGCTCCTACCATTCACTACAGTGTGGATGGAACTGGAAAGCATTATGCTAAGCGAAATAAGCCAGGCAGTGAAAGACAAATGCCATATGATCTCACCTTTAACAGGAACCTAAACAACAAGACAAGCAAAATATAATCTAAGACACTGAAATAGAGAACAGGCTGACAGTGACCAGAGGGGAGAGGGGAGGGATTTTCAGGGGAATTTCAGGGGAAAAGGGGAAGGGCTTACAGGAACAAACATAAAAGACCATGGACAAAAACAAGGTAGGGTGGAAATGGGAGGAATGTGGAGAGGAATAGGTGGGTGGGTTGGGATGGGAGTAAAGGAGAGAAAACTGTACTTGAACAATGATTCAAATAAAATTAAAAAAATAAAAATAAAATGTAAAAAAATGATAAAAGAGGACAAAGCCATTTTGAGGTACAATACCTCTGGATTAATATCTCTTCTTTATTTTTAATCTAAAAGTGACATATATTAGGAAGAAAAAAATGGTGGAAGGCATCCAAAATAGGACTCTAAATATACAATATTTTCTTCTGATTTTTATATAATCTGTATATAACATTGAGTTTTGGTCTTCTCCAATATTATTGCTTGATCTTCACTAATATCTTTTTTTTCCTACAGCTATGGTTAGACTGTCACCTGGATGATCAGAGAATGCAAAATGAGAAACAAGGAGAAACATGATATATCCTTAGTGTAATGTATAATATCATGAAAATTGAGAAAAATAATTAACAAGCACCAAAAATCTTAACATTCTTAAAAGGTACTTACTGTGAAGGTACCTTCTATATTCTAAAATTAAATGTGATGTTAGCTATACTTTAGGAGATTTCCTCAAGTTGTCACAAATTGTTAAGACTTCATTTTTTATTTACCTTTTCATATATTTCTTCCTTTTGTGCATATGGGTATTTCCATTTTATCTTAATAATTATATAAATAAAATAACTTCAAATACTTTTGATTGTAGTTTAAATTATATAAGGAAGCAAATTTTACCATGAATATTAAGTAGATTGAAAAGAGATATTTTCAGTTATGGCTAAGACATAAGTGCCTTCCTAGCTTTAAAAAATACTATTTTTAATTTCTCACATATTGTGTTTTTATTGATAAATGAACATGATTTGAATCATAAATGAAAAGTAAAATATTTGACTCATGGGCTTATGATAAGGTCCTTTACCCTGATTCCAAAGTTCCCATTAAAATTGTGTATAAAACATGACAATATTAGGGTAAGATATCCACACCAGGAAAAACCACTAAGGAAAAGGATCAACCATATGCCCCAAAACTGGTGAAATTTCTGCTAGGTGCAATGTCATAGGCACCATTTTGTACAAAATTAAATGCAAAAAAATTATCTTTACATTAATTGACTTTTTCACACAATTTCACTCCTCTACTTTGTCTGGATTACATAGTATTTTGGGTAAGTATCAAGAGTAAAACCTTAATAGAATCTAAATCACACTTTTTTATTTCAAATAATCTTTAATTGAACAGTCATTGTTAAACAATATCTGGATCCCTGCTACCTTAAGAAACAAAGAAATTAAGAAAACAGATATTACCAAAATGAATTGTCCCTCATAATCCTCCTGGGTGACTGAATCTTCAAACAATACCTGCTAATAATTTCCCTTTCATCTGAGGTTACCAAAACATGGGAATTGTTTTGTGAAAATTTTGAGTGGAGATACACATCTCTTATCAACAAAATCCCATTCAATTTCTTTCTTAATTTTAGTTCATTATTGGCAATCATTAAATCAATGTATTAAAATATATGAATGTGATAATACATAAACATGAAACCTATGTTTTTCCTCCTCCCTGTACTTATCACTATTGAAAAGTCATCCCAAGAGTGAATGCAGAAATTTAACTGTTAGCTAACATCCAGTTGTTGAGTAAGACAACAATTTTTCTTTAAGGCACCTTTGTTTTCTGTGAGTCATTCATTTGAAATCATCTTTCAAATGAGGATTTGCCTGGCATGGCCTGGCTTGGTAGGAAGTCCCTTCATCTATCATATTCCCCTCCCACCAAGAACACTGCAATTCTAATGTGTCTTTTCCTTTCTCTGGACTTTATGCTTATGCATATGGTCCATTGTGTGATATGTAAAAGCATAGCCTGTTCAATCAATTCTTTATTTTATTTTCTTCATGTATTTTTAGAGAGAGGGGAAGGAAGGGAAGAAGAGAGGGAGAGAAACATCAATGGGAGAGAGAAACATTGATAAGTTGCCTTTTGTGTGTGGCCAGTGGGCAACTTACCTGTAACCAAGGCATGATCCCTGTCCAAGAATTGAACAAGCAACCTTTCCCTTTGTGGGATGACACCCAACTGAGTCACATTGATCAGGGCTCAACCAATTCTTGAGCCCTAAGGGAGGTATTTGGCCCCAAAGTGGTTTTGCCACTTCTATATTTTATGTGGACTTATTCCTCAGTTTTAGCCTGTAACTGCCACTCATGTTGCAACAGAGAAAAATCCATTTAGTATCTTCTTAGACATGGATATACTTGCATAGTTCACAGATACCATAGATTCCATGCAAATATTCTTCAACCAAAAAAGATGGAAGCAACAGCATGATACACCTTCTTAGGGAAGTCATCAAAAAAGGGAATAATACAACTTAGGGGAGAATTATTTAGAGATCAGCAGAACCATGGGATCAGGAGATGAGAAGGGGTACAATTTTAAACTTTTCACACACTTAACGTTAGGTCCTTTGAGACATCTAGAATGAGATATAAATTAATCTGTTACATATACAAGTGTAAATCACATGAGAACAAATTAGATGAAAAATATCTTCTTTGGAAAGATGTCTATTCAGATCTTCTGCCCATTTTTTTAAAAAATCAGATTGTCTTTTTTGGCAATAGAATTGTATGAGTTCTTTATATATTTTGAATATTAATCTCTTATCAGATATGTAATTTACAAATATTTTCTCCTATTCAATAGGTTGCCTTTTCATTTTATTGATAGTTTCCTTTGCTGTACAGAAATTTTTAGTTTGTTGTAGTCTCATTTATGTTTGTTTTAGTTGTGTTTGCTTTTGGAGTCAGATGCAAGAAATCATTGCCAAGACCAACATCAAGAAGCTATTGTCAACTTTCAGCCAAGATGGAGGTATAGGTAGATATATTTTGCCTCCTTGAACAACCAAAAGAAGGACAACAACAAATTTAAAAACAAAAAATAACCAGAACTTTCAGAAAATTTAACTGTATGGAAGTCCGGCAAGCAAGGACTTAAAGAAGAAGCATTCATTAAGACCAATACGAGGGGCAGAGACGGGTAGACACGGTAGAGAGAACTCACATCAAGGCAGCCTTTAGAGGACTGGGACTGGAGCTGGCAAGGCGGCAGCTGGCAGAGATGCCACATTTTTGTGAGAACAAACCAGGAGGAACAACTGGGGAGCTTTCCTAATCCAGCAAAGGAAATAGAGTTCCAGGAAGTCCCGGAAGCTCAGAGAGTCCCAAAAAAAGTTGGACCCAAGGAAACACACACCAAGGCATATCATAATTACATTACCCAATATTAAAGATAAAGAGAAAATCTGAAAAGCAGCAAGAGAAAAGAAGATAGTCACCCATGAAGGAGTTCTCATAAGAGTATCAGCTGATTTCTCCAAAGAAACCTTCTAGGCAAGAAGGGCCTGGAAAGAAGTATTCCAAGTCATTAAAGGCAAAGACCTACATCCAAGATTACTCTATCCAGCAAAGCTATCATTTAGAATGGAAGGACAGATAAATTGTTTCCCAGATAATGTCAAGTTAAAGGAGTTCATCATCACCAAGCCCTTGTTATATGAAATGTTGAAGGGACTTATCTAAGAAAAAGAAGATCAAAAATAGAACAGCATAATGACAACAAACTCAAAACTGTCAACAACCTAACCTAAAGAAAACAAAAACAAAAATGAACTAAGCAAACAACCAGAACAGGAACAGATTCACAGAAATAGAGATCATTTGGAGGGTTATCAGTGGGGAGGAGAAAGGGAGAATAAGGGAAAAGTTATAGGAAATAAGAAGTATAAATTGTAGATACAAAGTAGACTGGGGGAGGTTAAGAATACTGTGGAAAATGGAGAAGCCAAAGAACTTATATGTACAACCCATGAACATGAACTAAGGTGGGGGAATGATGGTGGGAGGGGCAGTACGGGGTGGAGGTGAATAAAGGGGAGAAAAAAATGGGACAACTATAATAGCATAATCCATAAAATATATTTTTAAAAAAGAAGCTGTTGTCTATGTTTTCTCCTAGAAGTTTTATGATTTCAGGTCTTGTAATCAAGCCTTTATCAGTAACTCAGTTTCATTCTTTTGCATGTGGCTTTCCAGTTTTACCAGCACCATTTAATGAAGAGGCTATACTTTTCCCATTATATAGTCATGGCTACTTTGCTATAAAATAGTTGACCATGTGTGAATAGATTTATTTCTGGGTTCTCTGTTCTGTTCCACTGATCTACACATCTGTTTTCATGCCAATACTATCCTTTGATTACCATGGCTTTGTAACATAGTTTAAATTCAGGGAGCATGATATCTCCAGTTTTACTCTTATTTCTCAAGATTTCTTTGGATTTTGAGGGCCTTGTGGTTCTATAGAAATTGTAGGAGAATCTGATCTATTACTATAAAAAATGCTATTGGAATTTTGATACAAATTGCATTGAATCTGTAGATTGCTTAGGGTAGTATAAACATTCTAAAAGTATTTATTCTTCCAATCCATGAGATTAAATTATTTTTCCATTTATTTGCGTGTTCATTTTTTCCAACTATATCTTATAGTTTTCTGTGTACAGGTTTTTCACTTCCTTGGTTAAATTTATCCCTAAATATTTTATTATTTTTTATGTAATTATAGATGAGAGATTTTTTTTAAAATTTCCTTTCTGGTAGTTACTACTGTATAGAAACACAAAACATTTTTGTATCTTAATTTTGTATCCCACAAATTTACTAAATTAGCTTATTAGCTTTAATAGGATTTTTGTGTGTGGAGTCTTCAAGAGTTTTCTACATGTAGTAACATGTCATCTGCAAATAGTAACAGTTTTACTTCTTGCTTTCCAGTTTGGATGAGTTTTATTTTGCTTTCTTGTCTAATTGCTTTGGCTACATTTTCCAATACTATGTTGAATAAACATGGCAAGGGTGGGCATCTTTGTCTTGTTCCTGATATAAGAGGAAAAGTTTTTAGATTTTCACTGTTCAGTATGATGTTAGCAGTGGACTTATTACATATTGTCATTATGTGTTGAGGTACATTCCCTCTAGGACTACTTTGAAAGTTTTTCACCAAAAATGAATTTTGAATTTTGTCAAATGCCTTTTCTGTATATATTGAGATACTCATATGATTTTCATCCTTTACTTGCTGATAAATGACTCTGATTGATTTGCAAATGTTGAATCATCCTTGCATCCTAGAGTAAATCCCACTTGAACATTGTGTATGATACTTTTAATTTATTGTTGTAGATACTGTATTTTTTTAGTTCAAGAACGTCCAATTTATTATTTTTATACATTTTCATTCTATGTTGCAATTCTCAATTTTTATTTGTGTTTTCTACCTTTTCTTCTAGGTATCTGAAGATAATCTAACTTAAAGTTCTTTGCCTCAACATCTGAATCATCTTTTATTGTTGTATACCCTTGATTTTCAGTCCTATTACCCTGTTTGTTTTAAACGTCTTATAACACTAAATCTTACAACAGAAATTTTGTACTAAAATTTTTAGTGGCTGAAAGTGATTTAACTCCTATCAGAATGAGTTTTCCCATTCACCTATTAGGCAGAAAGAATATGGGCTAAATCCTTCAATCAAAACATGGATGAACTAGATCAAATCTGGACTCAAGTTTTGATATATCAGATTATTTCTGGTTTGCCCTGTTCCTATGTAATGTTCCTTCAGGTCTTACAGTGAATATCTAGCATAAAACTGCCTCTTCAGTCCTGACAAACTAAGAGAAATATACTTTGTTTTATAGAAAATTTTTATTTAGTATTTGGCTTCCTAACACCCACACCTTCGAAATTCAGGATATTTCTTTAAAACCGTAGTATGTATAAGGTTCCTTGAGTCTCCACTCCCTGCCACCCACTTCAAACCTATATAATCTTCCAAACCTCTTTAGTTTCTTCTCAATAGCGGCCTTCTATCTAGACCTAACACAAAATCGTAATCTCTGTGTAGCTTATATCCAGAACTGGCAAGATCTGGGACAGAGCTGTTTCAGGGACAGTTGTAGACCTTTAGTTTACTTTGAAGGTTTCCTAAGTTCTGCTCTCTGGAATTGTGTCCCTTTGGTCCTTAGTGCTTCAATAGGTCTATGTTAGTCTTAATATATAAGATGGTTGTAGTATACCGTATTTTCTCATTTTCATTAGTGGGAGAATATTTCCATAAACTACATCATTTTGCTTGATAATTACTTTTTTATTTTTAAATTAGCCAGTTTTAATTTCTGGTTCATTATAACTGTAGTGCTGATCTTAAAGGAACTTGATAATAGTGAGAGAGAAAAGAAGCACATGCAAATGTTTAAGTGTAATGTTTAGCTCAATTATACTACACATAATTTTTTTCTGTCTCAGCATATAAAGTTCTATTGCCCAGTGACTTTGGCAAAATAATCACATTCAAGTGGTATTATGTCTACATTTATCTAAGTCTAGCTTACATGTTCATAGCATTTATCCTTACTGACTGAAGACTAAGTTGTCTTTTTGAAGAAGTTTGTGTTCAATAAATTACTACCACTTCCCTTTAGTTTGCAGAGTATCTCTACGATAAAACTGCTGAACTTCTATGAGTCAATATTAAGCAAGTCTGGTTGAGGTTACAGGTCCTCCAAAATTTAATCTATATAGTTTGTCTCCCAATCTATCTCTTTTGTACACAAAGAGCAACCCATTTTACTGTCAAGTAGTGTGATCTACTCATTTTCTGTTTTACCTCTTAGTTAAAGCAAAAGAAAAGAAGAAGAACATAAAGCACAAGGTATTTCCATCACTGTGCTCATAAAGGATCCCAGGCAAATCAAGCAGTGTGTAGGATGGGTTTTAAAAAATTAAGCTTTACTCAAAAAAGAAAAACCTTATAGTACAACAACCCAGATAGCCAAGCAGATTAAGGATCAACTCAAAGTCTAACATGGAACCAGAGGATAATAAAAATAAACAAAGAAAAAATTATTAAATATTTCTCTTCAAAACAAGTATAAAACAAAGGTGAATATAGCACAAGGTAGGCAGAAATGAACCACATGTTCAGTCCCAAGAATAAGATAAAATGACATTTAAAGTATTTTAAAATGGCACATTATACATTGACTTTGAAGATATTATTTCAAAATTCTAATAATAGAGCATAATCCATTTCATTTAGACTTCAGTTAAATGTGTTTTTGATGTAATAATACATTAACATAATATTCTAATACTTTAAATTATGACTTGAGGTCATGACTAATTAATCTATGGAATTTTACTAGTTTCTTTTAAACCTTAGAAATAGTTGGTAGAAAGAAAAATGATGTTTTAATGACTATTTTAAAGCAGTCTAGACTTTAAAAAGAAATTTGGCTCTAAAAATTTAAAATTACAATTAAAGCATGATTTAGTGTTTAACTTCTTTCATTTGTTTGGATTTAGAATTGAATTAAAAGGGGTAACTAAATAAATGGGTTCAGAGTGGTTCATTTATATAGTGTTACAATTTTTATATTGATAATTATTCTATATTTTGGGAGTTATAAAATGTGAAGGAGTTTTTTTTTATTTTTCCGGGTGATAAAATATTGACATCTTTACCTAACATTATGCTAAAGTGAAATAAGCCAGCCAGAGATAGATAAAAACCATACGATTTCATTCATACGTGGAATCTAATGAACAAATTGAACAAGCAAAATAAAGACAGACTTATAGATAGAGAGCAGGCTGACAGCTCTTGGGGTGGGGATTAGGGGGTGAAGGGATCAAGCAATAAAGAAAAAGGACTCATGGACATGGACAACAGTGTGGTGATTGTGAGGGAAGGGGTGAGTGGAGGTAGAAGAGGGTATAAGGAGGATAAATGGTAATAGAAAAAAATACAATAAAGTATAAAAAGAAAAAAGAAACATTTAAATATTCTCTCTATTAATAAATATTAATGATATTGAGCTATATGAATTAATAATTAAGAAGAAAGTTTATAAGTTCTTCTAGAATCAGCTCATTTGATGCAAAATACAAGTATATCTGAGGGTAAAACATACTTACAACTTTCTAACATGAGCAACTATGACAAGTAGATCTAAATACAGTGTATTTTCTATAGATAATAAAAACTTAACACCACACACTAAATGTGCTAAAAGATACCAGATGTTCATACCATTTAACTAACTCCTTAAAAGAGATGAACCAAGGAAGATTACAAGGGGGACATCTTGTGACTTTCCAAAATAACACCAAAATCTTGATGTAATTTATTCATGTGTTCATTCTGTCATAAATCAGGCAATAATTCATAAAATTTTCTGTATTTTTTTGAAACTTAGATTTTTGTACTAATATAGTTTTTCTTAATTATTATTAAATTAAGTCAAGACATAATAGACTTTAAAAACTATTTTAAATTCATACCCATTGATGTTCCAGCGAAGAGGTCAACAAACTGAGACTAAGAACAAAACCCAGCCTGCCATCTACTTGTCTATCACTTGTGACCTAAGAAACAATGTTTACACCTTCAAGTGGTTGAGGAAAATCAAAATAAAAATTAGATGTTGAGACATACAAAAATGAGATTAATATCAAATTTCAAAACCTATCTCTAAAGTTTTATTGGAGCAGAGTTAAATCAAATTGTGAAAAGTCTAAGAATTTATCTGTTATTAATTATATGTTAAGTAATAAAAATGTTAGGTCTATTAAATTAAATAAAATTGATTATGAAAATTATTTTACCTCTTTTAATAAGATTATTAGACAATTTTAAACTATGTATGCATCTCACATAATATTCTCTTAGACAACCTGCTTTGATGATTGGCCTCACTAATGATCTATCAGTGAGGCGTGAAGAAAATTTCATGTCTTTTTTAATGTAATTAACTAATCAATACAGTGGAATAATTTTCGGATCCTACAAGAGATTGTAGTTACTTAAACCAACAGTAACAGAGAATATCATAAAATAATAAATGATGATATCAGGAATATATGCTTCATCCAAACTTTTTCCTTAAGAATTGGCAACATTGCAAGATTCAATGGTTTTGAAACAGTTTGAGTGTATAGCCTTTAGAAAGGAAACACCTAGCAATCACCCAAAATATTCCTTACATTATTGCTGTTTTTTTAAAGCTTCTGCAGAACACTGTCTTCACAGAAACTTTCACTTCAAAATTCAAATCTTTATAGAAATACAATCGCTTTGATTAAACTTGAGTTGTATGTTCTGAATTCCTGTTTACTCAGATTTCTCCACACCCATCCCAGCTTTACAGTAGCTTGAGAAAACCACACAATTGACTTGAAGCTAAGAATATGAAGACATAGTTAAGCCTGAGTGTGAACATGCTAAAATATTTCAATTAGTGCTTCACTGTCATAAAATTAATGGCTATTTTTTACCTCAAAATATAAAATGTAGTACTAAAATTTTTTAGAATAGTTGTCAAATTATTAATTATGTGAACTTAAAAATAAGTGTGTATGATTTGAGTTCTCCATAAATAAAAATATATGTCCTGACCTTTAAAAAATACATATGTCACAGGTAGGCACAGTTAGCCAGGTTCTTGGTGATCACAAACAAAAAACTGAACACAGGGAGTTCATAGCAGAAAGAGAGAGAGCAGAATTATGAAGTGATAGTACACTCCACAGAACATGGGAACAGGCCAACTCTGAGCAGAGATTTACCTCAGGGGCTGAAGGAATTCTATTCTTATATGGAGGATATTTCTTGGCTAGTTTTAGCAGGCTCTTATTGCACATGTACAAATAGTTATATTACTTTAAAGCTACTGTGCATGTGGTCTCCCATGATTTTCCTTGATTGACCACTGGGGAAGGGGGTCGCAGAATGTTGATTTATTATAATGCTATTATAATTAAGCAGGGGCTATGTAGCATCTTTTGTGAAGGTACATTTGTAATTCACAATGGTTTAGCGCTTTTCCAGAAAACAGGGACAACTGGTCTTAGAGCAGGGTCTCTGTCTTGTATCCATGTCCTTTATCTTAGCCCTGGGGATCCTCTGGAGTTTCATACTTCCTGACTACTTCCTGCCTCACATATAATTTTATATCAACTTGAATCATATGAAATCACCAATTATGAAAATTGTGATCTCATATGGTTCAACTGATAATAGGTGTCATGGTTACTTGAGCTGAATTTCTACAAATAGTATGTCTTCCACACTATTATAAGGTTAAAACTAATACCAGACAGAGATACTTATTTAAGAAATCAGTAAACAATAGAGAAGTTGAACCTGAATTATTTGAGAAAAATCCTTCAATTCTGCAGAAGAGAAGATCAAGTTGGCTAGTTGATAATCTGAGAAACAGCTGATAAGATTATGTTTAAGATTTTCTATTGTAGAATAACTTGCCACAGCCAGATTTTACAGTCTTAAGACATTAGTGATTGAGCAAAAGGGATTTAAAGTCAACTTCATGCTTTCAAGTCAAATTTCAAACTATCAGCTGATTTACTGATAACCATCTTAAATGCTGCATCTTTCTAAGTCATTACCTGGAGTTTCAGACTATGGGAGAGACGTTTTTTAATTGACAGCTCTGTGCATATGCCAGAGTATTCTTTAAAAAACAGGGAAATTTTCTTTTAGATTTTATGATTTATTGAGCTTCTTTCCAGATAATTATTTTTTTGGATGAATTAAACATATCGCTGATCAAGTGTATTGATAAAAATTTTGAAAACTATTGATGGCAGCAAAATGCCCTTAGCACTTTGATATGAAGACACACGGGTTTGTGCTTGTGTAGTTTCTTTATTCTATGTACACCAGGGATCCTCTGGAATTCCTAAATTCTGAACACTCAGAATTTCATGACAAATGTATAGATGTTTCTACCCAAGTTATTTCTTAGCTCTTCCTTTAAAACTGCTAGATTAGTTTGATTCAAATTGTATAATTTTCTCACTCTAGTTCATTGCATAGTTTTGAACAAAAATAAACAAAATAACTTGTGGGAAAATAACTATCCTTTTGCAATAGTCACCAATGGAACAAAACCACTTTAAGGGCTGATGGAATTCTAAGTTATATCCTGTCAGAAATGCAACAAACAAAATAACTATCTTCTTTTTTTTTAATTTTTAGAAGGCCTTTTGAAAACTTGAATATGACCTACTTCTCATCAACTTTTGGCATGCTGAAATTCATAATTAGTATCTTCTATATTTAGAAACAAGTACAAAAAAGTTTGCCATAAAAAATTCTGGGCCTATAAGAGATTAAATTGTTATAGTGTCCTTGAACTCACAAACAAAATGACATATCTTAATGAGTAGGGTTCTCTTATTTTTTAAAAAAAAAGCTTTAAAGTAGTTATTTTAAAGTTGCTCCCATTTTTGAGACAGTCTAAATAACTTACACATTAAAAAAAATCTTTTAAAAGTTTCTTTGGACATTAAATTTAGTGGGGAGAATTGCTGAAGTTTAAAAATATATAACTATATACCTGATGGATAATGGCATAAACTTTATATTCTAAGTCAATTAATTTTTGACACTTGTGAACATCTCCCTATTGCTTTCAAGAGATAATATCATTCATGTGTTGCTTATTAGATTATGAGAAATTTAGGAATCTTAGACATTTTACTTTGAAAGTTAAGTAAACCAATTATCTCTGTGAGTTAACTTTCACTTTACTAGTCCTAAATATAGGTAAGATGAAATTTTAACACTTTATCTTTTAGGTACCAGTTTGTGGGCTACCTTTTCCTTAATATCTGCATCCTCAACTCCCCTTACACAGAAGTTATTGCTACTTTAATTCTGTAAATCCTTATTATTTAAGATATTTGCTAAGAAGGACACAAACATGAGAGACTCATGGTCCTCTATTGTCACATAGGAAAGTACTTGTATGTCCCTTAGCACTCAAATTATTCTGTCTGTGTTTCCCATTCATTTCTAGTGAAGGGCTCTTTTTCTATTCATCTCTTTCTCCCGAGTACCCAAGTGAATGCCCAACTAATAGTTATATTTGATTCACGGAATTATTGAAATGAAGTATATCCCTTTTCATAAAAATTTAATATCTTTTGGCTATTAAAAAGGATCAGTTTCTATTTTTCATAACTAAAATGGTTT
Source organism: Phyllostomus hastatus (assembly GCF_019186645.2). Taxonomy (NCBI): domain Eukaryota; kingdom Metazoa; phylum Chordata; class Mammalia; order Chiroptera; family Phyllostomidae; genus Phyllostomus; species Phyllostomus hastatus. The sequence continues at coordinate 5,427,618 of NW_025333932.1, read as the reverse complement.
TCTAACATGAGAAATTCAATGTTATAAAAACAGAAAAGAATGGTACAGAGATAAAATACGGGTTCTGGGTGCTGAGTTATAAATTCCATTGTAATGTAAACCACGGCTGCAGAGATCTGCATCCAGGCACAGAGTATGGCTCAGAGCAGTAGCTGAACAGTGTTTCTACTCATCAATTGACTGAGAGGTGGGAGAAACATAGATGGAGTTGCTGTTCAACCAATTACTTTTGTGATTTGTTATCCACTGTTTGGTATTTACATATGTTTGAACTTGTGGAAAATAGATTTAAGCTTCACAATGAAGTTCAGTGTTATTACCTGGGGGAAATGCTTATAAAAATGCTTTGCATACAATAAATCATTAAACAATTATAATAATATGAATTATAATCTTAAAAATTTTTTTAAAACATAGGTTTTGGTTTTGTTTTGGTTGATTTTGCTTTTGTTTTCTTCTTTTACATTGCCTTATAGAAAGTGAGAAGCCTAACAAAATAAATGCCCCTAGTTTCTTTGTCGCATATTTCAATGATATGATAAAATATTTAAGGTTTCTTCCCTGCTATTTGTGTGCAGTATCTTTTTGTGCGAAAGGTAAGCCTATACTGAGATGGGCCACTTCCTAATGCCTAGAGCAATCTCTCTTTACATGAAGATTCTGTATTCTAAGGAAAAGGTAAATCTTCTTTTTCTTTTTAAAAATATTATGTATTTATTTATTCCTAGAGAGAGGGGAAAGGAGGAAGAAAAGGAGAGAAACATCAATGTGTGGTTGTCTCTTGCACACCCACCACTGCGGACCTGGCCCTCAACCCAGGCATATACCCTGACTGCAAATCAAACTAGCAGCACTTTGGTTTGCAGGCTGGCACTCAATCCACTGAACCACACCAGCCAGGGTAGTAAATCTTTCTCTTAATGATTATTCATTGGTTACTCACAAATTAAATGAATGTTATCCACTTTTTGTTCTAGCAAATATTTCTTGTCTTTCTCACGCCAGACTTTATGGAAGGTGTTAGGTTACTCTATACAAACAAAAAAATAACAATGGTAATCCTGTGAATTTGGCAAGGTGAGTAAAGTAATCGAGATTTAATGTCAAACCGGCTACTCTGGGTTGTATCAAACACAAATCTTTTTAATACAAAACTTTCATTACTTTAAGAAACTCACATAATAAACATACCCTGTGAAATTAAGCTACTTGAATGAGTTGAGAAGGAAAATTTGCAGATAATCTTATGCAAGCTGTGCATTTGGAGAATGACATAATGAAAACTCAGGTTTAACTTGACAATTTGAAAGCTCATTATTTCTGACCTCACAAATCAAATTCCAACTGAATCATCTATTCATTCACATGAACTTGTTTCTAACTGGATCCTGGACAAAACTCCTTATGGGGTGTAACTCTAAAGGTTCAAGCTACATAAATTATCCAGTGAGCACATTTTTCACCAGGACATTTTAAAGTCCTTTTTAAATGGGAGCCTCTATCTTTGCCAAATGTACTCATCTTCTATTTAACAAATATTTGAGTACTGGCACTGTTCTAAGCATTAAAGAGCCAGCAATGAACAAAATACACAAAAACTCTGCCCTTGTGGGCTTAGTGGAAGGGACAAATAGTAAACAAAATGAATAAGCAAAAGTATCTTACATTAGTGGTAACTGCTCAAAAGGAAAATAAAGCAAGAAGGGAGATAGGTAGGGCATAAAGAAGTCTGTGAAATTTCAGGGTAGGTTAGGGGAAGCCTCGCTGTAAATTAGACATTACTGGAAAGACCTGAGGTAAGTAAAGAAGAAAACCATTGAATATCTGAAGAAGAAACTACTAGGAAGACAGAGGAGAAAATGCAAAGGCCCAGCAGAAGGTTTGTGTCTAACAAACTGGTGGGATGGCAAAAAGTCAGTGTGACTGACATGGAATGATAGAGAGGAGTTGGAAAATCATGCAGAAACTTAAGATTATTGTTAAGAATTTGTTTTTTAATCAAAGAGTGGTAGAAACCACTGGAGGTTTTAAGCAGAACTGACATGATGCTGTAGATTTGAATGGAATTCTTTGTGTGATATGGTGCAAATGAAAAGAAAAAAGGCAAGAAAAGAAGAAGGAATACCAGATAGACAACTACTGAAATAATGTTCAGGAAAGAATATTAATAGCTTAGACCATGATGGTCTAAGACAATTTCCTAGACCAAAAAGGAATTGGTAAGTGATTGAATGTATAATAAAGAAGAAAGGTGCTAGAGATGACAATGAAAGAATGAAAATGCAAATGACCATGCCAATGAAAAGATGGGAGTGCCATTCACTGAGATGGAAAAGAATGTGAATCAATCTCTTTAACTTCTTAACAAATATATTTATGCCTTAAATTCCCCTTTAAATACTTCTCTGCCTATATCTTATAATTTTTGACATATACCTCTTAAAGATAATTCAGTTGTAAGTACTTCATGTTTTTTTATGATTTCCTTTATAACAGGACAGTAACTTAGTAGTATGTTACTTGATTTTCAGACAGAGGATATTTTAAAATGCCTTTTAGTTATTAGTTTCCAGTTTTACTGAGTTTTGGTGAGAAAAACAACAGTGTTAGTTTCTTGAAAGCTATTAAGGATTATTTTTGCCCTGGCAGATAATTAAGTTCTGTGAATACTTGAAAAGAGTTTGTGATCTTGATATTCAGGATGTAATTTTCTAATCATCCTATTGAGATGCTTCTTAATTTGTCCTCTGTTGACTTCATCTATCAATTTCTGAAAGGGATAGTTACACTCTTCTGCTGGGATTGTTGAGTTAACTGTTTATCCCTGCAATTCAGTCAGCTGCGTTCAATAGATGCAAAGGCATGAACATACTGTTTCATTCATCAACATTGTTCACAATTCTGAGTCCCTTGAAGGCAAAGACTGTTAGTCACTGAAACATTTAAAGTAAGAAATATGAGTCCAGATAAAGACTCTTTACTTCTTTATTGAATTAATATACAAGTGACTATTAATATGAAATTCATTTTTTAATATTTTTCCATAAGAATTATATACTTGAATTGGTACACCTTGATGTTTTTCCTAGTACCTTTCTGTTGTGTAAAATATGCCTGTGCAGGTAGTGTGTGGACAAAATGCTTTAATCTGTAGATATATTTTCATGAACTAAGAAGGTATTTTTGATGATCTTAAGTAATTGTGAGTTTTCATAACTGTGTTAGACCTATTCAATAACAAGACAGATGTTTCATAAATATTCTAGAATATACATATGCATCTGACTGAATCTTACTACTAATTTTTTTTTAATTCTTGGTGTTAATTACCTCCCATCAGTATAGCATTCTGTAGATAAATTCAATTATGTCACTTCATAGATACATTTTCTTAATGTTTCAAAACAGAACCTTGACTTGGTCATCAAATATTTATGAAGCATCTATATGGACAGTGATAAATAATATCATAAAAAACACTGCCCTCATGCATTGCACAACCTAGACTCAGTAGGAAGAAATATGTTAATAACACAAGAAAAACTCTATTAAAATATTAATAAATATAAATTATACAATGGCAATTAATGTTAACTGCAATGAAGAAAATGTATCTGGAAACTAATAACATTAGAGAGTGATGAGGGGTGAGACTATTTTAGTTAGAGTGGCCTGTATGAGATGGTAAAATCCAACCTAAGGCCATAATGATAAGAAACAGGTCATAGAAATAGTTGGTAGATATTATCATAATTTTTCACTGAAAATATTAAAATGTGACCCACTGAACTGTTGCTATTTCAGGAAATCAATATTGCAAACAAAGCTACAGGTGTGACACTACTGAGTATGAAAAAAACAAAATAAAGTATAGTTTTTTTGTTTACTTTTGGTTTCTACCACAAAGAAGGCATTAAAGATTTCCCTAACTTTTAAAAATTATATTTCATTGTTGGTATACAAAAATTCCTTTGATGTATACTTTTAGGATTATGTCCTAAGAACACTGAAACACCAATCCAAAAGAACCTATGCACCCCAATATTCATAGCAGCACAATTTATAATAGCCAAGTGCTGGAAGCAACTTAAGCGCCCATCAGTAAATGAGTGGATCAAAAAACTATGGTACATTTACACAATGGAATTCTATGCAGCAAAAAGAAAGAAGGAGCTCCTACCCTTTGCAACAGCGTGGATGGAACTAGAAAGCATTATGCTAAGCGAAATAAGCCAGGTGGTGAAAGATAAATACCATATGATCTCACCTTTAACAGGAACCTAAACAACAAAACAAACAAACAAGCAAAATATAACCAAAGACACTGAAATTGAGAACAGGCTGAGAGGGGAGGAGATTTCAGGGGAAAAGGGTAAAGGGTTTGCAGGAAAAATTATAAAGGACACATGGACAATAACAGGGAGATGTGGAAACAGGAGGGAGGTGGAGAGGGCTGGTGTGTGGGGAAAAGGCAGAAAACTGTACTTGAACAACAGTAAAAAAGACAAAAATATTATATTTCATTGTGGGAACAGGTGACCATTTTGGAAAGTAAATCAAGAAATCTAAATGCATATGTCCTACTTCATGTTCATGAAGATTTGGTCATTTTATTGTCACAAGTTCCAAGTAATGGTGCTATTATGAATAAGCCGTGCATAGGCCTGTCTTATTGCTACTTATCAAAAAAGCTATTTAATCAGGGGTGAGGAGAATAAAGAAAATGTTAATACATTTATTTAAAAAGTCTGATAAATCAAATTCTTTGAAAAGCTCACCACCTTTTTCCATGCAACTTATAGTTAGTACATGTGCCATTTAGATTCATTAAAACATTATTTGGATTAACTGTTCTTTCACTTATCTCAACCCTGTTTTTATGTTTACAGCCTAGTCCCAATATCAAATAATAATTTAAATATAGTATACAAAAAGTGAATTATGTTTGCCAGCCTATGGGGGGCACGGCAGTCTATGAAAAACTTTAAAACATTTCATAACTATAGCTATTTTGAATCTGTAACTGAACTCCTCAGAGAAGGTGGAGTTAATTATGTTTTGCTTATATTTCATCTCTAAGCTTCAGAAACTTATCAAGTATGTGCTTATCTCCAAAAACTCATCTCATTAAAACGTGTACCTCATCTTATTTTAACAAAGCCTCTTGCCTCCATCCTTCAATGACTTGTAAAAATGATCTATTGTTGGGAACCACCCTGCCTGGTATCATAAGCTGTAACCCCGGCCAAGGCTAAGGCTGAGGGAATGACCTTGGACCGTAAGCCAACAAAGAGACAAAAGCTTATCTCCCTGGTAGGAGCGCCACTTCTGCTCCTTTTACTTCACTCTGCCTGGCCCCCAATGTTTGGTTGGTTAGCCAATGACAGGTAAGATTCCCCAAAGGGGAAACAACCTAAGATAGGCACAATCATGTGGGATGCCCCCAAGAAAGGACTTTGGGGACTACAGCCAAAGGGGGTGATGGACCCTCGCTCCCCGGCTTTGACATAGCCTGAGTCCTCATCGTCTGGGAGAAAATCTCCTTATCTCTTGGTTGCCTTAGTTCGCTTGCTCCACCTAAGCCTGAAACAATAACAGAGGGTGCTGCGGCTCTGCTAGAAAGGGCAGGTTCCCTGGGTGATCAGGCCTAAGAAAGAATATGTAAAATCCTGTGAAACCTGCTTTGTTTAGAATGCTCTCAGTTGAATGATAAGGGTCCAAGGAAGAAGTAAGCTTGTTCTTCAAAGTTTTACAGCTTTTTGACCCTGACTCAAAATAGGCCCTCAGACTTCCTTGTTATCTATTGTTTGATCCTTACTTCCTAGCAATGAGTAATGAGATTTACCTAAATTCTTATGCAAACAAAACCAACAAAAAGCCTCTCCAGCAGGGGAACTGCTCGCTCCCCACTAGAGAGAGTGGCCATTCCATTCCTACTTCCTCACAGGACCTGGTTGTCTCTGTGTATGTTTTTCTTGTGTCTTGACCAGCCATCCACAGTGTTCTGTGGTCACTGCTGGTCGGTGATCCCGTCAATCTATCTCTTCAGCTGACATGATTAGCATTATAGGAAAGCAAAACATAGCAGTCAATACATCAGATAGCACCTGTCTTTACTCCTTTGTATCGAGAATACATACTTTTTTAAAATGTCACTACCAGGATAGGTACGGCAAAATGGGAATGTGACATCTGGGACCAGAAATAACAGGTAAAGAGAAAGAAGGTGATAAAAATAAAGTCTTTATTCCATTGCAACCTTCTTTTCCAAAATATTTGTTGTACAACCCACTATGCTTAAAAGTCACCAATGGTCAAAAGAAAAAAATTACTGGAAAATATCCTCCCCTTTTATATCCATAATATATGCCCACATCATGAAGATTAAGAAGCTGTTCAGTCAAGGAATGTAATTTTTTCTTCAGTTAAGGGACTTTCAAATTTTTTTTTAAGATTTTATTTATTTATTTTTAGAGAGGGAAGGGAGGGAGAAAGAGAGAGAGAGAGAGAGAGAGAAACATCAATGTGCAGTTGCTGGGGTCCGTGGCCTGCAACCTAGGCATGTGCCCTGACTGGGAATCCAACCTGCGATGCTTTGGTTTGCAGCCTGTGCTCAATTCACTGAGCTATGCCTGCCAGGGCAACTTTCAAATTTTTTAAGACTGGAATACTTTTCCCTGCAACCACCCACATAATGGCGTGACTGTACAAAACATCGGGCTAGAAAACTCTATGCCGACTTTCCTTTGAGCTGGCCCAGGTTCTTAGCCTGTCCCAGCATCTGAATCCATACTCTTTAGAAGAACAAAAGACTTCAGTGTGTCAGTTTTGAAAAACATGAAAGAGGTTCAATTCAAAGCAGAAGTTAGAAATTGTAATTTAATTTAGAAATCTTTGTTAACTGTAAGAGGCAACTTGACTACCATTGTCAGAACATTCTATGTGAAATTACAAAACACACATACACACATATATAAACATATAGAAGTCAGAATTTAAACAACAGTTTCATAGAGTTTTATTTTCCTTAGTTTACCCTACAACAGTGATAGGCAGTTAGAGCAACGACCATGGGCCAGGTACAGAAGGTCATCAGGGCAGAAAGATGCAGGTGCCTAGCAATGGGTAAAACTGGGAAAACAAGAACCTCATGTGCAGGGTAACCTTTTCTTCCCCAGCATATCACTGGTCATGCAGTTTACACCCTCTGACCTTTCATATGGCTAGTCATGTGATTTGGGCCCCACCCTGACCTTTCCTCCCCTGGCATGTCCTTAGTCATGCTGGTTAGACTCCCTTGGAGGGGGAATAGATAAAGAGGCTAGAGAGCAGCCCTTAAGCACTAAGGTCCCAGGACAATGAGGTTCTGACCTGTATCAAATACCTCTAGGCCTCAGCTGTTTTTCAGCTCTAGGCCCAGAAAAGCAGCAAAACCAGAGAAGCCACTCCAGGGCTGACATCAGGACTAGCTACAATAATTAAGTGGAGACATTGACCCTGAAGAGACACACATGGAAAGATAATGTATATTCATTCTATTGAGATCCTCCCCTGAATGCAGACATTGACCCTGAGGAGACACATATAGAAAGCTGATGTATATTCTATTGAGATCCTCCCCTGAGACCTCCCTAAAATCCCCACCATTAAAACCCCTCAAGATCTCTTTCTTTTTCCCTCCCTCTCTCCTCTCCTTTTCACTCTCCTCCCTTTCTCTCTCCCTTTCTCTTCCCTTTTCTCACACTCTCATGCCCACATTTTCCCCACCCCTTTCCCCCAGACATGTTTTCCTTGCCTCTTTGTTTCTCCTAAGCTCCAAGGTCCCTTTTTTTTGCCTCTGTAACTTGTTTCCTGAGCCCATTTCTTCTACAGGCACTTCTTCTCCCTCTGTGACTTTCCAAATAAACTTCTCTTATAGTTTGAGTCTTGATTCTGATTCCTTTCTTAGCCAGAACTCAGGTACCAAGGTTGCAGAACACAGGCCTAATACCCAGTACTGTTTCATTGCCAACATGACTAATAATGGTTTCTACTTAAATATTGGTATTCTAATATCATATTTTATGTTTTTAATTTTCTTATTGTTTTTGTAAATAACTCAGTCAGTCAAGACCTAACAAGCTCTGATATAAAACTTCCAGAGAACTGAAAGAATAATCATGTCTTGCACAGCAACAGACAGATAATAAACATGGCCCTAGAAGTTATGAGGTGCAGATTCCAGTGCTGCTTTGTCCCTAAACACCTTAGTGAACTGAGACAAATCACTCATCCTTTTCTGGTATTTAAAATTCTCATTTGTAAAGTAAAGATAATGAATGACCTGAGTTTTTGCTTTTATCTGGAATATCTTATGCTTCCAAACATAATAATATTCTGAAGTGTTTTTCTATATAATAACTGGAAGTCAAAGTGCAGGATTCCAATGTGGCTTGAAATTATAATAATAACAAAAATTAGCATGTGTTAAAATGTATTACACTTTACGCAAAAATATTTTAAGCATCATATCAACTCCTAGAATATCCCTGTATTTATAATATTATCATGCCCATTTTATGAATAAGGAAACAATTGTGCAGACAAGTTAAGTTTCCTGTCCATTGGCCAGGCTGGGAGAAAATCCTGAGCTGAAGCTTGGATTTAAGTGTCTCACTCTAAAGCCAGTGGTTCTACACTGCCAACAAGTTTCTTATTAGCACATTCAATTACTCAGTTGTGTCAAATAAAACTGTGATAATTGTTTGTTGCTTTCCTTTCTAATTATTTTTAAATGGAAGCAGTTGCAGTTAGCAGGAAATGTGTTAATCTCTCTGTTTCCCAAAGATCAAGATGTACCTTAAAATCATTCCTAGGGTTTCTTTCTCAAGCTAGAGGCTTCTTCTGTTCCCCACAAACTGATACAATTTTGATCTACCAATTAATTCCTTTGTTACAGATGCATTGAACAGACTCTGAGGCTGGTAGAATGTTACGTTATTATCTTTGGACTGGTACTGTAGTATTAGATTTATCTATGTTTAATTATATTGCACAATAAACTATTTTTTTCCTTACAATACACATGTTTATGTGGTAGAAAATCTACTGTGTGTTATTGATAGCAGTCCCCTAAGTCATCTACAAGATGTAATTTGAGGCATCCCTGAGTTTTCCCAGCTACTAGGAATTCAGTGGTACTCAGTTCTCACCTGAGATCTCTTTGGGTAGCAAAAGAGCTTTTAGAGAGCCACTAATGGAGACTTTCGGCCAAGATGGAGGCAGAGGTGGATGCACCATACCTCCACGCACAACCAAGATTGGAACAACAACAATTTAGAGGTAGAATTACACCCAGAACTGATAGAGAATTTATCTGAATGGAAGTCGGACAGCCAAGAAGTTGAAATAGACCCGTTCATCCAAACCGGTAGGAGGGGCAGAGACAAGCACCCAGGTGTGGGTCCGGCACAGATAGCAGAAAGAGTTGGGTGCTTAAGGCAACCACGGGCACATAAAGCATCCGGGGCACACAAGATCACAGTGGATAGACCCTGAGTACGCAAGCAGCAGCTGGCCGACCCAGTGAGGCGATGATTATGGAGCAGGGCAGAGTGCGCAACCCAGGATCCCAGAGAAGGAACTGAGGTCCCACCAACAATGGAGCTACTGCCATTGTTCCCTCTCGACCCCGCCCCCACAATCTAGCCCCCACAATCTACAATGTCACAATCTAGCGACTGGGGTGCCCAGCCCTGGTGAACACCTAAGGCTCTGCCCCTCACCATAACAGGAGCAACCTGACCAAAAAAAAAAAAAGTGATGGCTCAAACAGAAGAACAAAACAATGCCCTAGGGCTCATCCTTTTAAGCAACCAAGAGATTGCTAACCTATCAGATGCATAGTTCAAAACACTGGTGATCAGGAAGCTCACAGAATTGGTTGATTTTGGTCACAAATTAGATGAACAAATGCAGGTTACCATAAAAGAAATGAAGGAAAATGCACAGGGGACCAATAGTGATGGGATGGAAACAGACTCAAAACAATAGAGTGGACCAGAAGGAAGAAAGAAATAACTAAACAGGAAAGAATGGAGAACTAAGAATTCAAAAAAACAAGGAGAAGCTTAGGAACCTCCAGGACATCTTTAAATGTTCCAACATCCAAATTATAGGGGTACCAGAAGGGGAAGAGGAAGAGCGACAGATTGAAAATGTATTTGAACAAATAATAGAGAACTTCCCCATCCTGGCAAAGGAAATAGATTTCCAGGAAGTCCAGGAAGCTCAGAGAGTCCCAAAGAAGTTGGACCCAAGAAGAAACACACCAAGGCACATCATAATTACATTAGCCAAGGTAAAAATGAAGGAGAGAACCCTAGAAGCAGCAAGAGATAAGGAGACAGTAACCTACAAAGGCGTTCCCATCAGACTGTCAGCTGATTTCTCAAAAGAGACCTTACAGGCAAGAAGGGCTGGAAAGAACTATTCCAAGTCATGAAAGACAACGACCTATATCCCAGATTACTCTATCCAGCAAAGCTTTCACGTAGAATGAAAGGACAGATAAAGTGCTTCTCAGATAAGGTCAAGTTAAAGGAGTTCATCATCACCAAGCCCTTATTTTATGAAATGTTAAAGGGACTTATCTAAGAAAAGAAGATTTAAAAAACATGTATAGTAAAATGACAAGAAACACAATTATTAACAACCAGACCTAAAGCAGAACCAAAAGAAACTAAGCAAACAACTAGAACAGGAACAGAACCACAGAAATAGAGATCACATGGAGGGTTAGCAACAGGAGATTGGGAGGAGGAGGGGGGGAAAGGTACAGAGAATAAGTAGTTTAGATTGTAGGTTGAAAATAGATAGGGGGAGGCTAAGAATAGTATGAGAAATGTAGAAGCTAAAGAACTTATAAGTATGACACATGGGCATGAACTAAAGGGGGGGCTGTGGGTGGGAGAGGATATACAGGGTGGAGGGGAGTGAAGGGGGAAAATGGGACAACTGTAATAACATAATCAATAAAATATATTTTTTAAAAAAGAGCCACTAATGAGTACTGATGCATCCCCTGAGATTGTATTTACATATGAGACAAAGTAACCATTACATAAATGCTTCAGTTACTGCAAGAACTCAGTATTATCTAATCCACAATTTCAATACATTAATTACATGGCACCCCCATGAAGTATGCAAGTGCTTTCATTTCCACAGGCAAACCAAAGTAATTAAGCTAATTCTAAGTAAATTAAATGAAATAAGGTTGCAGGGAGAAGTCAACAATACATTTGCCAGAATTGGAATTAAGAATTGATACCCATGTTTAAACTCCAAATGTGGTTTCATAGACTATGAAAAGTCCCATGGATGTGATTTAGTTAAAAGACAATCAGGAAGCATAACCTGTTTATAGAACCATCAACCTAATTTTGACAAAAGACTGTTGTTAAGTAATATCAGTACACTGACGGGATAAACATGGGTATGTAGCAGTGTACAATTTTAATGGTGGGATATTTTAACCCACCTCACCATTCTCTTGACTTTTTTTTATAAGTGCTGACTCTAACATGTAGCTTATAGATAAATGGTATGTTTGTATAAGAATCCTGGGAACTAGTTTCAAAAGATACAGACCCCAACCTTCAAGTGTCCCGTTCTGAGAGATTTGCTGATCTCCAATGGTGGAGCCAGGATGACTAAACCAAGATAATGCACACTGGACCACAACTTGCCTATTGGAACAGACTGTACTAATCTTCATGTAGAGAACTTTTCAGACCCTTCCCTTAAACTCTTTGTTCTGTTCCCCTCTTCCTCCTTAGAAAAACCTCTGCCTCCACTGAGAGGTGGAGATGGGCTTTGTGACATGAGTCCCCCATCTTCCAGGAGATGGGCTTTGAGACATTAATCTCCCACCTTCCAAATGGCTAGCATCTGCAAACAAACCACTTTTCTTTACATCAGCACTTGCCCCTCGAGTATGGGCTTTTGTAGAGACAGGCAGACAGACCTGCTTTTGGTTACAGGTACTTGTATCCCAGAGAATTTATTTTGGGATTTAGCCAAATATGTTTATGTACATATTGGTGCAGGATTAAGGGAGATGAAGTCTGACTTGTAAAAGTAAAGAATTAGGCCCCAGCCAGTATGGCTCAGTTGGTTGACCACTATCCTGCAGACCTAAGAATCACCAGTTCATTTCCTGGCCAGGGAACATGCCTGGGCTGTGGGCATGGTCCTTGGTTTCTCTATCACATCAATGTTTCTCTCCCTCTTTTTCTCCTTCTCTTCCCCTCTCTAATAAATAAATAAAAAAACAAACAAACAAACAAATAAGTAAGTAAAGTGAAGGAAAGACTATTTTATAATAAATTTTCACAAAAATTTTCTGAAGTTTCGTTATGTAACATTATTTTCGTATTATCATCATAACCCTATAAAATGAGTTAGAAGAGTGCATTTAACTCTGGCTGGTGTGGCTCAGTGGATTGAGTGTCAGCCTGAGAACCAAAAGATCTCTGGTTCAATTCCCAGTTAGGGCACATGTTTGGGTTTCGGGCCAGGTCCCCACTAGGGGATGCAAAAGAGACAACCACACATTGATCTATCCTTCTCTCCCTCTCTTCCCCTCTCTCTAAAAATAAACAAATAAAAATGTTTTTTAAAAAGTGTGCATTTAAAAGCCATCTGGCTATCGGTGGTGAGCATTTTAGAGCACAGTATTTTTTATCTATCTATCTATCTATCTACACATACATATACTAAAAATGTATTTTGTTTATGGTGAGTCTATTATTAAAGGATAGAACCCCTTTATTTCATATCATATCATATCATAATTTAGCATCTATAATTTCACCCAAATTATCAGGTTCTGTTAAGTTGGCTCAAAAATAAGTAAAATGATTAGAAGGAGCTGAAGATGCAGACATTCTAAATTTAAAAAATGCTTAATTGCAGTAGGAAAAAAAAGCCATGTTTTCATTTAGTTTAGAGACAGTGTCCAATCCAGAAGCCATCATTTATCAATTATTCTCAATTAAGTAACTCTGAATTTGGAATCCTAGAGGAAAGAGGTGTGGTTGAATTCCAACTATGCAAACTTCACTGTAGGGAACATATTTTGGTCCTTTTAAAACACAGGTACATGCAAATCTCTTAAGAGGATGTATATTGGTTATAAATATACACCAACAGTAATGATTTTAAAAATATTATTAACCATGGGAAAATATGTCTTTCTGATATTTCCAGTTATTTTGTTCTGTTCTAAGTAAGATTTCCACTGCTTCTACTTGTACTTAAGAGAGTTAAAGGTTATGTCAAGAAATGTGAGCTCAATTTCTACCCTTAGAGACTAAAATGCTTTGTTCAGAAGAGCCAATGATTTCTGTATGGTACAGACAACACTGAATGGCTCTGCTAAAGACTCTGAACCCCTGCAGGGAACAAATGCCACAAATCTCAAAGTCAACACAAGTGGAAGATGCGAAACTAGTAAAACAAACAAGCTCAATTTTTTCAAACTCTCATCCAAATAAGAGCAGGGGCAGCGACTTCTCAATCAGATATCAGTCTCAGCAAAGGAGACTGTTCTTTAGACAAAACAGAAAGAAAAAGCATTATAAAAAAAACATACTCATTAGGCTGTCAGCGTGTGTGTAGTGAAAAGATAGCTGCCTGGAAAGAAATAATAGATTGTAAAGATGAGCATCTTTCTGGGTACCACTCAAACTCTCTGGTAGCAGCACATTATTTGCCTGTTTTAGGTCATGGGGATGTGCTGGAAAACCAGACTCCATTTCTCTTAGAGATGGAATTATTTTTTAATTATTTCTGGCTCAAAAGAAGTACAAATTATAGAAGCAATGTTTTTCATTGGATCAAATAGCTAAAAAAGGGGGGGGTAAAAAATAACAACCTCCCAGACATATAGATAAAAATAATAAAAATATAAGTATAAAATAAAAATATTATAAATAAAACAGTATAAAGATAATACATTCCCTCCCTCTCATTCCACCCCATCTTTCCCACCCATATTTTACATTTGATGAAATGGCTTAAGAGCAGATATTAAAAACAACACTCTTAAATATATGGGTAAAAATATAAACTCTTACCTCCATCATATAAACTTGTTTTCCCAAGTGATTCATATTGGATCCAAATGGCTAAAGAACAGTTGTTTTAAAAACAAAGTCTCCCAAACATGAAGTTAAAAAATGTAAAGTTATCCCAGGATTAAAATTAAAGAGTGTGAAGATGAACTCTCCCCTCACACTCATCCTTCCCCCATCACATTAAATATCTTTCTCCATGTGTTTTCTGTGTTCATACCCATGACTCTGAATTAATTGTTTCCCCTAAGGGAAGGATTACCTCAGGGGGCATTTCCGTAGTTGACAATAAATCCATGAATTAATCTGAATATAGAAACTAATTACAATAGAACCTGCTCAGTGTTTTCACTTAAAACATTTCTTCACACTAAATGTTAATATTTAAAAAATCAAGGCAGTTGGCACAAAGGCAATGTTTCCCATTTGAAGGAACTTCGTATTCTTTTTATATCCATATGCATTTATTTCCAGGGAGAGATTCAGTGAGGTAGCAGTGTGCTTTTATTATGCCATTTGGCAAACTGCACCCACATGGCCTGAAGGTCAAGATGGCTAAAAGTTTTAAGGAGAATTTAACAAAAGATATATAAACAAAATATTTGATAAAATAGAAGCAAATTGATTAAATCAAAAGGAGACAATTGAAGTCATCTATTCCCCTGGGTATCTCTTCACATTTTCTCTATCCCCACTTCATAATCTGACAGACAAGAAACAAACACTTGTATATTTGGTTGATGATCCACTCAGGAGTATGCACTTCAGTCACCTTCAAAGTACTCTCCATTTGATGCAATACACCTATCAAAACATTTTTTATCCACTGCCCAGAACAGTTTTTGAATTTGTCAATTTTGATGCCTTCTTAGTGTTTCTGCCATTTTTTTGTTTCACCTCTTCAACATTGGCAAAACATTTCCCTTTGAGTACTTTTATCATCCAGGGACCCCTGCCCCCCGCCAAAGTCTCTCAGGGCAAAGATCAGGTGAATAGGGAGGGTGGGCACAGAGGTCATGCTGTTTTTGGTCAAAAACTGCTGAACAGCCCTGGCTGTCATAGCTCAGTGGATTGAGTGTGGGCTGCGAACCACAGCATCACAGGTTCGATTCCGAGTCAGGGCACATGCCTGGGTTGCAGGTTATGGCCCCCAGCAACCGCACATTGATATTTCTCTCTCTCTCTCTCTTTCTCCCTCCCTTCCCTCTCTAAAAATAAATAAATAAAATCTTTTTAAAAACCAAGAAAACAAAAAACAAAAAACTGCTGAACACTCAGCCCAGTGTGGGCAGGTAAAGTTATAAATCACCCATCAGGAAATGGGCAAACATGTTGAGAGTCTTCAAAAATGTTTCCGGAAGCCAAATGCAGAGTCTCATAACAATGCCAGCTGGTACACTGACACAGATGAGTTCTTAGAATATTAACCTAGTAGGGGAAGCCTGTCCTACAAGGGGCCTGCCCTCCAGGTAATAATTGCACTTTTAGGGGGGTCCCCTCTTATATCTTCTCAACATATCATAAAATGTATTGAAACTTGAGAATGCCTTGACTTCTCAAAATATTCCAAATATTTTATAAAATAAATATTCTCCATGCATATCATGGCTCTCATATTTTTATTTCCAAGACCTTGGGACTATGTACATAAATATGACCTAAGAAATATCAAACCATAAGAAAAATAAACTGCTTCTTTAAAAGAGAATCCAGAATATAAAACGTTACAGGAAATTTAAAGTAGTCTAGTCCACTCTTCTCATTTTGTAGATAAGAAAGTTGAAAATAAAATGAATTTTCCTGCCCAAAGATCTCAGGCCTAGGACTTAACTTTTTTTTTTTCATCAAACCCATTCCTCTTCCCACAGTGCTTCCCATCACACTTCACACAATGTGACGTACACACAGGCAGGATGCAGAGCACTACCTTCAAGTGGGAGTGGATTTATTTTCATTCTGATAGAAAGCTGGGGTAAAGAAGGATCCAGTGGAAGGATCCACTTGATCTGCATCAAGTCTAAGCAGTGCATGTGAAAAAAATAATCAAGGAGGAAATACCTACAAACTCATTGCATCTTTCTTATCTTATTTTAATTATCTTAAGAAGTAGCAGTAGATTGGGTGCCTTAAAAATCTGTTCTGTCATGTTTATCTTTGGTAATGGTGGGCAGAAGCAGCTCAGATTTTTTTTTCCAATTCACAACTACTATCTGAAGAATTTACTAGTACAATGTTCTGCAATCTGTCTTCCGTTCCTACCAGTCAAGGGCAGCTCTTGCCTCCCAAGTTCTCTTTTCCAATGACCTCTTTTAAGATATAAAGGTATTTGACATCTGCATAACATTTGACATTGTTAAATAATTAAAATCTTGAGATTTTGCTTCACTAATTCATCCCTCTGTTCATATTTCTGAAATGCCTTCAAAGTGACAGATCTCCAGGATAAAGTATGGGTATGTCCTGTTCCTGTCCTTAGGAAGGATGTCCTTGGTAGAAAATATTTCCAGCCAGATCCTCCTTTCTTCTGACCATGTGTTGACAATTTTGAGTCTCTTCTCTTATTCCTTCACCTACAACATCCATCAGAATCAGAGTTCTTCTCACAGACTAATTGTCTTCTGACTTCATGATCTTTCTGACATTTATGTGTATTTCCATGTTTCACCAAGGGCCTATGTTGGTTAATCCTAGTCACTCCATTACCGTTTCTTACTTTAGACTCCTAAATTGATGGCTTCAACCCTTACCTTCCTTTGATCTTCACTTTCAAGAGTCCATTTACAATTTGGACATCTGTGCTTTAATGATTGCCCAGTCTCTCAAATTCATGCTAAAGCAAAATTTGTTTTCTCTGAAGCTTGTTCATGTTCCTGAATTTCTTTCCACATTCAATTTTTTCATCCTCCATTGATTATTCAAACTCGATTAAGTCAGTCATTCTTGACTACCCCCGCTTCCTTAAGTCTCTTTACATATAATTGGTCCTTTAGTCCTACCAATGAACATATTTCTAGAATCTCATCTACATATTCTAGTCTATGGCCCTCATCCTGTCTCAAGATTAAACAAGTAGCTACTCCTAACATTTTAACCTCTAGTTAGTTACCCCCAATTTCTTAAAAGACAACAATATATAAATATAATAACCTCTACATATAAAATTCTTAAGGTAAAAATTCACTGTCAGAAAGAATATATGCAGGAGAGGCAGCTTTTGTCAGAGAAATAGTGAAAATAATACAAAATATACAGACTAATCCCTGACATATACTTACATAAGCCAAGACTAATAATCAGTTTTGACAATGCTAGAATTAACTTTTCAACATTACTGGAAAATTGATGAGCTAAGCTTGTATAATTTTGGCTGCTCTAGTTAATATTCTCCATTAGCTAAATATTTATGGGATTCAATTTTAAATATCAGTATCACTTATGTAGCCCACAGATTTTAGTATGTGTAGGCTTTTGGTTCTATTACTATTAGGATATATATGTAACTATGTTGTTGATTACATCAACTTAGAATTTTTTTAACCAAAGAATAAACCATTAAAAATTAAAGCTAAACTCTTGAAGTTTAGTTTGTCTAGTCTATAAATACCAAATTTTACTTAAAATTATTTTTTTCATGAAAAATAATTCTCATTTTTAGATTCAGTTTGAAAGGGTAAAGACACAAAACAAGATACTATTGCAACTCATTTCTACTGGAAATTTTAGTCATATACAAACTTAATTTTTAAAAAACTCTAACAAGGAAAGACTGGCATGCAAACTTCCAAACATTTTACTAAATATGAAACCCTAAGGTTTCTCACTCTCACCTCAGAGTTCCCCCATGATGGCACTCATAATTCATGTCAGCAAAGGCTGGCCCAGAGGCTTGTCAAATTTCTGCTCTGTCATTCTTCAATTTACTCATGGGTACATCGTGTAGTATTGAATAAAAAGTCTTACAGGTGACCATATTAGGCCCAGAAAGTCAGTATCAAGAAACATTTTTTTAACAGAAAAATGTTTCTGATTATACCTGAACCACAGATATATATTAAGTACATTTTTTATGTCAAAATTTAAATAAAAGTGATTCTTAACATGGCACATGCTAGCTTTTATTATCCCTTATTATAAAATTAAAAGTATAATTATGTTTCCCAGCCAGGGTACATGCCTGGGTTGCAGGCCATAATTCCCAACAACTGCACATTGATGTTTCTCTCTCTCTCTCTATCTCCCTCCCTTCCCTCTCTAAAAATAAATAAATAAAATCTTAAAAAATTAAAAAGTATAATTATCTTAGGTATTTAGAGATATTCATTAAACTATGCATTATAGAACACACTGCTTGATGTTTAACCACTTTTGTCAAAGTCTCCAGAAATACTTCAAATCCCCATTTTTTCTCAAAGCTCCTCCTCCATCCCCTATTTAGATAGGATAGAAGTATATCACTCTGTACCTAAAGTAATATATTTTTGGTTAAATGTGAGCTATATTTTACCAGTATTCTTTATATCAAGTTATGAGCTTTCATCATGACTTCCAGCTTAGGGAAGGACTTAAGGCAACAATAGGTGAAAACTCAAAAGGGGTTATTTTTCCAACCTCCCTTGTTATTTGGAGGTTAATTGGCTGGCATCAGGAAAGGCAGGGTCATATCTAATCATAATTATAGAAATGCTCGTAGTTAGGACAGTGCTAGTAAGAAGAAATGTAGAAAAACATTTTTTTAAATGAAAGTAAAATACTATAAAGGTTTGAAGGCTGTCTAACTAAAGTCAAGTATTCTCATAGACTGTAGGAACGGCTTAACAAGCTAACATTGACCTTAGGTGCCTGAAGTTTCGGATGCTTGAGATTGACAATTGGCCTGGAAATGGCAACCCTATTAACCCAACATGATTCTGAATTTAAGTACACCAAGGTAAAATCCTTCTCATTTTCCTGTGAAGAAGTAAGAAACTGGCTTTTCTGTGCTTGAACAACCTTACCCATTAGGAAACAGTAAGTGAAATTCACATGTATGAAATGGATTCTCCAAGGGTTCTGTTTTTTTTTGTTTTTTTTTGTGTTTTTTTTTGTGGGTTGTTTGTCAACTATTATCAATATACAGGACATGGGATACTATTTAGCATTAAAAAGTTTAATGCATATTGCAGAGTTAACAAAATATTAACTAAGCAAGGCATTAATTAGAAAATTAAGTCTTAAAAATTACTAGATAAACATATTTCAGTTACTTATTATGTTGTTTTTCATGGTCTTATTTAGGCAAACAAAGCAAGAAAAAAGGCTGACCAACCATTTTATTCATGCAAGGTGGTCAGGCCACAGAGAGGATGAATTTGCTTAATTGATACAACAAACAAAAATCAGAGTAATCTCCACTAATTTCTACAGAATATTCAAGCTAATCAGATAGATCTTGAAAAATCTTTTTTTTTAATTAAAGATTTTATTTATTTATTTTTAGAGAGGGAAGGGAGGGAGATAGAGAGAGAGAGAGAGAGAGAGAGCAAGAGAAACATCAATGTGCGGTTGCTGGGGGTTATGGCCTGCAACCCAGGCATGTACCCTGGCTGGAAATCAAACCTGGGACACTTTGGTTCCCAGCCCACGCTCAATCCACTGAGCTACACCAGCCAGGGCTTGATCTTGAAAAATCTTTGACATATTTTTTGCTATTAGTTTGTTAGAGCTGAGAATTTCCAAATATACATAAGCATTTATGAAAATTTCTAAAAATATTTCCATAAAAGTCCCCACCCCCAAATTATGTTTTCATTATAATGTGGTAATTAGAATATATTTTAATACTTATTTATATTTTCTTGGCTTCTCAATCACTTTTCACATAAATGAAATTTTTCTATATTTTTCTGAGTTTATCTACCCTCCAAACTTTTTAGATTTCGTGTGTGTGTGTTATTAAATGCAGAGATTGATTTGGGGGGAAGACAGCTCCTGATTTTTTAAGTCTGTAAGGATTATATAAGGAAATGTATTGAATGTACCTGTCAAATCCCTGAGGTTCTTGATAAATAGTAGGCACTATCATGATGATGATCATTGTTATTACTTAATAGTTAATACAGTCAGGTTAACCTGGGTTTAAGTATTGAGTTGGCATTTAAACTGATTTCTCATGAGTCTGGAACATGTTTCTTCACCACCAACAGATGTAGCCTACTTGGCATCTCTTACTTTTTGGATAGCTTTTTTTATTACTGATGGTAATATAGATTCTCTTAAACATGATTGCTTTCAGACATCATCCCTGGTATTTGGGATGTTTTAGTGGTCTTAATTGATATATTTAATATTAAATGTTCTTAATAGGTTAATTTCCAGACTTAAACAAAATTTAACTTTTCTAACAGTTGGATTGATTGTCCCAGAAGAACAAGCAATGATATTTGGAATATGTCATCTATTAAAACAATATAGCCAACCTATTTTCCAAAAGCACTTCAAGTAATATATAATAGAACATATAATCTAAAATGGATTGAAAAATATAAGAGATATGATGTTTTTGTGAAAAGTCCAGAAGTAATGCAAGGTTTGGGATAATTTCTCTGATATTCTCTTGTCCCATCCTCCCATGTCCTTAAGCTGGTAACTTTCATGGCTGAAGGATGACTGTCATCAGCAGGAAAGCTTGTTTCTTTGATTAAATCAATGAGGAGACAGAGAGATGATTTATTTTCTCTCAAGAATGGAAAAAGGTTGAGTTTCACTATGATTGGAGAAGTGTAGCTCACACGCCTACCCTTCAATAAGATCACTATAATTGCTTTATGGTAAACCAATGGCAACCCATCTGTGTGGCCAGGGTTAAAGACCACCTCAGACATAAAATGGAGATGTGGTTAGATGCCTGTTCAAACCACCAGCGTTACCACCCATGAAAAAAGGGTCAGAACAAATCACACACAGAATTTAGATCTTTATGTATAAATTTCAAACACATTTAAAAATATATTTTTATTTATTTTACTTTTAGACAGAGAGGGAAACATCAATGTGTGATTGTCTCTTGTGTGCTTCCTACTGGGGACCTAGCCTGCAGCTGAGAAATGTACCCTGACTGGGAATCCAACTTGTGACTCTACTTTGGTTTGCAGGCCTAAGCTCAATCCACTGAGCCATACCAGCCAGGGTCAAACAATTTTTTTAAACATAAGATTTGAGAATGTAAAGTAAGATAAGTATAAATTTAACTTTGTTTTTAGGTTCTTCTCTTTTGATCTAAGTATTTTATACAAAATCAATCTTCTATATTTACCCTTTTAAAAATGTCTCTAGAAGTTTAAATGTGCTCTATGACATACTAAAACTTGAGCTAGGCTCATTCTACATGGTTCTTGGCTTCCTTTTCATCTGCCCCAAAACATATTTTGCTCTGTAAGAACAAAGACTGCACCTGACAAGTGTGCTCTTCACCCCAACACAACACTAAGCACATCCTGGAAGCTTCATAAATACTTGTTGCTTCTAGTCATGACATTCAGCAAAAGGAAATGGATAGGTAGACAGAGTAAGAGAAATGTTGAGAGGCCCTATTTTCCTTTTCATTCTAAACAAATCACAGCAAAATATACAACAGTGATGTTGAAGAAAAGTTAAGTCAGTTTCTCAAGTTTTTTTATTTCAAAAACATATTCTAGACCATAGTGGGTAAAAAAACAACTTGGGAGAAATTGACTTTGTTTTCCAGAGAGTTTATTGGCTGCTATGGGTAAAGTATATGAAAAAAGGATGATCAAGTAGTTCTCCAGTATATTTCACAATATGTATTTTTGCTTTATATATATAGCAATTAAAATTTGTTTTTTTAAAGTTATTAAATATCCTAGTTGGCCTTTAGTGGCCATGTCTTATATTTTTCAAGAATTATTTCAAGGGTTCTTAAAATTAAATCAATAATTGGAAGATATGAGAACAAAGGATATATATTAATTTTTACTTTGTGCTATTTTAAATCATTTGAGAATGAGGCAATGCTTAAACATTATGGGTATATAAGTGTGTGTGTGTGTGCTTATATATACACACATGTACACACATTACTATGCTAGATATGTTACTTATGGTATTTTAATTTTTGGAAACATGTCTAAAATCCTGAATTTAATAAATTGTAGAGTCTAAATTTGAATGCAGACCTAGATCTACTGTATGGTATGCATCACTTTGCTCCCTCCTCACTAGGGATGCCCATGAGCCCAACTCATTCATTTTCTGATAAAGAACCAGAGGAAGCCCTGGCTGGCATAGCTCAGTGGATTGAGCGCGGGCTGCGAACCAAAGTGTCGCAGGTTCGATCCCCAGTCAGCGTACATGCCTGGGTTGCAGGCCATGACCCCCAGCAACCACACACTGATGTTTCTCTCTCTCTCTATCTCCCTCCCTTCCCTCTCTAAAAATAAATAAATAAAATATTAAAAAAAAAGAACCAGAGGAAGATCTCAGGTCACGTCAGATACAATCTTAGGTTTCCTTACACCTAACTCATATTTTTTTATTAATCCAAACCTTTTCACAACTATTTTCAGTGGCTAAATATTTTAGAATGCTTATAGTAAAACAGTATATTATTAAGTAAGGTATAAATAAAAATGATTAGATAGACTTCATGATTATGTTCTGTAAAACCAAAGTACAAGTTATTTTGCATAAAGAATTCTGGAAAAAAACCAACAAAATCATCAAAGACTTGGCATATTTTATTACATTCTACATTTTGTTGTGGGAGAAACATTTACCATTTTAAGGACTATAATAAAATGTGTGTACTTTGGTTAACTATTTCATGCTATCAATTGTAAATTTTAGCAAGGTTTTTTTTTCTCTCTGAAGAAATATCCATGCACTATAGTATTTTCAATAGAATTTCTGACTATAGTTTGTTTTCACACCAAATATGTGACTCTTTTCAAGTTAATGGATAAATTTGCTCATCTCTTTCTTTATTATAAGGCAAAGATAAATAAGTCTTTTTCACTCAGCCTGCTGAGATAACTTGTGCCCATGTGAAAGGTGATCTGTTCTAATCAACTTCACAGAGTCTGATGGAATTACACTGAACATAGCTCATATCTGACACAACCACAGAATGATACACTTCAGGACAAACATTGGTGACCTGAATAATACATGACAGACAGATGACCGGGTGAGAAAAGTAATTTTTCACTTACATCACTTGAGTTTCTTTATTAAAGACTGAGACATGTTTGATGGAAAGAAGGCTGCTTTGCCAGCTAAAAGCTGGTGTGTTATATTAAGAGCTCAGTCAGTATTCCTCTGTCATTTTACTATTTGAAAAATGTTATTTTGGCAATAAAATACAATAGACATCTATTCTGCATGAAAATTCAGCATTTCAAACAGATTTCATAAGAATGCAAAGCTGCTGGTAATCAGATATTATTATTTAGTATACTTACATGATCAGGAAGATCAAGGTCACTGAATAGAAATATCAAATTTTAAATTGTATAGATTATTTGTGAGTTAATGGTTCATAGCTGTTTTATTTTGCAATGCAATTTATGTGAAAAGAAGTGTAATTTGTCATTAATAAAAGTTACATTACCCATATTTCTAATGAATTATTTCAGGCAAGAGGAAACTTAATTACTTTAGAGAGCCTTTTTTGATAAATACTCTGGCATCATTACTAACCTGCAAAATTTGAAAGTAAGGTATGATTTAGTACAATAGTTGAATCTTAATTACTAAAAAAATGGAGTTTTATAACTTTAAATAATGAAGTAAACCACAGTATTTAATTTCAAAAACTGGTCTTGATAGACATATCTTAATGAAGAAGTGTGTCACTTACAGTTAGAATATTTCACATGCAAATAGTAAATATAGACAGTCTTTTCAAGGAGCTTATTTTCTCAAAGTGACTAATGACATTCCTTTCCTGCAATCATTAATTTATACATATATCTATGAAATATTTATATTCTAGGCTTTCTTTTAGAATTTGCAATAAAGCAGTAAATAACAGATTAAAAATGCTTTAATGAGGTATACATTTGTTTGGGAGAAGGCAAATAATAAACAAACAAATTTTATATTACAGCAGTTGGAGGCAAGTAATACACTATGAGGAAAGATAATTCTAGGAGGAGAAGGACTGATGTCCTCACAATAGTATATAGGGAGGTTAGGGATGGTCTTCATGATAAGATCATATTTAAACAGATGCAGATTAAGTGAATTGTGGGGTATTAGTAGAAAAAAACTTTTTAGACATAGATAGTAGCAAACAAAGAAGCTCTGTGACATGTAGTTGGAGCAGGACAAGTTGGTAGGAGATAAGGTCACAGAAGTATGGGAAATGGTGGGAAGTGGGGAAGAATGAACAGCAGATCATAGACACCTATCTCAATCATGATAAGAACTTTGGCTTTAATTCTGTCTAATGGGGAAAGCTGTTGGAAGATCTTGAGCAATGAGGGATGTGCTCTGACTTTGTTCAAACAGACACATTTAGCATCCACAGTGGAAGGTGCATGATGAAGGTAGACTGAGGAACAAATTATTTCAGTGATCCAGATGAGTGAGTCAGAATGAGTGGTGAAGAAACAGGTGCTATAAGTGATCAGATTCTGGGTATGCTTTCAAGGTTAAACCTTGATGGTTTAAATATGAAGAATGTAAGATAGAGTCAAAGATGAGTTCTGGTCCTAACCACCTAGATAGATGGAGTTGGAGTCATTACTTACAAAGTTGAAGAAGACTGAGGGAAGAGCTGGTTTGAGCAAGATGGAAAAGTCAGAAATTTGATAGCTATATTGTTTTCCTGACTGCTTTGACAAAGTAGCACAAATCAGGCAGTTTAAAATGGCAGAAATTTATTCTCTCAGAGTTCTTGAGGGTAAATGTCTAAAACCAAGCTTTCAACTCAGCCATGCTATCTCTAAAGCTTCTATGGAACCCTTCTTTGCCCTTCCAGCTTCTGGTTTCAGGCATTCCTTGATTTGTGGCAGCATAGCCCAATCTCTGTCTCCAGATCACATAGCATTCTGTTTGTATCTCTGTGACTGCACAGGGGCATCTTCTTACAAGGAAACTAGACATATTAGATTAGGGACCCACCCTACTCCATTAGGACCTCATCCTAACTTAACTAATTACATCTGAAACAACCCTACTTCCAAATAAGGGGACAATCTGCGGCGTGAGAACTTGAACACATTTTTTTTTTTAGAGGGAGGACAAAATTTATGCCAGAATGTAACCAATAATAATTATGGATGTGTTACATTTAAAAAGAAAACATTCAAGCATAGGTGTTGAATAAACAGTTGATATACTGTCTTGGAGATATCTGGTTTGATACAAATTTGGACATCATCATTGTATAAAAGGTACCTAAAGCCATAAGCTATAATAAGTTCATGCAGGGAATATCCAAAGACAGAGCTGTGAAATGTACCATTATAAAACAGGGAGGCTTGGAGTAGCAAGCAAAGTGAATAAAAAGGAAGCAGTGTTTTTTTAGAATCACCAGAAAAGAAAGACAATCAGACAATATGTGCTACAGATGTAACACTCAGCACTTCCTCTCTGGCTGTTTCTTCTGATTGACAATCACTGCTTAGTTGCATTAAATCACTGGGCTGCAAAATTATGATATTCCATACACACTTCAAAATGCAGCAAATCTGTATCTGCCATATCTGGAATTTAAAATTAACTGTATATAACCTTCTTTAATTTCAACTTTTCTCCTAACATAACTATATATTAAAATACTATAATACTTTTAGTTTCCAATCAATTTTTCTGTAATTTAATATTTAGCTTTTATTATTTTTGACACATAAATATCTAGTACTTGTACCAAAGAAAGCTAGTGCTCAATAATATCATTTATTTCAGTTTACTCCTTTTCTTCCTAAAACAGTACTTATCTATATTTCCCATCCTCTTTTGTTTGGGGCAAGACCACATGCTGATGCTCTCTGGCCAATGAAATATATTGAGAAATGATCTGTGACTTTAGGACTGATCTTTAAACTCTCTGTCATAATTCTTCACTTGTATGTTGTCTATATTCTGAAATATCAGGGAAGAATGGCAAGGCTCTAGAAGATTAGAAAGCAACTAAATTGTAGAAAACTATTACCCAGAATGAAGTAAAAATCTCCTAGTACCTGCATTGAAGTGCAACAGTTAAATTCATTGTTAAATCACTGAAATGGTTTGTTATAGCAGGTGACATCATGAATAAAACAGGACACTCCTTTTCTCACTGTGATTGAGTATTTCAGCGAGATAAAAAGATTTCCTTTATTCTATTTCAAGACATGTACCTTAAATTCTCTGTCATTTCTACATTATCTAATAATTTATTTGCTTTCAACCATCTTGGCATTTGAGGCAATTAACATTGCTGTTTTTGCACTGTTGAGAAAAATTTGACTCATGAAATTTTTCTCTTGCTTTCAATTTTAATTTCTGCATGCCTCTGATACATTTCCTTTAAAAGTTGCCCTTTTTCCACCTGGACACTTAACAACAACAGTTTTTTTTCCTTTATTTTTGGAATCATATAATTTTTTCCAAGACTATCTAAGTATGAATTTCCTTTCAGTAATTTTTCCCAAATCATAATGAACCTTTGATGAAATCTTAGTATTTAAAAATAATAATACACTTTTTATTGTTTCTTCTGATTCCTTCTTTCAGTAGAGTCTTTATTTCAGGTTAGATTTTCCTGATTATCTTTTACTCATGTAATTTTCTTTCCATTAATTTTCTTCTTTATAATTCTCTGTGTTTTTTAATACTATTTGTCTTTTCCATAAATGCCTCAATGTGTTGTATTTTTAAGCCTACTATATATTGCCTTCTACATATTCTGTTACTTATTTTATTTCACTGTATTTTCTTTTCACATTCTATTTCCTTCTTCTAAATAGTCCTCTCATTTAATACATCCATTGTACCATTTGATTTAAAAATTAAAGCAGATATCTTTTTAAAATGTCATATATCATGATAAAATTTGTATCAAGAGAGACTCACAATTGAGTCCTGATAATACTCTTTCCCTTTTCATTTATCTATGCATGAAAGGAAAGTTCTTAGGTATAGTGTTAGAGAACTAACAGAAACTAAGGATTGCTCTCAGATTGTCCACAGGTCTATCATAGTCTGCTTAAGATGTGTCAGGATATGTCTCTGTGAAATGTGAAACCAGAAGACAAACTGATAAGTTTATAGACAAAAAGCTGACCTGCATTATGTTTAATGAATTGACAACTTATGTCAGCTATTTCATAGTTCTTCAGGATATGTAATTTCATTTCAGTCTTCCAGGCTTTTGAAAGTGGTGTATTTAGTCTGATCAGAAAAAGTATTTCCTACTCTAAGGACATGGTAAACAAGAAAACAAGAGAACAAGAGAGTGAACATGAGACTAATTTTCACTCTGGGTGAGTTTTTCAGAACTTCATATGAAAGGGAAAAAGGCAAGTCCCTATAGAGACTTCATAATTTGGTACTGAGTTGAGATCTTTCTCTTCTATAACCAAAAATCACTTCCCTACTTGACTTAGCTCCACTATTAGTTTTTTTTTGTACTGGGCACCATCTCCAACTTAGCTAGAATTTATTCATAAATGTATGTTGAGTGGGTAGTCAGATTCCTTTCTCAGGATTGATTGACATGAGGAGGTTTAGAAGAATGAAGGAGCAGGTGAGCATGGGTAATCTGAAGAAGAAAAGGACACTGTGAGATCAACTATTGTGCAATGATAATCCAGGTTCTCCTTGTATCTGCTGGGAAACTAATGTCTGAGCCTCATCAGAGAGATACTTCTGGCAGAATTTAGGAAGAGATTTTAGGAAATCAATGAACACAAGCAGTCATGCTTTCAAGATTAAATAAGTATAAATCAAAGTAGAAATAAGAGCAATCACTTCACTTCTGTGGGGAGTGTATCAGAAGAGTCTTATGAGAGTGTTCCACTATCTCCTTCTTGGTTTTTGTGTTATTGTTGTCATACATTTTATTTCTTAATATGCTGAAAATCTCAAATTTCATTATTATTATTATTGGTTTAAAATGGTCAATTTCCTTATAAAATTAAAAAAGAAGATAATAATATTTTAAATTTACCCACATATTTACCATTCCAGTGATCCTTATTCTTTTGTGCAGATCACTACAGTATCTCTCTGTATCATCTGTATGTTCAAATGACATACTCAGCTTCTTCTCTTCCTTGAATGTATGGAATATGGTTATAATTGTTCTATCTTTTCTACTAATTATATAATCTGTATATTTTCCCTGTGGTTTTACTAAGTGTTTTCTTTATGGTGGACTGTATTTCTGGTTCTTTACATCTATAGTAATTTTTATTGAATTCCAGGCATTTTTCATTTCATATTACTGAGTAGTAGATAATTTTGTATCTCTATGAATATTCTTGAGAATTCTGGGATACAGTGAAATTACTTAGAAGCAGCTTGATCCAGCTAAGTTTTGCTTTTAAGCATTGGTGTGCAAGAGAAGCTCAGTCTTCAGGATGACTCATTTTGCCCCACCACTGAGACAATATATCTTTCCAAGTACTCTGATGTTCCATGAATTATAAGGTTTACCAGTCTGCTGGTAGCAATACCAATTCTTTGACTTTTATGGATTATGAAATTGTTTCTTTTTTGCTTTTGTTGTTTACCTGTGGTTATCTCTCATCCTCAATTGATTAATTTCCTCACATGTATGCACTGGTTGCTACTAAGCTGAAGACTGGATCCCTTTCAGATCTCTTTTCTAGTAACCTGTCCAGGGAATTCTAGCTGCTAACCCTTCCTGTACTTCCAGAAGTATCTCCTTACTTAAAGAGAGGCCAAACTCCATCTCAGTGTCCCCTACTACAATATGTCCTGGAATTTCTCTCCAGGCAGTAAGCTGGGACAATTTCTGCTTTTGCCTCAATTGTTAACCCATCACAGTGGTCACTATACTATGTTGTCCAGTGTTCAATGTCTGCAAATCATTGTTTTACATATTTTATCTGTTTTTTAACTGTTTCCAGCAGGAGGGTATTTCTGGTCCCTATTATTGTAAGTTATCCAGAAGCAGAATCCCCCTAGTACACTTTTTTAAAATGCTGTCTTGTATCAATTAATATAAAATGCTGTTTTTACCATATTCTAATATATACATTATTTAATTTCTGAACTTTTTGGTCCATGAATTTCAGTACCAGTATTACACAGGTACTTATGTTAGTTCTTATATCACTTGTAATTATATGATTTTTTTCTTCTCATAATTTTCTTATTCTTATATCTTTATTCTTACACATAAATGTTATAATCTTGGCAAGACACCATCAAATTCTCTGTTTTTTAATTAGCTTTACATTGAATATATAGATTTTTGAGGTATTTGACATTTTTATGGTACTTTTCTTATATTTTCTGTAATGTGCTCCTTCTCAAAGCAAAGTATGTCTCTATTATATGCTACTATGTTTTCTTATACTGACTCCTGAATAAAATTGCAGTTTTCTGCATATAGTCCTCAATCTTTATAATGTAGTTGTTAGTATCTTATAATATTTATTACTAATTTCAACGGTTTATTTTCTCTAATGATTTATCTTACTAATTAGAATTTATACATAAAAAGCTTTTACTTCTGACATTTTACATTTTAATTGAACACACAACATATTATCTAATGGTTTCTGATGTTTTCTTAGTTTATTGTCTTGGATTTATAAATCATGCTATTTTTAAGTTCTCCTTTCTAGCACCTAAAACTTACAGTTCACCTTATGTCCACTGCATTAAGTAGCCCTTCTAAACAATATTTAACTATATCATAAATAGTAATCTAGTTTGTCTGGTTTCTGATTTTCTGGTTTTCTGGTTTCATGTCAAAAAAACACACCCATTCCCATACATTATGGAGGAAAAGATCTTGCATGAGGCATAAATACTTGTCAAAATCTACAACATCAACTAGGAAAAGCACCAGGTCAAGAATAAATGTATTTTAAATTACTTTTGGCTAAAATCTTTTTGCATAATGAAACTGCACTGAAGCTACATACAAACAGGGAAAGTTCTGTTTGCTTTAGAGACAGAGAAAAAAGATACGGTTAGCCAAGTTTAACCCTCCACCTCTCACCCATTCTGTGGTCTCTGGGACACAGCTGTATCCTCCAGGGCTTCTCTGTGCCCTGGAACCTGACAGTGATGACCCAACCTAAGCAGAGCATCTCTGGAGAACTTCTTTGTAATACAGAGGCCCAAGGCTGATACTTCCTGAGGTTTTGACTCTGCAACCCTGGGGAAGAGAATGGTGACTCCGTGTCAAAATTATTCTCCAGAAAATGCTGTTATTGGGCTTGTTTTCACTCATTATTCTGGACCATATGAGGTCTACATTGTGTTGTATACTCAGCTTTGCACACTAGCATAATGCTATTAGGTAAACAAAGAATATTGACATAAAAATAAACATACTATCTTAAAGCATATGCAAAAAAGCATATATTTTGATTGCAAACTATGGAAAAATGAAGTAAAATCATCTATACAGGAGTGGTCTATTATGACACTTTTTTCTTAATATATCAAGACAAAGTTGATGTACAATTTGGTCAGTGTTAATTTTTGGCCAGGATCTCCACAGAAGTGTTGGAAAATTACTTTTAAAATAAAATAATTTTGATTGCCTTATAAATCATGACTTGATATGTTTATGTCAATCCACTGTGGTTTAGCATACATATTTTTTATTAAAGAGAGAACAGACAGTAATGACAATATTATTCACATGAATTTTAATACTCAAAGTATTCATGTTGCCTAACTTTCTGCCCAGAGTGAATATATTAATGATCAATTTATTTTGCCATAGGGAAAAAAGGAATATTTTTTAACTTTACTATGGGCTGTAACAAGTTCTATAACTAAGTCACATAAAACATTGCTGTAAACCAATGTAATTAAGAGTCTTTAGTGGAACGTTTTTTCTACCTGTCTTTATAAGATACAAAAAAAAAAGACTGGAAGAAACTATAATAAAAAAATAAATTTTAAAAAGAACACACACACAAAATTACTGCTGTGATTAATTGACTTACAGCATAAATATTCTGCATGATGTGTGTTTTAAAGTATTTATATTTAAATTATTCATTCCATGGTTTCAAAAATGGATCGAGACTAGGTATTCTGTTAAAGAAACAATCATATGGAATAAACCTGCACTAACCATCACTTTACTTAAAGCCTTGGAGGAATACTTTGTGATTTCTAAATTATCATATACTCTAACATGATGTCAACTCTGATTTCAGTGAGTTATTTAAAGTTTAATGTTAAATTTAGAAAGCAAAACATCTGCAATTTGAAGACTACAACACTCAGGTGGCTAAGTGACCACCTACCTATGCATACCCTGTGACAAATATATTTGAGAGGACATTTTGAAACATTTTATATCTGTGTTTCTTATCTGGCATTTTCTTGCAATTCACAACCTTGATCTTAAATTGTGTGAATGTACATATTGAGTATACATTAGCTATTTAGCATAAAACTGACATAGCAGAGTCAAGCCCATTACAAAGACAAATGTTTGCTGAAGAGAGATGAAGATTTAACTGATATTGTAAATTGTTTCTAGTTGCAGCAAAGTTGTGTGTTTTTATTTTATCTGGAATATTTAGTTTCAACCAAAATAGGAAAAGTGATATATAAAAGTAAATAATTGATGATAACAACATTATCTATGAGCCTGAAAATTGTTGAAGGCAAAATAGCTCAAATGATTCTTAATGCCTTTCAGGCACATCTGAATCAAATAAGGTAATTATTCTTTAAAATGCTTACACAAAGTCTGATTTGCATGCTAGTAATTGCTATGCCTTGTGGCATATAGCAATTGACACAGAGATGATTTTAATTATTGTAATTTCATCAGTACAAATACTTCAAAGTTATGCAAATACTGCCTTATAATCCACATAGACAGCTCAGAGTATTTGATTTACTCCTCTAGTAAGTCTCTTTGTCTATGCAGTTTACTCTCAGATGTGACTCTGCATTGCAATTGAAGCCTTTCACTCACATCAAAGTTCTAAATCATAACAAGATGAGCTAATTTTACAAAGACTGACACTTCAAACATTAAGTTGCAAATACAATTATAAGGTGAAATATAAAAAGGACTTAATGTGGATATCATGAAACACAGATACCTGCAGCTAATCATGACATGGGGAAGACACAACTCCAACAAATGCCTTTGAATAAGTAAGAACAAAAAAGACCTTCCCTGATGAATGATTAATTTAAATGCTACAATCGTAAAATCTTACTGTTCTACAATAAATTATCATCAGTATTACAGGTACTCATAGTTTCAGTTAATAGAGGTACTAAGCTACAAATAAGCTTCCCTCATAATATATTGATCCATTGCTAGTAAATCTCAGATTCTGACTTGAATTCCCAGTGAGTGGAAAATCCTACAACTGAATATATCTATCACCTGAAAAACTGTGTTTTTTAAAAATTTCTATTATTGTCAGAAATTATACTATTATAGTCTTGGCTAAAACTAAAATCATTTTGCAGTACAAAAGAACATATAAGATAGTTTTAAAATACTTTAATTAGTATGTTTATTATTCACAATAGAATGCATTACCCTACTAGCTAGAGTTATTAAAACAAACAAAAACATTTTGCCCTGGCCAGTGTGGTTGAGTTAGTCGCAGCATTGTCCTGTAAACGAAGGGTTGCAGGTTCAATTTCCAGTCAGGGTCCATATCTGGCTTATGGATTCAGTCCCCGGTCCAGGCACATATGGGTGACAACCAATTGATGCTTCTCTCTCATGTCAATGTTTCTTTCTCCCCCTTCCTCTCTCTCTCTAAAAAAGCAATGAAAAAAAAATACCCTTGGATGAGGGTTAAAAAAATTGCATCCTTTTGGTCTTTAGTCTGAGAACTTCCAGTCTAAATACTGTGTTCAAGAATTATTTCCTGACTTCCGGCCAAGATGGAGGCATAGATAGACACACTGTGCCTCCTTGCACAACCAAAATAAGGACAACAACAATTTAGAAACAAGATAACCAGAACTGACAAAAAAACTGAACTGTATGGAAGTCTGACAACCAAGGAGTTAAAATAGACAGATTCATCCAGACCGGTAGAAAGGGTGGAGTCGGGTAGCCAGACGGAGAGGGGTCGAGGCACAAAAAAGTGGTGGCAACAGGCATGTAAGGCATGCCGGGTGCACAAGACAGCAGAGGTGGACCCTGGACATGCAGGAAGCGGCTGGTAGATCCTGGTTGTGGAGTGGCAATGGGCAGACCGGGCAAGGTGGCAATTGTGAAGTGAGGCATGACACACAAGAAAGCTGGGTAACTAGGTGGTGCCACATTCACTTGCAGATAAACCAGGCAAAATTGGGGACAAGACAGACCACTCAACCCAGGGTGCCAGCGACTGGAAACAGGGCCTTGGGGCACTGACTGAAAACAGCTGTGGGGGTTGAGGTGCCAGAACAGACTCCCAGCCTCATGGGAGAGTTCACTGGAGAGACCCACAGGATCCTAGAACATACACAAGCTCACCCACAAAGGAAGTGGCACCAGAAAGGCCCAGTTGGCTTGGGGGAAGTGAGGCAAGTGACTGTAATCTGGCAGAGAGCAGAGCAAGCACCATTGTTTCCTCTCGGACCCCACCCCCATATACAACATCACAACCCTGCGACTGGGTTGCCCCACCCTGGTGAACACCTAAGGCTCCACCCCTAATAGGTAACAGGTGAGACAAGACAAAAAAAAAAAAAAAAGGCCCAAATGGAAGAACAGATCAAAGCCCCATAGCAAACACAACTAAGTGACTATGAGATAGCCAACCTCTCAGATTCACAGTTCAAAGCACTGGTGACCAGGATGCTCACAGAATTGATTGAATTTGGTCGCATATTAGATGAAAAAATGAAGGCTATGCTAAGTGAAATGAAGGAAAATGCATAGGGAACCAATAGCAATGGGAAGAAAACTGGGACTCAAATCAATGGAGTGGACCAGAAGGAAGGAAGAAACAATCAAACAGAATAGAAGGAAGAAACAAGAAGTCAAAAAAATGAGGAGAGGCTTAGGAACCTCCAAGACATCTTTAAACATTCCAACGCCCAAATTATAGGGGTACCAGAAGGAGAAGAGGAAGAGCAACAAGTGGAAAAATTATTTGAAGAAATAATAAAGGAGAACTTCCCCATTCTGGCAAAGGAAATAGACTTCCAGGAAGTCCAGGAAGCTCAGAGAGTCCCAAACAAGTTGGACCCAAGGAGGAACACACCAAGGCACATCATAATTACATTAGCCAAGATTAAAATGAAAGAGAGAATCCTAGAAGCAGCAAGAGATAAGGACACAGTAACCTACAAAGGAGTTCCCATCAGGCTGTGAGCCGATTTCTCAAAAAAGACCTTGCAGGCAAGAAGGGGCTGGAAAGAACTATTCCAAGTCCTGAAAGGCAAGGACCTACATCCAAGATTACTCTATCCAGTAAGACTTTCAGGTAGAATGGAAGGGCAGATAAAGTGCTTCTCAGATAAGGTCAAGCTAAAGGAGTTCATCATCACCAAACTCTTATTTTATGTAATGTTAAAGGGACTTATCTAAGAAAAAGAAGATAAAAAACATGTACAGTAAAATGACAGCAAACTCACAATTATTAACAGCCACACCTAAAACTAAAACAAAAAGAAACTAAGCAAACATCTAGAACAGGAACAGAACCACAGAAATGGAGATCACATGGAGGGTTAGCAACAGGGGAATAGGAGAAGGAGAGAGGGGGGCAGGTACATAGAATAAGTGGCATAGATGGTAGGTAGAAAATGGACAGGGGAAAGGCAAGAATGGTGTGGGAAATGTAGAAGCTAAAGAACTTATGGCACATGGACATGAACTATGGGGGGGGGATGTGGCTGGGAGAGGGTGAGCAGGGTGGAGGGGAATGAAGGGGGGGAAATGGGATATCTGTAATAGCATAATCAATAAAATAAATTTATAAAAGGAATTATTTTCTCATCCCCCCCCAAATAACAATAAGTATTTAAAAACCTGCCTGTATTCTTAGTTTATACATAGAAATTAAAAATTATTGGTAGATATGATTCTAAATTCTTTACAGTTAATGAACTTTTATTTTCATCTTGAAAAATATATGTAACTTAATTGGCACTAATTATTACTTGTGGATGGATAGCAGCCAGCAGTATCCATCTTGGCTGCGGATGTTCGTCAACATGCGAGAAAAACATACACAGAGACAACCAGGTCCTGTGGGGGAATAGGAACAGCAGGGCCACTCCTCATGTGGGGAGTGCCTTGGCCACCCTCTTTCCCAGAGCGTGCTGCTCGGCCGGCCACCATCCCTGGTGGGGAGAGCGTGCCGTCCCTCCTCTAGATAGGCCGAGCAGCACGCTCAGCTTTATTGGTTTCGCTTGAATAAGAATTCAGGTAAAAGCTAAACTCATTGCTAGGGAGTAAGGATCAAACAATAGATAACAAGGAAGTCTGAGAGCCTATTTTGAGTCAGGGCCAAACAGCTGTAAAACTTTAAGGAACAAACTTACTTATTCCTTGGACCCTTATCATTCAACTGAGAGCAATCTAAACAAAGCAGGTTTCACAGGATTTTACATATTCTTTCTTAGGCCTAATCACTCAGGGAATCCGCCCTTTTCAGCACAGAGCTGCACCACCCTGTCATTGTTTCAGGCTTAGGTGGAGCAAGGGAACTAAGGCAACCAAGAGATAAGGAGATTTTCTCCCAGACATGAGGACTCAGGCTATGTCAAAGCCGGGGAGCGAGGGTCCATCACCCCCTTTGGCTGTAGTCCCCAAAGTCCTTTCTTGGGGGCCTCCCACGTGATCGTGCCTGTCTTATGTCATTCCCCCCTTGGGGAATCTTACCCGTCATTGGCTAACCGACCAAGCATTGTGGTCCAGGCAGGGTGAGGTATGAAGGAGCAGAAGTGGTGCTTCTGTCAGGGAGATAAGCTTGTCTCCTTGCTGGCTTACGGTTCCAAGGCCACTCCCTCAGCCTTAGCCTTGGTGGGGTTACAGCTTCTGATACCAGGCAGGGCAGTTCCTAACAATTACTTCGTTCGATCTGTTCACGTCATTCTGAAATGCATTAAGTTGCTAATAAAAGTGAAGAGCAAAAGACAATGGCAAAATATAATTGTCAACAGAGTACAGTGAGTGAGAGCACATGGGCTCTTGGCCACAGATGGATGAGGGACACACTCAATTCCTCTCAGTGCTTGTATGAACAGCTACCTGGTGCCTGATATCTAGGATACACAAGTCATTCTCCCATCAGCTTAAGTGGAAAGAGAAGGTTGCACTTGTTTGTTCTGTTTTGAAAATTCTGCTGTGTGAGTTGCTATGTTAGACAAAATTCTAAGACAATTCCCAATCAGTCATCTCCTTTTATAATTCCCTCTCCTTGAGTGTGGGTAGAATTGTAACATACTTGTAGGCAAAGGAACATGGCAAAGTGGCAAGATAGTCACTATCTCAATTAGAATCTACCACATGGTAAAGGTGACGGGATAGTTGCTTTGATTGTGTTACATTGGATATGACTTTGTCTTTGCAGACTACAGTTTGAAATTCTCCTGCTGGGCTTAAAGAAGTGAGCTGCCGTGTTGTGAGGGAATGTCACACGGCAAAGAAATGTAGGTGGCCTCAAGGGACTGAGAGTAACCCTCAGCTGACAACCAGCAAGGAAAAGGAAAGCTAAACTAAAAGGAACTGATTTTTACCAACACCTACAAGAATATGCAAGATAACCACAGGTCTGGAAAGAACAACACAGTGATGTTACAGGGTGCAGCCAAGAGGGGGGACCCCAAATAGACATTTGAAATAGGGTCCGGAACTTAAGGTGTCCAGGAGATTTTAAGATGTCTCCATCCCCCCACCCAGGGTGTGGGTTGGGGGAAGGGACAAATGGAGCAGGGCCATTGAGAGCTGTTTTGCATAGCAACAGCCTTGCAGCTACCCTCTGGCATGGTCATTTAACATATCTATAGTTTTTGGCTGGTCGCTTAGATATGTTAAATAGCTGTGATCATCTCTGAGCCAGGGGAATGGAAGTAACTTCCCCACCAACACGTGACTGGGGGCAGATCCCCCCAAACTACAGTGCCTGCGTGGGAGCTCGGAGAAGATTGGCTCCAGGACATGGGGCCACACCTGCCCAGACTCAAAATGGCAGCCCAGTAAAGCTGGAAGGATACGAGTTCTGGCATGTGAAGCCGAGTGTGGGAGGAGTCGGAAATGAGGCTGCAGAGGAAGATTGGCCGCGGGGATTTAAAACCCAGACTTGGCGGCCATTAGGAAGGGAGAACCATGCTGCTTTAGGAGGGAGAGCCTTGCGCATCCCAGAGAGGGAGAACCATGCGCAGCCCTGAGAAGGAGAGCCATGCACAGCCCTGAGGAGGAGAACCGTGCTGCTTTAGGAAGGAGAGCCATGTGCAGCCCTGAGAAAGAGAGAATGTGGTGCTTTAGGAAGGAGAACCATGCTGCCTTGAGAAGGAGAGTCATGCGCAGCCCAGAGAAAGAGAACCATGCGTCTTTAGCAGAGTGGAGACTCCCGCAGCCCTGAGAGAGAGAACCACGTGGCTTTGGCAGAGTGGGGACTCTCCCCTTCCCGCAGCCCTGAGAGGGAGAACCACGAGGCCTGGACAGAGTGGGGACCCCCGCAGCTTTAGAAGGGGGAACCACCACCTGGTTTTAGTAGAGATCCTGGAGACTCAGCCGAGGGTGCCGGGAACCCAGGGATGTCTCCCAGTCGAGATGGAGGACTAACTAAGAACCAGAGGACTGTCTGAGCCCTGGACTTCGTTTTCCTTTCCTGAGTTACGGTACTCTGGACTGGGCAAAGGGGGAAGGAAGGAAGGACTGTGTCTGTTTGTGGGTGCTTTAAGGGACTTTAGGATTTTTGATAAAGACATTATGTCACTACTTTAAGTTTGTATAGCTTTAAATAAACATTTCCTTTCCTTTTCACGAATCTCTGGCATTGAGAGATGTCTTTCCTCTGGCGGCGGACATAACGGACCCGGGGCCTTC
Organism: Phyllostomus hastatus; assembly: GCF_019186645.2. NCBI lineage: Eukaryota > Metazoa > Chordata > Mammalia > Chiroptera > Phyllostomidae > Phyllostomus > Phyllostomus hastatus. The sequence goes on along the minus strand of NW_025333932.1, from coordinate 5,389,329 downwards.
TTTCAATAATAGTATATCGTCCCAGGCCCCCCTTGTTGTGTTCTGTAACACTGACACATTGATTGCAGGAATGCAAATCTTGAGCAAAGGACCCAGATTAATTGTACTCATATCCCAAATGCACAGAAACTGTGAGAAAATGAATTCATATTCAGACCTCTACATTTGTGGTAATTGGTTTCACAGCAATAGAAAACAAATGCAGTTGATATAATTGAAATATGACTGACTGGAATTTGAGTGATGTGTATGTGTGTGTGCATGCCTGGGTTTGTTTGAGATATTCTTATCAATTTGTGTCCATCTCAATCTGCAGTTAGCCTCACTAGTCACTTGGAAGCAGACCACTGCACAGGTGTCCAAGTCACTGAGTGCTTCACAGAATCCTGATGCAAAAATAACTATTAGACAACTGGTTTTAGAGAAGGCATTTATCTGGAAGTTCTGTTAGTGCTAAACTCATTATTTTCTTTTCTTTTTACTTTCTTTTTACAAAATAGCAGTAATAAAATGTTTCTTAACTGTAAAACAAAGTGGTACCAAGGAATTTATTTAGAAATTATGTTGTATGGGGAGAAAAAATAATGCACACTAAGACAGATGTAGAACTAGGTAAAAATGTACAACTAGCTTCTTTTTGTTCCTGAAATAATAATTTAGGGCATTTTATTAAATTCCTCTTGTACCATCCTTCTCAAATTTAAATTAGAACTAATTAGATTGGCTTATAGGTCTGTTGTAAGGATGAGAAATATAAATGTGTTGTCTGGCAAATTGTAGCTGTTATGATAATGAAGATAGAAAATATGAATGATTTCTTATTCAAAGTCATTAAGGAAGATACATATTCTATATACATTTATATCAATGGTTTTAAATTTTAGTGGAAAAGCAATAAATTATGGATAAACATAATAGACAGAAGTAGTCTTAAGTCTTTTCTAGCCATGTCACTTTAAGAATGTCATAAAACTTCTAGAAGCCCTTATATATGAATAGGATGAATAATATCTATTTACCTTCTTCACAGGGTTTCATGTGAATCTCAAAAAAGATGATAAATGAAAACTTTATTGCAATTCTACATAAAAAGAAGATATTGGAATTACTACACAAAGTGTTTATTTTTATATGTTGAGAAATCAAACAAATGTGTTCATGAGAATTTAGCAGGAAATTTATTATTAAAGCATTATCTTGGTTCAATTACCTATTTACACATTCAAAATTTACACATAAATTTTACTTTCAAAATATCTCATAAAAGAAATCCTCAGATATTTAGGCTTAACACAAAGAAATATCAACAGTATGTGTTTCAACTTCAGAAGTTGTAACTCAAACCTAAGAAAATATTGCAAATTCATCTTGAACAAAGAGCAAGAAGAATAAAAACTTAAAAAGCAACAGAAACACCAGAAAAAAAGAGAGCCGCATAAACAGCTACATACATTTCATGTAACTAACAATGAAACACAGAAAGACATCAGGAAGCCACCTTGCATACTTGTCAAGTGACAGGAGTGATATAACAAGGGGATCATGTGAGAAATTGAAGGCAATAAAAATGCAGCATTAATTTTGTACTACCTCCTAGCAATGATATGATTTTTCCAAGGTTTCCTCAGACGTGTTTTCATTTAGTGGACACATCAAACCTCTATTCCTTAGCATTGGAAATGGAAAGCTCCAAATATATCCATCACAGAATATCTAAAAACCTGCACCAATCACTTCTAAGCCTAGACTTCTTCCTCTGCAATGTATTTTATGTTATATAAACACTTAGGTTCTTTATCAATATATTACCTACCTCCTTTACTCCACCTTTTCAGTATCTGGTGAAATAGAGTCATTTTTGATTTGAAAGAAGGGAGATTGGATGATAGCCAGAAAGAAGTAGTAAGGAAGTAAAGAAAAAAAATGGATATTATAGTAACTAAAGCCAGGGGACACAGGAAATAGAAAAGTAAAGAAACAAAGGAGGTAGGAAAGTGAAAGTGAGGAAAATAGGCCCAATAAAGAAAGAAAATGCTGAGAGAGGTGTGGCATGGAAAGTGGACATGAGAAAAACAATAATAGATAAGTAATGAGTTTAAGGCCACTGTGGGGTAATCAAAAGGCACAGAAAGGGAGGTCAGGAAAGGCAGCTAAGGTAATATTAAATGAGCTAACTTAAGGAGAACCAGATCTTTAGATTTCAAAGACAGGACAAAAGGAATTAATATATAAAGGTTAGATATATTATAATATAAATACAAATCTTAGAATAATAAAATTTCAGCACTGGAAGAGTATTTGAAATGGACCAATCCTCAAACATCATACAGGGACTGGTTATAATAGTTATCTCAAGAGTGGATCATTAGGAAAACAATTTTTTTTTCTGTCTAGAGAAGAGACAAGTATTGTTTTTGAATAATCACAGCCTCATGTTGGCAAACAGCATTTGTAAAGCTAGCACACATGAAGTCATTTTCTGGGTGCCCCTGGATATCAAATTATAGGTAAATTTGATGACACCCTTTTAGTTCCTAATAACAGTAAATCCTGATATTTGCATAGTGCTTCATATTTAAAAAAAAAAAAAAAAAGAGGACACCTTGGCCAGTGTGGCTCAAATGGTTGGAGCATTGTCCATGTCCCCTAAACCAAAAGGTTGAGGGTTCAATTCCTGAACAAGGAACATGCCTAGCTTGTGGGTTCAGTCCCCAGTCAGGGTGCAAACAGGAGGCAACCAATTGATGTTCCTTTCTTGCATCAATGCTTCTCTCCTTCTCTCTTTCCCTCTCTCTAAAATCAATAACCATGTCCTCAGGTGAGAATAAAAAATTAAATAAATAAAGATTTAAAAAGCATAAAAGCAAAGAGGAAAGGAAGGAACAAACATTTATTGAGTGCCCACTGTATACTATGCATTGCACATATTCTGTCTGGATAGCCAGGCCTTCTTTACAATATAAGAAAATTGATTACAGTGGCAGAGTAATATTCCCAAAATCATACAGCTTATAACAAAATGAAGCCAGTAATTGATCTTGGACATTTATTTCACTCTTTCATGCAAGAGAAGGAAGATAGGAGGAGAAAAAATAGAAATTAGAGAGTTACCTTATTATAACAGTTATAAGGAAAATTGCATTCTTTAGTGTCAATTGCTAGGTGGTAACTATGCTGGCCTCCATTTACCATGGCTGTACTTAGCCCAGGTTTAACATTATATTTATACAGAGGAAGAAATTCAGATTAGAAGAAGTAAAGCAACTTGTCCAGCTTTGCACATTTCATATGGCAGCCACATCTACTTTGACTCTGAAAACAGCTCAATTTTCAGAAATGCTGTGTCACATATTTGAAAGAGAAACCAGTTTGCACTGTGGATCTGTGATGTGGGCATATCACCCATATTCTCCAAGTCTCAGCTGCTCCTTTGTTAACGTTGAATAACAAATGCCTAGCTTACCAGGTGTTGCAAGGGTCACAGATAGCATAAACTATCTTGAACACAGATATTCACAAGAAGTGGTTACATTTAGGTAGTTCACTAGACTAGAAGATGCTCATTGCAAGTCAGGAGTATGTGAGATCAAGTATGTATAAGAACATTCATTGGGTGGGAGGTGGGGATGGCTGGGGTGGGGGCAAGTGGTGGGGGAAAAATGGAGACAACTGTACTTGAACCACAATAACAAATAAAAAAAGAAAGGAACACTTATTTTGACTGATTGGATGTCACTAATCAATAGGAAGAAAAATAAGAGTCAAGTGTTTTAACTAAAAGAGAAACGTATAAAAATATCATTATTATCATGATTAATTAAAAAATACTGTATTAATTATACATTATGTTATAAATTGCAGTTGGTATTATCAGGGAGAAGAAATTCCTATTTGCACTTGTTAATAACAAGAGAAAATTATATTCAATAAAAATAATAAGTAGTGATATTTCAGATATATTATGATCATTTACAGATGAAATAAAGAATAAAAAATATACAATAAACAAACAAGAGACTATTATACAAGACAAGAAAATTATACAATCACATTACTCAATGTAAATTAAATATAATCATACAACTTCTATAATAATGCTACCTTGGAGAGATGAAGAATTCAGTTGAAAGGAAGGTAAATGATCTGGAGTTGTTTTTTTGATAAATAAAATTCTTACATGAAGTTTCTCCATATATATTCCTGGAATTTATTCATTACCCAATTCATTCCTGAAATTCTGCCTTGTCTTTCATTCAACAATATTAAAACATATTAAGGCTTGCTTTATAAATAATTTATTTAAAAAATATTTTTATGGCAAAAAAGCTGCATCTTCTCTCCTTTTATATTAGATAGTTTATGGCTTCATTTGAGCTGGATGAAATTAAATTAAAAACTTAACATTTCCTATTGCCTAGAGCCCACAGTTTTTTAGAGCGTATTAGGGAAGTTATAATACTTTTCATGAATTCACTTCCATTGCTATGGCAACTGCTCCAAACAGCAACAATGAATCTGAAATAATGATTGGCAGTGAGACCTCTATGTTTAGATTTCCACACAGTTGTGGGCAGGATCAGGGAAGTTTAATGATGGATGACCCAGACATGTCTAGAGATAAGAGCTGGTCGGCAGTGCAGTTTGACATCTCTCACAACACTTCATAATCTTGCTCTTTCACAATTTGAAAAGTAAATACTGGTATATGGAGGCATGTCAAACAAATGTCTCAAATCAGAATATAGTCCTGATTTGTGCATGTTTATAACCTTTACCCCTTACAATTCTTCAAAATATGAAAACAAAAAAAAATTTTAATGTAGCAATTGAAGGGCCTTGTACATTATCATATGCAAATCATAATTAAAAATGACTATGCATTTTGCATTTGTATAATCTCCTTCTGAAATGATTACTTAGAGTCATGCCTGAAAATAGCTAGAGTACTTTTTTCAATACAATTTGCAAATTTTGAATCATTGATTGATTTGTAGTGGCGTTAAATAATTAGTAGACAATGTAAACCTCTAGCGTCCATTTGTTAACCAACTAATCCTATTTAACATGTTGTTGTGTAGACAAAGTACCTATATAATGCTAAGTGAAACACATTTTAAAAGATGTATCTCTTTAGAAAATTATTATAGAACCTAGCAAAAAAACAAAAAAACAAAAAACCCACAATGTGTTAAACGAACCTGTGACAATTAAATTACATATATTTGTAATTAAGCTATCTGGTAAAAACTAAACTATTAATCATAATGCTTAATAATTTTAAAACAACAATTGAAGATTAAAGGCTAGCAACAAATGTTGGCCAAGTAATACATCTTCTATACCACACAACAGAATTTGAAGGTAGATAATATTTCCATTTCCATTTAACAAATAATAAAATGTAGGACCAGAATGTATAACTGTCACAGGTGGGCACAAGTAACCAGGTTCTTGGTGATCAAGACAAAGAATTGAACTGAACACCCAGAGTTTATAGCAGAGAACATGGGAGCAGGCCAACTCCAAGCAGAGATTGACCTCATGGGCTGGAGGGACTCGATTCTTATAGGGCAGATCCTTCCCGGCTAGGTTTGGTGGGCTAGTAAACTGCGCATGTACAAGTAGTTGTATTCCTTTAAAGCTACTGCACATGTGGTCTCCCATGATTTTCCCTGATTGGCCGCCAGGGAAGAGGGTCTCACAATGTTACCGAATTGACCCCCTCTTCTTCTGGGGTCCCTCCTGTACTAGGTTCACCTTTCCCTTTGCCAGAGAATTATAGCTCCCCATGTTAGAAACTGGTGAAAAGGAAAGGAGTTATTTATTCAAGTTATACAGACTTAAGATTAATGACTTAATGTCTTCATCAAAATCCCAAAGTCCCTTAAGAAACACCCACAAACACACACAGTCCTTCCTTCCTCCCTTTTCCCAGTCTGGGGTACCGTATCTCATGAAAAGGCATAGAAGCCTGTGGCTCAGGAAGCTCCTGGTTCTTCCCATCAATCCATGCTCGGCTGGTAGGGTTCCTTGGTTCCCAGCACCATCAGCTGTGTCGCCAGGATCTCCCACTAAAGCCATGTGGTGGTTCTCTGCTAAAGCCGCATGGTGATTCTTCTCATGGCCAAGGGGGTCCCTGCTCTGGCCAAAGCCACGTGGTTCTCCTTCACGATGGCTGCCATGTCTGGGTTTAAATCCCCACACCAATTTTCCTTTGCTGCCCCATTTCCAACTTCTCCCACACTTGGCTACACTTGCCAGCACTCCCATATCCTTCCAGCTTTAGTGGGCTGCCATAGTGAGTACACGTAGGCATGGCCCCATGGTGTGGAGCCAACCATCTCCAAGCTCTCAAGCAGGACCTGTAACCAGGGGGAGTTGCCTCCCAGTTACTTCCTAGGTGGAAGTCACTCTCTTCTCTCTGGCTCAAAGCATGGTCATGGCTATTTAACATATCTATGAAACCAGTTAAAGGTGATAGATATGTTAAATGACCATAAGAGAGGTTAGCTGCAAAGCTGTTGCTATGCAAAACAGCTTTCAATGGGCCTTCCCCCAACTCACACCAGTGGTAGTTGGAGGGGGGGTGGGTGAGGATATCCTATATATCTTTTTAATATTTCCTGGGCACCTTGAGTTCTGCACCCCATTACCAATCCTTCTTTTGGGGGCCCCCTGGCTGCACCCTTTTACATAGCTAGCATGCCCAAGTTCACTCAGCCAGGAAGAGCCAGAGCTAATAATACAACTCAGGCAACTTCCTCCCAGAATTTAACCACTATGCTGTGGGGCTAACAATCCACAGTACAAACTGTACAGCAGTAACTCAATTCCATTCACGGTGCTCCAAGACAACCTGGGAGAAGGTAAACTTGTCCCACATACCAAATCAAGCTCCATTCCAATGGTCTATGTTTGATTTTCACACTGGTAAACTTTAGTGTTCCATTATTAAAACTTACCCCAAAGCAAAGATATTAGGCTAGGTTTTTCAGGCAAGGGGGATATATTTCTATGTCAATTGTCATTTGATTTTTCATATCTCATATATTTCTGACCCCCAAATTATATTAGAATCTTACAAATTTGAATTAATGGCCAGCAACTTCTTTGAATCATCTTTTCCAATCTTTAAAATAAATTATTGTATTAACCTCTAGTTTTGAGGAGTAAAATAAATGGCATACAAAAACTGGTGTGTAATGTAATACATGATGATAAAAGGTTCCTGATATCTGTGAAACATGTATATTTTAGAGTTTTTTATCTTTCTTGTAATTTAGAAGATCAACATTTTTTACAAAGGTCCAATAGTTTATCCAATTTTATTTTAACACTGAGTAATGTCTGCTTCATACCTCTCTCCTTATACCAGTTTATAATTGTATACAATTATTTCCCATTGTTCATTTTCCAGTAAAATAATTGTTATTGTTTTTAGCAGAAAAAAATATAACTTTTTAATTAAAGATTTTATTTATTTACTTTTAGAGAGAAGGAAAAGGAGGGAAGAGAGGGAGAGAAACATCAATGTGTGTTTGCCTCTTGCAGGCCCCCTGCTGGGGATGTGGCCCACAACCCAGGCATGTGCCCTGACTGGGAATCGAGCTTACGACCCTTTGGTTCACAGGCCAGCACTCAGTCCACTGAACCACACCAGCCAGGGCAGGACTTATAACTTAATAAAAGTGAAATAAATGGAAATCAAGAGTAGTTATTTTGGTATGCAGGGTAAAACTCAATTTCCAAGGATTCAGTGTACTATATATTTTAATTTTTTTCTTACTCATAATTAAGAGCTCTGAAATACACAATAAAGAATGTCACTTGTAGTGTGATAATGGCATTGCATGGAAGTATGTAGGTCAAGAACTTAAAAGCTAAATACTATGAAAAGAAGAAATTCTCAGAAATGTATAACTTTTTATTTCTAAAACTTACCTTTTTGTTTCATAGTATAAATACCCATGATTTAGAAACAAGCTAACTCAAGTATCTTATCCATAGTACAACCCTACACTATATTCTTACCAAGAATTTGTAGTATATTAAGGACATGTGCAATTCCATTGATTGTCCGATTACTTCTCAAAGTTGAAAATTTGAATAATTTTCTCACAAAGAATGAAAACCCCAAAATTCAGACATTATTCAAGAAAGATTTACTTGCTTAAGACAGCTACACATTACTATTAGTCCTGGAGGAATGTCAAAAATGTATTGAAATCAATTGCATTTTACTTGCTTGAGAAACCAAACAAACTTTTTCTGTGTGCAGCACAGATTTATGCACAGTTATGTCTGAAAAACATTACTTACCATTATACTCATTTTGTAAATGGAATAAAAGTTAAATAATTTAAATTTTTATTTTAACATTTTAAAATTAATTCTTGAGAAGCACATACTGTGTGAAAAAACTGTTCCTTTTTAAAATCATTTTTGTGGAGCGGGGCTCTGCCCGCAGGGTCCCTCCACCCACCGGGCTGCCATGGATGAGAATAAGTCTACCAAGATACGATCTGCTTGGGGAGGAAAGGTGGCGAATCTCTCGAGGAGAAGGGCCAAGAGCCTTTTCCTCAATGAGCTTTTATTAGGTTTGTTTGCACAAAAATACAAGTAAAGCTCATTAATCATTGTCAGGCAGTAAGGATCAAACAATAGATAACAAAGAACTCTGAGAGCCTATTTCGAGTCAGGGTCAGATAGCTAAGAGCAATAAAACTTTTGAGGAACAAACTCACTTTTTGCTTGGACCCTTATTTAATTGAGAGCATTCTAAACAAAGCAGGTTTCACAGGATTTTACATATTCTTTCTTAGGCCTGATCACCCGGGGAACCCACCCTTTCCAGCACAGAGCTGCACCACCCTCTGTCACTGTTTCAGGCTTAAGTCAGGTAGGGGAAGTAAGGCAGCCAAGAGATTAGGAGACTTCTCACGGACAGAATGAGAGGACTCAGACTTTGTCAAAGCTGAGGGGTGAGGGTTTATCACCCCCTTTTGCTGTAGCCCCCCAAAGTCCTCCCTTGGGGGCCTCCCATGTGATCATGCCTGGGTTAGATCATTCCCCCTTTGGGGAATCTTACCCGTCATTAGCTAACCGACCAAGCATTGGGGGCCAGTTATGGAAAAAGGAGCAGAAGTGGTGCTCCTGCCAGAGAGGTAAGTCTCCTTAGTCTCCTTAGTGGTTTCTGATCCAAAGGTCACCCACTCAGTCTTAGCCATGGGGGGTTACAGCTTCTAAAACTGGGCAGGGTGGTTCCCAACATTTTTTTGTGATATATCATGCAAATTTTGCTACTTTTGAAAATGAGGACTTAATAACTGATAAAATATTTAATGTTTACCAAAAACATTCATACATAAATAAAAAAGAAGACATGTTTATATAATAAATAAAAACAATTAATGTATACATTGCTCAAAGATAAGCCCATATTTTGTAGCTTTCTGTTTTCCAAGGGCTCCAGTCATTGGACACTCTGAGACACTGAACAGCTTCAAGGATGAATAATGAGATCAAATACCTTTCCCATCTAGATCATAGCCTTTCTGTCTGGTCTGTGTCACAAGTGACTTGGAGTTGTCATCCCTAGTTGATGGGTGTTTAATTGTCCATGAGAAATGTGTCCTGGCATCAGTCCAATTCCAAGCAGCTCAGTGTTCAGTGTTACAGAAATCACTGAATTTCGCTGGCCTCCTTCTCTATGAGGCATATTGCTCTAAGGATTTACACAAGACAGAAAGCTCACTTGGCCTTGAGGAATTCTGTTCAGAATGGATATAAACAACACTTCCGAAAATTATATAGCCTCAAAAACTCCCCCTTGAAAATATAAATTTAAAGGAGAGGCAGCAATTCATGAAAGAAATGCTTTATTAGATAGCTAGTATGTGTAAAGTGATGTGCACATCTACATGATAGACTATGGCTACTTGGGTTTCAAAGGGTGTGGGGAATGGCAGAGAATTAAACAATTTTGATTATGGGAGATGCATGATGGAGAATAGATGTGATGTAGACCCTATGAGAGCACAAAGAGGAAGGATCTTCTCTTTATCTGAAAATACTTTGGCCCTGATTCTAGAAGGTATTGTAAAATAGGTATGGGCCAGAGAAGATCCAAAAGGAAAATTGCAGGAAATGTGAAGTTTCCTTAGCCCTGAATGGTGTGGCTCAGTGGGTGGATTGTTGTCCTGCAAACCAAAAGGTTGCAAGTTTGATTCCTGGTCAGGGCATGTGCCTGCTTTGCCTGCCAGATCCCCAGTTGGGCAACTGATAGATTTTTCTCTCACACACCAATGTCTCTCTCCCTCTCTTTCTCCCTCCCCCACCCTAAAAATAAATAAATAAAATATTTTTTAAAATGTAAAGTTTACAAGCCCTGGCTGGCATAGCTCAGTGGATTGAGCGTGGGCTGTGAACGAAAGCATCGTAGGTTTGATTCCCAGCCAGGGCACATGCCTGGGTTGCAGGCCACGGCCCCCAGCAAACGCACATTGGTGTTTCTCTCTCTCTCTTTCTCCCTCCCTTCCCTCTCTAAAAATAAATAAATAAATAAATAAATAAATAAATAAATAAATAAATAAATAATCTTAAAAAAATTAAAATTCAGTATTCTATCAAAAAATACTCTCTAAAAATGTAGTTCACTAAAAATACACAAGAGAATTCTAAAGAATGTAAAGATAGCATGTAGAGAGCAGCTGTCACCTTTTAGACTGAGGAAAGAAGGTGTATGTAGCCTTTCCTTACAGCTGACTTTCATGCCTAGAAGGAGATGGTGTGGCTGCTACCTACTACACAGGAGGGAAGTTACTAGGATGCCATGGGACGGAGCAGACAAGCAGAAAGACAACTTCTGGAGTGCAGCAAAACCTACAGGAGAGGGAACACCATAAGGCCAGCCATATTTCTGGCAGCTTTGCCATTAAAGCCTGGAAGTACTCTGTAAAAACAGTAGTCAGAACCAGAGAGACCTGACCCTGATAACAGCCTGCAGTGTCCCTCAAGCATGCTGCTATGCAGGGGCTGACCAATGAGAAATGCTTACAGGGTCCAATGCCAGTATCACAAAGCAGGTCAAAGACAAGGGAATTTGGAGCCGATGGTGTATGAATTAACAATGTGCACAGTGATAGGTAGGACATGATGCTGTAAAAGGCAAATAGGGACCTCATTACTGAGATCTTTGTGAATTACACCAAGTATCATGGGCATGATCCTGCGCATTCAGAGGCAAAGATATTTTTCTGTATAAAAAAATATGGTCAGTGCTTATTTAAAATACAGATTCCCATAAGGGTCCACCAGATTGTACCTCTGTAATTGGGCAGGAATTTCAATTTTAAACCTCATCTCTGGGGATTCTGTTACAGATTGTGTTTTCTGGACTACATTTTTAGAGGGAATGGTGTAAATTAGGGACTCTTTTTGTGATGCAGACACCGGCCCACAGTGTCTGCAGCATTATGGATGAGACAAGACATTCACATGGTCTACTGAGTCCTGTGAAGGAAAAGGGATAGCACGGCTACTCTCTCAAGAGGGGAGCTCGCCGACCCTTGCCTTGACAGACCTTTATTGGGTTTCAATTTGCACAGGAATATAAGTAAAGCTCATTAATCATTGTCAGGCAGTAAGGACCAAATAATAGATAGCATACAAAGAACTATGAAGGCTTATTCTGAGTCAGGGTCTGTTAGCTAAAGGGCTACAAAACTTTGGGAAACAAACTCATTTCCTGCTCAGACCCTTATCATTTAATTGAGAGCATTCTTAGCAAAGCAGGTTTCACAGGATTTTATATATTATTTCTTAGGCCTGGTCACCCAGGGAACCTGCCCTTTCCAGGACAGGGCTGCACCACCCTCTGTCATTGTTTCAGGCTTAAATTAGGCAGGGGAAGTAAGGCAGCCAAGAGATTAGGAGACTTCTTGAAGACAGAATGAGGACTCAGGCTATGTCAAAGCTGAGGGGCTAGGGTCCATCACCCCCTTTTGGTATAGCCCAAGTCCTTTCCTGGAGGCTCCCCATGATCATGCCTGTCATAGATCATTCCTCCCTTGAGGAATCTTACCTGTCATTGGCTAACCAGTCAAGCATTGGGGGTCAGGCATGGTGAAGAAAAAGGAGCAGAAGCAGTGCTCCTGCCAGGGAGATAAGCTTTGTCTCCTTAGTGGCTTATGGTCTGAAGGTCGCTCACTCTGCCTTAGACATAGTGGGGGTTACAGCTCCTGAAACCAGGCAGGGCAGTTCCCAACATTTTTTAAAGTATAATTTATTGATTATGCTATTACAGTTGTTCCATTTTTTCTCCCTTAATTCCCCTCCACCCTGCACCTCCCCCATCAACATTCCCCACCCACTTAGTTCATATCCATGGGTCATACATATAAGTTCTTTGGCTTCTCCATTTCCTACACTATTCTTAACCACTTCCTGTCTATTGTCTACTTAAGATTTACACTTCTTATGCCCTGTACCTTTTCCCCCATTCTCCCCCTGCCCCCTTCCCACTGATAACCCTCTATGTGATCTCCATTTCTGTGATTCTTTTCCCATTCTAGTTATTTGCTTAGTTTGTTTGTTTTTGTTTTAGGTTCAATTGTTGATAGTTGTGGGTTTGTTGTCATTTTACTGTTTGTAGTTTGTTGTTGTTTTTAGATTTTTTTAAATTTATTTTTAGATAGGGGGAAGGGAGAAAGAAAGAGAGGGAGAGAAACATCAGTGTGTGGTTGCCTCTCACATGCCCCCAACTGGGGACCTGCCCCACAACCCAGGTATGTACCTTGAATGGGAATAAAACTGGAAACCCTTTGGTTTGCAGGCCAGCGCTCAATCCACTGAGCCACACCAGCCAGTGCTGTACATAGCTTTTGATCTTCTTCTTTTTCTTAGATAAGTCCCTTTAACATTTAACTTATAATAAGGGCTTGGTGATGATGAATTCCTTTAACTTGACATTATCTGGGAAGCACTTTATCTGCCCTTCCATTCTAAATGATAGCTTCACTGGATATGCTAATCTTGGATGTAGGTCCTTGCCTTTCATGACTTGGAATACTTTCCATACCCTTATTGCTTGCAAGGTTTCTGTTGAGAAATCAGCTGATAGTTTTATGGGAAGTCCTTTGTAGGTAATTCTCTCCTTTTCTCTTCCTGCTTTTAAGAGTCTTTCCTTATCTTTAATATTGGGTAATATAATTATGATGTGCCTTTGTGTATTCCTCCTTGGGTCCAATTTCTTTGGGACTCTGTCAGCTTACTGGACTTCCTGAAAGTCTATTTCCTTTGCCAGACTGAGGAAGTTGTCCTCTTGCTCTTCCTAAATTATGGACTCTTAAAAAGGTGTGAAGCAGAGAAATGGCCTGCTTCCCAATACTTAGGAAGTCCTTCCAACCAGAGACAGATGGCAGATTATAGTTGTAAAAGTATGACTTACTCACTTGTTATATAGATGATTTGTAGGTACATAATCGGTTTAAAATATTAGACTCAAAATAACAGAAAACTAACTAAAATTCCAAATCAATATCAGATACCACAAATACATAACACATTTATTATAGTCTGGCTTTTTGACTATACTGGTGATATCAAGGATAATTAGTAATGTGAAGTATTTTGTGCAAAGTTTTGTAGGCATTCCTAACTTACAGACATGTTTACTGCAAACTAAAGTAACACTTGCTGTTCTCATTTAGCTGAATGGATGACTGGACTTAGCCACAGTCGGTGTAAAATATAGAATAATTTTCAAGATACTGTTAAGTTGCTATTATGTTTCTAGGGAATTATACATATTTTCATTTGAATGAGTGTAGGAAAGTTCCTACACATTTTCATGTTAGAGTCCATATAGAAAACTAGATATTCTGACTCTATTATTTGCATGGTATAATCATTAAAATTTTGAACCATATTAGAAAAATATATAACATTTATGAGGTACAATTCAAATTTGAGATCAAATATTGATTACAACAATTAATGAATCCTTCCCTGACTGGTGTGGCTCAATGGACTGAGTGATGGCCTGTGAACCAAAGGGTCACCAGTTCAATTCCCAGTCAGGGCATGTGATTGGGTTGTGGGCCAGGTCCCCAGTAGGGGGTGCATGAGAGGCAACCATACATTGATGTCTCTCTCCCTCTCTTTTTCCCTCCCTTCACCACTGTCTAAAAATAAATAAATAAAATCTTAAAAAAGAAATGAATCCTAAATAAAATACTTAGAATAGCACTTGACCCATACGTGAGCAGCAGCATTTATATCGAACAGATTCAAAGAAGAGGAACAGTGATTTGACTAAAAAATTAGGTGTTTCAAGTAGCTCTGGAAATGGCTTGGGCTTTGAATTCACACAGTGTATGGCTTTTTAGCTGTGTGACCATAAGGAATTTTACTTAACTTTCTGCACCTTAACTTTTTCATATACATGTGTGTACACATATGTTTCTTGAGAGCTTGTTTGGAGGTTCTAGCAGGGGAATGCAGCCACTCCTATACCCTTGACCAAAGATCAGTCTTCTCCTCTGGTTGTGCAGGTTGTCCTCTGGACCAAGCCTGTAGCTTTGGGAGAATGCACATGGATCACTGAGGGAGGAGAGGACACCCACCTAGCCAGCCAGATCAGCAGAATCAAACCTAGTCATCAACACACATGTGTTTCTAATTGAGCACTTACTATGATAGTGTATCAGACACTGTGCCAATCAATTAATTTATTTAATGCCATTTAATTATCTCATTTATTCCTTAAAATAAATCTTTGATATACAGACATGAAAAGTAAGCCTCAGCCAAGTGAACTAAAATATTTACTGTCAGCACTGCGGCTCCAATCCAATGACATTTTCATTGCTGGGGATTTGAGGGCCATATCACTAAGTTTCCAAAATTTACTTCCCTACCCTGGGTCTAACCAGGAAAGTACAAAAACCAGGAAAGTACAAAAAGCAGGGAGAAGATTCAAATTCCAGCTTTTTTTTTTTTCCACAAAATTCAGGAGCCTTGTTAAAATTGTACTATGCATTGAACTACTTGATGAGTCCTGACAAATAAAAATATATTTTCATTGATTTTATTCTTTATTTAGAAAATAAATATGCACATATCATTGTATATATGTGTATATAGCTTCTATAAATCAACTATCTATAAATCCAAATACATGCACACACAGAGAACATATAGTGTAATATTTACATCTCTACTTTCTAAACCCACAAACTCCTGGCAGAAACCATATTTTCTATTTGAAATGAGCCAAGTACATGAAGCATTTTTTTAACCTTCCAAATTAATCAATAGAATTGTTTTTAAACTTAACACATACTAAGTTTTATAAACAGAATTCATGTGAAGTGAAGTTTGTACAGAATATCTTGATTACAGAGAAACTGTTGATGAAATTTACCATGAGATTTTATTTGGGATTAGGGAGTAAGCTGAGTCTTAATACTATTAGGTAGAATTGAAGTTAGTTGATCATCCATATAAAAAGAGAGTTTTAATGAATGACTTGGTGTCAACATAAATCAATATTTCTTTAGCTTGCTAGAGGGCTCTTACATGTTCAACATATTTCAAGATAGCATTCTGTACTATTTTAATACAGAAAATGATAAGGTCAAAACACCTAAAATTCCATCAATGCTAAAGGTAAGATTTCTTTTAGATATTTATGTTTTAAATACTTATTAACAAACAATTATACAACTTGAATTTATAGCTTTGGCATGCTTGTTGGAAACACTTGTTGAGTTTAATATATCTGTTTAATAATGTATATGTTGCCTTCAGCAGAAGTGATATTTGGACTTTATAGTTTCAGGCAAACTCATGTTCACCAATGTCCTTTACACAACAGTTTCCTGGCAGGGCATCTTATGAAAAACAAACATGGAAGTTCTAGTCAAGTTGGAGGCCTGGGTAGAAACCCTTCCCTACCTCCCACAACCCAAAGGAGGAAAACAAACAATCTAAAATCAATAAACAACCAAAAGCACT
Source organism: Phyllostomus hastatus (assembly GCF_019186645.2). Taxonomy (NCBI): domain Eukaryota; kingdom Metazoa; phylum Chordata; class Mammalia; order Chiroptera; family Phyllostomidae; genus Phyllostomus; species Phyllostomus hastatus. The sequence goes on along the minus strand of NW_025333932.1, from coordinate 5,373,312 downwards.
AGAAAATCAAACTGCACAGAACTCCAACAACCAAGGAGTTAAAGAAAAATTCAACCAGAACAACCAGACTGGTAAGATGTCAGACCTCGCAGGGTGACTCAGAATAACTGAAAGCGACTCAGCAGACCAGGCAGGTGTGGCTGGATGCCGAGCTCGGTGGGTTGCATGAAAGGGGCTGACCTAAGGGGAAAACTGAGACTCAGCTGACTGTGGGCTACGGCTGGGATTGCCTCAGTGGGAGAAACTCTCAGTCTCACATAAGAGTTCATTGGAAAGTGAGCTAGAGATGAGCAGAGTTGCATTGTTCCCTCTATGGCCCCTCTCCCAAAGGCAGCACCACAGTGCAGCAAGGAAGGTTGTCCTGCCTTGGTGAATACCTAAGGCGCCACCCCCTTACAACCTATCAACTGTGCCAAGACAAAGAAATATGGCCCAAATGAAAGAACAGAGCAAAGCCTCAGAAAGGAGAAGGTCACCAACCTATCTGATGAAGAATTTAAAGCTGTGGTAATCAAAATGCCCACAGATCTGATTAAGCTTGGTTGAAAAAATGAAAAAAAAAAAAAGAAGGATAACAAAAGTGAAATAAAGCAAAATATTCAGGGAACCAACAGTGACAGGAAGGAAACCAGGACTCAAAGCAACAATTTAGAAAAAATAAACTTCCATCCAGAACAAAAGGAAGAAATAAGAATTAAAAAAAAAATGAGGAGAGGCTTAGGAACCTCCAGGACAACTTTAAACTTTTCAACATCTGAATCACAGGCATGTCAGAAGGAGAACAGGAAGAGCAAGAAATTGAAAACTTATTTGAAAAAATAATGAAAGAAATCTTTCCTAATTTGGTGAAGGAAATGGACTTTCAGGAAGGCCAGAAAGCCCAGAGAGTCCCAAAGAAGTTGTACCCAAACAGGAACAAACCAAGGCACATCATCATTAAGTTACACAAGATTAAAGACAAAGAGAAAATCCTGAAAGAAGCAAGGGAAAAGGAGAGATTTACCTACAAAGGGGTGCCCATTATGCTATCATCTGATTTCTCAAAAGAAACTTTGCAGACAAAAAGGGCCTGGAAAGAAGTATTCCAAGTCATGAAAGGCAAGACCTACATCCAAAATTACTCTATCCAGCAAAGATTTCATTTAAAATGGAAGGGCAGATTAAATAGTTCCCAGATAATGTCAAGTTAAAGGAGTTCATCATCACCAAGCCATCATCATATAAAATATTAAGGGGACTTACCTAAGAAAAAGATAAAAAATATGAACTGTAAAATGAAAACAAACTCACAACTATCAACAAATGAACCTAAAAGAAAAGAGAAACAACAAAAACCAAAATTAAATAAACAACCAGAACAGGAACAGAATTAGAGCAATGGGCATCACATGGAGGGATTTCAGAGGGGAGGTAGAAGGGAAGAATACAGGGGAAAAGGTACAGGGAAGAGGAAGCATAATTAGTAGGCATAAAATAGATGGGGAGAGATTAAAAAATGGTGTAGGAAACAGAGGACTCAAAGAACTTATATGTACAACTCATGGGCATGAACTAAGGTGGGGGGAATGCCCATGGTGAGGATTTAGGGGGGAGGGGGAGGGGAGATAAAGGGGAAAAATTGGGAAAACTGTAATAGCACAATCAATAAAAAATACTTAAAAAAAGAACAAACATGAATTAAAAAGAACAAACGTGAACTGCATGGCAGTTTTGCATGAATCCAAAATGCATTGTTTTGCTTATGTATGTAAAGCAACAGGGATTAAGAGGTAACGTATTCTATAAATGTACATGTTGTATACCGAGATTATTTTCACATGCTTTGAAGATTTTGGTGTTTAGCCTTTATTTCGCCCTAAAGATTATGGCTTATTTTAAGATTATTGATTATCTTACCTTGTTTAGGTATACTTTGGTACCATACTATCTATCCATAATAATGAATTTATTTTTCTTGTGTGTGATTCAATATTCATACTACTGTGTATATTGAAATATCATTTATAGCTTATTTATTTAGTGACACTGAAGCTGAAAAAGTCATTATGCTAGAAAAATAATTAGTCTTCCAATGGAATGTAACATTCCAAGAGATTTTCTGGTAAAAGTCATTTATTAAACAATTATTACATGAGGCCAGTAGTAATTAAGCTATCTTTGATATTTTTATTATTTTCAATTAGTGGAGATCATGGGCATACACTAAATTTTTTACTGTGTTTTTATGAATCTATGTTACTAAGAAAGTTTGTTAACTTTTAAATATTTAGACATATAATTTGACTTGGTTGTGGCAAAACTCATTTTTCTCTGAAACTTCCTTCTTTCATTTTCTCATTTTAAATCCTTTATTATATCTGAATCAAATATACTTCATCTTGAATGCTGTGCTTTATTTAAAAAATTTCCTACTCATGATATTTTGACATTTGGTTTCTCACAAGATGTGAAGCATTCATTCTCATTCTCACAAGATGTGAAGAATTCACATAAATAATTTTTGCATTAAAATATTACATCTTAAATGGAATTATATAATTAAAATGGAATACTTAAATTACTCTGTATAGTTTTGAATAAAAATATACAAAATAATAGTCTAGAGATTAGAATGACTATAATTAGATCGATTATTTTTATTCTAACATATATCTATTGACCAAGAAATACAACATTCTAACTAAACTAAAATTATTTAGGACTGTATCATCAGTCTATTCCCTACTTATTCATTTTAATTGTTTAATATTGTGTTTGTATATATATTTTGTGTTCATTTTTCAGGATTTTACTCATAATAATAATATGCATTCATACGTCTACTGAGTTTAGCTTGTCAGTACATCAGATTTCTGATCCACATTAACTGAAGGTGAATATTAAAATATGAGCAATTACTGTGAATGACATGTAATGTACCTTGTTTATAATTTTTTTTGTAGTGTTTCTTGCTGAGAACTAAGGTCAAATTATACTGAATAATTATCAGTACTTTATTTCCGCCAATTGCCAACACCTTGACCTCATCTCCTCAAAAACATAAAAAAAAATCACTAATACCAGGAACCAAATTAGAATGGAATTTCAATGGCATTATTCAGTGGAGAGAGCATTTGGGCTGAAGGCCAGCTTTCATTCTGCTTCTCACTCTGGGATTGTGCATTCCAGTTTTCTAAGAATTGCCTTGTAAGACGTAGAGTTTTTCCTAACTTTGAAGATGATGAGAACAGATGTTCTGTTTTCAGTATTTTTTAATGTCTGCTATGCCCACCACAGTGTCTGACATGTAATAGGTGCTCAATAAATATTTTTGTTGGCTACATATCAGATTATATACATTTAAAGTATGAGAGAGATAGCCTTAAAAATGAGATAGTTTGAGTGCTCACTAACACAATAGAAGATGAAGCCAAAAAAAGTGTTGGGACCATTCAAACATTTTGCATTCTTTACTCTAGAATTACATTTTTTATTGTTAGTAATTTTAAAGATCAAAGGTGGATTCTGCTTTTTAAATTTTTATTGTATTTTCCCATTACCATTTAACCCCCTTTACCCCACCTCCTGCAATCACCACACTATGTCTACAAGTACTTTCTCCTTTTTCTCATTGCTCCAACTCCCAACCATCCCCCCAACAGCTGTCATTCTGCTCTCTATTTATAAATCTGTCTCTATTTTGCTTATTAGTTCATCTTATTCATTAGATTCAACATACAAGTGAAATCACATGGTGTTAGTCTTTCTCTGACTGGTTTATTTCACTTAGCATAATGTCCTCCAGGTCCATCCATACTGTTGCAAAGGGTAAAATTTTCTTCTTTTTTTTTAACGGTCAAGTAGAATTCCATAGTGTAAATGTCCCATAGTTGTTTTATCCATTCATCTACTGATGGACACTTGGGCTGCTTCCATATCTAGGCAATTGAAAGTAATGCTGTAATGAACGTAGTGATGCTTATGTTCTTTCAAATTAGTGATTCAGGATTCTTCAGATATATTGCTTTAAGTGGGATCACTGGGCCAAAAGGCAGATCCATTTTTAATTTTTTGAGGTATCTCCATACCACTTTCTACTGTGGCTGCACCAGTTTGCATTCCCATCAACAATGCAAAGGGTCCCTTTTCTCCACATGCTTGCCGGCACTTGTCTGTTGATTTATTGATGATACATTCTGATAGGTGTGAGGTGATATCTTATTGTGGTTTTAATTTGTTTTTCTCTGATGGTTAGTGACATTGAGCACCTTTTGATATGTTTACTGGCCATCTCTATGTCCTCTTTGGAGAAGGGTCTATTCAGGCCCTTTGCCCATTTTTTATTGGATTATTTCTTTTTTTTTTTTGGTGTTGAGTTTTGGGTATTCTTTACAAATTTTGGATATCAACCCATTATCAGATGTATTGGTGGATATGTTCTCCCATTCCATGGGCTGCCTTCATATTTTGTTGATGGCCTCCTTTGCTGTGCAAAATTTTCCAAAATTATGTCACCAGTTATCTGCATTTTGATATATTTTTATATCTATTTAGTTAGGATGCAAGAATATTGCATCCCAACTAAATATTTTAAAAAAATTGAAATTGATACCATATTACTAGAGGCAAGAAATACCCTTTCCACACAAAAAATAATAGCTCTACTCCAGCTTCCTTTTTTTCTGAATAACAGCCTATATATTACACTGTGAAATTGAAGTGTAGATCTGGTCTTATGGATTTATGTTGGCTTCTTGAAATCAATGATCTTCAATAACTTCATATTTGCCTAGACTCAGCTCGGAAGTGCAATATTTGCACTGACTCATGAAATGATAATCAGGACCAGAGGTATATATGCAACATTATGTAATTGTTCATACATTCAAAAATGTAAAGTGCTCTGAGAAGGAAAGACTAAAAACCCTTCTGGAAACATGAACTCTTGAAGCAGTTCAGTAATTTTCAATTGGTTTCTGATGTGCAAGCAAAGAGCCTGGATCACTTCCACACTGAAGCACTTAAGGCCTCTGATAATTTTATACCTCACAGCCATTTTCTGTACACCATAATTTCCCCCATTGAAGTGGTTTTAAAAATATGTGAAGTTTTTCAATAATTTTAAATTATCTTTGACAGTGCAAACTCCAACCCTGATCACCTCCAAATTTAAGAGCTAGTAAAATCTGAAGTAGTCCAGTATTTTCTAAAAAAGATGTATTGTGATTTTAATTGTTTCATAAATGACTTCAATTTGGATTGAATAGACTACCAGTAATGTAATTCAGGATATAGGAAATAAACTTAATTGATCAAAAGTAAATTAAAAAGCAAATGTTAGACAATGAGTCACCTTTCTCGTCTTAACCTTTGAATAAAATGTGTGCACAAAATACATTTCAATGCTGTGATTTTAGACATCAATCAAAAAAGTTTCCAAAAAATGAACTCCACAAACTAATGTTTTGAAGTAGATATCAGAATACAGTTTAAGCAATGCTCATTGAAAGATAAAATGACTATTTCAGAAATATAGGGAGATTTAATTATAATGTGGCCTGTGTAGAAAGTGGTAAAGTTATAGTTAGATACACCTATAGTTTCCATTTGGAAAAATATCCAGGAGGATTTCCTTAAATCAAGTCACACATAACTGCAAAAACAATTATTTGATATCTTTTTTTAACTATTAAAGCTCCTTTTGATGTCGATTTCAAAATATTTGTGTTTTTTCCTAACATTTACAAATAATGTTTCCTCCCACTCTTATAATAGTTGGAATAAGACTAATGGTCAGGGACATGCTAAATACCCATTGATTTTCACGAACTTTCTAGAACATTGCTAGGATAATGATAACACAATATGAGGAGCCAGGAACTAGGTCTTGTGGAAGAGAGGGAAAAGGTAATGTCCATATGAAACCTTGAGGATGGCTATTGCATCAAGAGTGGTACATAAAGGCCAAGGAGATAGGTTTACTAATCATCCAGTTTATTAGTTATATATACAAATATAAAAATCAATTCCTGAAAAGGACTTGCATTTTTGTGACAAAAAATACAGATTTTTCATATTAACTCTCCCTAATACATTCTTTTTCATAGTCCTTAACTAACAAATTAGGATGCTGTATCATGAATTGACTCTTTGTTAACAAGATGAATTAAATAGAAAGTCATGGAATTTCAGGGCAGGAAGAAATGTTGGACTTTACCTATGTAGTTCAACCCTTTTGCTTTACAGAGGAGAGTGAGGGTGAATTTTAAAGAGGTAGAGTGACTTTCAAGGGGCAGAGATCTGACAATAAGTCAGGTCTCTGACCTATGTTTTGATTTGATGACTGGAATTACAGATGTATCTTCTGTAATTCTTTTTTCTTAGCACAGTTTCTTTGTGTATATCACTGTGAATGAGAAGAGAAAAGAAGATTCATAAACAGCTGTCTGTGAAGGTCTTTTCTCTTGTAGAAAATGTATTTGAGATGTCTTTTTATTTTATACTTTAATATTTTAAATCATTTAACCAACTAGATTATAGTTCAATGCAAAATGATGACAGGTAAACACTGCAAAATATTTTGACTCATACATAAATATGATACAAAATTTAAAATTGATAAGATCTTGGGAATAAGGTTAATAATTATCTGGTTTTGACAGCAGAAGAAGTTTGGTTATCGGGAACTTGAATAAATATGTAGTGATTGAATTAATGTAATAATTACACAGTTATTATAACTTCCAGTGCCTCTATAATTTTATTTTTAGCTTTCTAAGAAAAGCGGCTTACAGAGTCATATTGTGATTATTATATAATATGAGTAAAGGTGAAAATCACAACATTCATTTCTTTTCCACATGATTGACAAAAAGATGAATGAGATCACAGCTGCTTCTTACTATTATAGTCCTTTACAAACCAATTTCCTAAGTAATGGTCACTGGATCATTACCTATAGAGAAGATAATTTTAATTATTGAGAAGCTTTTCTCAATAATTTTATTCTCAAGCCTTCAAAATCCTACTATATAAAATTTTATTACATAAAAGGAATAGGTACCAATTTGGAGGGTACAGTAAAGCCCAAAGTGATACAGTACATGGCACAGGTCAAAATAGGGTACCAGCAGAAGAGACTCTGTGTTTATAGAGAAGGCCCAAGAGGCACACTGTGATATGAGGAGGTATTAGAGGAAGTCAGACTCCCAGTATCGCAAGGCACAGACATTAGGGGACTACTGGGGACCTCCGCGAAATATTCTATAACTGAAGCAATCCATACTACCTAACAATAAGGAAGTCCAGACAAATCAGACTACTCTTGCCAATACTCAGATTGCCTGTAACTCTATTAGATTCAACCCGTGAGTCACTCGATGGAGGAGTAGCCCGGTCAGCAGTCTGTGGGCAATTGTCAGGACACTATCTTTAATTTTGGTGTGAGCTAGAAAGTCATTGGAGGGGATTATGTAGAAAATAATACTGTGATTTGATTTATGTTTTCTCAGGATCCTTCTGGCTTTCATGAGGATAATAAATGGGGGTAGGAAGAGGCATAACTAGAAAACCAACTGGGGGACAATTCAATGTAGGTAGGAGGGGATGGCAGCCTGTGTTTGGGTTGTCACAGTAACAGTAGTAAATGACGTCAGATTCTGGCTATGTCCTCAAGATAGAGACAACGTAGTTAAGGTTGTGGCATGTAAGGGAAAGAAAGAAAGAAAAATGATTCCAAGGAATCTGGTGGCCATGTGGAGATATCAGAACTTATTTCTTAAAGAACAATGTCTATACTATTTAGCATGATATTTAAGGCAGTACTGAGTGCTACACGCTCAGGTCTTTTTAATCTTCCTCAGTACATACAATAAAAGTCTATTATGTTTTGCTGAGAGCTCAGTAGAAAGTGATCAGTAAAGGCTGAATGAGAGAAGACTGTGTTAGAGAAATGTGTTGTGTGTGTGTGTGTGTATTTATATATGGATTATATAATAATATAATATATAGTGAGAGAGATTCTTTCTATAGAAGTATGAAATTTTATAGCATTTAAGACAATTCATACACATATTTCCCAAAGAAAAAAACTGTGTGATACAGCATAAGTCAAATCCTACCTGAGTGTGCCACACAGAAATAATAATGACAATATTCAATCCAATAATGTCAAATCAATAGATGTCATTGAACTGCCATCTGAAGCAAATTTAGAATGCCATTTTTTTTGGTTATTAATTAAATTGATACTTGTCAAGCTAGAACTAAAATATTTTCCTTTGCTTGAAAAAGTATTGATAGTCCTTTCTGGTAAAATACTTATTTTTTTGTCTTTCTATTTTATTTTATTTTATTTTATTTTATTTTATTTTATTTTATTTTATTTTATTTTATATTTTATTGTATGTTTTATTTTATTTTATTTTATGTTTACATCTTCCCAGAGTCACTGCACTCATTTGAAAGATATATTATTTATTTATTTATTTGTTTAAATTACTTTATTGTTGTTCAATTACAGTTGTCTGAATTTTCTCCCCCCTACCCCCACCACCCCATCAAAACCCACCTCCCTCCCTTGCTTCCACACTCCCCCTTGGTTTTCTCTATGTTTCCTTTATGGTAGTTCCTGAAAACCCTTTTCCCTATTTTCCCCTCCCCCCTCCCCTCTGGCTATTGTTAGACTGTTCTTAATTACAATGTCTCTGGTTATATTTTTGTTTGTACTTTTCTTTTGTTGATTATGTTCCAGTTAAAGGTGAGATCATATGGTATTTGTCCCTCAGCGCCTGGTTTATTTCACTTAGCATAATGCTCTCCAGTTCCATCCCTGCTGTCACAAAGGGTAGGAGCTCCTTCTTTCTCTGTGCTGCGTAGAATTCCATTGTGTAAATGTACCATGGTTTTTAGATCCATTCATTTGCTGATGGGCATTTAGGCTACTTCCAGCACTTGGCTATTGGCTAAAGAAAACAGCATTAAAATAAAAAGAGAACCAACTATATGGGAAAACATATTTGCCAATGATATCTCGGACAAGGGTTTGATCACCAAGATATATAAAGAACTGACACGACTCCACTCCAGGAAGACAAAAAACCCAATTAAAAAATGGGCAAAAGACTTGAACATAAACTTCTCCAAGAAGGACATATAGAAGGCCCAGAGAAATATGAAAAGCTGCTCAGCATTACTGGCCATCAGAGAGATGCAAATTAAAACCATAATGAGATACCACCTCACCTCTGTCAGAATGGCCATCATAAACAAATCAACAAATAAGTGTTGGAGAGGATGTGGACAAAAGGGAACCCTAGTGCACTGTTGGTGGGAATGCAGCCTGGCGCAGCCACTGTGGAAAACAGTATAGAATTTCCTCAGAAAACTAAAAATGGATCTGCCTTTTGACTCATCAATTCCACTGCTGGGATTATACCCTAAGGGCCTTGAAATACCAGTCCAAAAGAATCTATGTTCAGAGCAGCACAATTTACAATAGTCAAGTGGTAAAATACTTATTGAATGGAGATATTAGCAAATAATCCCATTATATATGTTTTTAATAATGAGGTTAGACTTTTATTAAAGGAAAATCTGATTGTATTAAGTCCATAAACAAAACTTTTGCAAATGGTCTATTAAATGTTATTGATCATGACATTGGCATACAAAGTCTAATTATACTAAAAACTGCCCATGTTTCTTGTGCACTGGGAAATCATTAACTGAAACTAATCAGTTTTTTAAAGACACTATTTCTGACTATCAATTGCCTATTGAGATAATATGCAATTTAAAATGCATATGGTGCTAATTTCAAATAACTTATTTGTATACATTGTAATATTAATTTAAAGGTCAATGCATAATATATTTTTACCTCTGATACCACAACCACAAAAGGCCATAAACCAAACACCTCCACCATTGTTTCTAACATTTCATTTCAGGAATTAATAATTTTTAAAATTCTTGAGTGCTTAGTACATGCCATAACTATTTTAATCACTTTATTTTCTTCTCACAGAGACTTCATGTAGCATTTACCATGTTCAAGCTCCATTGCAAGCAGTTTGCAATTATTACCTCATTTAGTCTATACAGTCAAACTGTTCTTATAACACCTATAGAAATAGAGGAAAAGAAGTACAAGAGGTTATCTGAAATGTCTGTAATCTCACCTCACATCAATATTATATAACATTGCAATGTGATACCAGAATTCTCAGATGAACCCCACAATTCTTTCCCTTAAGTATGAGCAAGACTTGTGAATATGATGGGATTTAACTTCATGATTACACTATGCTGTATGACAAAGGTGAACGCATTTCACAGATGTAATTGAAGTCTCTAATCCAGTTGTGTTTTTTAAATATATTTTATTGATTATGTGATTATAGTTATCTCATTTTTCTCCCCTTTATTCCCCTCTTCCCTGTACACCCCCTCCCTCCTTCATTCCCCCACCTTAGTTCATGTCCATGGGTCATACATACAAGTTCTTGGGCTTCTCCATTTCCCACACTATTCTTAACATCCCCCTGTCTATTCTGTACCTACCATTTATGCTTCTTATTCCATGTACCTCTTCTCCCATTCTCCTGACTCCCACTTACCACTGATAACCCTCCATTTGATCTCTGTTTCTGTGAATCTGGTCCTGTTTTAGTTGTTTGCTTAATTCATTTTTTTTTTTTTTTACATTCAGTTGTTCATAGTTGTTAGTTGTCATTTTACTGTTCATAGTTTTGGCCTTTTTCTTAGATAAGCCCCTTTAACATTTCATATAATAAGGGCTTGGTGATGATGAACTCCTTTAACTTGACATTTTATGGGAAGCATTTTATCTGCCCTTCCATTCTAAATGATAGCTTTGCTGAATATGCTAATCTTGGATGTAGGTCCTTGCCTTTCATGACTTGGAATACTTTCCAGACTCTTCTTGCCTGCAAGGTTTCTTTTGAGAAATCAGCTGGTAGTTTTATGGGAAGTCCTTTGTAGGTAATTCTCTCCTTTTCTCTTCCTGCTTTTAAGAATCTTTCCTTATCTTTAATATCGGGTAATATAATTATGATGTGCCTTTGTGTATTCCTCCTTGGGTCCAATTTCTTTGGGACTCTGTCAGCTCACTGGACTTCCTGGGAGTCTATTTCCTTTGCCAGATTATGGAAGTTTTCCTTCATTATTTGTTCAAATAAGTCTTCAGTTTTTTTGCTCTTCCTCTTCTCCTTCTGGCACCCCTATGATTCTGATGTTGGAACATTTAAAGTTGTCACAGAGGTTCCTAAGATTCTCCTCATATTTTTTGAATTCTTGTTTCTTCATTCAGTTTCAGTTGAAGGTTTATTTCTTCCCTCTGCTACAAATCATTGATATGACTCCCAGTTTCCTTCTCTTGACTGTTAGTTCCCTGTACATTTTCCTTTATTTGACTTTTCATAGTCTTCAGTTCTTTCTTTATTTTGTGACCATATTCAGCCATTTCTGTGAGCATTCTGATTAGCAGTATTTTTAACTCTGTATATGATAGGTTGGCTACCTCTTCCTCACATATTTATATTTTTTCTGGAGCTTTGATCTCTTCTTTCATTTGAGCCTTATGTTTTTTTGTCTCAGCATGCCTGTTTTATAGTGAGGGGTGGAGCCTTAGGTATTTGCCAGGGTGGGGCAACCCATGTCACTGCATTGTGGTTCTGTATATGGGGAAGGGGTACGAGAGGGAACAATGTCACTTGCTCAGATCTCAGCCAGCTTTCAGTTACTCCCCCGCTACCCACAAGCAAATTGGGTCCTTCTGGTGCTGATTCCCAGGTGGGCGTGCTTGTGTACCTTCTAGGACCCTGTGAGTCTCTCCAATAAACTCTCTTGTGAGGCTGGAAGTTTCTCCCACCACCTCAATTCCCAAATATTTTTTCAGTCATAGGTTTTGAGGTTTTAGTTTCCCACACTGGAACCCTGGGTTGTGTGGTCTGTCTAGCTCCCCAGTTGTTCGTCCCAGTTTCTCTGCACACAAATGTGGGACCACCTGCTCCACCAGCCACCACCTTGCCTGGTTCATCAGCTGCCACCTTGCCTGCCTCTGTCCTTCAGCTGATGTCTTGCCTTGAGTCCTATCCATCCCGGCTGCCCATTTCTACCCCGCCTACTGGTCTGGATGAATATTTCTTCTTTAATTCCTTGGTTGTCAGACTTCCATACAGTTTGATTTTCTGGTAGTTCTGAATATTTTTTGTTTTTAAATTTGTTGTTGTCCTTCTTTTGTTTGTGTGAGGAGGCAAATTGTATTTACCTATGCCTCCATCTTGTCCCAAAGTCCTCTAGTTGTTTTTAAATTTATCAAAAATGAGATTTTGGAGTGTGAGACTGACCTAATCATGTGAGCACTTTAAAACAGAGTCCAAGCCTTGCCTTAGTGGAAGATTACAAGTAAGGATTATGTTCACCTGATGGCCTTGAACAAGCAAATGGCCATGTTGTAGAGAAGACCACATAGCAAAGAACTGTGGGTCCTTGTTCTGCAATTGCTAGGAATTGAATGTTGCCAACAAGAGTAACATGGAAGAAAATTTCAAGCCTCCAATGAGAACTATGGCCTTAGCTGACACCTCAGCTTCAACCTAATTAGACCCTGAGTGGAGAAGGCAGTCAAACCACCTGTGGACACTTGACCCAAGGAGGCTGTGAGATAATAAATATATTGTTTTAAGCCACTAAATTGGTTATGTGGTAATGAAAAATTAATATATGTAGTTAAGCCAGGTCCTTGATTTGTTTAGTTATTAGTTTAACTATCATTCTTATTTGCATACTGGGTGATTCTTCTTCCACTAAATACTTCTGCCATGGGAAGCAGGTGTAGGTTTGTCTAACTACCACTATGATAACATTGGCTTCACCAAGATACTGTGAATACATTCACATTGCTTAGATCACTCTAGAAATGAACCGAGCAGTGTTCTTAATTTATGATTTTATTAGGGAATCCACATGCCAAATTGAAAATAGCTAACTATACAGAATGGAATAAACTGCATTAGTGTTTATAGATCACTTAATCTGAATTTCCAATATAGTAAACTACAAATAATTTGTAGCATGTTTCTCTGACTCTTCTCCACACCACCCAGGGACCATCCCTCCTCCTAGGGACATTGGACGAATTGACACTGTTTCTCAGACAAGGCCTATCCAGTTCCTTCCCACCATTTATTATTCATTTTCATTCATTCTCTTCTGTGTCTTACATTACTCTTGTTCCATAATACCTGCCTATACAGTGCTTTTACACATTATGTACAAAAATGTTTGTCTTTTTCTTTTTAGTCTCTGTCTACACCAGCACAAAATCCACAGAGTACAAGTGTCCTTGATGACCTTGATTACAACTGGAGAACACTTGTTTATTCCAATTACTATGTGCCGTCCCATTCAGTCCTGAAGCACAAGAACTTTGTTTTCCTTTACTGTTTTCTCTTTGAAATGCTAGACCACTGTTGCCTAGATAATGTATTGACTTGGTTTATTGCTTATCATGTTCTTCTTGGCCTCAACTTTAATTTTGTGGTATATTGCAGAAGAGATTTTGTTTAATACCACCTGAAACACTCTTATGCACTTTAACAGAAAATATTATTATAGGTTTAATTCATTTCTACTGGCATCCATCAAGGTTTTATTCACCAACCCTATCCTTTCCCAATGGAACCTCTCAGCTAAACCTAGAGTTCAAGTTCCTGAAATGCTGTGCGGCCTTTGAATTCATCTAGTAATTAGCTATGTAATAGCTAATTATGTTATGTATTACCTCTATAGCTCTGCTACTACCTCTAAATGTCATTGAAATATTTTATTATCATGAGGGTGTATATATTTATGTCTATATTTCCCAGATTGCTAGGTCTTTAATAGCTGGCCAAATAAGAATTGCTTTTCTTGGGACAAGGTGAAAAAGTGTGCCCATTTATGTCTTTTTCCTTCCATATTTTCACAGTTCATAATAATTGCTGCTACTGCAAACAGACATTTGAAGTTTAATACCTAAATTATAAGTTCCTATGGTTAACTCATGTTGATGTGGAAGATTGTTCTACTCCTTATCCTTCTTTCTTCCTGATTCTTCACAAGAGTCTAAAGAGCTTTCTGCCCATTTTGACCTTTAACCCAATAAGTCTGTAAAGATAAGAGCTACATTTTCTTTCAAGATCTCAGAAGAGAACAACACTCCATGGGGCCTTGTGTGACACCCTCCAGCATCTTACAGCTCTTAAAGGGAAGACTAGACTGAGAACAAAGCTAGACTGAATTGAGAGATCCTTGTCAGCCTGGGTCATTTTTTAAGACAGGGAGGGAAAGATGATGAATAAAGGTCCATTCTCCTCTCAGCCTTTTGATCCTACTCTGAGAATACTACAATGCTAGTGCTAGAAAGCCCAGAAATCAAAAATGATTAAAAGATCTGTTCTATTAAGGAGGTGTGACAAATTTCTGAGCACACTGAGAGATGATTTTCTATGCCTAACTTCTTATGTCATTAACAAAAAAGAAGAGCGTATGTTAACAAAATAGAAAATTCATTAATCCCATTGAGCATAAAAATGTGAAATCTGGCACTTTAGGGAATATGTTTGCGGAACACAGTTTATCCCTTAAAAAAGATAACATAGTAATTTACAATATTAGCACACTTCAAAGGTTATATTAATTCAGTTAAACTATAACATAAACAAAGTCATAATATTATACTAGGTACTACATAAAATTTCAAAAAATAGTTCGGTAGGCCTATAGATGACTTCACCAAAATTTTAAAAGAAAACTATGGTCCATAGACATGTGAAAAAATGTTCAGCATCACTAGCCATTAGAGAGATGAAAATTAAAACCACAATGAGATATAACCTCACACCTGCCAAAATGTTTATCATTAATAAATCAACAAACAACAAGTGACTGATATGGATGTAGAGAAAAGGGAACCCTAGTGCATTGTTGGTAGGAAAGAAGTCTGGTGCTGCCACTGTGGAAAACAGTATGGAATTTTCTCAAAAAATTAAAAATGGAACTACATTTTCACCCAGTGGTTCTACTGCTAGAAATATACCCTAAGAATCCCAAAATACCAATTCAAAAGAAATTATGCACCCTATGTTCATAGCAGCACTGTTTATAATAGCCAAGAGTTGGAAATATCCTAAGTGCCCATCAGTAGATGAGTAGATTAAAAAATTGTGGTATTCCTGCTGCATAGTATTCCATTTACATAATGGAATACTATGCAGCAGAAAGAAAGAAGGAATCCCTACCTTTTTCAACAGAGTGGATAGAACTAGAGACTATCATGCTAAGTGAAATACATCACCTGGTGAGAGCCAAATCCCATATAATCTTACCTATAAAAGGAATCTAATGAACATAATAAACTAATCAGTAAAATAGAACCAGAGGCACAGCACTATTGACAGCAGTAACCGGGAGGGCTGTTTGAAAGAAGGTGAAGGGATTAGTCAAGGAACATATCGAAAGACCCACAGACATGGACAATTGGATGGAAATTGACTATGGAAGTAGGGGGTAGGCTGGATGGAAGGGGGCAAAGGGGGAAATAATTGGAACTGTTAAACATAAAAATGAAAATACAAAAAAAGTTGAAGATGACAACAGTCCAAAAAAAGAAAACTAAACTCCATGCATTATTAAATCAAATACACTGTAATACCACTTCTAAGGCTTATAATTCATTGAATTAGAACATTTAATAATTTAACAGAGGAATACATATTAGTGAACTCTATAATCATCATCATAATTAAAATTGTTCAGCACATTGCAGATATTGGATAACCATTTCATATAGATTTTCAAATGTCATCTTCACAAAAATCTATGAGGCAAAGGCTATCATAACATCATTCCACATATGATGAAATGGAGTCACAGAGAGTTAAGCCAAGGCTACCCAATTCAATTACAGGTGAGGCAATGTCTGAAGTCCTGAGCCCACATGTTTAACCATCACCATGCAGTCATTAGGATAAATTTTTACATAGGCAACAGTACTGTAAGTATTTGCATTTTACATGGAATCCAACAAAATTATTTCTAATGTAATATTCAAACTAAACTTTTAATTTCTTATTGCCAAGTATAATATAAATACATTGCAATTTATATTGTCTATAAAGATATATAAAACAAAACTTATCATTATGAATCAGTCTAAGTGCTCGGTAATTAAAAGATAAAGATAGAATGGCCTATATAAAACATAATAACTATCTAAATAATCAGTCAAATAAAAAATTTAGGAGAACTTCTGGCCAAGATGGAGGCATTGGTAGATATGCTTTCCTTTCTTGCAAAACCAAAAGAAAGACAACAACAAATTTAAAGACAAAAAATAACCAGAATTTCCACAAAATAGGACTGTATGTAAGTCCAACAAGCAAGGAGTTAAAGAAAAAACATTTATTCAGAATTTGAGGAGGGGTGGAGACAGGCAGACAGGGTGGAGAGATGGGTGGCAAGGCAGCAGCTAGTGGAGCAGATGGTCACACATTCACATGTGGATAAACCAGGAGAAACAACTGGAGAGCAAGAAAGACCACACAACCCAGGGTTCCAACGTGGGAAACTAAAGCCTCAAAATCTCTAGCAGTAAAAACCTGTGGGGGTTTCAGTGGCAGGAGAATCACCCAGTCTCACAGGAGAGTTCATTGGAGAGACCCACAGGGTCCTAGAATGTACACAAACCCACCCACCTGGGAGTCAGCACCAGAAAGGCCCAATTTGCTTGTGGGTAGCAGAGGGAGTGATTGAAAGCAGGGCAAGAGCTGAGCAAGCGGCATTGTTCCCTCTCTGATTTGTCCCCCACATACAGTGCAACAACACAGAGAAGTGGGTTGCCCCACCCTGGCAAATACCTAAAGGCTCCACTACTTACTATGTAACAGTCATGCTGAGACAAAATATATATATGGCTCAATGAAAGAACAAATCAAAGCTCCAGAAAAAAAAAATATACGTAAGTGAGGAAGAGATAACCAACCTATCATATGCACAGTTCAAAATACTGGTAATCAGGATGCTCACAGACATGACTGAGTAAAGGTGAAAAATAATGGAAGGAGTGAAGACTATGCAAAGTGAAATAAAGAAAAATATATAGGGAACTGACAGTGAAGGGAAGAAAACTGGGACTCAAATCAATGGTTTGGAGCAGAAAGAAGAAATAAAACTTGAACTGGAACAAAATGAAGAAATGAATTCAAAAAAATTAGGAGAGGGCTTAGGAACCTCTGGGACAACTTTATTTTTTTAAATACACTTCATTGATTATGCTATTACAGTTGTCCCATTTTCCCCCCTTCACTCCCCTCCACCCTGCACACTCCTTCCCACCCACATTCCCCACCTTTATTTAGTTCACATTCATGTGTCATACACATAAGTTCTTTGGCTTCTACTTTTCCCATACTATTCTTACCCTCCCCTATTTATTTTCTATCTACTATCTATGCTACTTATTCTAAGTACCTTCTGGGAAAATTTTAAATGTTCCAACATCAGAATCATAGGAGTGCCACAAGGAGAAGAGGAAGAGCAGAAAATTGAAGACTTATTTGAACAAATAATGAAGGAAAACTTCTGTAATCTGGCAAAGGAAATAGACTTCCAGGAAGTCCAGTAAGCTGACAGAGTCCCAAAGAAATTGGACCCAAGGAGGAATACACCAAGGCACATCATAATTACATTACCCAATATTAAAGATAAGCAGAGAATCTTGAGAAAAGGAAAGAGTTACCTACAAAGGATTGTGCATACGGACTACCAGCTGATTTCTCAAAAGAGACCTTACAGGCAAGAAGGGGCTGGAAAGAAGTAATCCAAGGCATGAAAGGCAAGGACCTACATCCAAGATTAGTCTATTCAGAAAAGCTATCATTTAGAATGAAAGGGTAGATAAAGTGCTTCCCATATAATGTCAAGTTAAAGGAGTTCATCATCATCAAGCCCTTATTATAAGTTGAATGTTAAAGGGTGTTATCTAAGAAAAATAAGATCAAAACTATGAACAGTAAAATGACAACTAACTTACAACTAGCAACAACTGAACCTAAAAAACAAAAACAAACACAAACTAAGCTAGCAACTAGATCAGGAACAGACTCACTGAAATGGAGATCACATGGAGGGTTATCAGCAGTGAGGCGGAGCAGGGAGACTGGGGGAAAAGGTACAAGGAATAAGAAGCATAATTGGTAGGTACAAAATAGATAGGGGGAGGTTAAGAATACTGTGGGAAATGGAGAAGCCAAAGAACTTATATGTAGGACCCATGGACATGAAGTAAGGTTGGGGTATGCTAGTGGAAGGGGGGTTGCAGGGTGGAGAGGATTAAAGGGGAGGATAAAATAGGACAACTTTAATATCATAATCAATAAATTATACTTAAAAATAAAAAAGAAAAAGAAAATGGGGGATATTTTTGGAAACAGGCAATTTTACCTATTATTTATTTACACTTATTTACATATGTATATTGTAACTATTCTTTAAATATAAATGTATACACAGATATAAGTATTTATATATTTATATAAATTGTAACTATTATTATATATAAATAAAAATATATATGGCCTATTAATATATAATATTATATTATATATTACTTATACATTGATATATAATATAATATATTAATATATAATAGTTTATATTATATATTTTCTCTACATAGTAATAAAAATTGAGATTTGTGTATACTCATAGTTTTACTTTTCACTAGTAAAGCAATAATCTCAATATATAGGCAGCTTCTCAGAATTATAGTTGTGGATATAGAAGATAATGTGAAGGAAATTCTTCCTGGCTACAATGAAAAAATAAATTATTTTAACAAATTAAAGTTTTTGGTAGTTTTTATGATCATTGCTAGATGTTTAGTCCTAGAAATACTCAATTCTCACTTGAATATCATCTATTAATCACTATTTTTTTCTTTCCTGGGCCATTTGGAATCTAATAATTCATTGTGTCATTAAAGGTGTGCTGACCTACTTTCACTAGTTAATTTCAAGGGAAGGATCAGATGTTCCTTTGCTTTTTTAAATTTATTTGACAATAGATCTTTACTAGAGCCCCGTGACATGATCTGAGGGCATTGTAGGCAGCAAGGACTCAAGGTCATTATTGAAATGAAAACTCCTCAAATCAACTAGTTGCCCTAACTGAATTGTCTGTTTCTGTTGATTGCCTGTTGACCATTTCAAGTCAATCAAGACAGAGCCGGATAATTTTGAATTTCAAATATGATAATTATATATTATTAAAAATAAATCACTTCAGACATAGGTACCCTATATTTATAGTCCATAATATATTCTATTTTAGCCCATATTTCAGATTTCCTTGATTGCCTTATTCACTTTCAAAGAGGCTAAACAAATGCATGGAATAATATTTACTATATTTATAATAATCTTCACTCTTTTCATTTTACTGGTTCTTCACTTAACTGGTTCTAATGTAGAGGCCCCTCTGTTTTGAATATTTCTACATTATTTCATTTCATCCTATAATCTTGTAAAAATTGATAGATAAAACTAGTATAATCAGAGATTTTATAAGCCACACACAAAATCAGTGTAGGTACTTATAATAATTATAAGAAGTTATTAGTGATGATAAATTCATATGCCATTTATCTCATTGATTAGAAAAAAAGAACATGAGGGGAATTGGCAAATATATTTATTTATTCTGGAAATGATAGAACTAGAAGTGATTCAGAGATAAATTAGTCTAGTTCTTGATTTTCCAACAGAAAACACAAAACATGTGCACAGAAGATAGACCAATAAATAATATATATATAGATAGATAGGTACATAGATAGATCTATAGATACATAAAATAAAAAGTAAGTTTGGATTGCTCTCTATAGTTATTCTGTCCAGTATTGACCCTGTCATGCATGATCTTTCTTCCATTTATCCAAACTTCCCTTCATGTTAATTCCTATTTTTTAATAAGAAATGTAGATTATGGCAATTCTTTGATAAACCTTGTTTATATGTTGATGTTTAACCAATTTTTATTTTCTCTTATAGATAGAACCATCTTAATTCTCTTATCCTGTCTTCATGAGACATATTTTCCATCTTTTAAATATTATTTTTATGGCTCTATATGAAATTTTTGCCATTTTTTAGTACTTTTTTTGAAATATAAACATCTAGCCATCTTGCTCCGCCTTGCATTGTGGTTACTGCTTTGTATTTATGGTGATCTATGGGTACTTGACAAAAATGCTCTAGAAGTTTATGGAACCAGTGTCCTTGGTATTCATCATCAATAATAATAATAATAATAATAATAATAATATCAAGTATTTCATAGTATTTTAATCTTCAATTTCTCTTCATATACAACAGTTTGTTTTATAATTATGACAGCCTCAGAAGCTAAAGTGAGCACATACCAATCTGTTTTTACAAATGAATAAATGGATGTTAAGTGAAGTTTCACCATACCAAAAACTAATGGCTCATATAGTTTTTGGAATTTTCCTTAGAAGATTGTATTAAGTCAATCATTTGTCTATCTGCACATTGGAGTGAATACATAAGTGAGAAGATAACCCCTTCAACCACCTGAATATTTCATGTTTATATGAGTTCTGAGGACTTAGTTCTCAGGATCTGAAAATATTTAATTCTCAGGACCAGAAATGTTAATGCGTAGTGTAAGCTTAAATATTTATGTTGCTGTTCCCAGAAATAGTTGCCTTCCATTGTCTACCTCTGTAAATTCCTATGCTAGCACCTATTTGCTTGTCCTTATGCATATATCTGTAAACTCAGAATCCAAGTCTTTCTTGCTCTTTGTTTACATAAGCATGTATATGTACATAGAGCTTAAAAATGTATATATGTATATATATATATATACAAATATACATATAAACAAAAGTTAATAATCATCTAGATACACAGTATACATATATCTATGTAGACACAGAACCTTATCTGAGGCTTCCATTTGAAAGAAGAGATGAAAAATCTTTAAGTAATTTTGTTAGAGATTAATCTGTACCTGGCTTAATATAACCAATTACTTTACAAATATTCATTCATTGTTTAAAGAGTCTATTTATTTATTTTTATTGGGAAGGGAAGGGAAGGAGAGAGAGAGAGAGAAACATCAATGTGTGCTCACTTCTTGTGCGCCCTCTACTGGGGATCTAGCCTGCAAACCAGGCATGTGCCCTGACTGGAAATCCAACTGGAGACTCTGGATCGTAGGCCCGTGCTCAATCCACCAAGATACACCAGCCAAGGCTATTAGTTCACTTTTTTTCATAACCACTTGTGGGACAGAAACTCTCATTACGAGGTCAGAAATGAAACTGAGGCTCAGAAACGAAAAGCAAATGATTTCAGAAATCATGACCATTGCTGCAGAAATTCAGTCGATTCCAAGGGTAATTGGCTCTAAGAAAAATATTCTTCACTAATAGCTACATTGTTCCTTATTCATGTGTTCATTGTATCTTAATTTTTTTCCAGAATGAAATACATTGATCATTTTGTGTGAAAAGACTACAGTAAATTCCCATTATAAAACTGCAAGTATATTCATCCATAATAATGATTTTGCAAACAACTGAATGTTTTAATGTCCAGACACATCCTTGAGGATAAGAATTAATTATTTTAACATATGAAAGTCAAGGCCAAGATACACTAGTGACTGGAATAATTTTTATTGCACTAACAAGCTCAGATAATATTTTCAATATCATTTGTCTTTCTTATCAACACATATTTCTCAAGGTTTTAACACCACACAGGATAAGCTTTTAATAAAACCTTGATCTTTAGCTGATAGTTTTAATAGAATATTTCAAACCCCCATTTTCTGTATTTTATTTTTTTCTACAGCCACAGTATTAATTCAAGACCTCTCTCATTTTGACCCTTATTTCTAAAATCCTTAATGCTAGTACAAATTCATACCAACCAACTTCTAATGCCATTGCTATAGGGAGTTAGTACTGATTTTCATGATTCTCCCTTACCCTTTTCCCCATTTTTTTTGCTTCATGCAGAAAATGTTTGCCTTGTCCAGTATAACAAATAACTTTGATGGTATCATTCAGTGACTTGCCACTCCTCACGGCAGCATACTGTTTGAGATGTCCTTCTATCCAATATTGCAAATACCTTTTTGTTCTCATGTAATACTTCCATGTGTTTGAAATGCCCTTTTCTGATATTGCAAGTACATCTTGTAGTTTTACAGTGCAATAATTTGACCTCTTCCCTTTGATTCTTGTCAATACTATATGTATCATATAGGCAATATTTATAATACATGTTGATGCATGAGTTAATATATATGATATAATAAATATCTATATCCATGCATTATTCACATATTAATATGTACAGGGTAGGAAAAAAGTAGGTTTACAGTTGTGAGTACACAAAACCTAGAGTTTATTCTTGTTTCATTATTTATTAATTATTGTATTATTTTCTTTATGGACAACTATAAACTTATTTTGCCAGCCCTGTAATGCATATAAATACACATATATCTAAAACAAATATTTTTAAACAAATAGGAGAATAAAGAATAAGTGTTTCTTATAACATTTGTCTTAGATATTACATTTCATGGATTGGATAAAGTAAGGCTAACAGCTATAATGACTAAACCACAAAAATCTCAGTTGTTTAATAAAATATTCATATTTCACTCATTAAGAATCCAATGCTGATCTTACCAATGAGGTAGCTGTCACCCCAAATCCATTTTTATATGATATTTCTACCTGTAACAAGCTGCACCTAAGGGGATCAGTTGTCCCCTTTCCAGCCTGTATAATGGACAGAGTCTGGAAAACCCAGTATGAGTTGTTCTGTAGAAGCATAGAAGTGACTGACAACTATCACCTCTGCTTGCATTCTGTTCTCTAGAATGTAGTCACATGGACAACTAATGACAAGAGAGACTGGAGAATATAGTTTATTTGTATAGCTTCATTTCTTCTCCAGGAAGATAAAGAAATAGAATTGGTGGATAAATCTTCATTCGTGCCATGGTCACTCTGAAAATTCATCCTACTCTGTAAGGAGCCTATAACACCTTAACAGCTCAATAGAAAAATCTTCAGACTAAAAGAACAGAAGTTCCTTGAAGTTTTAAAAAAGGTATTAAGAACTTGTTGAGATCAAACATACAAACAATGCACACAACCTGGAACACCCTATTTTAACTTCATATTATAGCTTGATAAATGCTACTTGAATTCTTTTGTGGATCCTTCACCTTCACTCCTCTTTCCAATGTCACCTCAGTTGCTTCCATTGAGAATTGCCATAATGATGAATTACCAGTGTGAAGGCAGAGGGCTGGGCCAAATGATCCCTGTGTGCCCTGCTAATCTTAAAAACTATCCTCAATTGGAATAAAGATTAAATCTTTGAGATAAAATAAATCTTTCCCCATATTTCAGGAGAGTATACTTAGGGAAAAAAAAAACAAAAAACTATTCCTCAAGTTCTTTTTTCCCACCAACATTAATGTCAATTACTGAGGATTTTTCCTTTATACCAGGAGAGTGACAATATTTCCAATCCTACCCAAAGGTTTCCATAAATATATAATATACTTATTGAAAAAGTGCTGTACTTATAACATTGCCTCTAGACATAAGTGAGGACAGGAAAATATTTTGCAGTATCAGAATAGTTGAATAGGTGTTTTCAGGTTTTGATAGTGATACCAAGGGAACGTGAATTCTAAATGCCAAATGTGTAGTGGCATATTGGCCCTGGCAAAGGTGACAGCTCATTGAGGTGAGATGAGGAAGTGAGGGGAATAGCATCAAAGTTCTCCTACATAGCAAATACTTTACATGCACATTTTACAAACATAGACATGAAGTTCAAAGACATTAAAAATTTTGTGCCAGGACACAGAGCTAAAAAGTAGTTCCACCTAAAGTTGAAATAAGTCCACCTGAATCCTAAAACTAAGTTTTCTATTTACCATAATGTGAGAACTTTCGTATCTTGCTAACCATTCTGTATGTTAGTAAAATACATATGTGTTCTTTGTATTGTTATCTATTTATTTCATAGGCAGGTTTTTATCCCCTTTCTAGTAATATACTTTTTGCATCCCCACATGCCTAGCAGAGTGCTATGTAGACATTATGAATGCAAACTCATCTTTAAACATTAATTGTATGATCTACAATAGGAAAAGATAAAGTAACTAAATAGCCATTCAAATGAGTTCCTATTACAAATACATTACTCAGCTCCTAACCCATAATAACCTCTATCTGGAGTTCCTTGTGCACTTTATTGTATGTGCAGGTCAAACTGGAAATGCTAAACACAATAAATGCATAAACTGGAGCATAAGGGGTTATCAGATTAATTCTTAGAAGTATATTATCTTCAAAAGAGGCAATTATGTCTAGTTCTTAAACATCACTCAGCATTTGGACCTTTGTTAGCTCTTACCCTAACACAATTCCAGCCATTTAAACATTTTAAAGTATGCTGTAATGGCATTTTTCCAACTTAAATGTATTGTTTTTAAATAAAAGCCATTTCCTTCCATTATCAATATGCATTAAAACTGTTGAACACAAACTAAAATATGGCATTTGTAATTTTAAGTGAAACTATATTTGCATAATTATTTTGTTCAGCAATACAGAGTGTAGAATATAGGTCCTTCCAAATCACATAAATATTCATGATCTTTTTATTTTGTTTAAAATGAAATCTGAATGCATGTTGCTATTCTTTGTTGAGGGTTCTTTAAAAATATGTGTCTATTCTGATATATATATTTGGATTACAAAAAGACAGAAAGAAAGTCATACTCTAAAATAAGTGACTATTCTGCATATTGTACTCATGGTATATTCTAAACATAAAACTCCAGTGGCCAGACCTGACAATATTATTGCACTTCAGGAAACAATCTATGTTGAAATCATTTCCAAGCTTCTATTATACCAACTTTATGTACATAGCTAAAACTGTAAGAGTTTAGAAAATACAAAAATAAGTTGTAGTATCAGGAGCAATGTTAACATAATTAAACTCAACCTCCAAGATACAACCTAAAAACCATTCCTGAATTTTGAAATAGTATTAGAAATCATCTAATCTTATCCTCTGTTCAGCACATTAGTTCTACCAATGGCATGGGGCAGTAATCACTGGTCCCAACCCCAGAGATAGTATGAGAAACAAAAATCCCAGACTTGAAAAAGTCTAGCCTGTGGGAAGCACTGATTTCTAAGGGCCATAATATTATTTCTTCAACTGAACCAATATTTTTCTATTGGAATTTCCACTCATAGATTAAAAAGAGTTGGTCTTTCACCACATCATAAATATTAAAAATTTCTTCTCAATAATAGATCATAAGTAAGATGTGATTTTATTGCCTATATTTTCTTGTTAGGTTTAAAAAATGTATTTCTTCATGAATATGGTCTCAAATTACCATCTTCATATACACTCTTTTACAGAAAAATAAATTAATCAATGCCCACATATTAACAGTAGTTTTCAGATAGAATGCTGTTTTAATTAAGCATCCTACAAGCAAGTAAGAAATATTAACTTTTTCATTTTTTTAGTTCAGTGCTTAAGGTTATTATATTTTTGTCAATTTTAGTGTACAAACAAATATTACTGAGCTTGTAGTTAAGTGAATTTTCAAAAACATTTTAAGCTCTTGGTCACTCACGCAGATCTGCTCATCTTGGCTAGGCTTCTTTACATATGTCATGGACAGCTATCTGTAGGATGGTCTAGTCTGACCTCAGCTGCAACAGTAGGGCTCTGTTCCACATGATCACTCATCCTCCAGTAGGTGAGCTCAGACTTGTTCTCACAATAATAGCAGGAATCAAAGAAGGAAAACAGAAGATGTGGAAATGGCACAACATTTCATCTGCTTCATTCTATTGATTAAATCAGGTCACAATGCAGATCAGACTCAAAGAATAGAAAATAAACTTCAAATAATGAAAAGTTATTCAGAGCCACAGTGCAAAGGGTATGAATACAAGGAGAGGATTGATTTGGGCAATTTTTAGAATCAATCCACAGCACCTATTGTTCTTACAACATCCCACAAATCTAAAATCAATGTGTTGCCTGGGCTGCATTCTCATCTGGAGAGTTAATTAAGGAAGGATATGAATGCAAACATTCTTGGATTGTTAGTAGAATTCTTTTCTTTGTATCTGTATAACTTATAGCACCTTGTTTTCTCAAGGCCATCAGATGAGAGTTTTTGATGCTTTGAATATTTGACTTCTTGTTTATTTGACGCTCTTGTTTTTATTTTTTGTTTGTTTTTATTAAAAGGTTTATCTGATTAGATCAAGCTCACCCAGAATTATCTCTTTTTAAATTAGTTTTAAAAATCAGATGGTCTAGGAAGTTCTGGCCAAGATGGAAGCATAAGTAGAAACACTTCACTTCCTTGTACAATCAAAAGAAGGATAACAATCAATTTAAAAAGAATAAACAACCATAACTGCCAGAATAGAAGACTGCATGGAACTCTGACAACCAAGGAATTAAAGAAACATTCATCCAAACTGGCAGAAGGGGCAGAGATGGGCGGCCAGGTGGGCAGAGACGACCTGTGGCAAGGCAACAGACCATGTGGGTACACCAAGACAAAGAAGTATGGCCTAAATGAAAGAACAGATCAAAACCTCAGAAAAAGCTAAGCGGTGAGGCAATAGACAACATATTTGATGCAGAGTCCAAAACACTGGTAATCATGATGCTCACAGAATTGATTGAGCCTGGTCACAAAATAAAGGAAGAAATGAAGGCTACACAAAGTGAAATAAAGCAAAATATACAGGGGACCAACAATGAAGGGAAGGAAACTGGGGCTCAAATCAATGATTTGGAACCAAAAGAATAAATAAATATCCAACAGATGATCTGTTCCATTTCTGTGGAACAGAATCAAGAAACAAGAATTCAAAAAAATGAGGAGAGGTTCTGGAACCTCTGGGACAACTTTAAGTGCTCCAACACCTGAATCATAGGGTTGCCAGAAGGAGAAAGGAAGAGCAAGAAATTGAAAACTTATTTGGAAAAATAATGAAGGGAAACTTCCCCAATCTGGCAAAGGAGATAGACTTCCAGAAAGTCCAGGAATTTCAGAAAGCCCCAAAGAAGTTGGAACCAAGGAGGAACACACCAAGGTATATCATAATTAAGTTACCTAAGATTAAAGATAAGGAGAGAATCTTAAAAGCAGCAAGAGGAAAGGTGACAGTTACCTACAAAGGAGTTCCCATAAGACAATCAGCTGATTTCTGAAAAGAAAACTTACAGGCAAGAATAGGCTAGAAAGAAGTATTTAGTCATGAAAGGCAAGGACCTACATCCAAGACTACTCTATCTAGCAAAGCTATCATTTAGAATGGAAGGACAGATAAAGTGCTTCCTGGATTAGGTCAAGTTAAAGGAGTCCATCATTACCAAGCCCTTATTATATGAAATGTTAAAGGGATTTATCTAAGAAATTGAATATCAAAAACTATGAACAATAAAATGACAACAAACTCAAGCTATCAACAACTGAACCTGAAAAACAAAAACTAAGCCAACAACTAGAACAGGAACAGATTCACAGAAGTAGAGATCAAATGGAGAGTTATCACTGGGGAGGGGGAAGGGGAGAATGGGGGGGCAAATGTATAGGGAATAAGAAGCATAATTGGTAGGCATAAAATTGACAGGGGTAGTTAAGAATAGTATAGAAAATAGAGAAACCATAGAACTTATATGTACAACCCAAGGACATGAACTAAGGTGGGGGAAATGCTGGATGGTGGGGGGTGTGCAGGGCCAAGGGAGGATAAAGGGGAGAAAAAAATGGGACAGCTGTAATAACATAATCAATAAAATATACTTATAAATGGACTTTAGGGACTTTAATTGTATCTGCAAAATCACTCCACTTTTGCCACATAATGCAACATACTTGTGGAATGACATTCCATTATTTAATTCCATTATTCCATTCCAACATTCCATCAGTCCATTATTTTGATGCATTCTATAGGTACAGGTGACAGGACTGGCCCATCTTCAAGAGGAGGAGATTACACAAGGTATGGAGAATTGGAAATCCTCTTACAGTTATTCCTACAGCACCCACAGAAAATTATATATAATTCTCTTAATGGGTCATATCATCCCATGCTTTATTCTATCTACTTCCTCTGCTTTGAACATTTCAGGCAATGACCTGTTCTTTCTCCTTGGTTGATCTGGAAAATACACCTTTTGACTTGAAAGCATGTAGTAGGTGTTTACTTAGTAAGTGTTGAGTTGATAAATGTGAGATGATGAGCAGTAGCTCAAGAATCTCACTGAACGATTCTCTCAGTAAACTAACATTAACGTTTTTGAGCTTGGAGTTGTCAACACTGTAGAATAGTAAATTGTTTCTTATCTCTCACACATAATCTAGGGCTTCATGTTTTTTTCATTAATGTTTGCATTAATCTTCTTAAATCTGCAGAACATTCTCCTTGGCAGAATAGACAGTGGAATATATGAGTTCAAAATGTCTTTTTTCCAGCTTTATTGAGATATAATTGATACATAACTACTGTTTATTTGTTTTTGTAATCCAAGAACACTTGGATTGCAAGGTTGCCCCCACACTTGTGTCTGTGTCTTCTTTGGTTGCTTTTTTTCTCTAAATTACCAGTGTATTCATTTTTATTGTCTTTTGATGTTGGTGGCTCAGTATATTTCTTAAAACCATGAGATTCTTTAATGTCTGTCTTTAATTTCATGATCACTAGTCTATGCTGTGCATACAATTCAAAATCTAAACTCAAGATAAAAATCCCCTACAAAAAAGCACTGGCTAATTTAGGTATTCTCTGTTCCTATCAAATTTTACTTCTAAAGATAATTTGAAACTCTATTTTTTTCAAACAAACTCTTTATTTCTGTTCTAATTTAATTTGAAACTCAAACTTTTTATTTATCTTCTCATTTAGTGTACCAGTTATAAAACAGTATCTATCTTTCATCTGAAAAATTTTTGAAAATTATTTTATCATAGTATAAAATACTCTTTCCAGTTTTATCTGGCTATAAAGTCTGAAACAGTATATATTTCTCTATGTTATTAATCACTTATATTTTGAAAACCATTTGCTTCTCACTAAGTAAAGTTACATGCATAATTGCAGTTCTCATTATTGAGCCCTTTACATATTAAATGTTAAATTTCATAAGAAATAAAAACTATGTTTTTATATTAATGAAATATTCAGTAGACATACAGCTAGTTGAGGCTCCCATCTCTGGAATACCTTACCTTTGTGTCATTTTTTGCCATTTAGATAAAGAAAATGTCCTTCACTTTTTCCACCTGAACAGGAAACCTGTAGCTTAAATGAACTTAGTTACCCAGTTAGTAGTCATGAAAAAGCTAGCACAAGTTGAAAATTCAAAATTAGTGGCTACTGATATTTTTGTGATACAACATAAAAATGTAAATTAGTAATCATAGAGCACATAAATTTTCTCCATGGTATATCCAATAGGTAATAAGGTGCTGGTAAGTCTACACATATCCATGGGATTTGATCTAGTCTTCTCCCTTGGCTCCAGTCAGAACCTGTGGTATAGATATTAGGGTGATTTATATTGTTAAGTATATTGTTTTTTGACTTATTTGTCTAGTTTTAGTGTATATTCCAGCATCCAAAACAAGCTGTAGACATGTTGAATGCCTTTTCTATTTACTTATTAATGCCTGCATACATGCATTATTCATTCTCCAAATATAGAGTGCTGTCATATGGATTCAAAAGACAAATGAATCATAACAATAAGAAATTCCTGTCCACATGGAACTTGCATTCTATGGTTAGGCCCACTTGAATAATCTCCCTTTTTTATTAACTCAAAATTAATTTGTATCAATCACAGGAGTGATATCCCATCACATTCACACTCCAATGTAGGGGATCACCCAGCATGTGCATGTGGAGTGGGGTGGTAGGAAGGAGGAACCAGGAACAATCTTGAAAAAGATTAATTTATTTATTAAAACAACATTAAATCTTTCTATTGGAGAGCATTACTGTTGGTGCACAGCACAATGAGGATACAAAATAGACAGATGGAGAGTTGACAATGACTGCTAGGTCTGACACAAGATACAAGAGGGACACATGGATGGTATTAGAAACATAGAAGGGGATGTAAGCCTTACAGGTGAGTTAGGCAAACCTTCCACATAGAGAAGAATCTTGAATTTTGAAAAAGACCAGGCATTGTTTAGGTACAAAGTTAAAGAATGGGGCCCTGGCTGGCGTAGCTCAGTGGATTGAGCACGGGCTGTGAACCAAAGTGTTGCAGGTTCTATTCCCAGGCAGGGTACATGCTTGGGTTACAGGCCGTGACCACCAGCAACCGCACATTGATGTTTCTCTCTCTCTCTCTTTCTCCCTCCCTTCCCTCTCTAAAAATAAATAAATAAAATCTTTTAAAAAAGTTAAAGAATGGGCAAAAAGGTATCTGATGGCTTGATAATATGATACTTCTTGATTTGTATAGACTTAGACATAATAGTCACATTGCTTCAGGTTGTCCATACATATACCTGCATTACAGTGAAAAGGTATTTAGTGAAAGTTGACAGTTGGCCTTATATTTCTATTTTATTTCTATGAATTTACTCTGCCTTGGAAAGGTTGATAGGCCTTCCACCTTGTCAGTATTATGGATTGTTTGTATGATCTTTCTGCAAAGAGAAGAGAGCCCATTCAGAAAGAGTGGAAACTGAAAGAGGTATATTTAAGGAAGTATCTCAGATAAATAAAGTATCAAATACTAGTTTTAAGGAATTTTTAAAAAATGGTTGATCACAATCAACAGTCAGCCAAAATCTGGCAGTGAAATTTGAAAGTACACCTTGATCATTCTAGCTCTTTCTTGACACCAAGGTGTGCATAGAGTCTCAAAGTGAAGGGGGCAACCTGGGGCATCTCCACTTCTGGTTTTAATTTCTGCTATGGAAATCCCCATAACCCTAATAAGAATCTGAAAAACTCCAGTGCAAGCTATTATCTAGGAACAATTAGAGTCCCCTCTCTGTGTTAATTTATGCCAATCCTGCTTTCTCATAATAATATGTTTGACACTTGGCAGAGTTTCTGGAGCCTGTGGAAACTTGAAAATCACCATTTCAAAGTATAATGCCTAAGTCTTTAGGATGCCACCATTCAAATGTGACTTGTATAGTTTACATTACATTATAGGACTCTATTCTTCTCCTTCATACTTAAAATCTTATAAGTTTAGTCTAGATAATAAATGCTCTTCATTACGGATTCAGATTAATGTTTCATTAAAAACCCATAAGGCAATCCAAAATATCAACTATGTCGTGTAGGTCAATTCTATGCTGCTGTGGTATCTATCGATATATTGGAACCCATTTCTCACCCTTAAAGACAGATCTCACAGTTGGTAGTAGCAATGAATCTAATACTAACTTCTTTCTCTTTTAAAATCTTTAATGTCCTTTAGCTCTCACTCCTGCTGTGTTCCCTTCACCACTAAAATACTGCCCCCATAAAATGATACCTTAGTTCTGGTTAAATTTTTTTGAAATTTTCCCCTTGCCTTGACTCTTTAAGATGTTCTCACAGAGCAGACATGCCTACAGTTCTAAGAGACTATTAAGAAAACCAACACACTGTTAACCAAAAAGATTCTTATCTCAGAAGGATGAAGGACAGAGCTGGCCCGCTGGGATTTACAATGTTGGTTCCAGGGAGTCTAGATATTTCAAACCAGACGCTTACACAACCCACTTCTCTCTGGCCTTATGACTGAAGGCACTAATTCATTTACCAAAGTATCCTTCTGTAATTTATGCCACATACTGACATGTATTTAACTCTCTGAAATGCCCTGAATACAATTTGTTCAAAAGACGTTATACACAATAAACCATAATGTATTTTTAAGAGGCATATTGAAATAAAAATAAATATAAATTGAAGGAAAAATACTTATTAATAAGCATTCATATGGCACTTCATGTTTATAAATTGTTTTACAGTCATTTTTTTTTTTATTATTTTAATGTGCCAGGTCTCTCTGGGCTCAAAGTGCTACTTAAATATACCACTGGGTTTTATCCCTCTTGGAGCTGAGACATGTGGGGTCAAATTTTATAAAAACAATCTTTCTGGAAAAGTTATTTTCTAAAGCTATTAAAGAAATTTAAATGTGATGGATGAGAGTCCATCAAAGACACACTTTCCACTTAAATGTCTGGTTTTAAGGCAATAAGAAGAATTAATACTTATAGCTATTAATAGTATTACATATGAAGCTGCACCTCATGCTAACATAAGGGTCACAGTAGCCCACCTGGCTTTTTGTATATATGTGGATGACTAGGTCTCAGAGAATAGCTTCCATGGGGTCTGTGAAGAATTCCCTGTGGTTCTAGTATAAAAGGACAAAGAGCTGTGTATCTTGTTCAGTGTTAGGGCTACTATGGGAAATTGTTACTGTTCCAGAAGTGTGACAGATTCCAGACTGATGGCCTATGTTTTTTGGTTTCATAGTCCAACTAGTGTCACTCCTTTTCTGAAGACACATCCACTGCCAATAAGTTCTGTAGAACAAATGTTTTCACTTTCAGAAAAGTTTATTAGGTAGACCCTGAGGGCAGATAGTAACACAGTCAAGTTCTGTCACAGTATTGTGTCTAAATTATTGTGTCTCAATCAGATATGCATACTCAAAGATCCAGTATTTGCAAGGGAGTGAGGGAGTATGGAATAATACCCAGATCTCCCCTCTTACCTTCTACTCTTCTGCTGTCATGATTCATTGGCCAAACCCAATAAAAATCCAGAGAACTAGGGAGCACAAGTGAGGGATTACTAGTAGATACCAAGCTCCTGGGGCACAGTCTGAGTCCTGAGAGACAACAGCAAACAGATTCACCAATAGAGAACACACTTTAGATCAAATATTAATTACAACTCCCATATTTGCCTGGGAAAGTAATCAA
The DNA here is from genome assembly GCF_019186645.2 of Phyllostomus hastatus. Lineage (NCBI taxonomy): Eukaryota > Metazoa > Chordata > Mammalia > Chiroptera > Phyllostomidae > Phyllostomus > Phyllostomus hastatus. The sequence goes on along the minus strand of NW_025333932.1, from coordinate 5,340,189 downwards.
ACTGACAAAGATAATAGCCAATGAAAGATGGCTCCCAGAGCCTGTAATACACCTAAAATTTTTCTTCACCATTCTTACCTTTCCTAATAATGATCAGAGAAGAAATTGTGTCTTATGCTCAGACTGACCTACAACCAGAGAAATTCAGTAACAGTTATAAAGCTCTCTGAAACTACAAATAACTTCACTAAAGAAACTGGTAAAATTTTTCTGGGTCCAGTATTATAAAACTAATTTTCATTTCTTAATAACAAACTGGACTATATATCAGACCATAGAAAACTGAAAGCTTGTGCTGAGATTCTGATATGAGCTACAAAGATAACATATATACATATTTAATTTCTGTAGAAATGCATACATTATTTACATTCAGAAAAGTAATATAAAAATGGCATACTAAATAGGATATGGCATTACTGTGTGCTTGACATTGTCTTACTGGTCAACTTAACGTCACTGTTGAGTCCTTTAGCAGAACTGATGGCCTGAATCGGGAAGGAGCATCTATACTCTTCTAGTACAAGTCCTGAGAGGGCAGCCACTACAACTTCTAACACTTTTTTATTGGTTAATTTGAGGCTTCTTTCACTCAGATGACATGGTTAGAAAGATGTCAGTGCACAAATCAATACCCAGTGCCTTGCTATTGATGTACCCGCTACCTTCAAACAACAGCTGTGTCTACAACCATCTCCTGAGTAGTCGGGATACTAATTATTGTAAGTGTGCTATACTTGGAAAGTGACTGTCCAAGAAATTTCTGACCTCTTCATATAAAACTCAGACAGCTTGATGCACACTCAGGAAGAGATTCTGTGGTTTCTTTTCCTGACAGCTTAGACTTTGTCTGTCTGCTGTCAAAGGTATGCAAAATGTCCCATTTCCAGTGAAATTAAAATGCACATGTAAGGCAGTTTTAAGCAATAATAACATGTGATGAATTTACTAAAAGTAGATGACACCTGCAATTTTGATGTCTTTTAATTGTAGTTATGTTAACTTTCCTCACAAAAGATTTTACTTATTTTCTGGAATTTAACTCTTGTAGAAACATTTTTATAAATATTTAATAATGTATTGTAATTTTAAAAATCAAGAACTCTTTGGCAGAATGATCATTCATTTTCCTAATTTATAAGAATTCAAACCATTGCATGCAAAAACATGGTCTAAGACTTTAATTATTCTATCCTGTTTAAGCTTAGATTTGTGGTTTTCTACTTTCTCTTCAGTTTGATGTAAGTGAAAATAAATACATCACTATATATACATGTAATACTAAATATAAGTTGCATAGAAAGGAGAAAGTAGCAAGAAATATAACTGCTTCCAACCCACAGAAGTTTTGTAAGAATCACTTATAAGCCATTAAAAGGGTTATTCTTTTAAAAGACATAAAAATTATGTATAAGATAGAAAATGTAATAAATTACTTAATATTAATTATACAATTTACCTCTTGTAAGTTAAAGTTTTAAATTCTTCAACCCTGGATACTCAATAACCCTGAGGAAAAACCTTTGAATCTTTATCCTGAAGATTGAATAGGATTTAGGCAAAGGGAGAGGAGTAAGCAGTGCCCCAAGCAGATGACAGAAGCACAGAGAATGCATATATATTGCAATTGGGTGGATGAAACATATAATCAGTTAAGGAGCCATGTAGAGGGTGGATACAGAGATAGTATTTTGCATTAAAAAACCGTTTTGAAATTGCATTGAGGCTAGGGGCTAGGTGTGTATTAGGGGTATAAGATCAGTCATGCCAAAGTGCTAAAAAGATATAAGGGGGGAAATGCTGTGAAACAAAGATTATATTGTTCAATAATAAACACATTTATATCTTTTAAGAGATTTATTTCATATAATGTTTGAGCTGAAGCCAGATTATACACCCTACTTATAAATAGAAAGTATAAATTACTCTTACAATGTTAATGATCCAAGGAAGTCTAGAGCTGTTATAGCTTGAATCATCTTTTCTTTTTAGTGTGTAAAAAATCTAACCATTTTCCAAGCCTTGTAAAAATAAGCACAGCAAAGAGAGAGAGAAATCATGAAACAAGCTGAGTAATTGGTAGCCTGAAGGAAAGAAGTGATGGCTTTCAAAATGAGAAGATCCTTGGTTTTTAATGAGAGCTTTAGCCTTGTGTCAATGTATGACTTGAGGATGTTTCCGAGCTACTTTCAATCTCAATTCCTTCATATGCAAAAATCTGGAAATAATCACCTCCCTCACTGGGTTTTGGTAATGTGCCCAAACTTTACCTAGCACTAGTAAAGTTGCTAAATAGATCTTTAATAAAACATAGAGTGGGTGGTCTTGGCACACTGACAAGAAATATTGAAAAGAGTACAGTTTTAGATTTTGAGTTGACAGAAATTGCTAAGATTAGTGTCAAATAACTTCAATCTTCATAGGGAAGATAAATCTGCTGTAGGTCATATAACAAAGAAAGTGAAGAGGAGAAAAACATTGGGAAGAGGTCACCAAGTGATTAATGTAAAAACAGCTCAGTGGTTGTATAGTTGTATCAGAATACTTCCTGAGGTTCTCATATGTGTCTATTAAGCCAATAATCTGTCTAGCTATTGCTGAACTAGAGATCCAAAAGTTAAGAAGCTTACACCATAAGATGCAACACAGTTTCCATTCCAAAACCTGTCTGGATTGCCTATAAAATTTGCACAAGAAAAGCTTTTAAAATCAAATATAAAGGAGAAGTTTTCTCCATATAAGTTCTTTTTTTCTTAAGAAAAATTACCTACAAAACTTCACAGAGTCTATTAATAACAAGTTGTATATTTGTTTTATTTTGCTTTAATTCTAATTGAATATATGTATTTGTGAATTATAAATTATATATACTGCTTGATACATGACTTAAAACATATTTCCATCAAGTTATATGTCATGAACTAAATGATGTGCCCCCTCCATTCATATGTCAAAATCTAATCTCCAATATGATGGTATTTGGAGGTACAGTCTTTGGCTAGAGCCCTTATAAATAGGATTAGTGCCCTTTTAAGAAGAAACCAGAGAGCTTGCCTGTTCTTTTTGCCATGTGAGGACACAGCAAGAATGTCATCTGCAACCACGGAGAGGGCCCTCACCGGACATAGAATTGACCTGCAACTTAATCTTTGATTTCTCAGCCTCCAGAACTGAAATAAATCCCTATTATTGATAAGCCACCCAGTTTATGGTATTTTGTTATAGTAGCCTCAGCTGATTAAGACACCATTACATAGAGAAATGTATATAATTACTTAAATGTTCTCATTCAAGTACCCCTGTAATGTTTGAAAATCTACCTGCAGCAGAGCCAGACAAATTGCCATATTAGGTATGAACTAATAAAAATCAGATATTTTCAGGTTAGCTTAACTAGTTAGATCATAGTTCTCAGTAAAGCACAGTGGTTTTCTGGAATCCAGCTGTCTTGGGTTATGTCTAGGTTCTGTCTGTTACCTATGTGAACTAAATACCACAGTCCTTCAATTTTGCATCTGTAAAATTTAAAACACCAATAGTGATTACTCCCTAGGGATATTGTGAAGATGCCATCATGTATTCATGTAAACCACTTAGAAGTCTATCTGAAATATAGCATGTACTCATTTACATATTAACTACTATTATCATTATTACCAGTTGTTCTGGGACCCAAATTAAAACTCTAAATTTTGTCACATATTCCACACTTGTGCCCTTGGTGGCAGAAAGTCAAAGGGGGCTGTGATTAAATAGGCATATCCATCTTTAATGTGTAAAAATAACTTAGACAGCAAAAACTCTAAACAAAGGTTAGTAGGAGGAATTAACTCTATATCAAGATATGAAATATTTATAACAACATGATCCACAGCTAGATTATATTTGGTCTTTATTAATTACAATAGTCACTTTTTTTATCTTCACCCAAGGATATGGTTATTGACTTTAGAAAGAGAGAAAGATAGGAAGAGAGAGATGAAACACTGATGTGAGAGAGAAGCACTGATTGGTTGTCTCTCACACATGCCCCAACCAACACTGATCTGCAACCTAGGCATGTGCCCTGACCGGGAATCAAACCCACAACCTTTCAGTTTATGGGATGATGTTCTAATCAACTGAGACACACTGATCAGGGCCAATCTTGACTTCTTGATAATCTTACTAGTCTAGAATTCTATGTACAATAAGTGACAACAGTTATTTTATTTATTGTTAGAACTACTAGCTAAAATTATGATAGGAAAAATTAAACATAGAAACATATTATATTTCTTTGAAATGAACCACAAAACTCAGTTTCCTCCTTACAGAGGTTCCAGGAGGTTAACTGACTCATCTATGGTCATAAAGCAAGTAAGTGGTAAAACCAAAATTACAATTTAAATCACATAAGCCCTAGTTTAATGTTCTTTAATAATGCTGCCATCTAAATAGCAAAGTATTTCATGTGTGCATTACTTTAGAACTTACAAAGTGACCTACCACATGATCTCTTAAGATTTTTTCAGCAAATCTGTGGCATTGGTACTCTATGGTTTATTGCTGATATGTAAATATTTTTAAAATTCATAAAGGGAGATATTCAAGGAGCCATCTATAGATAGCAAATGACAGAACCAATTAAAATTACACATACACCCACTCACATACACACACCTTGCTATGTTTCAAATATTTGGGCACCCAAAGGTTCTAATACCCAATGTAATGTTATTTGGATGTGGAACTTTTATAGTTAACTGGATCATTGGGGTGGATGCCTTGTGAATATGATTACTGAACTTTTAAAAGAGGCCAAAGAGAGCTCCCTTGCTCCATCTGAAAGGTGAGGGTATAAGAAGTCTGTAACTCTGGAAGAGTCCTCGCCCAGCCCTGATGACATTGTGATCCTGGACTTTCAGCCTCCAGAACTGTGAGAATTAAATTTCTGCTGTTTATAAGTTACACTAACTTTGGTAATTAGTTATAGCATCCCAAAGGAGCAAAGACACAGAGAAGGAAACAGATAAATATAATTTATAAAAAATTGTGTATTTATTCTTACATGCCTATACTCAGTCACCTTCAAAGTACTTCCTATTTGATTCAGTACACCTATCAAAATGTTTTTACCACTACTCAAAACAGTTTTTGAACTCATTGATTTTGATGCCTGTTTAGTGCTTCTGCTGATTTTTTTGTTTCACCTCTTCCACATTGGCAAAATGTTTCCCTTTAAGGGCTTTTTTCATTCTAGGAAACAAATAAAAAGTTGCTTGGAGTGAGATAGGATGAACAGGGAGGGTGAGTTGCTTGGGGTGAGATAGGATGAATGCCAGGGGTCTTGCCATTTTTGGTCAAAAAACTGCTGAACACTCAGTGCAGTGTGGGAAGGTGCCCTCATAAGTCACCCATCATGAAATGGGCAAATGTGCTGAAAGTATTTCAAAAAAATTCACTGAAGCCAAATGTAGCCTCATACAACGCCAGCTAGCACACTGATACAGATGGGTCTCTAGAACTCCCACCTAGTGGGGAAAGTGTGTACTATAAGGGGCCTGCCCTCCAGAAGATAATTCGGGGTTTTCTGGGTCCCCCCTCATATAGCTAATAAAAAAGGTCAGTCATTTGATTCTGACTCAAGTGGCTTTCAACATGACTCACAACAATGACCTTAATTGCTATATAATGTTTGGGTGTCAAGAATTAAATTTTGTAATTAGCAAACACAGGAAGCATGAACAGCTAAAACAAAGAAAAAGAGTGCTGAAATTTAGAATTCAATGTAATTTCAAATAATGACAGCTTAGGCCTGCCATCTGTCACTTTCCCTATGAAACAATGATCCCCACTGTTTCTCTGGTTGACACAATTTATTAAAACCTCCCAACATGTACAAAATAAACTCATGATAAGCCTACAAATTCAACCAGAAAGCCTAGCATGAAGCATTTGAATAATTTACCTTAGAGTCAGGAAAAAGAAACCTAAGAAAATTAGAAAAGTTCAAAAAAGTCATTTCAACACCCCACTAGAGTTGAAGATGATTTTCAAATGCTCCCATTCAGATGTTTTTATAATTGTATGCATCCTACAGAGCCACACATTCTGCTGGTTCTCAAGTCGCTGGATCCAGAGGTGGTGGCTGTTTCTGACAGACTGCTTGCTTGCTTTTATTTTCATTTCCTGTGCTGGAGAGAGATTGCTGTTTGGGGACAGCTAAATCTACCTCAAATATAAGAATCATTTGAACCCATGAGGAGGCAGCTTCGATGGATAGCTTTTCATTTCTTATTCATCCTGACTTTACAATTGTGATGCTTAGCATGATAGGATTGCCTTTGGTTCCCCTGGCATCACACAGCTTTCTTTCTTCCTGGTTACTCAGATCAAAATTTGGGGAATTATAGCTCAGCTGTCATGATGGCAGGGATTGTCATCTGCAGACTGGGGTTGTTGTCTCTGCATGGTGTGTTTTCTAATTATTTGCATGTTATTGAATATGTATCATAGCTCTCATGTGGGAAAAGAAAGTATCAAAATAGCATGGATACAGGGCAAATATTATGTCTTTTATTTTCTTGTCTTGATAAGATGAAGAAAAGAAATGAAATCAATTTCTTGATAATAATTTCATAGTTTTCTTTCCAGTTAAGAATTCTTCATTATAGAATTCTTCTAATAACTGAGCATTTGATAAAAATTAACTCTAAGCAATACCTTATGGTGTATATGAACATATACATATGTACCTTCCTCTCCACCAATATACCTTCCAAGATATTCACTTTTTTCCCCAAAATACAGGAGGAATTGCTATTTGACACCCCCAAAACTGTTTTTTATGAAAATAATAAAATGCTATAGGCTTAAAGTTCAAATCCTAAGATTTATGACCCAAATTATCTTTCCAAGCTTAACTCTCAATCCATTCCACCAGGAATTGTAAACATCAGTCCACACCAAGTGGTTCTCCAAATATCCTCTCTGCTCTCCAGTTTTTGTGACTTTGCTTGTGTTATTTCCTCAACCTGGTGTACTCTTCCTATGGTTTTCAACCTGAGTAAATATTTCCATGGTTTAACCCCAGGCTTAAATGTGATTCCAAGTAGATCTTCCCCAATGCTTTAATCAGAAGTAATTGTTCCTTCTTCTTCACTCTCATAGCTACTCTTGTGTGAAATGTATTTAATTTTGCATCATATTATACATAGCTCATTACATGTTTTAAACCTGGTGGTTACTATCTATATCATTTATCATTTTTATTAGAAACACAACAAGTAGAGAAAAGCTATTAACTAAAACTATTTGTGTGGTTTAGAGCAACCTGGTTTGATCCCATATCAAGAATCTGAGTTAACTTTAATTACAATGGTAGCAGCTATAGTTAGTTATGGAAGAAAAACTCCAAATCCTATATATTTTCAAGGAAAAATGAACATTTTTTGAATTGTGTAGCTGCCTCTATAATGTAGGCAAACAAGGTTATGTTTGATAGAGTTCATTTAATGTCATCTCACCAAATAACTTGTGTTGTTTCATTCAAACATTTACTATATCTTTGTTTAATATTTCATATTGTTCTGTGGATTAGGTGTTTGAAAGTTAGAGGTAATGGGGCCAGTGAGTCTTTGGTTCATAGAAAACAAAGTTTCTCTTGAGATATATAGCTGACAAGTCACAGCAAATTAAGAAGAGCTTTTGCTTATCCCAGATCTCATCCTGTTCTGGTCACTGCACCTAAACCACAGTTGGAAAAGTCTTTGGGAAAACTGGGTTACTCCTACACTCTCCAATTGGACAATCTCCAATACAGGTTGAGTTCTTCCCTCTCCTAACATATCTAACCAACATTTATCCCACACATTTACAGTGGTTTTGTGGTAGAGTCTAGGTGTCATAGTTTTAAAGAGAGCTTAGGTTTATCCTTTCAAATCCAGCAAGTGGAATGTTTAGATGAAGTTCTCTAGGGTCTAGGTACTTAGAGCATTTGCAGTCTATTATTTGGGGACCATGGATTCAATCTTTGTTCTCCTTTGCAGATGTCATTCCTGGAATTGGGTACTTTATTCAGTCAGAGCTTACAGTTTTGTTATACCTGATACACAGAAGATGAGAAATGTGTTGGCAAGTACCCTCCCTGGGAAGGCAAGATGTAAATTAATGCCTGGCTACAAGCAACACTAGACCACAGCAGTCATGGTTCTGAGAGAAATAATATAAAAATAGTATGGGGTCTGAATAGGTGCCCTCAGAATAATTTAAGACTTAATGTAGAAGGCCTTCCCATGAGTTGTTATAGGGGAAGTAGAATGTCTTTGATCCCCAACTTGATGGCATCCATAGGTGGGAAACAGCCCCAGGTGGCTTTTGTTTCTTGTTCAGACTGAGCAGAAGGAGAAAATCCTGTTATTACAGAATTCCTTTTGAGTCCTTATTCTAATCCCCTGACCTTAATGTTTATCCAACAAATTCCTTCCTCCTCCTGTTTTTTGTCTCCCTCAGGACTTTTGGAACTGCTTGCCCTCAGTTCATCCATATTCACCTGGCACACTTTCCCTGACCCATATAATATTTTCCTAGTATGGGGCCTACAGTAATCTAGAAAATGATATTTGTTATATGATGGTTATTTCATAATCCATTAAATTTACCTAATATAGGCTTACAACTAAAATACCTTAAGATCCTAATTAATAAGACAATTTCAGTGTATGAATTATATAGATAATGAGATTCATCTTTAGGGTAAGCATTATCAAAGACCTTTATTTATTCCCTTACATTCAAACAATGAATCAATTTCAGCCTATATGTGTTTAAAGGGCTTATAGCATAGAAAGTAAGGAGTGAAAACTCAAGTATGCCAGACATTGTATGTGTGTTTTCACATATGCCTTTTATTGAATAGAACACTATTAGGTGATTGGTGAAGAAATAGACTTGGAGAAGTCAAACCCAAATCTATGGTACTCTGTGGCCATCCAATAAGGAAACAGAAACTGCTCTAAATTCTTCAATCTTAGGAGACTTAAAACAGAGACTTAAAATAGGTGATGGCCCTGGCTGGCGTAGCTCAGTGGATTGAGTGCGAGCTGGGAACCAAAGTGTCCCAGGTTCGATTCCCAGTCAGGGCACATGCCTGGGTTGCAGGCCACGGCCCCCAGCAACCACACATTGACGTCTCTCACTCTCTCTCTCTCTCTCTCTCTCTCTCTCTCTTTCTTTCTCCCTCCCTTCCCCCTCTAAAAATAAATAAATAAAATCTTTAAAAAATCATGAAAAAAAGACACATTAAAAAAATGTCCTAAAATTGATTGTGGAAAAAAAAATAGGTGATGGATGGATATGCCCAAACTGACAACTCAAACTGCCATTTCTGAGAATATCTTTCTCTGAAAGCTAACTTCACCTGAGGTTGAAGGGGACTCAAAACAGATAGCCTAACAAGATCCTCCAGTAGAATCTAAGACCAGAGGAAGGGCTTACCTGGGTAAACCAAAGACCATGATGGGAGTGCAGGTATTGCTATTGATTCTCCCTGAGGGATAGAAAAAAAAAAGAAATACTCTTATTTTTCCCTTCCATCTTCCAATTTTCTTTCAGTGCCTCCCATTGGTTAATTTTACTCAGAAATTAGCTGCACAGACAATGTAGTTCTCTGTGATGATGCAGAAGAGGTTAAGGACAGGACATTGATTTGAGAATAAAAAGGGAATTACAGCAGATTCCAGGATGCTACCTAGCATACTGGAATGGGCAAAGTAAACAAAGGCATACAGGTGAGACTATATGAAATGTATTCTGGAATAATAAGCAGTGCAGTTTGGTTGTTGCATATGGAATATATGCAAATGTTAGGCTTCAAAAGTTGGGTATTGCAACAACCTATGAAAATATGAGGGCTTAGTTAAGTTGTTGAAATTTAATTTTTTGAGAAAACAATTTGGGCCAGAAACATGATTCAATTGGCATGTGATTTGGACAATATTAAGTTGAAAATTACATGTAGAATGCTATTGAGGAGACTCAAAAACATTGCCTAGCAAGGAAGCAAATACAATTATTTAGGAAAAAATGATGATAATGTGGGGAAAAGCTTTAATTTATTATCTATCTAATATGTGCCATCTATAGTTTTACATAATTTATATATAAACTTTATTCCAGCTGATTCTTCTAATTCATCAAAGTAGATACCATTTTTTGGACCATTACAAACCAACAACAAAGAATTTAAATGAAGAGTCCATAGTTATTCAGTGATTAAAGGCAGGCTTTATCTAAACTACTGTTAATAAAATGAAATAAATGAAATTATTTTGAATGATCTCAAATCAGTGTGTTTATAATCACAAAGCTTGGTACCAAAAGTGGGCATGTGTTTGTTACCATGACAGATATCAATTACCTGTACTGTTAACTTTATTTTCTCTAAATATCAATGCTAGAAAACTTGAGGGGGAGGTTCATTAATAGTTATTTTTTTTTAGTGAAACATAGATAGTATTCACAAATGGACTTATTCACCTATTTCCTTTGTAAGTTGGATCATCTTTAGTTTAAAACTCTTCTGTGATAAATAACGAACTATTTTGTTACTAACATGCTCATGTTAATGTTTTCAAGGCATATATTAGAAGATTTCATAAACTAAAAAATGCTAATATGGATAATGAATATATATTGAATACCTAAAATTGTTTTTTAAGTTGAAATGTTTTAATAATGCCTCCACATGAGAATTTAATGTATTCTCCAGTTTTTCATTAATTGCTGTTTGTTAATCACACTCAAATACTGAATATTTATTGGTATTCCCTGAATTTCAGTAATTTGATTGCCACCAAGTGAACACCTCTATCACAGCATTTGTCATCTGTACAGTATTTGTACAAATCATTTTCATACCACCCCTGATACTCTTAATAACTCTTGAAGTAAACCCCTGAAGTTTAAAAAAATATATAGAGTTTATTATTTAAGAATATAAAGTGAATAATATAAGGATTATTTTTATATTTTGATTGAAAGTAAAGTTCACTGTTATTTGGTTTAGTTTAATTTATTTTTTGTCATTTTTGTCAATGGATAAGTAGTCTTAAAGAATCACTAAAGACTAAGTAATTCTCTCTAAACTTGGACCTACTAATGTAGAGACAATTAGACACTATTCAATCCACCCCCACACTATCTCTCTATCAACTGAAAAGTTGATCTTGGAACCCCAGAGCATTTTAATACTATGAATCAGAGACTGAGTCTTAAGTATTCTTAGAATCAAAGTGACTCATTTTAAAATTATGATTGTTTAGTTAAATCTATAATGACCTGGTATTTATATTTATCTAATAACTTCCAATATCATCTCTATTTCTTTTCAGAATATCAATCTGATGGGAAAAAATAGGTCATCACTTCTGAAATGGGTGGTAGTGTGGTATAAAAAGTAGACAGGCTTATTATCATCAATACATTTGACTCATTGCTGCCCACATAACATAAAAGCCCATATTATTGCTGGTTCCAAGGATATTCATCCTTACACAACACAGGCCAAACCACTAAAATCTACTGGCTTGGCTTGCACCAAAAATTCTGTAGTAAGACAGAGACCTATACTTTCCAGTTACTAAATGCTTTGATTGTTCTCATAGCCTCTCATTCAAAATTTTCAGTAGGTGACATTTCTATAAGTTCTGTCTATACAAGTTCTTCCTTTTCTATGACATTTGCCACCTTCCCAAATATTTACTGAGAATTCCAAATACCATTTAAAGTGGTAAGAACTAAAGCAAGAAGGTAGCTGGTAGAGCATACTTGAGGCCATAGAGCAATAGATTAAATGACCTCTCAAGATCCGCTCTACTCTTATATTCTGTGGGGACTCCTAAACCACAAAGATAGCCAAACACAGAGGATACAATGAATCAGGTTCTATTATCCCAGCATTTAATGACGTTCTGTGTATGAAGTTCAAAGCTGAAAGTTTCAACAAAGAATCCACTGACACAGTGTTTCCTGCACTTACCACTTTTCTGTTTACGATACTGTCAGATTTTTAAAGGCCAAGAAAATGTGCTTTCTTTGTAATTCTGAAAGTAATTTAAGTAACAGGAGGTATTGCTACATATTTGAAAAAATATGGCAAAGCAAGTATTAAATTAAAAAATAAAGTTTCAGTAAGAATGTACACTAAAAAATAAAATAAAAGAAAAAATATGGCAGTGAAATCAGAGTAATAAATTTTGTGGTAGGCCAACAGAGCAACCAAAGGAATACAAAAAATGCAAAAGTATGATTTTTAATAGGCAGATAGAAAAGTAAATTTTGAGTAGAGACATACATGCCAACCAAATAAAAACAAAAGGGGGAAAGTTAAAGGACTTTGAGAAAGAAGAAATGAAATATGCTGAAAGATAAATTAAAGTATGTTCAAGAGCTATACATATCATCTAGGAATAAATATGGTTTTAGTTAGAATAAAAAGTCAATGTGGAGAAGGAGAAGAGTCCAAAAACTAATCAAAGCCAAGAAAGAAGGAAATGTACACGACAGATAAAACATGAGGTAGAAAGAAGCACTGAGATCACTGAATGAAGTTAAAAGTTAAAAAAAAATACAATAAGAAATTAAGGGTAGAAAATAAAAGGACAGTTAAAAGGACAGTTACAGAGTTGGAGATAAATCAGGATACTTTCAAGTAAGATAAGTAAGAAGGGGTCAGGGCTAGAGATAATGGGACCTCCATGAAATGGGAAGTATAATTTATTCACTGAAATGGTGAATATTGCTATCAATTTTAATGACTTCTTTGCATCTGGTTCAGACTAGAGAATGGAGAAAAGGCATTAACAAAGAGACATGTATTTGCATATTTCAGGAAAGGAGGATGAAATAAATATCAAGTCAGAGCAGTGATTAAGTTATTAAACTATTGAATTTCTGGCAAACTACAGAAAAAAACTGAAAGTCAACTTAGAGTTCTGAAAGCAGTATTAATAAATATGAATACCCTCATCAGGTACCTTTTAAAACTTGAAAGATTTTAAGGAGCTGATAAAAAAAAAGCCAGGATTTCTAGACTCACTTATTTTTATACCAGAGTCTGAAATGATCCTTAAAAACATCATACTGTAGCAGTTATGTATATAAATTTTGTCAGTCACAGAATGCTTAATTAGTTTTTTTCTGATAGAATTTTGTGTGAATACATATACATACTAATTTCAACTCCATTTTACTCTACCATAGGAAGGTAGAATTTTTCTCTTTCAGGAAGCTTTTTCACCTCAGCAGAGTACAAGTGTTGGAAGTTCTTGAGGTAGTCATTCATACACCTACCACTGTGTGAATGATGAAACACACACAGACACCAGCAGTAGAGTACTGGGCATGCTGTAGCCATCACTGCCTCACGCTGCTTAGCAGCTGAAAGGAGCCAAAAGCCTCATATCAAATTATCCCAGGCAGAGCTTCAAACTTATCCATATGCTGATGGTGAACACAGATGGAAATTATACTTTTTCTATCCTGAGCAGTGTATAGCAAAGTGATTCACTAATGGCTATGAAATCAAAATATCATCTGTGTTGAATAAAAGTACTTCTAGTAATAGTTTGTTAAAATTTTGCATGATATCATCTCAGGCAACCCTGAGAAAAATCTCTACCTCTAAGGATCTCACAAAATGCTGAAGGTGGAACTGATCTCAACAGTGATGAATTTGACTTCACAGGAGAATGCAACGTGGCCTGGGAATTTGTCTCCTGGAAGGCTGGCCCCCACAGTTATAGGTGAGCATCCCAGCTGGAACTCTGCTGTTGTAAGGCTCTTGTTGCTCATTCAGTGTGAACGTGACTTCTCACAAAGGCATAGGCAGCCAAGCCTCTGTTTATCCAGACAGAAAAAGCTCAGGCAAGTAAAATAACAAGGTAGTGTGACTTGGTATAAATGATATACACAGTCTCAGGAGACCTAACTTCTGTACTCTGATACTACGCAGACAAACAATCTTAGAAAAATCTCCTTAATGTTTCTTGTGCTAAGTGTCCAAAGAGGAGTATAGATAATAAACATTTTAGCATTTGGGGCGGGGGGAAAGTTTACCTCTGGCTGCGATAATCAGGAAATTATTGGCACTGTGGATAGATTTAAGGATAGACCAAATTTAGATGTGGAGGTAGAAAGCTAGACAAAATTCCAAGTAGATCAAAAAGTATGAATTAAATCACAGAAGCTGGGAAAGTTCTATGTTTTCAGAACAAAAGATTGAACTTAAAGAGGAACAAAAGGAAAGAGGTAATAAAGCTAAAATTATTAGAGAACAATTTAGAGGGGGGATTACATATCAAGCTAAATTTTTAGATTTTATTCAATAGAAAATTATTAGACATTGCATTTTGAGAAAATAGATATCATGTTCCAGCAAAATTAACTTTGGATGATGTCTAGTATTGGTGAAGCAATTCTGGGGCCTAAATTCGGGAGTTGTGATCTGGAACTGAGAGAGACTGGCTGAGAGTCACTGTAAAGGAAGAGGCCACAGACCTGGGAAGTAACTGGACAGAAATAAGGCAAAAAGCAGAGAGAGAAGTCAAAAGTCACCTGGAAATTAGGTTGGTGTCAATTATATAAATAAGATTTGGATGAAGAGAAGAGAAACCAGAGATTAAAAATAGGCCTGATTTTAAAATGCTGAACTGGAGGTGATGACCAAAGGTAACAAGGAGAGATGGACAATTTGTGACACTAATATAACAGCACAACAGAATGTACAACTATTTCTACTCAATACTTACCAAACTAATGACCCTCTAAACTATAAAAATAATGTAACATTAAAGTGTTCTTATATAACATGCTATCTTCATGAGCTGGTTCAGAGATTAAGACAAAGTTCTCTGAGGGTACAAAAAAACAAGGTTTAAAAACATTTATAAAGTATACTCAAAATTTAAAATTTAAAAATGTAAGATAGGCATTTAACTAAAACTAATATTAACAAAAGTTATATAAACATTGGACTATTAGGAAGTAATCTAAAATTCACTAGTCTTGACACACACTCAAGTTCAAATATAACTGATTTGAACTAGATTCTGGGGGAAAAATTACTTCCTTCTTAACTCTGACTCAATCTCTCACATCTCTATTAATTTTTCAAGTTATACACCCAAAAATTTTTGGAAAACTGTAGCAGTGAATATAAATATCTCCTATGCATGATTCTAGCTGTAGAAGTATTTCTATTTGTCAATTTAGGCACTAAAGGGACTAAAAATTGGATCAGCTGTTTTCTATAGAAATAAAGTCTAAAAAATTACTTTAGCGGAATTCAACATTCAGCATGTCTATAAAGTAAACCTGCCAATTCCTCCTCATTTTATTTTCTGTTGGATCAACTGTTATCAATTTATAGAAATAACCATCACCTTTAAAAAATATCCATTCACTAATGTACAATTCTCCATTTATTTGGTTTGACAGAATTTAATTGACTTCAGTTCTGGTGACTTCTATTGTTTTATTTTTATCATTATGTGTGCTTACATATTATTGCACAACCTAGATTTAAAATTATCATTAAAAATGCCTATGATGAAGTATGCACATGGTCCATCTACTGTGCATTCTGTCTTCTTTTTTGGGATGTACTCAGAAAGTGAAAAAAAAGAGACAGGAACTTTAAAACAAAAGTCTTAGCAATTGAAGTCCTCAGAAGCTTGATCATTTGTAAGACAGGCTTCAATTATTTTTCTTCTCTCTTTTAGATGAGAAACCTCAGAAATTTCCATTCACTGTTGGAAGCCGCCCCTAATCAAGCCACTCTGATCCAGCGTTAAGGTAAATAGAATTCTTGGCACTCTTAAGTGTGGCCTTGAGTAAGACACAAGCTCTTTGAGTCTGCCTTTCTTATCTGTAAATGGGTATAATAACACTTCCATGAAGGATAATTTGCATCTAATATAAGTTAAATAGATAAACAGCATTTGTTATAAAATAAAGATGAATAATAAGTAAAACCAGTTAATAAATAAGTAGAGCTTCTGTTTTTTTAATTTTATTTTAATCATTGTTCAAATACAGTTTTCTCCTTTTTACTCCCAGTCCAGCCCCCCTCCCACCCCTCCCTACTTCCCTCCCATTACACCCTCCCCTTAGTTTATGACCATGTGTCCTTTAAGTTTGTTCCTGTGAACCCTTCCCAATGTCCCCTGAAATTCCTTCTACTCTCCCCTGTGGTCACTGTCAGCCTGTCCTCTATTTCAGTGTCTTTGGTTATATTTTGCTTACTTCTTTGTTTTGTTGTTTAGGTTCCTGTTAAAGGTGAGATCATATGGTATTTGTCTTTCTGTTAATCAACTTGTCACTTAATGCAACCCAAAGCAACTAAACAGCTTCATATACTTGGTAGCAAATATACTGGTTTGATTAGAACTCATGAGTTGTTTAAAGTAGTTTATAAAAATCTTAAGTGTATCCGTAAGTTGTGAGAGCAATAGGACATTTTAAAAGAGAGGAAAGAAGGCAATTTTTACTCTCTACTAACATTGATAAAATTGATCATTGACTAATCAATAGAGTTTTTGACAGCCTTCAGGGCACTTCAGCTGCTGATCTACCTGCTAATTAACTTGTCACCTGCCTCTGCATGGCCTGCATTTATCTGCTAAAAACTCTGGACATTACAATGCGATTCCTTACCTTGTATGCTAGCCCTTACCCTGATATTATTATCTTTATTATATTGTTAACAAAAAATCAATTTTTCTTCAATAATTATTACTTGTACATAAAATTACATTTTTTTTTATTTCAAGGTTTCCTTATAAATTTTTGTTGTTGTTGTTGTTGCTCAAGTACAGTTATCTCCATTTCTGCCCCAACCACTACCCTCCACCTCACCCATCCCCACTTCCCACCCTGGATCCTACCCCTCTTTGAATATGTCCATGTGTCCTTTATACATATTCCTTGATGACACTTCCCCATTTTCCTCCCCTGTTATCCCCTCTCCTCCTCTGGTTACTATCAGTCGGTCCTTTATTTCAATGACTCTGGTTATATTTTGTTTGCTTGTTTGTTTTGTTGATTAGGTTCAACTTATAGGTGAGATTATATGGTATTTGTCTTTCACCTCCTAGCTTATTTCACTTAGCATAATGCTCTCCAGTTCCATCCATGCTGTCGCAAAGGGTATAAATTCCTTCCTTCTCTCTACTGCATAGAATTCCACTGTGTAAATGTACCATAGTTTTGTGATCCACTCTTTTGCTGATGGGCATTTAGGTTACTCCCAGCATTTGGCTATTGTAAATTGTGCTGCTATGAACATTGGGGTGCATAGGTTCTTTTGGATTGGTGTTTCAGGATCCTTTGGGTATAATGCCAGCAGTGGAATTGCTGGGTCAAAAGGCAGTTCCATTTTTAGTTTTCTGAGGAAATTCCATACTGTTTTCCACAGTGGCTGCACCTTTTTATTTCAATAATTTTCATGATCCTCCACATGATAATATATAGATGAATGTTCAATTAATTCTGAGCTAACACAATATGTAATAAAAATTTGCCACAGATATTAAACAGATTTTAGATTTAATATTACTTTATAAATTATTATGGTATCTATTGTACACATTTGAAAATTATCCAACAATTTTCCTATTGTACAGCACACATTCATGCACATGTTTGTCTTTATAAAGGCTATTTGTTGAGACTATGGGTGCTAGGATCTCTTGCAACTAATAAAGCTCTTCCTTCTGGGTCCTTAGTAGAAAATTTGGATGCATGTAGTGAATCAATAAGGGCTTCATAGGTTCTAAAAGAATGGTTCTCAACCACTATTTTCAAGAAACAGTTTGGAAATCTATAGAGATATTTTGGGTTGTAACAAGGATGGGGATTTTACGCCACTTATGTGGTGGGGGTCTGAGATCTTTGATGCCCTGCAATGTAGATTAGTTCTACATTGTTCCTAAATGTTCTATCAGCTGTTTATATATATGAAGAGCTTGTTTAAACTTGGCTTAGAAACAAGGTCCATTTCACATATAAATTCAAAGTATAGGGCAAAGCAGGTTTTTAACATACACTGAATTTCCAGAGATGCATGTACCATGTACATCAAAAGGAGATTGGACTTTATCTTATTTGGAATTCTACCAAGAGTTAACCACCATTCTGAATGACAGTTGACTAAAGGCAATGTTCCACATGATATCTGAGTTGCCAATAAACATGCCTATATAATCTTGGTCTGTAAGGCAGAGTAAGTCTGCATATGGACACTAGCCTCTGATTACTTGTCTCTCATTCTAGTCATGACCAAACTTTTGCAAATTAAAAATATATTGTTTTATTAAAGATTGTTTAATCTAATTTTTCCTTTATAGTTAAGATAATGGGCTGATTCATTTTGATTTATGAGGTATTTTGGCAATTAAAACTATGAATGACTTTTAATTCAGAATAGTGGGGTTACTTCAAAATATTTGTCATAAAAATGAGTGTTAGCTCTGATCTAGACCAACTGAAAGTAGTTTAGAGTATATTAAATACTTTCTGTAACCCAAGAAGTTTTTCAGGTTCTCTGATTCACATAATTAGGTTTGGTGCCTCAAAATATAGATGTTCAGAGTCTATCCCATGTCATAAATTCATTTCTCTTTTACTTACCAGGAGTGTGATTTCTGGAGAGATTAGAATAAAGAATTCTATTGCAATGTGAACTCAGCAATAGCACCTTCAGATAACAGGGTGACTCTGTCTTAAATAGTGGAATATAAACAGAATGGTACTCTGCGTGAAAACAAAGAAAATAAATTAAATAAGTATCTTGTTATAGGATACTGCATGATGACACAAATGCAATAGTACAACTACTACATAGTATAGTTCTGTGACTCTAGAAAACCTCAAATATGTTCTCAAAAAATTAGCACAGCCTGGGGGTGTCACTAGAAGGATTGTCCTCTACTTTTGGTGTTGACAATAATCTTGAGTTGTAAACTGTGGAAGTTCCTAGGAAATCTAGGGAAAGACACAGTTCACTTATTGTAAGCCCTGAAAAAGAGGGCAAGAAGAAGCCACTGCAAGGTCTTCTCATGACTGGGGATAATTTGTAGGGGTTAAGTAATCTGAGATGTTGTCCCCAAAGCTGCTAAGAGCTGACAGTTACTTGCTTGTGGAGCCATTGTCAATTTGAGTTTTCATACAGTGACCTATGCCCATAGAGATACCATCTCAAATAGCAGGCCTTGCCTCTTTTCTCCTGCCTACCTGATTCATTACTAGAAGCCAGTTCCCAAATCAGTCCCAACAGAAGTAAAATATAGGACTCTGGCTACACCACACTGATTGTTCTTATTGCAAGTGTCCTCATTCTGGCTTCTTCCATCTTCATAAAGTCAGAAAAGTAGGAAAAAATTCCCCACTTTATCACCTATACTCTTGTGTCAAAGACCCTGATGGGTTGGTACCCTGCTGACTCTTGCCAGTTCCTTTCTACTCATATTCCCTTTACCATGCATGTGATATTATATTTGCTTCTGGGATCTAATGTTGGGCAAAAACAGTTACTATCCAAGCTCTGATGGAGTATGAGAACTAGTGTAGAAGATAGATAATTAAATTAACTCACAAATAAAAAGACTGCAACTCTAACAAATGCTACAAAGTGATGGTGTGTGGTGTCCTGAGAGCATGTAAAAGAGGATTTGACTCCCAGTTATGGTGCACAGGGGAGAACCCCATGTGAACTTGCACCGAACTTGGAGAATTTATAGGTGCTAAATGATTGTAGTGGATGCTCTAGGGCCCTGCCCAGACCACCCACCTCATCAGGGCTAAGGCACTAATTCTAACAAATGCTGAGAAAGTCAGTGCCTGATGACAAACAGCCAAATTGTTCTCCAGCTGGAAACAGTTTGCCGGGGGCGGGGGGGGGGGGGGAACAAGGGTAGGGTAAATGTCTATATGGTATCTTTAGCCATTTTTTTGTCATCTATTTCTTCATCCATCTAATCACAAACCTCAAAAAGGTTTGTGAAGAATTTAGTTAAGTGTAGATATGTTTATAAAGTACCTATAAAAATACAAAAAATTGTATATAAAGTGCCTAATACAGGGTTATCTGTTTAGGAAATAGTTTGGCATAATTGTCACGAGCCTAAACTTGATGACAGAGAATATCCTGGCTTCAATTATGACTATACTATTTACTCAATGTGGGTGTTTAGGCAAAGTGATGAAATGGTTACAAAATTTTCAATCATATAAGTTTTCTGGAGATACTGTAACCCACACAGCAAAAAAAGGAGCATTCAATACAGACATTATACCAACTAATACCACCTAACTTAAATTGTCAAGAATATTCATTGATTGTTTTAATCTTTATATTTTAGTGCCTAGAATAGCATTATAATTTCATAAATATTTTAAATAAATAGATTATAATTTCCTATTAGTAATTTATTCAGCAATACACATATTCATTAAACATATTTACAAATTGCCTTCTATGTGAAGACCTGCTTACGTAAAGTTTCCCTGGTACAGCTGAAGAATTGATGGATATTTAAGATTGCCAGACATTTAAACAGTAATGTGAAATTCAGAGGTTTTATTGAAAGGTATGGGCCTCTAATAGAAGTCAACCCCAAGATTTGAACAAGAATAATTTGCTTACCCATCTAATATATACTGTATGATTTTGTAGGCTTTTTTCAGATCCCTCTCTGTATTTCTTTCTCTTGTTTATATAGTAGTTTAAAAAACATCTGTGAAGTATTAGTTACTAACTTCTCACAAGTTGCAAGGTGGCAATATATATCTGCTATAAATTGCAAAGATACATTCAAAGCCATATCTACTAAAAGTGTTGTGCCATAAATTTTGTGTAAAATATAGCAATGTCAAATCAGAAAGTCTCTTTTATCCTATCTCCTCTAATTTACCATCATTCCTTTATTAAGTTGTCAGCCAGAAGAAAATGTCAAAATAATACAGTTAGGAATTGGCCCTCACCCTATCTTACAGAGACCCACTGCAAAGTCTAAATTGCTATTTCTCTTTCAAATAAAGCAAAGAAACTATTTAAGATTTTTTAAAAAGAGTATTTGACCTACGCAGCTAAGCAGGCCCTGGCCTCTGTTTTGCCCTAGCTGGTATATCTCAGTGGATTGAGCTTGGGCCTGCAAACCAAAGAGTTCCCAGTTCAATTCCCAGTCAGGGCACATGCCTGGGTTATGGGCCAGGTCCCCAGTAGGGGGTGCATGAGAGGCAACCACACACTGATGTTTCTTTCCCTCTCTCCAACTTTTCCCCTCTCTCTAAAAAAAAATAAATAAAATCTTAAAAAAATAAAAAAGAACATTTGAGGCCTTAATAATAAATACAAAAAGAATATATTAGAAGATGATACTAACTTCAAAATATCAAAAAGAAATAAATTACAAGATTAATCTGTAATTCTGTTTGCCCAACACACAGCAACAGAGCTGAGTCAGCCACCTATTCACTAATTTGAACAAGTTTACTTTTATTTAATTTTTCATAGAATCAATATTAAAAACAATAATAGCTCCTCTTTATTATTAAGTCCCTGCTGCAATTTGTGACATTAATATTTTAATACTTCACCTTCCCAGAAAGCTAGATTTTCTATTTGGTATTCTAGTAATATTTATCCTGTGGTAGCAGGTTTTGCTAGAGTAATATTATTAATATTATCACATAAGTAAATGTGAGCCATAATAAGTCCTCGAAAGATAAGGATGACTGACAATATGTCACTTATTTTAGAGTCCAGACTTGAGTGAAAATGATTTCTTAATTTCTTTCAAAAACCATGGAAATCTCTATAATTTTTCACAACATGGTGGTGTACAATGGGCTACCAAAATAATTTAGTTTTCTCACAAAAGCCATTGAAAGAATATGAGGCCAGTGAAGCTAATATAAAAATTTTAGAGTAACCTAAGTAATTAAGTTCTGTGAAAAAATACTTTGAAGCCTAGAGTTGTGTATTTGTAGAAAGTGAGGGAGGACATCTAGGGCATATCCACCTAGAAATATTTTTTTACCTAATAACAGTGTTGTATTCCTGTGCCTTGTTTTATGGAATTTAAAAAAAAAACATGAAACATTACAGTTTTTGCAGTATTTTGAGGGTCTGAGACAATGGGATATAACTTAAAATTATAAAACATTAGCAAAATGAAAAAAAATACTCTGATAGTAATAACAACAACAAGAAGAAGAACCTGTATTTACTATAAGCTAGGTACATTAAATACCTTAAGAATGAATCTAAATGTTTTATACCTTTCTATCATTGCTACATTAAAAAGGACAATGAGGTAGGTGTTTTTATTACCATTGGTATATAGATAAAAAGTCTATGCCTTGGAAAACTTAATAATTTGTCCATCCTTATTATTTAAGAGATAAAGTAGGATTTAAACCCAGGTTATCCAACCACAGTTTTTATTCTTAATTGGTTTTTAGAAATTAATAAGGATTTAGTATATGTAATATAGTATAATTATGAAATTTTAATTTCAAATACAAACATGCATACCATTTGTTGTAAAACTCTATTGAGCCAAATTTTTAGCTTTATTTAAGAGACTCTATTAGGAAAATATACCTTCCTTATATTTTCTGTATCATCTCTTCAGATTTATTTTTCAAAATCAGATTTCCAAAATAGTACTTCAAAAATTTTATCTTGGCAAAATATTCCTAAGAAAAATAGCTTTATAAATGTTTACTCTTGAACTTATGTATAATTATTTCTGATTATGTTCTTTTAGAACTACTTTCTCAGCAATTTTCCTCCAAGTTATCTACAGAAACAATTGTATAGAAAACAAATGATAAGTATAGGAAGAGTGCTTTCTATTTACTTGAAACACTAGTTATTTCATTCTGTTTTATCAGATCTACTCAATATATTAAAATAGGTTCAACTTCATGAAGTATGTAATTTGAAATTCTTAAGTTTGTAATTTGAATGATTACTTTCTCCCATAAGCTGCTTAGGGATTTTTTTTTTTCATTCGTAGAGCTAAAACATTTGTCTAAACAAAACACAGCATCAACTTAACATGTCATGCAATCCATTGTTTATTAATTGTCTTCTGATAATCTAAATGATTAGTCTTGCCTCAGTGAATCCTTTACTCTTTTAATACACATTTAGTTTAATCCCTGTTACATATTATGATTTGTCATAATTTGAGAAGTGGAATTAAGGAAGAGTTCTTTTAAAAACTAAAGTGATTAAGGTAAAAATGCTTTAAATGTAAGAGAAATTGCAAAACTAATATTTTTAGCAAGGCCAGATATATATAACAGAGAAAATGCCTATGTACTTTATAATCACTAATCTAAACAAATTGTGATTTGAAAGCATAATTAAATGGGAAGATATCCTTTTAGTTTAGATATGCAGCCTATTCATTTTTTTACCAAATATGAACATTTTATAAATTATAATAAATAGTAATAAAAACTACCTAATTACTGGGGCAAGCTATTCTCAATGCAAATGAAATTTCACAAAAGATTGGAGTAAGCAAAATATCCAGGAAATACATTTTATTAAATGCTGTTCAAAAGTCATCATTGCTATTTGTTAAAAAGGCATAACAGACAGAGCTGGACAAACCTCAGAAAGATACGAATTCAGTTTGGCAAACCATCATTTTCATTTTGGAGCAAATCAGCTTTGTAAGTATTATCAAATAAGTTCTTGACTCCTTAGTTCTCCACACTCCTTTTGTCTATGTAGACTCATTTGTTATGTGTTTCATCTCTCCAGCCCAAATTTGTATTGCTTTCTATTTTCCTAGTTATGCTTGTAACAATCTATCTTCCTCTTTCCTACATCAGTCTACTCTATTTTTAAATTTAAAGTCTCTTCACAGAATCTAATTTTCTCTGATTCTTGTCAAAGGCAAGACCTAGACTCTATTTTTATTCTGAAAAGACAGAAGTATGAGAAATAAAAGTATATAATGACCAAATTGGTAAACTAAAAAAAATGCCTAGAAAACTTCTACTTTAGAGTAAACTACCTGCTTAGCTAATATGCTGCCCTTGCCTGTTTAATTTAGCCTGTGAGCTCCTGGGACAAGGAGAAATTACTTCAATGTAGTTTATAAAGTAGTGGGCTCACCAGATACTCAACAAGCAGGAATAATGAGTACTTTGACCTTTTGAAGTCTTTTCATCCCTAGTATTTACCAGAATTCACTCTATTGTTATTGTTTGTTTGAATTATTTGGAAAGGGTATATGGGAAGTATTGTATATTCCATACTCTGCCATCTCCTACCATGTATTATTATGCTCTAGACAGTAAACAAGTATAGATATTAAAAGTAATTTTCACTTATTTTTTAAAAATCAATGAAATCATTAAGATAAAGTATGGTGATGGAAAGAATTCTGATAAGTCTTAATGATGCTGGGTGCTGGTGATCTCAGTTAATTAGATAATGACAGTAACAAAGGCAAAATTCTGTGGTGAATAATGGCTTTCTTTGTATGAGGCACTAGCTCTACCCATAACATAGGCAGATGACTGATACCTCCAAGAGTAAAATGGTAAGGGATCAACAGAGTGTTGATTGATTTGCAAAAGTCTGTCATCACTACTGAGGATATTGTTCGATATGCCCACACTCTACTAATAGTGAGTTACTAGTATCTGTTTAGTTAAAAAGAAGAACTGGTTTGTTACCTTTCAGAGCAATGTCAATAGGCTTTCTATATGATATATAAATTGCTTATAATTCTAAGAACCTTTACATGTTTCCCATATGAAATGTTTAAATACCTTGATATGAAGCATTTCTGTTTATTATGGCTAGTAGGAATCTCATCTGAAATGGATAATAACCAATAGTCAAATAGTCTAACAAAGTTTTGTCATTTGTATTATTTTTGGCTGATTACTTTTAATATTATTTGCTTTACATAGTATCTTTCATTAAAGAAATCTTATACCCACTGAATGGGAGAAGGTATTGCCAATGATGCATCTGATAAGGGGTTAATATCCAAAATTTATTAAGAATTTATACAACTCAACAAACAATCCAATTTAAAAATGGGCAAAGGACCCAAATGGATCTCCTCAAAGAGGACATACAGATGGTGAATAGTCATGAAAAGATACCTCAGAGTCACTAACCAACAGAGAAAGAAAATTAAACCACAATGAGATATCACCTCACACCTGTAAAAATGGCTACCATAAATAAATCAACAAACAACAAGTGCTGATGAAGATGCAAAGAAAAGAGAACCCTCATGCACTGTTGGTGGGAATGCAGATTAGTGCAACCACCATAGAAAGCAGTAAGCAGTTTTCTCAAAAAATTAAAAATAGATTCACTTTATGACCCACCAATTCCACACCTGGGAATATATCTGAAAAATACCAAAATACTAATTTGAAAGAATGTATGCATTCTTATATTCATTGCAGTATTATTTATAATAGCCAAGATATGGAAGCAGCCCAAGTGCCCACCGGTAGAAGACTGAAAAAAAAAAGCTATGGTACATTTACACAGAGGAACACTACTTGGCCATAAAAAGAAGGAAATCTTACCTTTTGCCAACAGCATGGATGGACCTGAAGAGTATTATGCTAAGTGAAATAAGTCAGTCAGATATAGACAAATATCATAGGATTTCTCTCACATATGAATTTAATGAACAAAATAAACAAACAAATTAGAAACAGACTCATAGATGCAGAGAACAGACTGACAGCTGTTAGAGCAGAAGGGGCTTGAGGGGGTTGGGTGAAAAAGGTGAAGAAATTAAGCAAAAAATAAAACCTCACAGACATAGACAACAGTATGGTGATTACCGGTGGAAAAGGGGAATGGGGGAAGGTAGAAGAGGGTAAGGAGAAGATAAATGGTGATGGAAGGAGATTTGACTTGGGTGGTGAACACACAATAAGATATATAGATGATGTATTATAGAATCGCACACCTGAAGCTTATACAATTTTATTAACAAATGTCACCCTAGTAAATTAAATAAAAATAAAAAAGAAACTTTATGCTATGATTATGTTATAATGATAACATTAAATATACCTTGTGCTGGTTATCTACAGTTTTGGTACAAATAAGACATAGTACCGAAACTTGAGGATATTTCAGTCCACTTTTGTAATCAAGTTTTGTGGTTTCATTTGTCAGTGGGACCCCAGTGCCTAGTTCTGAGACAACTCTCAAACGTGCTTATGAAATTTTACTGTCCCAATGAAGTACTCTTGTACACCTACAGGTCAACAGCACACATGAGGTGCATGGCCAGCACACTAATATAGGACCTGAGCCAAATTTTTTGAGATCTTATCAGTTCAAGTGAAAATCACTTGGGTATAGAAAATGAAAGGCATAAGTCAAATTCTTGTGGGGCCAGGCAAGTAATATAAATAAGTAATAAAGAGAAGACTGTGAAATATTAGAGAGTAATTGGAACTGGCCAATGAGAGAGCACAATATCTCTCATGTGGCTGTGTCTACTAAGTTCTATGGAGCCAAGGACCACTGTTTAGTCAAGAGCATCCAGTATTACCAAAAAATCTGAATTCTAAGAGAATCTGAAAATTCAGAGTTTCAAATGAAATCTCAGAATATTAGTCAGGAAACAACTAAAAATATTTAAAATTCTCACCCTGGCCATTGTGCCTCAGTTGGTCAGAGTGTTGTCCAGTAAACCATAAAAATTGTGTGTCCAATTTCCAATAAGGACACATACCTAGATTGATGGTTCAATCCATGACTGGGGTGCAGACAAGAGGGCAAGCAATCAATCTCTCTCTCTAATAAGCAATGAAAAAAGATGTCCTTGTGTGAGGATTAAAAAAATTAACTCTCCAGAGGGCAAAACAGATCACATCTGCTATTGGAGCTAGCCTTTATGCCATAACTTTATGAATTTTTTGTGAACTACAAAGAAAAAAGAATAAGAATAATGAAGATTTAGGTCTTAAATGTAACCTGAATTTCTCATGTTTCAATTTTCTTATGTAAAAATAAAAATTAATTACATTATTTGTACAGTTTACTTCTGCTATAACAATTTATCTCTTTATTACTCAGAGAGATGTATGAAATATAGACTTAGACCATCAAATAAGGATGTTTACCCATGTAACCCTGGGGACATTCCAGATATGCACTGTGTGGTTAATTATAGAGAAAGGCAAAAGAAGTTATCTTAGAAACGAGAAAGAAGAGTAAACTGGACGCCATTTTCCAAAGAGGTTCTGCAGTAAGTATTCACAAAACACAACTGAAGTCAGTTTGCCCATGGCAGGAGTAAAAATATACAGTCAGTGACAGAAAAGATAAGATTACTTGGAAGGCTGGTAAAAAGTCTGTTTTGGTCATTAGATTTTAGAAAAAGGAGGTCAGAGGATTTATTTTGAAGAAGAGGCTTAGGGAATCGGCAATGAGGCTCAATAGTAAGAGATATATTGTCAACAAAAGAAGTAGGGGAGAAAAGTTAAGAATAGGATTGTTGGAAATGCTATAGCCAAAGGAAGTGTTTTAGTTATGGGATAAGGAAAGTCTTACTTAGAAGCAATCTCTAAAAATAAATCAGAGGTAAAGCAATAACAACAGGAGCTAGCCCTAAGTGATTTTAAATGACTTACTCAAAATTGGCAAGCCAAGAAAAAGTCTATTTTGGCAGTATCTAAACTTAAAATATTTTGGACAGATCTATAACATTATTTATTTCCAAACATAATCATTTTTCATACATATTTTCTCTCCCACTATTGAAATATGCTGAATTTTTTCTCACAAATTAAAAAAAAAACTTTAGAAATGATTAAAATTAATTAAGGAATAACTGAGAAGAAACAACATATACCCTTTTTACCGACCAGTTTTTATTTATATTAGTCTTCTCTATCTCATTTTGAATTAAGAGTGTGAAAAAGAGTTAATAGCAAATTTTAACCCACATGTTATTTGAGAATTCACAACACCAAAAACAACAAAACATACTGTGTTGGTTAAGTAGCCAGTCCCATAACACAGAAGAAATGGATCAGAAGAGGGTACAGTAAGCTCTGTTTATATAAAATGCCTATACTTTGGCCACTTTGCTCAAAGTTGCATCACAATAATATCTTCTACTTCTGAAAAGTTAAGGATAAAAGTAATTAAATTATTTTCCTAAAGGTACTGTAAGGGGCTGAGCAGAATTTAAATTCAGATTAGGTAGATACCAGATTCCATAATCATAATTGCTTCACTGTGTATCTGCCTCCAAGTGAGGAAGAGAAACCGTTATGGCAATTCTCAAAATGTTTTCTGTTGGAATGCTTTCGGGTGGTTTAACATTAAATGTATTGAGGTTACAATGCTATGCTACATCTTCATTGTGTGTTAACCACCAGAAGTCAAATCTTCTTCCATCACCCCATATTATATTTGACTCCTTTCCCCTGCACTATTCCCAATCTCCTCCCCCCTGGTAACCCCTATACTGTTGTCTGTGTCTGAGTTTTTGTTTGCTTGTTTTTTGTTCATCCATTTGTTGCTTTCAGTTTTATAGCCCACATATGAGTGAAGTCATGTGGTTCTTGAGTTTTCCTATCAAGCTTATTTCTCTTAGCATAATATTCTCAAGATCCATCTATGTTGTCTCAAATGGCTTTGTGTGTGAGTGTGTGTCAGTGAGTTTTTTTCTTTTTTGCTCAATTCCTTCACCTTTTTTACCCAGGCCCCAGCTCCTCTCCCCTCTGATAGCTGTCAGTCTGTTCTCTGTATTTTACTGTTTCTATATTGATTGTTAGTTTATTTTGTTCATTAGGTCCCACATATAAATGAAATCATATGGTATTTGTCTTTCTCTGACTGGCTTATATCACTTAGCATAATGCTCTCCAGGTCCAACCATGCTGTCACAAAAGGTAAGATTTCCTTCTTTTTTTACAGCTGAGTAGTATTTATTACACGGTGTAAATGTACCACAGCTTTTTTATCTACTCATCTACTGATGGGTGCTTGGGCTGCTTCCAAATCTTAGTCATTGTAAATAATGCTGCAATAAACATAATGGTGCATATATTCTTTCAAATTAGTGGTTTGCATTTCTTCATATATATTCCTAGAAGTAGAATTTATGGGTCATAAGGCAGATCTATTTTTAATTTTTCGAGGTAACTCCATACAGCTTTCCACAGTGGTTGTACCAGTCTGCATTCTCAACAACAGTGTATGATGGTTCCCTTTTCTCAAGTGGCTTTTTTGTTTGTTCTCTCTTTCTTAATGGCAGTCCTCCATATTCTCATTTAGCTGGTTTGTTTTCATTATCCAGGTGACATTTATTAGCTCCCTTCTTTAGAGATCTTCTGTACCTGACCTATGCACAGTGGCTCCACCCTCCCAGGCACACCCCATCCACTGCACTGTTCTTCCCCTACAGCACTTTCAGTATTTTACTTTATTCAATTGTTTTTCTTTGTCATCTATCTCCTAGCTCTAGAATGTAAACTGTATGAGAGCAGTCTTCTTATCTACATTGTTGATCACTGTAAACCTAACTCTTAAAACCATGCATTGTCTATAATAGGCACTTAATAAATTTGTGCTCAATTCATGAATAAAGAGTAATCATTTAACCTTGACCTTTCTTTAATCAGTTCTGGGTAATAGACAACTAAAGGTAGCATTGTGACATTTTTAAAAATAGGATTATATCATGTCATATCAGATCCTCAATTCCTTGATGAGCTTCATTCCAACCATTTTTAGGACCTCTCCCACCTAACACAGCATCATAATCATGATTAGGACTCTAGTCCCCACGAGTGTACTCACTACTTTAACCACCTATGCTTGTGACATCCCTCCCTTCACCCCCACCAGCTGAAAAACCACCTTTAATTAAAACTGACAGCCTCTGTTTCCCTCTCCTCCTCCCCAGAACTTTGCTCTTATTTCTAGTACCTTATTTCAGAAGAGTGTAATGGTTATTTTCATATCTTCTCTCCCACCACATATTGACATCCTCAGAGGTTTGGAACCATAAACTAACTGACTTGAAAAGGACAAATTTTACTGTGTCATGCCAGTTTTGATGACTGGTTCATTTTGTCTACATTTTAGAATAGACTAATGACCAAGAATGCATACCAACATTGATATTCATAACAAAATTTCAAATTCTTTTTGTCTAACATAAATTTAAACAATTTTCTGAATAATACTTACCCATGATAACCAAAATGAAGATTGCTACAATTAGGGTTAAATAAAAGAACCAATATCAATGTGCAAATAATGTTCATGAAGTGGATTAGTCAGTCAGGAGGTTTCCTGAAGCTCTTGATATGTGGCAAACCACAACCCAGGAATCAAAACCATAGTAGTCCTAAAACATTAATAAAACCTAATGCAGGACAATTATGGTCCTAATTTTAAACTCTATTTAATTGTATGTGTGTGTGTGTGTGTTTTATATATATAAAATATATGTGCATATGTATGTATATGTATGTGTGTATGTTTATTTATAAATATATAGAAATAAAATTTGTAACTGTACCAATTTATCTTTCTATTAAAAATACTTTACTGCTTTCCTAAAGTAGCTTTAAGAACAGTCTCGTTTATGGCTAATAATCTTCCTATCATTATATCTGTAAAGAATTAGTGTCCCCTACTGTCCAAGTAGAGGAACCCTTCACTTCTCCTAAAAAAATTTCAAATGGAAATTTGAACTTAATGCTTGAAATTTCAATCAAAGCCAGAATCCCTTGCTTCACTTTGAACCCATTATTAAAACAGGATAAAAAGAGACATTTGATTAAAATATTCCTCCAATAAAAATGTATGCATCTAACTTAGCCTCATTGCATATTCTGCTCTTTCCAACATAAGAAAGCTTTTTTTTTTTTTTTTGCAAAATTATAAACAAAGAAAAGAGGAGCTGGGGTGAAATGTCAACTTGGTAGTAAAATAGGCATTGAACACTTGCAAATGATGTTGAGTGTAAAAGAAATGCAGAAAGATTTGAATACAGGGTTGTCTAAAATCAAGATTTCAGTAATTCTCTATTTTTAAAGGCTAAATTACAAGTCCTGGCCTTTTTTGCACATTTTTTTTGTTTTAATGGACATTACAAGTTAATAGATGGCTTGGCTGTAGATAATAAAGATTTCTGTCATTTGTTGACTAGTACAAATCAATATAAAAGCTAGAGACTGCAGTCACAACAAAGACCTCAGTATGGGGCTACCAAGAAAGATGACATCTCAAATTTTCACAGAAAAAAATTACAAAAGAAGCTGTTCTTTGAACTTCTTGAAATCCATTCTGCCTTGTAAGATAATGTACCTAACTGGATTTTTTTTTAAGCCACCTTTGGAGACCTTAAGAATTTTTTGGAACTCACTTAGGTATTAGTATTGAATGTCTTTTTATAAGAAGTAATATACTATGCTGACTTATATTAAAAATTAAAATACTTTGAAAACTTTTTTAACCATTCAGCCAAAATGGGTTACAAATGAAAACAGATATGTGACAAAGTTATCTCTGGAGTCCATGTCTGCACTCATGAGATCAATGAAGGGTCGATTAATCTTCAAATAAAATTAATTTTCCAAGATCAAAAATGATTTTCTCAGTTGTAGAAGTGCTATTGTTTGGACATGATTTTTTTCATAGTTATTTTCATCATGATATAGCTGAACCTTAAGCTTGATTTAACAAAACATGATACTGAAATATAAAGTATTGGTATAGGCAAATCCTTAACATATAATGTAAATCCCAAGCTAACTTTGTAATGAGTAATGTTGGCTTTCCATGGGTCCTTCCTAACTATGCAATTGATTTGATCCATTCCATCCATTCAATTTTAGCTTTGATATTTAGGGTGCAATATTAGGGAGATAATTCTGAAAAAAAATCCCTGCTAAAATGAATGGGGCTAAAATAGTACTGGTGTATTGGGAATAAAATTTAAGAGGGGAAAAAAATAATGACAGAGGTAGTGAGATGCTGAAGGATAGATATATTAATGTACTCTGTATCACAGTTACTAAATGCATTTGTTCAGCATGGTTTATTTGGTTTCTACTTAAATTACATTGATTGTTATAAATATGATATTGTACAATTCTTTTTTCTTCCTACCATCACTAAATAATTTAAGCCCTCTCATAAAGAAAAATGCCAACTCTTCAAATTTAAGACACTAATACATAAAATTAAAAATAACTTTCCTATTAACAACATATATTCTAGATACAGGGGTTGTATTTGCAAATATTACATTATGTCATAAAAGTTATCAAATTATCAAGTTTAAATTCTTATCTATAAATGAGGCTCAAGAACAGAAAATTCACCAAGTTGCTTGCAACATCAACTTTAGCTTAAAAAAAAATCCATAGACAATCCACCATCTGTTTCCTAAACCATGTGAAAGAGAAGCTTTGAAAATCCAGCCTCAGCTAATGTGACATGTTGAAACATTAATCACCCCCTTAGGCCAATATAATTGTAGTTCCATGTTAATTACCTAACAATTAACAGCAGTAATTTCCAAGGGGCAATCAATGAATTAGCTTGTGATTTTCCCACAGATTTCAGTCCCACACTGCCAATCTGAATGCATTTCAAATTCCTCATCGTTGTTCATCAATGACACTTCTGGTGTATGAAATAAAAATTCATTTGCACCCTTACTAATTAGGCTTGAATATATTCCTGTGTGTATTGCAAATTCTATTCACTAGCACAAAATCTCTGCCACAGGCATTTTTCCCCATTTAAAAATTCATTTTCTATTAAATTAGAAGGTCACCTAGCAGGAAAATGTACTAATGAAGATTTTATCACTAATGAATTAAAGGTTTTTAATAAGCAAGTTTAATTAAGTTATCCTAACAAGTGATAGCAGCTATTTACCACTTATGGGGACGTGTGCACTCACACCAGAGCACAAAGAGTTGGAAATCATATTCCTTCAATTTGGTAGATGCTGTATAGTCCATACATGGATGGAAGTTGACTAAGTGCATAGTTGTAAGACTGAAATAGTTTTAAAACATAACAATTGTCTTGAAGGGGAGGAGAGGGACATGCTTGAAAAAATAACTCATTATTTTTTGAATTTTATATGATAAAAAAAGAGTAATTTAATAGAATATTTTCTTCTCTTGATCCTTTACTTGCCTTGGTGTCAATTACATCAATGAGTTACTAATTTATATTATATTCCAAATAACAAAATTATATTTGATTATTAATGTTTAAAATTATACTACTTAGGAGTTATGTATCATTTTGAAAAAAAAAACATTATTTTAATGGAAATACGGTACGGCACACACAAATTTCTTCTGAAAAAAGCGTTACTCTCCAAAAAATAAAAATGAAACATATATATGGTATATAACTACATATTGGTTTAGAATTCTTATTGAATTTACTAACATTGTTTTTACCTTCATTAATGTTGTGTACATCTACAAAGGTTTTGCTCCTTGAAGATTACCCCCTTTTAAAGTTAGTGATGAAAAAAGAACAGAAAAAAGATGAACAATATAGAAATGGTAAGATTCCAATAAGACAGTACCAGGCAGTTCTGCAGGTTCACAACTGGGTTTTTCTTCCTTTAAATGATTCATTCATGAGATTTATCAATCTATAACTCATTTCATTCATTCATGAAGCACACACAACTCTAAACATTATATCTAATATAAATCACAAATAAATATTTCATGTTATTTAAGTGTCTTGAAATCTGTGTGAGGCATACACAAAAATGCAATGTTAACTGTTTTAAAGGTGGAGGTGAAAAGGAAATAAAGTTGTGGATTACAGAAGACAGAGCAAATTCACCTTCCTGCATGTGATCTGTTGCGAGAACTAGTGAACAAATACATTAGGGCATTAAGTAATTTAAGAAGACTCAGAATATGTAACCCTGAATAGTGTGAAATGCAAATCTTCCTTTGACTTTCAGATCCTTTTTTTTTTTTTTTTAAGCAGGGTTTAACACAAATTATGAGTAAATCTCAAGGTACTCATCATAAAAATCAAAGAATTTTTTTAAACCATAGGGAACTTAAAGAGTTAATTTCAAAATGAAAGAGCTAAAGTTAAATGATGTAAAGTGACCTATTTATGGGCACACATCTAGTTAATGACAGACACAGATTTACAGGCCCATACGCCTATGCCCTTTATACCACATTATGCTGCTATACTGTTAGTAATGTCATTATTTTGTCATTAATGTAATATTTAGCAACAATTACTATACTTTATGAAGAATATCGGAATTTAGCCTCCTTCCTTTCTGACCTATTCATTCTTTTTCCACCATTAACTGTTAAGTGAGATACAAAGAACATCATGATACCTCTTCAGTTCTACATAAAAATAATCCAGGCCTCTTTAAGAAAGCCTCTTTAATGCCTTTGAAGGCCCCCATTAAACTGATTCCAGTTTTCTGTCCACCTTTGTCCCACCACTCCCTGATAATGTACAACTTTGCAATGAGTGATGTTGGTTTTGCCTGGGTTCTTCTGACCAAGTGATTGATTCGATCCCTTCTGTCCATTCATTTTTAGCTTTGATATTTAGGGAGCAGCATTCTTTGATAACATAATTCTGAAAACTCTATGCCACATTGAACAGGATTAAAATAGGATTGGAATATAGGGAATGCAATTTAAGGGGAAAAAAGGGACAGAGGTAGTGAGATGGTGGAGTTTAGACCTTTCCTGTTTAAAAAAACAACAACACTATATCCCTTTGTAAAACCTCACTTTCTACAAAACAAATGCACAAAAAGCAGTTCTGGGGATTACCAAATCAGTACTGAAAATTCTTCTATTTACTTTTTCTTTCTTTACTTTTTTTTGACAAATTAGCCTCAATACACTATCCATAGTCATGTCATAGTCACTCCAAAATATCTGCTTTAATTCTACTCTCTCAAACATTTTGACTTCTCCCTATTCAAATCCAACATATTTTGAAGATTAATGTGTCCCATGAAGTTTAACTACCCTACTCTAGGCTTCTTCTATCTTCCCTTCTACAATATACTTCTAATGAGTGTATGTCACAGGTTAGCTTTAATAAATAATAAAAGAACTTATCACCCCAAAGTTCATTGCAGCAGAATTTACAATACCCAAGTGCTGGAAGCAACCTAAGTGCCCACCAGTAAATGAGTGGATCAAAAAACTATGGTACATTAACCCAATGGAATATTACACAGCAGAAAGAAAGAAGGAGCTCCTACCTTTTGCAATAGCATGGATGGAACTGGAGAGCATTATGTTAAATGAAATAAGCCAAAAGGTGGAAGACAAATACCATATGATCTCACCTATAAGTGGAACCTAATCAACAAAATAAAGCAAGCAAAATATAACCAGAGACATTAAAATAAAGAACAAACTGACAGTAACCAGGGTCGGAGGGGAGAAAAGATAACAAGGAAAAATGGGGAAGAGTAACCAAGGAACATGTATAAAGGACATATGGACAAGGCCAAGGGCGGGTAGGATCGAGGGTGGGATGTGGGGATGGGTGGGGTGGAGGGGAGTAGTGAGGGGAAGATGGAGACAACTATAGTTGAACAACAATAAAAAAAATACAAATCAAAATCACAATGAGATACTATCTCACACCTGTCAGGATGGCTTTATCAAAAAAGACAACATATAATAAGTGTTGGAAAGGATGTGGAGAAGAAGGAAAATTTGTATACTGTTGGTGGATTATAAATTAGTATAGCAATTATGAAAAATATAATAGAGGCTTATCAAAAAATTTAAAAATAGAAATAAGGTATGATATAGCAATCCCAGTTTGGGGTATATGTCCAAGAGAATTGAAATGAAGATCTCAAAGAGATATCTACACTTCCATGTTAATTGCATCATTATTCACAATAGCCAAAATATGAAAACAACCCAAATGTCCATGGAAAGAGATGAACAGCTGAAGAAAATGTAGAATATGTAATCAATGGAATATTATTCAGCCTTATGAAGTAAGGAATCCTGCCACTTGCAACAATATGGATGAATAAGAGCACACTGTGCAAAGAGAAATAAGCTTGTCACACAGGAGAAATATTGCATGATTACATTTATATGAGGTTTCTAGAATAGTCTAACCCATACAAGCACAGAATAGAATGATGGTTATCAGAGACTGGAGAAGGAAGGAAATGAGGAATTGTTTTTCAATGGATATAAAGTTTTTCTTATGCAAGATGAATGTATTTCATAGACCTGTACAGCATGATACCTACAGTTAACAATATGGTGTTGTGCACCTTAAAATACGTTGAGGATAGATTCAATGTTGTATGCCCTTACCAAAAACAAAGCAAAAGGAAAAGGAGCATAAGGGAATTTTGGAGGTGATGGATGTGTTTAACTTATCTTGGTTGTGGTGACAGTATTAGAGGTGGATGCATACGTTCAAACTCATCAAGCTGTACACATGAAATATGTGCAATTTGACCTCAATCATTTTTTTTTAAAAAAGGTGACTAGCATGTCTGAAGTGTTCCAAAGAAAGGTCTGGCCTTTGATTTGTTCCTGGGAGATAACATCTAAATGCTTGGAATATCTTGTCTGATAACAGTATCTTTGTTTACCTGGGCCTTGGGGACACAACAGAGTTTATGCTGAAGTTGTGATTTATGGCAGGGGCCTTGGGCCATGCAGATTCCCTTTGACTTCTGGAGGGGCTGAAGAGTAACTAAGACCAGACTTGTATGTGCTCTACGGCAATCACCAGGAAAACTCAAGGCACCAAGGCTCTGATGAACATCCCTGGTTAGCAATATGCCATATATGTTCCACATACCTGTCCTTATCACTCTACGGGGAGAGGACACCTGGAACTTATTCCTGGTATCTCCTTTGACTTTTTGTTTTGCTGATTTTGATCTATATCGTTGTAATGTAATAAAGCATAATCATAACAATAACAGTTTTTCTGAGTTCCATGAATCTGCAATGGGGTAGGATGGAGCAGAAATTCCTGGAAAGCAGGACACTGAAGTTCCAGGGGAATCCCCCAAAGCAAAAAGGCTGGGGTGGGGGTGCAGTAAAGGTGTGGATGGAGCAGAGGCACAGTGCTTAAAACACATTGTATAACAAAGGTAGCTACAACAAGCAGCCCTGGCCTTCCCAAAGGGAGAGGCTCTAGAAGAAAATTGCTGCCCAGGGCAAACTATAAACAAAGATAACATGGCTATTCCAAAGGCAAAAGGTGTGTGTGGCAATGGAGTCACTCATTTGGGGTGGTGGGAGGGGCTCATACAGCACCTGCCCCAGTTGTGGGAGCTGGACACCCCACCCAGGGTGACTAGAGACTTTTTGCCCATGCCTGGAAAGCGGGGAGAGGACAAATATGGCCATGGGTGGGAAAGCTGGATATTGTCATTAGCTTCCTGAGTATGTGGGATTTTGAAAGGGCCCTTTTTAAAGCAAAGGCACAAAGAAACTTGCTTTCTTGGTTTGGGGCCTGACTTATGCTCTGATTGTTTTGCTTTGTAGCTTGATGCAAGCTCTCTCACTTGCTCTCTTAGTACAGGATTTTGGAACTTGGTATAAGCGCACTCGCACTCTCTTTCTTCCCGCCCCTCTCTCTCTCCCTCCCTCCCTCTCTGGCTTTTGGCACTGGTGCAGGATCTTGGCTCTGGCCTTGTTCCCTGCATGGACAGGAGCACTCACAGGACCAGGCAGATGCCATAACCACCAGGGGCTTAGACCCTGCATGGATAGAAGCCCACTCCCAGAGGCAGGGTCCCACACTGGGACACGTGCATTGCTGGCCTCCAGGCTCTGGGACACTAGCACAAAGGTCCTGGACAGCTACATGGAAACTGAGAACAGTGCACCCCAGATCCTGAGAGAGCTGCTGCAAGAAGATAGCAGCTCTGCAACCCACAAGTGCACATCCTAAAGAGGATGGAGATCTGTTTGCATGAGTGGCTGAAGGACAGATAAGGAAATGTGGAGCTTTTGGACATGGGTTTTGCTTGTAGCCTTTTGGGGACCAAGGGAAGTTCTGAGTCTTGTGGGAGAAGAGGCCTCAAAGCAGGAGTGATCTCAGCCCCCCAAAGTTGGAACTCTGTTAATAAAAACCAGTTTCCTTCAACACAAATTGTTGAGTCATGTGGAATAAGGGAGACAAGTGGCTGAACCCCATTCTGTAGTTAAAAATCCTTTCAGTGAACAAATGAACCTGAAGCTGGTCTTAGAGACCCTGGACACATTATGCCATACTTATAGGTAACACTCTTTCCTGATTTTTAGGAGTGTTATAGTGTAGTATAAACTTTTGAAACTTCACATTTTCTCCTTTACCTCAACATCCTCACAAATAGTCTGCGTACACTCTGCTCAGGTGACCAGGTGAACAATTGTAACAAGAATGGCCCCTCCCCACCTCACATTCCCCTTTCTGCCTCACCCTGACCATGACTGAATAACATTTAGACACACCAGTGAAAGCCTCTTACGCCTTTTCTGGAGGAATCATCCTTGACTGTCAATAAAGGCACTTGCCACAGGTCCCCTTGGCACTCTCCATCCCCACCCCCACCACCCTGTGTGGTCCCTCCTGGCATGAGGTAACTATTTCTAGGGCCTGAGAGTATAATAAATTTTGTTTTCTTATGCTATCCCTGTGTTCTTTCTTGTGGCCACCTGATGGGCCATCTCATAAAAAAGCATGGAACATACAGGAAGAATTCAGAAACGTCATCTCAAGTATTTTTATTGGCATTTCATTATTGGTCATGGTGGTTTATTTGTTTGGCTATTTATTTTGAAAGGGGGTGTTTTAAATCCTCACTATAGGTTCTGTTTTCGCAAGTAAATAGAGGGGAATTACACTGAAGCACTTTACTGGCTCTGCCTATCACAGTATGACTACTTACAATGTTTTCCCTGTTAGAGCACTGCTGTTCTAACAGTGAAAGACAACTGAAGTGCAAATACAGCTTAGGGGAAAAACAATGATTGAATAAATGACATCTAAACAAATAGGCTTAATTTTTAGCATTCCTGTTTCTCATTCAAAACCAAATAAAAACACGCAATTATACATAAAATCTAGGATCTTTGGACTTAGAAATGTTGATAGAGATGATATCTCATATTTCTTTTATTTACAAATGATCTCTCAGTTTAAATGACTGTATTAGTATTCAATTTTAAGCCATCGAAGCTTATGAACACCATGAAACTTATCAATATTTAAAATGTAGTTAACAAAACAAGGATATTATATATCTTTAGACTGGGTTTTATATATTCAAGTAGCATCTTTTACTGTTTCTGTGACTTACTCCCTGGCTTCCAAAGAATTTATAAATTCAATTATTTTTATCATAAAGTTTAAATTATCAATCTTGAAATATGACCCCAAGGTGCTCTCATCATTTGGGGACCAGTATGCTAAATAAACTCACACTTAGAAGTATGGCAGATGGATGAAATTTTAAAAATACATATTTTATGTATTCAGATATATCTACACATTTTCTATCATCTGCAGTGATTTTCTATTGCAATCTGATCAAAGATCACTCAATAAAGCAGCACCAATCCCTAGAGAACTTGAGAAATTTCAATGTTGTCTTTGAAATGTAATGTTTTAAGTTACAATGGAAAGTGGAACTAGGTAAAAAGAAAAATAAACTAAAAAACATTCCTTTAAAATGTAAAATGCAAGGAAATAGAATAGATGTATACATTTAATGGAAAATGTATCCCCGAATAAATAGTTTTGCCTCAGTTTTATTTGAATTTAACAATTCACACAATTTCATTCCTCCCAGAAAAGTACAACATATCTCTCACTTGTAAAAATAATACCAGTTCTGAAAAGTTTATTCAGTCCTTGTCCTTTAGTTTTTAATCACATGAATGCCCACTGCATGAGAATTTAAATGGTATAGATCAACATATAGTTTTAAAACTTGTTTTTACAATTTACCTTTTATTCAGCTTCTATTATATATGATATTAGATTGAAGTCCTAATTCCCATCTTTATTGAGGTATTATACATAAGGGGAAAAGCAGCAGTATACTAATTTTTATGGGGTATAGCAATGTATACTTTATGTCAGAGGCTGAGAGTTTCACAAAGAAATATTTTGGAGTCATTTTTTTCTCTGACAGATTCAGCAAAGCCAACTGAATTTTCTAAACACTTCCCAGAAAGCTGTATAGTTTAGAAGAGTTAAGAAGAATTAACAAGTAAAATATAGTGAAACATGCAACTAATTGAAAAGTTACTAATATACAAATTGATGTCTAAGAATTACAATATATGTTACATGCCTAGTGAATAGATATAGCGATCATTTGAGTGGTTAGGGAACAATGTAAGGAAGATTAATAAATAAGTGGAAAGGAAGAGGAGGTGTGCAAATGGAAAGAGTTTCAAATACTGGGTCTCTAAAGAATGGAGAGAAATTTTAGAAATCATTATTATGAAAGTTAATAAAATTTGAAACTTTTTTTGTAAGCTATCAAATTTTGCACTCTAATATTCTGGGCATATTTGTAACACCTCTAACATTTTTATTTTAGTAATACATTTGACTTTTAATGCATTTCAGCATATTATTTTCTCTGTCAGAAAACAAAATTATGTAACTGCAAATATCTACTACTTAAAGGGAAATTCTTCTAAGAATTATAGTTTTTCTAGTAAAACAAGTACATTTCATTTTAAACTTTTAATAACAACTAAATTTATCCTAAAATAGCAAATGCCTAGCAATTTCCATTATTGTTTCTTTCCCTTGCTAATACAATTCATGAGATTGTGGACCTGAAGAAAGAAGATAGGGACCAAGAAAGGCTCTTGGTGGCTAAATGGGCTCCAATTAAACACCAATAACAAAAGTAAGGCCTCACAGCCAGTTCTAAAGGAGCCTCTCCTGCAAACCACAATTCAGGAAGAAGACGGCAGGAAGCTACCTTTCTCCAGCACTAAATAAACTGCCTTCCTGCATTTTGTTCCTGATGTCTGAACCAGCCCTCATAGAGAGTGTCTGGAATCCTATTTCGACCAATAAAATTGAGATTTTCCCCACGCAATTGGAGCTGTGCAGCTTTATCATTAACATCTTCACTGACCAATCAAAGTGTCTCCATTTTAACCATCAAACCAGGGGCTTTTGGACCAATCAAACTGTAAGGATTTGGAGTCCTCACATGCATGAGGATGAATGAATCAGGGAGCAGAGTGGAGAGTTCTGCCTTTAAAAGTCAGCTACCCTCTGACTGCAGAGAATACTTTACCTTTCTATTGAAGACTGAAGATTGTGTTTCCCTGGTTGGAGCTGAAATACCAACGATGGCTTGTGGGATCAGAGCAAAGAGCAGTGATTCAGAGCTGACAGGAGCAGGTAGAGACCAGAACAGGGCAGAGCTGTTTAGCCAAAGAGGAGTCTCACCTGAGGGCCGCCTTGCAACCTTGCTGTACCACAGCTGCTTCATAATGGAGCTGTAAAACTTTTAAGCTGTTCTCACAGCTCTGTTAGTCTCATACAGCTGAGGTGTTTGCACTGAATAAGTTTCTTTCTTCACTCCACCCCACATTGGGGATTTCTGTTGGCACTGAAATGGCATCAAGTCATTGGTTGACAAGATGTAAGTCTGCTCTGCTTATTAATGCATCCCTATGTTTCCTTCTCAGGCTAGGACCTAAAAGGAGCATTTTAGGAGAAACGGTCAAACTAAGCTTGGCATTTCCCATTCGAGAAAGACTCTGAATGCATTTTGTCTCTAGAACAGATGGCAATGTCCTTTCCTTGGGCCCTGGGCCTTAGCCCTTCTTTCGCCTTTCTTCAATAGTACCAGTAGTGATACAGCAGTTTAATGTGGTACTAATGTTGCGGAAAATAACTCACACGCGGGAGAGATGGCGGAGCATGATTCTTTATTACGCGTGTGGGCTCAGAGGGGAAATCCCAAATTCTGAGAGCCGAACCTTATTTCCCCGGGGTTTAAATAGCCCCAGGCTTCCTACCTGGCGAAGCAAGTTTACAGAAGCTAGAAGCGGAAGTTAGGTCTAGCTACCTTATATGGGAGACAAAGGAGCAAAGCGCGGGAGGAATTTACAGAGGCTGCAGAGCACAGGAGCTCATCATGGGGGTTCTTTTTTCCTGCCACATTCCTCCCTTTGATGCTAAACAGCACTGGTGTCTGTTGTAGCATCAGTGTCGTAGTCCGCATATTCACTCTCCATTTGCGGTAATCTCCGGTAGTGATGTCTCTGGAAAGAAAGGATCTTGGCGGCAGCTCGTCCGGTTACTGTCCGGTATCTGTTGCACTACCGTGCGCAGTAAACAGGGTCCTATAGTTAATACAAAGAAAAGAATGACAAAAGGGACTAAAATAGGGGCTAAAATAGGAAAAAGGACTGATTGCCACCAAGAGTGGTTTTCGGCAGGGGAGCTGATGCTCCCCAATCTCTGGCGAATGTCTTTTAGTTTGCTAATATTTTCTTCTACTATTCCACTTCCGTTCCTGTAGTAACAGCATTCTTCCTGGAGGAAAAGACAAGTTCCCCCCTTTTCCTCAGTAAGTAAGTCTAATGCCCGCCAGTTTTGCTGGGCACCCTGAGCTAGGGAAGTTATTTGCCTCTGCAGTGAGGCCATGGATAGTGCAGAGGTGTCCATGGTCTGATTTAACTCTTCCCGGAGCTCCTTAGTGCATTGGAGGCTGACTGCTAGTCCTATACTGCCCAGTTCGGATCCAATGGCTGAAGTGGCGAAACTTAACCAGACCATTAGGGGGAGGACTGCTCGCTTCTGATGTTCTTGGGCAAGCAGGGTATTTAACTCGCCCGGTTGATATAAGGCAAGCTGGGGGGCTAAGGCCACGAGATAGCAAGGGGCTGGGGTGCTATGGTTTACCGACAGGTAGAGTCCCATTACACCAAAAGAAAGTTCCCTGCGGGCTGGTGATGGATCCAGAGGATGGCAACGTCTGATTGCAGGAACTAGGTGGTCCGTAGCATTCCCGTGCTCTGATGGATGTGTCCTGGAACAGCGGAACACCTTGGAGAGAAAAGGATTCTGGGTTTGGGCTTTGGAAATGGTGAGGGGTTGTCGAAGAGGAGCAGCAGTCAATGGTGGCCTGTTAAGATATGCACATAAGAAACAGTCATTGTAATTGCCTGGACTGGTTAGATTAAGTAGCTGCGCCCCCTGCTGTATTAGTTTTATCCAAGAGAAAGGTCCTACTGATTTTTGACCTTCCAATTTTTCAGTTAGTGTCTTTTCTTGATTTTCTATAACTGAATGGATGTGACAGATGGTATTTAGGGCAGGGTTTTGCATTTCTCTGACCTTTACAATAAACACGTCTCCAACTGGCCCGCTATGCCACATATTTACATAAATTTTCCCTTTTACTCCCCTTTCCCATTCTTTGTCATTTGGATCCTGTATTGGAAAAATTATTGGTTTCCAATCAGTTGCAGTGTGTTGCCGACAATTGATGTATGGACATCCTCCATAAGTGTCTTCCCACCTTTTATAATAATCTTTTGTCTGATCCTTTAGCAAGCAAAGGGTGGGGGCTAAACCCCACCATCTTTTAGGGATTTGAGGTCAGTGGATTTGATGGTGAAAGTCATGGGTCCTCTGCAGCCTGAGCTGAGACAGGTCATGACACCCACGGTATGGGTTTTAACATTATTGCCTTTTCTATAGGTTTCCCTGGCATAGAATCTCCAGATATATGGCTGCTTTAGAGCTAAAGCTAATCCAGATAAAACTTGGGTGTAAAATAATATTTCTAAAATTCTGCTGATGACTATTTGCTAAAAGAAACAGATTAGAGATACAAAGATGAAAATCACACAGAAATATGCAGCATCCAAAAGAGAATTTTCAATGAGTCCCCAGTCTTTAGGAGTTACAAAGACCAGTATTATCCCAAAAATTCCTGCTGCCAAGGTCACAGGGGCTAGGAACTCAGCCGGGCATTTGTCCATAATCCTGGTGTTGAGCTGTAACCTCCCAGATGTCTTAGGCTCCTGAAGTGTCCTTCCGTTGCTGTAGTTTCAAGGCCAGAACCCGCTGCTTGGCAGCTTCTTCTCCCGGTCCTTCTGGCCCAGCGGCTGCTTTCACCAGAGAATGGTGGATCCACAGCGTGATTCCTGTGACCTTAAGGGCAGTAGGGGTAGTTAAAAGTACCAAGTGAGGGCCCGTCCACACAGGTTGGAGAGGCTCCTTTTTCCAGTCTTTTACCCATACATACTGTCCCAGATGGTATGGGTGTGCTGGCCCCCCTCGGGGTTTAGGTTCAACCCCTAATTGGACTTTTCCTATCTGGTGGGCTTTTCCTATCTGGTCGGCTTTTCCTAGCTGTTCTAAATACCTTCTTTGTCCTATTTCCCCTTGTACTGGTAAGTTGCTAGGTCCTGTTATCCTTACTCTGGGAGTGCCTTCCATATACTAACTCATAGCGGATATACCCTACCTGGTGTGGGGTACTTCTAACTCGGAGCAGGGCTTTTGGCAACAAGTCTGTTGAGGGCAGCCCCGCCTCTTGGCAGAGTTTTGCCAAAGTTTCTTTCAGTGTTCTATTCATTCTTTCCACTTTCTCCAACCTCTGGGGCCAGTATGCAGTGTGCAACTTCCACCTTATATTTAACAGTCTTGCTAAATCCTGCA
Source organism: Phyllostomus hastatus (assembly GCF_019186645.2). Classification (NCBI taxonomy): domain Eukaryota; kingdom Metazoa; phylum Chordata; class Mammalia; order Chiroptera; family Phyllostomidae; genus Phyllostomus; species Phyllostomus hastatus. The sequence goes on along the minus strand of NW_025333932.1, from coordinate 5,295,437 downwards.
CCACCTGGGAAATAAAAGCTGGTCCATTGTCACTTCCTATGCTTAGGGGTAGTCTGTGTCAGAGAATTATTTCTCTTAGTAGAGCTCTAGCTACCTCTCTGGCCCTTTCAGTCCTGGCTGGGAAAGCTTCGACCCAATCTGAGAAGGTGCATAAAAGGACAAGCAAGTACTTGTATTCCCAGCTTGGTTTGACTTCAGTGAAATCCACCTGTAGGTCTTGCAGAGGTTGAGTTTTCCGGTACTGTGTTCCTGGCGGGACCTGATTGTTCCCTGCTGCATTGTTCTTAGCGCAAGTTACACATCTGGCTGCAACTCTAAGCACATAGGCTAAACAGGTCAGTAAATATGGTTTCTGCCATTAACTGGTTTTATTATCATCAATAGGTCACTTTATAATACCTACATTTAGTTTCTTTGTTTTTATTTTTTATTTTTTTGTTTTTATTTTTAAATTTTATTTTAATCATTGTTCAAATACAGTTTTCTGTCCTTTACTCCCATCCCAGCCAAGTTTTTTTTATTTTTAAATTAAGATTTTAAGGTTCCCATGAATTTAAAAATAATATAACTTTTGATATAATATTGGCATAGCTGCTACAATCTTTATTTCTATAGCTGGTATCTTTCCATCCCAAGTTTTCCTTGACCTCTGACAACACCTTGTTTTACCTGATAGGGTGACCCAAATTTTTACATCCAAGGGTTCTAGATCATCATTCACTTATTAAATTAGCACACTTTCTATTAAGGTTAATAATCAAATAACAGAAAATTTCAATATTCTGTTGAAATTAGTCAATAGAATAATCTGACTCTACATAACTAGAAAAGAACCTAGTAATTTAAGTAGGTAAATTACTTAGTAATTTAGACTTAAAACAACTTAGTAACCCCCTTGTCACTTTTATTTATATGCATGAATAGCCACAAATGGCCATAAAGCAGCCACAACTTCTACTTGAATGGCATCATGGCTGTGTTCCTTGATGGAAGTGTCCTCCTTTGGAAACAAGGCATCTGCATCTACCAATTTCAAGGGTGGGGAATTAGGAAGAATCACTGTAGAGTGTGTTGTTAGATACAGTAGTTAAAAAGGCACTCCCCCTCCACTCCTTGGTTTCTGTCCCTGTGAATTACGGCTATGGTAGAAACAGCACCTTATGTCAGTTTCTTGTAAGAGGTATATACCACACCCTCCAGGAAAACTCCCACATAGAATGTGCTGTTCAAACTTCTGCCCACTGGGAGATTTACCTTCATAATGATCTTTCAGAGTTACCCTGGATGAAGCTGTTGGGCAATATAGACAGTAGACATCCACTTCTGGCTGATACCAATATTTTCTTTTGTTAACTGGTCAGAACAACTATCCAAAAGCCAAAGGACAGGTCAGAGAAAGGGTAACAAAGCATCAAGGAAGGTAGGGAGTGTGAGCCAACTACTTGTGCACTTTACTCATGTTTTCTGGATGTTCTTAGACCAAATTTCTCATGTAGTACCCCAATTTAATGGTGGTGCAGGCCCAACTTAATAATTTACTGGAATAAAAAACATTAAGTTTGTATTAGGCAACTTAGGCTTAATATTCACTTTATGTCCTATACTCAGATGTTCAGCCTTTAGCAGTTCCCATTAGTTAGGATTTGCTTCTCAAATGAAGAATTGTTTTTGACAGAGGATGACAAGGTGTTGCTCCAAATTGTGGATCTGTCCAATGTTTCACCCATCGGAGCTCAACAGAGATTCCATAAAGCATTTCTAAGTGCAAAAGACACTTGAGGAATCATTGGTCATAAGACTCAAGCCTCAGTCAGCTTAAACAGCAGCCTGGAATTGAAGGAGCTCTCTTTCTCTGGGTTCCACTTCAAATTGGATTATTCCCAAAAAGAGTCAGAGCAGTGTACCCAATGTGACACATATTGCCATAAAAATCCCAAAGCCCTTTGTTTCTCTTTCTTTGTGGTGGGCAGTAAAAAAAATGCAGTGATTTATTTTTACATTTGGACGGTCTATTCCAACAAGCTCCAGAAAAACTGAGCCTCACTTTACTACATGACAGGAGCTGGGAGTTTCTCTTGACTTAATATCTCACTCTTTTGCATGTTTGTAGTTTTCTAAGGTATTTAGGTACTTAGTAGTTTTTGTTTCTCAAACTTAATTAGCATATATAAAAAAAAAGAATGGACCAGCATGAAGTTCTCTGGAATATTAAGACACATGATTCTTGCTGATTATATTATGAGAAAATGTAGAGTTGATATAAATGTAATTTTTACAGTTTATTATATTGATTATGTTATTACATAACATATTTTTTCCGCCCCTTTATCCCCTTCAACCCTGCATTGCCCTTCCACCAGCATTGCCCCTCTTGTTCATGTCCATGAGTCATACATATAAGTTCTTTGGCTTCTCCATTTCCTATACCTCTCCCTGTCCATTATTAACCTCTCCCTGTCCATTTTGTACCTATCAATTATGCTTTTTGCTTGTACCTTTCCCCCCATTCTCCCCCTCCCCTTCCCTGCTGATAACTCTCCACATGATCTCCATTTCTGTGATTCTTTCCCTGGTCTCCTTGTTTGCTACATTTGCTTTTGTTTTGTAGGTTCAGTTGTTGATAGTTGTGAGTTTGTTGTCATTTTGTTGTTCATAGTTTTAATCTTCTTTTTCTTAGATAAGTCCCTTTAACATTTTATATAACAAGGGCTTGGTGATGATGAACTTCTTTAACTTGACCTATCTGGGAAGCACTTCATCTGCCCTTCCATTCCAAATGATAGTTTTGCTGGATAGAGCAATCTTGGATGTAGCTTGTTGCCTTTCATGACTTTGAATACTTCTTTCCAGCCCCTTCTTGCCTGTAAGATTTCTTTTGAGAAATGAGTTGACAGTCTTATGGAAACTCTTTTGTAGGTAACTGTCTTCTTTTCTCTTGCTGCTTTTAAGATTCTCTCATTATCTTTAATCTTGGGTAATTTAATTATGATGTGTCTTGGTGTGTTCCTCCTTGGGTAATTTAAAACAATGAAGATATTCTTACTCTTCCACCCAAATGGAAGTGATCTATTTCTAATTGCACTTATTAATTAGGACAGAGAAAACTTTTTCTAAGTCCATAGTTGCACACAATATGCTAAAGGCTATGTTGTGCTCAGCAATGAGTCTAAATACAATATCTGAAATGGAAACTGTAATTGACATCACTGCCTTCTTAAAGTTTATGATAATCTGCAATCATTCTGAAGACCCATCCAGTTTTTGCACTGGCCAAAAAGGGAGTTAAATGAACATTTGGAGGATATAATGGCCTCTAGCACCTCTGGCTTTTGATGGTGGTACTAATCTCAATAATTCCCTTAGGAAATTACTTTTGTTTTACTATTGTGTAGTGTAGGAGGAGGGAAAAACTAAGGGATGGGAGTGGAAGTGACCTTTCAAGGAGCTTCCACTTTAGTTCTTCCTGCTACAATTTCCTTTACTCCGTAAGTCAGTGGACCATTATTAAAATTGTACCAGTTGCCAATCTATTCCAATAATTCATATAGGAACTATGGAAATAATTAAAAAATGGCTCTTCAGACCTATTGAATCACAGTAATAAGAGATTGTGCCAAGGCTCTAGCACCCTTATGCTGTCTAGTGGGGCACAATAGCTGTGTTAAATCCATAGATGTCTTTGTTAACTCAGACTCAAGACTGAAGCCTACCTCACACTCTAAATAATTCACTTGTTTTCATGCTATGCCAAATAAGTAATATTTAATGGGTTATTTAGTTTTACTTTTTTTGTTAATCTCTGTTATCTTAATGGTTTTCTGCTAAACATATTATTTTTAAATTATAAATTAAATATATAATTGTTATTTTTATATGGAGCAAATTAGTCTATTTACCAAATAGGCTCTTTTTCTTTTTGCACATTTTAATCTTTTCCTTGATCTTAGTAATAGCTTACAAGGAGTAACTTACAAATAAAAATAGAAAGTTTTTAATGTTTAAATAGGAAAACTTATCAGATTCATTTAAACAATAGACAGTCACACAACTAGTATCTGCCATAATTGTAGGATGACAAATACATTTTCAATGATGTAATAGAATAGTAATGAATGTCTGGAGTACTGTGTTGAGAGCAATTCTGAAGACATATTTGGCTTAAGCTAAAAACTGCTCTGATTATCTACCAATATCTGTCATGAATATTGGGGAGAGCACTACTGATGAATATTTACATGTTTGCCTTAATGAGTATATCTGGGGAACTTTTCATTTTGTGACATGACCTTACAAAATTATTAATATGCCATTTGTCTAGAAACAAAGGTGAATTTTTTAAATGAGAAATATTTGCATGCTGAAAATGCAACAGAATATAACAAATAAATTGAGGTCATAAAAGTGGGAGTTTGACTTTTGTTTCTTTTCTTTTCTTCCTTGACTTTATCCAGTGTGAGTTTTATATAGCAAATATATGATGTGGAAATTTTGGGTAACATTGATGGACACAACTCTGTTGTATGGACTAACCATGGTCTGACAGAGACCAATTCATAGGCCTTCAATTGAACACATTCTTTGTTTGGGTGAATGATCACAATTTACATTTTGCAGTGCCTTAAAAATACTATGTTTAGTAATATAGGTGAAACACTATTTAGTTAGGCTGTCAAAAAATCCTTTATCAGTCTACAATTTAGTTTCTCATAATGTCTCATAAAAAATGTACACTTCTTGTACTTTTCAATGTCAAAATAAATTCAATCCTATGTGAAAGTTACAAATATATCTCTTCAAATTAAATAACTTGCTGAATTTATTGACATCAGATGCCATTTGGGCTGTATTTATATCTCCTGGATAAGAGAAGCCTTTTGTTATGAATGTTTCAGATACATTTTATTTGGATCATATTTTAATTTTCTTCTCTTTTCTATGTTTGTAGATGATGTTATTTTATATTCTTTCATTAAAGTGTGCTGTGTTATAATGCCTTTGACTAATCTTTAACTTAAGTGAAAAAGAGGTGATATTAAGTGCAAAAAATATATGTGAATCAACTACCTATATTTTATCAGTCTTATCGATGGCATTTAATAAAATGTTCAATCAGATATCTAAGTTATTTTCAGGTTGAATTTATCAACCTCCCTACTTGGGAGGTTCAAACTGTTATTTCACAAAAAAAAACATAATTAAAAACAATTATATTTATATATAATTTTTAAAGATTTTTTATTTTTTATTTTTTTATTATATTACAGTTGTACTAATTTTTCCCCCTTTATCCTCCTCCCTCCATCCCACCCCCAACTCCCACGGTCAATCCCCACACTGTTGTCCATGTCCATGGATCATTCATACAAGCTCTTTAACTAGTCCCTTCCCCTTCTTTCCACCATTATCCCTCTTCCTCCTCCCCTCTGGTCATTGTCAGTATGTAGATATCATTTTGACAGCAAAACTGTACTTTTGTTTTGAGGACTGAATACCTTGCTAGTATACAATTAATAACAAGAACTCTCTGGACCAGTTACTGATTTAAAAACAAAAACTCTCTGAAAATAATCACATAAATTTTAAATCTAACATTTGCAAATAATTTCTAAAGCCAGAATTAAAATTTTTGGAAAGTATTTCTACTCTTTATATTTTAGGAAATTGAATATCTCTCTCTTACATACCCATTCTCTAATACTCCTTTATACATTTGGAGATGTTCCCACCTAATAAGAAAGATCCTTATATTATGCTCTTAAATTCCATGCTTTATTGCCTTATATTGCAAAAAAAAATATTTAAATGGAATGAGGAATCAGAGAAATGCTAGTTGTAACTAAGTATAGAAATAAGAGTATTTTCAGTAGTCTTTGTAATATATTTTTATACAGTCATTACTCATAATGTTCTGACATGTAATGCCATCACCAGAGTTTCTTTCTCTGTTTTTATTAGAAAAATCTTCTGGTTCTGTGAAAATTGTAGTTTATTAAAATATAATATATGTACACCCTGGCTGGTATAGCTCAGTGGATTGAGCGTGGGCTGAGAACCAAAGGGTTGCTGGTCCAATTCCCAGTCAGGGCACATGCCTGGGTTGTGGGTCAGGCCCCCAGTGGAGGCCATTTGAGAAGCAACCACACACTGATGTTTCTCTCCCTCTCTTTCTCTCTCCCTCCCCTTCTCTCTAAAAAATAAATAAATGAAATCTTAAAAAATAAAATAAAGAGCTTATCTTTAATATATATATATAATATGTACATCTAACTTTAACCCCAGTTTATGACAATCAGATAGGCTCTTTGACATTCATAAAATCGGGCCTCACAAACTTCTGATTTAAAATGTGTTTCCTTAGAGCAATTACTGGGACTCCACTACGACTTCAACTTCACATTTCTTAGCTTCCCTTATCTGTTGCTCTCTTCTGCAATTATTTACTTTCTGCCTTATTCCTGAACATGTCTCACCTCCTTCAGTAAAATTTATCCTGAAAGAAGAGATATAATTATTTGTTTTTCAAATGGTTATTTTAGCAATATATACATAGTAAATGAAAGTTTATGCATGAAATAATAAATGAATGAGTCAATGAAAGAGATATTCAGCTCATGCCTTCCATGGCTATCATAAATCAGAGGAATCTACTGGCTAATATTATAATTATTCCTAATCCACTCCCTCTCCAGAAAACCAAAAACAACTGGATTCTGGGTATGCCTACAGTTTAAGAAATTTCACCTTTCAGTATCAAACACCTAGGGTTTAGTTGGAAACATAGTGTCTGGTGCTATTTGCCCTTCTCTATTATGAGAGGGTCTCAGCTGGTTATCCCATTCCTTTTCTAAGAATAGTCCAACATTAAACACCTTCTCTTGCTACTGGTAAAAATTTGTTGTTTTTTTTTTCTTTGTAGCAACAGGATCAAACATCAATACAACTGATGGTATGACCATAAATTTTTGAGGAACTGAAAATATGGCAGATTTAAAATAAGAAGAAAAAATGAAGGCAACTGTTTAAATTTAAAAACTGCAAAACATATGTACACAAATTTTTTAAAATCTTTTTATGAGTGGTCTAAAATTATTTGAAATGCTATTTTCTCATACTTCAAGTAATGTTCAAATAACCACTAAAGTAATTAGGCACCATGTTATTTCCAGTTATTTTTTAGAAGACAGATGGAATTTTATCTGTATTTCTTCAGATATTTCAGATAATTTTCTTTCAGCTTTTAATGAAAATAAAATCTAGACTGCCCAATTGCAATTTTTTATAATGTTCCAATTTATTGCATATCACCTATGTGTGTGTGCAGTTTCATGAAAGACAAACTGTCTTGCAGTAGTGCCCTGTGACCACCCAAAATCAATTCCCCTTCTTTCTAGCCTTGATTTGGTTCAGGAATCTGCCCCCTACATGGAGTCATGTACATCCAGGGAATTTCCTTATCCTAAACTTCTGTTAATTAACAGTGACTGAGACTTCAAGCTAATTGTGACTGTCTCCTTTGCCTTGTTAGAGTAGTGAAGTTATAGGAATTTGATATTATTTGGTCAATGAGGCAGGAAGAAAAATAATCTAGAGGGCTTCTGGGAAAGGTTTTCTTGCTCTTAAAAAGAGCTGAGAAGGAAGAAATGTTTGTGTTTTCTTTGTGATGAAAATTTTTCTGTTCAAATGTGAACATCAGTCTGTCTTGTGGTCATGAAGACAAAACTGACACACCAAAAAGGGCAAAGTGAAAAGATTCAAAACAACAAAACTTGTTGCAGATAAACCTGCCCTCCCACTAAATATACACATATATACATACATATACATATACATAAACACAAATGTACACACACATCTTCTCTAATATTATCTACCTACTTAACAATATGATATGATATTTGGGGTTGAGTATGAGAAGAAAAATATGACATCCTGAATTTATTTTAATTGTACAATATTGTAACAGGGTGCAGCCAAGAGGGGGGACCCCGAATAGAGATTTGGAATGGGGTCCAAAACTCAAGGTATTCAGGAAATATTAGGATGTCCTCACTCCCCACTCCCCACCACCCTGCACAGGTGTGGGTTGGGGGAAGGGACAAATGGAGCAGGGCCACTGAGAGCTGTTTTGAATAGCAACAGCTTTGCAGCTAACCTCTGCTGTGGTCATTTAATATATCTATAACCTTCAACTGGTTACATAGATATGTTAAATAGCTGCAGCCATGCTCTGAGCCAGGGGAATGGAAGTAACTTCCCCACCAAGATGTAACTGGGAGGCAGGTCCCCTAAGTTACAGCACCTGCATGGGAGCTTGTAGAAGATTGGCTCCATGACATGGGGCCATGCCTGCCCCAACTCATGATGGCAGCCCAGTAAAGCTGGAAGGATATGAGAGTGCTGGCAAGTGTAACCAATTGTGGGAGGTGTCAGAAACAGGGCTGCAGAGGAAGAATGAGGATTTAAAGCCAGACATGGCAGCCATTGGAGGGAGCACCATGTGGCTTTGCCAGAGTGGGGACCCCCACAGCTTTAGAAGGAGGAACCACCACCTGGCTTTAGCAGAGATCCCAGTGACACAGCTGATGGTGCCGGGAACCGAGGGAGGCCTACCAGCAGAGACAGATTACTGGGAAGAATGGGGGCTGCCTGAGCCACGGACTTCTATTTCTTTTCCTGAGATACGGTACCCCAGACTGGGCAAAGGGGGAAGGAAGGACTGTGTGTGTTTGTGGGTGTTTTAAGGGACTTTGGAATTTTAATGAAGACATTAGGTCACTACTCTCAGTCTGTACAGCATTAAGTAATCATTTCCTTTCCTTTTCACGAATCTCTGGCATTGAGAGATGTCTTTCCTATAAGGCAGTGGCCATAACAAACCTGGGGGGTTCCTTTCGGTAATAGTATATTGCCTTTGGCACCTCCCTGTGTTCTGTAACAATATTAGTTCTGTTATCAGATTTTCCAAAACAGGTTTCCTCTTTGATATTATGGTTAATGCAAATTTTAATATATTCTGTTAAAAAATCTTAAAATTACATTTTAAAACATTTGACATGTTCTATAAAACTACAAAATGGATTTGTTTTATTCTTGTGTACAAATATATAATTTGATCACTTTTCAGTAGTCTTTCTAATATACTTTTATATAGTCATTACTCATAATGTTCTGACATGTAATCAGAATTTCTTTGTTTTATTACAAAAATCTTCTGGTTCTGTGAAAAATTTACTTTATTAAAACATAATAAATGTACATCTATCTTTAATCCCAATTTATGAAAATTAAGCTGTTTGGCATTCATACTGTCAGGCTTCACAAGTTTCATATTTAAAATGTAAAAATACACATACTTAACAAAATTCCATTTATCATCTGCTATATAATGAATATTCTTTGCTTTAAAGAGAGAGGTATATGTAATTTTAATGTCAACCTCAGAATCACCAAAAAGTACCCTGGCAATCAGTGGAAAGGTTTAATAGGTTTTCTGTCTTGTTCTTAATTTGCTGAAATTACAAAATCAATACCTTCAGTTGTAGCTGCAGTTACCCGTTTTACTGCTTTAAGATAAAGTCTACAAGAAAGTAACCTTCACTTTCAATTTGTGGCTCAGAACATCAGGTTGTTCTTGGGCACTAGTTAAATAATCTGTTGTCTTCCATCTTGTATAAGATATTCCAAATGTGTTGTGATTCCATTTCCAAAGAAATACATACTAAAATGAACTGTGATTAATACAGAAAAAGCAAAAATTCAGAGTTGTATACTTTACCTATCCCCTTCTTTTTCACAATATACTGATATCTTCTTATTTCTTTAGTTGAAACTCATCTGAATTCTTACTATAACTCACAACTCTGGATCTCAGATTGGCATCAAACATCCACAGACACCCCACCCAAATAAGAAATAGTCTCATTCTGTCTGAACTCTGTCTTACCTCTAAGATTCTTGTTATAAGAGCACATCCCCGCCACTTTGATTTTTTAGAGAGTGAGGGAAGGGAGGGAGAAAGAGAGAGAGAGAAACATCAATGTGCGGTTGCTGGGGGTCATGGCCTGCAACCCAGGCATGTACCCTCACTGGGAATCGAACCTGCGACACTTTGGTTCGCAGCCTGTGCTCAATCCACTGAGCTATGCCAACCAGGGCTCATCCCTGCCACTTTTAAGATAAGGCAATTCTCCCAGGTAAAGTCAGGTTAACACAAAGTAAACAAGTACATTTCTATGATTTTAGTTTAGAAAAAGAATGTGATTGACCAATCACTTTAAATGTCAAAGGTATTCGAAGTAATAAAGGTATTTTGAGTATTAGAGCTATAAATATTTTTCATTTAATTAAGTCTTAATAAACACTGGCAAAACTCTACAGAGTCTTCAGTATTATAATTTTTATCACATAGTCATCCATGCATACACTGTTCTTTCATATTTAGACCTACACTCTATGTACAAGAAAAAGCATGAGAATGTGGGCTTCTTAACTTAAATAATTTTTTTCAGTTCCAAAATTTAATGGTCTGCTCCAGGCTATTTAGTAGCAAAGGGAAAATTCCAAATAGAGGTGAAGATTACTTCACCTTTGCTTCAATGAATAATCAGACATATTACTATTAATATTTTCTTCATCTGCAAAAACATGAGGTTTTGCTGTTTGATCATCTCATGACCACTGAGTCTGAGTTATAATAATAATCATCACATTCTTTTTAAACTTATCTCTTTACATGCCCATCTGTTTCAATAGCTTATAGCTTCTTGAGGGAAAATAATCTTATTCAAGTATCACAAAACCTATTAATATAAGGCACTCAATATATTCTCTATAATACCAGAAAAAATTAAACAAAACTTCAATTGAAATTGGAATTATAACTGTTGATAAACTTAACATGAGAACTAATATCAGTTTTTGGATTGTTACTTCTAAAAAGTCCCCACAAGAAAAAAAGAAAAATTCCTAAACCAAAAAAATCTTCAAAATATATAAAGAAATCCAAATTTATAATTACAAATAGAAATAATGTTTACTAACTATAATTAAAGACTTTAGCCCAACTCTTTCAGAAATGAGTATATTTTGATAACAAAATAAACTGTTGAAATAAGATTTTGGGGGAAAAATATAATCTGAGGAGTACATAAAGCCTTTTTAACTAACATAAAAAAACAGAAACTACCCTGGCTGGTGTGCCTCAGTGGATTGAGTGCCAGCCTGTGAAGCAAAGTGTTGCTGGTTTGATTTCCAGCCAAGGCACATGCCTGGGTTGTGGGCCAGGTCCCCAGGGGGTGTATGAGAAGCAACCACACATTAATGTTTCTCTCCCTCTCTTTCTCCCTACTTACCTCCTAAAAATAAATAAGTAAAATCTTTTTTAAAAACCCCAGAAACTACAAAAAGGAACACTAAAGAATTTAATTTAATATTTTAAATTTTTATATACTGCCCTGGCTGGCGTAGCTCAGTGGATTGAGCATGGGCTGCGAACCAAAGTGTCGCAGGTTCTATTCCCAGTCAGGGTACATGCCTGGGTTACAGGCCATGACCCCTAGCAACCGCATATTGATGTTTCTCTCTCTCTCTCTATCTCCCTCCCTTTCCTCTCTAAAAATAGATAAATGGAATCTTAAAAAAAGTAAGAATTTTAAAAAAGTATATACTAAAAGACAGCATTAAAAGTTTAGACAAATAAATGTATTATGTATTGAAATTTTATATAATTTTGTAATGAATTTCTATAAATGAGTAAAGATAACAACAAAAAATAGAAATTTATTGAAAAATATAAGTCAAATATATTTTAAAAACCTGTGAATCACTTCATTAATTAGCAAGATTTTTTTAAATAATAGAGCTTTTGCTTTTTCCTATCAGATCAGCAAGACTAAAAATATACATATATTTATAATATCCAGTGTTAGTGATTGTGAGAAAACAGTATTTTTCATAAAGAGTTGGTAAAACCCAAATTAAAAGAGCCTCTCGAAAGGCCATTCACCCACATGCATAAAAATTTTAAAGGTACAAATCAATGTATAAATAGTCCTTCATTTAACAGCTATTTATTAAGCATCTAGTTACTAGGCACAGGACACTGTTCTAGGCACTGAGGATATAGCAGTTAATAAAACATTAAAGATATCCAATGGATTGAGTGCTAGCCTGTGAACCAGAGAGTCTCTGGTTCAAGTCCCAGTCAGGGCACCTAACTGGGTTGCTGGCCACGTCCCTGATAGAGGGCGCACAAGAGGAAACCACACACTGATGTTTCTATCCCTCTCTCCCTCCCTTCCCTTCTGTCTAAAAATAAATAAAATAAAAAATAAATAAACAATCAAAATTAAAAAAAACATTAAAGGTATCTGCCACCATGAAGTTTACATTCTTCTATGTAGTATTACACATCTACACTTCATAGTTTTCCAATTCTCAGTATCTTCTGACACAGGGTGTGAGCACCTCACCTAGGCAACTAGAGGCACCAGTATGATAAAGATGGTCCTGCCTAGCCCTTCCCTGACTGAATGACATTCAAACATACCCATGAAATCTCTTCATGGCTTTTGCTGTGTACTCTGTCCTGAACTTTGTCCAGGCATCATTCTCTCTCTTGGTTCTCTACCTGCTTGGTTGAACTCTCTTCTTTGCAGCACTTTCCACATGGCCCCTTGAGTGGCAAGCTGTGCCTCCCTCTGCTGAGACTGTGAGTATAATAGATCTTCACTATTATATGCTATTCCACATTCTTATTCCATGTTTGTAGCAGATTAACCATCAGAAAACCTCATTATTAAGTAACATAATCATTCCTTACAACACATACACCTTAGCAAGAGTCACAAATTCTCATAAAGAAGAATTTTAAGGATGTCCATTACAGCTTTATTCATAATAGTTATAAAAAGGAATGCACTAAAATGTCCATTAATATGGGAATAGCTAATCTGATTACAGTTTGTGTATTTTACAGATAATGAGCTTCTGGGAGAAAGAAGTAAGCAGACCTGTAAACACTGGCAGGGAAAAATCTTCAAATTATGCTGTCATGTAAAAAATTTGCAGAAAAATAAATATAAAGAGGTTCATTTATTTTTCAATGAATATTTACATCTATTTTCTTCTAATCTCTATCTCTTTGTCTCTATATATTTATTGTATTTGGGGACACACACACACACACACACACACGCGCACATATACCCACACTAATTAATCAATAAGTTAATATCAGTTATTCCTGGAGCAATGAGTGGAATCTAGGAAGACAGGAAAAGAAATTTATATTTTTATTATATAAATTTTAAAAGAAAAATGTCTATAAATGGTCTTGCAAACAAAGGCAAATACTAAGAATCACGTTCTCCCCACCTGATAGAGCAGCATTCAGTGGAGAAAACTACCAAGACCAGGTGAGTAGCAGGTAAATAGGTCCCCAATTTCTATTTATTCTTACACAATATATACAGCTCCATGGAAGGTATCTATCACACTCCAGGTGAGACACCCTGATACTTGGGTGGTGGGGGTTGTATGACTTGTTAGTTTCAGGATTAAGGAAACCCCAGCACCACACCTGATCACTCAAGGGCAAGATAAAATAGAAATACAATCTTGCAGATTCTTCATTCCAGTGTTAGCTTAGAAGCTGATTGCAGTTTGTGGTACCACTGGTCCCTTCTGATAAAGGGGTAGGGTCTAAACCTCCCTGTTGCAGCTAATGATAGAGCAAACTAGTTGCATAATTTGCATACCAGTATTCCTCCTTAGGGAAGCAACAGCTCCTTCCCTGGCATGATTACAAAGTTGGAGTATAAACCTGGATGTCAATCAAGTTTGATTCCCTTAAACACTAAAATGTAACTAGTTTCTACAGTTTTTGTACATGATCATATTCTTTTCTTGAAATTAATCTAGCCCTGGCTGGTGTGGCTCAGTGGATTGAGTGCTGGCCTGTGAACAAAAGGGTCGTTGGTTCGATTCCCAGCCAGGACACATTCCTGGGTTGTAGGTAGGCTCCCAGTAGGGGCCACGTGAGAGGCAAGCACACATTGATGTTTCTCCCCCTCTCTTTCTCCCTCCCTTCCCTCTGTCTAAAAATAAATAAATAAAATCTTTTAAAAAAACTAATCTGCAGGAAATTAATCTTGAACAATTGCATTACTTTTCATATGTATTACTTGAGTAATTAATGTATTATAAATTTAAAAGTAAGAAAAATACTTACATATTCAATATAGAGATAGTAAAACTAATGGTAATCTTGGAGAAAGTAGTAGTGTTTGAGGTCAAAGATTTAGGTCATAGGAGGAAAGATTAGACAATGAGTGTATAAAACTATTTGAGAACTATGACTTTGAAGGAGAGAGAAGAAGCAGATGATTAATTGAAAGATGCATGAGTAATGAGAACAGACCCAGAAAGAAAATTTAAATTGTGTGATGAGGGTGGAGGAGAGTATGCAGAGTACTTGAGTGAGAGTAAAATGAGAAGGGATTACATGACAGAGAGTGGGGAAGGCCCACAAGCCTTAGTGTGTAGCTGGAAGGGCTGGCGCTGCATGGGAGAATGAGTTCCTTCTCCATTGGAGCAGGAGGGAAGGGAGAAAGGAGAGTACAGAGACCAGTATTTTTGTACTCTTATGATGAAATGTTGAAGGAGGTCCTATCTTCCGTTTGATTTAAAAAGTTGAAAGGAATTCAATGTTGTTGTTGTTTTTTTTCTGAGAATCCAAAGAATAGTGTGTTTGAAAAAAGAAGATATTTAAAACAGTTGCCATGGAAGAGCTGGATTTTTCTGGCAGTGACAACAACTTGCACCACTGTGTTAAATGTCCAACAGTGCTAAGCAGGCTGAATGCAGATGTGGAAAAGACAGATATTGGAAGTGATTCAGAATTTGGAATTTTCCAGTTTTGTATGAAGGGAAAATCATGAGCTAATGCTATCCAAAGAGCCCAGTATATACAAAACACTCAACATATCTTAGCTATTGTGGCAATCTATGAATTAGAGAAGTCCAAAGGATCTGAAAACCAGTCTGGGTGGAGTACAAGCTAGAAGTGCACAAAGTAGGATGCACACTTTCAAGAAAGGGTGAAGAAGAGTTTGTCATCAGATATATAGTAAAAGTCCAGTGGGGCCAAAAGTCATTGCAGATGAGGTGGATTTGAGGTCCTCTTAGAATTTTACTGTGGTGCACACCAGTGGCTTTGGTGTGACTAACTACTCCCTATTCTTCTAGGCCTTGGGAATTGGTGAGAAAAGATAGCAATTGTCAGGGAAATGAAAAGATTTTCATAGTCTTGGCATTTTGGGGTTGTTTGGGGACTTCAGAAGTGGAGAGACAGAGTTCAATTTGCATGCTTATAGTTTTTACAATCTCTACTCTAAATTTAGTTTCTTCTCAGAACGTTTGATCAAGAAGAGTTACACTATTTTAATTTGTCTCACACCAGAATATGACTTTCCTTTCAAGAAGTAGTGCTTTGCCCCTAAAGACATACAAATACCTGGCTTCTGCCCTCAAAGAATTTTAAGCCTACTCACCTGTTATAGTAGCCTTACAAGTAAAACAACTTTATTAGTGTAAAAAATAATGTTAATAATCCATTTCTTCTACATTCTCAAGGTATTTTATTTGTACTTCCATTACTAAATTGTAATGGTATATATTTTGGAGGCATACTTCTTAATTTCCCCATTGTAAAATACACTAATCATAAATGGGACCATGTTTTTTCATATTTATCTTTTTAAATTTAATAAAGTATTAGATAAAATTATGGCTCTATATAGTATTTGTATTTGAAAAAGAAAGACTATAAGGAAAAAATATGCTTTAAATTTAAGAATGTTGACATATAATGGGCTGAATTATTCTGCAAAAAATTTATAGGTATGTAGATATGACAGAACTCAGTGTGTCTGTGAGGCATAAAAGGCTACAGTCTGTAAACACATAATCCAGACAAATCATAATGTTTTGATGGATGTCTTTAAAGATGGAAAGTAGTTGTATAAACTGACAAAATTTGTTTTGGATTTTGAGATAATAGTAAAAATAGAGAATATAATGTGGCTAATTATGCTACAAAATTCCAGAGGAAAAGCAAGTAGCAATGACAAAGTTTATTTTAATGTCATTTTTACTGTAACTTTAATGGAGCCCAAGAATTGACTTGCTTGAAAGTTAAAGTCTGACTAAGCATCTGATCTTGACAACACTAAAGCCATTTGTTTCAAGTCAGGCTGAGAAAAAGTCAAATTGTTTGTCTACAAAATAAACAAGTGCTAACCAATTTAATGACCATCATTCTAGTTCGTTGTGATTGGTCTGTTCATGTTTTCAGCACATTCATCTCAGCAGGTTCAGAACCCCAAATCTATACTTAATTTAAACATTGCATCATCACACAGAAATCTTTCAACAACCCCTCTGCCATGTAAAGGGAAAGGGAATAAGCTACAGTTTACCAGAAGTAGTTCATTATCTCAAAAGAAATAATACTAATTTCAAATATGCAATTTTTTAATTCAAAAAAGTAATTTAAAAACATTTCATTCCTTTTCTTATATTCTTCATCACAACAGAGTAAAGAGAAGTATGAGTTTTAATTTCAATTTTAACTTCCTGCAGAAAATGCATGAATAAAATTGAACAAGATTTGAGATCCAAAAATCGACTAAACATTTGAATTTGGATTTTAAACCTGAATCAAAAGGACTTCCCAATTTTTAACTGGCCATTTTATCAGGTGCTTATTTTTGTTTCTTGGTAGAAAAGAGTCTAAAACTCAGATATTTGAAGACATATTAAAGAAGGATCTATTAACAAAGGTGTAAGTTTAAACGAACAAGAACAGCTGCTGAGAATGGCCTAGTCTTGATCAGGCACAGGGAGAAAACAGAGTTCCTGGAGATCAGGTGGAACAGGAGGTCCAGAGAAGGATGCCAGAGGCCCTGTTGCCCTATAGTTACAGAGGGTCACAGTAACTGCCTGCAACTGTGGCCCAGAGAAGGAGTGAGCAGAGAAGAAGTGCACTTTTCCTTATCTCCTCTCCTACTTTCCCACCTCCTATGGGCAATTCCCATACTGAAAACAACCAAAACTTAGTAACTGAGGAGACTGGGTGAAGTATAACAGGTGTCATCTTTCAGGGAACTAAGTAGAGTCTGAAAGGATGAGGACAAGTCTCAGGGTTTAAAGAGGGGAGAAAGAGAATGACCAAGACAATATCATCCTAAGATGAATAGGAGTTTGGATGTTCTATGAAACAGGTGATAGCTCTTCTAATGCCAACTCTGTCTTAGGCATTTTATTGATAAGTGCGATCCTCTTCTGACACCGCCACCGACCGGCAGTGACCACGGAATGCTGTGGATGGCTCATTGAAACATGAAAAAAACAAACACACAACCAGGTCCTGTGGGGAAATAGGGACAGAATGGCCACTCTCTCTAGTGGGGAGCATCATGGCCACCCTCTCTAGGGGAGAACATCTCATTCTCCCACCTAAGCAGGCTTTTATTGGGTCCATTTACACAGGAATTCAGGTAAAGCCCATTAAACATTGCCAGGAAGTGAGGATCAAACAATAGATAACAAGGAAGTCTGAGGGCCTATTTTGAGTCAGGGTCAGATAGCTAAAGAGCTGTAAAAAACTTTAAGGAACAAACTTACTTGTTCCTTGCACCCTTATCATTTCATTGAGAGCATGCTAAACAAAGCAGGTATCATAGGATTTTACATATTCTTTCTAAGGCCTGATTGCCCAGGGAACCTGCCCTTTCCAGCACAGCACTGCACCACCCTCTGTCATTGTTTCAGGCTTAGGTGGAGCAAGAAAAATAAGGCAGCCAAGAGATTAGGAGATTTTCTCGCAGACAATGAGGACTCAGGTTTTGTCAAAGCCGAGGGCTGAAGGTCCATCACCCCCTTTTGCTGTAGCCCCCAAAGTCCTTCCTTGGGGGCCTACCACATGATCGTGCCTTTCTTAAGTTGTTCCCCTCTTGGGGAATCTTACCCGTCATTGGCTAACTGACCAAGCATTGGGGGCCAGGCAGGGTGAAGTAAAAGGAGCAGAAGTGGCGCCCTTGCCAGGAAGCTAAGCTTTTGTCTCCTTGCTGGCTTACAGTCCAAGGTCATTCCCTCAGCCTTAGCCTTCATGGGGGTTACAGCTTCTGATACCAGGCAGGGCGGTTCCCAACACTCTTCCCTTCTCTGACCCCTGGTTTTCATTCATAAAGATTTCTGCCAAATGGGTTTAGCACGTCTTCTGTACAGCTGAGGAACATAGGAAGAGGAGCAGAGAAGTGTTTAAATAACTATTTGGACTTCCAATTAAGATGGCAGCATAGGTAAACACAGCTCACCTCCTCATACAACCACATCAAAATTACAACTAGACTATAGAACAACCATCAATCAGAACCATCAGAAATTAAGTTGAATGGAAGTATGGCAACTACAGAATAAAGGAAACCACATCCATCTAGACTTGTAGGAGGCGCAGAGATGCAGAACAGGTTGATCCCACATCGATGTGTGGTGGGTAAAAATTCAGGAGGGATATCTCAGGATCCAAGACACCCAGCCCCAAGGCTGCTCCCCACAAGCCTAGGGGTCCAGTACTAGAAAGATAAGTCCCCATAACTTCTGGTTGCAAAAACCAGTGGGTATTGAGTTGGTGGAAGAAACCTCTGGAGTTCCAAGGAGTTCCTCTTAAAGAACCCACACATGGACTTACTTAGACACATTCCCTCTTAGCTCCAGCACCAGGGTAGCAGCTTGAAAAGCACCAATGGCATATGGGGAGAATCTGAAGTGTCTAGAATCAAGGCAATAGCTGGGGGACAGCTTTCTCCCAGACAGAAAGGTGGACAGAGGCCACTGTACTTTTCCTGAGCCCTCCCCCACAGAGCCACAGAGCCAGCAGATGGGTATGATATCTGAGACTCCACCAACCTGGTTAACACTGTTTGCCCTGCCCTGGAGATCCCCTGAGACTCTGTCCTACCCAACCTATGGGCCCACCCAAGTTGTTAACAGTGACTTTTCCATATTAATGGCTGATTTTGGCATATTCTTCACAACTTCCTAAATCCTCTCAAATAAGCAACAGCCAGTATCAGTGAGCCCTCAAGCCTCTGTACCTCTTGCTAAGTGGCCCGAGGCCTGGAACTAGCAGCAGCCAATCTATATTCACAGCTTTGTTTCTCTCGAAATCTCCTAGCCTAGCACAAGTAGCAGTGATCTCAGATTGCTTTATAGCTCAGGAAGGGCGGCTCCAGGCAAAACACAAGTGGGGGCTGAACTTGGTCTATACCACATGGGAAACTCTAGAGCCTGTGCACACTGTGGACAGCTACAGACCATGTTGGAGCATCAACACCTTGCCCCTGCACCCAGCCACTGCAAAGCTGATGCTCCAAGGAAAGCAGAGATTGATAGTGGTCACAGCCAGTCCTTGCAGCTGACTGGCCTGGGTAAATTTCTCCCATTGACCTGCCAAAAGCAATCAAGGCTCAACTACAAGAGGAGGGTTTACTCATTCCAGACAATGGGTTTACTTCAAGTACCCAGCTTGGGTGATAGGGGAGATTGTACCACTGGACCCTATAGGACACCTACTACATTAGGCCATGATACAAAGATCAGGAGTCACTGCAGTTCTACATAATACTTAGAAACAAATACAGGGAGGCTGCCAAAATGAGGAGACAAAAGAACATGGTCCAAATGAAAGAACAGATCAAAACTCCAGAAAGAGAACTAAGCAAAATGGATGTAAGCAATTTATCATATGCAGAGTTCAAAATGCTGGTTATAAGGATGCTCAAGTAATTAGTGAGGACCTCAACAGCATAAAGAAAATCCAGTCAGAAACAAAGGATACACTAATTGAAATAAAGAACAATTAATAGAAAACAACAGTAGATTGGATGATGAAGCCAAGAATCAGATCAATGTTTTGGAACATAAGGAAGCAAAAAACAACTGATCAGAACAACAAGAAGAAAAAGAATCCAAAAAATGAGAACAGTGTAAGCAGCCTCTCAGACAACTTCAAGCATTCCAACATTCGCATCATAGGGGTGCCAAAAGAAGAGAAAGAACAAGAGGGGGTCTATTTCTACACTTCTTTCTTTTTTTTTTTTTTTAATATTTACTTCTTAGAGAGAGGGGAAGGGAGGTACAAAGAGAGGGAGAGCAAGATCAATGTGTGAGAGATACATCAATTGGTTGCCTCTCGTATGTCCCCAACTGGATAACCAGGCCTTCAACCCAGGTATGTACCCTGACTGGGAATTAAACCTGTGACCTCTTGGTTCACTGGCTAGTACTCAATCCACTGAGCCACACCAGCCAAGGCAAGAAGTGATCTATTTAAAAAAAATGAAAGAAAACCTTCCTAATTTGGTGAAGGAAATAGATATGCATATCCAGGAAGCACAAAGTGTCCCAAACAAGATGGATGCAATAAGGCCCACTCCAAGACACATTATAACTAAAATGCAAAAGGTTAAACATAAAGAGAGAATCTTAAAAGCAGCAAGATAAAAGCATTAGTTCTCTACAAGGGAGTTCCCATAAGACTGTCAGCTGATTTCTCGAAAGAAACTTTGCAGGCTAGAAGGGATTGGCAAGAAATATTTAAAGTCATGAAAAGCAAGGATCAACAGCCAAGATTGATCTACCCAACAAAGACATTATTTAGAATCAAAAGGCAGATAAAGTGATACCCAGACAAGAAAAAACTAAGAGTTCATCATCACCAAACTATTATTATAGGAAATGTTAAAGAAAAATGTTAAGAAAAAGAAGATCAAAATTAGGAACAATAAAATGGCAATAAATACATATCTGTCAACAACTGAATTTAAGAAACAAACTAAGCAAATAAGAAGAACAGAGACAAAATCATGAATACAAAGAATGTTTTGATGGTTGTCAGATGGGAGGTGGGTGTGAGGGAATGGGTGAAGAGGTAAGGGGATTAAGAGGTACAAATAGGTAGTTACAAAATAGCCATGAGGATATAAAGTACAGTATATGAAATGGAGTAGCCAAAGAACCTATATGCATGACCTATGGACATGAACAATGATGTGAGATTGCCTGAGGGAGTGGGGGTTGCTGAGTGGAGGAGGCAAGGGGAAAAACTTGAGACAACTGTACTAACATAATCAATAAAATATAATTTTTAAAAAGATATCTGCAAAATGATTGCCTTAATGAACCAAAGATTTTTAAATTCTCCTATATTAGGCTTTAAGTGTGGGTGAACTTGCATCTAGAAAAGAAATTAAATACTGACCATTTGAGGTTGGAAACTAATCTGAGAAAGAAAATTTAAAAGATTTAAAATAGTCTAGAGATGGAAATAGTTGAATCCAGCACAAGTTTGGCACCACTGGTCAGACAACGGTGTCAATAACTCTATCAACATATGCAAACATACTAATGTAGCATCCCAGAAAACAGCAAAACAATCAGTCAGTAAAATGTGAATTATATACCAGAGGGAAGACAAGGGTTCTTAAATACTGTACTCATGGTGTTTATACCCATTACAGTGTTCATATTTCTATTTAAGTTTTTATTTATAGTTCAATTCACTAATCTATTTACTTCCTATGTGATCACTATCTAGCATGAACTACACAATGTCCTGCATTCCTGGGACATAATTTGTAATAATAAATTTTTGTATGAATTTTATTTTATAACAATTTGAATTCATGATAAACAATAAAACCATTTTACAGGATGCCTAAAAATACAAACAAAATTTTTATAGCAATTTTATCATCCTCAAATGAGATGGTAAACTTATACTTGAAATCTCCATTGAGTCCATAGCTATGTGAGTGGATATACCAGGCCCAGGACAGGCTGTGGCACTGCATAACTTCAGAGGACACTATATGGAACAAATAACTCCCTGAGCCAACATTGATTGACACCAGTCAGAAACTATACAGCATATTCAGTTTTATATTTTATACTACACTCTGTTCCCCAGATGATTTCAGGAAGCAAGATTTGTAATTACAAGGAGGGATCTGAACAAAAGATCCTTATTTGGCATCTACAGAATAAGAGTTCCAACCTTGTACTATATGGCCAAGTCTTATAGAACATGTTCAACTTTGAATTCCTTCATTTATACTCACTTAATTAACATAATCTGGGCCCAAAATGCATCACCAACAACATTGCCGCTGCCACTACCACATTGCTATTTGCCAGCGTTTCAGCCCTTTTTCACATGTCACACTACCACCAAATTTCAGCTTAGATCCCAGGCTTTCATGACTCACCCAGTGGGTTTACCTCATGTGAATGTTGTACCCTGTAATCCTGTACACATTTTTCATCAAACTGAACTGCATGCATTTGGCTGCCAGTGGATGTAGACTCAGTAGTTAGGTGGATTTCCTCAGTTTTGTTTTCTATGTGCTGTTCTTTCTCTGTGCAATAGTTCCTAAGTGAACCCATTTAAAGTATGAAAGCATTAATGCTCTGGGAGGTGTGGCTCAGTGGATTGAGCACAGGCCTGTGAACCAAAGGATTGCTGGTTTGATTTCCAGTCATGGCACATGCCTGGGTTGCGGGCCGGGTCCACAGTAGGGGGCGAGTGAGAGGCAATCACACATTGATGATCCTCTCTTTCTCCCTCCCTTCTGTATAAAAATAAACAAATAAAATCTTTAAAAAAAGAAGTGTGAAAGCATTAAGTATATCAGATTTAATAGCACTTATAAATATAAAAAGATTGACATCAGACACTAAAAAGTATATAGGAAAGTCTTTGAATAAATTGGAAATATGATTGTAAAACCAGGCACTCACAAACTTCATCTGGGTTTTCTACCAAGCTCTTGTTTAATACTCACAATCATAAACCACCTCCCCCACCTATCACTCTGACATTCAGCTGTCCTGGCATCATATGGACACCTGTGCTCCACTCTTACATCCTGCTTCATTGACCCCACTGGATGATGCAATACTTGCATGGATACATCCTCTGCTCCATGCAAAAAGTTCTCCTTATTAATTCAACATATGCATGTTTTTTTCTGATTTCTTTCAGAAACCAAAATTGGGCAATTGTTTAATATTTTATGTGCTTTGAAGTTAAAACGTATTTTTGAAACAGGCTTCAAGCATTTGGAATTGAGGTAAGCACTAAGGTGCAAAGAAAGGTGAAACATGTTAGGTCATAATTTCCCTTGAAGAGGTGCATCATCTAGATGGGGAAAGAAAATATTAGAAGTAAATAATAAATTTTTAATTTGTAAACCAAGACAAAAATGGAAAAATTATCAATATGTGATGCAAAGTAACCTCTTCAATAAATCAAAGAATAACCATTAGGATAGTTAGATAAGTACAGCTGATAAGTAGGCCAAGAACAGAATATTCTAGTGCATGCAACATAACAAGTTCAAGTAATGAGGCAGATGAACAGAAGAATCACATTGAGTAAAATTTCCACTGAGGAAAAAAATTAAGAAAGAGGATGGGCAAGGCTGGAAGGAATGCAGGGAAAAGAATGTGAGATTCAAATTCTTCAGGACCCTAAATAACAGGCTAGTTCATCTCATCTTTAACTGGCAGACAATTACAAACTAGGAAATACTTTGAAAATGGACAGTAATGTGTTCATTTGTCTAGTAATGGCATAAATAATGGCTTGGGGAGCAGGAACCCAGCAGGGAGACGAATTGAGAGGCTATTGCAGTAGGTCCTAATGTGCTATGATAACTTCCAGAACCAACAAAGTCACAGGGGGGAGAGAAAGATGAGCTACTTTGAAGAAATAATAGATATTAATCTAATTTATTAACTAGGAAAGAAGAAAAGGAGGGAGTCAAAGATGATCATAAGGCTTTTGCACTGTGAAGATGAGAGCTCTTTAGGAGGCAGTTTTAAGAAGTCATTCTAGTCTATGGAGACATGAATTCAGTCTTAAATAAAGTTATTCAGTGATACATATGCATGAAGTTCTGAAATGCAGTCTGAAGATTAAGAGAGAGACAATGTCTAAAGGTATACAGTTTATATGGACAGCACAGACATGCTATTTGAAATGACAAGATGACAAGTAGGAAACTCTAAGAAAGGGGAGGTGAGAAAGAGAAATATGAGCTAGTGGCATAATGAAGGCCAAACAATACTTCATATGTGTTATTTGACAATAAGAAAGCAACAGGTGAAAAAGACCTCTCAATAGTTTATCATAGAAGTCTGACAAAATTCTGATCTCAGCTAGTATACAGACTGCTACCTGAGAAGTCAACACCGTAGCAATGCTGCAAAGTTAGTATAATTACTATGCATTCTAGCTGTGAAATTTGAGGTTTCTAATGAAAACATGATTATTTACCAAATTTAAATACATAATATGCACTTTCATATCTGAAGCAGATGAATTAATATTGTAACCATAGTTGATAAATATGTAATTGAAATATATGTAATATTATTTCCAAAGAAAAGCTATACTTTTATAAATATATCATGAGATGACAATGGTCTTAACATCCCCTGATATGTTAACTTGAATCATGTGAAAACTGAGGACCACAAATAGTCAAATATTGACAATTTTATATATTACACATATAATTTATATTGTATCTTTAAAAGATTTATGAATTTTTAAATTAAATTTTAAAATGTTATAATAATCCAGTAGAAATTTTCTGGTTTTACTTTTGTTGATTTATAAATATTTTTTCAACTGTATTTAAATTTCATTAAACTATTACCTATAAAAATTCTATTTGATTTCTAAAAATATTTTAAAAATTGTACAATGACTATTCTACTGTAGAACAAAATGTTCAACAAAGATCTGGTAGTTATTTGACAATTTGGACAAAATACACAATTTAATAAGTAGCAAAAACAAACAGATAAAACTATGTCCACTTAACATTGTGTCTACATTTATTCTGTTAACAAGATAATTGCCTAACTCTATTTCACTTTGTACTCTGTGGACACAAAGCCAGTTTACTTAAATGTATTGAAATGCTTAGCAAAGGACACAAAAATTACTTCTAAAATATTTATCTAATTTTAAAGTAGATTGGACAGTTCGGCATCAGGACATAATGAAACTCTGTGCAAAACAGATTTTCTTCTTTCAAGGCAGACACTGTCATAATGTACTTGCTAAATGCATGCATTTGATATAAGAAAATTATGGTAATGTGACATTCCCACTACATGATGGAATATTCTTTTAGATAGTGAAACATATTAATAACACACATGATAGAGTTCTTTTTGGTTCTTGACATTTAGAACCAAATTCCCAAAGGTTGCCCTTATTATATATGTATACAGTAAGTATAAACCACACCACACATACAAATGCCTCTTAGTCTTTGCTTCAGCAGAGTTTTGCACAAGTCAACAGGTATAATTAATTTTCCAGTTCCTTGAACTACAAAGTCTTTAAAGAGAACTAAATAAAAACATTTCTTGAGAAAGTATTTACACTGATACAACATTTTGAGATAAGCGTATCCTTCCTTTTGATAAAAGTATTTATAATGAAAGGAAGGTTAAATAGCTAACTCAAAATATAATATAATCTTGTCTTCTGCTAAAAATGAGCAAAATAATATTTACAAGGAATCTGTATGTTCCTATATATGAATGAATATTTGCATGCATTTATATGGATCTTGCTGTTACATGTAGGGTGGGGCAAAAGTAGGTATACAGTTGTTAGTATATAAAAGTTTATTCTTATATTATTATTTATTAATTATATTATTTTCCATGTGAACTGTACACCTACTTTTGCCACATTCTATATATTTATATGTATATGTGTGTGTGTGTGTGTGTGTATTTATACAAAATCTTTGTGAGTAAAGTAAAATGATGGACTAAGGAAGTCATTGCAAAAGTTTTCACATCACCAATCTGATCTTCTTGAAACTGTTATGAACTCTATGAGCCCACTCCCCACAAATAAGGTCATGCAGCATTTTGTACATCATTTCCGTGGTTCATTACAGCTCTGGGGCCTAATCACAAATTCAATACTATGATGTAGCAACTTTGTTGTCTTTGTAGATTTTTACATTTTTATTTTATTTTTTTCTCATCCAAGGACATTTATTGATTTTTAGAAAGAGGGGAAGGAGGGAGGGAGAGAAACATTGATGTGAGAGTGAAACATTGATTGGTTGTTTCTCACATGTGCCCTGACTGGGGACCAAACCTATAACCCAGGCATGTGCCCTGACCAGGAGTTGAATCCATGGCCTTTTGATTTATGGGATGCTGCTCTAGTCAACTGAGCCACACTGGGCAGAGCAATTTGCAGATTTTCTTTTACATGGTATTGTTACTTATTAAGTGAAAATGTAAAATTGTTGCATATAATGATGTATCAATCATTAATATTTATTAGAAATTACCCAGAGGCATCTGTAGTACAATAACACAGAACCCCCATTTGGAAGTTAGACTGCCTAGATATTTGAATCTCATCTCATCCAGTATTGGGTTCATTGGTAAGTCATTTGACTTTTCTGCTCCTCAGTTGCCTACCTCACCTTCCAACCATAAATAAACACAATCATATAGCATATAGAAGTACCCCCAAAACACTTAAGACTGGGCTTAGCATTTTAAAACATCAATTATGAATAGCTATGATTATTTTCCCAGTCTGCTTTTCAGTGTATTGATATAACTACTGCTATGTGTCTTCTTCCTTGGCCATTTTCTGAACTATCATTTCTCATATTTTATTATATCCCATTGCTCTAATTTATAGACTATTGAAATTTCCACTTGTAGTGACTGAAAAAAAATGTGTACTGTTTGTTTGCCTTGCCATGTATCATACTTCCATGAAATGAATTTCATGAACTGAGTACAGGCAGGATAGTAATTCACTTTATCATAAGACATATTCACCTGGCTGGTGTAGCTCAGTGGATTGAGAGTGGGCATGTGAATCAAACACCACTGGTTCAACTCCCAGTCAGGGAATATGACTGGGTTGTGGGCCAGGTCCCCAGTGAGGGGCGCACATGAGGCAACCACACACTGATGTTTCTCTCCCTCTCTTTCTCTTTCCCTTCCCCTCTCTCTAAAAATAAATAAATGAAAATTTTAAAAGAGACATTCAAGTGCAAAATGAGGTAAAGTGAATTAGAGATCACATGCCCACTATTATAGATTATTTTCCCTATACAAAAAGATAAATACAGTATGTTTAATAAATCTATTAACTTGACTCTGTTATAGATTCCACATGATTAATTAGTATAATATAGGACAGAACGATTATGAAGCAAAACAATTTGGCTTATTAGCACCATGCTCTAACCAACTGAACTAACTGGCCAACTTGATTTGGCTTAAACAATGCACATCTCAGACCATAGTACAGTAAAAATCAATCTATAAAATGGCTCTTATTATTATTAAAAAAGAATTTTGGTTATTCAGTAGTTTAATAGCACAGCAGCATAAATATTTTTCCAGAGAAGGCTATAATAATAAAACTAAATTGGAAGATTGGACATGATTAACTCATGTTCTTTTTCTAGAAAAGGATTTTCATTTTTCTAAATCTCAGTTTAGCACACTCTAGTATAAAGTGATATAATTTGGCCAAATTGGATATCAAGTAGAGTCCAATGTCAACATTTATCAATGAATGGTAACTCCTGGGAGTCCTGTGTTGAAACATTGTTAGACTGCATTTCCATCTGGCTGCAGGGAGAAAAATGCCAGGGATGCAGGCGGTAAAGTGGTGGCTACATGTCACATTTCTACTACTGCAGAATTATATAAATAAATAAGATCTTCTTTAACTCTAAGAAAGTATTAATTGCTTATGGTTATCATTAAAATAATTTATTACAATACTCCCTGGTGCATCTTTTTTTGAAAATAAATTGTAATAAATAGCCATGACACACAATGGTATGTATTTGACCTGATAAAGGAATGACTGCAATATGATTCTGTTTTTAAAATAGATCTTGTTTTCCAAAAAAATCCAAATTATCAATGTGACTTGGTTTATGTCATATGAAAAGGTTTTTGCTTGGAAAATGTTCGCACTACATAGCTGACACTGGATTTTCCCTAAATAATGGCATAAACATGGGTTTTAAACAGACTAAAAAGGCTGCTGATCCAGAAGCTTCTTGAGAACAGAAGCCACGTCTTAGTTAACATTGTGTCCCTGCCCTGAATTGACACATAAATAATATGTAATAAACAAGGACACATTTATACTGTTCAATTGTATGCTGCATTCAGTCAGTACAACATTCAGATCAAGCATTTATCGAGTATCCATGTGATCTAGTATTAAGTGATGTTAAATGCTGGTGTAAGAGCTTCAACTTTTTTCTCCAGTCAGTTATTCACCCTTTAAGGTCACTTTTATGGTGAAAAACTCATGTATGAAATGCCTTATCATTGCATTGTTATGATCTAGTTTCTGGCTGTAGAGCACAGCAGATAGAATCCTCTGGCCTCACAGTCAATTTGCTTCCTAAGAGGGAGGCACAGACTGAGTTTCCCAGTAAGTAACCTTAAATAGAGATAAGTGTGCAAGAGGATGATCAGCAAATGCCCAAGGGATGAATGCTTGTGAAAGGGAAAGTGTAAAAGCAGCAGGGCAGAGGTAGAAAAAGCAGCAGAGCTCAGATGCAGCCTCCCTGGTCTCAACCAAACCTGTGGGAATTCTGGAGCTGGGATGAACCTTAATAGTTGCCTCAAGTTGAAGCTAAGATTCCCCGTGTTTTTCACTAGGTATGGTTTTCATCAGAAAGGGAAGGTGGCTTTGAGCCACAAGCTTCTGTTCAGCAGGAGCAGTCTCCTTAGGGGGCTGGAGGCACTTGCAGCACGTAAAGAAGTAGGTCTTCCATTTCTGAAGGGGGTTTGCATCATGTGTCAAACTCTACCACAGGGCTATGGGTCTTTTTAAAGATAGTAAGTAGTAAGTGTCTAAGCACAAGACAGTATTGTCATGAAGACCATCACATCACATGTTTAGCCATTCTGAAAGAAGAAACATCAACCATCAGTTGGTGAAACACTAATTTGCAAGGCATGGTGCAAACTGTGGCTTGTACTGGGCTACACCACCCAAGGTGGCAGGGGGAGGCATGGGGGCCTAATGTAGCCTATTCCTGACTGTACAAGCCCTGTCCTGGTGACACGCTGTGTCTGCCCAGAAGAAGGAATTGTCTTACTGCGATCTTCCTGCCCCTGGGTCAGTCAGTGTGTCCAGCTTTTAAACAGGTATGTGTTTCAAGCAAGAGGCCATCTTTAATGCTACTCTCACTTCCATATAAACACTGTGAACACATACACAGCCTGTTTTATTCCTTTCCTTTTCACTTTCAAATGTTAACAATGACTCTGCTGGCAATGGTAAAAGAATTCCATTTCTGAATTGTAAGCCTAATGGGTGGCATATTGTCAAGAATCACTGTATTTAATGTGCACACATCACATGATAGGATTTTAATTTATACACTACACAAAACATTGCCAAAAGAAACATGGTCACATAAAGTAAAGTTTAGTCATCAACTTAAGCATTCTATCAGTGGTTTTTTTAGAACACCTGAAAATTTCTAATCCCAAATTCCATAGGGTTAGAAATTTATAAAGTAAAATTTTGCAGGAAAAACATAGTTTAATTTTATCTGTATTAAAAGTTAATGTGTTAATAAAATATTGAAAATGTGTAACTCTTTAATCATATTTGTCATAAATTTTAATTGCCATTTCTACTATTTTATATACTGCTGGCTGTGTAAATAAAAATAATACAAATTATCCTCAGATTTTAAAAGTTGACATCTGTGTTCTCATTTGTTTGCATACATGAAATTATATTTAGAGACAACCCATTTCCACTATTCTTCAATTCAAATCATGGAGTATTTAGGTAACAGTGCCACCTATTGCTATAAAGTTAAAGTAACCCTATTTGTTATTCCCTTAGTATTTGATACTGCAATTACTTTTCTGTTGGTCTGTTATCCTAAGTTTTCTTTTTTATTTAAAGTAACAGATAAATTCTAAGTAATTTAAATATATGAATGCTTTTAGGAAAATTATATTTTAAAAGATTCATTTGAAAGTTTAAATACATAATGGGTCACTAACCACTATAAAAATAATTAGGTTTGATTGCTTTTTCTGCCTTTGAAAATCAGCATTAAAGTATGGCAGAAATCTCTCTTCTTAATGAAATTTTGTATCATTATCAAGCACAAATAATGATCTATGATTTTATGTCTGACAAGATATACAACACATATTTAAAATACATCACTGAAAAAAGAAAATCAAGTTTTCATTGCTGTGATAAAATTGTGACTTTATTTTCAAAGAAATTGTTCACAGCATTAATTTGGATTTATAACAACATGTAAATTACAACAGTTTGGACATTTTATTTCATTGTTTCTATTTTGTAATAAAGAGTTCAAAATTCACAGCAAATATACAATTAATATCAATCACCTATTTTTAATCACAGGTATATAAATATCTTCTTCAATATAATTAAATTTTTAATATGTTTAAACATAAAACATTTATTGGCTTTTGTAATCCTGAAAGACTCTGGGTGCATTTAGATATATTGTGGTGTTTTCTGTTTATTCTTTATTATGTGTTATTATAACTGGGTAGGGTATCATGAATGATGAAACTGTTGCAAATGTAAAGGGAAGCTCTTGAATTTTCCAGCAGCAAAGTTGTCAATGAAATTAAACAGAAGAAAAGCAGAATTTTCTTTAGCTCCCCAAATGGACTGTGGTATGAAAGGGTATTTATACAATTTGGAATTTAACAATACTTAAGATAAGCAAAAAAATGGTTGATTTTTAATATATGCTTCTAAGTCTTTAGGGAACATCATAAATCATGTGTTTCTAAAACCTAATTATGTGGATATATGGCTTTCAAAATTATACTTCCTATAGTTTATGTATAATCTTGGTAACAAATAAAAAATCATTTCAATCTTTCAATTATACCATTTTACATTCAAGTGCATTAAACCATTTTGTTGATTGTATATATTTACATGAAAAGCAGTAACATTCTTGAGTCATCTCAAATTATGCCATTTAAATACAAAATAAACTTTATAAATGTTATATAAAGTCTGAAATATTGGGTTGGTTTAATATCACTGAGTGACTGAGGCTTGTATATGTTAAGGAGATATTCAAGTTTTTGAAAATACAGCCAGTTACAGATCTAGGAGAATAGGAAATATATCTTTATTTTCTGCATTCTTAAATAATTTATACTATCAGTAAAATATAATAAGGTCTTCTAGGCAAGAAATTGTTTTCACAAGAGCTAGCAAATCTCTTGACACATAGTAGGTGTTAACTATCTATTTAAGGTTAAATGAATAAATATAGTTACCATTTGATCTTAGAAGGATCAATTTTTTTCTTAATTTCCAAAGAGATTTTTTCCATTTTCTCTTGTGTATAATTGTCCTTCTTCTTTGATGCAGTTGATTACCTTAAACATGATTCCATTTAAGTACAGGTGGTGTTCAGAAAATGTTAATGAGACATCACAAAACAATGTAGTTTGAGGTCAAGATAAAAAATTTCAGAAAATACCTGACTACTGTTTCAAAATCCTTGTATTACATTAGTATACAATACTTGTTTTGGCTTTTTGTTTGTTTGTTTGTTGTATTTTTCCCATTACCATGCATCCTCCCTGTACCCTCTTTACCTTCACTCACCTTCCTCCCCCCAGCAATCACCACACTGTTGTCTGTGTCCATGAGTTATTTGTCTTTTTCTCTTTTTACACAATGTTTTTAAAGAATTTTAAAATTAATGTCTTCACAAACTTTTAAAAATTCCTTATCTTTGGAACATTTACTTACTATATTTCAACTAGAAAAATAGAAACAAATTACATAAAAAGAATGGGCTAGAAGAACAATGAAAACATCCCAAATAATTATTTTGAATTGTCCAAATCCAACTCTGAAATATAAAGCAGCAAGAGACACTGTTTATGTAAAACATGTGTTGTTGTCCTTAAAAGCAAATAATACTGTAATATATATTAAATACAAAACATGCTTGCTTGAGAAAAAATAAGCTTACACTATCATATATAAGCAAAACTTGATAATTTTTGGAGTCTGCATGGTTTAGCTTATTTTTTGCTATTGGAATTAAAACAAGTACTTTACATAAAGATTGTCATGGTATTGAACTTAAATTGGGGGGTCATGGTCCTTTATATAAAATTGTCATTAGGGTATAATTCAATCTGGGATAAGAATGGGGAGGGGTGGGTAATTAAGTGTAATGCTTATTTGTCTTAGCTTCTCCACATAATTTTCTAAGAATTCTAACTAGAAATGTAGAAATAAGATGGTTATACCCCAACAGCTAACATCATGATTGCTTTTATGTCTTAGCTTTACTAGATCATTGCTTTAAATGAGCATCACAAAACCAATGGAGCTTTAGTCTCTGCATTTCCTTCTCTTCATAATCATTTTCAATTTATTTTTTTCTTGCATGTCATCGTTTTAATGCAAATCTTTCTTTTGCTTTTCAATAAAATGAAATGATTAAGTAATTCGGACTTGTGCATGATTAAAGATGACGGATAAGCTTGGGTGGATAAATATCAAGGCTTCTAACAGAATCTGTGCACCTCACATGTCAGCATCCTTCTAGCTTGCTCACGGGTAATGACAGGAAAAATTAGCATGTCTGTGGACAGCCTAAGAAGAATCAGAAGATAAGAAAACTATATCATTTTTTTCTTACTAAAATTTAAATCACTCTTTTTTTTCTGTAATTAATCCCTAGCAAAAAGAATAGAAAGTATATTATATGTAGGTTCACAATGCAAGTTCACATTAGACTGAAAAGTCAGCTGTTCTTTCAAACTAATGATTTAGTAAGTACAAAGGAATAAGCAAATATAAGACAGAGAAAAATATTAGTTCAAGGACATTTACAGAATTATCGATGGTAAAAACATTGATTACTCTAATAGCTGTACTTTGGTCATTTTGTCGTAATGATTTAAGGGGTAAACACAAATACCACTTTATTTTTTATAAGTTCTTTATCTTTCATCTTCTCACAGTTTATTTCACATATAAATCAGAAAGAAACTATTTCAAAGGAGTACATATTATACTGTCATTGCTTCCAGATATAAGAACTAAAATGCTTCGAAAAAATATGGTTTTGGCCTCACAATTCAAATATTTTTATTTAATGCCAAAAACCAAGATTTTTTTTAAATGTTAACATTTTTAAGGACTCACCCATATTTCCTCAGTCAGTCTCAGTTTTATAAAATGAAAACCTTTGTTTTCTAAGCAGAGGCTGTGGTAACAGCAGACACCCACATTAGCTTTGCCAACCAGGACCTCACAACACCCTTTCCTGACCCAAGTTCTGTAGACATCTGTATCATGATACCCTGCATTCCTTTTGTGACAGAAGAAATCACTATTCTCTGATTTTTTTTTAGTGTGTTCTGGATGGCAAGATTTGGGCCACAAAATGCTAATTTCTAACCTAACACCATGACAGCAATCACAGCCGTCACAGGATGGAATAAAGAGAGCAATCTAACATCCAGGGGTATGAGTTTCTCATCAGTGGCTGGCAGACTGCCGTGAAGGCTTACAGTAATCCCATTGGACAGCCCTGGTTGATGAAGCCTGGGAACAGGCAGCCACAATGTAGAGAGTTCACAATTGCAAGCATTTGTCCATAATTTAAAGCTATATGAGAAGTAGAGAGTATTCATCTGAACAACAAGCTATGCTTTTACTGGAGTAACATTTATACAGTTTTTAACCCATTAACTCCTTTTCTAAGGAGCTGACTTTA
The DNA here is from genome assembly GCF_019186645.2 of Phyllostomus hastatus. Taxonomy (NCBI): domain Eukaryota; kingdom Metazoa; phylum Chordata; class Mammalia; order Chiroptera; family Phyllostomidae; genus Phyllostomus; species Phyllostomus hastatus. Next base: position 5,261,505 of record NW_025333932.1, on the reverse strand, counting down.
CTGTTTTAAGAAATACCTTTCTAAAAAACCACATGCAAACACCTAAAACAAGCTTATCTGTTAAGCTGTGAAAAGCTGCCATAGGAATAAAAGCTTTTTGTTTAGAAACAGCATTAGTGAATGGTATTTCTAAATCTCAAACTTGGCAGTTTTTTGATAGTTTCCTCTTATGTGCTGTTCTGAGTACTTGAAATTCATTTTTAGCATATCACAAGCATGTTTAGACTGGTATTTAGTTTTTATTTAGTTTTTTATTTTATTTTCACATGTGCTGAGTCTATATATTACTCCAGCTTGAGATGTTAGTAAATCCTCAAGCATTCCTCAAGTAACTCCAGTTTTACTATTCACAGGGCAATGTGTGTGCTTATGTGTGCATGTGTTTGCACGAGTGTGATGTGGACTCCTCCAGTTATTCAGTGGAATAGTGCAGACCTCTGCAACTTATGCATTGTTTGCTTTTCTTACTACCTTCAAATTGGGCATCATTTTAAGAAAAAGAAATAATGTGTTTTGTTATATCAAAAGCACAGAATGCTAGGTCTTACATGTATAAAACATTTCTCCTCTGAGGAACACACATGGTTAGATTACCTAATAGGTTGTTCTACTTTATTTTTTAATATATTTTAATTAAATTTATTTGGGTGTCATTGTTTAATAAGATTATATAGGTTTCAAGTGTACATTTCTATGATACATGATCTGTATATTGCCATTGTGTGTTCGACCACTCAAAGTCAAATCATTTTCTGTCACCAGGTAGTTGTCCCCCTTTACCCTTTACTACCCACCTGCCCTTCAGAACACTTTAAGTGGAAGAGTTTTCATCATCTCAAGCTCAGAACTAGAAATTATTACCACTCGTTCTTCCTCCTGTATAATTAACCTGTTTCCTCCTTCCTTTCATAATTTTTTGCAATATCCTCACGTGCACAAATATCATCAGACTACGTTTGTCTTGTTCTCCTAGCCAAAACAAACAAATAAAACAACAAAAGTATTTACATATAATGGTATCTCAAATATCCACCCTCCACCCATTGTTTAATGAACATCTACTGATCATCTATATTTTTATCACTATATCAATGGCTACTTCTCCCCCCCAATGTTCCTTACCCCCATCTTACTGTCCTCATTTAAAACTACAGGGAAGGCCTATGGTAATTTGTATTACAATCTTTTACACTTTGGTCTTCTGGTCCCAGTTACTTTCTTACTCAGTAAATTGTTTGAAGGCTACAGTAATTTTGCTTGCCTACTAATCCAATCATTTTAAGGACATCCAACCTCCTGTTTAAAATCAAGGTCACTACCTATTATGCTGAAGAAGCAATAAGCAGAAAGAAGATCAGTATTCCTTTTAAAACACAGATATTGGGGCAATGATCACATTCTCTACCATCTATTGTTGTACAATACAAGCACAAAGGCACAATGCCATTGAACCACAGCATGCCTGGCATGCACAGGTCCTCCCTCTTTCCTAGCCAGTTTCCTCTTTTTGTGAAGCTGCCACAGATACATGGTAGTAATTACACAGTCTGTGATGTCTAAAGAAAGTTTCTTCTTCAAATCTGGTCTAGAATTCTCAAGAATAGCCAAGTGTTATTGCCAGATGGCCCTAAATGTGGCATTTCTATTAACTTAGCTATTCTCAAATTAACCTTTAGGATTCAGGCACAGCCTGTATTTCTCCAAAAATCCATTCATTATACTAGAGATAATCAATAAATAATAGAACATTATCAAATTAAATTCAGATCCCTTATCTTGGCATTCAAGGCCCTACCTCCCTTTCTAATCTTTTAAAACTGCTTATTGCAAAATAAAACACAGATCTAGAAAACCATACACACAAAAAATGGCACTTTTTAGTGAAATATTATAAGGCAAACTACTCCTGACCCTACACAGGTTAAAAAATGGGACTTTTGTTCCACCCCAGCATCCCTGAACATTCCCTCCCCATGGGAGCCACTCTGCATTTGCTTATGGTGTTACTCCCAAAATGTGTGTGTGGCCCTAGTCATTATAATATTGTCCTATCAGAATTTTAACTTGGTATCTTCTAAATTAAGTAAAAAATCTTTACAGTCCCCTACTCTATCCCTTTCTTTTCTATACAATTTTTCAGGTAAAGAATACACAACTGACATTATCTTAAGGAACATATAAACATGTGACCTGAGTTTGTCAGTCAAGGTTTGCTGACTGCATTCTTATGATGCAAGTTAACAAGTTCCCCTGTCCTTTGTATTTCCTGAAAATTGGTGGTTGTATCCAGAGACTCAATCGATCTCAAGGCTGATTGTTTTGAGGGTGTGTTCTTTCACTGGGAGATACAAAATGTCTTCTCTCTTTTTGCAATATTTGCAGCTGGAATGTAAAATGCTTAGATCCATTAATTAATTCATTAGGGATTACAAAATAGTGATATTCTAATTCTACTATTTTATTTTCACTTATTAGATAGAATAATTTCATAGGGAGGTAATGTACAGTTGGCCTTGGAAAGCTCTCACTTATTTCCAGGGAGGCCTGGATGTCTGGCTTTGACACTGAAATTTACAATGCTGTTGACTCCCAAACCCCAGAGCAGGTTTGTTTAGTGATAGTTTTCAACTGGCATAACTGGTTAGACACCCCAGGTGCTTGTGTGACCACAAGGGTATATGGAAGGGCTTCTGGAAGTTTCTGACTTGATTTCTTCTGAAGCCAAAATTCATTGCACAGATCAATTCAAAAGTGAAGTGTAGCTGTCCATAGGTGAGAACCATGGGGAGCCTGAACATCTCCTGGATCCCCTGTGCCCACCTGCACCTCCTCTTTTGATGCACCATCCTTTCTTCTTTGACTTTGGATAATAGTCTCACATGACCAATTTCTGTTGAGTCTTGTGAGTCTTTTAAAATAACAAAAACTAAGAAAAATTTCCAGAGACAACTCTCCTCACCTACTATTTTTTAGTCCTCACCTGAGGATATATTTATTATGTTTATTAACTTGAGAGAGAGAGAGAGGTGAGAGAGAAAAATAGATTGGTTTCCTCCTGTCAGGGATCAAACCTGCAGCCTAGGTATGTGCTCTGACCAGAGATGGAACCCACAACATTTTAGTGCATGGGACAACACTCCAACAAACTGAGCCACCTGGCCAGGGCTCACCTGCTATTTTTATTTTTAATCTATTTTTAATCTAATGATTTATTTCATATAGAAAGTCAGGATAATGTTTACTTCTACCCTCTGATTTAACCAGTTTTCAAGATTACAAATTAGTTCCCTGTCATTCCTATTATGTTTCTTGAATATATTTTTGACTTATTTGTTTAAATATAGTAACAAGTTTTGATCAATTTCACGTTTATCCTTTGTGAAGCTCAAATTGCCCCACTTGTCCCAGTAACCTTTGTCATTTTCATTCTCTGTGGTATGTCACTATGCCTCAGAGTCATCGGTTGCAACCCCACCCTGACTTGGAATCATACATTACTCCACAAGCGCAAATTGTATTCTGGGATGCTCACTGTTGCTGGGCCAGGCACTGTTTCTACACTGGTTCAACACCAGTGATTTTTTTTTTTTTAGTATATGATCTTTCTACTGATGGGAGTTGCATTTATGTGAAATTGCTTAAGTAAACAGAGGTATAATTCATGACTTTCTATTGTTTTACACATATGCGTATAGCTTTCTTACACATGTCAATATATTGATATGATATAATAAGGTAAGGATTCCTTTATAACTCTTATTTGAACAATATATTTGAATATTTTATAAAATAGTGTATTTTAGACATAAGTATGCCATAATCTAGTTAAGGTCCTGAGAATTAATTTCCTCGATATCACCTAGGAAACATTTCCTAGATAACATTTGAAGGTAATAGATAAATACAGAAAATGTTAGACTTTATTGCATGTATTGGGGTAATTATTATTTTATGAAACTTTCATTGTTTATGTTTGTATATGTGTGTGCATGGGGATTGAGTAACAATTCTAAATATGCCTTATACTCTAGGTTACAATAAAAAAGAAGTGACAGTCACTACTATAATATAAATTCTTTCAGATATTATTAGAACAAATTTTTCAAGTCTAATCCTCTCATCAAATTTTTCCATGGGGATATTTTCTGGCATTATATTAAGCATCAACATCTTTACTTTCCATTTTAAAAAGTAATTTTATCCAAAGTAGTCTGCAGGATTAATCCATTCCCATTACATTTTAGTATTTTTCAATGTGTTAAAAAATCTAATTTGGAACTAATATAGATTTGTCTTCTGTAATTTTTTCTCTGCATCTCTCTGCATTTTATTCACTACTTGGGAATGTAGAATTTACTCATATATAATTTAAAGGTTCTCTTTGCATCAAAAAAGCATTATTCCATTGGCATGTAGGTAAAAACTATTTCTCACACCAAATGGGTGGGTAGTATACTTCATCTTAGACCATTTTTATCCCAGAGTTTAAAAAGCAATGGACATATCACCAGGTAGATGTACAGGTAAAAGAAATATTTGTCTATATTAAGATATTCAAGGAGTAAATATTTTACATAGCCCCTGGTGTTATATAAACTTGTGATAGGAAAACAACAATGAGATTATAATCTTTTACAGCAAAGTGAGCTTCATAAATTAATTGTCTAAGTGTGAGAGATACATAGTAGACAGATAGATATTTGTGTGTGTGTATACATTCTTATATGTATGTGTGTATATATATATGAATGTATATATATATACACACATAAATACATTCTGAAGAATATATATCATCCCTTATAGTACCCTAATAGCACATAGCTTCCTACTGGCATGTAATTTTTGTCCAATATTGTGGGAAGAGCTCTATATGTATTATCTCATGTAAATCCACACTGTAAGTTTAAATTTTCAAGGTACAAATGATTAAACTGACATTTATACATTTAAAATCTCACCCAAGGACACAAAGTTGGTATGTGGCAAATACAGGATTAAAAGTCAGAGGTGCTCACTCTTAAGCACTACAAAATAGATAGAAAATGAGTTTTCATAGGCTCTATTATTTTTGGAAACTGATGCATGGAGAGAATTTTTGTCCAAGTCCAGAGTTCCTTGTGGCACATAATCTCACTGGGTAGAGGGTCCTGACTCTCTCCTACTCACCCAGCCACATGTTGTAGCAATGACCCTGCCTGGATCTCCTCTCTCTAGATATACTGGTCTTTTTTCCTTTTCCTTAAATTACCATTTTTCATTCATTTAACTTTTTTGAAAGAATAAATGATTCATCTAATTGAACTTTATATACAGAACAAAGCAAGACAAGTTGACTGTTTTCATTTTTTACTTTGGGGAAAAAATAAGCTTTTAGTCAAATCAACTTAAGAAACAGCTTGAATTGCAAGATAATGCCGCTCCTATAAGTAATTGCTTATGTGCTTCTCCTGTTCATAGTGGAAGAGCTATGATTTATGAACATTTTTATTTAAAGTATAATCTTGGATTTATTCCAAATAATTGTCATCTTTGAAATGTTGTCAACCTGGGCCAGCCACAGGGATGCCAGATTAAAGTATTATATCAGCTCACCACATGCTCTGCCCAATGGGCTCAAGTAGGTTTTTATCTGCCTCTCTTTTATCACATATTTCCCTACTTCACATTTATATTTAATCCGTTGACTTCCGGGATTTCTTTTATGCCAGAGAACATGTAAAACACAGGAGAAAATGAGTAGACATATTCACTTAGCAAGAGGTTTCCTTTCGGTTCTCTCTTTTCCTCTTCCTCTCTGGCTGAAACTCCATTAGGCAAAAGTGTCCCTGGTATTAATCTAATATGATTAACTGTGAAGTGGAACACAAAGGCCAGCCTGGGGTGGAGCCATCCAAAGGTGGGAAGATACTTTAAAGCAAAAGGATCAAGAAGAACATACGTTTAAGAGGCAAAATTTCAAATAATACTAGGCACAGGAAATACTGTTAGCTACAGCTGCAAACCAAATGGGAAAATATATTCACCAGTATAGAATTATTACTGGCTTTGCATAGAGCCTAGAGAGCAATGTCAGTATATCTCAGTGTTTTTTTCCTCTCTCTCTCTCCGTGTTCTTTTTTAGTGTTATCACCTGACCTCTTTTCGCCAATATTCCTCCACATCTTATTCCTACAAGTAGCCTAATTTGCCATTAATATTCTGATAACCTAATATATTGTGTGTACCCCTAAATAATCCAGCCTCCCTTGCCACTATATTTGACCATGAGACTAATTCCAGCCAGTATTAATTGATCAGAAATGATTTGTTTCACTTCTAGCTCCAACATTAAGAGCTAGTGTGTGCCTTCCCCCCAGGGAGAGTGTGGCATCATGTGCAGGGGACCTGGACGCCTAAGTCTCCTGATGGAAGAATGTCTCCACTGACTGGCATACAATTTCTCATGAATATTTTATGACTTAATAATTATTATCTAATTAAATAACCATTATTCTCTTACCATCCTATTGCATGATCTAGTTAATACATTAAACTACATTTTACACTAATACATACAAGGTATGTCTGGAAAAAGTCCAGCTATGGTTAATATAACAAGAATGATTTGCATGACATCAATGTAACCTGGCAGCCAAGGAGAGTGGATTAGAATGCACATGTGTGAACAACGCTGACTTCACTGTACGAGGAGTAGACAGCATTAAGCGAACATGTAAACTGCGTGACATTTGCATTCAAAATGACTAAGTGAGTAGAACAATAAATCTACATCAAATTTTATGTTAAGATTGAACATTCCTCTGCAGAGACTATTGAAATGATTCAGAAGACTATAGCTATGTGTAACTGGTGATTGGCAGCTTTATCATGACAATGTGCCTGCTCATGCATCACATATTGTGCAGAATTTTTTAGCAAAACAGCAAATTACTCAGGTGACTCAGCCCCTCTACAGCCCAGATTTGGTACCCTAAGACTCCCGGCTTTTCCCAAAACTAAAATCACCTTTGAAAGAGAAGAAATTTCAGACTATCAGTGAGATTCCAGAAAATGCAATGGGGCAGCTGATGGCGATTGGGAGAAGTGTGTGAGGTCCCAAGCTGCCTACTTTGGACTGAGGCAATAGTGTCTTATTTACAATGTTTCTTGTATCTTCTTCAATAAGTGTCTCTACTTTTTAATGTTACAAGTCTGGATACCTTCTGGACAGTCCTTGCATATTGGTATTTGTTACTAATATACCAATTAAACACAAAGAATACACAAACCATACATTAAGAGACTAGGATTTTTAGTGCTATCTATTCTCTATTCCTTCAAACAAAGTGTATAAACTTTCTATAGTATTTTTATCATTGTTTTAGATATTCCCTAGAAATAGTAAATAAGACAAATAAAATCCCTGTTCTCAGAAAAAGGAGTTAGACAAAAATTAAATAAACAGCTAATTTGGTAATTCAAAGACTGATAAGCACTGTTAAAGATAGGACCAGTATTGTCTGGGTATACTATTCAACCCAATAGTTCAGGAAGTCTTCTTTGTCTTGTGGCTAGGACATGAATGGAATAAAGGAGCTAATTCATATATTCTAGAGAGGGGCCCTTGAGTGTAAATAATCTTAATACATTAGGCAATAGAAAGATCTACAAGGTGAGACTGAAGTATCAAAAAAACAGGAAACTTGGAGAGATGAATACTCTGTGAGGCCAAAGAATGATAGCCAGTATATGGAGTCCATGGGAAAGATTTGTAATTTTATTCTAAATTCTGAGAGAATGTGTTGGATAAATTTAAATAGAATAATATCTTAATCATATCCACATTTTCGCAAGTTAACTGTGGGCATGGTGCAGAAATGGATACATTTGTAATGCAGAACTGACCAGACTCACTAATAAACTGGATGTGCAAGGTGAAGAAATAAAGAAACCAGTAATGGTGCCCAGGATCCAGACTTGCACAACTGGGCACATAACAATCCCTTTTGGTAAAATGAAGGAAGCTGGGAGAAGAACTTGTTTTCAGATACGATTTATGATTCTGGTTACACATCCAAGAAGAATTGCTTAATAGGCAATAAGATATAAAATACTAGAGCACAGTGGGAAAGTTAGAGTGAGATAAAATTTGGAAATATTTTTATGCAAATTTCATTTAATGGTGCTAGATGGGTTAAGATCACTTATGGAAAGAGTTAGAGGAGTCATTTGAGAATAGAGTCCTGACTATTCCAGCATTTGGTAATTCAGTCTTAATTTCTCAATCTCTTACTCCCCCTCAAAGCAGACTACTCCAACTGACTAAAAGCTTTATCTTTAGGGGATCCATGAGGAGTGACTCAAGTGAAAATTTCCAATATGGTGGTCAGCCACTGGGAGAAATAAAATCAGTAAGAGAGCACTTTTGAAAAATCTATAAATTATACTATTTAGATGGTTACTTATTCTATCTGCAGCCCTAACTTAACTACCAAATAGTCACCTAAATCAGAGAATCCTCATCACATGGGTCTACACACACAAAAAAAATAAGGGCAAACTACTTCCTTTACTATATACTGGGAATACAATAATAAATTTGAAATAAATTATCACCTTGCCACAAATCTTGATTGGTTCTCCATGAATAGCCCACTAGTGAAATATTCACTTGGTTGGTCAAGGAAGTGATGAGGGGGCCACTGAAATGAGTTATTGTTTCATGAGTGATATGACCTAGTTTGTTAAATGGCTTGGGAACATCACTCAAATTTTCTGTGTGTGTTTTGAAGCAAGTGCTTTGAAATGACCAGCAGCAGCAGTTCCATTTGCCATCTTTGTGGCCTCGTTTCACAGGGAAACCACAACCATTGCTCACCAAGTCACACAGCATGGTTTTTACCAGTAACAAAAGAGACACCAGGGACTGAGGCAAAAGATGTCTCAATGAAATAATCATGTTCAGCTCTTGAAAGACCACTGATGAACTCCAGAATGCTACCAACAGGCCTTTTCTATAGTACTGTAAACTCTGTATCTAGACAAACTACAGGAAGAGGTTAAATAATATGCCTGTATCACAGTCTTAATCAGCAATCTCATGGAAGATCTTAACAAGAAGAAATTATTCAGGGAGGAGAAAAATTATTCACTCTATCTGTTTTGGTAATTCACTCTCTATAACCATCAAATCTCTTATCTGAGTGAAAGTAGACCAACCTAATGGGCATGAATTCATTTGACTTGTCACAAGCTGCCTTAGTATCACAGAATAAGTGTTGCTTACACGGGATAATATATAGTTGCTGGGTAATATATAGTTGCTATGATAAACCTGAGGAGGGATAAGATCAAAGAGAAAAGGGAGAAAATGAAAGGTCAAAATGGGAGAGATGAATCCCCCTTCTTACATGAATCCTTGCCTCCAGTGACATAGCCTCTTTAGGCCTACGTAGCACTGAATTTTTTTTACTCATTGTCCCTTCTCTAAAGTTTCTCCCATCCAAACACATGCTCAATATACTTACTGACTTTCCAGGATACCTGCCATATCCCTTCTTCATTTTCTAGTTACACATCTATCCCCTAACAATCTTCATTCCCTCCTGTTTTTTCCAGCTTGAATTGAAATGGTTAAGAATGGGCAAAAATAGAACCAGACATGAAAATTAAAAACAAGCTGACAACGATGAAAGGGGAGCAGGGACAGGGATAACAGAGGAAAGAAGGGGGAGGGTCAAATCAAAGAACATGTACAGATGAACCATGGACAATGACAAAAGGGGGGATTGAATGTGGGAGGTGTGGGGTGAGTAAGACAGGGGAGAGTAATGGGGGGATGGGGACAACTTTAACTGAACAATAAAAAAAATTTAAAACAAAACAAAAAAAAGAATTGGGTGACTTTGAATACATCAAAGTTTTCTGTTACCAGAGGAAATTCTTCAAAGCCAAGATAATACCTCAGTTTAGCCTGAGGAACATGGTATATCTAGTAATTTTATCCTGCGTTTATATTTATATTTAGATATTTGTTTTTGTTTAACTTTGTTTAAACCTTCATATATAAAGTAATTTCAGATAGTCATCTAATCAATTAAATAATTTATTAAACATTCATTGAGCATTTATGCGAAACCAGGGGTCCCCTATAACAGATATAAAGCAGTAGCAAGACAGACATGTTCTCTGCCCTTAGACAACATGTGGTCTCTCATGAAAGCAGGCATTTCATTAAAAAATTACAATGAAATTTGATGACTGTTATGTACAAAATAATTCTGGAGCTCATTATAACTATCATCAGAAGTACCAAACAAATCATGTCTTATTTTAATCTGTGGGAGATATTTGAGAGAATTCTTCCCAGACCTTCTCCTGAATTCTGAATCACACTGGGATATTTCCTGACTTTCAAATAAATTAGTATGATCAAACTCCTTGTCTTCAAGACAATCCACTAAGGCATTTTTTCCTGGCACATGAAACATGTGCACTCTTTGTTCCCTAGCCATGTAAATCCTGAATGTATAACCTCAGATATGGCAGAAATATCACGGAATGAGAACTGTCTGCTTAATCAGAGACAGAAAAGCAGTTTCAACTCAAGTGCTAATTTGTACTTTGTTGAGAAAGATTATGGAATTAAATCTGAGATCAGTAAAAAGAGGGACCACTGAAAATATTTGTGACATAAACATAAGAAGAAGAGGAATACCTCCTATCTATTTGCCATACCTGTCCTTGCTAGGTTGAGTACACCCTCTTTGACTAGCTGGGGACAAAAGCTCCTCTCTGAAACTAAATACTCTGAGGGCTAGATAGTGTCCTATTCATTTGGCACATATTTAGGGACTTGATCATTATAAATGGGACAACAGTTTATATAGCCTCCCTCCACTTAGAATTGTCACTAGAAAAATTCTTTGTAATTTAAATCTACCCCACATTTTTTAAACAAATGGGAGATAATTTGTCAGGAATTTTCTTGGAAAATGACCTATCACTTCAATCTTCATTACTACATGATCAAACTGTACTTTGTTAATTCATATAATGTTTTTTCACATTCCTACATAGATGCTATTATTTTCTAAATTCATACCCCACCTAGAAAAGATGGAAGAGACAAACACAAGAAAATTAAGTTATATCAAATTGGTAAGGTGTGATATATATGCAATAAAAAAGGGATATTTTCCTTCTATTTATGTCATAGTTTTCAAAAATCAGGTTGCAAACAGAATAAAAATTCATGGAGTAGAAAGAAAGAAGAAAAATATACATTTGTACTCTAACAGACCATGTATAAATCTTTATAAAACACCCAAATTCTAATACTTTTCTCTCCAGTAAGAAATATTTTATTGCTGTGAATGTATAATAATTGAATTTTTCATCTGAACTAAATGGCAAATTGCTGTGATGTTTGTTTTCTTAAGATTATTTTGCTGTTGTTTCTTAAGTAAAAAATGTTTTTACAATTTCTTTTTACCAGCTCATTTCCTGGGTCCTTCTCCCCGGCATACTGTCTTGAGTAACTTGTCATTTCACATGTTTATTTGGCACTTCCCTAAGTGCTTATAAAAAGCCTTTCAAATAATCATTCAGCCAGATTAAAATTTTAAAAGAGAATGCAATTGGTACTTTTGTCAGGCAATAGGGTGGGCAACATTCAAAGAAAATTGTTGATGTTGTCTATGCCACTTACATTGATTCATGGTGAAAAATGTTTCTTAGTTTATTGCCTCCATCTGAGCAGCAAATCTATGTAGAAAATCTGATCAAAGCACACTCTTTAATAATGCATCATGTTTCCCTATTGACATTCTTAAGTTGTGTTGACTTTTATAGCACTGGTAATGGTAGGAGAAGCCTAACATTAATAAGCCAACTGGTATTTAAAAATATATGCTCCATCTGAATATTTGGAAAGTCATTGGAATGCTGTCTAAGGTCAAATATACTGCAGAAAAAAAATCTCTCCCAATGGCTGATGGAATAAATGCAGATAAATGTAGATCAGTGTTTGTTTCTTTGTGTTTTCTTCTCATCTAGCAGAAACTTGCTGCTGTGTATCAGGGTTGCACTTTAGCGATTGGATACCCAGTGGACTGGTCATGAAGTGGCTGATTTGTGAGTGGTGAGTTTCCTGATTTCAACACTAGCAAAGGTGTTCCAAAAGTGCTGCCTCCTCCATCGGTATTCTAATGACCTTTCAGCACTGAATTGAGATAAAGCAATGGCCACCACTAATAGAATTTGCTGCAGGGAGGCCCATGGTGGATTGCTGACTGTACCATGAACTTCTAGTGCTATAAGACACTAAAATAAAATCGTGGTGAAGGAAAGAAAAGTGAATAGAACATAAAGAAGAAATACTTTTTAAAAAATCAATCTGAAAATTCAGAGACTGTATAAAACATTATGTGAGTTAACATATGACAATTGTGTTTGTTAAATCTGAAACCAGCCCAGTGTCTTCTGGAGTTAAATACAGTAAGTACTATGGGAATGCACGTGTTCTTATGCTGTTGTGCAGTGCTTGGAATGGCATTATACATTATAATAAACAAAATGCAAAAATGTCACAGTTGGCTAAATTCCTATCAATTATAAATTTAATTTGTATACACATTTAATACTTATTTTAGACTTTGCTATACTGAGAAATTTTCTTTTAAAGAAAAATGGTTTATACAGTTCACTTCCTGCCATAATCAAGGTCTTTCTAACCTGATATCTGAAGGTTATGCTTCAGTGAATAATTCAGTAGGTTAGTGAAACTCTGGCAGCAAAGAAAGTGCTAATCTTAGATAGAAGCTGTGAGGGATATTAAGAAACAATTGCAAAAAGTGACATATTTAATAGAGAAAGATTACGTTGTGCTACATCTATTTAATTCGAATTGAATACATTTTGCCAGCATTTTATGAGATGCAGACTAGAAATTATATGAAACATCACAGTGTCACTTTAGTCAAGGATAGAGAATAAAATCCTTAAAAATATTTTATTGTGATTTTGAAGACTTCTCTATCACTGAATTTGGACGGAACTGAAAAAGATTCACTTTACTCATTTGAATTAAAAAAATAAAGAACAGCAGAGGTGATTTATCAAAAAAATAAATAAAGTGTGGAATTAAAAGGAAATAGTGTCATGTGAGTCCTTGAAATCAGGGAATTCCTTCTTGGCTGTGACTGAGACAATCTTCCTTCCCCATTTTTCAAGGGAAATTTAGTTGATCGGGCTGAGACAAGCCTAAAATTATGAATAATTCCAAATATGAAAATGATAGGGGGCAGTTTGCAGACTTGATCACTAAATAAATCCTCATAATGAACCCATCTTGATACTTATCTTTTGCAATGTGCTTACCTGAAATAATTTATAAAAAGAAAACATAAATACTTCTAATGTTTAACCTAGCACTACTTAACTTAAGAACTTTAAAATGGCAAATTTACCAACAAATTAACTTGAACAGTACTTATCTATAGGGGACATTATCTAGTATGAAATATCTCAGAACCCACTCTTCCTACCCAGAATGTGATCCATCAGAAGGAGGACCCCACATCAAATAATCCTGGGCAAAATATATACTTTACATTCTTGGCTATTCACAATATAATTTAGCATATTAAAATCTAAAATGTCCTGTCGGAAAACAAATTAAAATTTTTAAATATATGTTAAGCAAAGTAACACTGCTTAACCTCATATTTTTCTAATTTATTTGACTTCCATAATCTATCCTCTTCCACATGATACCTATGCACATTCTACAAAATATATTTTGGGAAATTGTTTTTTATGTTACTATTATAGACTGAATGTTTGTGTCCTTCTGAAACTCATATGTTGAAACCCTAACCCCCAAAGTTATGGTATTTGAAAGTGACACCTTGCGGAGGTGATAACATTTAATAAAATCCTGAGTTTGGAGCCCCCCGTGATGTGATGAGTACCCTCATAAGGAGAGACAGAGACACCACAGCTCCCCCTCTCTACAAGCAAATGCACCCAGAGAAGGCCAGGTGAGTCCACCATGTGCATGTGGCAATGGAAAAGCCAGAAAGGATGATCTCACTAGAATCCAACCATGCTGAAACCCTGATCTTGGAATTCTAGTCTCCAGAACAGTGACAAAATAAATGTCTCCTGTATAAGCTATATAATCTATGTTACATTGTTACAGTAGCCCAAATAGACTAAGACAATTACTTTGTCATTTTTCATTTTACATTATATTTTATCCATATTATATCCTTGGATCACCAAATATTTTACTATCCTTAACCTACATAGAAACATACATCTCAATCTTTTAAAAGGTAGTGTGGCCTTTGAGAGTGAGGAAAAGAATGGCCTGGCCATCTGTTTTCATACCCAGTTTTTGCTGCTGTGTATTCTGGAGTAACTCCCATACTGAGCTTATATCTTCTCACTGAAAACTTTGAGTACAGTAATATAACATTACTAAAGTGATGTTAAGACTTTATAAGTCACCTTATGTAAAGGTTCAGAACTACTCTGTACTTGGGAGACATTAATGTATGCCAAGACACCACTACTATCATTATTAAAGAAAGTCTAAAAACCAAACTAACTAACTACATTATTACTAGCATGCACATTTGTGCACATTTGTGCATGCTAATTATTAGCACACTAGTAATGCCACAACTTTGTAGCACTGTTTAGAGTTGGTGGTGTTAGGAAAGAAATCTCCTGGTTTTCTGCTCCCTTTTGTCCTTAAAACTGTTGCAGACTGAGAAAGAAACCCTTGCCCATTTAGCTACTGGGGCAGATGCTATAGAATCATTTTCCCACATCCTGTGAACCTTACTCATTCACTCTATTGCTGCTAACTTCCAGGTGCCAGCCTGCTGCCTGGGGTCTCAGATTGCCTGACAGCTTCTCATCTGTCCACTTGGCCCACATGATACAGGCTGCGCATACCAGGAAAATGGATATCAAAACAGCCCCCACATTCATTCAAGAAATGACTCTTGAGAGTAGGGTATAAGCCCCACTCATTGGGTGGGATATTCTGAGAAGAGTTCATTTCTCAGTATGCTTGAGGGATTAACCTCATTTCTTACTTTCCTTTTTGTTTCCTGTGCATTCCAAATAAACCATTTGTACCTGAAGCTTTGTCTCAAAATCTGCTTCTAGGAGAACCCAACTGAAGACAACTGTGACTTCTCAGAGTAGGTGGGAGGACATTTGTGTAGGGTTGATGCACCACCCACACAGCTTCTTCATGGGTGATAAGTTTTGATCAACCTATTCTGACATCCAGGCTTCCGCCTGCAATTGTTATGAGTTCCAATTGATTCTATTGCCTTTTCCTAAAAATCTTAAAGCCGATTTTCAGAAACACTATAAAAACAAACAAAAACAAATGTGAATTTCCTGAGACCTGATTCCATATTTGTGTACTGGAAGCACTAATTGTAATAAAATTGACCCTTGACTCTGAAATGTTCTTACATCTTGGAATTCTGCACCGAGTCCAAAGTCCCTCTCAAATGTCCTGAAATTCCCAGGGAAGAATGTGAATTCTCCTGGTCATTTAGGCCTCTGGGACCATGCTTTTAGGCTAGCCTCTGTGTACAAAATTCCCACTCACAGGAATGAGCAGTAAGTGTTGCAAATTTACTGAAAACTGGAGAGAATGAGAAGTGGGAAATAGTTTGTATTGTAACAATGGGGATGGACACTGTTCTTCCATAGAACATCAAGCAACCCATTGTCAAAATATTAACTGGCTGCTGTCTTCTCTGCACTGTTAAAATATGTTCTGCCCTATGACAGGTTCCACCCTGGCTGTGCCTACAGCCATCCCCTGAAGCACACTGCCATGCCTCAGTCCATGTTTCCTTGTGAGGGGTTCATCTCAAACAACCAAATTGCTTGTAGCCTAGACCCTCTGAGTTTCACTGTCCTCTCTAAAGTCACTGCAGGTGTTTTCTTCTCTAAGCAGAATAGTGGTGCCACTTCTTTACACATGCACTGTTTACTTTACATATGCAATGTCTACTGCTTAATTAAATAGATTAATAACAGCCAAAGTAATACATTTTTAAATACTTGTCCCTTTTCACTATGCCAGAGTTAATAAATGTGGTTAAAGTAGAGTGCTCAACACAATTTTAGGGGAAAAACAGGTGAATGTTGTTTACTAGTTATAAGTTTATTTTGTCTATATGAGAATCAACATAATTATAATATCAAATTCAATGTTTCACAGAAATAATTGTGTAGGAAGAAACTACTTTCAAAAATTCTAATTTAAATTAAAGTTGATATAAACAAAAATATTATTAAAAATTCAATAATACTTCTGACATGACCAACCATTATGACAAGAATTATGAAGGTGGTACTTGACTGGTTGAATAAAATGTTTGAACTATTTCTCTATAATAATGGTGAAGTATTTAGACTAAAAGGGCCCAGAGAATGTTTGTCATGACTCAGGTATGTTTTATTTACCTTTATTTTTATTTATTTCCTGGAAATATGTGCTACTCCCAATTGGACTGTTAAATTTATCTTATCACAGCTGAGAGACTTATTTTAACACATTGCATACCACATAGAGATTTCTAAGACATACGCCAGGGACCACACGTTTTTGGGCAAACTGCACATTATTTAAATCATCATAACTACAGATCATAATGCACTTTAGGTGTTGTTTTTCAATAATTATAACATTTTTATTTACAAAAACAATTAAACAACTAATTAAGCAATTAAAGTTCCTAGTACTTTTTTAATGTATGGTTCTGCGTAAAACATCTTCCTCTATGAAGAGGAACCAAACAAAATTTACATAAGTATCTAGATTCGCTCCTTTTTCCATGGGTGGCACAAACTCTGCAGGCTCTCGTAGGAAATTTTTTCTTTCCACTGGCTGGAATACACGTAGGTTCATGCTGCTTCATGTCACCTGACAACCTTTTGGGTGGATCTTTATGAGGTGCTCTCCTTGCACCCCCAGGGGAAGGGCTGGACAGATTTGTCTCTGGTTCAGGAGAGCCTTCATTATTGTCATCCGTTATCCAGTCTCTCACCACCCATAGCAGAAAGTGTTCTTCATTTCCTCTTGGCCCTTGTTGAGAGTTTCTATTTCCTTTTTCATGTTGATATCGTTTGCAGTGAGCTCATTGTAGCTTCCCTGTAGTTTCTGGTAGCTCATTGTGAGCTCATTGAGCTTCCTGACAATCATTGCTTTGAACTCAGTATCTGATAGTTGAGTTGCGTCTATTTCATTTAGCGTTCTTTCTGAGGTTTTCTCCTTTCCTTTCATTTGGGAATTGTTCCTTTGTCTTCCCATTGTTTGTGAGACTCTTCTGATAGCAGGAACTGTTTATACTTCATTTTTGCTTATGGATTAAGCCGCGCAAAACACTAGAAAACTTGTGAGCGGTATGCAATGTGTTAATCAGTAGTGACTCTCCCCTTAATCAATCATTCAAGGTTTAATATTGACCTTATTAAGGAGAGTTATATTGTTCCAGTCGTTTTTCTTGTTCACTAACTCATACACATGTGTGCATACTTACATCAATAGACAGATGACAGAAGTGTAGTCAGTAGTGTCTTTAGCTGCAGTTATCTCCTAATGCATGCTCTTCAATATTCACACTTTTAAAGTAATGTCTTCTGTGCTCTTGAAGATTTTTATCCCATGCCCCCCAAATTTCAAACACTATGACACAAAGTGTCCTTCATGCTATTATACTAGGATCTCATTATTTTAAAAGTTTTTGTATAACTTTTCGGTTACATTTAGATTGGTCCCTAAAATTTGATCATCACTTGTCGTTCATTCACCAAATATATATAAAATGTTATGCTAAAGTTAACATAAACTAAAACAAAATGAATCATGCACCACAAAATTTAATTTTGTATTTTACTTGCCCATCTTCAGAGTGAATGCAATGAAGTGTCCACTGCACTTCCTTAATACTAAGTGAGTTAGTATTAATATTTATGCTAAATATTAAACTATCTTATATGGACTAAATAAACCACAGCCTAATTTCAAGTTTTATCACCAATACAATTAATTTCAAAGAAGAGACTAAAATAATTAACCCAAATATTCTTCATTTGTATTTATTTTTTACCTTGCTTTGAATAATATTTTACATCTTTTCCCCAATGTATTGTCTGTGTACTACATGGTTTATCCTCACAACAAACAAATCAATTGGATAGGTTAAGTCACTGTTCCAATTCATCAGTGAGGTAATAGAGAGATGAGAAAAACATGTGGCTCTTAAGAATGAAAAGCATGCTTGTTTCTACGTGTCCATGCCAAGCCCTCCCACTTTCATTATATCCCCCATCTCTTGCTTGGCCATGGACAGTGGTTCTATCAAAAAGTAGTGTCTAGAGAAACAGTCAATCAGTTAAAACCTCAACCATCCACCCATTGCCTTAAAGCCACTGTGCCTTCACCTCTGTGTCAGGTAAAGCACTCCATGCACACATTTCCCCAATCACTGCTATTGATACAGAAAAAAAAAAAAAGAATGACCCCTCAGCTTTTGTCCAAAATGTGTGATTCAGGGTCTGTTTGGACACCTCATTGAAAGGACATTTGTCTTCTCAGCTACCAGCCTTTCTACTTTTGCCCTAAATCCTATAATTTTCACTTACCTTCTATTTCATTTCCTCTCTATCCATCCATCTCCTCAGTTCTGCCTTTGAGCATACCCAGGACATTTACTATTGAAAGAAAAAAATTCAACACTGTAGCTTACAAAGAGTTTGGATTTTATTTTATCCTTCCACTATATTTTCAAACCTTAACTTTCCACCATTTGTCTCTAAACTTTCAGCTATATACAATAAATTCTTCAGCATCCATAACAATTAAAATGTATTAAATGATACTCAGTGAAAATACTTCTTCCTCCCAAGTTTTCTCTAGAAGTCCAGCTCTTTTTCTCGAAGGCAATCTCTTGAATCACAGTGTGTTCTCCCAGAGGTAGTCTTAACATCTTTAACCAGAGATGTTTAGGTCCTGCTTGTTTTTTTTTCATAACTGGTTAATACAAAGCATGTTGTCCCATGTGCCGGTTTTTTTCACCTCCTATTAATACATCTTGGAGGCTGCAGCTATAAGGACAAAAAACAAGGCCTGGGTTTTTTTTTTTTTCATTTCTCCTGCTTGCTTATCTGTTTTAATAGCCGCTTAGTAGTCACAGCATGGGAGTGACATAATTTTTCACCTGTTCATGAGCACTTAGGTGTCTCAAATGTTTGATACTTCAGTGACTTGGCAATGGATATCTTCTACATATGCCATTGCTCACCAGGGTAAGTATACATGTAAGATAAATTTCTGCACATAAATTGCACATTTAAATACTGGATTAAAGTAATTAAAATAAACAGCCTCTCAGATACAGATAACAGACAGCTGTCAGAGGGAAGGGGATTTTGGGGGCCAGGTAAACAAAGAAAAAGGATTACACAAAAGAAACCCTCCTAGATACAGACAATGGTATGGTGATTACAAGAAAGGAAGTGGGGTGGGGAGTGGAAAAGGGTAAAGGGGAGGTAAATAAAGATGGAAGAAGACTCTGGTGGTAAACACAGTACAGTACACAGATGATGTATTATTGAATTGTACACTTGAAACCTATATAACTTTATTAACCAACATCATCCCAACAAATTCAATATTTTTTTAAAAAACAGAGTTTTCAAAAAATAGTAATATTTTCACTCTAAATTATTCTATACTTAAGTCAAAATAAAGGCCTCTCATCCTCCCACCTACGTGGGAGGATGCCTTTCAGCTGACAGTCCTTTTGTGCCCCCTTTGTTGAAGCGATCACCTCCACGAACTCAAGCTGTCTTCTTTACAGGTAACCAAAATCCGCCTCCTTCATGAACCATCCCTAATTTTCCTTCCACAAGGACATATCCGTGTTTACTATAATCTCCATTAAATCTTGTTTACAGTGAGTTCTCAGGACACTTACAGCTTTCAACTTTGTGACAGGGTCAGGCCAGCATTAACAACATGCATTTGAAGTGCATGGGTCCACTAATACCCTGGATTTTCAACCAACACAGTTGGCAACTCCTTTTCCAGGGTTTCACATCCGCAGAGTCAACCTACCTACTGTGGATTAAAAATAGTATTTTTACATTCACAACCATAGATTCCCCACTGCACCAAAAATACTGTTTGGGATCCCCAGGAGGTTGAATCTGCAGATTTCAAGTGCTGACTATAGTTAGCTTTGGGGGTAGTCAAAAGTTAAGGGAGATTTTCAGCTGTGCAGAGGTTGGCACTCCTAACTTCTACATTGTTCAGATTCAAAGGCATTTGTGTTAATACTTTAGTTCCCTCCTAATCTTTTACAGGAAAACTATACTTTTTGATTTGCTCCTTAGTTGCTCTTAGCACAGACCTGTATATTTAGTTGACTCAATAAGTGTTTGTTGACTGAATATATTATTAAATGAATGAATGAATGAATGAGCAAATGAAATATATCTCAATTCTGTGGAGAATTATATTTAATTCAGTCTGAGAGAGCCACTGTACCCTTCTGGGCCTTTTTTTTTTGTATCTACCTGGTAAGTTTTATCTTCAAGGCTTTTGTTAAATGAACAAAGGCTTAGGGTGCTTCAAATAACAACAAAAAACTATCATAAATTGTAATCCCTTTAAATTCAGTGTAATCCATATGCATTTGACATCCAAATGAAGATGCTGTTAGGAAAATGTGATTCTACCCTCAGCTTGCATACAGATATTAATAGATAATTCCTATGTTGTAAATGAGAAACACATGTGGCTCATGGAGAAGGGTCTCTTTTGTTCATCACTCCCTGAGAACTGTTGCCCTCTTGTGTCCCCTCTGTTGTTTTCCTTTAGATTCTACAGGATTGGAGCAAAATCTGGGCTCACATAAAGCAAACCAGAGTTTTTTGAGACACCCAATTTAGGGAATATTGTAAGGCACTGCTAATAAAGTCCATTGCTCACCCCACTGTGCAAATAACAAAATGCTGGATTATAGGTACTGCAGCTTTAACTGTCTTATGAGGGCCAACAGCAGAAACCATTTTCTTGTCTTTGAATCAGAGGATTGGGTCAATTGTGTAATTATCATAAGTATTAAAAAGTTGTTTTTTAATTTCAAACATTCTCAAATTTGGTAGTTTAAAAAAACTCTTCAGCCCTGGCTGGTGTAGCTTAGTGGATTGAGCGCAGGCTGCGAACCAAAGTGTCGCAGGTTCGATTCCCAGTCAGGGCATATGCCTGGGTTGCAGGCCATGACCCCCAGCAACCGCACATTGATGTCTCTCTCTCTCTCTCTCTCTCTCTCTCTCTTTCTCTCTCCCTTTCCTCTCTAAAAATAAATAAATAAAATATTTAAAAGAAACTATTCAGAAGTATAGAAAAAAAGACCAATAAACTAAAAATTACCATGAAGGGAACTCGTCCTAACCCTCCCTCTCTGTCACACTGTCCAGGTCCTTTTCCTCTCTGTCCTCCATCTCCTCACTGAATAAATAATGACTTAGACTAGAAAATTGGAAGGTCCATTTAAGTCCTAATAATCTATTGAGGGGTGGGAACTGTGGAGGCAGAAAACCTGTCTCCCAGTTGCACCACTTTGTGCCGAGTGAGTCTTGGCAAGTTATTTAAGTCTCTGAGTCTCCATTGTCTTATCTTTTTTTTAAATTTGGAACTAATGATGCCTACAGTTATTGTGGGGGTCAAATAAAACAAGGTAAGGAAAAATAATTGTAAATTCAGTGTCATTTCTACAAATAATAGTTACAATAGTATTCTTATTTCTTCCCTAATTATGAACAGAGACTATTCTCCTTCCAGGTGCACAGTGATGAATAAGCATGGTACACCAGGCTCTGTCACCAAAGCTCTTTTTGTATAAGGTTCAAACTTTGGGAAACTCACACTGAAATCCATAACTTTCCCTAGGAAACCAAAAAATATAACCTTTGTTTTTAGAGAAAGGGAATGTCACCATTGAAAACGAGTGCCAAATACCATATAGGAATATTAGAAAATAAGTCAACACCAAACAAAAAAGTTAACATATCAGATTCAATATATTACTACTACTAATAATAGGTACCATTTGACATTATAGTCCCAGACATGTTTCTAAAGAGCTCAAGAGCTTGCATAAACTTCATTAATATTAAAATTAGGTATTTATCATTTTAATTTTACAGGTGAAATTAATTGATAAATAGTTTAAGTAATTTGACCAAAGTCAGATTAGTAGGTAATGTCATTACATCAGCTCACACAGTCCCATACATAATCAGAGATTATGAATGTAAATTGCCTGGTTCATAAATGGTGTCTTGTAACAAAAAGTGTAACTTAATAGTAAGAATTAGTCCTGGCTCAGGTATCCTAAAGAGTCACAGGAATAAAATTTGGTATGGAAGCTTTTTTACTACACCTGTGTTTTTAAATATAGTATGAAAAGAATGGAGTTTCTCAGATGGGAAGTCAGCATGTAGCAGAAGGAAGAGCTGGGGAAAATTACTTGGAATTCATGTGATTTTGTAAGTTGGTGGCAGGATCAATAACAGAAGTGGTGGCATCAGTATCAAAATAGTAATTAGCATTAATATATTGAAGATATTCCTGAATATAAAAAGTATAAATAAAAATTTAATATCCAGTTATTTTCTTTTTTTTCCCCTTTGATTACTTGTATGTCTTAAAAAGATTGCTCCCAAATAGAGAAGGGAAATAGTAAAGAAATGTTTATTATTAAGCCCATGTGTCTGCCCTTTAAAACAGCAATAGTGTGTTGTTATTGTTTTTTATTTCTTTATACAAGTGTGAAGATTGACTCTCTTTGTCTTTTTGATGATTTATGTTGCTTGGTTATAGAATGCAACATTTTCATAATCAGTAACATTTGTCTCTGTTTCAGTTAGGAACTAAATGAAAAGTCTAAACCCATCAAACATTATCATTGCAATATGCTACCAACTGGAAGCAATTGGAAATTCTGAGAATCAAACTAGACTTTACTTTAAGCTTAAAAAGCTCTTAAAATCTAAGGGCAATTATATCACTGATTTTAACAACATAGATTGGTCAAAGGCTCAAATTGGAAAAGGTTGTGTTTCACTGAGCATAATTTATTTAGTTTCCACATAGAAAATGTTATTTTATTTTAAAAATAACAGGCTTCTTAAAAAATGGCTGGCTAAACTTACCATGAGCATGGCAAAACAGTATTAAAGGACCATACACATCCAGGACCACAGAGATGAGAGGGGAATAATGCTTCCTCAAATGTTAAAGACATCGGTGCATTTACTTATGATCTAGTGTATTTAATGAGCTTAAACAATTTACCAAACCAAAGCAATTCAGAGTTTTCTTTATGTGTGTATGTGTGTGTGTTTAAATAAATCTTTGATTTAGGAGCTCTCATTTACAAATACACTTCTGTGTGATTATGTCAACAGGTGAGACATTGTCTTGTAAAAAGATCCTTGAACATTAGGATTGTATTTCTAGGGAAGAGTGTGAGATATGCTGTCCTC
The DNA here is from genome assembly GCF_019186645.2 of Phyllostomus hastatus. Lineage (NCBI taxonomy): Eukaryota > Metazoa > Chordata > Mammalia > Chiroptera > Phyllostomidae > Phyllostomus > Phyllostomus hastatus. The sequence continues at coordinate 5,237,925 of NW_025333932.1, read as the reverse complement.
CAAGCTTTAGTGACCATGACTGGTAACTCAAAACTTCACATTAAACTAGTGCTTGAAATTTTGCCACCCCCAGATTTAAGGCAGTCATTATAGGTCCTTTGTTTTAAATCTAGTTCGTTCTTGAATAGGGAAGAACATCCTTTTGCCTTCTGCCTATAGAGTTTAAAATCCTTGATTTCCAGGAAAGCACATGAACAAGGAAACATTTTGACTTCTTGCAAAGAAAAAAAGAGGAGGAAATATACTGCTTAAATTTCTGTAATATGTAATTAACAAGTAGTTTTCCTTAAAACAAGTACCCACATGAAAGATATAAACAAATGGAGTTTTTTTTTAAGTGGATGATGCTTTTTTATTTTTTGCTTTTTAAAATAAAGTCCTTAATTGTGTATGCTTATAGGATATGTATATGCAATATAGAGTATAATATATAAAAATATAATATAACTTTATGTATATATACATACATCTGTATCTATCAATCTAGATATAGAAAGACAGCAAGAGAGAAAAGAGAAACCCAGAAGGAAAAGGAGCGAGAAAAGACAAATTTTTATGAAGAGAGGGTCTTGAGAGCCTGGGAAACACTTCATTTGCTTTGATACCCTCTGTTTCCTGGCAGCAGAGAGCTGAGTGGAGCCTTCTTACCTGGCTTAGAGAAAAAAAAAGAAAAGAAAATCTCATTACCTCTTTTTCTATAACCCCTTCAATTAAATCCCTGCCAACAACCTATACTTAGTCTCAAAGCATCTCTACATAATTCTGGGGATTACATTTAACTATGGTCTGGAATTGAGACTACTCATTCAATTGTGTATTCTCTTAAATAGAAGGAAATTATGAAATTGAAATCAGTTCAATCAATAGTCTATATTTTAGAATCTAAAACAGTAAAAAAGAGACTGATAAAAACCAAAATTCAGGCAAAATATAGATTGAAATAAGAGTATATATAAAACACCAATTAAATATGCATGTTCAAATTGTGAAGATGAATATTTCATTAGAGCATCATAAATGTTCATGTTGTCCTAACCCTAAGAAAAATATAATTATATCTCCACCCAGTGGACACTTATGGTAGATCAGGTTTAAGAAGTAAAATCTATTTCAACCATCTAATAAAAAGCGACAAAGCAGGCTTACCATAAAAATCTTGGAAATGAACCCCCAAATTAGTTTATGATGTCTTGAAGGATGCTAAGTAATTCTACAGTGCTTTTTTTCAATATATATTTTTTAATCTCTGACAGGATTATTCTCATTCTAGATGTCAGAAAATGGTCCCTGCCCCTTCATCATGGGCATGGTGTCTTCACCGAGCAGTGGTACATTTACTGTGCATTGCTGTGGGTCCCAGATGGAAAAATGTAAATTTTAAATGGAATTAGGAATTGGTTTATTTGATTTAGCATACATTTAGGTAGATATTTACTCAAATTTTTGTTTAAAGAAAATAGCAAGCTTGATGATTGTCAGCGAAGGCCAAAGAGAATTCAAAATAAAACAAAAATAAAAGATATAAAGAGATCCTTAGATTGTATTATGTACCTACCTATTAGTAATTATTCTGATGCTAATGAAGGAAAAGTGGACACTAGGGTAATTTAATTTCTTAAAGAGAACTGTAGTATTTTTTAAAATCAGCACAAGGTTTGTTACTTTACGAGAAAATTGAAAATTTATTTTGGCTTTGTCCCTCATGTGTTTAAGGGAATGCTATAAATATTTAAAAGCTGTGATTTAGGGCTATATGATCTAGAAGCAGTGAACTGAGGTAATCTGCACCATGTGATATACTTAGCACAATAACATCCATCATAAAGACCTAGATCTGGGATATAAGGTGTGGGTGAAAATGCACTTTCCAAAAGCTAAAGAATATATGATGTTAAAATACTATGATTTCTCAACACAAAAATTACATTAAAATTAATTCATGCTAGAAACCCAAAATCATTGATAATTTTTAATTGTTATGTCCAAACTAAGGGTGATTAAAATCATAAATTTGTTTTTTTTAAAAGAACATATTAAAAGATAGAATTAAACGATGAAAAGTAAGAGAACCTGTAGCATATCCATGGTAGACACAGATAAAAACTTTCAATTTATGGACTAAATATCTATGTATCTAGGAAGGTATATTAATACTGGCAAAAACACATCCAATAATAAGAAAATTATAGCACTAATAATTCTAGTTGCAAGTAAAAAATAAAATGAACAGAAAAATAAAATAAAATTCCAAAATAGTCCATCAATTTTACTGAGATTTATTTTGCTTCTGTTTTTATTGTTTGTTTCTTTATGCTTCTCCTTTTCTGTGTTTAATTTCTTAGACTTCTGAAATATGACATTTTCCCAATCTTTCCATTTAAAATTTTGTGATATATTAGATGTTATTTTATAGATCAGATTGTCTAAACTGCAATTTAAATTGATAGTTTCAAATACAATTAAAATAAAATTTTCTATCCAATGTTATTTTCTCTTAGAAGATTGACAGTTACTTTATAGCTGTACTATTCACATCCTGTTTATTTTTTATTATTTCTCACAATTTCCTACTGTCCTTATATTTGAAAAATATTTTAATGACATTTTCATGTTAGCACATTTAATATCCTGCTATCTAATTCTACTATTTTCAAAATTAGCATTAAAAACAATTTCTAATTCAGTAACAATCTTTACAAAATAGTAAAACCTTGTACAAATATTTGTAAAGATTCATCTTTTAAAACATTGTGATTGGCAATTTATCTGAAGATCAGAACATTGAATTATGCATATCAGTGTCTAGTATAGTTTTTCAGGCCTGTGTCACTGTAACTGAGAAAGCTAATTTTGTCATAATATGCTTCCAGTGTTTAATAAAAGCAATGAAACTCTTTTCTATGTATCCTTACAAATGTTTTTGAAAATTTTCCCTAGCCCTTCTCCTTGTTTATGAAGCTAAACATAGATACTATGTCTACTGCTGTCCTTCTGCTAAAGATTTAAATTTAAGAAATAATAGCTGCCTGTCTAGACAACCCTAAAATTGTTTTAGTTACTGATGTATGGATGACTGATAAATGTCATCTTTTCTGCCTGCAGTGCATTTGGAATTTAGTCTACTGACATTTGTCTATAGCTGACCTGTGTCTGCATTTTAGATTTACATGAAACATTTAAGTTTTACAACTATGAACCTTTCAATTTCATCATTCTTACTCTATATCCAATACAATAAAACAATTAGATCCTCTTCTATCTGTCTTCTTCCTCACATAGATGTTTTTAATTAAACCAGCAGGGAAGATTGTAATCAAACAAAAGGCAGTGGAATTTACTTCATCTCTTACCTCATGAAACAATTATTAAATTCCCTAGCTTCATATTTCTCATACCAATAAAATTAAATCTGCAGCTCTGCTAGGAAGGGTGGAGAAAAAAGCAGTCTCAAGTAATCAAAACCTATAGGTCTTCAGAACAATAATGCAAAATATATAACTCTGTTGTCTGGAAAACTGTTAGCTTTTCCCACAGATACCACATCAGTTTTCTTCATTTCCTCATTTCCTCATTTCCTCATGTGTTGGGAAGCGCACCTATATTTTGCACATAGTAATGGAACACTAGCCCTAAGAAATGTGCTTATAAGACTTAATTAGGTTACTTCTGAACAATGTTTTTATAGAATAATGGCTTACCTTGAGTTGACCCACAATTGTACTGAGTGTTCTTTCCTTATGTTATATTATAAACATCAAATTACCGAGAACATAAATACAAAGAAGTGTTTTTCAGACTGTCTGTGGGCCTTTGTTAGACATCTCATTACCCTGATACACTGTGACATGTGACATTTCCACTTTTCACCTTTTATACTATTTACAATGCTTGGACAAGTTTAAAAATTTATATAAAAAACAATCATCCTCTACTTTAAACATATAAAGAAAACAATTTACATAATTCCAAGCCAACAAAGAAACAAGGAATTATAACAGCTATAGAAGCAGTAACTTCAGTAAAATGAACGATGATCCCTGACAGCCCCCTGTCAGATTTAAATGAGACATTTAACCGGGTGTCCAGGGGAGATGTTCTTCGTATGTACGTATTTCATTCATGGCACTTGCATCAAATATATTAGTAGTTTGTCGCCATCACTTGACTGGGAGATTAAGAGCTGAAAACATAACATCTGTCATCATCAAATCCTTGACTCATTAAGCACTCAATGAATGTGTAATGAACTAATTAATATTATAAGAATGAATAAATATGGTCATACTTGAAACACTGATATTATGTAATCGACTCCAGACTCCATCTTCTTTAACATCAACATATCAAAAAAACACTTGTTAACTTTCTGAAGGATCTTATAAAAAACGCTGAAAGTCATGAGTGAAGTTGAGCCACAGATAAAAGCACAAAGACTGAAAAGAAAAGGAGAAAAACCTCAGTGAATAGTATGTTTGAATGAGAAGATGGGAAGAAAAAAATAAAACCATTGAGATCTTCATAATTTGACAATATTTTGGTGATGAATTTGAAGCTTTATACTACACAATAGAAGGAACTTTTTGAAAGTTAAGCTGCAATCCTAACTACAGGACTTTGCTTTATGATTTATTTTGTCTGGATTCAAAAATAAATCCATGTTCTGTAAGGAATGCAGACTCTAATTTCTCAGTGATTTATATGGGCAGATGCAGACGACTTCAGCTGGAACTGATGTTTGGTCAGGGATGCAGGAAATGGAGTTTTATCTGTGGCAAATGTGGCCATAGTCAATGCAAATTTTGCAGACAATATAATTAGTAGAATGATAATGATTTTTGAAAGCAATTTACAAAGATAAATTATGCTATCTTGCACTGTTTTGGACATGGATATGAATATGGATACAGGAAATTAAGACTAGAGTACAGGAAAAGAAAAAGGAAATGCAGAAAAAAAGATTTTTCTGCAATTGGTATATAATGAATGAAATAAAACAAAATGTAGGTGAATCCATTATTACTCTCCTTAAAAGGATTATTATCTTCATTAATGTCCTTAGATATTATTTTTTAATTTCTTATTAATTCTCAACTTGTTAACATAAATATAAAGTGAAAAAAGAATTCCTTTAACTTAAAACCAGAATACATAATTAATAAATTGGAGGATAGATTTAATAAATTGGAGGATTGATTTAATAAATTTACTCAGAATGCACAAAAGAGAAATAAAACCAAGAAATATGAAGAAGACTTTGAGATTAAGGCCATAATGCAAAGATACTAGATGTATTTAATAGATGTTATAAGTTTCACTTTTGATATGGTAGAATAAGTTTTTAGTAGGCTGACTATCCCACAGGTATTTATTGTTATAAACTCTGGCCAAATTCCATAAAATAATTACCTTATGTGTTTGAAGGGTGAACAAAAACAACCTGTTTGGGATGAGACCAGGAGATTGGAAATATAAACTCTCATGGGGTGATTGTTGTGTTCCTATGTCCTTGACCTGAAGGCAGGCTGAGTTTTGCAGCATGACACAGGTCTCCTCGAGGCCCAGGAGAGAAACTTCTCTCTTTCTGGCCTAAGAAAATGAAAGCCAGGGCAACCAGAGAACCAGAAAGTGAGGGAAGGTTTTGTACAAAAGAGATGCAGAAAAGGGGAGGCCAGGTCTATATCTAAAACCTGCTTAAGTCCTGGACACAGAACCCAACATGCAAGAAGCAGTCTATGAACAGCCTAGCTAATGAAACACTTACACTGAGCTGCCCACAGCAGGTGGAACATAGTTTGGTTTGGGCCTAACCACATTAATTCGATGTTTGATCTAAAGCATCATATTGTTCGGAGGAAGCTAACAGAATCCAGAGACTCCACAACCTCCATATTCAAAGTGCAAAGAACACAATCCAAAATTACTTGATAGACAACTCAGAAACTGTGATTCATTCCCAAGGGAAAAGATTGTTAACATCAGTGCCTGTGAAATGATACAGATGTTGGTATGAAACAAGGATTTAAAAGCAGCTATTATTACTCTGCTCAATGAAATAAAGAAAAAAATACTTTTGTAATCAAAGAAAATACAGTAGTAACTTCCAGCTCAAAATAGAAAATACAAAGCCATTTGAATTGTGCCCTCCAAAGTACATTGGGGTCCTAACCTCCAGTACCTGTGAATGTGACCTCACTTGGAAATAGGACTTTCACAGATGTAATTGGTCAAGATGAGTCCATACTGGATCAGGGCGGGCACTAACTCCAATAACTAGTGTCTTTATCAGAAAAGACTCAGACACAGAAGAGACAGAGGGAAGAATGCCATGGGCAGGCAGAGGCAAAGGGATGCTGAGGAGTGCCAGGCACCACTGCAAGGGCCAAAGAAGGGTTCTCCCTTAGGGCCTTGGAAAAGAGCAGGGCCCTGCTGACACCTCGATTTCAGACTTCCAGCCTCTAGGACTTAGAGATAATAAATTTCTGTTAAGTCACCCAGTTTGTGATAATTAGTTATAGCAGCCCTAGGAAACTAAAACAATAACCAAATAGAAATTTTGAAACAGTAAAATACAATACAGGAAGTTTTCAAAATTCACTTTATGAGCTTAATAGAAGAATGGAGATGATACAGAAAAGAAGTCAGTAATTTGAAACAAATCAATAGAAAGTATCCACCCTGAAGAATACATACTGACTTGAAAGAGAAGTGCAACTACTGTGAAATTAAAAGTTGAAAGGCACAAGACAATGTAATCTAAATGAATAAATTTTACTCTACTAATACATATTACTTTTAAAGAGACAGCAAAAATATAATTAAAAGAATATGTGAGACTTGACTTATAATTTTCTAAACTTTTTTATTGGAACCAAAAAATCAATGATAAAAAGAGGAATGAGAATTTGTTATATAGAAATTAATGTGTGAGAAATGTACCAAGTAAAAGATGTTGGGGACAACTCATTCTGAATGTTAACACAGTTTCAGTTATGTCTGTGCTGATAGGTGATTGGAGAAGCTGAAACAATTCACTGGAATATAAAGATTTTGGAAAATGTGAAAAAAATTAATAATAGAAAAAGTAACATAGATATATAAATCATAGAAAATTCACTGTAATACAATGATTTGGAAAGTGGAAAAATAATAATAAAGGCACTAAATGAATATGTATAGTTAATGACAGTGAATAGAGGAAATAAAACAAGTTCTTTTCTCAAGGTTTAGAATGAACTCACATAACATTGATTGAGCTCCTACTAGGTAGCAGTCACTATGTACAGTAACATAAAAATTTATTGTTGGTCTTTTTTACAAAGTGCTGACGACTCAGTAGGAAGTGAAGAGAGTGGTTTAGGGATCAAGAGCAAGTGGCCATGAGGATGTGTGTTAAATAGATAGCATAAGCACCTACAGAGTTAAGTTGAGATGTGGTGATACCAAGGTTGTGGGAGTATACATGGGGTGGGCTGTGTTTCCTTCCTGACCCTGATGATCAGGGGCTGAAGAAGCAAAGGCTGCAGTACTAAAGGGAAGGGATAGATTCAGGAGAACTGCAAATTCTCATGAAGTGATAAAAAGATGGAACTGGAGAAACAATGACATCATTTTAAAAGAGTCAAGAGAGATTGACTCTTAAAGAATCTATAAAGTAGAAGGAAAAATGGTTAAAAGGAATTCATTAAAGGTAGATTTAGAAAAAACAAGATTGAGCTGAGTAGGATTTTAGAGAAGGGAAGACTCAATAACCTAATGCAATGTAAATGTGCACAAGTGGATGGAATGAATTTAATTGTAAGTACATGTGACTCTGTACTGTGTGTGTATGTACATATGTGTATGCATGTATGTGCACACATGCTTGATAAGAAAAAGGTTAAGAAATATAAAGACTAGAGCACTAGTGTGGACAGTATAGTCAAAAAATTTCTTGGATTAATTTAATGAAATTCAGTTGGAATAGAGAGAGGTAAATTTCCAAAAAGAACTAAAAATGGTTTAATGCTGGTATGATTGCAGGTAGTCTTAAAATCAAGTCAATTTTAAAATGGTTTTATTTTCAACAATCAATACATTATATCATCTAGTTATTTAGAATCAATGCTTTTTATTTGTGGCAGTACCTCTTGACTCATTGTAACACCTCCATGTTTTTTATAAACACAATATCTGACTTAAATAAATCATTGTCTCTGTTTTGGCAAGCACAGGTTTCCAAGCCTATGAGAAGTGAAAGCAGAAATTTAGGAAGCAGGATATAGGAGAAAAAGATAAAAGGAATTTTATAATTTAGCAATCAATCATGGTCAGCATCAATTTTTTTGTAACAAGAACAAAAATATATTTTATATTTAAGTATAACACAACTCTTAGTTCTTGTTGTTGTAGTTTCTAAATAGAGGAGTAAATATACCCAAAATGAAGGTGATCTCATTTTGTCACCATTCTGCAGACAGTGCAGGTGACCTGACCTACTGCCCATCGCTGGGATGGGGACAGTTGACAGAACCACTCACCCTTAATAACATAGTATCTAAACTGGTTCCTCAAAGAAATGGAGTCTTTAAAAATGTTTTCAATAATGCACACTCATCTAAAACTTGAAAATTTTAAGGAAAGAAATTTTGAATCATAACATCATTCAAAAATAAGCAGTACAACATCTTTTCATATTTTAGATGTATTTAACAGTTTCTGTCTTGCCACATACATGATTTGCAAGTCAATTATTTTTCACTTTTTATTATATTTAAAATAATCTTCTGTGTTTCTAAAACTATTATAAAAATGCTTTAAATATTGAACATATTTGTAAAAGCTTTTGTTTTTAATTCAGGTCCTTAGTGAAAAAGTTAATTGCAACACACCATATTCTTAATATATGTCAAGTGGAACATAAGGATAGAAAACAATTGGTATGCAAAGAACATGTACAGATTCATAGGAACTGTGGAATTGACCTGGTCTCTGTGATAACTGCTAAATCTTTCTTGTGAAGTTGAGAAAATCGTCAGTGGGTTGCGGCTCTGGAGAACATCTCTGTTCAGATTCTGGGCCAGGTTCTCATATGCTGTTATGGTGGCTTCTGGTCGTTGGTATGTGATTCTGTCTGCCTCACCTGTAACAAATAAATTTCCAGAGGATTATTTTCTAAGTCTACAAATGGTTAAGGATAATTTGTTTAAAGTAAATCATTTATTATAAGCAGTACTTTCAAAACTGGAGCTCTTTTTGATTCTGCTCATTTCTGTATACCTCTGAGAGATGTGAAATTCCAGTGTGACCACTGCAGGTGACGGAATCCTGGGGACAGCCTCCCAGCAGAGGTGATTACTGTGACAGGATTTCACTGTCCTTTAGGCCACTTGGCAAGTTGTAAACAACTTCTACTACAGTGTCAGTTGTAAAAACCCATTTTCAAATCCCAGCAAGTTTTAGTTACATTTTATATGCATCACCAACAGTCCTGCCAATGGCTATTATTTGCTCTCTTAAAAGTAGACCAAATATTACTTGGAAGTTTGTGTTGTAACTGTTGAACACTCTGAATATGTAAATTGAACTAATCTTTTTATAAAGGCTGATTATAAAGGCATTTAATTTTTAAATTAATTTATTTTTTGTTGTTGTTCAAGTACAGTTGTCTGCATTTTCCCCCTACCACTCCCCCCACCCCAGCCATCCCCACCTCCCTCCCTTGATCCCACCCCCACTTGGTTTTGTCCATATGTCCATAGTTGTTCCTGAAATCCCTTCCCCCCTACCCCCCCATCATCCCCACCTCTCCCCTCTGGTTACTGTCAGATTGCTCTTAATTTCAATGTCTCTGGTTATACTTTGCTTGCTTGTTTGTTTTGTTGATTAGGTTTCACTTAAAGGTGAGGTCATATGGTATTTGTCTTTCACCACCTGGCTTATTTCACTTAGCATAATGCTCTCCAGATCCATCCATGCTGTTGTAAAGGGTAGGAGGCCTTTCTTTCTTTCTGCTACATAGTATTCAATCATGTAAATGTATCTTATTGATAGCATATAAGACAAATATAAATATAATGTTCTCCAGACTACATTAATATCCTAAAAGAATTAGAAGTAGTCACATGTGAACTGAACAACAGTCTTTCAGATATTTACTTCACTATAAAAATGACAAACTTTCATAGATCTAGCCTGCAGAATCAAAGTTATGGTTTATTTCTAGAATGCTTGTCCAATACTGAAGGAAGGAAAGGATGAAGTGGTATACTGACTGAAAAAGAATGGCATTAACTTTTATTGCTGATTTCATATTGTTGGTTCAGGGTTTCATCATTGGCTTGGTTTAATTATAATTAATTATCTACAAGAGGAGCATATTCTGCCATGGCTGGCATAGCTCAGTGGATTGAGCATGGGCTGCGAACCAAAGTGTCCCAGGTTCGATTCCCAGTCAGGCCACAGGCCTGGGTTGCAGGCCACGGCCCCCAGCAAACTGCACACTGATGTTTCTCTGTCTCTCTCTCTTTCTCCCTCACTTCCCTCTCTAAAAAATAAATAAATAAAATCTTTAAAAGAGAAGCATATTCTTTCAAAGTTTCCTCCAGGTCTGCAGTCATCAGGGCTGGCCTGAGACACATGGGCACCCTCAGGAGGTTATCATCTGATAACCTTTCAAACAGATATTGTCAAAATACTGTTGAACAATTTTTTGTAAAGAAGGTGTTGGAATCTATAAAAGGGAGAAAGGAAAACAAAAAAAAAATTGCTGATGGCAATACCGTATTGTCTTGAGGAATTCAACTCCAAACTCTAAGCTCAAAACTTGCATTTTTCACTTAATAGAACAATAGGATTTCTTGAGTGAAGAGCTTAGCATGACAACTAAGGTTGGGGAGCCAAAGCTCACTCTAAGTATTCTATCTTCCAGTGATTTACATGACCTTCCATAAAGAAAATTCCAGGAAATACAAAGTCTTCATCTTCTTATGTTTCTGTTAGTGTTGGTCTAGAGAGTGTTGAAAAATTGCCATACTGGTCTACTCCTGAAATGAGTTCTGGTATTCTCAGCATTAATGCTAGTTGTCTGAATACTGAGATGATTATTACTTCTGTATCTTATAATCATTATAGATATGACACCTTTTTTACGTGTTCAATATACAAATGAAAATTAAAAATATTATAGACTGAGGATAGTTATAAGCAGTGTCAGTGCTAAAAATAAGAAAGTTAGTTCAGTATGTTATCCAAGGTGGGGCAAAGTGAGTATGCAAAACAGAGTTTATTCTTGTATTATTATTTTTAGTTATTGTATTATTTTCCATATGAACAACTGTAAACCTACTTTGGCCCCCCACCCTGTATTCATCAGATCATAGGGGGTGTCTCTCTTTTTTTTCTCTCTCTCTCTTCCTCTGTCTGATTTCTCTTTTAGCAAGCCTCTCTCTCTCTCTCTCTCTCTCTCTCTCTCTCTCTCTCTCTCTCTCTCTCTCTCTCTCTCTCTCTCTCTTTTTTGCCCAAAGCCCCATATCAGAGTTTTCTTCCCTAGTCAGATTTCTACATGCTAATGCATTCAGCTAGGATTTGTTACAGCCTTCCCTACTCCCTGGAAACTTACCTTCTGATGCCACATGCTTTCAGAATAATAACTATGGATCTGATAAATAGTGACACAATGGAATGCAGGTAAGTTCTTTGGTAATTTGTTTGTATTATTGAATTAATTGGCAGAAATTTTAGACTAGGCCAGCAGTGGGTGTTTTAATGGAAAGATCCTTTTAAATTCTTTAAGTAATATCAGGTAGGAAACTTAAAAATTATTTATTTAGGTAATGAAATTAAGCATCCTCAAACACATATCTAAATAAATCCAACTAAGTCATCATTTAGAGTCACATATGAATACCATTTACTGACTATGCTCAGGGAGAGTCATGAGGCCTCTCTAAGCCTCAATCTCCTCATTGTAAAGTGGAGATATTAATAGTCCCTAATTCACACAAGGAGAATCAAATAAAAAAATGGACATAAAGTACTTAAACAGTATGAGAGAAATAGAAGGAATGTGGTAAATATTACAGACTATTATTGTTGTTATTTATCCCAAGTAATCATTAAAACAATTTGTGTCCTATTTATTTAGTGATTTAATTTAACATAGCCTATATTCAAATGTTACAGAATACAGAAATAACACTAAGCAGACAACTGGAACAGGAACAGAATCACAGAAATGGAGATCATATGGAGGGTTATCAGTGGGGGTGGGGAGAGAATGGGGGAAAGGTACAGGGAATAAGAAGCATAATTGGTAGGCACAAAATATACAGGGGGAGGTTAAGAAAGGTATAGGAAATGAAGAAGCCAAACAACTTATATGTATGACCCATGGACATCAACTAAGGTGGGGGAATGCTGGTGGGAGGTGGGGTACAGGATGGAAAGGAGTAAAGGGGAGAAAGAAATGGGATAATTGTAATAGCATAATCAATAAAATATATTTAAAAAATAAGTAACAGAATTTAAAATTATACAATATTTACAGTATCTTCAAACTTTGGAGTGTAATGGCTGTGATTCATATGACTATGAATTATACTTTTGAATGTGTCCAAATATAATGTAAAGATAGTATTATTATTATATATCTCAATGTTCTCTTTTACTTTGCAGATTTTTTATTTTTTAATCTTTATGTATTAATTTTTAGAGGGAGAGAGAGGAAAGGAGAGAGAAAGAGAGAAACATCACTTTTTTGTTCCAGTTATTATACATTCATTGGCTGATTCTTTCTTGTCTATGCCCTGACAGGGAATGAAACCCACAACCTTGGCATATTGGGAAGATGTTCCAACCAACGGAGCTACTGGCCAAGGCCTTCTTTGTAGAATTTTAATAGTAAACTGATGGAACTCAAAAACGGTGAGATTCTAGCACCAATTTCTTTCATTTGACTTCCAATATTGAGCATCCAATAAAAGAAATGTGGGGTGACTCTTTTGTTGATGTTGAGAAAGTAAAACTAAAGGCACCATTGAAACAGATGGAGGCTGATGATTCTCCATCACTTCAGATGAGATCATTGTTAAAGATCATTTTGGGGGAGATGTGTTTGCCATTGGGTCCTGTACACATCAGTGACACTGCCTTCATTATCCTGTAGCTCTGACTGCATGTTTCTGCCACTACACAACAACAGTTTGGTGATCTTAACGCTTTTGCTCTTTCAAAATGCAGACTACTTTTTTTTCTAAATGGACAAAGGCAGTAATGCCAGACAGGCTGTCTGATTATTTGGTTTAAAAATCAAACTAAACTCCTAAGTCCAGTTATCATCTTTTTGACAGATTTTGAAACAGACCACCAGAGCTACACTACAAACTGTCAAAAAAAAAAAAAAGTTGTGTTTCAATTCTATAGCTTCCCCAAGGTCTGGTTACCATTTGGTATTCTTAACTTACTTATTGAATTTTCACTCAAGCAGTCTGGGTTTCTGAGATTGTCAAGCTCTTCTGTTAGAAGGAAAAGCTTATTTACAGGACAGCAGTGCAAACATGGCTCCACCTGAATTATATCAATTTGCTAATTTCCACCTCTCACATGAGTGTATGTCATATTTGAATATGACTGTCACTTGACTGAGAATGATCAATTTCTGGAGAGTTCTTGGTGCAATGAGTACAGATTAAAGATGTCTGGGGTTGAATTTTATGTCAAATTGAAATACTTTGTTTCAAATCAGTATGTATATTGCAAAATGTTTTTTATAGATTGTATTAATAAGATATACTAGTTTCTGAACAGAGGAACTTTTAGGAACACATTTTTGTTTATCTAAAATTTTTAATTTTTTTTTCATTGCCATTTATCCTATTTATACCCTCTTCCACCTCTACTTAAACCTTCTCTCCATAATCACCACATTGTAGTCCATGTTCATGAGTTCTTTTCCCTTTTTTGTTTGATGCCTCCACCCACCAACTCCCCAGAGCTGTTAGCCTGTTCTCTATGAGTCTATCTCTATTTTGCTTGTTAGCTCAGTCTGTTTATTAGATTTCACACATGAGTAAAATCAAATGGTCTTTGTCTTTCTCTGATGGTTCATTTCACTTAGCATACTGTTCTTCAGGTCCATCCATGCTGTTGCAAATGGTAAAATTTTCTTCTTTTTTTATGGCCAAGTAGTAGGGAATGCATTTTTTTCTTTAAAAAATGAATGGCAGTAGTAATTTTGTTTTATACATTCTTGACATATTTCATTTTCAGGGTATTTTTTATAGTTTCTTATAGTCCCTTCAAAATGGAAACTTTATAGAACTACCAATTATTAATGACCCTAAAAATTCAAGTAATTTATAAATTATGAATAATCTAGGTAAAAATGAAAGAAAACAACCTAAGCTTTCATACATATGGCTAAATATTTGCCTTAAAATTAGTAAGGTTTATAGCTCAGTGGACTTAGCGTGGGCTGCAAACCAAAGCATCGCAGGTTTGATTCCCAGTCAGGGCACATGCCTGGGTTGCAGGCCATGGCCCCCAACAACCGCACATTGATGTTTCTCTCTCTCTTTCTCCCTTCCTTCCCTCTCTAAAAATAAGTAAATAAAATCTTTTAAAAAAATAGTAAGGTTTAAAAAAAAGGAAATCAGGTAGATTTTTAGAAGTGTATTTTAGAGAACATATAGAATAATCTTTACATTTTACAGACATGAGGGAAATGCACCAAAGAAGGTAATTAACTCACAGCCATGTATTTAAAGTCAAAGCAACAAAAAGTGCTGGGATTAAGAAGTACAAATTGTTAGTTACACAATACTCACAGTGAGAAAGATTAAAGCATAGGGAATATAGTCAACAATAACGTAATAACTGTGTTTGGGGCCAGGTGGGTATGTGGAAGCAGTTGGGTACCACTTGTGAAGTATATGATTTTCTAACAACTTTTCTGTACACCTGAAACTAATAATATTAATCATAAAAATGTAATTGAGAGAAATAAAGGCCACCCCTACCTTAAACCTCAGTTCTGTGTGGTTTACTGTGAGCTTATGCTACCAGGTTTAATGTCAATGAATCGTTTGTTAATTCCAATTATGTTCACCCACACTGATGTATGAAACAATTAAGATACAATTCACCAATCACTTTCCCAAGACTCTCTCTATATTTTGAAATTTCTTGCAAAAAATAGAAAGGCAGTCTAAAACAGATTATCTGAAGCTACTTGCTCTGAGACGGAAAGACCACTGTAGAAACACATGGATGTTCAAGCATGATTTTCTCTTGTTGTAAGTAAATTCAGTGATAAAAGAGGACAGGAAAATATTTTGTACTTCAAGAATGAGAAGTTAAACTTTGATGGACATAACTTTCTTCTTCACTTTTACCTCACATGAACATTGGGCTGGCAGCAGCTTCATAACATAACAATTTTACACTTTTTAAGATCTACTGGAATATTTATTTATTTATTTTGTTTTTTTTTCCTGTACTCTTCTCTTTTTTATTGTTGTTCTAGTACAGCTGTCTCCATTCCATCCCCCACTCCCTCCCCACCCTACCCATCCCTGCCTCTCACCCTTGATCCCACCTTCTTTGGCTTTGTCCATGTGTCCTTAATATGTGTTTCTTGATGACCCTTCCCCTGTTTCCCCCCATTATCACTCTCCTCCCTCTGATCTGGCTATTGTCAGTTTTTTCTTTATTTCACTGACTCTGGTTATATTTTGCTTCATTGTTTGTTTTGTCGGTTAGGTTCCACTTATAGGTCAGATTGTATGGTATTTGTCTTTTACCACCTGGGTTATTTCACTTAACACGATGCTCTCCAGATCTATCCATGCTGTCATGAAGGATAGGGGCTCCTTATTTCTTTCTGTTGCATAGTATTCCATTGTGTAAATGGACCATTGTTTTTTGATCCATTCATTTACTGATGGGCACTGAGGTTGCTTCCAACACTTGGCTATTGTAGATTGTGCTGCTATGAATGTTGGGGTGCATAGGTTCTTTTGAATTGGTGTTGCAGGATTCTTAAGGTATAATACCAGCAGTGGAATTGTGGGGTCAAAAGGAAGTTCCATTTTTAGTTTTTGAGGAAATCCCATGCAGTTTTCCACAGTGGCTGCATCAGTCTGCATTCCCACCAACAGTGTTCTAGGGTGCCCTTTTCTCCGCAACCTCATCAGCACTTGTTTGTTGATTTGTTTATGATTTGTTTATGATTTTCAAAGCCATTCTGACTGGTGTGAAGTAGTATCTCACTGTGTTTTTTTTAATTTAAATTATTTTATTGTTGTTCAATTACAGTTGTCTGTATTTTCTCCCCACCCCGCCTAAACCCACCTGCCTCCCTTGTTTCCACTCTCCCTCTTGGTTTTATCCATGTATCCTTTATAGTAGTTCCTGAAAACACTTCTCCCCACTGTTTCCTCTCCCCTCCCCTCTGGCTATTGTTCTTAATTTCAATGTCTCTGATTACATTTTGTTTGTTTTTTTCTTTTGTTGATTGTGTTCCAGTAAAAAGTGAGATCATATGGTATTTGTCCCGCACCACTTGGCTTATTTCACTTAGCATAATGCTCTCCAGGTTCATCCATGATCCAACATATATAAAGAACTCACATGACTCCACTCCAGGAAGACAAACAACCCAATTAAAAAATGGGTAAAAGACTTGAACAGACACTTCTATAAGGAGGACATAAGGAGGACATACCGAGGACCCAGAGACTCACTGTGGTTTTAATTTGCATCTCTCTGGTGGCTAGTGATGCTGAGCATCCTTTCATATGTCTCTAAGCCCTCTGTTAATCCTCCTTGGAGAAGTGTCCATTCATGTCCTCTGCCCATTTTTTAATTGGGTTGTTTGTCTTCATGAAGTGGAGTTATATAAGTTATATATTTTGGAGATCGAACCCTTATCTGAGGTATCATTTGCAAATATATTTTCCTATATGGTTGATTCTTATTTCATTTTGCTGATGTTTTCTTTAGCCATGCAGAAGCTTTTTAATTTCATGAAGTCCCATTTGTTTATTTTTTCCTTTATGTCCCTTGCTTTAGGAGACATATCAGTAAAAATATTGGTGTGTGACATAGCTGAGATTTTCCTGCCTATGTTTTCCTCTAGGACTTTTATGGTATAGCAACTTATGTTCAAGTCTTTTATCTGCCTTGAGTTTATTTTTGTGTATGGTGTAAGTTGGTGGTCGAGTTTCATTTTTTTGCATGTATCTGTCCAGATCTCCCAACACCATTTGTTGAAGAGGCTATTTTTACTTCACTTTATGCTTCTTCCCCCTTTTTTGAATATTAATTGACGATGGAGACATGAGTTTATTTTGGGGCTCTCTATTCTCTTCCATTGATCTCTGTGTCTGTTCTTATGTCAGTACCAAACTATTTTTATTACTGTGGTCTTGTAATATAGTTTGATCAGCTATTGTGACCCCTCCTACTTTGTTCTTTCTCAAAATCACTGTTGCTATTCAGAGTCATTTATTATTCAATATAAATTTTTGAAATGTTTGTTCTACATCTGTGAAATATGTCATTAGTATTTTAATAGGGATTGCCTTGAATTTATAAATTGCTTCAAGTAGTATGGATATTTTGATGATGTTAATTCTTCCAATCCATGAACATGGTATACACCCCCACTTATTTGTCTTCCTTGATTTCTTCTTTCAGTATTGTGTTGTTTTCTGAGTACAGGTCTCTTACCTCCTTGGTTAGGTTTATTTCCAGACTTTATTTTTCATTTTGCTATAGCAAATGAGATTTTTCCCCTGACTTCTGTTTCTGATATTTCATTGTTGGTGTACAAGAATGGCTTTGATTTCTGAATATTGACTTTGTATCTTACTACAAATGTATCGAGTTTGTATGTAGCTTTTGCCAAATTCACTTATCAGGTTGAGTGTTTTTTTGGTGGAGTCTATAGGGTTTCCCATCTATACTATCATGGCATCTGCAAGCAGTGACAGTTATACTTCCTCCTTTCCAAATTGGATGTCTTTTATTTCTTTTTCTTGTCTGATCACTGTGGTTTGGCCTTTCAATACTATGTTGAATAGAAGTGGTGAAATCAGACATCCTTGTCTTCTTACTGTTCTTAGTGGGACAGATTTTAGGTTTTGCCCATTGAGTATGATGTTGGCTGTAGGTTTCTTATATAAAGCTTTTATTATGTTGATGGATACTACCTCTAGTGCCCCTTTGTTGAGTGTTTTTTATCATAAGTGGATGCTACACTTTATCAAATGCTTTTTTGGCATCTGTTGACATGATTATGTGATTTTTAAAATTTCTTTTTGTTTATGTGATTACAGGGTAAATGAATGCAGTCTGGCATCCTCACTCAGATGTCTGGGTAACTAAAGGATGCAGTGTTCCAATAGCTTTGAAGGGGTCTGATAAGTAGTATTCCTTTAACCTTGAGACTGGGTGTCATAAACTGTTCCCATAACATGAGATGGGCTCTCATGCACAGAATTATGTTATGTTATATAATTTTCTGCTATTTTTCTGTTTTGTTCACCTCTACAACTTAAGTCAGTAGGGGTTTCTCACTACATACACACAGATTGCAGCATGCATGGCTTGCCCACCCATGAATAAATGTGTATTAAGCATCCTCATGGCTCCGTGCATTTCTTCCATCTCCCTGAAGCTAGAGCAGATGTGGTTGGCTTTGACAGGCTGCAATACAGTGATGTATTATGTTTATTGGTCTGCGAATATTGTAACATCCTTGCATCTCTGGAATGAGTCCCACTTGATCATGGTATATGATCTATTTAATGTATTGCTGTGATGATACAGCAATGATACAGTTTGCCAATATTTTGCTGTGTATTTTAGTGCCTATGTCAATCAGCAATATTGGCCTGTAGTTTTTTCTTTGTTGTCTTTTTATTTGGTTTTGGGATTAGGATGATGTTGGTTTCATAAAACGTGTTTAGGAGTCTTCCTTCTTCTTGGATTTTTTTGAATAGTCTGAGAAGAACAGGGGTTAGCTCTTCCTTAAATGTTTTGTAAAATTCTCCAGTGAAACCATCCCATCTAGGGCTTTTGTGTGCCCAAAGTTTTTTGATTATTGTTTTTTATTTCACCAGCTGTTATTGGCCTGTTCATGCTTTCTGCTTCTTTTTCATACAATTTTGAAAGATTATGTTTTTCTAGAGACTTGTCCATTTCACCCAGTTTTTCAAATGTCTTGGCATATAGTTGTTTGTAGTAATTTCTTACAATCCTTTGTATATCTGTGGTATCAGTTGTGATTGCTCCTCTTTCATTTCTGATTTTATTTATATGGATCTTTTCTCTTTTTTTTCTTGATGAGTCTACTTAAAGGCTTGTCAATTTTGTTTATCTTTTCAAAGAACAAGCTCCTGGATTTATTGATCATTTGAATTGTTTTTATAGTCTCTATATCCTTTAATTTTGGTCTGATCTTGGTTATTTCCTTCCTTCTACTAATTCTGAGTTTGTCTGCTGTTGTTCCTCCAGTTTTTATAGATGTAGGATTAGGTTGTTTATTTGAAGTGCTTGTATCTCTTTTAGGTAGTCATGTATGACATAAACTTCCTTCGCAGGACTGCCTTTGCAGTGTCCCTTAAGTTTTGGACTGTGTGTGTTCATTTTCATTTATTTCCAGAAATTTTTAATTTTTTTCTCTGACCTCATTGTTAACCCATTCACTGTTTAAGAGCATGCTATTCAATCTCCATGAATTTTAGTGTTTTTTGAGTTTCTTCCTTGAGGTTGGTTTCTAGTTTCTGGCCTTTATGGCCTCAGACAATGCTTGATATGATTTTAATTTTCTTGAACTTGTTGAGGCTTGTTTTGTGACCTATCACATGGTCTATCTATGAAAATGTTCCATGTGCATTTGAAAAGAATGCATATTTTGCTTCTTTGGAATGAAAGATTCTATATATCAGTTAAGTCCATTTGAGCTAGGATATTGTTCAATGCCACAATATCTTTGTTGATATTTTGTTTGGAAGATCTATCCATTTTTTGACTGTGGGGTGTTAAAATCCTCTAATATAATTGTGTTGCTCTCTATATCTTTCTTGAAGTCTTCCAAGATTTTGCTTATATATTTGGGTGCTCCTGTGTCAGGTGCATATATGTTTACAATGTTTATGTCTTCTTGATGGATTCTTACCTTGAGTATTATGAAGCATTCTGTCTCTTTTTATGGCTTTTGTTCTGAAGTCTGTTTTGTCTGATATAAGTAGTGCTACAACAGCTTTTTTTCCTGTCCATTTTCTTGGAATATTTTTTTCCAGCCCTTCACTTTCAATCTGTTTAGGTCTTTTGTTCTGAATTGGGTCTCTTGTAGATTGCATATGTGCAGGTCATGTTTTCTTATCCATTCAGATACAATATGTCTTTTTGATTGGAACATTTAATCCATTAACATTCAAGGTTACTATCGATTGGTACTTATTCATTTTACCCCCTTTGTACCTGTGTTCCTCTCTCTCTTGCTCTGTTTTTCCCCTCTTCTTCAAACAGTCCTTTTAGCTATCTTGCAGTGCTGGTTTGGTGGAGGTGTATTCTTTCAGTCTACTGTCTAGGAAACTCCTTATTTCACCTTCTATTTTAATTGAAAGCTTTTCTGGGGTGGAGTATCCTTAGTTACATGCCTTTGCTTTTCAGTACTTGGAATATTTCTTGCCATTCACTTCTGGCTTATAGTGTTGCTGTTGAGAAGTAGGCTGCTAGACTTATTGGAGTTCTATCATATGTTATTTCTTATTTCTGCCTTGCTGCTTTTAAGATTCTCTCATTGTCTTTAAAATTTGCTATTTTAACTATGATGTGTCTTGGGGTAGGACTCTTTGGGTTCCTCTTGATTGGGACCCTCTGTTCTCCTTTCACTTGTGTGGTTTTTCCCCTCTTCAGCTTCATAAAGTTTTCTGTCATTATTTTTTCAAACAGGGTTTCTATCCCTTGCTCCTTTTCTTCTCCTGAAATTCCTATGATTCAAATGTTGTTGTGTTTCATGTCTTGAAGTTCCCTTAATCTATCTTCATATTTTTTTGTTTTTTTTCATGCCACTGTTCTACATGAGTGTTTCTGTCTATCTTGTCTTCCACCTCACTAATTCAGTCCTCTGCTTCATGCAACCTGATTATAATTCCCTCTAGTGTGTTTTTTATTTCAGAAATTGTATTCTTCATTATAGGGGACTAGTTTGTTTTAGTCTGGCAAATGTGACTCAGCTCTGTATAGAAAATCTACAGAAGCAAAGTGGTGAGAAGGAGCCAGACCTTCAAACTGAGTTTTCCCATGGGAATCAGGCCTAGAAAATACATACAGACTGTTATGGCTTGTTGTTGCTAAAACTCCATCACCCTAGTCTAAAACAACAATTGTGTATTGTCTGTCTTCAAGGTAATTTCCAAAGCCTGTGTGAATTCTCCCAAGCACAGAGCTAATCATCTTGCCGCCATTACTCTCTGAATGTCATTTCATTTCCTTGAATGTACAAAATGTAGACAATAATATTCTATGTAATAGATAATAAATCCTTCTTTGATGTAAGACCTGAGAAAAACAACAAAAGCTTGTCTAGGCAAGGGTCGGGCACTCTCGCCTTGACAGAGCAGCCATGCCATCCCCTTTTTCTTCACAGGATTGCTGTCTTCTGTGAATTTATTTTCTCTTTCAGTCACAACAGGCGGACTCTGCTGGCCGGAGTCTGCCACACTTCATTTCTTCCTGGTTCTTATTTATAGTTTTTATTTCCTTGTTCATACTGTTATATTTCCCAGTCAGGTCCTTATAGTTGTCTATGAGTTTCTTGAACATCCTTATAACCAATCTTTTGAATTTTATATCTCACAGTTTACTTGCCTCCATTTCATTTAGCTCTTTTACTGGGGAATCATCATTCCTTTTGATTGTGGGTTCTTTCTTTGTCTCCTCATTTTAGGTAACTCTTCTTGTTTGTTTCTGCAATTCCCTATGCTCTGCTTTGCCACCTGTCTTCATAGAGTGAAATTCTGTGGTAGGAGTTCTGTGGGACTTAGTGGTACTGTTTCTTTGATCTCTTTTTCTGGGTGCTCAAGGGTTGCCCGTTCTTCCACTTGTGTGGGCTCTCTTGTTATACTTGGTTTTTACCTGTTGGTGGCTCCTTTATTGGTGGGTTCTCCCCTCCAGAGTGTTTGCCGGTGTTCACAATTCCCACCTTGTCTTATATGTGATCAAGGGCAGGGTGAAGGCAAAATGGAGTAAGACCATGGGAAAGTATTCTATGGGACTTAAAGTACTAACAAGTAGAGAACAAATAGGAGATCCTTTGGAGAAGTACAACAATAACCATGATATTTCATACAACTAGGCACTTTTTATAAAATGTGAAAAAGAGATAAGAGTCTTATTAGAAGGGCAAAAGAATGTGAGCTGACTTTAGAAAGCAGAGCACTTATGCATGGTTAGATGGTAAGGTAACAGTGAGAGTAAGGGATAGAAACTTGGCATAGTGTGTAAAAGAATCAAGTTAACCACCACAGTAATAAAGCTCAGGAATATGGCAAAATGGATTAAGAGCAGGGAAGTGTGCTGGGTGGGATTTGGAATAAGAATAATTTGATGAGGAATCTATAATCTGAGTAAAAAGTAAAAGATCCAGTCTAGTGTGTTATTGTAATACAAGTGAAATGAAAGAAAAAAGTTAAAATGCAATACCAAAGGGAGAATAAAGAAAATCAAACAATTGAATCAAACAAACACAAAAGAAACAAATAAAAATCTAAATGGAAAGAAGAGAGATAAAAATTTAATAAATTAGGGAGTGGTGGTGGATAAATAAGAACAACTGCACTTGAACAACAATAAAACAATTTTAAAAATAAATACATAAAATTTTAAAAAATTAACAAATTTAAAAATTTAAAAAATAAAATCAAGTTGTAAAGGATAGAAAAGTGAAATTTGTCTCAGCTGCTAGTATTAGCTTTCTTACTTCTTTCTGGGTCTGTCATTGGTCTTCTCAGAGCTCCAGGTCTTATTGTCTTACATGTCCATTTTTAAACATCCTCTGAAACCTTTGGCTTCCAAACTGCATGTTAGCTGGGATTCTGTTGGCTGTTCACTCTGTTCTTTGAAAGATTGGCTAGGTGTCCCAGTTGGGTGCATGAGCAACTGGGTTCAGCTCCCACCTACTTTGCTGCCATCTTCCATTCTTCTCCATAACTTAACAATTTTAATATATTTGTATATGTGGATATACACAGAAAGACATGCCTACAAAAATATGCAAAATAATAGAAGGAGGGAGATTGATTTAGGAAGTTTCACCTTTGTTCTGTATGTAATTCATTTCCTGTAATTCTTTGCTAATTCTTGACTTCAAAATTATTTTTTTCAAAGATCATGTGAACATAATACATATACAGAAGATGTATTATAAAATTGTATATTTGAAACCTATATAATTTTATTAACCAATATAACCCCAATAAATTAAATAAAAATACAAAAATAAAGATCATAAGTTCAATACCTTTGTTGTTCTCTTCCATTCTTCTTTGACTATTTAGACATCCTTCTAAAAATCCATGACTTCATATTGTGAACCCTGGCAATAAATGCTATGATAGAAAAAAATTATATGGATTCTGTATAGTTACCAGTATTAATATTCTCTGTAATTTTTATTCAAGTTCATGGATAGTGTAGTTTCTAGCATGTTTGATAATCTGACTATTCTAATTAAAATAAGTCAGTCCAAATAAGAATTATGAAACATATAGTGATTTTAAATGCAAATTGAATAAGAAGATTTCTTTTGTACCATTTGCTAAGGTATATATTGTTATTTTGATTTGTTTAAAAAAAACTTTTGATATATTATAATAATTTGGCATGAATTAATTATAGTAGTAGTCTTTCTGTGAAATTCCACAGAACTTCTTTGACTAGTTTTGGCCATTCTGAAAGGAAATGAATGGACAAAAACAGAGCAAAAGAAGAGTATGTGCTTGATATTTTATTCCATGCCGCACTGGCTAATTTCAAATTTCCAAAGTCTGTAGCCCAACGTTTACAGTCAGCCACATGATCATAGAAATATGACATATAATGCAAATATTCTAATTCCCAAAATTTGGGAGTAAAATTATTTTAATTGGTCTTTTTTAAAAGAGCAGTAAAATACAACAATATCATAATGTCATGTATTTTATAAACTTATAGCAAAATTCAGTTTAATCAGTTTCTCATTTGTCATGATCTTGCTAGTCAGATTATTGAAAGATATCATGACACTTTTAAGTTACCTAATTGTTTTTGCCACATAACACAAAAATACCCAGGAACTCAAGCTCAGATAATATGCAGTGGTTTAAAAGAGCTTTGCTATGTAAAATGTGCTTTCTCCTGTATAGTTGCTCTCAGACTTACTTTCTCTCTTTTCCTCTCTGTAGATCAGCAGCAGGATACTATTTAAAACAGTAAACTAGTTTTCATCATACCTTGGCTATAACTCCTAATTATTTAAACCTCTAACCTTTTGAGAAAAACTTCACTTTTGCTAATGATCATGTGGATAATGATCATGTGATCATATAATTCTTTGGGTTATTTTTCATTATTTATTCCAACAGGACATTAGAGCAAGTGTTTGGGAAGCTCTGTTTCCTGAATAGGTTATGGCAGAGACTGAAACCTGCTCAGTTACATGAGTTCCTTCAGCAGTTCCCATTTATTTCACTTGTAAAGACAAAAATGCGTTCTTGAAGCTGTGCAAAATATTAAGCAGAAAACAAGCAGAAGCTGACCCAGTTTGAAAAATCCAAAGTAAAAGCAAACATTTGGAAATTTTCTGCAGAGGCACATGTTGGTATGATTTAGCAGGAATCTGGGAGAGGAATAACTAAGTGGTGCAGGGAAACTTTCTGTCCTTTAGAAGAGAAGAGCTGGGGAAAGGTTGGACTGTTTTGAACTGAGGGGTGTTGTGTTCAGGCAGCAACCAGGGTGGAAAGACAGTTAATATTGAAATTTCAGCACATAAAAACTGTCCTTGAGGGGATGATTGACAACCAAGGCAGGCATATATCACTGGAGAAAGATGGCTACCAGGCAGTATTTTTGAACATGTGCAGTGAGAAGCAAAAATCTGTAAGGCCCACTAAAAGAATTTGTACAAATCTGTATTTTTCATGGGAGTTTGTGAAATTATTAGCAGAGTTTCTTCTGTATAGATTATATAAGAGTAGCTGAGAATGTGACAGTGAGGTGAAGTGGTTGGTCATATATTGAATGAGAACAGAAGCTTTCACTTGTTTAGATTCTGAAAGTACTGTCTTGGTTTCTTCAGTGGCCTCTAGGAAACTCATAGGAGGCTGCCAGTATAGTGGTTGACTGACTTCTTCCACCTCCACACTAAGCTCATTTGTCCTTCCTAGGCTTTGTCCAGAAACATGTCTTACATTTATTTTACTTCACTCTAAGCTTCTTTCATTAACTTGTAAGCTGGAGATGATGGTCCAGTTCTTCAAGGGTCAACTTTTTCTAATTATCCAAAAGATATATAAATATATATATATACACACACACATAAGTTCAAGAGTAATAAAACATTTGTAATCAGAAGTGGAATAGGAATTCTCTACCATTTTTCTCCCAAAAGAGCATCAATTTTTACAATCACCCATGGATGAGAGTGCCTTTGTGAAAGTCCAGGAATCAAGTGGAAAAGTTCCAGAACTATTGCAGCAGCAAAAAATCCAAGATTGGACTAATTGACAAGATTAAAATGAACAGTTTCACTTTTTACATGTTGCCCCTCCCCTAAGGCAGCAGAGCCTAATGCCAAGAGAGGCCTCCCAACAAAGAACAGCCCAGGATCTGATTGTTTTACTGGTGAGTGCTAAATATTCAAAGAAGAATTAATGCCTATCATTCCAACAGTCTTCCAAAAAGTTAAATAAGAGGGAATAATAGGAAACTCATTTTATGAGGCCAGAATTTTCCTTATACCAAAGCTAGATAAGGACACCACAAGAAAAGAAAATTACAAGCCAATATCTCTAATGAACATAGGTGAAAGATCCTCAATGTAATACTAGCAAATAGAATTCAACAGCACATTAAAATGATCACACAATGGTCAAGTGGGATTTACCAAGTAGGATTCATCTTTAGAATGCAAGGACTGTTTAACAGACACAGATCAACAAATGTGAGATATAACATTAATAAAATGAAGGATAAATCATACAATCATCTCAATAAATTCAAAAATGCATTTGAAAAAATCAATATCATTTCATGTTATAAATGCTTACAAATTATTAGGAGGAATATATTCTCAATATTATAAAGGACATGTTTAACACGTCTATAAGTAACATTAACTAATATTAGAGAAGAAGACAAAGATGCCCACTCTGGCCACTCCTATTCAACAATATACTGGAAGTCCTAGGTCAATCAATTAGGCAAAAAAAAAGAAGGTATCCAAATGTTAAAGGAGGAAGTAAAATTGACTCTGTTTGCATATGGCATGAATTTATATATAAACAACCCAAAAGATTCCACCAGTAAAAATGTGGGAACTAATAAATAAATTCAGAAAAGTTGCAGAATACAAACTATATTATAAAATTCTAGTAACCAGAACACTATGGTACTAGCATGACAACACATAGACTAATAGAACAGAATATGGAGTCCAGCTATAAAACCATACATATACTGTCAACTAATTTTTGACAGGGGCAATAAGAACACAACAGGGAAAGAATATAAGCTATACCCATTAAGATAACTTTTATCAAAAAGACAACAAACAACAAGTGCTGACAAGGATGTGTAAAAAAAGGACTCCTTGTATACTATCAGCAGTAATATAGAATGGTCCAGCCACTAGAGAAAACAGTATGGCATTTTCTCAAAAAAATATTTAAAATAGAACTACCATATGTTCAACAACCCCTTTCTGAGTATATATCCAAATGAAAACAAATCAGTGTCTTAAAGAGGTAACTGTACCCCCATGAATTGTAATAACAAATATATGAAAACAAACTGTTCCCAATGACGCATGAATTGATAAAGAAAATATGATATATATGAGGTCTGTCCAGAAAGTATCCTTCCATGTAATATGGAAAATAAGGGCATTTATTGAAGAATATACAAGAAACCTTATAAACAGGACAATGACACTTCAGTCCCCTTCCAACTACGCAGTGTGGGATCAATTGGCATCAGCTGCCCCATTGTATTTTCCTGAATCTCATCCACAGTCTGAAATCTCTTCATTTTCATAGCTAATTTTAGTTTTGGAAAAAGCCAGAAGTCACAGAGCACCAAATCTGGGCTGTAAGGGCACCAGGATGATTTGATGTTAAACCAAAAACTCTGCACAAGACATGTTGCATGAGTGGGTGCATTATCATGATGAAGCTGCCAATCACCAGTTGTCCATAGTTGTAGCCTTCTGAATCATATGAATATTTTCTATGGAGGAATGTTAAAGATTAATGCAAAATTTGATGTAGATTCGTTGCTCTACTCATTCAGTCATTTTGAGTGGGAAGGCCACACAGTACACATGCTCACTCAACGGCATCTACCACCCCCACTCACTAGTACAACGAGGTCATCATTGTTCACACATGCATATTCCAGTCCACCCTCCTTGGGGACAAGGTTACATTAATGTCATGCAGATCATTCTCATTGTATTAACAATTTCTGGACCTTTTCTGGAGATTATATACATATAAACATAAATATATAAATACACAATTATATAACTATATTTGTATGCATGCACACACACAGTGGAATAAGGAATTATCATTTAGCCATGAAAAAGAAAAAATCCTGTAATTTGCAATGACATGGATGAATCTAGAAGATACCTTGCTAAGTGAAATTAGCCAGACAAAGACAAAAACTTATATATGGAACCCCCAAAAAAGTAGAACTCATAAAAATAGAGAGTACAATGGTGGTTATCAGGAGCTGAGGGGATGATTGGGGAGGCATGAGGTATGGTAGGTGTTGGCCAAAGGGTTCAAGCCTTCAGTTCTAAAATGAATAAGCTCTGGGGATCTAGGTACAGCACAGTGATTACAGTTAATAATAGTGTGTTGTACATATGCTTGAAATTTGCTGAGAGTAGATCTTAAGCCAAACACACACAAAAAGTAAGTATGTATTAAGCTGATTGTGGTAATCATTTCACAAAGTATATGTAGGTTAAATCATTATACATTATATGTAGGTTAAATCATTAATTTTGTCAATTATTCTTTGATAAAGCTAAAAAAATACTATAAGTAATATTTCCATCTAAAGCAATGAGAGAACACAGAAGACTAGCAATTATATCTATATTTTGATAAAGTCATATGCTCCAAAAAATGACTGTGTACAGTGTTTCAGAGTCAAGGAAAAATTATCTTGACTCACTGCAGCCAGACTCCAGCTCTCATACTCTCACTACTGCTCTGCTATCCATGCACCACAACCTCTGCCCTCTCAGATGACCATGGAAGAAGAGATCACTGCACTTGCTATCAATAAAGGCTCTGACACGTGCAAAGATGGCTTTTCTGGGGAACCCTGAGCCAGGTTCCCTTCCATCATTGGGTGTCCCCAACATCAGGGAGTCATGGTGGGCATGACATCAGGGGGACAGAAGGACAGCTACATGGATGACTAAGCCCAGAATAAGTGCAGCATACTGACCTTGAAGTATCCCATCAAGCATGGTGTCATCATCAAATGCAACAATATGGAGAAGATCTAGCACCACACCTTCTACAACAAGCTGCATGTGGCCCCCAAGGAGCATCCCATGCTGCTGACAGAGGCCCCCCTGAACCCCCAAACCAACATGAGGAGATGATTCGGATCATGTCGGAGACCTTCAACACTCCCGCCATGTACATGATCATCCAGGCCATGCTGTTGCCATACATCTCTGGAAGTACCACTATTATTTTGGATTCTGGGAACAGAGGCACCCAAACTGTGCCCATCTAGGAGGGTTACACCCTCCCCCATGCCATCCTGCATCTGGACCTGGCTGGCTCAGACCTCACAGACTACCTCATGAAGATCCTCATGGAGAGTGGCTACAGCTTCACTACCACTGCCAAGACAAAATTGTGTATGACATCAAGGAGAAGCTGTGCTATGTTGTCCTGGACTTCAAGCAGGAGATGGCCACCGCTGTGTCCTCCTCCTCCCTGGAGAAGAGTTATGAGCTACCTGATGGGCAGGTGACTACCATGAGCAATGAGTGGTTCATGTGTCCAGAGGCTTCTTCCAACCCTCTTTCCTCAGTATGGAGTACTGAGGCATCCACAAGACCTCATCCAACTCCATCAATGAAGTGTGACCTCGACATCTCTAAGGTGCTAACACAGTGCTGTCTGGTGGCACTGCCATGTACGCTGGCATCACAGACAGGATGCAGAAGGAGATTACGGGCCATGGCTTCCAGCGTGATGAAGATCAAGATTATTGCCCACCTGAGCGCAAGTGGTGGGCAATAATTGGTAACTCCGTCCTGGTCTTGCAGATGTGGATCAGCATATGATGAGTCAGGCCCCTCCACTGTCCACTGACAATGCTTCTATATGGACTGTGGGCAAATGTGTAGCATTTGCTGCCTGAGTTGATCAAGTCT
Organism: Phyllostomus hastatus; assembly: GCF_019186645.2. Lineage (NCBI taxonomy): Eukaryota > Metazoa > Chordata > Mammalia > Chiroptera > Phyllostomidae > Phyllostomus > Phyllostomus hastatus. The sequence continues at coordinate 5,208,272 of NW_025333932.1, read as the reverse complement.
AAGTTTGCACTGGTAAGTGTATACACCTCATACGGCCCTCATGAACCTGGAATAAGCTTTCTCAAAGAAATTGTCCTTGAAGTTTGTATCTGATCTTAGTGCTGGATTGTACACCTGGTTGCTGATTTTGACCTTGTATTAAGTTAACTGCATCCTTGGTACATGTTTAATACCCTGTACATATCTTTGATTTAAAACCTGTACCTGCAGTCAGTCATTTGGTGGCTTAAATGAGAACATGTTTCTGGGAGAGAAATCCAGGGGCTTCATGAGAATCTCGAGATCCAGTGTTCCTGATGTGTGCAGGGTATTACCATTCAGGGTGCTACCTATTCCAAGATTTCTCTAGAGGCTGACACGAGTCTTGAACAAGTTGTTGTTTCTGGCCTGCTGGTCAGACAGGGTGGGGCAGGTCCTATTGCCTTTCTTAGGTGATGTTTCCTGCCAAAACATCTGGCTTATTATTTGTGTGAGTTGGAAAATGGTTTGTGTTTCCACCTGTAAATTTATTCATCCTTTTAATTTATATAAGGTTTTTGTATGCATTCTCACTTCTTTATGAGATGAAAAATTTTCATTTTCTACTGTTATGTGAGAACATTAGACCCCAGCAACAGGTCATTGTGAAGAAAATAAAAGTGCTACAGTAAAAAAAAAAATATATATATATATATATATATATATATTTATTTATTTATTTTGAAAAGCAAAGAATGGGATACATTTAGTGGCAAATAAAAGCCTTCTGGCTAGTTCATGTATTTTTACTATCTTGCATAACAGGCAGAAACAGTTAAAAATATGTACTACCCTGCATGGTGTGGCTCAGTTGGTCAGGCATCGTCCTATAAATCAAAAGGTTGCTGGTTTGATTCCTGGTCAGGGCACATGCCTAGGTTGCAGGTTTCATCCCTGGTCGGGGAACATGCAAGAGGCAACAAGTTGATGATTCTTTCTCACATTGATGTTTCTTCCCCTCTCTTTTTCCCTTCCTGCCTCTCTGTCTCTTAAAAAAGGAATATATACTAAAATATTCCTGGGCTAGCCAATCACACACTGAATTTAAAAATGTTCATCGTATATATCCTGCCAACAGAATAGCACAAAAGATTATTCTAGCATCCAAATTAGTTTCACATTTCTTCTTATTGATTTTGTTTCCATCTATAACTTTTAGTTAAGTGTTCAATAATTCATCAAATATTCTTAGTAAATTTACTCCTCTATGTAAATGCAGCTACTAAGAAAACATTTTTGTTGGCTTTGATTTTGTGTCTATTATTATTATTATTGTTGTTGTTGTTGTTTTGTTCTCAGTAAAGTTTGGGAACATTGTGAGTTATATTTAGGGAGACAGGTACCCTTTTGCAAACTAATATGAAAACTAACATTTCCATGAAGAATATACTTAACTTTGAAGTACATGGTATGTTAGGGCATAAGAGTCTTTTTTTTTTTAAAGATTTTATTTATTTATTTTCAGAGAGGGAAGGGAGGGAGAAAGAGAGAGAGAGAGAGAGAGAGAGAGAGAGAGAGAGAGAGACATCAATGTGCGGTTGCTGGGGGTCATGGCCTGTAACCCAGGCATGTACCCTGGCTGGGAATCAAACCTGCAACACTTTGGTTCTCAGCCCGCTCTCAATCCACTGAGTTACGCCAGCCAGGGTGGACATAAGAGTCTTAAACAACTAAGTAATTTTAAAATGTTCTTTATTTGTTTCTCAATGAATATTATGAAAATAAAGTTCTAAATATCATAACTTTTCTTTGGTTAGTATTTAGCATGATGTTGTTCTTCAAGGGATGTTTAATAAGATCTAATAATTGTAAATGGACACAAATCCATACAATGGAAAATTAGAATCAGATACAATAATGCTCACCCATCTCACTTTGAGACTCAGTTAACACCTGAAATGCTTTTTCTCTACAATTTCTCATGTTTGAATTGTCATAGTTAATTATTTTCATTGATATGCTCATTAGTTAACTGCTTCTGAAGAAAAAGTAACACTGTGAGGAAGTCACTAACAGTAGCTCATAGATCATTCTAAATAATTGATACATATCACAAGTGCCCAAATAAATATTTTGTGAAGTAGGATTGAAAATAATTTTTTAATTTGTAATTTTCTATGGTCTGTCATTTCTTATTAGGCAGTTTAATTTTAGTATTACTCAACTGCTTTCCTTCTCTTTGCTAAGGTCTGTTCTACTTCCCTTTCTCTCATAAAATAATCACAATTATTATTTATACACTGACAAAAGTGAATTAATTTCCAAATATCAACCTGTTGTTATATCTTATCACTTTGAGTCCTAATCCCTTTTTCTGTCCTGGGATCAATCTGCATATTTAAGATATGTTCTTTTTGCATTTTGATAGAAATAAAATTTTAACCCCACCTTTCATTCTACTGTTATCATTCCTTCAAGTTACTTATTTATTCCTCTATAACGTAAATCAAGGACTTTTAAAGCAATTTTCAAAATGTTTATTACCTAAATCATTTACAAAATGTGGGGGTATGATCATAAATACACTATTATGAGTCCATTGATTTCATAGGATTTTCAGAGTTTTTAGTTGGTTGATCTTTTTTCAATATCTTAAATAATAGGCAGAGACAATTAACAAAATTATGAATTAAAATGTCCCTCTATTAGCTATCTGGTTACATACTGAATCTAACAATTCTATCATATATACCTGCCCCAATTCCCCCACAAATGATTATCCTAAAACACAAATTAGCTTTATGTCTTCCTATTGGTACTTTTTATTTTAAAAAGTTGAAAACCACAGGTTAATACTGAATGCAACAAACATTACTGAAAATGATACTGAGAACATGAGAAATCATTGAAAATAAGAACAATGAAGAAGACAATAAACAAAAGGCAACAGAAATATTTCTCTATTTGACTTTGCTGAAAACTTTTTAATGATTTATATACCACCATATAAGGTTTTGGGTTTTTTTTTGGTCCATGTATGAACTATTAATGGTTGCCACATTTTAAAAAAAATACGACAATCTCGTGGAGAATGTTATTTTTTCTATTAGAACTCAAGCCATTAAATCCATTATCCATTTTTGTTTCCTTGTCAATGCGATCTGTCTCTTTGTTTTGCCCCTATTAACGCCATATTGAAAAATTGAATCTGTTCCTTAAGTTAGTCTCTAATCTCTTTTATTATTTGGAAGAGAGTTTAGTGCTTGGAAACTTGCTCAGAAAAATAGAATTCCCTTCCTAAAATTTTCCACAGCACAAACATCAGTATTGCAAGTGTGTTTACCAGTGAGTCCCTGGCCTGCTTTTGAAGAATTGCTGAACAAAATGACTGAGGTCAATACAAGGCCTCTCAGAGGCTCAGCTAATTCATAGGTTACCAGCGATGCTAATCCCTTCAGGCTAAAAGGGACAGCCACTGCTTCTCTAAGGCCCACTGTATTTAGGGGTGGGGGAGCTGGGGAGGTTGTTTTTCTGGTCTATCTGCTTTCTGAACCTAAAGAAAAAAACTTAATAAAGTCAATGCCAGTTTCAAATACCTTAAAACCATATTCTTTTTTAGTCCAAGGTAGATTCTGTGTTCCCATGTTAAATATTTTACATATTTCTTGACAGAATTAATCATTATACATAATTTTTATATATTGAATAACTAGAATAATTTGAGTGCTGAATGTTAAAAATCTACTGTGGATGAGGGAATTTAAAATAAAACAAATTAAGTTTTTTTTGTTCTTTCTCAGATGTATGGGAACAGAGGATAGACTAATTAGCAAATTTCAACCGCCTCAACCCCCACAAATTCTGATCTGTCTCCTGAACTTCTCAATTCAGTAAGACCACTTGGCTCTGCTCTAAATTCCTCACCCTACATCACTGTCTGCAAAGTTAGACTGTCCTCCAAGAAAAGAGGCAAGGAGATTATAGGAGTCACACCATTATTCCCCCTAAGGAATCACAATCTTACACTTTCTTCCACTCTAAAACCACTAGTTTCATTAATTTTGTCCAGTTTTCCTTTTCACTGTGGGAGAGTATATCTATTCTCACTACCTTCCTCATGACAAAGTACAGGAATCCCTACATTCATTTATGAGTTACAGTAGATCCTTGAATAATGTTGTTCCATTGTAATGCTGATGAGATGCCAAGGAACTTAACTCTAATTTAAGTCAATGGGCCTATTGGTAATATTGGTTTTGTTATAAGTCCTTTTGCCTAAAATTTCATAACCTATCAACAACATTAAATAAGTACTTGCACTATAAAATTTTTTATTTAGACTATATACAGAAAGGTGAGTCATTGAAAATCACAGACTAATTTTTATAAAAGAAATATACTCATATATACAACATCCAGATAAAATACATTAGCCCAAAGCTGCCTGCATGTCCCTATCAAAACTATAAACAATAGTTTGTTTTCTAATAACATTTATGACTTTTGCTTGTTTTAAACTTATATGTAGTACATATTCTTTTATGCCTGCATTTTTTTCCTCAATGTTACATTTTTGTGATTCACTATGATGTTGCATGCAGTTCATTCACCTTATTATTATGGAATATTCCACTCTGTTCTATTATGTACATGTATTGTAAATGGACAATCCCTGGTCTAGAGCTATTAAAATGGTCCGGATGCTGCTATAGCAACTCCTCAAGAGCTTGTTTTGAGAACACATGTACAATGTACGTATTCTGTTAGATAATAACCCAAAAATTAAATTGTTGGGTCATAAGGTGTATGTTTATTTAGCACAAGTATAAAATGAAAAATAATTTTACAGATTACATTGTTTGCAAGTTCATGAACAGTGTATAATATCTTCTCAAAAACATCCTCAAATTTTGATCCACATCCTCAAAAACACCAGTTATCTTCAGTCTATTTCATTTAGCTGCTTATGTCAGTGTGCACTGGCATTCTACGGTGGTTTCAAATTCCATTTCCCTGATGACTATTCAAGTTGAGCACTTGTTCACAAGTGTACTGGCCATGTGGGTATCGTCATTTGTGAGGACTTGTGTAAGTCTTTTGCTCATTTTATATTGGCTTGTTTCCTGGCTTTTTTACATTGATTTATTGGAATTCCTTATATATTCTGCTTTGAATCATTTGTCACATATAGGAATGGCAGTATCATAGTATATAGCTTGTATTTTTACTATTTTAATGTCATTGTAGTGAAAATGGTTTTTAAAATTTTAATTCAGCATACATCACTATTTTTTCCTACTGGTTGGATTTTGTATCTTTTTTTAAGCTTTGATTAAACCAAGTCAACATTGACACTCATTTTTTTCCTAGGGAAGTTTTAGTGCTTTACTTTGTACATTCTGAATTTAATTTTTTTATATGGGTGAAGTAAGTTTCTTGATTCATTTTGTTTATATGAATATCCAAACACAACACAATTTATTGAAGATGTCATCTTTTTTCCCACCATCCTGAAGTATTAACTTGTGTTTATGTGTGTGTGTGTGTGTGTGTGTATATATATATATATATATATATATATATATATATATATATAACCTTGTATTTTATACACACACACGTGTCCACATGTACATGCACACACACATATTAGTCTGTTTTGGGACTCTATTATGTTTACTTATTTTATTTTCTCTTGTTGGGCATTTCTGCACTCTTAATTTTTAACTTTTATAATGAGTTGGTATTACAGTGGTGGTATAATCCTCAAAAGTAATAAGGTTAGCTCTACTAAATCCAAACAAATTAGACTTCAAGGCAACAAGCATTAATAGAGGTAAGAGAGATATTTTCTAAAGACAGAAGTTATGCAGCAGAGAAAAGCATTCAGCAGAGAAATTTCTCTCATTAAGCACTTTGTCTTTCTTGCTCTTGATTTTCACATTTTTGTATAAATTTTAGATTCATCTTATCCACTGTCACAAAATATTGTGCAGGGATTTTAGAGATTAGATTGGAAATGAGTCTAGAACTATTTGACAGAAAACTGATTTTAATTATTAATACAATACTGAGTCTTATAGTCAGTAAACTCAATATATAGTAGGTCTTTCATTTCTATCAATGTTTTGTAGTTTTCTATAAGTGAATAAAAATGAGCCCATGTGTGGGGGAGCAATCTGAAATCTTGAGGGATACCATACCATGTGATATTATTTTTATAATCACTTGCTTCAGCAAATAAATTTGTTAAATTTTAAAATCTATTATATATGGTAAGTTTCATCTTCCATGAACTTTGAGACAGTTTTAAGTTTTTAAATTTATATTACAATATAAAACTCCATTTATTCATTTGTGTGGTTTCAAGCTGACAGACTTAAACTTCTCTCAAACTTTTCCTTGAAGGATGCAAAATTAAAAGCTTGTTTAAGTAATTGTTTGGACACTAATTAACAGGGCTGGTAGGTTACCACAGGAATGAGGAATCCCACAAAGTTTAACAGTCCATTTTGATACATAAAAATAAAATGGGTTTTATCACACAGTGATGTGGAAAGTATAGCTAGGCAGCAGTTTTTGCACTGTCATCTTTGAGTCACCTTGCTTCTCACATGACTCACGGGAACAGATGTAGAGCACTGGTACAAAGCTTAAATATTAACTATGCCAAGATTTTTTAGTGGAATCTAAATGACTAATAGGAATTATAGAAGAAAATGTTCAGAGAGTTGAATGTGATCACTTCTATTCCTTAAACTCTTCCCCCTTCTCCACTTTATCCAAGACCTGGGCTCAGCTCTCTTTTTCACTTTGCTTTTTGTATAAATATTGACTCAATGTTTGTAGTACCATCTAGGCAGTAATTAAATAAATGATAATATATGGTTATAGACCTATATTTATAAAATTATATAAATAACAAATATATAGCTCTGTATATAATCAAATATATCACTTATAATAGCTCTGATATTATGTGTCACAGCTAAAATCTTACCTGAACATGATATAACCCTCAGTTTTCTGATTGTATGTTCCTAAGCACAAAGTCCAACTCAACAAATGAGTCACAACCGACTACCAAGGAATATTGTTGGAAGGATCCATGTAAACAAATTAGTCTCCCATTTTTGTTCTAAAATAGCCAATTCACCCTAAATAAGATTATATTTATATATTAGATAAACTAAGGAAGCTATCTGATTGATAAAGGAAAAATTATTTTCATTCATTTGTGTAGATATTTTCAATAAACTCAATTGCAAGGTGAATTCCGTAGTGATTTTTAGGTTTTCTAGGTGGCTTACTTAACCAGATGTCCAGTTCCTACTCTGGGGCTCCTCTCACTCATCTAGGATCCCTTCCCTTCCTGTTCTTGGTTCTTACTGTAATTATAGTTTCACTCCCTAGAGTGGGAAATCTCCTTTTAGGAATTAGATTCTAACAGGAATTTTTTCAACATAATGCAATATAAGAACACACATTGACACCTGACTTGATCAAATTATTGCTATGTAAGATTTAGCCTGGAGTCTTGAGGAAGATGGCGGCAAGGTAGGTGGGAGCAAAGCCCACTTCCCCTTGCACGTGGGTGAAACACCTAGCTGATCTTCTGAGGAACAGAGTGAACAGCCAACAGTATCTCAGCGTATATGAAGATTGGAGACCAAAAATTATAGAGGACATTGAAAAATCAGGTGTTAAGGAGAGGGTTTCAGAACAATAAAGTCCCAAGGCCCAGCATGGGGACCAGGGCAGCTGCAGCCTCATTCCCGGTGCCCACCAGGTCTGCCACAGGGTCCTTGGGAGAGAGCTGGGTCAACAGCTCCCTCCCCTACCAAACAAGGTTTGAGCAGCACTGGGAGACACCTGGTTGCTTGAGGTCAAAGAGAGAGGAATAAGGACTAAGTGTCAAACACATAGGGGCTGTGAGCACCCACAGAGTCTGTGGATGCTGGCTGGAGAGAGTCAAGAGTTGGACCATGACAGGCCCTGACCTAGAGAGCCCCTGGTCTGGTTGGAGAGGTAGGCTGTGTGAGAGGCAAGGCCTCTGTATGGAGTGTCAGGTTTGAGCAGGAGGAATTTCTCAAAAAGAAAAAGTGAAAAAAGAGACACTTGGTGGCTATTTGGGGAATTCTCCTAAAGCAGCCATTCAGGCCTCCTCCCCACCCAGCCTCAAGGCACACCCAAGGTGGCTGGGAAGGCCAAAACACACTCCTGTAGCCCTGGGAAGAGTGTGCACTGAAATCTGAGGGATGGGAGGCAACCTAGGGAGAGCACACTAAACCACCCCAAAAGCCCTGAGGAGAGGGCCCCAAGCCCATAACCCCTTGGTTATGGCCCGAGGGAGAGCATGTGCCCAGACCAGAGTCTGCTGGGGAATTGGGCTGGAGGCCGACTTGCCAATCAGAAGGGGATAAAAGTGAAATCAATTACCCCTCAGCCTGCTGTAGCCAGGAAGAACAGCAAAACTGGCTTGGTCAGTTTGAAGCCATCTGGAGGCTTTTTAAAAATTATTCTTTATTTTTTAATGTTTTTATCTTTTAACTCCTTCTTCCTCTCTTTTCCTTTTAACCTCTTATTCTTTCCTACTTTTAAAAATATATATATATATATTATTCCCACAAGTGAGACAGAAAAACCCTTGAACTGTGAAAAGACCAGAGATGGACCCAAGGAGAGGGCATCCCAACAGCTGAGACAATGAGACAAATTTTACTTTGCTACTACAGAGAACTTGCAAGTTATTGCATATTTGTATTATTATTTTTTCACCATTCTCACATCTTTTATTTTACTTTGTATTTTTGTATTCCCCTTCTTTCTGATTAGTCTTCTTCACTTGGCTGGTTAAATTGCATTGTTTGACTGGTTTCCCTTGATTTTCTCATTCATAGTGTATTGTTATTTTACTGTCTTTCACTTCACTTTTGTTCCATTAGCACACTACTCTAGGTCCTATACTTCCCATTCTGATTATCCATATCACATAGATTCTGTCATATGATTGTTGCTCCATTATTATTGTAAATAATAGCTGTTCCATACAATTGTTAATACTACACAACACCCCTCCTGGATCTTAGTCCACTTCATGGTTTCCTGAACTCTATTACCATTGTGGTTAACTCTGTTCTCTCACACACTACACCTATTTACTATCCTTTACTCTCACTTTACTTCATAAACTGACCTTCTACAAGCTCACTGCTCTCTAGATCCAACTCACAATCCTCCCTACCCCCTCAACAAGAGTCTTATCTTCTTTCCATCCTTTCTAAAAAGTGTTTAGTTGGGTGAAATATCACAGTTAACACTGTACATATCCAAAGGATCTCCTATCTCTTCTCTGAGGGATGCTACTGTAAATATCATAGAATACTCTCTTGTTGTCTTAAACCATTTTGCCTACCTCTCCAACTGATCACAAAAAAGAGTAGGTGGAAGCTGTGAACACCAGGATACCTGCTGGAAGAGAAAACCCACCAACAAAGGAACCACCAACAGAGAGCAACAGAAGGTGAAGGAGGGAGTGGAAGCCACACTAAAAAAACCCAGGACCAATCTGGAAATACAACTATTTAGTGAAAAAATTACCCAGAACAAACAACTGAACAAGAGCAAGAGAGAGCCCTCAAAACTTTGTACACATGGAAGAACCAGCTTCAACACAAACTGCCCACACTTGCACAATAGAATACAAGAGGTAGTGGACAGAGTGACCCTCAGTTAACTAGCTAGTGGGAAGGATCCACCAAAGAAAGACCCAACACCAATCAAAACCCAAAGGCATACACAGAGCCAACATAAACAACAGCCCAAGACCAGTGAGCTCAGGAGATCGAGGAGACAACACCACTGAATCTCAGAGCTATTTTGCCATAGATAGTATTGCCGGGGTAGCAATACTCATATTGGACAAAATACACTTCAAAAAAAAGAACCATAAAGAGAGACCCACAAGGTCACTGCATAATATTCAATGGAAGAATCCATCAAGAAGACATAAACATAGTAAATATATATGCACCTAACATAGGAGCACCTAAATAGATAAAGAAAATCTTAGAGGACTTCAAGAAAGATATTGACAGCAACACAATTATAGTAGGAGATTTTAACACTCCTCTGTCAAAAATGGAGAGATCTTCCAAACAAAATATCAACAAAGATATTGTGGCATTGAACAATATCATAGATGAAATGGACTTAACTGATACATATATAGAGAGAGCCCTTCATCCCAAAGAAGCTAAATGCACATTCTTTTTGAATGCACATGGAACTTTTTCAAAGATAGACCACATGATAGGACACAAAACAAGTCTCAACAAATTCAAGAAAATTGAAATAATGTCAAGTATTTTCTCTGACCACAAGGGACTGAAGCTAGAAACCAACCCCAAGGAAAAAAACCCAAAACATTCAAAATCATGGAGATTGAATAGCATGCTATTAAACAATAAATGGGTCAAGAATGAGATTAGGGAAGAAATCAAAATGTTTCTGGAAACTAATGAAAATGAACTCACAGTGACCCAAAACCTATGGGACACAGCGAAGGCAGTCCTGAGAGGGAAGTTCATAGCAATACAGGCCTACCTAAAAGTGATAGAAACATCTCGAATAAAAAACCTAACTGTACACATACAAGAACTTGAGGAACAACAACAAAGACAGCCCAGAGCAAGTAGAAGTAAGGAAATAACCAACATCAGAGCAGAATTAAATGACATAGAGACTAAAAGCACAATTCTAAGGATCAATAAGTCGAGGAACTGGTTCTTTGAAAAGATAAACAAAATCAACAATCCTTTAAGCAGGCTCATCAAGAAAAAAAGAGAGAAGACCCAAATAAACACAATCAGAAATGAAAGAGGAAAGATTACAACTGATACCACAAAAATAGAAAGGATTGTAAGAAATTACTACAAAGAACTATATGTTAAGAAATTTGAAAACCTAGGTGAAATGGGCAAATTTCTAGAAAAATGTAATTTACCAAAACTCAATAAAGAAGCAGAAAGCCTGAACAGACCAATAACAGCTGATGAAATTGAAACAGTAATTAAAAAGTTTCCAACACACAAAAGCCCTGGACCAGATGGTTTCACGGGAGAATTTTACAGAGCATTTAAAGGAAAGCTAACCCCCATCCTCCACAGATTATTTCAAAAAATTCAAGAAGACAGAAGGCTCCCAAAGTCTTTTTATGAAGCCAACATCATCCTAATTCCAAAACCAGATAAAGACATAACAAAGAAAGAAAACTTCAGGCCAATATCGCTGATGAACATAGACATTAAAATCCTCAAGAAAATATTGGCAAACTGCTTCCAACTATACATTAAAAAATCCATACACCATGACCAAGTGAGATTCATTCTAGGGATGCAAGGATGGTACAATGTTCACAAATCAGTAAATGTAATTCATCACATAAATAAAAGGAAAGACAAAAATCACATGATCATATCAGTAGATGCAGAAAAAGCATTTGATAAGGTACAACACCCATTTATAATAAAAACACTCAGCTAAGTGGGAGTAGAGGGAGCATTCCTCAACATAATAAAGGCCACATATGAGAGACCTACAGCCAACATCATACTCAATGGAAAAAACTTAGAGCTTTCCCACTAAAATCAGGAACAAGACAAGGATACCCACTTTCACCATTCCTATTCAACATAATACTTGAAGTCCTAGCCACAACAATCAGACAAGAAAAAGAAATAAAAGGCAACCAAATTGGAAAGGAAGAAACAAAATTGTCACTGTTTGCAGATGACATGATAGTGTACATAGAAAATCTTATAGACTCCAAAAAACTACTCAACCTAGTAAATGAATTTGGCAAAATAGCAGGATACAAAGTCAATACTCAGAAATCAAAGGCATTTCGTACACCAACAATGAAACATCAGAAACAGAAATCAGGGAAAAATCTAATTTCATATAGCAACAAGAAAAATAAAATACCTAGGAATAAACCTAACCAAGGAGGTAAAAGACCTGTACTCAGAAAACTATACAACACCAAAGAAAGAAATTAAGGAAGACACAAACAAATGGGAATATATACCGTGTTCATGGACTGAAAGAATTAACATCATCAAAATGTCCATACTACCCAAAGCAATTTATAGAATCAATGCAATACCTATTAAAGTACCAATGGCATATTTCACAGATATAGAACAAACATTTCAGAAATTTATATGGAACAATAAAAGATCCCAAATAGCTGCAGGAATTTTGAGAAAGAAGAACAAAGCAGGAGGGTTCACAATACCTGATATCAAACTATATTACAAGGCCACTGTAATCAGAATAGCCTGGTACTGGCATAAAAACAGGCACATAGACCAGTGGAACAGAACAAAGAACCGAGAAATAAACCTAAGTCTCTACAGTCAATTAATATTTGACAAAGGGGAAAGAAGCATGAAATGGAGTAAAAATAGCTTCTTCCACAAGTGGTGTTGGGAGATCTGGACTGCTACATGCAAAAATAATGAAACTCAATCACCAACTTATACCATACACAAAAATAAATTCAAGGTGGATAAAAGACCTAAATATAAGTTGTAACACCATAAAATCCTAGAGGAAAACATAGGCAGGAAAATCTCAGATGTTCCATGCAGCAACACCTTCACAGATATGCCCCCTAAAGCAAAGGACATAAAGGAAAGAATAAACAATGGGATCTCATCAAATTAAAAAGCTCGTGCATGACTAAAGGAAATAACATTAAAATGAAAAGAGAGCCAACCATATGGGAAAACATATTTGCCAATGATATCTTGGACAAGGATTTGATCTCCAAAATATATAAAGAACTCACATAACTCCACTCCAGGAAGACAAAAACACCAATTATAAAATGGGCAAAAGACTTGAACAAACACTTCTCCAAGGAGGACACACAGAGGGCCTAGAGACACATGAGAAGATGCTCAGCATCATTAGCCATCAGAGAGATGCAAATTAAAACCACAATGAGATACCACCTCACACTGGTCAGAATGGCCAACATAAACAAATCAGCAAACAGGTGCTGGAGAGGATTTGGACAAAAGGGAACCCTGGTACACTGTTGGTGGGAATGCAGACTGGTGCAGGCAATGTGGAAAACAGTATGGAATTTTTTCAGAAAACTAAAGACGGAACTGCCTTTAGACCAAGCAGTTCCACTGCTGGGATTATACCCTAAGGGCCCTGAAACACTAATCCAAAAGAACCTATGCACCCCAATGTTCATAGCAGCACAATTTACGATAGCCAAGTGCTAGAAGCAACCTGAATGCCCATCAGCAAATGAGTGGATCACAAAACTATGGTACATTTACACAATGGAATTCTACACAGTAGAGAGAAAGGAGTTTATACCCTTTGTGACAACATGGATGGAACTGGAGAGCATTATGCTAAGTGAAATAAGCCAGACTCTGCGGGACAAATACCATATAATCTCACCTTTAACTGGAACATAATCAACAAAAAAAAAGCAAACCAAATATAACCAGAATCATTGAAATTAAGAACAATCTAACGATAACCAGAGGGCACGGGAGGGGACTTAGGGGAGAAGGGTTTTCAGGAACTACTATAAAGGACACATGGACAAAACCAAGAGAGGGGTGGAAGCAAGGGAGGGAGATGGGTTTGGAGTGGGTGGGGAGAATATGCAGACAACTGTAATTGAACAATAAAACAATTTAAATAAAAAAAAAGAAAGAAAGATTTAACCTGAACCAAAAGTAAAGATATGATCAAGAATGTATATAACTTAGAGTCTCATGAAATTTTTCATCTGAATGGCTGGCAACATTTCGCTGGAGCTGGAGATCTATTTCAGAAGGTCCTAGTGTAGGTCATCAGGATCCCAGTGTAAGACTATCTCTCTCCCTGATGAAAATACAAATGGATCTGAGAGTGTGTTGTCATAGACAGTCAGTAGGAGCAGCAGGGAGTCTCCCCCATTGGCCAAAATGGCAACAAGGGGTGCTTCTTACACCAAGAATGCCAAGAGCTAAAAATATGAATGGATAGGACCCCAGCACCCCCAAAACTAGCAAGATAATTAAACAGAAAAATAAGCCCTCTCTTCTCTATGCCTGTAAGAACTGCAGGCCAGAGCAGAAAGTGGAGATAGTCTTTGAGACCAGGGCCTACCTTTCTGCCAGATTGCTGGGCACCTGAATCAAACCACTTCCCTTCAAGAGTTTGGCTTTTGGTTTGATTGCCCTCAGACATCCATTTGTTTTGTTATTAGTGAACTCTGGACATCAGTAAAAGAGAGAAAATTGTAGATTTAAGAAATAGTCATGAAAAAATAAAATGATAATGTTAAGCAAATTCTTAATTACATGAAAAACTTCCTACTAAAAATAAGTTTAGGAGTTATATTTTATAATAAGTCTAAGAATAATTTATCTTTCTTTTTTAAAAGTATGAGTAAATTTATTTGTATGGAAAAATCTTCAGCCCTGGCTGGTGTGGCTCAGTGGATTGAGCAGCAGCCTGCAGATTGGAAAGTCAATGGTTTGATTCCCAGTCAGGGCATGGTGCCTGGATTGTGTGCCAGGTCCCCAGCTGGGTTGTGAGAGAGGCAACCAATCACTGTTTTAAGAAAAAGAAAAATCTTCAAATTATCTTTTTGTTTCTACTTTTTCCTTCTTTTCCTTAAGTATGGTTGGTATACAACCTTATTTAGTTGTATTACTTTCTCGTGTACAATACAGGATTTAACATGTTTATGCCTTACAGTATGGTCACCCCATTAACTCTAGTAATCATCTGTCACCATGCAAACTTCTCAGAATATTATTTACTGTATTCTCCTTCACCTATATTACACATCTCCCTACCTCCTCCCCTCTGGCAACCATCCCTTTGGTCTCTGTTTCTAGGTACTGTTTTTGGTTTTAGTTTTATTTGTTTGTTTTGTTTTTTTTAGATTCCACATACAAGTGAAACCATAAGATATTTGTCTTTCTCTTTCTGGCCTATTTCACTTAGCATAAATCCCTCTAGGTCTATCCATGTTGCCAAAAATGGCAAGATTTCATTCTTTTTATTGCTGCATAATATTTAATTATATGTATGCATATACATATGCATATATATATAATTTTCTTTATCCAATTATCTATTGATGGACACCTAAATTGCTTCCATATCTTATCTATTGCAAATAATGCTGAAATTAACATAGGGTTGAATACATCTTTTTGAATTAGTGTTTTCATTTTCTTCAGATAAATATCCAGAAGTGGAATTGCTGTCTCTTATAGTAGAGCTATTTTCAGTTTTCTTCTTTTTTTTTTTTGAGTGATCTCCAGACTGATTTTTATAGTGCTACATCAATTTACATTTCCACCAAACAGTGGATAAAATTCACAAGAACAACATCCTTTCATTGGGAGAATTATAAGACAACTTCTGATCATGTTTTAAAATGGTCACACTTATTGCCATTTTAAAGACACTGCATGCATTAAATATATTTTCAGTATACTGCTTTTATATATTCCAATAGAATACGTTTAAGTCCCATTTTCTAAATTATAATTACATTTACATTTTAAGTTACAATTACATTTTTCCTTCAGTACTATTGAACAAATATTACTTACAAATATACAAATAATAAATGTATCCCTGATTGCTCACCATAATACACCATTTTGAAGGTTCTTTTCCTGATCTGAATTATATTTACATGGGAAAAAATTAGAGTAGGTACAATTTTTTTCTTTTTGATTTACAAAAGATAACAGAAACTATTTTTAAACAGCTACAATTGTCCATAGTCAAATTTTTATTGGCTTCATTTTTATGATTTGCTTTTCCATTCCTCTTTTTGTTGTAATATTTATTAAAAAAATATACTCTTTGTCTTTACCGCACTTTGCTTCTCCTCTCCCTCCTCTTCTACTTACTCTTTATGTTTTTCCTTTCTCATCCTTCTTCTTCTCTTCTCCTTCTTCTTTTTGTTATGCTTCATATTGTGTAACATTTACATTGCAGTATAGAAAGAATTAAAATCCTAACATTACTGTGTCTTCCAGTTATTAACTTGATATATTTTCCACTCTATATTTTCTCAGGAAATATTTTGTGGTACTCATTATAGAGGTCTTGCATGTATTTTGTTTACTGTATGTTTAAGTTCTAATGCTATTGTAAATCATAACTTTATTTCATTTCCCAACTCTTACTTGAAGTGATATAAAAGTAATTTGTTTATATCTATTGCATACTGGTATTTTGTTATATTCACTTATTAATTGTATTAATTTTAGTGTTTTATATATAATCTAGACATCTGTAAATAATAATAATTGTTTTCTTTTTTTACATCATTTATGTCATTTATTTCTTTATTGGACTTTAATGCAGTTAACTTCTAATACAATTTTGAATAAAAGTGGTAAGTGGATATTTTTTACCAGCTCCTCATTTCAAGAGAAGAATGAATGATATTTATCAATGGTTTTCAGATTGAATAAGTTTCAATCTAGTTTTCATTTTCTGAGAATTATAATAATAAATTTTATCAGGTTTTCTCTGCATCATTGAAATTATCAGGGGAATTCCTCTCTTATGCTGTTAATGTGTTTAATTACATTTATTGAATGTTGAAACAACCTGGTATTCCTGAGATAAAATACTTTTCATCACATTATCTCATATATTTTTTATTGTTGGATTTCATTTGAAAATATTTTGAAGAGGAATTTTGTGTCTGTGTTCAGAAAGATTATATACCTATGATCATTTTCAATGTTATTGTCTTACTCAAGATTAAGTCTCAGGGTAGTTCTGGCCTCATAAGGAAGCTCAGAAGTATTCCTATCTTAGCTATTTTAATGAAAGTTTATATAAAATCAGGCATACTTATATCTTAAATGCTTAATAGAATAGCTAGTAAAGTGTCTTATCCTGGAAAAAGGATTTGCATTAAAAATTCAATTAATTTGATAAACAGATGATTACTTTAACTTTATAGTTTTTCTTATGTCAATTACTTTTAAGGTTATCTATTTCATATATTTTGATATATATTCCCATAAATTGTTAATTTTTGTTATACTTTGTGTGTGAAGAGTCCACATAGATGTCTTCTTTCTTTTCTTAATGATTTTTATTGCATTTTTCCATTGCCATTTAATCCCCATATACCACCACTCTGCACTGTCACACTTTTGTCCATGTCCATGGGTCCTTTTTCCTTTTACTCAATCTCTTCATCCCCTACTCTCCCCCTACTACCTGTTATGCTGCTCTCTAGCTATGAGTCTGTCTCTATTTTACTCTGTTTTCCCCATTCAGAATATTCTTCCCAAGCTAACAAATTGTTAACAGTTCACCCTTAGCTCTTATGCCACCTTTTCAAAGACACTTTCCTTGACTTATCTTTTTCTATCACAACCATAAGTGTTTTAAAAATGTATCCCAATTAACAATTACTTTATTATTGTATCAATTCATTTGCCTCCCCTCTCTCTTTCTGCCCTGTCATCTCTATTTAGAATTTAAGCTATTTGGAACAAAAATCATACCCAATTTATTTATTATCATACTTACAGCAAAGTTACATAGAATGTAGCTTACATAATCACATATTTGTTGAATTAACTAATTAAAAGACAGACATTCAACAGAGGTATCATACAATGCCAGTAGTTGCTTAGCCCTGAACTAAAACAATAAAGGTATCACAAAGAGATGTTGATAAAATGACAATAGAGATAAATGTAACAATTAAAAACACTAACTTAACCTATAAAAAAGTAGAAACAAGACAAGCAGGAAGAAAGAACATATGGGATAAATACAAAACAAGCACAAGAATAAATCTAAACACAAAGCTATCAATAATAACATTAATGTAAATTAACTAAACATTTAAATCAGAGATTCTCAGACTGGATATAAATCAAGATCCAATGACATGCTGTTTGTAGTCTAAATATAAAACCACAAGTAACCTAAAAATGAAGAGTAGAACATATTCTTTTTTGTTTTGTTTTGTTTTGTTTTGTTTTTGCAATGATTTTTTATTGTAGTTTTTCCTATTGCCATTTAACCCCTTTATACCTCCTTTTGTAACCAGAAAAGACACCAGCGTTCAGGCTGCCTGTCACTACCAAATCCAATAAGCAATGACAGTGATTGAATCTTTTATAGGCGCTTTATTCAGATGGCCAGCAATCCGAGAAGATGGCAGGTTCATACCCTAACAAACCATCTTGTTCTTTCTTTCCCAGCCAGATCTTTTATAAGGGGGTTGGGGAGGACAAACAAGGTGTCAGCGAAAGCCTTTGAAATTCAACAGTTGCCTCCAAGGGGGAAGGGTAGTCGCTTGCTTCTTCCTGGTACAGACATCTCCAGACTCCAGCCAATGCCCCAGGAGGTCAACTGCTTAATCTCAGGTGCCAGGATGGGCCTTATCTGTAGTTACTGAAACAAAAACTTAACATACGCATTACTTGCTAGATTTATGACTATTTACCTTAAGCTAAATTTTCCCAAGTCTTAAACCCCTATCACTTTCTCTCTGCATTGTCACACTGTTGTCCATGTCCCTGAGTCCTTTCTCCTTTTTGCTCAATCCTACCCCCCCAATATCTGATGCAAAAACTAAAAAGTTTTTGTACAGCAAAGGAAAACATCAACTAAATAAAGACAACCCACAGAATGGGAGAACTCATCCCTGATACACCTGCTAAGGGGTTAATATCCAAAATTTATAAAGATTTTATAAAACTCAATACCAAATAAACAGATCCTTATTAAAATATGGGCAAAGGAATTGAATAGACATTTCTCCAAAGACAAAATACAGATGGCCAATAGACATATGAAAAAATGTTCAATTTCACTAATCATTAGAGACATGGAAATTAAAGCCACAATGAGGTATAACTTCACACCTGTCAAAATGGCTACAATCAATAAATCAACAAATGACAAGTACTGGTGAGGATGTGGAGAAAGGAGAACACTTTTGCACTGTTGGTGGGAATACAGATTGGTACAACCACTGTGGAAGGCAGTATGGAGATACCTCAAAAATTAAAAATGCATCTTCCTTTTTACCCAGCAATCCCACATCTGGGAATATGTCTGAAGGAATCCAAAACACTAATTTGAAAGAACAGAGGCACCTGTATGTTCACTGCAGCATTATTTACAATCGGCAAGATATGGAAGCAGCCCAAGTTACCTATCAGTAGAGGAGTGTATGAAACAACTATGGCACATTTACATAATTGAGTACTACTCAGTCATAAGAAAGAAGAAAATTTTAACCTTTGTGACAGTATGGATGGACCCGGAGAACATCATGCTAAGTATAATAACCCAGTCAAAGAAAGACAAACACCATATGATTTTACTCATATGTGGATTCTAATGAACAAACTGAACTAACAAGCAAAATAGAGACAGACTCATAGATGGAAAGAAGGCTGACAGGTATTGGGGGTGGGTAGGGAGTGAAAGGGTTGAGCAAAAAGGAGAAAGGACTCAGGGACATGGACAACAGTGTGACAATGCAGAGAGAAAGGAGGTATAAGGGGGTTAAATGACAATGGGAAAAACTACAATAAAAAATCATTACAAAAACAAAACCAAACATAAAAGAATACGTTCTCCTCTTTATTTTTAGGTTATTTGTGGTCTTATATTTAAAACCACTATAAACAATATGTCATTGGACCTAGATTTATATCCAGTCTGAGAATTGTGGGAGGCCGCTCTGTGTGGCATGGGCCCGGCTCCCACTGGGAGATGCACAGGACCACGCCCATGGGTAGGTTTTCCTGTGGGGAATCAGTCCTGCAATGTACCTAGGCCACTATAAGTCTTGCTTTTTGCTAAAACTCCCTCACCCTGAATTGAGGACATTTCCTGCAAAGTAACTTCCTAAAATCCATGGTAAACCTTCCAAGGATGAGTGTAACCAGTCCAACTACTTTTGCCTTTTCATTTGCAAATATCCCTCTTCTGTGATTACCAGCATCCTCTCCTTTGTTTTCTATAAAAGCAAGCCTGTGCATAGTTAACGAGGACCTTCTTGTAATGTGTACAGTAAGACAATAAAAGCTCATTGGAGCAAGGGTGAAGGCTTTTGCTCCCCCTGAAAGAAAAGCCATGCTGTCCCTTTTCCTCTACTGGATTCGGTAGTCCATGTGAATGTCTCATTTCAACCATAATGGTGCAGATCCCACAAGCCAGGGTCTGCATCAAGAATCTCTGATTTAAATGTTTAGTTAATTTACATTAATGTTATTATTGATAGCTTTGTGTTTAGATTTATTCTTGTGCTTGTTTTGTATTTATCCCATATGTTCTTTCTTCCTGCTTGTCTTGTTTCTACTTTTTATAGGTTAAGTTAGTGTTTTTAATTGTTACATTTATCTCTATTGTCATTTTATCAACATCTCTTTGTGATACCTTTATTGTTTTAGTTCAGGGCTAAGCAAATACTGGCATTGCATGATACCTCTGTTGAATGTCTGTCTTTTAATTAGTTAATTCAACAAATATGTGATTATGTAAGCTACATTCTATGTAACTTTGCTGTAAGTATGATAATAAATAAATTGGGTATGATTTTTGTTCCAAATAGCTTAAATTCTAAATAGAGATGACAGGGCAGAAAGAGAGAGGGGAGGCAAATGAATTGATACAATAATAAAGTAATTGTTAATTGGGATACATTTTTAAAACACTATGGTTGTGATAGAAAAAGATAAGTCAAGGAAAGTGTCTTTGAAAAGGTGGCATAAGAGCTGAACTGTTGACAGTGTGTTAACAGGGGAAGAGTACTCTGAACAGAGAAAACAGCATAGTCAAAAACTTTAGGTTCGCTTATCCAAAATGATGCTGCTGTTGATGATGATGACAGTTCAGCATAGTAAGTCAGGAAGGTCTAATAACAAATGATTAGTTTGGAGAGATTGATGCAGACCCTGGCTCTTGGGGTCGGCATCATTATGGATAAAATGAGACATTCACATGGACTACCGAGTCTCATGGAGGAAAAGGGACAGCATGGCTTTTCTCTCAAGAGGAGCAAAAGCCACAGCCTCCACCAGGACAGGCCTTTATTAGATTTCTCCGCCCATTACATGATGGTCCTTATTTACTATGCACAGGCTCACTTTGGATGGTTACCTTTTACAGAAAAGAAAGGAGCCAATGCTTCTAATCACATCACAGAAGAGGGATATTTGCAAATGAAAAGGCAAAATGGTTGAACCAGTAACACTCATCCTTGGAAGGTTTAGCATGGATTTTAGGAAGTTGCTTTGCAGTAAATGTCCTCAATTCAGGGTGAGGGAGTTTTAGCAAAAAGCAAGACTCATAATGGCCTAGGTACATTGCAGGTCTGATTCCCCACAGGAGAACCTATCCATGGATGCAGGTCCTGTGCATCTCTGAGTGGGATCTGTGCCCACACCATGCAGAAAGGTCTACTACATCTCCCCCCTTGTTTTTAGTTAGGACCTCTATAGACCCCACAAAGCTTGCTGCTTGCTGGTCTCCCACACGACCCTGGGAAAATAATTTGCAAATCTGTTAAAGTACACAGAGCATTATTATAATCAGTAAGCAACCCACATTCTCAGATTAAGCCCATCGATCACTGTCTGGCAGTAATGATCAAATAGATAATATTGAAAGAACTCTGAGGGCCTATTTTGAATCAGGGACAGATAGCTAAAGGGCCATAAAATTTTGGAGAAACAAACTCATTTCAGGTTTGGACCCTTATCATTTAAATTGAGAGTACTGGCAAAGAGGTTTCACAGGACTTTATGCATTCTTTCTTAGGCCTGATTGTCCCAGGAAACCTACCCTTTCCAGCACAGGGCCATACTCACCACCAGAATTATTTCAGGCTTAGGTGGAGCAAGGGAAATAAGGCAGCCAAGAGATTAGGAGACTTCTTGCAGACAGAATGAGGACTCAGGCTATGCCAAAGCTGAGGGGCAGGGGTCCATCACCCCCTTTTTCTATATCCCCCCACGTCCTTCCCTGAGGGCCTTCCACATGACCGTGCCTGTCTTAGGTCGATCCTCCCTTGAGGAATCTTACCAATCATTGGCTAACCGACTAAGCAATGGGGGCCAGGCAGGGCGAAGTAAAAGGAACAGAGGTGGTGCTCCTGCCAGGGAGATAAGCTTTGTCTCCTCAGTGGCTTATGGTCCCAAGGTCTCTCACTCAGCCTTAGTCATGGGGGTTTACAGCTCCTGAAACCAGGCAGGGCAGTTTCCAACATCTGATCTCCCCACTTTTTCATTTGTAAATGCATTGTAGCTGTTAAGCCTGCGAAACCTACTATTTGCTGTTCCTGAATGCAATCTTAAGAAAACAATCTTTATATATATCATAAAACACAAATAAGGATTAAGACAAAAAAAGGGCATCCACAGGCTGCTAGGACCCTACTTGTATATTCAGTCCACTGAAACAGTTTTTAGGGTTCAACCATTGAACATTATGGGGCACCGAGGGGTTGTTGCCCTCTGCAGGATGCGCTTGAGCCTCTGCCTCTGTTATTGGAGTAGGCCCAATGCTCCTCTGTTGGCAGACCCAGGCTCATGAGTGACAGTGTGAGTGTCCATTTTCCTTCTGGTTGTTCAGGGTCAGCTGGGCCATCTGGTCTGTCAGTTGATTTGGTTCTCAGCTCCAGGTAGCAGAGCTTGGTGTCTGTCCCGCTCATGATAAGGCTTTACTCTTTTGGCTGATAGCCAGGCAGGACCTATAGCGATAGAAACACAAGCATACCCTATTCTCCAAGTTAAGAGATCTACAGGGCCTTGCCAAGAGCCATCTCCCAGTGATAAAATGACTTTGGCTCTTTCTTCTGAAAATGTTTCTCTATTGGAGTACAGAGTGATTCATTACAATTTAGAAAATTATAGATAAACATGGCTAACAATAAAATTTTGGGGGGAAGACTCATGATTCCCTCTTTTTTGTTTTTTAAGAAGATTTTTAAAAGTATGATGAGCCTGATCTACAATTGCCTGACTAGTTGGATTGTAAGGTATTTACTGCTTTATGCTGGATATCCCAATGC
This sequence comes from Phyllostomus hastatus, assembly GCF_019186645.2. Classification (NCBI taxonomy): domain Eukaryota; kingdom Metazoa; phylum Chordata; class Mammalia; order Chiroptera; family Phyllostomidae; genus Phyllostomus; species Phyllostomus hastatus. The sequence goes on along the minus strand of NW_025333932.1, from coordinate 5,185,204 downwards.
TGAAGAAAAACCTGAGTAGAATGGGCAAGGTATCTAGGGCCATTATCAGTTTTAATTTGCTGAGGCTGTCCTAAATGATTAAAGGTGTCAAGCCGATGGGCCTGTATATTTTTAGCAGATTCTTCTGTTAAAGCAGATGCATGTAGGGCATCAGAGTAAGTATCAATAGAAATATGAACATATTTGGATTTTCCAAAGGAAGTGTAATGAGTGACATCTGTTTGCCAAAGTATTTGAGAACCTAGTCCTTGGGGATTAACTCTTGTAGATGGGAGTGCCTTGCTAAGGGCTTGGGAATCAGGATATACTTTAATAATTTGCTTAGCTTGGAAAGACAGGCCCCCTGCTATTTCTGCAATCTGCAATGAGTTTAAGAAGCAATTGCCCTGTTATTATCAGGACCTGGTAGCTCTTAGGTTCAGAGTTTTTAAGGAAAGTGGGAAAGATGAGGGGGGGGGTGCTCTGAAAAAAATACGTTTTAGACAAAAATGGTTACGCACCAAGGGGCTTTTGTGACTTGATTGACTAATCGTTCCCTCCGGAAGAATAGGCAGTTCTTCCCCAAGGAAACAATCAGTGTTTACTGGTACTGAGTTAAAAAATGGTACTTAATCTTCCGTGGAGAAGGGCTAGTTCTCCCTGGGAGACAGCATACCTAAATTTCATTTTTACAATAAAGGGTCAACAGCTCCAGAATAAATAAGGAGGATCTTGATATTTCTTTAAGACGTCACACCCCCCATCCCACTTATAGCATGCTTTAGATTGACAAATTTATGACCACATTCACAACTTTCAGAAACAGTTTTTTCGCTACTGGCAAATACATTTACTTTTTTTTTCTTAAATTGGAGTTTTGACCTGCTCTGTTTGCGACCTGGGTGGGTTCACCCCTCCCTAGGCAACCCAGTGGCCTTCCACTCCCAGGAAGTCACCATAGTGATGTCGAACTTAGTGAGGACACCCTATCGGCATAACACACTACAGCCCAGAACTCCTAGGCTCAAGTGATCCTCCTGCCTCAGCCTCCCAAATAGCTGGGACTACAGACATGCTTCATTGTGCCCGGCTGGTCATAAATGCGCCAGTGTGTCCGGGACTGTACCTGGTGCCAGGCGTGGGAAAGGTCTCCCCTGGCACACACCAGGGAGAAAGGGAGGTGAGAGAAAACAATGTCCCCTCTGCACTGCTGCCCATCCCCGGCAGAGAGACCCAGCCCCCATTCGACTGGCTGAGAGTGTGCATGTGCAGGAGGCTTCAGCCGTACTGCCAGCACACACACCCACTGCTGAAGCTGGGCTCACCAGGTGGGCCATGAGATTCAGCAGCTGATGCAAACTATGAGAAGGGCCTAGCTAGTAGTGCGCATCAGTCCCTTCTCTTCTATAATTCCAAATCTAAAGATCCATTATCTGGGAGGCATTCAACAGCCCCAAAACTGCTGAACTAGCTTAAAACATTGCTCTTGTTCTTTAGAGAGCCCATTGCCTATGGTTGAGGATTCACAGGAAAGTGGTCGCAAGAGAGAGCAACCTAGGAAGAAAAACCCTTTTCCTCTGAAATCCAACATACCCTTATGGCATTCCTGAAAAGCACTTGGGGTTGTCAGCCTTTACCTGGGCTCATGCAGGTGTACTCCAACCAAGTTGGTGTGTTGTCCATAACAATGATGGCTCATAGTCCTGGGTCCCTGTTCGTGGATGCCAGCTGATGTGGACCCCACAAGTCGGGGTCCGTATCAGAGATAGAATTGTATATTATATGGGGTATGGTGGGACATGACATGGTATTTAAATTTTACCCAAAGAGTAATGAGAGGCCATTAAAGGGCTTTAAAAGGGGAAAGAGGTGCCATGCTCATTCATGTTTAATTATGACACGCAAATCAAAATTTCCAACAGAACTCCTTTGCTCATTCTTCATTAACATCTTACTTTAGTTTTATAGTTTACCAAGGCATCTTTTTGTGCCAAGTAATTTAAAAGATGACTACATTTTTCAAAAGATATTTTAAACAAACCATAATATTTTCACTAGTATGCATTATAATTTCATTATTAAAATGTAAATTTAAGTAAATATATTTCTTTTTATAGTTATTGCTACTAAAATTTCATAATTTTTTAGATGGTAAGATGCTGACATTGAATCGTTTTTCAGTTTTTACAATGGTTTCTTAGGAAAGGCTATTCTGTGTCTCTGATTTTATCTGAATCCACCTGGGAATCAGGAGACAGTCATTACCCCAGAGTGAATTGCTGTAAATACTTGACTAAATATCAAAAACCCTGTGTGAAAAGTACTTTGAGCTTTCTGTAATTACAGAAAATTCTTAATCTGTAGAAATAAATTTTGAGTGACTCTCATTTACAGCACTCTTGCAATGCCACCCATGTAACTATTTTCAGGACTTAGAGCAGCAACAGCACAGATTACATCACTCAGACTGTCTGGATCTCACATATCGCCACACAAAACTTGAGCCCCTGAGACAAGCACTCATGGTTATTTCTGTCTCTTACAGTCATTACCTTAAATCAGTTTTATTATTTTTTTCTAAATTATCAGTATATTAAATCTATGTCATTCCATAGTTTTAAAAAAATAGAATATCCAAAATGATGGTAGAGTAGTGGGAAGCTACATTCACCTCCTCCTGGGACCAAACTGGAATTATGACTAAATTACAGAGCAATCAACCTGAATAACCAACTGAAGGCTACCCTAAGAGAGGTCTTATAACCAAATATTTACAGAAGAAGCCATGTTGAGACTGGTAACAAGGGTGGAGATGCAAAAGGAGCTGGCTTTGCTCCCATGGGTACCCATGGGCGTTCTGGAGGGACAGATCAGCTGCAAGAGATTCCCTTGAGAAGTTTGACTCCCCCAGTCCGGAGCACCAGAGCTGGGAAGAGGTGCCCATATAACATTTGACTTTGAAAAGCAGCAGGGTTTCTGTCAGGTAGAGAAAGAGTCTGCTGGAGACACTGGCACTCTCTTAAAGTGCCAACACACAAAATTTCATTCACAGCTATTTACCCTGAGCTCCAGCAGAGGGAGAGCAGAGTAAACTAGAGTTAAGTCTTGAGAGTCTGGTGTTTGTGGCTCTGGAGAGAAAGCTAAAGGGACAGCTGCTGGAATTCTTGTGCTTCAGTACCACATATACTATTTTTCTTGGGTAGAGCACACCCTTCCACAAGGCATCGGCCTAGGGACAAGCAGTAGTAACCCCACCCTCTGGACTCCCTGTCACCTCGCCCCCCTGTAGAGGGTAGGCCATTCTGAGGCCTCAGCTGCCTGAGTGAGAGTGTAGAGGTCAGGGAAGACATAGGGGATGTCAGTGCCTGAGTTGAGCATCTTTGGGGCAGGACCCATTTCCTACATTTTGCAGTGAGCCTGACTGGCACTTCCCCCTCACAGGAAGCTTACTAGTCCCACCCTCTGGGCACTGGAAGCCCCAATCAGTTGACTCCTTCTAACTCCACCTTGCTGAGGTCAGACAAAATCCAGGGCAGATTGAGTTGTGTGGATCTGGGAGAAAGACCATCTTCCCCTAAGCTTCACTGGCACCTCTCCCTCAAGGAAACTCCACTAGCCCTATTCTCCCAACTTCTTCAGGCCCCACCCTGCTGAGTTAGAGCTCCTCCCAACAAAATCTGGGACAAAATGAGTTGTGGAGGTCTAGGGCAGGGCCACTTTTTCCTTACATGTCTAAGATAAAGCCATCGATTAACATGGCCAAACGTAACTAAATTTTGCTCTATTTGGGCCGCATAAACTCTGCTGGCCTCACCAAATAATTCACTGAGACCTCACTTCACCACAAAGTTCTGTGAGTGCCCAGTGAATGACAGGTAGATTTGGGATACCCAGGGGCTTTGGTTGAATAGTCTCATACCTAGCATTGGCACTGAGTATGGATCTGTATCAACCTGATGAACACCACCCATCTCTAGCCAGTGACTCATTGAGAACTTACCTAATGCAAGTTGAGTAACGCCAGAGGCCTAACAGGCAGCTTGTAGGTGGAGACAGGTGAGGGTGTATCTTGGGCTGCCTTGGGACTTTTGCTGACCTGTCCTTAGGCCTGGTGCTGGTAAAAGCCACTCTTGGTACGCATCTTTGTTCTTCCCACACATGCCAAGGGTCAGCAGAGGCAACTACATTATGCAGTACTTTGTCGTGACAGTTGGCCCAGGACCAGTCACAGGCAGCACTAGACATTAGCTTGCACCAGAGTCCCTCCCAGAGGCCCAGACACCCAGTGGACAGTTTCAGACAACATCAGAGGAAGACCTAATAAGCTTCACAAGTGGCATATGCAAAAAGAGATCTTAACAGGCACAATCCCCTGCTGAGGAGAATTCTGCATTGTGTGGTCAGCACCTGCACAGCAGCTCACATGCTGTGGTCAGGGTCTCACATTCAGCCAGCTTGAGAGTTGATTCTATGCACAAAGGGGCCAAGAGCAACCAAGGCTCAATTACAACAGAAGGGCCAACATGACCCAAAAAAGGACATTCCTGGAGCACCCTGCTTAGGTGATGGAAGAGACTGTGCCACTGGACTGCACAGGACACATACTACAAAAGGCCACCCTAACAAAAATGAAAGTGATAGCAAGTCTACCTAACGCATAAGACAAAATGGGGAGACCAGAAACATGCCCCAACTGAAAAAACAAAAGAATGTTCCAGAAAAAGAGCTAAATGATATGGAGGCAAGCAACTTATCAAACACAGAGTTCAGACAAATGGGTATAAAGATACTCAAGGAACTTAGATCAACAATGTACTTAATGAAAAATACAATAACATGAAAAAGGACATAGACACCATAAAATAAGACAAGTCAAAAATGAAGAATATCTGGTGGATAAAGCAGAAGACTGAATTAGCAATTTGAAAGACAAGGTATAAAAACATAATAGGAACAGCAAAAAGAAAAAAGAATAAAAATTATAGTGATAGTTTAAGTGACATTTGGGACAACATGAAGTATAACAACATTCATATAATAAGGATACTATAAAGAGAAGAGATCAAAGAAGAGATCACATGAGAAAAGAGAGTACACAGAAGCCCAAACATGAAGAACTCAAGCCCACATCAAGACACATCATAATTAAAATGGCAAAGCTTAAAGACAAAGAGAGAATCTTAAAAGCTGCAAAAGAAAGGCAGTTAGTTACTACAAGGGAGCTCCCACAAGATTGTTAGTAGATTTCTCAATGGAGACATTGTAGTCCAAAAAGGACTGGTTGAAATATTCCAAGTGATGAAAAGCAAGAATCTACAACCAAGACTATTTTACCCAGCAAGACTCTCATTTAAAATTGAAGGAGACATCAAGAACTTCGCAGATAAGAAAAAGCTAAGGAGTTTGTTACCACCAAACCAGTATTACAAGAAATGGCAAAAGGACTGCCTGAAGGAGAAGGAGAAGCAAAAGGAGGAGGAGGAGAAAAAACATAGTTAAAAGAATGAAATGGTAAAATATATGTACCTATCAATTATCACATTAAATATAAATGTTTAAATGCTCCAATTAAATAAGATGGAGTAGCTGAATAAATAAGAAAACAATTTATATATATTGTCTATGAGAGGCCTACCTCAGAATAAAAGATACGCACAGACTAAAAGTGAAGGTATACAAAAATTTCATGCAAAATGAAAAAGAAAAGTAGCTGGGGTAGCAACACTTATATGTGACAAAATAAACTTTAAAACAAAGGCTATAGAAACAGACAAAGAAGTATACTACATAATGACAAAGCAAGCAAGCCCACAAGATGATATAACTCTTATAAACATTTATCGACCCGTTCACAATTGCTCCAAAAAAATCTAGAAATAAATTTAACCAACTATGTAAAAGACTTGTACTTGAAAAATTATAAGACACTGAAGAAAGAAATAAGTGGAAGCATATACCATGGTCATGGATGGGAAGAATTAACATCATTAAAATATCCAAACTACCCAAAACAATCTATAAGTTCAATGAAATATCTGTCAAGATACCAATGGTGTATCTCACAGTACTAGAACAAATATTCCAAAAATTTATATGGAACCACAAAAATTACTGAATAGCCATAATAATCTTAAGAAAGAACAAAGTTGGAGGAATCATGCTACCTTATATCAAATATACTACAAGGCCATAGTAATCAAAACAGTGTGGTACCAGAATATAAAGATACATATAGATCAATATAACAGTATAGTAAGTTCAGAAATAAACCCAGGACTTTACAGTCAATTAATATTTGACAAAAAAGGCAATATACAATGGGGTAAAGATAGTCTATTCAATTAATAGTGTTGAAAAATTGGACAAGAAGGTGCAAAAATTGAAAATAGACCACCTTCTTACATCACACATGGAATAAACTCAAAATGGATTAAAGATTTAAATGTAAGTTGTGAAACTATTAAAATTGTGGAAGAAATCATAGGCAGTAAAATCTCAGACATTTCTCACAGCTGTATTTTTTTCTGATATATTGTCTTGGGCAAGGGAAACAATAAAAATAAGCAAATGGGACTATAGCAAACTAAAAAGTTTTTCACAGCAAAAGAAACCATCAACAAAATAAAAAGACAACCCATTGAATGTGAGAACATATTCATTAGTGATATACTTATTGCAGGGGTGTCCAACCTTTTGGTGTCTCTGGGTCACACTGGAAGAAGAAGAGTTTTCTTTGGTCACCCATAAAATACACTGTGGCATGTAATCACAAAAAACTTCTCATAATGTTTTAAGTAAATTTATGATTTTGTGTTGACCCACATTCATAGCTATCCTGAGCCACATGCAGCCTGTGGGCCACAGGTTGGACACCCCTTCAAAGGGTTAATATCCAAAATTTATAGAGAAGTTATACAACTCAAAACCAAAATAACAAACAACCTGATTAAAAAGTGGGCAAAAGACCTGAATAGACACTTCTCTAAGGATATCAATATACATATAAATAAGGATACATATACATATACATATGCATATATTGTATATATACATATACAATATACATATACATAAGGATAATCAATATACATATAAAACATGTTCAACATCACTAATCATCATAGAAATGCAAATTAAAACCACAATGAAATACCATCTCACACCAGTCAGAATGGCTACCGTCAACAAATCAACAAACAAGTGTTGGCAAGGATGTGGAGAAAAGTGAACCCTAATGCCCTGTGCACTGTTGGTGGAAATACAGATTGGTGAAGCCACTGTGGAAGCAGTATGGAGGCTCTTCAGAAAAGGTAAACTGGAACTGCCTTATGACCCAGTGTTGCACTTCTGGGAATATATCCAAATAAACTCAAAACACTGATTTGCACCCTATGTTCACTACAGTGTTATTCACAATAGCTATGATTTGAAAGCAGCCCAAGAATCCATCAGTAGATAAGTGGATAAAAAAGCAGTGATACATTTACACAATGGAATACTACTCAATCATACAAAAGAAGGAAGTCTTACCATTTGTGATGACATGGATGAACCTGAAGAATATCATTCTAAGTGAAATAAGCCAGTCAGAGAAAGGCAAATACTGTATAATTTCACTCATATGTGGAATTTAATGAACAAGATAAACTAACAAAAAATAGAAACAGACTCATAGACAGAGAACAGACTTCCAGGTATCTGAGGGTGCTTGTGGGGCTGAGTGAAAGAAGTAAAGGGATTAAGTAAAAAAAAAGAAAGAAAGAATCATGGGTATACAACAGTATGGTGACTGCCAGAGTGAAGGGCAATGAGGGAGGTAGAAGAAGGTAAAGGGAAGATAAATAGTGATGGAAGGAGACTTGACTTCAGGTGATGAATACACAGAACAATATGATGCACTGTAGACTTGTATACCTGAAACCTACATAATTTTTAATTCATGTTACCCCAATAAATTCAATAAAACAAAATAAAATAAAAGAAAGAAAGAAAGAATTTTGCTAATAACAATATTATTGCCAGATATTTGCAGCTTTGTCTCAGATCACATGTACACTGTTTCTTCTCCAGGGTATGATGCTTAAGAGCATAATACTAAGATGTAAGTATGCACAAGTTTATGTTTACTAGATAATACCAAATCTTCTTCTCAATTATTTTTACTCCTACCAGAAATGTAAGAATTCCACAGTTCCACATCCTTGCCTTTAGCTGATAGTGTTAAGATTTAAAAAAAATTATTGTGTTGTGTATGAAGTAGAGTCTCATTGTGAATTTCAACTGCATTTTTTTCTGATTACTATTGAAACTTGGCACTTTGCTTTATGTTTATTGGCCATTTTTGTCTTCTGTTTTGTGAAATACCTTGTTGTATATTATCTATTTTGTTCATTGATTTCTATGTATGTTGTTAATTTATGCGTATGTATTTATATATTTATACATCTTTATTGGCTACCCTGACACTTTGGACCATAGCCATGCTGTCCCTCCAAGGAAAAGGAAGGAAAGAGAAAAGAAAAAAGAGAAGGGAAAGGAAAGAGAAGGATGCCCATGTAATTTGTAACAGTATGTCATGGCCTGCAGAAAACCTGCTACAATTTTTATTGTAATTACATTGAATCTATAGGCCAGTGTGGGGAGAATTAGTATTTCTACAGAATTGACTTTTCCAGTGAAGAACATGTTTCTATCCCTAAATTCCAGTTTTCAATGTGTTCCCCTATTTGTCTGTAATTTTCTACAGAACTAGGATAGAGGATTATCTCCCTAACTTCATTATGAAGTAGATTAGATTAGCCAATATTCTAGCTTTGAAGTACCCTTGATTGACATGCATTACCTTTCATTTTATATCACTGATAAGTGTTAACTATGCTTTATATGGGCTTTTACTTTATATTCATGAGTGAGATTGGCTAACGCTTTTTAAAAACAGCTTTATAGAAATGTAATCCACACATCACATAACTCACCCATTTAAAGTATATGAGTCAGTGGGTTTAATATATTAGCTGAGCCACTTAGGCTAATATTTTGAGAACATTTTTGTTACCCCAAAAAGAAACTAGCTGCCCACTAGCAGTGGCTCCCCTTCTTTAGCCCCTGGTATCCTCTCATTTACTAACAGATATGTAGAGGAAACCCCATATACTTTTGTCAATATATGCAGGAAGAAATCTATAATGTTAATCTATGTTCTTAAAGCAAATCCTCTAAAAAATAAATCACCATCATCATCGTTATCATCATCAGAAAATATTGTAATTCTATCTACTAATCTGTCTCTGACATTAATGTCAAATTCGGACATGACTCGACTGAATTACATTTAGATTAAATGAACACAAAGGCCTAATATAAGAAAAAGCCCTTTATGTTTTTATGCTACTTTGCCGTATAAAAACATAATACATTTTGTGCTGTAAGGTACCTTTTGATGATGCTTATATTTTAAAATATGAAAAATAAGTTGATAAAATCTGTCAAAAACATCTATAAGAAAAAAGTTATAAAATAAACAGGGATTAAATGATAATGTTTCCCTTACTGAAAATAATTATCTTTCTCACTATTTTTATTTAAAAAAATATGATTAGCTGATTGTCTTGTCAAAATAGCACTATCTAAAAATCCATTGAATAGTTAGTAAATATTTCAATCTTCAGCACATTTCCTTCTTGTGCTTTACTAATAAAAAACAATTCATAGTTTTGACCAATCTCTTGTCTACTTGAGAAATCACTGCTGATCACCTATTAATTGCTAGAAATGCTGTTGAATCATGGCAATTAAAAATGTGTCCAACATGGTAACTGCTCTCCAGGGGCTCACTTCAAATGGCAATAAGCAATATCAGAAGTATTAAAATAAATTCTGTAAATAGAAGTACATACAACCAAGAGTGAGAAACATGAGGAAGTTTTTAATTTTGTCTGAGACGTTTGTAGAAGTGTTGACAGAATGGCAAAAGTGATACATTAACTCAAGTAGAAGCATGCTAGGAGATCAAAGAGAAGGAAATGCCTACCAGAAGAAATAGCCTGTGGAAAAGAATTAGCTAGAAATTTGTCAACTGGTCTTTTACATTACAAAATCTTTAACTGCAGTAACACTTTCTAACTAAAAGTCAGATCTGGTTAGGTTTTTTTTTTTAATTACTTTTTTCTATATATCTGTAATTCAACTCTATCAACACATTTAATACTTCCTTTTACTCCTAACTCATCAGTCTTTAATGCCTGATTTATCTGAAAATGAATTAAATTCACAAAAATGTTTCATGTTTTCAATGTCAACATTTTTCATTATTTTAAAAATCTGACTTCTGATGATATTGCTGTCTGTACTTCATAAATTGAATTTTTATTAATTTTATTTTTATTGATATTACAGCCCATATGCTTGGTTAATTTCATTTTACAATTGCCTCTGATAGTTTATAAATATAAATGAACCTTACCTGTTGTTGTAGGCTGAGCTCTCTAGAAATTAGACTGAGATTATCACGTAGAACATTTATTAGCGAATGCTGTAAGGATCAGCACTCAAAGGAGAGGATGGAGGCAAACTTTGGTAGAGAAAGAAGTTAAGCTGTGATTCAGACACAACAAAGACCTCAGCCAATCCCAGAGTGAGCTTTGAAAAGTGGCATGGCTCTTCAGGGTTGGTGTGAGGATGGGGAAAAGGGTCAAACCTCTGTATTCTTGCATCAACCAATCTTTGGATGTAAACTACTTCCAAAAAGGGGCATGGAAATGGTTGAAGTGGCTTTCAAATGAAAGTAATTCCCAAAGATGTCTGCCAACTGCTCTCCATCAACTAATAGAGTTAAGTCCTTCAGCCTGGAGTATTGACTGCAATACAGGGTTGGGTAAAAGTAGGTTCACAGTTGTATGTGAAACACAGAGTTTATCCTTGTATTATTATTTATTTAATTATTGTATTATTTGTCTTCTTATTATTGTTATTTCATATCCTTGCTTATGACTTATCTTTTAGGTAATGATGGCTGATATTTTAACAAACAACAGTAAGCCTACTTTGTCCATGTCTGTATAAGCCTTGTGCCTGTCAGGTACACATCTTCCTAACAATGTAGGTAGCAGCTCCCCCATGATTTTGGTGAGCTACTTTTCTGTGAGCAAATTAAAAGGGGAAGGTAAGCAGAACAGAATAGATGGCCCACCAATGAAGCTGGACTTGAGTCCATAATGAAGAATTACCTGATTCTTCTAGAATGTAACCTAGAGTCTCTTCATCTTCAGCTGAACCTCTGCCATCTTGATGGCTTGCATGTGGCTTGATCCAGACCTTCATTCCTGGGCTCAGACCCTTTAATCACCAAGCTCTTTGCAAGTATTGAAACAGTAACTTCCGAATAAGTAAAATATTGCTTTACTAAGAAATTGAGAGAATGTAGTGAGTGTTGAGTGTTTGTGTACAGATAAGGTCTGAAACTTAAAAAAAAGATTGAAAAAATGTGATATAAAAATACTTTCAAACTATGGAGAAAAATACCACATAAACTGGCTGCCATATTTGAGTCTTGTTACTGAAGGACAGAAAATGGGGAAGAAGGGAATGGTAGGGTGGAGGACCACAGGTTTGCAATAAAACCTTTAAACACAACTGTGTTTTTTTAGAATTATTTATTTATTTTTAGACAGAGGGGAAGGGAGGGAGAAAGAGAGGTAGAGAAACATCAATGTGTGGTTGCCTCTCCCACGTTCTCTACTGGGGACCTGGCCCCCAATCCAGGCATGTACCCTGACTGGGAATTGAACCAGCAATGCTTTGACTCTGAGACCAGTACTCAATCCTCTGAGCCACATCAGCCAGGGCATAATTGTGTTTTTGAATGATGTACACATATTACCCTGATAAAAGTAAATATAAAATTAAAATTAGTAGAATTTTATAAAAACAACTGGTCCTCCTAATTTAAGAAATTTTACAAAGAAGTTTTAAATATAAACAGTGAATAACAGAACAAAAAACAATGAAGTTAAACATTTATGTGCCAATTATATGTTTATACAGTGTTGAAGCCAGCCATGGTCATACTTTTTCATTACTGAAACAAAACTATAAAGCAAGCAAAATTACATAGTTAACCCGCAAGTGTGCAGGTTCTCCCTTTGATCAGGGAGACTACAATTATTTGGAAATGTGCTAATTAATTTATCTCTGGCCTCCAAACACAGGTATTACTGAACTCCATGTAACATAAATTTAACTAAATGGCCATATGACAGATATTAGCATTATCTCTACAATTATATAATCACTTTTGAGCAACAATGAAGTACCCCATTTCAGTCTTTTCCTCAAATTTTATTTAGAAATTTCAGTGAAACAACATAGTATCAGTTCAGAAATATTTTCATCTCACTATAATTCAACATTTAAAAAATCTAATAATTTTTGATTTTCAACAATAAAATTTATAAAAATAATTTTATTTATAAAATGAATCATTATTTCACAATAAATTATTCATTTTTATTACATGAAAAACATTCTGTGCTAAATAAAGCAATAACTTTATCAATATTTGAAAATATCAGTTCCTTTCATCTAGCATTTTTTGGAAGTTTAGTATACAAAACATATTACAAATTCCCTGACCATAGTTATTAAAACAAAATTGTTTGTAATAATTTGTAAAACATAACTATTTAGTAAATATATGCAGATAAGTTAAAGGGCTTACTAATACAGATTTGTTTTATATTTTAAAGTTTTTTAATATTTTCTAAGAGCACAACACAAAAAAGCAAGCAGAAATCTACAAACAATATTTATATTTATAAAAATCAAAATATTCTTATTCATGACAGAGATACCAAAGTAAATTTCCATGAAAAACGTAAGTTAAAAAAACTTTTTCTTTCTCAAAGATTTCACAGTTGCACAAAGCTGCCAGCTATTGAAAGAATTTATTGATTCTATTAAATCAATCATAGCTTCTAAGTAATCATTTTCTATTTTCAGAATTCAATTTCACTTTAAGAGCCAGCAAGTTAGTTAACATCTACTGAATCTTTTTATTTGTAGGGTAAGTGGGGGTTTTAAAATCATAATCTTAGAAATTTTGAAAGGCCCTGAAAAAATCATGTAAATCAGTCTCTTACAACTTGAGATAACTTCTTTATATCATTAATAATTATTCAACCAGTTATTCCCTGCTTCCACTAATAAAGTATGAGAGAGTTTGATTGATTACCGGTTTACAAGGCAATCCATCATTAATTGTTTTTAAATAGGCTCCAGCCTTACATGATATCAAATAGTTTAGGTCTCCAATGAACTGTACTCCTCTGTTCAGAATTAGACATTTAGTATATCATTGAGTTGCTGGATTTTTGAAAATCTGATAGTTAATGATTTGAATTTGTTTTTTGTTTCAATGATAACCCAACTGGTATAGCTTTTATTTTCTTTAATTTGTTTAAAATATTTTTTAGGGTTAAGACTCTTATTCAAAGTATAAAAGTGGTTTCTTATTGTGCTGCAACAATTTGACACTCACAACTTACATGTAAATATGTGTTATAGGTAACATGACAGATAGTATTAGATCGGTAATTAATTGCATATATTTAAAAACCACAGCAAGAAGCATTACAGTTTTCATGCCACACCAAAAATATATTTATTCCTATGAAAGTCAACCAGACCTGGGTTTAAATGTGGCTCTCCTACTCTTTAGGTTTATGAACTTTGGTTACATTACTTAAAGAACCTAAGTTATGGATTTCTTTATGTATAACAGAAAGATAATACTATCTCTCTTCAGGGTTGTCGTGAGGACAAAATGAAGTAACACATGTGTTACAGAAAGATGGCTAATTTGTCTCCAAGTATTAGTCCCCAGAGTTGTAGCTTTGGTTGACCTAAGGCTTTCTTCCTACTCTCCCAGGCTCCCTGAGAACTAGATATGATGTGCCAAGTTCTAGTCCATAAGGGAGGACTTCCACATTGTTTTAGAACAGAGAAATAAACTTCTTTCTTGGTTGAGCCACTGTTTTAGGGATTTCTTTTTATAGTTTAGCCTGCACTAAAACTAACCCATCTGCTAAAACTAACACCTTTTATCATATGATACACCTTCAAATATAGTCAAATTTGAAAGAATATCCAGCCATCCTTGGAATGGCTATTTATATTTTTCTAAACTTAAACTTAAAATAGGCATATTTAACTGTGGGCCAGAAAGACACTTCCAGATCACAGGATATCTGTAAGTGATCTTCAAAGATCCATACCTTATTCTATGGCAACTGCTGTATTTTTTCTAATTTGCAAGTTTAAAATTTACTAAAAACTTGGTTCACTTTATATTAATCTGAGATTTCTGATCTAATATTCACAGTCAAAAAGAACACTTAGTTCTGTGTGACATAATGATGAAGCAGTTATTTACAGGTTTAAATTAATATTAAGGCAACAAATGAAAGTAGTACATAAGATTCGACTGCTTAAGATACAGTGCTAAGGAAGCTGGAAAAATCATACGATATAAACACATCAAAACTCAAATAATAGTGGTTGCAACTGACAGTTCCAGACAATAGCAACAACAAACAAAATGAGCCTAAAAACAACAAAATAGGTTACCATCTTACAACAGCACCATGAAGAAGCCTTAGCTAAGAGTTTGCCAAAAGCACTATCCTGAGACATTTCGAGACCAGTAATTTTTCACATTTATTCAGTGCTGTTCAGAAGTAAACATTTCCTCACAATTGCTTTTGCTTGGAGAGAGACTGGTGTGAAATAACTGAAGCTTGGTTTGCAGCTATTTTGTATTGTTCTTGTCCAGAGCCTTGTGGTGGGGAAGGGAGTGGGGTTTCAGGAGTTGCTAAAAAAGAATCAGAGAATTGTATGTGATGGTGACAGTCACCCTGACCTATCACCCCATTAATGCCTGCATGACACCAATATGCATTATTTTACTTTGGATATGTTTTTAAAAGATCATACATAAAGTAGTGGTTTATCTAATACATTTTCAGCTCACTGACATACCAATAGAGATGCACCCCTACCTTACCTCATCAAATAGATTAATGGACTAGATTATTGTTGAAAATCTTTAGAGTACTTTAAAGGTGTTTTCTGCTTTTCTTAATAGCATTTGTGAGTGTTTGATTGTCTCCCACACCCAGCAGAAAAAAATTAATGAAAAGAATTAACAGAATGCTAGTGTTTTTTTTCAAATATTAGATTGCAATTGTTATAAACTTTTCAATATAAAATGCACAGAAAAGAAAATATATTTGATTTGGATTCTACTAATTAAAACATATTAGATGACATAAAAATAAATGTAAGATACTTTTCAAGTACTTTCAAGTCTATGTTGCAGTTAAGGCATTTGAAATATACTGGCTTTGTCACTTCAAAATTACTCCATTATAATTGTGCTTGCCTGTCACTTTTATTTTTTTAAGATTTTATCCATTCATTTTCAGAGAGGGAAGGGAGGGAGAAAGAGAGAGAGAGAGAAACATCAATGTGCAGTTGCTGAGGGCCGTGGCCTGCAACCCAGGCATGTGCCCTGACTGGGAATTGAACCTGCGATGTTTTGGTTTGCAGACCGCTCTCAATCCACTGAGCTACGCCCTGTCACTTCTTTATCAATGTAAAGAGCAATCTAGTAATTAGAATATTTCATTGTCTATAGTAGTATTTCTTCCTATTATAAATTTTAATCATATTGTAAAATAATCAATAATAGAAAGAGCTTTTCTATAGTTTTTAAAAACAAAGTACTTTACTATTCATATTTATTATTCTACATATTTAACAGAATAAAAAATATTTGATGATCTCACTGAAGCATTGCAAACTTTATAGATTTTTTTGTCCAAAATAGTTTTATAAAACTTTAAAGGTGTTTTCTAGAATTCAAAGACAAAATTCTAGAATTTTGAGGATAGTGCATTTTTGCTTGGTTCTCTTAACTAAGATAACTTTGGTATTATTAAGAGTGGATTAGCAATTACTTAGGAATAACTGTTTTAGATAGTTTGACAAAAGAATAAACAAATTGCTTTAAAAATTATTTCTAGATATTTAGGATGGATTTGAAACTGCAGAGAGCTACCCTAAAAGACCAAGTCTATATGCACAAACTTAAATTTTTATGTTCATGTGTGTCTGATGTTTTGTTTTGGATAATATACACACTATCCTAAATGAGCACAAGCAAAGCTTTTCTTTCAATGATTCTTATTAAATATGTTGGAAAAGGTAAGAATATGAAAAATGTGACGATGAGAGTCTAAAAAGATTAAGGTCAATAAACATGCTTTTAAACTACTAGAAAAGTAGCATTTAAAAAGTAAAAGATTCAACTACCAGCAGAATTGTTAAACTTTCTTGCCAGTTGATGACTATAATGCTTAATGTATTGTTACTGTGTTTTATTTTCTGATTGTATGAATAACTGATCTTTAAGATCAGTTTTTTTTAAGAGACATAACTCCCTTGTGTGATATTGGGCTTACCTCTCTCTGCTGTTGAAAACATGAAAATGTTAACATCTGCTTTGCAAGGATGGTCCCAAAATAATGTCTTTTAAGAACACTGGAAGCCTCAGGTTAAATGTGCCATGTTATTTTCAATTTTAAAATTTTTTTCTAACAATTCCATTTCTGCCTCTGTCACATACTCAAACAACTTTGTGTTTCAGAAGCATTTTACACATAGGTATACCAATGCTTGTAACTAAAAGGTAGATGTGAAAATGTGCATTTTTGTGGCCTCTACTTTCCTTCCACTAGGTAGGAGTCAGGTAGTACTCACTGAATTGTTACATTACATTGAACATTTAGGTAAAACAACATTGTAACTAGTTATTAATGGCTATTGTAAATTCAGTGAGAATACAGGTATGCATAATAATTATAATAACTCAAGGCATCTCAGCAAGGTAGCTGGCTTAGTGTTCACAGACAATATAGATCAAAGGTAAATCTGGGATTCATTAGTATAAATTTAGTGGCAATTAATTTTTAATATTTGGTCAAATAGAGATTTTTATCTTCAGGATAGCTTATAGAAATAGAATCTGTGTTAAATCTGTGATCATATCAGATTAACTTAGCCACTAACAACTCCTAGTAATTATATAGTCATTTTAGTTTCAAAGGTTTTCCCAAGCAGCCTTCATGGTGCACAATTCTGACATGTACAAGTGTCAGTCATCAGTTAATGGCACCAGTCCTGCAAAATCATGGTTCAAGTTCCAGTCAGCATGGTGACTCCTAATTAACTGTGAGTACCACATAAGCACAAGCTTCACTGCTAATGCTCCAGTCTCAAATAATTACCTAAATAACAGATGTCTTGTGATCAGGGACCAGTCACATCACATCTTTTATTCTGTCAATATTTTATTCATATTGGAACATATTTTATTCAATTCACACACTGACAACGAAGTTTGTACTCAAGTTGCCTCCTTGTCTTCCAGTGATAGACCCATGTGACATTTTACAAAAATAGGCAATTGAAAGGGCATTGGCTCAAAACAATTAAAGTGCAGTAAAGAAACAAAAAGTGATAATCCTGGAATCAAAATTCTAATTGAACATAAATGGAGTTACGGAAGATAGCAACCATGGGAATATGGACATGGCTGCTATTTGAGTCCCTAAATTTGAGGGCACACTTGTGAGCATTCACCATAAGTGAGGAGACTGGCTATGTTGTAAGGACAAAGATGCCCCAGAGGAAATGAAACTGGCTAAAAGACTTCACATTAAATGGATTCTCAGGAATATTTCAAGACACTGAAAATGCCAAGAATGCAGCATAGGCTATATAGTCAATAATATTGTAACTATGTCAATAACTATATATGTCAATACATGTACCTACATGTATAGGTACCTACATTATACATAATATATATGCATAATACATGTATAGTCAATAACTATGTATGGTGCCAATTGGGTACTGAAAATATCAGGGGGGACACCTTGTAAATTATATGATTGTCTATCCACTATGCCATATGCCTAAAACAAATACAAAATAATATTGAGTGTAAACTGTAATTAAAAATAAATAAAATGAGGAAAAAATGCAAAAGATAAAATGTTGGAAGCTGATTCAAACTTCCAAAACAGTTAACATTCAGCAAACCACAGAAAAGATCACTAGTTCTTCTTATAAATTATTATCAGAGGAGGAGGCAAAAACACTATTCAAATTATGCCTCTTAAATTTTTTTACAAAGAAATAAAAACATTATACTCTCCAGTTTCTAAACTCTTAAATTATGATACACAAAATAATTAGGATTACTATATTTTTCAACTTTCCTATATTTTTAAATTTAATTTATTATATTTTTCAAAATTCCCTATATTTTTATAACACATATGTAAAAGGATTCTTAATGTTTTGACAAACATTTTTGTTTGTTTTTTACTGAGGTATAATTGACATATAACACTATATGACAAAAATTTTTAAATATCACAAACTATAATTTTCCCATTGATTATTCATATTTCTTTGCATGGTTCCAGTTTGCATAGTCATTTTTATGAGCCTGCATACCAGCAAAACTAGGGCTGCCTATGCATTCTTTTCCGTTCCCAAATCTATGATGTAGAAAGATTTAGATACTCATAGTTCCATTGTACAGAGCAAATTCATGCCTAAGGAGGATAAGTGACTTGCTGAATCTCACAATCTCTCACAGTTGAGTCCTGCAGAGGACACTGTAGCCCTATCTTGTAGTTTCTGGGTTATAATAGATTATTTCCCCAAATTTCTCCTTTTTCTCAGGTAATTAAGTTTAGGACATATTGCAGTTGATAAGTAGGCCAGATACTTACAGATTTGGTCTGTATGAACCAGTGTTGACATAGGGCCTAGAAGTATGGTTTGTCCAGTTAATGGATCTTGAGACAAATGTGGATGCATTGGATGATGGACATGGCTAACGTCACTGGAAGCACCTACAGAAGATAAAAAGATGGTTACATTAGTGATATTTAATCAGAAATGGTGAGTTTTCCTTGGAACAAATGGTTTGATTGACAGCTTGAATATTGCTATTTTTGCAAAGTGCTTTTTGGGAGTTCAAAAGTAAATTAATAGAACCACTGCCATATTAAGGACAATGTCAGCTTTCACAGTACATTGGCTGGATGAATGTTGCATCATGTTATGTTGTATATTAATAGTGGACCTTGTGTGCTATTTCCTGGAATCATTAGGTTGGCTGCCTGTTGTTAAAGCAATTCCAAGAATCACTTACCTCAAGTTTATAGTATTTAGGATCACCCTAATAACATAAACAACTTTTATTTCAGGAAAATATCATTAGGAACACATTAAGCACCAGGAAACTAAAAATAAAATAAAGTGATTTTATAAAGAAATTTAATCTAGCTCAGAACACAGAATAAATGCTTTCTTAACTTATTCCTGACATTTACTGCAGTAATGAAATCTCATTTTTTCCTTCTCATCGTGTTGTGTCAATTAATTATTTCAGGAACAAAGTGTTTTTAAGATATTTACTCTTTATATTTTTAAAGATTTTATTTATTTATTTATTTATTTTTAGAGAGGGAAGGGAGGGAGATAGAGAGAGAGAGAAACATCAATGTGCGGTTGCTGGGGGTTATGGCCTGCAACCCAGGCATGTACCCTGGCTGGAAATCGAACCTGGGACACTTTGGTTCCCAGCCCGCGCTCAATCCACTGAGCTACGCCAGCCAGGGCCTTACTCTTTATAGTTTTAGATTATGTTTGCAATTCTGATATCCTTGAGCTTTTAAAAGGTGTAAAGGCAAAGAAAAGGCATGTAAAAGGCATAGGAGTAGCAAAAGTATTAAGTATTACTTTTCATACTTTTAATACTTTTAAAAGTATTAAAAGCAGCAAATATATTTCTATTTACTATATTTGAAGGACCTGAAAATTGAGGTTAGAGGTTTTGTGGAGCTAGATGGTGGAGGCTAGTAAAAATGGGGATTTGAATTTGTTCAAGTATTTGTCCCCCTCCAATGAGTATTGTAGACTTTCTAAATGTAAAAAAAATGAGTTCATTATGTCGCCGACAGAAAATAAAAGTGTCAAACTGACTCTAAAGTACATAGTGGGATGCTAACAGATGAAACAGAGATTCTCAAATGCACTCACCACCCAGTAGCATTTCCTGAAGGAGGTTGTCAATTTTAACCATCCCAAAGAGTTTGACAAACTGAATCTGTTCAATCATCTGCCAAGTGATGCTCTGCAGCGTTGGCAGCAGCAACAGCAGCTCCCCGAACCGGCCGCGCGAGTCATACTGCCGGTCATTGATGTAGTCCTCCAGGCTCAGCTGCACCTGGAACCGCATGTTCTTAATCTTCACTGGATCGCTTAGTCCTTTCGCATCTAGAAAACAAATAAACAGAACGGCGTAGAGTGATGTAAAGATTGGATCTTAACAGTGTGTGGCAGTAAATATTCCAAAATTAAAAAGTAGTTTTATTTTCATTGTAATTACTTGAATGGGTCTTTGGAAACAAACCTGGATCAAAAAACACAATTGCCTTCAAACAAGCATATTCATTGTCATCAATCTGGATTTCCTGAAATGGTCGGACCAGCTCATCTAGAACTCGGTTGGCCACACGGCTGATCTCGACTTCACAGCTGTTGCGCTGAATAATGTAGTTGTTTCCTAGAGAAAAAAAAAATATAAGTATCATTGTCCGCCCAAAATTATCAGATATTGTTTAAATTTTTACAAACTAATCTTTTAAATGGCTTTCCCTTGCAGAAACAAACAGTACTTCCTCTCTTAGTAGTGTTAAGTTAGAAAAACTTTAGAATGCTTAAAGGATCAATAACATTGATAATATGATCACATGCATTTTAACAGCCTCAGTCACTGGTGATAACAGTAAAGTACAGGCTAATAAACAAGCTAATATTTGACAAGGGAGAAATGAAGTATAATGATTAGCTTTCTGCTATGTCAGTTATCCACTAGTGTCTTATTCATTAATGAACATAATACAAAATCTAAAGAATGTTTACAGTGGATTAAAAACACCACTCCTTTAGTAGTATAGGTATATTTAGGTGTAACTCAATTGAGACACATTTTAACAAACCTAAGTAAACATATTGTATCCAAATCCATAATGAGAATGGTATTATAGTGTACCGTTAATGCAGCAGAGTGTTTAATAGAATTTGAGAGCTTGGCATCTATAGTCACATCATGTGGTTTAGAATCCTGACTCTATACCTCACTAACCTTGTGATTTCAGGTAAACTTTCTCTGCCTCCATTTCTTTACCCAAAAAATGGGCTGCAAATAATAGTACCTATCCCTTAGGGTTATTGTGAGGATGAAATGGTGTTGATACACATATAAAAAAAACACTGAAAGCAATGCATATAACATAGCAAATGCTTGATAAATATTTGCCATTATTACATTATGTTTGATTTATTCATATTTTAGGACAATATATGTATCACATAAATAGAATAAATAATTCGGTCATCCTATTTCACACAAGCCAGGGAGAGTGGAGCTAACAAACAATAGAGGGGTCTTAACTCTTTCAGTAGGAAAACTAATTTAATAAGTTAAGTAGAGTGGAGAGATTGGGCACTTAATGAAGACAAAAGCTTTTTCTTTTATCTCACCATCCCGCCCCCCCTTTCATTCTACTCTCCACCCTACTTCTGCCTCTTCTGGCACTGTTATTAAACTATCAGAATTTTTCAGACACTGCCATCAAATTTGTTTTAACTTGTGATTTTGTAGCGTACCATGGGCAATGACATCACAGGAGATATACATGCTCATTAAAATGTATCAAATAATGTATATTACAATTATTAAGTTTTCACACACAGAGAGGTGTGAAACAACACTGAGACTCCTTAAGACAGTCACACAAATGACTATTTTTTTGTTCTGATGGTTTAAATATACCTCGAGATTCTGTTCATTGAATAACATCTTTCTTTTATTTTTAAATCTCAGTACATCCTGAATGTCTCAATGCACTCTGAACCTCCCTGCAATCAAAGCAAGGAAAAATGGGACCCAAGTGAGAATATGATCAATTAAACCCAATCTGTGCAGTGATACTACCATTTGTCAGTGTCTGTGAATGCTCGGCACATACGGAATAGATTCTGTGTAAGAATAAAGCATGCATAATTTCTTTTTAAATTAAAAAAACTTACCCAAAAGCAAAATATCTTTATACACCATGGATCTCTTTGTAGCTCCAAGCAGTAAATGTTCCCCTGCATGAGCTCTCAGCAGTGCCACCTTAATAAAAAATTCCAAGTTGAACAATTAATTATAAAATATGATGATTAAAAGATGGTATCATATGAGTCTGATTAACTTTAAGCCTGAGTCACTTTTTTTGTTGTTTTAACAGACTATAATATTCACAGATAGTTGCCATCATTAAGCCTCTATTTTCCTATTTTAGAATGTCATAGAGTTTTACTTTTCAAAATTTCTGAAACTAACAAGTCAATACAATGTCAGCAAACAAACAAAAAGATCCAACAGAAATATTAAATATTTTGGAATGAGACAAAATCAGACAAAGCAGAGTTCAAATTCTAGCTTAGCCACTTACTACTTGTTTTACCTTGAGTAAACCCAGCTATTTATGTTTGGGATTCATTTGTTTTCATCTGCCAAGTGGAGAAAATGATTAAAATTTCAAACTGTAGATGTGAGGACTGAATGAGAAAATATGTGTAAACACAATCTTTTACACATAACAAACTGAATAAACAAGAGCAAAGTGGGGACCTGTGACATAATACAATGAGAATGGGGAATCTGGATTCTAATGCACTCAGGACTAAACCCATAATTCTTTGTTCTAAGCTATCAACTGAGCTTTATGCATATACTCAATTTCCTGCTGAAAATCACCACTAGGGATAATAGGAAGTGTTTCAAATTTAACATTTCAAAGTAATGCTTCTCCAACATCCCCATCATGGTCCAACATGCTTGCTCACGACAAAAACAAGACTCCAGTTTGATTCTTTTCCAATTGCCCAGCAAAACCTATGTCACCCTAGCCCAAGCCCTTGCCATTCCTCTCCTGGCCTCTACAATGTACTCCAAGGACCTAACAAGTATTCCTGCTTCCTTCCTGGTTCCTCAATCCTAAGTCCTTCTTGACAGAGCTTCCAAAACTGGTTTCTTATTGTCCTCAGATAACATCCAAACTGCTTAACAGAGGCCTCACAGGTAATAAATAGCTCAACACTTTGTGTCACTCACATCTCTGGTTTCACCTTACAACATCGCTTGCAGACAGTTTTCTCCAGGCCCATTTACTCCTGCTTGCCTCAGGGTCTTTGAACATGTTGTTTTTGTGCCCAGAATGCTGTCTTCTTGATTTGATATGATTAGCTTTTTGTCATTCAGTTATCAGGAAAAATCTTTTCTGATTCCCAATTTAAAGTATCTGTTACCACTTCACCCCCTGTCATTGTCCAACAAGCCAACGCATTTCATTTTATAGAACTTATCCCCACCTAGAGTCAACTTACTTATAATCTGTATATTTTTTATTGTCTATCTATCCCATATGGAATGTAAATTTTATGAGAATAGTGACTCAATCTGAATTGTTACTGCCAAACACTCACAGTTCCTAAAACTGAATGGTAATCCCAATAAATATTTGTTCGATTAACTTACTGAGTGAATTTAATGTTTTAGAGTACAGTTTTAAAAATGGTAAAGTAGAGATTATAAAACTTTAGGCAGAGATATTTTGAGCATTAAGTAGAATAATCTAATGTATAGTGCAACTGACAGCTAATTTACCAGTGCCTTATCCATAATAGACATTTCAGCAGCCATGGCTATTAATGCTATAGTGTTAATATTAAAGACTGAGTTAGTAAATAAAAACTGCTTTCGACAGGTTCCTGGAATTCAATTTCCCAGTGTAATAATCACTATCTTCATATTTAAGTCAGCAACTTTTTAAGAGGAGTGATAGTAAAAATATAAAACTGATAAATAACATAACCCTACTTATATGGCTTGGGGTGAGACAAATAGGTTTTAGCAATTTAGCATTATTCACTCTGAAATAACCTTCTGAGACAAGCTATCTTTATGGTATGTCAATAACCATGACTCACAACAGGAAGGCAGTTAAGAACATTTTGAGAGTAATTTCAGATTTCACAGTTGTTGTTTTTTTTTGGTCACTAAGTGAAATGCTCTCCTAGAAACACAGATGAACTTCTTATGATTGCTTTTTTTCTGGTTGTACAAATATTTTGTCAATTTTTATTTTAAAACAATTGTTCTTTTTCATTTTATTGTTTTTGTTTTGTTTTTGTGTGCCCATGATAAAGAACACTGGTCAGAGGATGTAGAGATATACACAGGTATAATACATATCAGAGTTTATTCAATGTGCAAGAATTGGAGATTTTCAAATTATTTGTACCTGCATGATATTGTATACTACTTAGGTGGAAGACTTTAAAATGAATCTGAAACTAATCATCTAATCTTCATAGGCTGATTAAGAAATTAAAGTACTATGAAAAGATCATTATATCTGAATTTTTTCTATTTCTTGGTAGGCTTTAGAGCACAATTCTACAAACATTTTTTATCAGACCTATAATTTTTATACATAATACTAGAATAAAATTGACAATATGCAAGACAAAATTGTATATGTTAACTGCACAAAGTGCCCGTAAAACACCAACACAACCTGTATGGGTTTCCATCTAGGAGTGGACTGGCATTTCTAAGCAATTACACAGGCACCTTCAATAAACACCCAGACAAAATAATGTACATTTGAGTCCCAGACAATTGCTCTGTCAGTCCTTTGTCTCACAATGGCAGGCACTTGTGATCTGTCTTTCTCCCTGGCTTAAGCTTTTTAAAACATGAAAGGGAAGAACAGTGTCATGCTCAACTTCAATCAATAAATAACATGTCCTACACCAGAAGTCAAACAGCGGTACCTCTTGATAGAACAAAGAGGTGAATGGATAAGAAAGCCAAGCTTTTTCTAATAGATAATTTTACCTTTGTCAAATATGGTAAATCTATTATGAATATAATTAAAAGAATACAAAAAAAACAGGGCAAAGTTCAAAAAACATTTTTAAAGCATTCAAAATTTCTTTAACTTCTACCTGATCATCCAGTGGTAACTCACAGAAGGCAGGAATATATTTTGCCCATTCCACCAAGACCAAGAGCTGCTGTTTCATAGATTCACAAACATCACCAATGTTTGCAATTTTTTTAACATTTATGTCTGTGCTTGCACCAGGGCTTGAGGCTGAAATCTAATATGAATAAGAACATTATATGAATATGTCATTTAAAATAATAAATTATCAATACTTCTTTTTTAGATGACTGCAATAAGTAAACATCACTGAAGTGGCACTATTGTTATAGTATCTTGAAACATACTAAATATTTTAAAATTGAGAAATAAAATACCTTTCAGTACAAGTTAAATGAAAAACATTCCCTGCACAGCACATGCTGTGGGAGCACTATCTTATTTTACTGGCCACATCTGTAGAATACGTTACCCGATGTTTGGAGAGTTGCATAATTCAAAAATGACAATATAAAGAAATAATAATAGTATGAATGTGATATATGCTCCATGAATTTTTAATTGAAAAGTAACATTTCAATTAAAAAGTCCATCTTTAATTTGATGAAAAAAATTTCAGCAGATAAAACTTACCAAACAGGGGGAAAATGATTTAAATGAGAATCCAGAATGATTTATTTTCTATTCTGAATGAAAACCTTCAAAATACAATTAAGAAACCAACCTTTGACTCAGCGACACCAAAAAGCTTAACCTATAATAATAATTTTAAAACTATATATAATTGTGAACTATATAAAAATTATAAGTGGTGTTAAAATGACCCTCTTCTGAAGAAATCACTTTCTAAAAGTTAAAAACATTCCTTGAAATTTTTAAACATGTGTGTGCATGTTTTTCTGCAGTGTTTGTGCAATTCCTCACACCTCCCCTTTAAACCATTCCCTAAACACTTTATAGAACCATCAAGTAATCTGATGAATGATGATAGTGGTGAGGTTAACCTCATCATATTACCCTTGTGTTATCACAAACGAAAGTAGTTGTACTGACTCATTATGGTACTGGTTTAATAGTTAACTATTTCACAATTTGCTTTATAATAGAAAATATCACTAACGTTTCTAATAGGAGCAATGCTAAAATAAACTGTCTTCAAAGAGTTTCTTTAGCTGATCCTTAATAATTTGTATTTATGTATGTAGCTACATTTCTTTTTAAAGATT
Source organism: Phyllostomus hastatus (assembly GCF_019186645.2). NCBI lineage: Eukaryota > Metazoa > Chordata > Mammalia > Chiroptera > Phyllostomidae > Phyllostomus > Phyllostomus hastatus. Next base: position 5,158,857 of record NW_025333932.1, on the reverse strand, counting down.
TTATTTATTTATTTTTAGAGAGGGAAGGGAGGCAGAAAGAGAGAGAGAGAGAAACATCAATGTGTGGTTGCTGGGGGCCATGGTCTGCAGCCCAGGTATGTGATGTGGCCTGACTGGGAATCGAACCTGTGACACTTTGGTTCACAGCCCACGCTCAGTCCACTGAGCTATACCAGCCAGGGCTGTAGCTACATTTTTAAACTTTAGAACTGATATTCTCATTCTAGAAACTTAAACTTTTTCTTGTGGATTTTTTTGTTTTTAATTCTGGCTCTTCCCTTAAATACTTGTTTCCAAAGAAGATGCCAAAGTGAGCTCCTGACTCTAGAAGTCATTTGTGAGGAAGGAAGCTCTGATGACATGTCTCAACCAAAATCCCCAAAAATGATAACTGATTTTATACATTCAATCAATATAACCAAGTATTGCCCCAGAGCACTGTGTTGTGCATTACATATTTTAAGTGAACTTTGTAAACAAGTTTTTTACAATCTTCTACTGAAATGCATTTCATCATCCCATTTCATAAACAGGAACTTGTCCAGGAAAAGTCCAAGTGAAATCAACAGTCCGATTAATAATTTCAAATTAAAACTCTTGAATTTGCATAAATGTGATTTATTTTAGTAATGAGCATATTGGAAAGAACTTAGATTATTTTAGCATTACACCTAAATAACCATTTGATTCTATGAAGCAGGGTGGGCTGCTGGTGTGCAGTGGGTACCTGGCGAGACCGGAGCTCTGCCTGCGCCAATGTATTAATGGAGGGAATGTTGGTGCCATCAAAAGTGCTTCTTCTGGTGCTGATTCTGTCACGTTCATTTTGCACAGCTGGGGAAGAAAAAACGCAGTGTTTGCTGGCAGGTTCTCTTCAATATATGTCACAAAAGAAAGCAGAAAAAAAGAGAAGGAATGTTTCTAAAAGACCTGGGGTTGGGAAGCAATATGACTGAAGATATTTTTCATCTTGTACGACCTTTATTTTTTAAGTACATTTTATTGATTATGCTACTACAGTTGTTCTATTTTCTTCTTCCCTTTATCCCCCTCCACCCAGTTACCCCATTCTGTATTGCTTTTAAAAGTAGAAAGAGCCAGGATTGTCACTTGAGCTCTTAAATACTGTCTTTTTGGGATTCCATGATGGCATGCATGTTACAAAGTGTTGGGTCAACCAGTTCAGCCACACTACATTTCAATAAGATGGTTTTCCATTCCCCGAAAGTTATTAAAACCATGAGATAACTAGAAGGAGAGTATTGCCTGTGAGATTGACCAGGTCAAAGATAAGAGTGCATTCACTGTCAGAAAATGTGAGTCACAGAGTTTGAAACTCCCATTTTCTTACTCTTTTGAACCGTGAGCAAAAATGGAAAGTACATTTATTTTAGTTATGTAGATTTTAAAATTGCAGTCTCATGTTCATTATGAAACAATGTTCTCAGGAAAGTTTACACACATTAATCAAGCAAAAGGTGTAATAAGTAGGGAGTCTCTCCTGAGAAGAGTGAGGTTGGAAACTCAGCATTTAGGAAATGTGGAGAAATCTCCCATATAAAAAGGCTTAAAGAGAAAACTAGGTCAACTTGTTTCAGAAAGGGCAGAAAGAATAATGTGTATCCCCAAATCCCTATTGAAAACTAAACTGTAAATATAAGGAAGAATAAGGGGGGATTAACTTGTGTATTTGCTACATAAAGAATAATATAAGTCAGGTGTCAGAGCTGGAATTTAAAACTTAGAAGGTAAAATTATTTGTTAACCAAAAAGAATGAAAAACCAGTCCTGTAGCCTCTAAATTAAGTTAGTGCTCTACCTTGCTCTGCTGGAAAGAGAAAACACTAAACTATCATACATTTTAATGCGCTATTGTTTTAATTAAAAACTCACTAATTTCTATGCCCAAATCTACTATCTACCCAAAATATAATATTGAATATCAAGTCATTAATTTGGAACAGAGAATACTGAAAGTTTTGCTTTTAAGGGTGAGTAGTTTTTAAGTTAGAGTGAATCATTAATATTTTATTTTTAATTCATATTTATTATTAGCTTACTCTCTCCATCCTCTTGTTTTAATAGAAATTGTCATTGATTTTTCAGCCTAAACTAATGAAATATATTTGCAGAGATAAAAATTAAAATGTTAGCTATGTTTTTATCAATTTAATTCACATGGTCAATCTTTAGAAAAATGTAAAAGATATTGCATTTGTAACCTTCCTACTGCTATTGTTTCTACATAAAACCATGTTTATATATGTTTCCACCTTAAACTAACCTTGATAAGATGCCATTACTATAAATAAGAGAAATATAACTACTCTAGAGGCCAGAAGTTATGTCCTAATCTATTTAGAAAAAAACTAATGTATTATTCTATAAATAGTAGAAGATATTTCACTCTTCTTGAAAATATTTCATATATCAAATGATATAACTCTTAAAGGAAATATAAGATGGTGATTTGCAAGTTTAAATGGATGAAAATGATTGGCAAAGTATGTAATTAATCCCATAAACTACCAAATATGCCATTAGACATGCCATTTTTAAATAGATATGTGCCTCTCCTTTAACTTTGTGAACTTTCAGTTACCTTCTTTTTCGAGACTAACAACCTGAACAAAACAAATGAAACTTTTACTTCTTTAAAATATTAAATAACAAGGGAAAAAACTAACCATGTTCAAGATAGGTTTGATATATTTTATATTTCTGAAGAATAATGATTTGACTTAATTTAATTTTTTATAGTTTATGAAATAGTTTTGAAAAATATTTCTTTGTTCCTTGTAAAATTTTGATGTATTTGTTCTAAATCTGTGGAGTATGTCATTGCTATTTTGATAGGGATTACATTGAATCTGTAGATTGTTTTGGGCAGTATGGGTATTTTAATGATGCTAATTCTTTCAACCCATGAACACCATATATGCTTTCATTTATTTGTGTCTTCCTTAATTTATTTTTTCAGTGTTGAATAATTTTGTAGGTACAGTTTTACCTCCTTAAGTTTATTACTAAGTATACTTAAATGGGATTTTTTCCTAATTTCTGTTTCTGATATTTTATTTGTGGTATACAGAAATGCTTTCAATTTCTGAATGTTGACTTTGTATCCCACCATTGTAGAAAGAAGAAACTCCCACCTTTCATGACAACATGGATGGAACTGGATAGCATTATGTTAAGTGAAATAAGTGAGGCAGTGAAAGACAAACACCATGTGATCTCACCTATAAGTGGAACCCAATCAACAAAAAAAAAAAACAAATGAGCAGAATAAAACCAGAGACTTGGAAATAAAGTACAAAGTGACAATGACCAGAGGGGTGGTGATAGGGGAAGGGACAAGCAAAGGAACACGAATAGAGAGGACTCAGGGGCATGGACAATGGGGGGGATTGAGTGTGGAAGTGGGGACGGATGGAGTAGAGGTGAGCAATGGGGAAAAAGGTGGGACAACTGTAACCAAACAATAAAAAGTAAAAATAGATAAAATTTACAAAAAAAAATATCTCTGTATGTGACAGGCACAAGAATGTGCAAAACCTGATAAACCTAAAATCTTGTAGTGACTATTCCCTGCCAAATGTTTAAATGTGTTCAACACCTTTCTAAATTAACCATATTTAGAATATAGGATAATAGAGTCAGATTATTAAAATGTTGACAATGAAATTAGTTCACAATAAAATAGAGTATCTAGTCTATGTCTCTATCCTTCAGTAGAATATAAGATCCCTGAGGGGGAGAAATTTTCTATTATGTTAACTACTGAAACCTCAGAGCAGTATTTTGAAAGTAGCAGTGCTCAATAAATGTGTTGAATAAATAAATAAATGCATGCAAAGTCAATATTCAGTTAATGCTTATGAAATAAAGGTATTCAATCTTAATGACAATAAAAATGAGTTTAAAATATAGTTATAATTTCATTAATAGGTTTTGCATTTATCTTTCAAACAGAATACTGAGATGATATGTAAGACTACAATTTTGTTGCTGCCAGGTATAACACAGCAGTAAAGGGCATGGTGTCAGAAATCAGACAGCCATCATATAAAGACTGGTTATACTGCTTACTAGCTGGAGGCCAGTGTCCTAGGGTAAATTCTTAAACTCAAGGAAATACAGATTCTTCATGAAGAAAAATAAGAATTCATGTGAAAGTTATTATGATTAAATGCAAATGTGTATAACACTTTTCATCAATAATGTTAAATATCACTATTATGTTATATATTATTACCTTCTTTTTTCATTCCTGCTCTAAAACACTTTCTTAATCGACAATATCTACATTGATTCCTTTTGTCCTTGTCAACAACACATTGCCGACTGAACCTATAATATAAAAAAAAGGGTATATTAGTTTTGTAGAAAATTATTTATGAAAAAAGCAAATGAAAAGACAAATAGACTCTAGGTATGGCCAAATCTGGCCCAACAGAAAGAATGAATAAGAACAATTAATTGACTTTTCCAGATATTATGAACATTTGTAATGTCCCTACTGCTATGATTTTCAACATACAACCATGATCAGAACATACATGGAGCCCTCACTGGTGTAGCTCAGTGGGTTGAGCACAGGCCTGGAAACCAAAGGGTCACTGATTCGATTCCCAGTCAGGGCACATGCCTGTGTTGTAGGCCAGGTCCCCAGTACCGGGCACAGGAGAGGCAACCACACATTGATGTATCTCTCCTTCTCTTCCCTTCTCTCTAAATATGAATAAATACAATCTTTTAAAAAATCTTATGAAAAACACTTTTCAAAATTAAAAAAAAGAACATACATAGAAATTCAATCCTCAATTCTCATGCAGTCTTTATAATGAAATAAAACTGAAAGACATCTCACTTTTGGCCAGTGTGCATGGTCATTTTTGTCTGATTCATGAAAGCCAAATCTAGTTATAAAATGTCTGGCATATATGTTTTAATTGTTTGTTGCTAAATGATTTTGGTACAATGGAAAATATATCAGAATTTCATTCCTCTGCATTTTCATATTTTTCTCATTTAAGTATTCTTTGATTCATTTTGAATGTGACCCAACTAAAGTTTTACTCTAAATGCTAAATTGCATGTCAAAAAGCAGATGAGGACAGCTTTGGCTACAGACTCTGCAAAATTAGGTGTCATCTCACATCCACTAAAATGGCTCTATTCAGAAAAAAAATACTAGTGTTGAAGAGGATGTGGAAAATGAGAACCCTCGTACATTGTTTGTCATAACATAGAATGCTGTAGTGGCTTAGGAAGTGTGGCAGTTTTTTAAAAAGTTAAAGAGTTACCATATGATCTAGCAATACCACTCCTAGGTATCAACCCAAGAAAAACAAAGCCATATGTTCACACAAACACTTGTACATGTGCCCACAGCAGCATTATTTGTAATAGCCAAAAGGTGGGGACAACCCAAATGCCCATCATTTGATGGGTACATAAAATATGGTTCCCCCACACAATAGATTTATAAGTAACAATGAATAAGAATGCAGTACTGATACATGATGCAAATCAGAAAAACCTTGGAGAAGGCAGGCACAAAAGGCTGCACATTGTATGATTTCACTTATATGAAATGTCCAGGAGAGATAAATGTATAGACATGGAAATTAGACAAGTGGATGCCTCACATTGGTGGGAAAGAAGTTGGTGGCAAAGGATAGTGACTGTGAAAGGGCATGAGGTTTCTTTATAACCAAGGGGGATGAAAATGTTCTAAATTGACTGTAGTGATGGTTGCAACTCTGTGGATATACTAAAAAACTGAATTGCACACTTATAAGAAAAGAGTACTGTCTCCGGAATTAGACCTGAGCTTGATTCCCAGGTCCACCATTCTCTCTTGTTAGGATGGACAGCGTTATTAAACAGCCCTGCCCAGTTAATTTACAATTGTAAGGTTGCTATGTAAATGAACTTCAAAGACTTTGGGGCAAATATTAATCATATAGTAAGCAATAGCATTTCTTCAAAATTCTGGCCCAAAATTACCCATATGTACATCTCTAATTATTTTGCGGTTGATTATTAATGCTTAGAATAAAACAATATTGTTTTGTGATCTATATAAAAAGATATTTCTTCTAAAAATAAAAATGGCCACTTGAAATTGAATGAATATAAAGCCTATTATAAATGAATTGAGCTGGAAGACAAACTTTCTGGGTGAGGAAAGAGCATTGTTTATTTGAGAATGGATGGCTTACGAGACTCAGGAGAGAGGACCTGATTACTAATAAATACAACAGGAGAACACATTCAATTAACATTAACTTAATGAAAAAATGGAATAAACATTTATTAATCACATATTATGTATATAGTCTTGGTGTAGGGATTAAACAGAGGACTATTATCTATCTCCTTCATTCAAGGAAATGATAACCTAATAGGATACACATACAAGTTTACAAATAACCATAATAAATAACATAATGTGAGAAGTACTGAGACAGTAATTTAATGTGTGTTGAAATGGAAAATCCAACTCCATTGTGATGAAAGAGGTAGAGTGGAAATAAATTTACTAAGTATAAGAAAACTGAAAATTTTGAGACAGCAAAATGTGAGCTTAAATAGACCTTTATAATCCTAAACTTCCATCAATATAATAACTATTTTCCAAATGAAAAGTCATAGCATTTGCTTAAGAGCAAAATATGTGAAGAAAGCTAAGGCAGTAGCAATACTCATGATGGGAACTGTGAATCAACTGTACATGTTGGTGGAATCTTTTTTAAATTTCCAAAAATTACTACGGGAACACTCCTTTTCCACTTTTCCCATCCAGGAAGCCTGAAATCCTGAAAGCCCTTTGTGCTGATAGTCTCTGATTCTTAAAAGTTTTTGATGGATTTAGTCATTTGGATTGTATTTTCCATATCTATGTATTTCATTTTTAACAGAACACACTACTTAAAAAAGTATTGTTTACATATTATTTTGTATTTATTTTTGTTGATATTTTTGGAAATCTACTTGTGCCACTTTTTACCTTTGGAATTTTGATGTATAGAAAAGCAAGGCCCATCTAAATATTTTTTGTTGTTTCCTAAAAAGGTCTTAAAGTGAATGATTTGCATTTTTTACTCACTAAGCTCTCCTTGAAAAAACAGAATGCTAGTTAGATATTTGGGTAGTTGTATATTAACTTTGCCATATCCCTAGAAATCAAAAGGCATCATATCAAAAAAGAATTAAGTTCTTCCCAGATATAATCTGCATTCAAGAACAATCATCCTGAACACTCAGTGTGGGATATTTAACCCTGAATTGTGCTATGATGCTGACTAGATATTTAAAAAACGTCTACTAGAAATGTAGGATGCATACAATATAGTTAAATACATTTTAGATAAAACATTACATTCAATGGTAAAACTGTAACACAAGAAATGCATTTAAAAATTTAGGACTAAAATTTAATCTTTCATTAACATCAAAAAGCTACCAAAATCATCTATACTTTTATAATTTTGTTTTAAAAGACTCAGGATGAAATGATGCTAAAAAGAAAGTCAATAGACAGAAAAGTTCACACATTTTAAACTATCTGAATACAGACTTAAGTATGTCTATTGGTATATGAACATGTGGTAAAACAGTAAAGAAACACCAAGAAAAGACAGTAAATTTCAGACAGTAGTCACCTCTGGGAGAGGGGATAGAAAGAGAAAGTGATAAAGGAGGTATCCACTGAGCTCCAACTATGTCAATGTATAAAATGAATGATAAGTGTGTGGATTTTTATATTTATTTTAATAGTCTGAAATTGTCATAAAAGAGAACCACCTCTGTGAATGCATCCTGCAAATACACCCACACATTCTCATTCTTAATGTACTTTATAGATTTTGTCCCCAGAGTTACAGAAATAGAGAAGCTCTGAATTGTATTCCCATCTGCATACCATTTTGAAACACCTCTAAAAATGAGTTTCCTAAAAGGAGCATTTCAAGTACCTGCAGGAATACACGTGACTCTTGCGAATGCTGCGCCTGAAGAAGCCTTTGCACCCATCACAGCTGGATGCTCCATAGTGTTTTCCTGTTGCTCTGTCCCCACATATAGCACATAGACAGTTGACACCATTGTCTGTGGTACTCATACTTGTTGTCTCTGGGGCAGAACTATCTGTTTTAAAAAAAGCAGGTTGCAGGGAGAGGAAAGTTTGAGTTACTAAATATTCATAGGCTCAAAACAGTCCATTCATTGATTTCTCAGAGGCCCAGCACACTACACTGTTTCATTTTAACCAGTGGCTACTCCTGCCAATCACCATTCCAGTCTCCCTTCCCATATATTTTTAAAGATTTTATTTTATTTTAACAGAAAGGGGAAAGAAGAGAGAAAGAGGGGGAGAGAAACATCAATGTGTGCTTGCCTCTCATATACCCCCAACTGCAGACCTGGCCTGCAACCCAGGCATGTGTCCTGACTGGGAATTGAACTGGTGACCCTTTGGTTCGTGAGCTGGTGCTGAACCCACTGAACCATACCAACCAGGATCCCCTCTCATATTTCTGATGATTAAACTTTGGAACATTATAGGGCTCAGTCCTCCAACTACACTCTTTCTCAAGGGAAGTTCATCAAGTCCCATGACATTAAATATTATCTGTGTGATTAAAATCCCCAAGTTTTATCTCTGGCCCTGATGTCTCCCAGAGGCATCTAGTCTGAAATCCCCAGATACCTATTTAATAGCTTCATTTTGAAGTTTAAGAAAAATTTCAAATTAATGTATAAAAACAAAACTAATTTTTTTCCCTAGAACATGTTGTTCCTTCAGTTTTCCATGACAGTCAATAGTACCATTCAGTACCCAGGGTCAATAACCTGTGAGTCTTCACGGGATTCTCTCCTTTATCACTTATATCCAATATAGTAGTAAAGCCCATATTTAAAATACATAAAGAATCCATAACTTTTCACCCTTTAACTGTGGCCACTCTTATCAATTGACCATAATCTTCCCCCTCAACCATTGCAATAGCCTTCTATCTAATTTCTCTCCTCTCACTCTTTCTCACCGTTTATTTATTCAAAGCCCCCACAGTTCTCCTGGTATAAAGAAGTCACATCTTATCAGTCTTCTGCATCCAACACTTATAGACAGATACACTTACTGTGGCCTATGAAGCTCTGTGTATAGAACTTGCCTCCCACCTCTCTGATCCAGTTATCTAGTACTAGTTTTCATCCTGTTCACTGTCCTCCAGCAATGTGGCCCTTTTTTCCCTTTGAAGTCTGTTTCTGTCTCAGAGCCTTTACATTTGCTACTCCTTCTGACTGGAAGGAAAGTTTCATCAAAACATTCTTCCAGCTGGCTATCCAGTTCCTCATTTTCTATAAAACATTCTCTGAACATAGTTCCCAAAGAGTCACTTCTCATCTGCCTTTCAAGTAGAACATAGAACTCTGCTTATTTTTTTTAAAGAATAAGTGCTTCATTGTTTTAAATTATATTCTGTACTGATCTGCCCATTTATAATCCATCTCTGGCTGTAGAATACAAACATCATGATATCAGAAAATTTATCTGTCTCATCCATCCCCCTGTGTCTTCCAGCTTTTAGAACTGTATCTGACATAAAGTGAGCATCCAATATATAGTTTTGAAGAAAGAGGCTTAAAAGTCCAGATATTTTTACTTAAGTATTTTTTTAATGAGTTAATGTTACTGACTACAGCTTAAAATCTGTATGTCTTCAAAAGATATTGAAAATATTATGTAATATTTTAAAATTTTAATTTATAAAATTATATAAGTGTAATAATATCTATTATATCTTTAATAGAACAAAAGATAAAATTAATGGTTGTCATGTCCCAAATACATTATGTGACAACACATATATCCAGCTACTAATAGCTCTGAGTAGACAGACATTATCATCTATAACTTCATAAGCTAAAAACATAGTAAGAATATGTTTAAGGTTAGCCATGTAATATAAAATTTAAACTAGAAAATTTTCATTTGGTAACATAAACAAAATAAATATTAGAAATAAGGCAGCTAGAAGTATTTAGAATTGACTGCATTTTGGGAGATTATATGAAAATACCAAAAAGTCAACTTTTGTTTTAAGTTTATTGTCATACTTGATATTATTAACAACATCATTACAAGAAAACAGGTTTGACACCACTTTGGAAAGTCAGTTGTTTTAGTAAATATTTGTAGTATGCCTGTTCCTTCTATTTAGCAACCTATAGTCTTAAAAAATCATGATTCCACTGAGTTTATTAAATACCTCTAATCAAATCTATACATAAAGTAAAAATAGTGACTTCCTAAGATTTGCACTCTAGGTTCATTTTGATACTCTTTGTGCTAAAATTTCAGAATTTATCTTCTGATAATCCTTAAAAATTGTTCCACTAATAAAACAACATAGTAGAACAACCGTATATCCTGAGTATAAGATACATTCTCATCCTGAACTAGACACATACACATACACTTTCCAAACTATACATAATTACTAGATTTTAGGAGTTCTATTGATAATAACTGATTTTGAAAAATATTTTTACTTAAAAAATAAATTTAAAGTCATTAGTAAACTGTATTACAAAAAGACCTGAGCTTTAAACAACTCATGCCTTATTTAAAGTTAAAATGTTACAGTAGATAAATACCAAGAACTCTTGAGGTTAATCATTAGCTTGTCAATTGGGATTATAATATAAGCTTTTATTTCCTTTAATATTTGTGTTCAATGCAAAAACTTGATGGTAATTTTCAATGCAGTTTCTCATCAGCAGCAATTGAGAGATGGAATAATGAAGGAGGGGCAACCCAGGAAACTTTGCAGTGCTCTATGGAAACTCTGTCCCCTATGTCATTGTAAATATTGCATAGAAAATATACTTTATAGCCAATCTGCCAATGTTATTTATTACTGTGATTTATAGTAAATATAATAAATAGCTTTCTTCATCTAACTGGCTTATGACAGAATTCTGAGGTTACTTTATTACATATAACTAGGTTTTTTCTATCTCAAACATATTATTAATTTGTAGTTTGTGATGACATTCAAAAGCTCAGATTTGTGGCTTTAAACAGCAAGCCCTGAATTCTCCAGCAATAAAACCTGTAGCTACCACCTGTGAAGATCAGTTTTACTTCTCCCACTATACTTACTTTTTAAAAAATATTTATAAGCAGATTTGAATTATACTCACCATTTGAATTATACAGAATCTGCATAGTTTCAAATTCCAAGGTTGTATATGTTGGGTCCAAAACTTCACTGTAATTTGCCATATCCATGTCCAGTATTGGTTCCGATACCCTCATCATTGATTTAGAAGCACACATACAATGTCACCCAAGCCTAGAGTGTGTGAGGCCTGCTAGGCTTTCAATCCGTGAATGATAACCCAAAGTTAACTGTCACTAAGTGACTTTTGTGCTGCAGTGGGAGGAGCTGTAAAATTGTAAACTCCTTCAGCAGGTTATATTCTGCTTCTTTCTTCTTTTATGGCATATGAAAGCAATTCCCTGTGATAATCTTGGAATGTTTCATGAAATCACCTTATCTGAAGTGCTTAGTGGACTAACATGATTTCCTAAATTGATTTCCAGTAGACAATAAATGATGTCATTAAGAGGCTTAAAAATAGAAAACAGAGTTTCTCAAGTTTTAAATTGTAATTGTAACAAGATTTATCTTATTTAAGGGGCTGAAATTTCATACCACACATTCTAAAAGATGACACTTTATTGTTACAAATTAGATAAGTCATGACTATAACTTAACCCTTAACACTTAACATAGGCTCTTAACAATTCTAACTTTTCTTACCATTACAATAAAGCTAACTTTGTTTATATTGGAATAAAACAAGTTTTTAATTTGAAATGATAGTGTTTTATGGTATATTCCAATAGCTCCCTGGGCATAACCCTGGTAAAGCCTTTAACACATTCTGTTTAACTATCAGCTCATGAGTCTGTGTCTCTTGCATGTTAGTAAACTCCCAAAATTCAGAAGCAGTATACAGTTACTATTATATTGCAAGCATTCAGTAAATAATTGTGACATGAATATAGTTCCATTTCTTTTGACTTCTGATGCTTATTACATTCTAGGCATTAACCTGAAATAAAGTTATCCCTAATGTTTGTGGGTCTACACAATACCACCACCAGCCCTCTATTGTATCTAACCATTATAGTGCACGATATACTTCTTAAAATTTTATATTTATTTATTTTTAGAGAGAGGGGAAAAGAGGGAGAAAGAAAGGGAAAGAAACATTGATGTGTGAAAGAAACATCAATCAGCTGACTTTTGTACACCCGCAACTGGGGACCTGGACTACAACCCAGGCATGTTCCCCTGACCAGGAATCAAATCGGCCACCTTTTGGTTGTGGAATGATGCCCAACCTACTGAGCCACACCAGTCAGAGCATAGTGTCTTTTATGTGTACATATGACAAATAAAATTTAGAAGATAGTATTAAAATATTATATTTTAATTCTGAGAATACATTTATTGATTTTATTTTCCAAGAAAAAAATCCCACCCATAGTTAAACTATAAAGTCAGAATTTCACTTTCCACATTTGTTAAAGATACCTACAAAGTAATGGTTCTTATTTAATTTCTTAAAACCATAAAATATGTGGAAAAGTATTAAATAAAGTATTATATATTTCATCTGGGAAGCCTAGGCTGGCAACTTGCAATAAATCAAAACCATGTGAAGAATTGTGTAGAAAATGGCAGTCACATTAGCAGCCTAGCAAACAGCCCTCTTGCCTTCATATTCTGTAGACTCTTAATTTAAGAATAATGTTTGGGGGATAAATTTTAGGAGCTTATTTTTTTCTAGCGAAGTCTAACTGCAGTTATTTAGTTTGAGGAGAAGTAGACTGCAAGCAAATCCTATGTTTTCCATTTGCATGAAGTGGTTCTCATTTATGGTGAACTTACACATAGGTAAGTTGTGTTACCTGTGTGAACCAAAGAATTGAATTGTGCACAATCTTTGTTATTTAATGTAGTAACTGACTAGTGGTGAGGGATGTCACTAATGGGAGTGTACCAACAGAGGAAAACAAGAAAAATATAAGGCAAAGAACTGTTCATTTACAAAACTGCAAAACATTGGGAAAATGTGATACACTAGTCCTTATCTGTAGGTCATATGTTCCAAGACACCCAGTGGAGGCCTGAATTTATGAATACTATTGAACCCTTTAAATACTGTGTTTTTTTCCTATAGATACATACCTATGATAAACTTTAATTTATAAGGTACAGTAAGAGATTAACATAAATAATAATAAAATAGAACAACTATAGTAATATATTGTAGAAAAAGTTATGTGAATAGCATTGGGTTCATTATTAAGTAAAATAAGGGTTACTTGAAGACAAGCACTGTGATGCCATTGCAGTGGATCTGATTACCAAGGCAGTTAATACATCATCAATGGAGGTGTTGGGCAAAGGGACAAAGCAGGAAGGCAAGATCAAAATGGCATGATTTAAGACATGAATTTATAACTTGAATTTTCTTTTTAATATTTTTGGAGCATGAGGAACTGACATGGTGGAAAGTAAAACTGTGGATAAGGGGGACTACTCTAAAGCTCAGGAGAACAATGCTGCCACAGTTCTATTGTTCTACTTCATCCTGTGTCCATGGGCAGCATCACTATGGGATTAGGGAGTTCTACTTCAGGTTCATCTCAACACAGATCTAGATGTAGTCACTAGCAATTAATTAGGGCTGCCTTTTCAAGATAAAACCTGTTTGCCATCCCTAGTATAGTCATTATTTTCTTCATTTTATGCAGTAAAACCTTGAGAATTTCTGGAAGATAGAAGAGATCCAAATAGCAGGCATATCTCTTCAAGTGGGCGGTTTGTCTTTCTAATGATGTTCAGGGGTAGAAACATACACAGAATCCAACCAGACCCAGGGTAGTAAAAGGGATTCACTTCAGATTTTTTTCTTCAAATACATTACAAAGACCGGAAGTCCTCTTTTCCTAAATTCTAAGATTTGTAAACTTACCTAACTGGTTACATAAATAAAATAATTAAAATATAGAATCACAAAAGTGGTATACTCATACTTAATAATATATTTGACTTAAATATACATAGTTGCTATCATTTTATTACATAACCATGACCTTTTGTTTAAGAATCCACTACTTGGGATTACTTATTAATTTTCAAAAATAAATCCCATACACTACTTTTGATTTCTAGTTTGTTGTTTTTAATGAAGAACAAAGTCAAAGCTATCTATAAAGCAACAGGAATGTAGAAGCCTACTAGAATTTTATGATTTTTTGAAATATTTAATAGATTTTAATCAACTTACTTTTATCCACTTCCAAAGGCTTTCTCTAGCTTTTTGTAGGGAAAAAGAATTTCTTTTCACACTTGTATTTCATTGGATTATGAAATATTTCATTAAATTATGAAATGAACTAACACAAACAAATGGCATTTACATGTTAGGTAACATATGTAAGTGGCCCTTGATAACTATGTGAAGTGGCTGAGATGGTCAGGGGACATTGCAGCCCTATTCACAATAGCCAAGGTGGAAACAATACAAATGTCCATCAGTGGATGAAAAATGTAATACTGTTCAACCTTAAAAGGAGTGAACCACTGATATATACCACAACATGGGTGATCCTTAGAAACATAATGAATACTAAATAAAATAAGCCAGTCATAGATAGATTAAAATGCATATGTACACTAACATGAGAAAATCTAAAGTAGTCAAACACATGGATTCCAAAAGAATAACAGTAGTTGCCAGGAGCAGTGGGAGGGAGAAATAAGGAGTTACCAATCGAAGAGCATATAATTTCAACTAAGCAAGATGAATAAGCTATGGAGATCTGCTGTCCAACATTGCACCAGTCAACAATAATGTGTCATACACTTAAAAATGTGTTAGAAGAGCAGATCTCATGTTAAATGTTCTTACCAAAAGAAAAGGAAATAACAAGATTTATGAAGAACTAAACTATATCATGAGAAACTGTTCAACATTTTTAGTCATCACAGACATGTAAAATAAAACAATTAATGTTGTTAATTTAAAAAAAGTTGCCTGCTACTTAAAGAAGTCAGCTTCCCACGTAAACTAATTAGTGTGTTCCACAAAGAAAGTTGAAAGCCTGAGTTAAGTCAAGGGATTGGCTATATGAAGAGAGCCCATCTCTCTTGTATTCCTTTTCATGTAAGGTAAATTGTCTTTGTAAATTAATTTATATCCCTCCTTCTGAATAATCTCTCCTCTCTTCTAAAATTAATTAGCTTAAATTAAGAATATTTTATTTGCATAAACAAGAGTAGGAAAGAACAATGAGAAGGATGAAAAAGAAAAACAAAGAAAGATGGAGAAAAGAAGAAAATGTCACAGAGAAACAATTTTAGCCATGGTTACTTTTGAATTATACATCATAACTAAAGCAAGTATCACACTCTACAGTATTTTTGGCTGTTGCCATTCAGTGGTGATTGTGGAATTTTAATAATTTAGTAAATTTGTCTTTTGGAAACATGTCTATGATATAATCAAACAAAATAAAATTATACAATTTAATTGTATAAATCTTAGATACATAAAACAGTTAAGGTATTTGTTTATATATTTTCACACTTCAAGTGTAGTTGTTTTCAGAAAAAGAACATATTGATCCCACCCAGGGAGCTTCTCATTATTGCTTCTTCAAGTCCTTTTGAGTAAATTCATTAAGACTACATTAGATTACAAGCTTAACTAGTTATAAGAAAAACTACATTAATTTTATGCTAAGATGATATGGAACCAACTGTCATTAAATAAATGGGAGTTTTGTTATTAACCCTTACAGTCAACATAAAGTTATGAGTACTTTTCCAATAAAGTTGGTTCTCTTCATTTTAATGCTGTTTTCTTTAGCCACACAGATTTTTATTTTGATGAGATTTCATTTGTTTATTCTTTCTTTTATGTCCCTTGCTCTAGGGGACATATCTGTGAAAATATTGCTGAATGGAATATCTGAAATTTTCCTGCATGTGTTCTCTTCTAGGACTTTTATGGTGTCATGACTTATATATAAATCTTTTATCCTCCTTGAGTTTACTTCTGTGTATGGTGTAAATTGGTGGCCCAGCAATACCACCATTGGGATTATACCCTGAAGATCCTGAAACATCAATTTGAAAGCACCTATGTACCCCAATGTTCAAAGAAACACAATTTACAGTAGCCAAGTGCTGGAAGCAACCTAAGTGCCCATCAGTAAATGAATGGATAAAACCTGTGGTACATTGACACAAAGGAATACTACACAGTGGAAAGAAAGAGGGAGCTTCTACCCTCTGTGACAGCATGGATGGAACTGGAGAGCATTATGCTAAGTGAAATAAACCAGGCAATGCGAGATAAATATCATATGATCTCACCTATAAGTGGAACCTAATCAACAAAACAAACAAGCAAGCAAAATACAACTAGAGACATTGAAATAGAGAACAAAATGACAGTACCAGAGAGGAGGGAAGAGAGGGATAATAGGAGAAGGGCTATCAAGGAATATTTATAAAGGATACATGGAAAAAGCCAAAGGGGGTAAATCTGAGGGTGTGAGGTGGGGATGGGAAGTGGGGGGTATGGCAGGGTGAAAATGCAGAGAGCTGTACTTGAACAACAATAAAAAAAGTTATGAGTACTTTTAAGTTCATTTCTAAAGGTTTACTTGGGGAAAACATCAAGTATTCATATTACTTCTTAAAGCAGTAATTTATAATTAATAGCATATATATTCTAAAGTGAAATATATAAATTTAATCTGTGTTCAAAATATAAATATAGATGATAAACTATGATCTATTGAAAATCTCTATTAATAGAGGTGACTTTACAGAGGTTCTGTAAGCTGAGCAAATATTACTGTTCTTTGGTGTGATCTTGTAGTTTGCAGGCTAAAATGGACCTTCTTAGTCCTAATCAGGTCATGTACCCCAGAAAGAAAGAAAATATTACTTGTAGGTAAAAGGTTGATCATAAATAGCACAACTAATGGTCCTGAAAAATGTTCCTCTCAGAACAATCAGTCTCTAAACTGGTATGTGAAATATGATATTTAAATTTCTTTAGAACGACATAACAAAAGATTAAAACAAAATAGTGTTTTTAAAAAACAACTCAGTTCACTATTAACTATTCAAGATAATAGCAAAGACATTTCTATCTTATCTGCAAGACTATTAAGCCTGTTAAGTTGTTCTATACCTTATATTTGATTGAATCATTCTTTCATAATGTGATTTAAAATAGAAAACAAGCTAATAAAAATCAAGGTTATTTCCATAAAAGAATTGTCAAGAAAGTAATTTGAAATGTTAATATCAATATTAAAACATTGTAAGTTATAGTTAATATTTTTCTGCAAATGTATTCCTTTGAGATTATTTTCATTACCAACACTAAATATTAATTCCAAAAGCACATTAGCAGTTTCTTTTATTTCCACATTTCACTTTTTCATATATGAGGGTTACACAAATCTAAAAGATGAAAGAGAATGATAACTCAAACCAACACAATGTTTGTTTCTGTGTTGACAGGGAACCAGCAAGTGGAGACCACCACCCAATAAAGCCGTTTACTAATTCAAAGCAAAGCCTCCTTTCATTTTCAAACAAATCCCAAAACAAAACAACTCAATTTAAAAAATCATTATTTTCCTTACTGTCAAACCTCTTAACCTAAATATTATTATTCTTTTGAAAAAGAAATCTTGTCTTTTCTTCATTCTACGTTTGATGAGGGAGAATAAGCATATTAATAAATTTAAATGAACAGAAATAGGCATTTTAATTTTCAAAGCAAATTTTTACCTATGACATGAGAAGATGTTTGAAATTGTAGTAATTATATTCTATTTTCTTTTTTGTTTTTAAGATTTCTTTTTATTTATTTATTTTTTAGAGAGGGAAGGGAGGGAGAAAGAGAGAGAGAGAGAGAGAGAGAAACATCAATGTGCGGTTGCCGGGTATCATGGCCTGCAACCCAGGCATGTACCCTGACTGGGAATCGAACTTGCGACACTTTGGTTCACAGCCCGCGCTCAATCCACTGAGCTACGCCAGCCAGGGTTTATATTCTATTTTCAAAGCGCTTCATAGATCCTTTCTTAAAGCCTGGATTATATATCATGTTTAGATAAACAAAAACAATTTTTCCTTCTCCTTTTTTCCCCTTCTTCTAGCCAATGACTATGCAGTGACCAGCAGAGTCACACAAGTCATCAGATCATTTAAACCCAAGTCATTCCCAACATTTGACTATTATTATTTTTTAAATTTACTCCTATCCTATGCTGAACGTTCTTAAATTAAACAGAAAGTCCATAGATTTATTTGCACACTTTCATATTTCCTTTTAAATAATTATAATTATTCCATAGCTTATTGATTATTGATATTTTTAAATTCATGATGATAGCCCAAGAAAATCATTTTATACCATTATTTTAGATCCATGTTTAATCTGATCAATGCAACCAACACATTATTACTAAAAATGCCATTTTTATAGTAAAATCTAAATAAATTAGAGAAACACAGCACCTTGTCAAATAGTAGAATTAGTTTAGATACATAATTCTTTATTATATGTATATAATTTGCCTCAATTTCACATTTGTTTATTTGCTAATAAAACCTCATATTATTATTAAAACTAGTTATGAAAATAAATGTGAAATGAAAAGCTAAAGAAGATTTGAAATTGTATTATAGCTAAATCAGTTGCTGTTCAGATAGACAGAAGGAGGATCACACAGCTGAAACCTAAATATAATCAAGAACATACCCTGAATAAACCTAAGAGATGATATGAGAAATCTGCATATATTAAATTTACTTTCAGGGTCAGTTGTCTTGTGATTCTAAATAGACTCTGCTTTTCAGAATATAAGGAGCTGATTAGCACTAAATTATTAACGAGTATAGATACACTTGTAGAGAAAAAGAAAGTCTGGATATAAGGAACATGTTAGAACCCGACAGCTACTATTTCTGTATTTTCTTTTACAATGGGTATTATCATTGTTGTCACTGAAAGCTCAGCAGTTAGTTGGAGTATTTAAGGTTACAGTTGCACTCCAATACCAAAGTTGCTGCATTATGCAAAATACAGGGGAGGAAGTTATCAGTTTGGGCCAGTGATTATATCAAATGTGTTCAAAAGAGGTATCATGTTTAATAATAATAATAATAATAACAACAATAATAATAATAATTAAACCAGCAGTTTTACTATGCTGAGTGTTCAGGCTTGAACATTTGAAATAAATGTATTATGACTGTTAAACTTTAATATCTGGGAGCCAATACACATATACATACTACAGCATACATACATGCATGCATAAATACATGAGTTACTATTTCTTCATTTCAAAAACATAGTAGATTTTGTAGAAGCCACCCACTCAAGAGCTGGCCAACATTCCTCCTTAAGGCATTTTTATATACATAGGGTGAACAACATACTAATGTGATATTTGGTTTAGATGAAACTAAATATTTGCACTCCACTTAATAAAGGTAAGCATATTATGGCCTCAAATAAAAGGCTAAATACTTCACTTCCTTCAGATAAATTTATTTATGAAAAAAGCAATATTGACTGTTTTTAAAAAAATATCATAAAACATGTTTCTATAATTTTATATTCCCAAATCTTGATTAACCCTTTTTCCCCTAGAATGTTTTTCTGACACATACAGTGAAACTTTTCCAAAATAATGTAAATGAGGACCAAAAAAATTCAATCTCATTATTTTGAGGTTAATAAAATCACACAAATGAACCTATAGAACTAGTTGGCTTAAAGGTGAATGTCAGTCAGGTAGCTCGATCCATCTTCCCAGGTTTTATATAAAGTGTAACCCATTTACTCACAGCAAACCAAAAGCTTTCTTTTATGATCTCCCTAATTTTATCTTGGTATACTTTAAGAATATATATATATACATATGTGTGTGTGTGTGTGTGTTACATACATATGTTTATTTGTGTAAATATATGGTATGTATACATATAGGAAAAATATAAAACACATTTTTATAAAATTTATGTTTATACCATATATAACATATATTTTACATATATATAAAATCTTGACAATCATAGCCAATTCAGCCTACTTTTGTCTTATCAATTCAATAGCCAAGTCATATTGATTCATCCTAAGTAACACCTTTCTTATTTATCCCTGCCACTCATTCCCAGTTTTTCTACTTCGAGATGAAGTCACTTCTTCTGTGGGATATTGCAATAGCCTCCCAATCCTTTCACTTTATGCTTCCTCTTCCCCATCCATTTCATCATATGTACTCTATTCTGTATTCAGTCTACTGCTCCTAAAATATTTATTTTCTAATGCTATTATTCTGAAGTAATGACTCTGACAATATAAAAAGCATATAGCATGTAGACATAAATGTATATGGAAGGTTTTCAAAACTACACATGATACAAAATGATCAAACATTTCTCATGACACCATTTTAACCACACAGACTGATCTTGTAATTTCTTAAGTCTGCTCCCACTTAGGAGGTAGAGTTTGGACAGGTAATTACAGATTGTTTGAAATTGTTGACTTGAGTTCCCATTTACTATGTCTCCAAAATTCATATCCATTCCTTCCAGGATTGTAGTCTCATCTAATTATTTATATTCCTTACTGTATCTGGATTTTTATTATCTATATACTATGCATGTTTGTATATCATAAATGTTTATTTAATAATTACATTAAAAGAAAATCAACCCATGTGAAATGTGTGTCCACCATAGGTTTTTAAAAGGTACTCATATCTCTCTGTTCAAATTCTAATCTGTAGATAAATGGGAGTGTACAGTTGTGAAACTTTATCAAGCTATACACTTAAGATACATGCACTTTTCTTTATCTATATTATACTTCAATAAAGAGTCTAAATATTCTAAAGAGTCTAAAGAGTCTAAAATATTAATCTGTTGTAACATTATATCTTAAGGAAATATCACTATTTGTAAGAATTCAAGGTAGCCTATGTAAGTGTCTTCCATGAAATGTTTTATTATACAACATACATCTGTACACAAATATTTTGAGAATGAGAATTATTAATATTTCTATGAAAAATATAGAAGAACAAATATACAGAATTATTTTTCTGGTCAGTTACAATCAATGTAAATGTCAATGAAATGTCTTGGTAATCTTTTTTACTAAATTTAATTCTCTCTTCAAGATTATGGGCTTTGGAGAGGTTTTAACAAATTCATTGAATCTCTATACCCTAAAAAATCTCCAGAGTTCAGCAGTTCTATGTGCATGCTTATATAGCGCTATTGAATATATCAGCTCCCTCATACATTCAGCATACTGAGATAGTACCACACAGATACCTCCTTACTTCTTAATTTACTGATCATCACTAGGGTCCAAAATATTGAAACAATTAGTTCATTTTATAGGGTCCAGCACAAATAGTGCACCTTTTTATTACAAAACTTTTTTATTACAAAATCATAAGCATGTAATTCTATAACATAACAATATCACACTGAAGCATATCATATGACATTTAAGATGAAATGTTCAAATTAAAACTATAAATTATTACACCCATAGTATTACCCTACCAACCACACTCAAGCAGGCATTACTTCTGCTGGACTCTGTATATCTAGCAGTAGAATTGAAGAAAGGAGAAAGTGAAATAAATGATTTAAATTTTTTTCTACAAGAAGTAGCCATCTCCGTGATGGGACTTAGAGGCTAATTAGCCTAGCAGATAATGATAGAAATATTATGTCCCAATTCTTTGACTCTAGAGGGCAAAATTAGCATCTGGGTAAAGCATGAGGGAGAAGATGGGTCATCCTGTGGATTCGAGGCAGTTATAATTTCTTTGCATGATTCACAGAGTGCTGGGATTCAAAACAGCTTTTCCTGGTTCCAAAAGATTTGCTGTTTTCTTTTATGCCTTCTGCTTTTTGGCACACTTCAACTCACTTCGTCTACCTATTTAAAGACAAGTAACCAAACTTCAGTGAAAGTTTTTCCATTCTATGGGCATGGCATATTTCTAGCTTTATGTTAACCTATATGACCATATCAATGTTGAAATATCACTTCACTAAAATTAGGAGACATATTAGGAAAATCATCCAACTATAGCAGTGACTTTTTTCAATGAGGAGTGATTTCCCCCCAGGGGACATTTGAAAATACCTGGAGATATTTTTGGTTGTGACAACTGAGAGAGAGGTGTGATACTGGCATCTAGTAGGTACAGGTCAGAGATGCTACAGACATTTTACAATGACAGAGCAAAGAATTTTCTAGGTCAACTGTCAACAATGCTGAGGTGGAGAAACCTTGACCTACAGTAGTAAACTGAGGCCGTATGTCCTCATTTAAAATTTAACATATTTTAAATGAGAATCAATAGTTATATATTTAAGTGGTTTGAAAATCATAAGGATCAACTGTGTAATAGACTTGCCTGAACCTTTTGGACACTATATAGAACTGTTTAGTAATTATGTGTTTATTTAGCCATTTATTTACTTAAAAGTTGTCATTATAAAATAAATGTTTACATAAATATACTTTGGTATACTCTAAACTATACAGACATAACCTCTTTTACATCATATAAACCCAGTATCTACTGAGTGAAGCAGTAATACGTATTGGGGTCTACCTTGCCTGGTCTCAAGAAGCTGTAACCCCCCATGGCTAAGGCTGAGTGAGAGATCTCCAACCAGGAGCCACTAAGGAGACAAAACATATTTCCCTGGCATGAATGCTGCCTGTTCTGTGCCTGGCCTCTAATGCTTGATCAGTTAGCCAATGACAGGTAAGATTTCCCAAGGGGGAAATCACCTAAGACAGGCATGATCACAAGGAGGCCTCAGGGAAGAGACTCGGGGCTGTGGAAATGAAGGGGTGATCGACATCGACCCCTGCCCCCTTGGCTTTGTCAAAGCCTGAGTCCTTGTTCTTAGTTGTGAGAAACCCAAGTCTCCCAGCTGCCTTTGTCTCCTCTGCCTGACTCAGGCCTGCGGAAATAACAGGGGTGGTGCAGTCCAGACCAGAGTCAGCGGACCCCCAGGGTAATCAGGCCTGGGACATAGAATATGCAAGATCCTGTGAGATCTGCTTGCTGGAGGGTGCTCTTGAATTAGAATATGAAAGCATGGGCAGGAAACGAAACTAGCCTTTTAGGTCCTATAGTCTTTTTAAGTGATAAAACCCTAAATTTTGCCCAGAATCCCAGTGGGAGAGCTACCAGCACCTTTGAAAGCTACCTATTCCTTTTGATCTTCCCTGCCAGACTATAATCCATAAACTATATCTGTATTCTTAATAAAAGCCTGCTCAGGCAGTGACTCAGGGCACTCTCCACTAGAGAGAGTGGCTGTTTCATCCCTATTTCTCCACAGGACTCGGTTGTCCATATGTATGTTTTTCTTGTGTTTTGATGAGCATATGCAGCGATGGACACTGCTGGCCAATATCCACCACAAATATGCACATAAAAAGTTTGTTTAACTAATGAACTAATAGAGTAGTAAAATAATTGTAATTCCTGGGCAGAATCTTTTACACAGAAGTCTAATAAATATAGCTTTTATAGCCTTCAAAGTTCATTTTAATAAGCAAGTATTATAAAGAGAAATATACAACAACATAAGATATGGAGTGAGTTATAACTTTAAAATAGATATGCAACAGACATTTAAAATACAATTTCCATTCAAAAGACAAGACTGTATTTTTTAATATCATTAAAAATACACTCTTCATATACTCTTTGTGTCAGGCCTTCTGCTTTTTTAAGTCTGGCAACCTCATCTCTCTCATGGGTGCAATTAGGTATATAGGGATAAAAATTATACACACACGCGCACACACACGCACACATATATATGTGTATATACATATATAGACATATATAAACATACAAATGTATATAGATATAGTCAGGGATAGGGTTAGGGAAAAAGAAAGATAGAGACAAAGAGAGAAAGATGTGTATTGAAAACTACAAGACATTTATCAAAAGAACTGAAATCACAAATAAATACAAATATATTCTATGCTTATGGATTAGAAGAATTAATAGTGTTAAAATATTGATACTATTCAAAGCAATCTACAGATGCAATGCAATCCCTATTAAAATTCCAATGGCATTTTTCACGGAAATGGAACAATCAGTTCTAGAATTTCTATGGAACCATACAAAACCCTGAATATTCATAGCAATCCTGAAAATGAACAAAGCTGAAGACATCATACTCCTTGATTTCATACATTACAAAGTTATAGTAATCAAAATAGTTTAGTATTGGCATAAAGACAGACAGACATATAGATCAATTGAATGGAATAGAGAGCCCAGAAATAAATACACACATAAATATATGTTCAATTACTTCAGGATAAAGTAGCCAAGAATATACAATGGGGAAAGGACAGTCTTTTAGTAAGCCAGTCTAATCATGAAATCTAAGCTTTGAATTAGAAAGGTCAAAGGGACTGATAATCTAGTAATCAAATACTTGCTTCCTTGAAGGCATTAAGGGATATGAAAATGAGGTGGCTTGTTAATTATTTTCTCTGATTAGGTTACCTATTTCTCTCCATGTACATTTAAATATTAATCAGAGATCCACTTTAGTAGAGTATTATTGAAAATGATAAAATGAGAGGAGTTCAAGATAAACAGACACTTAAAATGGAAGATAAGAATTCCCTGCTTACTAACTTAGTATTTAATAATTACCAAAGCTGCTTGTAAACTTTATGATAGATTTTATTCTTGTTATCTTATAAGCTGAAGTTTTATGTAGAATTATTTAGTATTTGTTTGACTGAACTTTCAAACTCAGATTCATATAAAAATCACTAAATCGTATATTTTCAGATCTATTATTATTTAACTTGTAGGCTGGATATACAGTTTCTAATTAACCAGAAAATGGTATGCTGTGGTTAAAAAAAAGTACAATTCCCAATAATATAAGCTTGATCTTAAATTATATACATAATCATTTTTAGAAACACATTCAGGTCTTTAAAATGCAAAAACTTTCATTTTCATTAGAAAAATCTGTAAAACTAACCAATTTTAAAAGTGCAATTTTACCTCAGAGAATGTTAAATTTTAGGTTTGTCTTTTCCTAATTAAAAAATATAATTAAAATGCACTGTGTTAGTTATTACAAAAAGATTGTCAAGGGTCATTCCACTTAAATCATTGAGTAGTAAGCAGAGTTAATTATTCAAAGTCCATGTATCTACAAAATATTTAAAATTTAACTGAGTTAAATGAATTCATCACATTCTTCCTCAGAGAAGCTTTAAACTACATGAAAATTGGAAAGAATACTCAAATGTGTATGTTGGCAAGGTTGTAACATTACTTTTTGCAACTCACATTTTGAAGCTTGCAACAAAACTCTCTCTAGCATGGGCACATGTGCATGTGTTTATGAGTGACAAAACAGTGAAACTGACTCATCAAAGAGACTGCAGGATAAAACAGTGTTCTTGCATATTTTCATTTAACTTTGTATGTATGTTAGTGAATGAATATAATTTCAAACACTGTGGTTTGGAGGTCCCAAACTTTTGAAACCTTTGTACTGTTTATCTTGTGCTGGAAAAAAATATGTAGAATGAGATGGAGAAGGCAAGTCATGGTTGACCATGATCAATGTCAAATTCATTTGGAAATTCCAAAGGCATATTTGGAAACAAGAAATTCATGGTATGAATCAGAAAGGCACAGCTGGCATGAAGCTTAGACATCTCAGGCTAATGCTCATTCGCAGTTGAGGAAACAAAGAGGTTAAGTGACTTGTCAAAAGTTCACTAACAAGTTAGCAGAAGAATCAGGTTTAGAAATCAGTAACTACATCAAATTTAACAGGTAAAATCAGTACCTGCACTCAAAAGCTAAACTGTTTTCAGAGAAAGTCAGCACAGAAAAAAAAAGAGAGACCTCTCTCTAAATCCTAATAAACTACTGATAAAATCTTCTGAAAAGAAAATTCTCAGTGATAGTCATTTTAAGTGTTGAGTATCCCAGAGTCTAAAGAAATTTCTAAAATCAGCTACACTAGTGAGTGGAATTATGAAATATCTACCCTCATTTTTACTGATGAACAACCAAATATAACAGGTATAATTCAAAATCACAACATGTTAGAAGCCAACAGTCTTAAACTAGCTTCCACAGTTCATAATTCACTTTATTAGATCTCAGAGTTACTTACATAAAGTAATGAGACCATTTTAATTTGTAATTAAAAACATCAAGAACCTAATAAACAAATCATCAGCAGCAGAATATAAATATACAATTTAGACAAAAGGAAATATTAGTAGAAAATGCAGAAAATGTCCAAATTTGATAATAATCAAAGGACATTAATCTCAAATCTTAATTTTATATCTAGTTAATTAGCTTATTTTATAAATAATATTATATGCTGCAGATAACCAACATCATTCACACAAAGCTGATAATAAGGCAAACTGTCCTCCCTACAAATATATGTATATGTGTATATGAATATGTATTTATATATGTCAAGAAGTATTTAAATGCTTATAACTCTTGGCCTAATAATACTAATCCTAAGAATATGTCTTTCTTGAGATTTATAACCAGAACTGCCCCTGATATTTTATAAGCAGAAATACTTCTATTTACCATAAAGAAAGGGTAAGATTGTATTTTCTCTTTCCTTTCCTGATCATGACCAGAACTTTATTGACTTTTAGGATTATGGAGGCAATTTAGGCTCGTCTAGTCTGAAAATAGTCTATAATGACTTTTATGTCCCTAGATCATCTGGCACTTCATGTTTACAGACTGTAAACTAGCTACTATCCTTAGCCAAGGACTATAGCTTGTGATGGTATGATTTTCTCATATGTGGCTCCCTCCCAGTGGCATACCCAGGGTTGTCAGCAATTCTCTGCATTGTGATTGTAACTCCACCACTTTCTGTCCATTCAAATAATGATTTCTTAATTCAGGAAAACATAAGAGATTTTATGGGCACAGCACTGATTCAATTCTAACATCATACAAACAATCCTCAAACTTTGGTGGAGTATTATAAGAAACAAATGACTCACAATACACACAATGATTATAACACATCAGCTTCTTATGGCACCATGAATAGGAAGCTCTGGTTCAAGACCAGCAGCCACTGCTACATAAGTATATCCAAAAGAATATTACTTAGATATGAAAAAGAATGAAATCTTACCATTTGTGACAGCTTGGATGGACCTAGAGGGCATTATGCTAAGTGGTAAGTCAGACAGAGAAAGACAAATACCATGACTTCACTTGTATGTAGAATCTAAAGAATACAAAGCAACACACAAAACAGAAGCAGATGCATAGATAGAGAGAACAGACTGATGGTTGCCAGAGTGGAGGTGGCAGTTGGAGGGCTGGGTGAAAAAAGTAGAGATTGAGAAGTTCAGATTGGTAGTTGCAAAACTGTCATGGGGATCTAAAGTACAGCATAGGAACTATAGTCAATAATATTGTAAAAACTATATATGGTACCAGGTGGGTACTGGAAGTATCAGGGGTAACATTTTGTAAAGTATATGATTGTCTAACCACTATGCTATATACTTGAAACTAATAAAAAATAATACTGAATGTAAACTGTAACTGAAAAAAATTAAATTAAAAAAATGTTTAAAAATATCAGCAGCCACTGCAAGAATATCCTGACAATAGCTGTTATTGGAAGCCAAAAACTGTGCACATTACCATCACTGTTATGAATAAAAATAATATACAGCCTTTAATAGATTATTACTTTTGCCAGGCCATGCATTACTCTACATTTTGTCTTATTTAATACTTGCAATAACTGTAGGCGACCACCACTTCTATCTTTATTTTATAGAGAGAAAACTGAGGTTTAAAATTTAAGTAATTGACCAAAATGAAGTGATAAAACCAAACAGAAATATATGGCTATGCAACATCAAACTCTGTACTCCTAGCCAATATTATTGTTTACCATTGATATTTTCTTCAAGCTTTTGAGAATTATTTTCCTATGCAGTCTTCTGCATGGGAAGTAATCTTCCTCACCCTCCAGACCTCAAACTGACCTTCCTGGTGGCACTTTCACTATTTTTTAGTATATCTGTCCAGGGAGAGTCTATACATGCAAAAACTGCATGTGTGTATACTTTCAAAATACAAATAAATCATAATATATATATATGTCCCACAAATGTCTTTGTTTGACAATATATCCTGCACATAGTTCCATATTATCATATAATGGGCGACCACTCTCCCAATGGACAGTTAGGCTGCCTCTAGGTGCTGGCTATTACAGATAATGTTACCGGGAATAGCCTCCATATGTCTTTGCTAATAATGTGCAAGTCATTTTAGAGACAGTACCCCTAAGTCAACAGGTACAGGCCACACATTTCCCTTTGTAAGAGATAAGGTCAAATTACATCAAAGTGATTATAATAACTTATACACACCAATACTACATGGTAACAGAAATCCTGTTTTCCCATAACTTCATCAATGACAAATATTCAGACTTTTATTTTAATAAAACTGAATAGCAGAAATGTCACATTCTTGTTTATACTTGCATTTTAAAAGTTATTTTCTAGACCAGGTATCTTATGTTTAAAAGTATTTTTTTTCTTTGAACTACATGTTCATGTCTTTTACTCATAAGACTGACTGCTATTTTCTTGATTCATCAAAGCTCTATATATGCTAAAATTAGTATCTTTCTAAAATGTGTTATAAATTACTATTTTTGACAAAAGATTTTTTAAAATTTCACATAGTCAAGTTTCATTGTTTGTTGTGTCCATATATTTCACTGTACTTACAGAGGTATTCTCACTAGGCTTAGAGAAAAACATATCTCAATTTCTCATTCTTTCTTACAACTTTTATAACTATTATTTTATATTTAAAACTTTATTTTATATGGAATAATTTGGATAATGTATGAAGTAGGGATACAGTTGTAATTTTTTATTGAACATTGGTCTGTCATCTATTCACATTTATTGAATAATTCATCTTTCAGCATTCATTTGGTATAGTCCCAATGTACAAAAAAAGTGTGTGTGTGTGTGTGTGTGTGTGTGTGTGTGTGTTTAGAAATATGCTTGGACTCTGTTTCATCTTATTGATCTATCATGTATCAAAAAGTACTAATTATTTTAATTACTGTAGTTTTATAATATGTTTTAAAATTTGATAGTATCTATTATTCTTCCTAGAGTGGGGGAGAGAGAAATTATGTATTAATTTATAAACCAGTGGTTTTAATAATATTCAAAAGACTGTACACTCAGCATAACTATATAGTTCTAGAACATTTTCCTCTCCCCCTAAGAAGCCTATATTCATTACCAGCCTCTAAACACAACCAATCCACGTTTCTCCACTGTTAGATTTCACCATTCTGTACATTTCATATGGATAGAATTGTGCAATATTTTTTGTGTGTGTCTTGTCCCTTTCACTTAATATAATGTTTTCATGGTTCATCCATGTTGAAGCATGTATCAGTACTTTATTCTTTTTATGGTTGAACAATACTTTATTATATGGATATATCTTATTTTGTGTACCATTCATCAGTTGATGGAAATTTGGATTGTTTCTGCCTTTTATCTATTATGAATAATGCTGCTATGAACATTGGTGTAAAATGATTTTGTTTAAATATATTTTTAAAATTTTCTTGAGTACCCACCAGAGAGTGAAATTGTTGGGTCATATGGTAACTCTATGTTTAACATTTTGAGAAACTGACAAACTTTTTCCAAAAGCAGCTGCAACATTTTACTTTCCATCCCACAATGAGTATGAAGCTTCAATTTTCCCATATCCTTGTCAGAATTGTTATAGTTTGCATAAAGTCTTATCCTGCTGTTGTAATATATTGCATTTCCCATTTACATGTCTTCTTTACAACAATACCTATTCAGATCCCTTGTTGCCCATTTCTAAGTGGGTTATATGCCTTATTATTATTACAGTGTAAGAGTTCTTTTTATATTCTGGATATTAGCCCCTTATCCAATATACAGTTTTCAAATATCTCCCATTCTGTGGGATGTCCTTTTGCTTTCTTGAGAGTGTTTTTTGAAATTAATGTTTAATCTTGGTGAAAGCCAAAATTAATTTTTCTTTTGTTGGTTGTAGTTTTAATGTCATCTCTAAAACTCCATTGCCTAATCTAAGTTCATAAAAATGTGAAGCTGTGATTTCTATTAAGGATTTTATTGTTCTGGCTCTTAGGTTTAGGCCATTGATCATTTTGGTTTCATTTCTGCATATGGTGTTAGGTAGGGGGTCCATGGAACAAGATTATATGTATTTTTTGCATTAAGAATGCCTTTGTGTTTTAGAGTTGGTATTAATACTCTTTATATAAGGGATTATATGGTCTAATTTAATGATTCTATGTGGTTTCCAAATGTATTCCTTACAGCATGAATAATTTATTTTTTTAAATTTCCAGTGAGATCTCTATTAATATTTATGTTAATTATACTAGATTTTAAAGTATCTTTATAGTTTTTGAAAATTTTATAACTGAAAATAAAGACACAATAAATTTTAGTTTAGTTGGTAAATTAATTTAACATAGCATAGCATGAGAATCTTCTTTTAATAAAAAAATTCCAGAGAATCCTATGAATAAATTGAAATAAGAGGAACAAAAGCTAGGAACACAGAGTGATTCTTTTGGCACTGTAAATAAAATGAGGATACCTAGGAAAGATCAGGGAGCAACCAAGAGGAAAATAGATTTGATAACAGGAATTAAGATGAAATAAAAATTTTCTGCCCTGAATATATAATAACATGTTCCTCTTTAACAGCTGTAGGAAACAATGTTATCTTTTTCTCCATTAAATTATTTATTAGATATGTCATTTACTGAGATATACACCTCTTTTAATTTCTCTATTAAGTCCAGCAGTTAGGACTTCCTTCTACAAAGAATCAGACATGCTATCCTGTGCCTAACAGAGTAAATCTGTTCTGATGGCACACAAGAAAGAAATCACATTTCCTTCTGCCAGCAGGGAACTGACTTTGTTTTGAAACAGCTCTCCTGTGTACCTAAGGACCATTGGATAGCTTAATGGTAGACTAAAATACAAATGAACAGCTCTGGTGCTCAGTCCTTAAACCCTTCCCATGCACGCAGCATTTATATACCCTGTCAAATCTCATGGGAAGCAAGTAAAATGATGTGGATCCTACTTCACCAAGATATTCTGAATCATAGGTCACTGGAGCTGACAATGTGTACTGTTTGTAAAAACCAATCACAAACAGACAACTAGGCTTTAAACTCTAGCCAATCAAAGAAATTCCTTTATTTGCTCCTGTACCTTCTATATGCCTTTCCTCAGCTCTAATCCTGTGGAACACTCCCAAACCTTCCATTTGGGCACTTCCAATTGAAATTGATTTTTGCTCAAATAAACTCTTAAAATTTTTAATATGCATCAGCTTAACTTTTAACAGTATATATAGAGATATGTTTTCAACATATTTTTAGTACTAATATACATGAATATATGTGTATATAGGTATTTAATCATGTTCTGATTTGCTTTCTCATGAATGTCTTGCAAGCAGTACATATGCAGACTGCCACTTGTTTGTTGTGTCAAACCAACCCTGTTCAGAGAATTGCCCCTATCCCTACCTCCAAGGGGGAACAGGGAGATCACTTAGAATGGGTGGCTCTTCTTTTACTTTTTCTCAAAAGAGATCGGCCTCACTGCTTATAAAACACAAGCTAAAAATATCTTTTCTGGCCTTTCTCATGTGGTTTCTGTGAGGATGAGATGAGCCATTGGTAAGGTCCCCAGGGACTGGGAGAAAAGTAAGACTTCCAGGCACTTGGAACCAATCCCCTAACCTTTCCTGGGCTGTGGCTCTCTACTAAATGAGGATGATACTCATCATATATGTAAAACATCACACAAATGTGGAACATTACTCTAAAGCTCTAGTGCTATAATGTTTATTTTATCAGAAAATACTCTGTATTTTAACCAGCTTTTCAGTGTTCCTTCTAACTTTTCATTATGGAGCTACTACAGGGATAGTAAGAGAACTTTTCTGTGAATCTTCTCTGCCCTCCATGTTTCTGGCTGGATAGGAGGTTTTACAGAAAACAATTACTTAATCAGATAAGATGGTATCTAATATCAGATACCAGGTAGAGTGATTGAGACAATAGATGCTGAAATAATTTAGAAAGGAAGAAACAAATAATTGGGGTCAATAGGGAGGGATAGTGGGGGTGTCACACTTATGCTAGTCCTTGAAACATTGTATTGATGTTAAAAAATGAGCATCTCAAGCCAGAAGAAGAATATGAACATAGCGTAGGGAACTCATTTTAAAGATGAATGTCTTCAATTAGGAAGGGAAAATGAAACGACATCGTAACAACTATGTTGGCATCAAAAAATGGACAAGAAAACCCACAGGAGCCAACCTTGCCTGGAAAGGATGGCTTTGAAAGGGCTTGAAGTTTAAGGCCATGAGGGTCTCATTGTCCTCAGCTGCTCATTGGTCCTGTGCCACCTCTTGGCATAGCCTTGCCACAGCATTATGCCTAAATAAAATTGGCTTCCTCTGCTTATAAATCTTAATGGATCTAAAGCTCTGTCTTCTAATGGATTTGTACTTCCTGTTTCATTGAGAATTACAGCAATCTTAGAAATGTTTTCATGCTCTTCAAGTTTCTATAATTAGAAACAATTGCCCACATGATCATATGGTTCTAATAAACAATGATTAACTATCTATTTTCTTCATTCTCAACGTGTGTATATTGGTATTATACAAAAATATAATCATAAAACTAAATCTTTTAGCAAAAAATATATATCAGTAATGACATGACATCATAAATATCTAATATGTGCATTTATTTTCCAATAACCCTTTGAGTAATATTATTACTATGTTAATGTTATTATTATTTCCTTTTTTAATAGGAAAAACATACTGTTCTTTTTTTAAAGATTTTATTTATTTATTTTTTAGAGAGGGAAGGGAGGGAGAAAGAGAGAGAGAGAAACATCAATGTGCGGTTGCTGGGGGTCACGGCCTGCAATGCAACCCAGGCATGTACCCTGACTGGGAATTGAACCTGCGACACTGGAAAAACATACTGTTCTTTATAAAGACTTACAGGATTGAAAAATAGAAGCCCTTCAAACACAATCAAATGACTTTTAAGGAATGGAGAAGATGAGTAGCTTCTTGGATTTACAAACTACAAAGGGCACCAAAAAAAACTTCAGCCCTAATTCACAGAGAGTATGCTAGTCTGAAGTCAATCAACGTAGAAAGTCAAGGAGATGGGGAGGGAGAAATTTATATTATTAAGCATAAACCTCTTTCTGTTGATTTTTTAAATGTGTGTGTGTAGTTTTAGTCAGCTAAAAGTAGACAGACACAGTTTTAAAGTGCTCTGTTTACTGGACACAAAGTGAATTTTTATTATCTAAATTATAAATGTAAAAAAACCCTACAGTTAACAATGAGACTACATCAAACTAAAAAGTTTTTGCGCAAAAAGGAAAACACCAACTAAATAAAAAGACAATCCACAGAATGGGAGAACTTATTTGCTGATAGATCTGATAGGGGGTTAATATCCAAAATTTGTAGAGAACTTACAAAACTCAACACCAAATAAAACTAAATAACCCAATTAAAAAATGGGCAAAAGATCTGAATAGACATTTCTCCAAAGAGGACATACAGATGGTCAATAGACATATGAAAGGATATTCAATGTCACTAATCATCAGAGAGATGCAAATTAAAACCACAATGCGATCTCATCTCACACCTGTAAGAATGGCCATCATTAATAAATCTACAAACAACACGTGCTGGTGGAAATGCAGACTGGTGTAGCTACTGTGGAAAGCAATATGGAGATACCTCAAAAAATTTAAAATGGGTCTGCCTTTTGACTCAGCAATCCCACTTTTGGCAATATATTCGAAGGAATCCAAAATACTAATTTGAAAGAACTTATGCACCCTTATGTTCATTGCAGCATTATTTACAATTGCCAAGATTTGAAGCAGCCCACATGTCATCAATAGATGAGTTGATAAAACAACTATGGGACATTTACACAATGGAATACTACTCAGCCATAAAAAAGAAGAAAATTTTACTTTTTGTCACAATATGGATGGATCTGGAGAATATTATGCTAAGTGAAATAAGCCAATCAGAGAAAAACAAATACCATATGATTTCAAATACCATATGATACCATATGATATGTGTGGAATCTAATAAACAAACTGAACTAACAAAGAAAACAGAGACAGATTCATAGCTAGTAAGCATAGTGACAGCTAAGGGGCAGCAGGTGAGGGAGCCTAGGGGGTGGAGGGATTAAGGAAAAAGGACTCATGGACACGGACAACAGTGTGGTGATGGCAGGGTGAGGATGGTATAAGCAGACTAAATGGTATTGAAAAAAAGTTTCAGCCAAAACAATAAAAAATATAAATAAATAAATAAATAAATTTATGGTTCACCAAATAAATCTAAGACATGGAAATAATTTAAAAAAGAAAGCGTTTGCATTTTTTTTCAGAACAATGGCTCTACTACATCAGTATAACTGAATTAAATATGTACATCTGCCCTGATAAACAATATGTTAGTGAAAATAGTCTCCTCCATCATTAAAACAATGCCTTTCAAATACTTTAAACTGTTTAGTTTGAGAATGTGCTAATTAACTGTTCTGGGCTCCAAATTTCCAGCCTGTCTAGTGCTCAGTCTGGAACATATGTAGATAAACATTTATAATATTTTATATGAATATATTAGAAATAAGAATGACAAAAGACATAATCATAATATAGGTAGAACCGATTATATTTGCAAAATAAAATAGGAAGAAATAGAGTTCCATAGGAAGGTTATGGTCAGTAAATACCCTGAGACTTTTCAGTTCATATGAGACCTTAGAAATCATGTCAGGCAAGAATAAAAGAGGTCTTTACAAGGTGTCCAGGTAATAAATAATTTACAAAGCAATTTAGAAACCTCAGCAGTCACCAGGTATAAGGCTATGGTGGGAAACGAAGTCTATATTTGTAGAGAAGAGTAGAATCAATGCAAGGAGTAAGCTGTCAGTTTTTGCTATAGTGTCAATATCTCAGACTGGCTGCTTCCACTGGTGCTTCTGTGGAAACAATTTCCAAAAGTGTACTACTGAGTGTCATGCAGCATGGACTAAATGATTTACTCTAATCTCCTAATTGCATGTTGGAAGACCAGTAACCCAAAAGGAATACTAGGGAGCCTAAGGAAAAAGCAACCTAAAATAACAGTGTGATTTTGGGATTGGTTTATACTTAAGAAAACCCTAGCATCACAGCAACTTCCATCCAGAAAAACAAATAAAAATGAGAAGTGGCCATGATAGACTGATACCATCTGACTACTAGGAGGATCATTCACAATATCAAGAGATCTGATTAAATATATTTATTCGTCAATTCCAATTTGTAAGTCACAAGATAAAATGGTGATTGGACCTTGGAACTGCAGTGAGAGCCTTAACTCTCATTCCGTTTAGAACTATGTGCTAAAGATCTGTAAAAATTTTTGGAGGTGTGTCTTGTAAAATTTATAGTTATAAGCACTAAATAATTAGGCATAATTTTTCTCATTAACTCAGAAGTTTGTACAACTAAATTGACTGTAAGCATAGTTCGGAGACAAAGGTAGCAGAAAATCACTCCATCTCCAGTCATGGAGGAAGGTTTAAGAAAATTAGCTCTCCTACTCTATTGTTATGCTCCTTGGCTCATTTAGATAAGAAGATGGGCTCACTTCAGCTCTGGTCTGCATCAATCATTGCTCAGACCTTTCAGCAGATTGATTATTTGTGAAATATTAAGGTAGGTGGGAACATCTGTCCTTCAATTGGAAGGCACTGTACTGTTGGGGAAAAGAACTAAGATGTACATATAAGTTTCTTTTTCCACTTCTGATTCTATTTACTTACTTGCTATATAACTTTATAGACAATTTTATCTCCCTAAGATTTTGTTTCCTTATCCATAAAATATAATAAAGATCTTCCTTACTTCATAAGTTTTCTGTGGGGTCTCAATGAGATTACATGAAAGGTTCTCAGTTCAGTGTCTTCCATTCATTCATTCATTCATTTCTTCCACAAATGTTTACTGAGTTCAATCACTGTCCTAGTCTCTGGGCCAGGCATTGAGCAAACAAAGGTGACATAGTTACTGCTCAAAGAAGCTTCTAGTGTACTGGAGAAGACAGAAAATCAAGAGACCACACAGTGATGAATTATAATCTTCACAAGAAATGCCGTGGCTGGTGTGGGTCAGTAGATCGCGTACCTGCCTGTGAACCAAAGGGTCTCAGGTTTGATTCCCAGTAGGACATATGCCTGGGGTACAGGCCAGGTCCCCAGTGGGGGGCGCAACAACACATTGATGTTTCCCTACCTCTTCTCTCTCTCTAAAGATAAAAGAATAAAATCTTTTTTAAAAGAATTATGAAGGAAAATTAGAGTGTTATGAGAACATATAACTGGGACACACACCTGGTCTGAAGTGACCCTGAGGATAAGCAAATGCTTTCCTCAGAAAACAACATTTAATCTGGAACCCGAAGGAGGAGTAAGCAGGCAAATAGGTAGACCAAGAGAATTCTGGAGAAGACCCTGAGATGGCTTAAAGCTTCATGTATTGGTGTATTCAGGTTCTGGACTCAGAAATATGTCTTCATAACTGTGATCATATGCATTATATATTTGTATATCTTGTTATTTTCACTTAACATCAACCTGTGTGCATTTTTCCATGTTATTAATAAACATCAATTGTTACTTTGACTGGTGTGGCTCAGTGGGATGAGTGTTGTACTGCAAACCAAAAAGTCATTGGTTTGATTCCCAGTCAGGGCACATGCCTGAGTTGAAGGCCAGATCCACAGTTGGGGACATGCCAGAGGCAATTGATGAATGTTTCT
This sequence comes from Phyllostomus hastatus, assembly GCF_019186645.2. Lineage (NCBI taxonomy): Eukaryota > Metazoa > Chordata > Mammalia > Chiroptera > Phyllostomidae > Phyllostomus > Phyllostomus hastatus. The sequence continues at coordinate 5,121,644 of NW_025333932.1, read as the reverse complement.
CGGGCACACTGAAGTTTCTCTCCTTCCCTTCCCCTCTCTCTAAAAATTTTTTAAAAAGATAAATAAATAAATAACATCAATTGTTATGGCTGCTCAATACTCATAATAAAGATAAACAATAATATACTTAACCATTCTATTTAATCCTACTTAATCATTTAATATTTTCTAATAATTTATATTTTAAGAAATGCTGAGAAAATTCTTATTTACTTGAGAATGAATACTTTCTCATAATGATATACTAGGACAAAAAAAATAGTGTTAATTTTCTAAAATTTCATTTTATTAAAAGTAAAAATTTACATTCTGAAAAGTAGCTCTGACTTCATTAATTTGAATCTTCTTAACTTTATTTTTTAATCTTTAATAAGTTATATGAAAGTGTCATCTGCATTAAAAAATATACTGAGAGGTGACTTACTCATCAATACTGGTAATTATTATTGACCAAGTATAGTAACACAGGGACCATAGTTCTAAGCCACTATAACTAATAAGACTTATTAAGATCTTATGAATAGCCTGTTTAATCCTGCAATGGATATTATTATAAATTTTAAGGGAAATTATCTGACACATACCTAGTTTTAAAAACAGTGTCTACTTTCTATTTAAATGCTATCATTTTCTTAGTTTTAAAGAGAGTAGACCTATCATTAGAGAAGAACTTTGGATCAATGATAGTTGATCTAAACTATTGTTAGATCAACTTTCAGACTGTAGATAGATCTTACAACTTTCAGATAAATAGATCACTTTCCGATCATGATATTGAACTTCATTACACATACTGTATACTCTTTTAGGGAGAAAGTAATATGAGTAAACTGAGAAATTAGGACTGTGGGACTGACTACTCAATGAGAGAAGCAGGGGGCAGTGTAACAAAGGCTAAGTAAAGAAAGGGCAGACCTGCTAGCCTCCGTGTGGGCCAGAGCCAGAAACTTTCCTGGGCACAAGAGGTGGCTGGTTCTTCATTAAGGAGATAACTTCTCTGCTGATGTTGTAAATAGGACTGTTAGAGAGAAAAGGTGCTGAGTCCTATAAAGCTTTGTCTGAGCCATCCATGCCACTTACTCATCTCTATTTGTGTTGGGAATAGAAAGTGAACTTCTCTTCATTGACTTAAGATAAAATTCGGGAAAATTCTTTCTGATGCATTTGAAATAAATGAATAACTATTTAAATCAACACAATTTTAGAAACAATCAACTTTTTAAATTTATTTTAGTAAAATGTACATGATAAATGTACATTTCATTTTATTCATTTCCTCGTAAGTGAAAAGCTATCATTTTATAATAAATACATCATTTTGAACTTGATTTCGTGACACCTGTGTGTGTTTAGTTCCAATGGTATTGAGTTCAGAGCTGATCGATCATCACTCCTGAGAGCTTGTTGTTTAGTCATAAAGAGAAGAAAGGATTAAATTAAAAGTTTAACTAGATATGAAAAGTTAAATTGGGAATTACTTAAGCTAGGGAAAAATAAAATGATGGTATAAATCTGCTTTAAACTCTATCACTGTTATAAAAAGAATTAAAATAGAAGTGTATCAAATTGTGTTTATATAGTCTAAAATTCAAACAAGTTTTAGATGGGAATAAGGACAGTGTGATCATTAACAGAGCAATATTTAAAATAATATAAATTTATCAGTATTCTAGTGTATTTAGTGGGTACTAAAGTTATTCAGGATAGCAATAAAAAAAAAGACCCTACTGTAAATGATCTTTTTCAAAATGAGCACAAGAAGGTCACATTATAACCCTCCTGAATTTCCAGATGAGACTTTTGATTTTTTCCTAAGCAACTGGCTAATTAATTGTCTGACTCATATAACTACAGTGAGAACTGTGAAATATCCCTTAATCTCCCATTTGCTCTGGAAGAAATTTATATTATGCTGCAAAGCATCACGTAGAGATACAGCTGAGAACCAAAGTCTCTATCTTTAAAGCTGATCCACTTACAATGTCATTCTCTTGAGGACATTGTCACATTGCTCTTGAAAGTCATTTGCATTGGTTTTATCATGATTTTCTGCAAGTTTATATAAAAAGGTTGTCTGAACATTTCCAGTAATGCTCACTAAGTTTTGGTGAACAAAGGCACGAGTAAATAGGCTGCATTCACCTGAGGGGGCGTGCAGTCCAGAGGTAGGCTGAAGTGACCATCATGCATTTTCGTTGTTGTTCTGGCATTCTTATTTTTCTGAATGCTTCCAAATGTTAAAAATGTTACACAAAAAGTTGGATGTTACAGTTTTTATGGAAATAGTATTTGGTACAATTGGTTGTAAACTTCCTTGTGTATAGTCGCCAGGATCGCTGTTAAGGCTCTGTCCCTGTTGATGGAATATGTGTTCTTCAGGGAATGCCTTATGGTCCCACCTTTGTCTTCCAGTCATCCCTATCTTGGTAGGCCCTGTAGGAATTGGAGATGGCAACTTCATATACCTATAGCCATGACAGAATGAAGAGCAGATAAGCGCCTCATAAATGATGCTAATGTATTTGTACTGAAATTCCAAGGAAGGAGAGTTTCATAGATGGAGAGCAGGATGACAGCTGGGGGGAAGGGGAGCTCAGGGGATGGAGGGCCTGAGCAAGAAGGAAAAAGGGCTCATGGACAGCAGTGTGGTGATTGCTGAGGAGAGGAGTGTATAAGGAGACTAAATGGTAGTGGAAAAATACAATAAAGATAAAACCAAAAAATGAAAAATTAAAGGATAGATTTATAACACTGTATGGCATCTTTGAAAGTTGTTAAGAAAATAGATCTTAAAAGTTCTCACCATAAGAAAGTTAAATGTTGTAACTGCATGGTGATAGATGTTAACTAGACTTATTGTGGTGATCTTTCTGCAATATATACAACTATTGGATTGTTATGTTGCACACCTAAGCTAATGTGATGTCAAATGTCAATTATATCTTAATACAATAGTCTTTTGGTTAAAAAAAGAAATCTATTATTTGTCAAAGAAATGGCCATAGAATTGGACCTTGAAAAACAAATAAAATTGTGATTGGTAAAAATGGGCAAATGAGTATTCCATGAAAAATCTGGAATGTAAGGCAGTGGTAATTTGTGTCTGGTTCTAGCCTGGGAATTAGGAAAGAAGAAATGGAAAATAAAATGTTAAAGGGGGAGGAGTTCCAAATGGAAATCAGTCCCTATGTAACCTTTACCTTATGAAAGTATCTTCCAAACAAATTTCGAACTTGCTACCAATACACAAAATGTGAAGTCTGAACTGTGGGGAGATGAAAGCACTCCCAACCTGCAGCACTTGGAGAGCACTTTTTGAAAACCAGTGACCTAATTCAATTCTCTGATGAGACAGTAAGCCCCAGAGAAATGAAGTTACTAATTCAAGGTCATTAATAGGACTGGCAACTGTTGGGAACCACCCTGACTGGTATCAGAAGCTGAAACCCCCGCCTAGCTAAGGCTAAGGGAACACCCTTGAAACTGTAAGCCAGCAAGGAGACAAAAGCTTATCTTCCTGGCAGGAATGCTGCTTCTGCTGCTTTATTCATAACTGAACCCCCAAAAAGCTTGGTCAGTTAGCCAAAGACGGGTAAGATTCCCCACGGGGGGAACGACCTAAGCCAGGCACGATCACTTTGGGAGGCCCCCCAAAAGAAGGACTTGGGGGGCTAAAGCAAAAGGGGGTGATGGACCCTCGCTCCTCGGCTTTGACATAGCCTGAGTTCTCAGCATCTGGGAAAAAACCTCCTTGTCTCCCAGTTGCCTTAGTTCCCTTGCTCCACCTAAGCCTGAAACAATGACAGGGTGGTGCAGCTCTGTCCTGAGAAGTGCGGATTCCCGGGGTGATCAGGCCTAAGAAAGAACATGTAAATTACTGTGAAACCTTCTTTGTTTAGAATGCTCTCAGTTGAATGAGAAGGGTCTTAGGAGGAAGTTATTTTGTTCCTCAGTCTTATAGCTCTTTGACCCCCAACTCAATAGACCGGCAGAGTTCTTTGTTTTCTATGGTTACCTGAATTATTATGCAGAATGAGCCCAATAAAAGCAGGTATGGACTGTAAATCGTCGTGCTCCCCACTAGGGGAGGTGGCCATTTCGTCCCTACTTCCCCACAGAAATTAGTCTGTCTCTGTGCATGTGTTGTTTTTTCTCGCGTGTTTATCATGGAGCCATCCACAGCGTTCCGTGATCACTGCTGGCCGGTGACCCACGCAACAGGCAACTGAGTCCTTTAATTACTTACAGTAATACATGTAAAACTATGAATTACCTCACCTATATTTTCTGGCAACATGTGGGAGATATAAGGCAAAATAGTATTCAGATGTCAAACTTTAATAAGAAGAAACTAATAATGGTGGCTGAATTTTGTTTCAATGTAAATGTTATCTTTATGATTAACCTTTAGTTTCACTGATAAAAAAAATTTAATGTAAAACTGAAAATCAGAGAGAAGACCTGTAGCTGCTTATCAAAATGCAGTCAAGCTGTGGGGTTTGGCATTTTCAAAATTAAATACACAAGGTTCCATCATAACCACACACATGTACGATCAAGCTACTATGTCTTGCTCAAAGTGAGGATTATTTTTCCCCAATTTGGATTTAATTTCACTGCACATATTAGATACTTTCCAGCTAGTCTGTTAAAGCTTTGTTTTGTAATTAATTCTTGATAAACATTTTTATTATTTCAATTAAAAAACTAAAAATGGCCCTGGCTGGCATAGCTCAGTGGATTGAGAGCATGCTACAAACCAAAGTGTCGCAGGTTCGATTCCCAGTCAGGGCACATGCCTGGGTTGCAGGCCATGACCCCAGCAACCACACATTGATGTTTCTCTCTCTTTCTCCCTCCCTTTCCTCTCTAAAAATAAATAAATAAAATCTTAAAAAAATAATAACTTTGAAAACAAAAAACTAAAAATGCCCTAATATGTCACATATATAAGCAAAATATTATTTATTAGTCAGTCAAGCATGCACTCAATAGAATTACATTGTTTTTAAATTGTACAGGATTTTTCCCCAAACCAAAGTCTTATCTAAACACTCAAAAATCTAAACTTTTTAAATTGAAAAGACTGCTATTGTCATTTTTTCAGCTGATTATAAAGTGTTCATTCACATCCACAATGGTTAAACAAATATGGAACATACCTCATAGTTGCTCTTGTTATCCATTATCTAATAAACAAAATGTTCATTCAACAGATAAGTAGTCATACAGAGAATGTTTCTTTATATAAAGCACACACATACACATGGCAGGCCCTCATAAATGCAGTCCTGGTGCTACTCTGTAGGCTGGGTGCATTTCTGGTTATTAATAAGCCTAAGTGAACAGTTCTTAAGACAGTCTCCCACAGTCAAAATCCTGGCTCCAACAGCTACCAGTTACATAACTTTGGGGAAATGTACCTAAATTATTTTTGCTTCAATTTCCCTATATTTAAAAATAGAATACTATCTATACATATATCACTGAGGAGTAACTATGCTAATACTTTTGAACCACTTCATGTAGAGACTAGTATTTGTAAATTACCCTGTAGAGTGAGTTGTTATTATTGTTAGTCTAAAACTTAGTCTAGAAACAAATAAAGGATTAGTCTATATAATCCTATAAACGTTTATATTAGCCTATAAACAAATAAAGGATCCCCATGTTTTTTACAAAAGTAGGAGAAAATTAAGACATTCCATATGGATTATAAACTAAACAGAAATATAGTTATTTTTTAACAATTTTAAAGAATTGCTTCAATCATCATAAAGTGTTGTCACCCCCACCCCCTGCTTTCAAGAGGGGGAAAAAAACTGCTGAGTTTCTGACACCTTTTGAAATACTGTCTTTCTGTTATTGTATAAGTACATCTCCAGAATAGGAGGTGGCGGAACTGTCTCCACAGTGGAGGCGACTAAACACAATCCTCTCCTGTGGAAGAGTACTTGTTTCCACACACTCTGCATTTGAAAATCATGCATTGAAAATTGTGTCGGTAAAATATGCAAGAAATAAAAGTTTTGACTTGCACCAAACACAGCCCATTTTTTAGGTGCATGAATCTCAAGAGTTTTCAAGGACAGTTATTTCTATTTCTTTAGGTAAAACAATCATTCGCCTTCCTTTGCAAGTAAAGCTGGAAGATATAAATCTAAAACACCAATCTACCTTTATTTTTCTTTCATTTTCACCAGAGGACATTTTTTCATTGCTTTTTAGAAAGAGAGGAAGGGAGAGAGAAACATGATGTGAGAGGAAAACATTCATTTGTTGCCTCCCACACGTGCCCAGACAGGGGATCCTACCCACCAGAAGGGGAATGCATGGGTTGTGGAGGAATCATACCTGCAACCTAGGTATGTGTCCTGACTGGGAATGGAACTGTAATCCTTTGGATAGGGATGATGCTTTAACCAAGGGCCACACTAGCCAGGGCTACGTTGTTTTTTGGGGTTTTTTAACTTTTTTTTTTTTTGAAATATAGTTGATATTCAATTATACTAGTTTCAGGTGTTCTACATTTATATACCTTAGATGAGATTACCACAGTAGTTCTAATAACCATCTTAGGGACAATTTAGAGAGTTATATTTGAAAGAAGGGAAGACTGTGCTTAACCAATACCAAGGGCCAATTCTGTGCCAGTCATTCTGCAAAGCCCTTTTCTCACTGAATCCTAACCAGACACTGTAGGGTGATGTGCTATTGTCCCCACTTTTATAAATGAGAAAACATACTAACAAAGGTACAATAATTTCAGAAAAAATACATACTACTGCCCAGGCTGGCATAGCTCAGTGTATTGAGCAAGGGCTGTGAACCAAAGTGTCGCAGATTCAATTCCCAGTCAGGGTACATGCCTGGGTTGCAGGCCATGACCCCCAGCAACCGCACATTGATGTTTCTCTCTCTCTCTCTTTCTCCTTCCCTTCCCTCTCTAAAAATAAATAAATAAAATCTTTAAAAAAAACACATACTACTGACAAAAACTGAGATTCTAACCTAAATCTACCTGACACAAATGCATTCTCAAGTCACCACATCATATTCAGGACACTAGTCTAACAAGCCACTTTAAACATTTTTAGAGTGGACTCATAGCTTCTGTGTTCTTGGACTCAACATCTAGCTCTTAACTTCACTATAAAATTTACTATTTTCATTGTACAAATAATTTTTGTTAAAAAATTTCACTGTACAACACTTGGATTTTGGAATCCATATAATGAGAAGTTTTAGGACTTTAAAATGCCTATGAAAGTATTTTTCGAGCTTTTCCATTAGCAAGTTCCCTTAAAAGGCTTTCATCATCTGACCCCAGAATCATTTGAATTTGAGATGTATTTACAACCTAGGTGCCCATCAGTAAATGAATGGATCAAAAAACTATGGTATAGTTACACAATGGAATTCTATGCAGCAGAAAGAAAGAAGGAGCTCCTACCCTTTGCAACATCGTGGATGTAACTGGAAAGCATTATGCTAAGTGAAATAAGCCAGCAGTGAAAGACAAATACCATATGATCTCACCTTTAACAGGAAACTAAACAACAAAACAAACAAAAAAGCAAAATATAACCAAAGACACTGAAATAGAGAACAGGCTGACAGTGACCAGAAAGGAGAGGGGAAGGAATTTCAGGGGAAAGGGGGAAGGGTTTACAGGAACAAGTATAAAGGACACATGGACAAAAACAAGGGGGGATTGGAAATGGGAGGGAGGAGGGGAGGGTTGGGGGGGCTGGGATGGGAGTAAAAGGCAGAAAACTATATTCGAACAACAATTAAAATTAAAAAGGGGAGGAAGAAAATGTATTTACATAAGCTCATGAATCATGACAATTCGTTTTAATTTTTATAATGATTCAAATAGTAATACAAAGAAATTCAAGGTCTGGCAGAATAATAAACCATTGATTTTGGTTTCATTTCGCTTGGACATAGATTCTATTTACAGCGTTTATATACTCAGAAAATAGGTGTTTTCCCCCAGCTTGAAAGTTCATTGATTGCCTTTCAGCTCCCTGTACATGTGTTTCCAAATTTGGTCCAGAAATGAACTCTTCTTCAACTTCTGTTCATATTAAAAAAACTTGAAGGATTTGATTCTAAATATATACAGTCCAACAGACAATAGTATGTATTTCTTTATCCATAGTGTGATTTTAACAAATATTTTAGCACTAACACTCCATGGTTAAAAAAATTTAACCTAAGAATCCTTTCAAGATTCAATGATAGGCATTGCCATTACAAAGCACACACATGAATCAAATCTAAGGGTTTCCTTCCCAATTTTAGGATAATCTATGAACAGAAAGTATTTAAGAATCTTGAAGCTGCACTGGCAAATATTTCTTTTTCACTCAGCAAACTCCAGTATAGGTGCTGTCGGTAAAACTGACATGATGTTTATAAAGTCTATTTGATTGGGGTGTATAATTCATTCTAAAGCTAAATACTAAGTCTTTTATTTTATTTTGAAGTAGATAAGTAAGACAAGTTATCAACCACTACATTAAATAAAATGTTTATGCTAATACAAAATAATACTGAATGCAAACTATAATTGAAAAATAAAATTAAAAAAATTATACTTAATTTAAAACAGTCTACTTATAAATACTATAAATAGCAATACCTTGAAGGGGGCATTTACCCTTTTTTCCTGATGTGTCTTTCTGTGGAACAGGTGCTCTCTCCTGACCTAACATCACCTATTTTTCTCCCAAACCCTAGAGAAGGTGAAGGGATCCTTCTGGTTGGCACATTTGGGAAAGACTGAACTAGGGTGCATTGCCTCTCCAGGTCCTTTTACTTGGGAAACAAATTGTCCAAAATCTCCCACAGAAGGTTACACAGAAAGGAATCCCTACTTCTTGAATTGTCAATAAAATATGACATGTATAAATTACAATAGATATAAAAATGCAGTTTCAAAATTGTGCTTCATTATGTTATCTCTTCATAAATGCTAAACAAATAAACATGTTAATTTTGCCAGTAAGTTCAGCCTAACAAATGTAAAAAGTAACATAAGCCCAAGGGAAGCTGATAGTGAGACATACACTCAAACTCAGAAGTTCAACAGTTTGTATTAGAAATTGAAAGTAAATTAGCGAGTCACAAATTGCCAGTTATAGACATTTAACATATATATTTAGTTCCTTCTCTACAATAAATATTGTATTTCTATGGTTTATTATAAATGAAAAATGATACTGGGGACTGGGCATCTTCATCTTAGCACTTTAAAATAAAAACAACAAGTGAATAAATAACAAAAAACTCACTGAAGCTGCAGGTTTCCAGCGCTCATCAATATAACTGAGCCATGAGCCATTAGTAGGTCATAAAGTAAGAAAGCTCAATAAAATAATCATAACCTCACATGTTTATTTAGTTCTTAGGCTTAAATGATGGACCTTTGTACCTGACCATGCCTAGAGACAGTTTTATTACATGCACACAAACACAAGTACACACACACAAACACGCTTAGTGCATGTTCTCTCTTAATTATGCAAACTCGCATACACACATGTTCCTGGGACATCTATAATGCCATCATAGCTTTCCTTTAATAAACAACAAAGGGACATCCTTTAGTTTCCTTTTCTAAATAAATTACTTAAGCAATGGCTTTTTTATTTGCTATAATTATTTATAATTCTTGACTTTTGAACCTCCTCTGAATAGCAAATACTCCTAAACCAAAAAGAAAGGCTCAACTTATGTGAACATATTTCAACCTTTTTTTTTAGATTTTAGAGTAGAAGGGAGGGAGAAAGAGAGGGGAAGAAATATCAATGTGTGGTTGCCTCTTGCACACCCCCTACTGGGGACCTAACCTGGCTGGCAACCCAGGAATGTCCCTTCGCTGGGAATCGAACAGGTGACCCTTTGGTTCTCAGGCCAGTGCTTAATCCACTAAGCCATACCAGCCAGGGCTCAATCTTATTAAATTACATTTCTATCCAGCTCCTGAACTTGTTTCACATTATCACATTCATATTAACTAGTTTTAAGGACATTTGGATTTTGGGCAAATCCAAATTTTTCATTGAATATACATTTTCTTTCCAACTTTCTAACTTACATGACATATGGGAAATGCTCGAAGTTATTTAAATTCTTAAGTGATATTAGTATAATGGACAATTTTACACTTCAATTTTACATCTCTTTAGAATTCTGTTGTCTTCTTTAGATTCATTTCTAGTATGTGTAGAGGGGACTTTTCTTTTGAGTCTCCCTAACTGACCACAAAGATTCTCACCTTCTTCCTATCATTTCAAAACCCTTCTACTAACTCGATTATCCTACTTATATTTTACTTGATTTTTTTCCTCAGACAGAAGTTTTAATAAATTGTTCACTATTAGGGCTCATTTCATTACCTGCTCAACTTGCTTTTTAACCTCATTCTGCCTTCATCCTGCCAAGGATCTGTTTCTCCACCAGTTGTTACTAGTCAAGGCCACAACTTCCTGACTCTGTGCTGCCTCTTTTGCACAGTCCTCTTTCTGGATCCTGAGTTCCAACCCAATTTATCTATTCATGACAGATGAATCTTTCTAGTCTTTCCCAAAGTGTGGTTTGGTTAAATCTTTTTAGAGTGGAGGATGGGGAGAAAAGAAGGCAAAGAGGATTCCCAGTGAATTTTCAATAGCTGAAGAACCCAGTGGTTTCCTCTTCCTCTGGATAAACTTTTCCTTGATTTCTCCATTCATTTCACTTCTAAACATTTAAAGTCACTATTCTTCCACAAAGTATTCACATGCCTTCCTGAAACTTTAGTATTTCCTTGTCTGAAAACCATGACCTACAGTGAGGCATGTTGCATCCAGCAAACGCGAGAACAAATGTTGGAGACTTTTTATGGGGTATCAAAGATGTTGCTTTATTGGCCAAGTTTAACCTGCACAGGGGCGAACTCTTAAAGTGTCCGGAGACACGGTATCCACAGGGGCTGCAGATGAAAGAGTCGCCCCCGAGCGCTCACAGCTAAGTTCTTATATAGGGGTTTTGGTGTGAGCAAGCAAGCAAGTGTTTTACAGAAGCTGATGTGGCAGTTAGCTATTTGCTTACAGAGACTGCGCGCGGGAACAGGGTAAAATTCAAATTTTTAAAACTAAACAAAGCATTGCTTATCTAGCATACCCAGGGGAGAATATCTGCACAACACAGGATGTTTGCTTAACTACATCCTACACTCTGTCTCCCTTGTTAGTTCCTTTTATCTACAATGCGGTTCCTGTTTACTAAGGTTACATTTAGTTCTTAATTTTCTTGTTCCCAACAAGGCATACATTTTAAACTGTGATCAAGTATACACAAAACTGTAACTATATGTGTGTTTTATGTCAATATCACTTATAAACCTAAACAATTTTCATGACATAATGACATTGTAAGTTTCTGTATATAAGTCATGATCCACTAAACTTATTTCATCACCCAATAAGGAAGAATAAGCAATCCACAGTTTAAACACCCTGATTATATAAATCCTTGCCCTTCTTATAAACGTGATTCATTATCTATGTCATTAAGCCATTCACTCATTCATTCAGTCAGAAGTGCAAGTACCAATCTCCTGTTGGAGGTCAGGCATTTCTGTGCATACCAGGGATAAAATTACAATGAACAAACATAAATCCCATGCCTCACAGAGTCTGCAGTGTCCATCCCCAAAAGACAATAATCCTGTCTGTTCCTTACTTCTTGAAATATTTACCTACTCCAACCATTTCAGAGCTATGTCATGCTACTTTACATTTCCTCACCTTTTACACCAAAATTCCAACTCCACAATAGACTATAATATCCATCAGGAAAGATCTCTTAACCAGAGATATCCGCACTCTGTATCTTCACATAGGAAGGGGAAAAATAAGGTAAAGGCAAAAACAACTGAGTTCCAGCCTTAGCTCACCAGTTATGCAAGTTTGGAACAGTCACTCAACTTTTGTCAATTTCAGTTTCCTCATCTGTAAAATGAGAGTGTTGAGCTTCATCAGTGGTTTTCAGATTCTACCACACCAAAATTTTAGGATTCAGTGGAGGTTTCAGAGCATGATAGTAAATGGTCTTCACTCAAAAGATGAAGGTGGGGGCTTGGATCCCTGTCCCCTGCCTCATTAGAATTTATAATTTTGTTTTTTAAAAAAGAGTCCCAGTGCTAAATTTTAAATTATTAAATCTCAAGATTTTGCAATCATGTTTCCCATCTTCTCTGCCATATATGGTGGAGGTGGAAGGAGAAGAAAAATGTGGAAGAAAGAGAGATGGTTAGGAGAGAAAGAGAAGAGAAAATACTTGTGACAGAGTATATACAATGCTATGTTTCAGGACCTATGTTTGAATAAATATATTGCTAGCTTAGTTTTTCTATTCATCAACTTCACAAGATATGAATTATTAGGCCATTTTACACATGAGGAAAATGAAGTTCAGGAAAATTAGATAACTTGATCTAAGTACCGAATTAGAAGCAGGGAGTCCCAAATCAGTTATTTTTCCATTATCCACTTCCCATTACATTTGGTTTGTTTTCTTTGTTTTCATTTTCCCAATATTTCATATGACTTAACCTTAACAAATTTGAGGACTATATGTCAGCATTATTATTTCACCAATTAAAAAACCAAGGTACATAAAAATGAAAGTGCTCTGCCCAATGTCAAAGTAATTCAGTGGGGCAAAGCTGGAATTAAATACCTGAATTCATATCCTGTGCTCTTTCCATACACCAAATTGCCTTCCTTAAAAGAAAGAAAAAGACAACCAGAAAAAATAAGAGAGACAGAGGCAGAAAGAATGGGACAGGTGGAGAGTTATAGCAATTCCACTGCTTACTTAAGAGGGCTGGTAATTCAAATGAGATCATTGAATGGAAAGCACCTTGAAAAATCTGAAACACTCTCAATGCAAGTCATTTTTATTAAAAATGCAAACAGTGTTCACTGATGATAACATTTGATATTTTTGTAAAATTCCATGTAGTGACTGCAAATATAAAAGAGCTGTATAATGAATTAATTGTTTAGACAGACTACAGAAATTCACACAAAAGGACAATCTGACACTTTTGAAATTATGATACAAGAGTTGCTTACATATGCCTGCTTTCTGTTCATGATATACCGTTCCTACTGGCAGTAGAATAATTCAAATTTTCAATTTTTCTTAGATTTCATCACAAACTCAATCAAAAGCATGAAAGTTAGTATTTCAGCATCCTTGCACCATATGAAAAATAATGGCATGCTCTAACACCTGAACTCTTAGAGCATATTTTATTTTCATTGTCTTCCCATTATACTGAAAGATTGTCAGGACTTTATCAGAAAGATCATCCAAACAAACTAGAACATTATTAAGGTTCCAGCAGTGCAGTAATTCACTGAATATATGACTGATTAAAAGCCATACAGTTGTGACAAGGACCATAAGGAGATCAGACAAAGAAGTTACATGTCTTTAAAAGAAGAAATCTAAAAAAAGAACTAGAATGATTTAACCCTTTTTATCTTTCACCAGCATTAAAGCTGCGGCATTATTTGATCAATATTTACAGCCTTGTGTGGCTAGATTTCTTAATGAAAATAATTTCCAAAGGTTAAAACAGTGGAAAATAGGATTAACACAGAATTACTATTATTAACTATTTGCCTTGTCCCAATGACAGAATTCCAAAAAAATTTTATTTACCATAACAAGATGCCCTGACATTAGCAAATTCCACTTTTGGAATTTATCATTGACTATAGGTACACTTTCTTTGGTTCATTGAATTACTCTGACTTAATATATTCCCATTTCATTTAATATTCACTGAACTATTAATTAAATGCTCCCTATTTGTCTGACATTGCACTGTTCACTGGAAACTGGCTAGAAACATAGAACAGATGCTCCAGAAGGAATGAATAATCTAGGGGGGGAGACAAAAAGCTAAACTCATTTTTATAAAAGAATGTAATTGAAAAATGCCTATGCCATAATGTTAAATAAAATAAATGACCTTAAAAAATACCAAAGTATTAACTGTGTTCTTTTAAGCAGAAAAGAACAATAGTTACTACAGACTTTATTTTCTTTCTTACACTATATATGTCATGTATTTTTATAAAGGTTTTAAAAAATACTTTAATAATCAAAAGTAAAGAATTCAAGAAGGAAATTCTTTCATGGATATTTGGGTAGAATGTCATGAAAATCCCAGGAGAAGACCCTGCATATGGGCCAGACAAGGCCTGAGAGCCACAGTGACACCTGAATTGGCTGTGGGAGGTGAGTACGGGGTCATTGAGTGTAGAAGGTATTATATGATAGCCAAGGTAGAGAGACAATGGTCTAGAAAAGAGAAAGGTTTTGAAGTTAGCATTCCATTCATTTGAGTGGTGGAGGGAGAGAAGAAACAGAAGCGGGATGTTCTGCAGGAGACAACACTGGCCACATACTATAATGGCCTTTAGACACTGCCCCAAGGACATCTGGGTTTTATCTTGTAGTCAGTGGTGAGCTAGGGCCTGGCAGTTAAGGGACTCTCGGATTTCTCTTTATAGGGTGCTACCTATTTCAAATGTCTGAGAAGTAAGACTCTTAGTAAAAGATGAAACCTGTAATGGTAAAACAATTGAATGAAGGGATTTGAAAGGTACATTGAATTGAAACTTACAGGATCTGTTCACCTGTTTGATATAAGAAGAGAGAGCGGATGACAGGAAATTAAGGGGGCAGAGTATTAGGGTAAATTAAGAATTAATGACAAGACTAGTGCATAGTGAGAATAAGGTGCCTGAATTATATTCATTAACATTTTGAAATACAGATCTTATATTCATGAGAGAGACTGAAGTCTTTTCATCTCTGATTTTCACCACTATGACACTAATTATATGACACTAATGAGTAACCTTTTCTAATTTTATAAGAATAACTTTTATAAAGCACTTGCAGTTTCTGATAATGGCAAAGCAAAACAACCAAAATTCATGTACATTAAAACTACTCATACTTATATACTTTTCTACTGATATAAATTAGATTATTGTCCCAATTATTCAATGTCTTATTTTAGGGTTATACATACATACCCTTCAGTATGGAATTTCACAGAGCCTTCCACTGTGGATGAAATATACTTCTCCTTCCCATTAAGGTTGTGTTTGGTCATAAAATTTCTTTGACTAATAGAATGTTAGTGGACATGATGCAACAGAAACTTTGTTTGCTTTGCTTGGTTTGTTCTCTTGTGCACCTGTTATCTGCTACAAAAAATAATATGCCACCCTGCCCATTGCTCCTTCAGCCTAGATCTCAAATCTGAAACTCAGTCAGAAGCCTGCAGTGTAGCCCTAGTGTCACCAAACAAAAACTAAGGTTCAGCTGCCTGTCATCATAAAAAGCCAAACTTGTGAGGTAGGTGCTGATACAAAAAGAAATAGTTTTATTCAAGTGCTGTACAACATGGGAAATGGTAGACTCCCATCTCAAAGACTATCTCAATCCTCCTGCTGAAGTCTGCAGTTCCTATAAGGATGGTAGGGTTTTTTTCCTAATCGAATGATCTTTCTAGCTTTTGTAGTACTCCAGTCCTTATGCCTTCATCTTTCTAGCTTTTAGCACCCTTGGGCCCTATCCATTCATCTTTCTAGTTTTCCATGCCCGCTCAGGCCCTATCCATTCATATTTACAGCTTTTGGTGGCTCAGTGTAAGGATCCATCCTTGCTGTCATCTTGGTCAATAGGCAGAGATTCCCGTGCTGCTCCAACTACTTTACAATAACTATTCTTCCTTCAAAATCTGGACCCTTGGAGGCTTAAAAGGGTAAATGGGTGAAGGTCTCACTCTTCTGTAGTTATCTACTGCAGACAAAGAATGCAGTCTTACCTATCTCCAGGTCCAGAGATTCTTACTATTAAACTTCTTAAAGAAAGGGGAGGACAGGAATGGGGGATAGCCTGCATGCAAGGAAGAAGTGTTGCTGTCTTTGGAAGGTGGTATATGCAGTGTCTCGAGGATGGTACTTCTGAACAAGCAGATCTGGTAGACTGCTTCATATTTTAAGAGACAGTGTTTCAGACTTTCAAAGTGAGAACTTTGGGAGCCACTATTCCTTCCTGAAAGAGAAATTTTCAATTTCCTTCAGGAGTGCAGGTCCAGTTTTCCCTTTCAGTATCAACTGTAACAGCAAAATCCGAGTTCTTCTCAGGCAGTGTCCATTTTATGCATGTGTAGTGGATCCAAGGCTTGATTCTACTGAGGTTTAAGGAAGAGTGTATTGTCAACAGGGTGTCAGTGGACCAATGGATCAGTCCATTGCTCAGCTAACTGCTATTCAGGGCCTTGAGTCTTCCAGGTCTTCAGTAAGACTCAGTCTCCTGTATGGAGGAGGAGCCCTTATACCTCATAAGGAATATGAACAGGAATGAGATATGAACAGTAATTAGATAGGAATATGAACCTGCAATGAGCAAACTTTTGCAAAATTGTTAGTGTTTGCTTTAGATGTTGTACATATTGCTTAATTTTTGATTCATGCTCTAAATTTAAAGGCGGTGTTCCTAAAACAGAAACTTAGAAGGGTCACCCATAAGTTATTTCAAAAGTGCTTAATTCAAGCCTGCTTTATAGTAAGTACTACCCTAATTCGGAGCAAGGCAATAAGAAGTACCTGGTCCCATTTCAAATGTGTTTCCTGGTATATTTACCAGGGTCTTCTTTATGATGTGCTTCATTTTCTTAGCCTTTTCTGTAGCTTGAGGTCTCCAAGATGCATGTAGTTTTCACTGAATCTGTAGTACCTGTCCTATCTTCCAGGAGATTTCTGAAGTAAACAATAGACCATTGTCTTTTTTGCTGTGAGGAAGTCAAAATTTAGGGATTATTTTTTAAGTAGAAGTTTTGCTATTTTAGTTGCCTTCTCAGTTCCAGTGGGGTATGCCTCTAGCCAACTAGACAGTGTCCAAAAAAACTAATAAAAACTTAGTTTCATCTGGTTTTAGGTACCTGTGTGAAGTCAATTTGACAGTCTCAAAATGGGTATATCCCTTTATATTGTGCTCCTTTTTCCAGTGGGGTGTGTTTTGTCTTAGGATTGTTATTGGCGCATAACTGAAATAGGCTTGGATAATCCTCTGTGTGGTCTTTTGCAAGTGAGACTCTTTAAGTGTGGTCTAATGAGGTCCATTAAAGCAGTCCTTCCATAATGGGCCCCTTCATGTAGGTGTTTGAGGATGGGATACAGGAGCTTCAGGGAGTAAGATTATACCATGAGTGTTGATCTTCCATATAGAATTAGGGCCATTTAAAAATCCCCACTCATGGGCTCATTCCTCAACTCATTCTCTGTAATGGGGTTTAAATTCTCACAAGTCCAGATGGAGATTCAAAGCCTCAAGAAGTGGCAGCCCTCGGGTGGCTTGTCTAGCTGCTTTATGAGCAGTTTGGTTTCCCTAGCTTGTTTGGGAACCATTCTTCTGGTGTTCTGGGTAGTACATTATGGCTATCTGGTTTGGTAGATTCACTTCCTCTGGTAATTGTAAAATTTCTTTTGGGTGTTTGATGTCCTTACTACCTGAGGGTAAAAGCCCTCTTTTTCCACTGTTGCCTCATGGGCATGGACTACCATGAAGGCATATTTACATTCAGTGTAGATGTTAACATTCTTTCCCTGGGATAATTCTAAGGCTTTGGTGAGGGCTATCAGTTCAGCCTTTTGTGCTGAGGTTCCTACAGCAAGAGCTTGGGCTTCTGTTACCTTGTCTATGGTGACTACTGTGTACCTGGCTCATCACTGACTAGTCTCCATGAAGATGCTCCCATCTACATATAATTCTTAGTTAGGTTCTGCCAGTGACTGATCCAATAGAACCAGTCTGTTGGAATAAACTTTGTCTGTGATTTCCAAGCAATAATGCTGGTGGTTTGAGCCTCCCTGAGTCCAGGAGTAGGGTGGTAGAGTTTAAGGTAGTGGTAGTCTGTAAGATAACATTTGTGTTATCTAATAAAATGGCCTCACATTTTCCCATACACCCTGCCATCAGCTAATACCCTCCTTTCCATTCCACTAGAGTTAGTATGCAATGCAGTACAAATACCATAGTAGGCTGCCCCAGAGTGAATTTCATCATCCTGTAAGATGTAACAAGTACCCGCTACTGACCATGGGCATGGTGGCCAACCCTTTATTGTGTGAGCCAATTTCTTTGAGAGATAGGCTATGGGTTGAGGGGTATTTCCCAGAGTCTGGATTAGTACCCCCAGTCCAACCTCTTTCATAAATGTATAATTTGAAAGATTTCTATAAATTGGAAAATCCTAGTGCGGGAGCCAAAACTAGTTTTCCTTTAAAATGTCAAATGCCACCTGACAGTCTCTTGTCCATTCAAAAGGTTCATATTCCTAGCCCTTTCAAAGAACTATACAACAGTTTTGCTGGAAGTCCAAAGATTGGAATCCAAATTTGGCAGAAACCTGTAAGACCCAAGAATTCATGAAGTTGCCTCTGGTTCTCTGGGATTTTTATCAATGGCTTGTTTTTGATCAACCATCAAGATCCTTATGTTCTGTTTCAGTTAGAATTCCAGGTATACCACCTCCAGTTTATAAATCTGGGCCTTGTGAGATGATATTTCATATACCCCTTTTTAAAAATAGATTTTATTTATTTATTTTTAGAGAGAGGGGAAGGGAGGAGAAAGGGAGGGCAGGAAACATCAATGTGTAGTTGCCTCTCATGTGCCCCCTACTGGGGACCTGGCCTGCAACCCAGGCATGTGCCCTGTTTGGGAATCCAATTGACAACCTTTTAGTTCACAGGCCAGCACTCAATCCACTGAGCCACACTACCCAGGGTGATTATATATTCTTTTTGCAAAATGATTTAGGGCTGTGATGGTATGATGGAGCAAACAGTCCTCATAAGTATTGCTAATTTTCAGAAGTCATCTATATGTTGTAAAAGAACTCCCGATTTCAATTGACTATCATTTAAGTCTCTTGCTAATATTTTCCCAAATACCATCAGGGAGTTCTTAAATCCTGTGGCAGCACAGTCCAGCAGTATTAGAGCATGGCTTTAACTTCTGGGTCCTGCCATTCAAAAACAAATAATAGTTGAGCCTGCTTATCTATCAGGATGCAGAAAAAGGCATCCATCAAGACTAGGGCTGTAAACCATTTGCTATCCCCAGGCACCCTGGGCAGTAAGTAATGCATGAGGGTTAGGAACCATAGAATGAATATCCTGGACAATGTCATTTATGTCCTAAGGTCCTGTACAAATCGATATTCATTAGAATGAGGCTTTGTGACTAGCAAAATAGTAGTGTTATAAGGATACCAGCATGGCTGAATTGATCTTAATTTTAAGATCTGTAATACTGGTTGAATTCCCTCTAAAGCTTCCTTTTTAAGAGGGTATTGTTTCTTCCATGGAATCCATGCCCCTTCTTTTAGGTTAATTTTTACAAGTTGGATGTTAACTGCTCTACCTGGGGTTCTGTTGACCCAAATGGCTGGGGTTCTTGTTGACCTGGTCATAGGTCTTGGGTGGGAAGAGTTCATTTCCAAATCCTTCTGGGAATGTCAGGAGTGCCTTGAGCTGGAAAAAATGTTCCAGTAGGACTTCTACACATAATTGCTGCTTCTCAGAAGAAAAAGTTATTTGTGCATTCAATTTACAAAGTAAATCTCAGCCTAGAAATGGCATGGGGCAGTCTGGCATGTAAAGAAAATCATGCATTTAAGTTTTTTATTTCCAAGCTGGCATTCTAGAGGATGAAGGAATGCCTGTTTTTGTAATTTTTCTGTCACTCCAGTAACCGTTACTGCAGCTAAACTTTTCTTGGTTAGTTTTGTATTTAGCTCACTTATCTATAAGAAAATCAATTAATGTAGCTTGTTCCCCACTCTCAATTGTCCCCAGAGTCCCTGTGGGGAAATAATAATAGCTTGGGGGATGTTTAGGGAAGCCCCTGAGCCTCCTCATTCATCATCAGACTCATTTTTTCCTTTCTAGCATTTTTTGGCAAGGTTTTTTGTCCTTTTCATTTTCATTTTTGAGTTCTGAGCAGTCCTTTCTCCAATGGCTTTCCTCTTTACAATAGGCACATTGATTGGAACCTAGTGGGTCTTTTGGGTCTTTCCCTTCTCCTTTTGACTCCTGCCTCTCCTTCTGGTTTCCACATACTTTTTTTCTAAGAAAACTGAGGGCTGTTTTAACTTCCTTATTTCCCAGGCATGGTAAATTTTAAAGGTTAAGTATACCAGCTGGGAGGGATTCATTCCCAATGCCCCATCTAAACATTGGAGTTTCCTTCTAATACCCAGGACACTTTGCCCAATAAATGTCATGTTCACCATCCAGACATTTTCTGGTGCCTGTGGGTCAGCACCAGTGTTCTTTGGAAAGGCATGATAGATCCTCTCTAAAAATTCAGAAGGATCTTCATTTGATTTTCATTGGAGGACTTATATTATATTCAGGTTCTCTTGTTTAGGTACCCCTTTCTGAAGCTCTTCCAATGTGCACCATTTGTAATGTTCTAAGAAGCCTAGGTCCCACTCTTCAGGTTCCAGTGGGCCCTGTAAAGGGAACTGCTCCAGCTGGGCTGGGAGTCCCTTTGGGATTTTCCTAATGGAGGTGATGAGCCTCTTTATTTGCCTCACTTATAACTAACTGCCTTTCATATACTGTTAGCAGGATGTTAAGAAGAATTTGTACATCTGCTCAGTTTGAATGATGAATGGCAAATATTTAGGTAATAAGATCTTCCATTTTCTGAGAATCATCCCTATATGAGGGATTGGAATTCTTTCAATTCAGAAAATATGAAGTGGAAAATGGACTATAGATCTAATAGTAACCAGCAGGATGGCCATGCTGGTTTATTCCACCTATAGGCTATTGCCTCAAAGGGAATAGACCTGCTCTGGATAGAATGTTCCCTGGTCAAATTGGGTGCCCTGCCATGTCTTTGAGGGGGAGATCATTTCTTTATCATATAGGAGTGGGGCTGTTGCCCCTCTGGGCCCTATTTCAGGGGTATCTAGCTGCAAGAGTGGTGAGAGGGAAGGTCTTCCTTCTGCTAAAACTGCATTCCCTGGGTTCAGGTATTAAAGAGACTCATTTTCCTTTTCTTCCTGTGTCTTACCCTCAGGGAAGTATTTTGAAGCTATTTCTGTTCTCTGCATCATTAAGTGGTTCCCTTTCCTTGCCAAGTCCTTATCGTATAAAGATATAAACACCTGGACATAAGGGATTTTATCCCATTTCCCTGACATTTGGTAAAATAATTCCAAATGTATGATGGTGTAGTAAATAGGGAAACATTTAGAGGTCATTTTCCCCCATAATGTAAGTAAATATAGGCTAAGTAGTGTTCCAATAGAAAATCAATTCCTTCTTAGACATTGGATAAAAACTGTACTTGGACCAATCTGCTAAAATTCAGCCCAGTGGTCTCCTTTCAGGAGTCAAAACAGAGCAACCCTGGATGACATGAAGTACAAACCCAAAATCATAACCATAAAAAAACCCAGACAAAGTGGGAACATATAAACAAAACTGGAATCCACAGTTACATTATTCCAAATGAGTGCTCATGATCAAGTCTTAGTGTCTCATTTCCTGCCAACCAATATCACATGTGTCCTGTCCAGGCCCCAGTGCATGAGGGCCCAGATGGTCCTAACCAAACCTCAGTGGCACAAAAGCCCAAATGCCCTAACTGGTCTCCAGTGGCACACAGGTCCAAATGGTAGCAATACAGGACTCCCAGTGTGCATGCCAGTTTGAGTCCCCCAGTCTTGGAGTCCATCTCCTTCCAAGACCCATTTCCTTTCACCAGCCAGGCATTTTGGGCAGCTAATGCCTCAGCAGAAATGCAGGAAAACTCCCTGAGACTGGGAAATCCCCACAGTCCCACTCTCAGGGTTGCCTGACACGGACAGCTGGGACCTGAACCCAAGCCTTTCAGAACATACTGAGATCCACATGGTCTCATTTTGGTCACCAAGCTGTTACCAAACAAAAACAAGATTTGGCTGCCTGTTGCCATAAAAAGCCAAACTTGTGAGGCAGGTGGTGATGAAAAAGGAAACAGGTTTATTCAGATTTCACACAACCTGGGAGAATGGTGGACTCCCATCTCCAAGACCATCTCAATCCTCCTGCTCAAGCTTGCAGTTTTTATAGGGATAGAGAGGGTAGGGATTTTTTTTTCCCCAATCTAATTATCTTTTTATAGCTTTTGGTGTATTTATGGTCCTATCCATTCATCTTCCTAGCTTTCAGAATGCTTGGGCCTTATCCATTCATCTTTCTAGCTTTTAGCTTGCTCGGACCCTACCTGTTCATATCTCTAGCTTTCTATTTGCATTCAGGCCCTGTTCATTCATGTCTCTAGGTTTCAGTGTGCTCAGTGTAAGAATCTCCCCCTGCTTCTACTTGACCAAAGGGCAGAGACTTCCCTGGCACTTAACTGTTTTGTGGTAACATTAGTCCAGGGAAACCTTGCCTGGAACAACTATATTATACCCTTGGAAGTATTAAAATAATAAAACATTAATAAGCCACTGAGCATTTTATGTTTTATTTGTTATGCAGCATTTTGTAGCAATAGCTGACCAACACAGTTTATGCTTCACCTCAGAGTAAAGAAAATAGAGGTGTTTGTTTTTCTTGAAAACTGTGGTTTTCTATAAAATTGTGGTTTTCTATAAAATTAAACGACGTGTGTATATATTGCTGTCAGGCAGAATGTCCCCAATTTGAAGATATCAATCAACAGAAGGATATATCATGTTCGTGAATTACATGATTCCATAAATCAAGGTATTTAAGCTTTTTAAATTAATAAAGCTATTGCATTTCCAATGAAAATCCAAGATGACTTTTAATAAATATTAATAAGCTCATTCTAAACATTTATACAGTATTGAAAAGAGCAAGTATAGCCAAGATAACCTTGAAATAATATTTTATTTTCTATTATTTATGTATGGTATATTTTATAGAATTAAAAAATAGAGAAATAAAAATTGAAATACTTATACAGCTACAAAGATGTTAAATTTATAATAAACAGAACATAAAATGCACCAGAAGTCTAGAACATAAGCAATGAAAACATGTCTTATATAAAAAGTAGAAAGAGAATAAGAATATGAAACAAAAGACACAATTAAAACTTATCTAGGAGGTCCAGCTAATAGAAAGGAGAATAAGAAAATGAAAACAAAAAATGTAGAGACCCTGTCTGGGTAGCTCACTTGGTTAGAACATGATTCCTATATACCGAGGTTGTGGGTATAATCCTCAGTCAGGGCACATACAAAAATCAACCAATAAATGCATCAGTGAGTGGAACAACAATCCATATCTGTCTGTCTGTCTGCCTCTCTCTCTCCTACCCTGATTCCTCTCTCTCTCTCTCTCTCTCTCTCTCTCTCTCTCTCTCTCTCTCTCTGTCTCAAATCAATTTTAAAAATGGAAAAGGAGAAATCTTTAAAGAAAACATTTTAAAATATCCCAAACTAAAGTAGCATATAAATTTCAAAATTGAACAAACCCAAGGGGATCCCAAGATAATGAGTGAAAAATGGTGCACAGTCATATTCTTTGGAACACTGTGGGTTGTGAGACTTTCAAAAATATGTGCAGCTCCACAAAGGAAGATTCCAGAAGGAAAAAATTCTGATACAACCTAAGACTTGGGTGGGATGGAGGGAGGTGAGGATAGGGTAATATCAATTTTAAAGCAGGAAACAAAAAGAAACACAATTTTAAATTTCAGGATAAAAACAAACATGTATTGAAAAGTAAAGGCCTGGATAGAAAGCAAAAGTAAATTTGAAGTGATTTCAAGCAACTAAGTTAAAAAATAAACAAAAATAAAGAGAATTCATTTGAACATGATGAACTTTTTTGCTAGTGTGTCTGAGTTTTCCTCAGGTGGACCTATGTCCAAAACACAACACACTGAATGACTCACCATTAGACAATATTTGTGAAGTGCCAACATTGCTTACACATTTCCAACTTTTAGAGTCAAGATATTTTAAAAATGAAGACTTGGTGGTGGTTATAGAGAGAGTATAAATATAAACAAGGTTGACAACACAAAAGTGAAAGTTTAGCTTGCCAAAAGTAAGCCAGAGAAGGAAGCGAACATTGAGAAAATGAGTAGAAATATTAATGGCTTGTCTTAGAAAGTGAAGAGTATACACTTGTTGAAAAAAAGAAATAAACTTTTAACTATACTATTTTAAGTTATAAAATTAATGAGTAGAAAAACAAAACTAAAAATATCAATGTCAAGTACTGAACAGAGAAGCAGGGCAAGAAAGTAAAACAGATTCTCAACTTTCAATGCAGGAGTCAATGATAGTGTTTTAAGGTTGACAAGCATGTAATCAAGAATTACAGAGTAGCAGTCCCAAGAAAAATAATTAAAAACCAACAGTTAGGAGTTGCCCCTAAGAATGTGATGAGAGTAAGGAAATGATGAGGCAGAGGTGGCATTTTTTTATTATAATTCTCCTATTATATGAGATTGTGAACTATTTGAAAAAAAAGATTTTAAAAGATTTACCCATGATTCATTACCCATAAAACTACTATTTGTACACTTATAAGAACAATAAACAATAAAGAAAACCGTGTCCTACAAAATTAAGTACCTAAAATGTAATGAGAAAAATCGTTAGGTTAATAATTAATTCAAATGCTCAAATTTAACATTTTTGGGGAAGGGTGTAGAAAGCAGGCATTGAATACCAGACAGGAAAAAAGAGAATATTGAATGACAGAATACCATTTAAATTTTTAAAAAGTCCTATGGAACATTTAACATATTTTAAATGTAACAGTTTTTGTGAGTTTATTGCCAGACAGTATTTGTGATATTTGAGTAGAACATGTACTATTAATCTGCCCTCTTTGTTGTTTTCTAAAAGTGAGAGAGAAGAAACATTTGTTGAACACCTACCAAATGTGTTTAAATATGCGTCCATTTGTTCTGAGGATTAAAATTTGGTATAATTTCACACCATACCAATGCTAAAGAAATGGCACTGAGGGATTTATCTGACATCAGTAAATGATGGAGCAATTTTTTTCTGGATTCAAAGCTACTTCTATCATATTATACTACTACAATCATTTTACTGATCATTAATCTCACTGATTATAATTTTAGTCTTATAAACTTTAATATCAAAATATTAATTTAAAAACACAACAATACTATGTTTACCTAATAATGGCTTTCCAGAGATGTGCTAACCCTTGGAAGCTGTGAATATATTACCTTTAATGGCCACAATGACTTTGCTGACATGATGAAGGTAAGGATCTTAAACTAGGGAGATTATCCTGGATAACCTGGGTGGCCCCAATGTAATCAAAAGGATCCTTAAAATATGAAACAAGGAATCAGAAGAGCCATAAAAGAATATATGAAGACAGAAACAGAAGTCAGAGTGATGGGATTATTGACTTGGAAAATGGAAGATGGAAGGAGGAAGATAGTAGAAGCTGGAAAAGGCAAGCTTGGGAATAAATTATCTCTCAAGTCTCCAGAGGAATGCAGCTCTGCTGACACCTTTAACTTGGCCCAATGAGACACCTTTGGGACTTCTGACCTCCAGAACTTTAAGACAATGAGACTGTGTTATTTCAATCCAGACAGTTTATGATAATTTGTTACAGTAGAAATAGGGTTCTAATGCAGAATCAGAAAGACCTGCTTAAGTCTTATCTCAGCTATATGATTTTTGGGAAAGATTCCTAACTTCTATGAACCACTGGTTTCTTTATCTGCAAATTTGAAATTGTACAAACATCCATTGGAGAAAGTGTAGTGATCACCAGTCCGCAGTTACAGTTCTTTAAAGGGTAGATGTTATTAACTACTAATTGTTAAAGAAAAATAAAATAAAATGTATAAGAAAGAATGGTTATGATTGTTTTTTGCCTCCAACCCCTCATTGATCACCAGGCAGGGTTCTTCATAACTACTGGCCACGAGTTGAAATATGAAGGAGGAAACTGCTCCTATATTAAAACCACTTCATGATTTGAGCTCATTCATTCCACTCCTTTAATATCCAGCCTCTTTGGGGAAGAGGCAATATCCTTGGCTGGCTATAAATTTATGAGTGTAGTTGCTTTTATGGCTCTGAATGTAATAGAACCTAAGTAAATACCGATAAGTTCTCTATTCTTTTGAGATGTTCCCACCCACATAATATCATCCCATCATTGGAAATCCCCACAGTTTTGATAAGAATGAAAGCAGGAACTCTTTTATATATAACATTTGTCAATCAGAATCAGGACAGCATTCATCATTTTAGTTGGAAAGCCTATGTGTTTTTTTAAAAATGCACTTGGAGTCTGTATAATGAAATTTTACTCTTAATGTCTTTGGGGCACCTTCATCTAGTTTGGGAGGCTAATGTTGGCCTTCAAGCTATTTTTTTTCAAGCATACTTTAACATGGTTTGCATTTATAGATTAGGTGGTAAACTCAATTAAAGGAAATAAGTATTTTCTGTCACTAGAATCTCTCCACATAAAAAATTATATTTGAAAATCCTGTAGGTAATAAGGTTAACTTTCAAACCACATAGTTACCTATCATTTTCAGAAATTCTTTGTATGGATAGTGTATATACAGAGATTTTTTTTCCTTTGACATAATGTATTGATTTAAGCTATCTGTGTCTGGGATCATAACACAGCATGAGTTAATAAGTATTCAAGACTCCTCACAATGAGGCAAATTCTCACTGAAAATCATAATCACTCTACAGAGTAAAAATTGTAACTAAGAAGATATGCTTTACTACATACCTAGTCTCCCTATTCTCCCTATTCCATGGCATATGGTTTTTCATTGACATGTTCATTCCTTCAAGACATGACATATGTCATTTAAAGATGACTTTTTAGGGGAAAAATATTGATATTGACCAAAAGAATATCTCACAGCTCTTACATTTATTGTGCTTTGATCTAAGTGAACTTTTGCTTTGGGTGTTTCTTATCTGGAATCTGAGGATGAATTTCAGACAGAAAGGTCATTATATATGCACATATAAATGAGTTCAAAGTCCAGAAATGGAGAGCTTTTCCAGACTACTAGCATTCTGAAGTCAAGTGCCTGTGTATGTTAACATCACACCGTCAGAGTCTGGATCACTCCAATGGATAGGAAGTATTATGGACAGATGTTTGTGTTCCTCCCCACCCCAAAATTTATATGTTGAAATCTTACTCTCAATGTGATAGTATTCAGAGGTAAGGCCTTTGGGACGTAATCAAGTCATGAAGGTGGAGACCTCATGAATGGGACTAGTAGCCTTAAAGAGGCCAGAGGACATATAAGAGGTCAGTTGTCTGCAACCCAGAAAAGAGCTTTCACCAGAACCCCACCACTCTAATGCCATGGTTCTGGACTTCCAGCTTCCAGAACCGTGAGAAACAATCGTTGTTCAAGTTACCCAGTCTATGGTAATTTGTTAGAACAGCCTGAACTAAGACAAAGGCATGAATAAACATATATATGATTAAATGCATAAAAGAACAAATATTTCTTGAATGAACATATATGTGAATTAGTTACTTGATTTTACATAAGAATATAGCTGAGTTTACTACTCTTTGCTAATATAAAACCAAAATACACAGTCCATTTATAGATATCACTATACAAGCAACATTATGAAGTCAAGGCTAGAATAAATATTTCATATAAGAAGTCAACTCTCTTCTTTGTGCTTCTATCGATTTCCTACTGATCATATTTTATATATTTTATTTGCTTCACATAGATAAATCAGAATATTTTTCAACATCATGAGAAAAATTCAGGCACAAGTTTTAAATTCTGCGCATAAAATAGGCTTCATATTCTTGATAGGCCACAATGATCTCTCCTTCCTAAGAATGTGTGACACTTTATGAATAAAATACTGACAAGGGACACATCCATATACTGCTATAAGACATGTTTGCTATTGTCATTTAGCCTGCATTTTATTCAATTTTATTGGTATTATTTACTTACCTACTAGAAAACTCCTTCCTATTGTAATAGGGTGCAGCCAAGAGGGGGGCCCAAAATAGGGATTTGGAATGGGGCCTAGAACTCAGGGTGTCCAGAAAATATTAGAAAGACATATAAGATGTCCTCACCCTTTCCTCCACAGGTGGGAGCTGGGGGAAGGGACAAATAGAGCATGACCATGGAGAGCTGTTTTACATAGCAACAGCTTTGCAGCTAACCTCAGGCATTGTCATTTAACATATCTATAACCTTTAACTGGTTGCATAGATGTTAAATAGCTGTGGCCATGCTCTGAGCCAGGGGGATGGAAGTAACTTCTCCCCAAGACATAACTGGGAGGCAATTCCCCCTAGTTACAGCACCTGCATGAGAGCTTAGAGATGATTGGCTGCATGACATGGGGCCACGCCTGCCCAGACTCATGGTGGCAGCCCAGTAAAACTAGAAGGATATGAGAGTGCTGGCAAGTGTAGCCAATTGAGGGAGGAGTCGGAAATGGGGCTGCAGAGGAATATTGGTGCGGGGATTTAAACCCAGAGGCAGAAGCAATTGGAGGGAGGATCACAGCCAGTACCAAGAGAGAACCACTCGGTCTTTAGCAGAGTGGGGATTCCTGCAGCCCTGTGAGAGAGAGTCACCATGTGGCTTTAGCAGAGAGCCACCACTCGGCTTTGGCAGAGTGGAGACCACCCTCCTCACAGCCATTGCAGAGGGAGAGCAATGTGGCTTTGCCAGAATGGGGACCCTGGCAGCTATAGAAGGGGGAACTACCACCCAGCTTTAGCAGAGATCCTGGTGACACAGTTGATGGTGCTGGGAACTGAGGGAGGCCTACCAGCTGAGACAGATTACTGGGAAGAACTGGGGGCTGACTGAGCCACAGACTTCTATTTCTTTTCCTGAGATACAGTAATCTGGGCAAAGCAGGGAAGGAAGGACTGTGTGTGTTTTGGGGTATTTTAAGGGACTTTGGGATTTTGATGAAGACATTAGGTCACTACTTTAAGTCTGTACAGCATTAAATAAACATTTCCTTTCCTTTTCATGAATCTCTGGCATTGACAGATGTCTTTCCTATAAGGTGACAGACATAACAAACCTGTGGGGTTCCTTTTTGTAATAGTATATCAGTCACCCTTGGCCCCCTGCATTCTGTAACACTATTAGGGAATGTGAATTAAGTCCCTTTATACAATCCCACCCTGCCTCAAAGGGTGTGAAAAGTAGGTAGATAGGTAAATGGATGAACAGATAGATAGACAGAGAGACAGATAGATATTTGTTGACTCAATGTAAATGAATGTAGTCATTATAAGAGAATAAAAATGAAGTGGAAAAATAAAATATGTAATATTTTATATTTTGTGTTTTGAATACTATTACAATAGCTTATTTATTACTTTTACAGACTGAGATAAAAACCACTAGTTTCCCTTAAAAATATACACTTTAAGATAATAAGCACTGTTCATTAATATGTCCATTAAATAGTAGTTATAAATATCAAAAAATCATTAGAAAAATAAAATAGGTCAAAAAGGAATATCATTATTCTGCTTAGCTTTCACTTTTGATTTAAAAAGTACATGAGATGAAAACTGTGTTCTTAACTTTAACCCAGTTATGATGCTAAAGCTCCCTGAACTCTGCCCTGAATGCCAGCCTGTAAGTGGAGGTTATTGACTCTTCCCACAAGGGTGTATATTCAATTAAATGTAACCTGTGTACCAGACATTAGAAAACAAAGTAATGAGGAAGACACAACTGCTGCTTCAAGGAGCTTACAAGACAGTAGATGCATGCGTGTGTGTTATATTTTTTGGATTGTTGAAGTTAGAACAGTTTTTTTGTTTCTCACTAGAAATCATGACTATTCAGTCCCTGCATTCACTGGGAAAAGAAAGCCTTTGCAAATCAGTGTGTCTCTTTGTTCTCAAGGTTTCCCTCATTTTGACAATTGTTTTTCTTCAATAAGTAGATAATGGTCAGCCCATTCAAGATAAACAAACTGTGGTCTTCTTTCTCCTGATTATTTTCTTCCTTCATCCTCTCCTTAGTTGGGTTTTACATTTTCCTCCCATTCTCAATCCAAGACTTTGTCTTTAACCTTATCTTGTTTTCCTGTATATACATTAATTCAGGGATCTAACATACATAAAAGCTGCTACTATTATTTTATAGTTCAAATCCTAACTACCTCCTAGTGTGGAGGCTAGTTTTAAAGAATAACAGCTCCTTATAGGTTTTCCTTAAAATTAGCACCATTGTCTAATTTTTTGTCTATTGCAAATAGCCACGATTTCACTCCTAGAAATATATACATATATGTATGTATACATAAATTTGTATGTACATATACATTCATATGTATGCATGTGTGTATGTATTTTTAAAGAGTAACTTATCTTGCCCTGGCTGTCATGGCTCAGTGGATTGAGAACCAGCCTGTGAACTAAAGGGTTGCAGGTTCAATTCCCAGTCAGGGCATATGCCTGGGTTGCAGGCCAGGACCCCAGTGGGGGACATGAGAAAGGCAACAACACATTGATGTTTCTCTCCCTCTCTGTCTAAAAAATAAAGAAATAAAATCTTTTAAAAAGTAACATCTTTCATTTAGTATACTGCATTTATCATGAACCCATTTTGAAAATTCCTGAAGACGGAGAACCTAATTTCTGCAGCAGCAATAGAAAGTTTTTATTTTCATAAAAATTCCACCTATCTAACTCTGCCTTACTATGGTCACTTCTCTATCTCTTAATCAGTCATCCTATTCTGAGGCTCCTAAATCCAGCCTGTCGATGATGCCAGGCCCCCCTTAAAGCTGCTTAAGGCCCAGTACCTCAGGCTCACCTCTTTATCTCACACCTCACTTCAACCACCAAATGAATTTCAACTGTAGCTGTTCTTTCCAACAACTCCTCCCAGTAAATCAAATTTAGATCCTGCTGCCTCACCTGCAGAAAGGACTCTCTCCTATCCTTCAGCAATGTTTGTCTGAGAAAATATCCCTTTGCTGAGCAAGAACTGAGCAGTCATCAATCTCACCACCCCACCCCCTGAACCCAGATTTTCCATATGCTTTTCAGAGTTGTTCTCTGCAGTACAAAGCAGAAGATCCACCTACGAGCTTCAATGCAACATGTCAGGCTCCGTGAAAGTTTAACCAAAGATATTGCCTCTCCTCCAATTATTCACATAATGAGTGAATAATCATGTTATTCACATAACTCTCTTTAGAGTCACAGAGACCCAGGTTTTAATTCTAACACTGCTAACTGTTGTCTCGTTCTGAACAACTTCCATTTCTTCATTTAAATAATGGTCCTAAAAAGATTTACCTATGGGTATAGAGATAGATAGGCCAAAAGTGTATCCTTATGGTGGTCACTAACCTCTCTTCTATCGTAAGGCCAAGACAGTTTTTCGAAGGAGATTATATTAAATTAGTCTTCATACAGAAATTGTCCAAACATTGCAACTGCTAATACTTTAAAAGGTGCAAAAATAAATTCTAGAAGAAATTGTATTAACAGTACATTATGATTATTTTTTTTAAATCTTTTTAACATCCTACTGGAAATATAGAGGAAATTATCACTTCTACATGCTTTTGCAATTAATTCACTAATTCAGTAACATTGTGGATATTTCTACAAAATCAAATATAGAACTGAAATAATTTATCAAGATAAATGTTAGTAGAACATTTTCTTCAATTACTTCATGTTTCATTTTGCTATACTTTAAGTTGAATTATCTCAAAAATTATAGTTCTACATGTTCATGTATAACAGGGAACACCAGATTATAGCAATTGATTTAACTGTTCTCTGGAGCATAAATTACCTGAACATCACTCACCACAATGATTGTCATTGTTGAAAATGTGTGTAACCAAAGACACCAACATTTTACTAAATATTTTAAAATTATTAATCACTTCCTATCCATTTAGAAGCAATGGATTACCTTGTTGGAAACCGCCCTGACTGGTATCAGAAGCTGAAACCCCCGCCTAGGCTAAGGCTAAGGGAACGCCCTTGGAACTGTAAGCCAGCAAGGAGACAAAAGCTTATCTTCCTGGCAGGAATGCTGCTTCTGCTGCTTTATTCATGACTGAACCCCCAAAAGCTTGGTCAGTTAGCCAAAGACGGGTAAGATTCCCCAAGGGGGGAACGACCTAAGACAGGCACGATCACTTTTGGGAGGCCCCCCAAAAGAAGGACTTGGGGGGCTGCAGAAAAAGGGGGTGATGGACCCTCGCTCCTCGGCTTTGACATAGCCTGAGTTCTCAGCATCTGGGAAAAAACCTCCTTGTCTCTCGGTTGCCTTAGGTCCCTTGCTCCACCTAAGCCTGAAACAATGACAGGGTGTTGCAGCTCTGTGCTGAGAAGTGCGGATTCCCCGGGGTGATCAGGCCTAAGAAAGAACATGTAAATTACTGTGAAACCTTCTTTGTTTAGAATGCTCTCAGTTGAATGAGAAGGGTCTTAGGAGGAAGTTATTTTGTTCCTCAGTCTTACAGCTCTTTGACCCCAACTCAAAATAGACCGGCAGAGTTCTTTGTTTTCTATGGTTCCTTACTTCCCCCTAATGACTTCTGTACTTTACCTGAATTATTATGCAGAATGAGCCCAATAAAAGCAGGTATGGACTGTAAATCAGCGTGCTCCTCACTAGAAAAGGTGGCCATTTCGTCCCTACTTCTCCACAGAAACTAGTTTGTCTCTGTGCATGTTTTTTCTCGCATGTTTATCGTCGAGCCATCCGCAGCATTCCGTGATCACTGCTGGCCGGTGACCCACGCAACAGCACCTAATAGATGAAATATCTCTAAATAGGGACAGATGGAAGAGCTTTATGAAATATCACACTTAGGCTTAAAAAGTTCATAAATTTTAAGTTCTCAAAAATTACACTTTGAGTTCTCAAAGAGTATGCTGATCTGATAATCATTTCTTAGAAACTCAGTCTCCCAAAAACTTTCAGTTGCTGTTTTATAGTTTCAAGGGTTGATCTACCTAATTTGGAAGATGGGTTATTTGTTTGGTTTTGATGGAGAAAAATGCATTTTAGGAACATGTTATTTGCACAAAGGCAATGGGTATGAGAGCAATGGGGAGGGAGGAAGTCAAGATCTACATCTCATTTTTCATATCTGATTGACATTGTTATGTTATTCCTTCCAAAATGTTAGCATTTATGGTATGTGCATATATTAGGAGTTTTCTAAATAATATGATTCTTCATAGCACGATTTTCTTATACAATCCTTTTCATTCAGTGAAAAAAAATAGGTGTTTAATGATGCCATAGTGTTACAGGGTGCAGCCAAGAGGGGGGACCCCAAATGGGTATTTGAAATGGGGTCCAGAACTTAAGGTGTCCAGGAGATTTTAAGATGTCTCCATCCCCCCAACCCAGGGTGTGGGTTGGGGGAAGGGACAAATGGAGCAGGGCCATTGAGAGCTGTTTTGCATAGCAACAGCCTTGCAGCTACCCTCTGCCATGATCATTTAACATATCTACAGCCTTTGGCTGGTCACTTAGGTATGTTAAATAGCTGTGGCCATGCCCTGAGCCAGGGGAATGGAAGTAACTTCCCCACCAAGAGGTGACTGGGGGCAGATCCCCCAAGCTACAGTGCCTGCGTGGGAGCTCGGAGAAGATTGGCTCCAGGACATGGGGCCACACCTGCCCAGACTCATGATGGCAGCCCAGTAAAGCTAGAAGGATATGAATTCTGGCATGTGAAGCTGAGTGTGGGAGGAGTCAGAAATGAGGCTGCAGAGGAAGATTGGCCGTGGGGATTTAAAACCCAGACTTGGAGGCCATTGGAGGGAGAGAACCATGCTGCTTTGAGAAGGAGAGCCATGCGCAGCCCTGAGGAGGTGAACCATGCGCAGCCCTGAGAGGGAGAGAACCATGTGGCTGTGGAGGTGCAGAGAGGATCACGGCCATTGGAGAGAGAGCCACACAGCTTTAGCAGAATAAAGACTCCCGCATCCCAGAGAGGGAGAACCATGCTGCTTTAGGGAGAGAACCATGCGGCTTTAGCAGAATGGGGAGGACCTCAGCCATTGGAAGAGGAGAACCATGCTGCTTTAGGAAGGAGAGCCATGCGCAGCCCTGAGAGGGAGAGAACCATGCGGCTTTAGCAGAATAAGGAGGACCTCAGCTTTAGAAGGGAGAACCGTGCTGCTTCAGGAGAGAGAACCACGCGGCCTTGACAGAGTGGAGACTCCCGCAGCCCTGAGAGGGAGAACCACGAGGTCTGGACAGAACAGGGACCCCCACAGCTGAGGGAACCACCACCTGGTTTTAGCAGAGATCCCGGCGACTCAGCAGAGGGTGCCGGGAACCCAGGGAGGTCTCCCAGTCGAGATGGAGTATTAACTGGGAAGAACCAGAGGACTGCCTGAGCCATGGACTTCTATTTCCTTTCCTGAGATACGGTACTCTGGACTGGGCAAAGGGGGGAAGGAAGGAAGGACTGTGTCTGTTTGTGGGTGTTTTAAGGGACTTTAGGATTTTTGATGAAGACACTAGGTCACTACTTGAAGTCTGTATAGCATTAAACAAACATTTCCTTTCCTTTTCACGAATCTCTGGCATTGAGAGACGTCTTTCCTAGGGCGGCGGACATAACGGACCTGGGGCCTTCTCTCAATAATAGTATATTGTCCCAGGCCCCCCTTGTTGTGTTCTGTAACAATAGGGTACTCTTGTAAGCACTGGGGATAAAGCAGTTAATAAAGTGGACAAAGCCCCTCCCTTTATGGACTTCATTGAGCATGAGAGACTGTAAAAATGTATATTGAAATGTGAGGAACTGCTAAGTACAAGGAACAGAAATGAAAGATGAGATAATAGCATGATCAGGGCTTTTTGTGTGTATGAAAGACAGGGAGGGAGAGAAAGAGATAGAGATAAAGAGGGGGGCATTGATTTGTTGTTAATGTTGTCATACATTAATGGGTTGATTCTTGTGTGTGCCCTGATTGGGGATTGAACCCACAACCTTGGTGTATGGGGCAGATGCTCTAACCAGCTGAGCACCCTGCCAGGACTAGGGCTATTTTTGATAAGTTGATTAGAGAAGGCCTTTCTAAGAGTTCACCATTTATAAAGAGAGCTAAGCAAATAACTGGGGAGAAAATGGCTTCTATGGAGAGCACAACTCCAAAGCAGCAAGTAGGCTGATGAGATTGGATAATAAGAGGGTAAACAGGTAGACTTGTTAGGCTGTCCTAGAAAATGTACTAAACATTTTATACTTCCTAATCGTCAGTACCATCCTATGTGATATATATTGTTCTCCTCATTTTGCAAAATAAAACATAAAACATTGAGGTAAAAAATATGAAATTACTTGTCCAGGATTGGAGCAGATCAAGGACCCAGTTCAATGAGGTCCAAATCAATGTTATTAGCTCCTGAGCTATTCTGCTTCCAGCAAGGAATACAGCCACAACTGTCCTGGAATAAGGTGTCTGGTTATAGACATCAGAACAGCCTAATAAAAGAAATAGAGAGCTCAAGTTGAAGTAGCTTGGCATTGTTGCTACCCTGCTGGGTGATGGTGAGCAATCATTTACTACCTTAAAATTTAACTTACATAATCATCATTTCCTCATTAATGTATTCTAAATATATCTCTTGAAGAAGGCTAATATAGATTAGGCACTGTGATAACAATTTTTTAATTCTTTTTTATTTATTGTTGTTTAGTTACAGTTGTCCCACCTTCCCCCCCATATTCCTTGCTTGCTCCTTTTCCTTCTTTCCCCTGTTATGCACCTACCCCTACCCCTGTGGTCACTGTCAGATTGTACTTTATTTCCAAGTCTCTGTTTCTCTTTTGCTCATTTGTTTGTTTTGTTGATTAGGTTCCACTTGTAGGTAAGATCATATGGTATTTGTCTTTCACTGCCTGGCTTATTTCACTTAGCATAACACTCTCCAGTTCCACCAATGCTGTAACGAATGGTAGGAACTCCTTCTTTCTGCTGCATAGTATTCCACTGTGTAAATGTACCATTGTTTTTTCACTGACTCATTTACTAATGAGTACTTAGGCTCTTTCCAGAACTTGGACACTGTAAATAGTGCTGCTATGAACATTGGAGTGCATAGGTTATTTTTAATTGGTGATTCAAGATTCTTAGGGTATAATACTAGCAGTGGGATTGCTGAATCAAAATGCAGTTCCATTTCTACTTTTCTGAGGAAACTCCATACTGTTTTCCATAGTGGCTGTACCAGTCTGTATTCCCACAAACAGTGCACTAGGGTTCCCTTTTCTCCACAACCTTACCAGCACTTGTTTGTTGATTTGTTAATGATAGCCATTCAGACCAGTGTAGGGTGCTATCTTATTGTGGTTTTAATTTACATCTCTCTGATGGCTAGTGATGCTGAGAAATTTTTCATATGTCTATGGGCCCTCTGTATGTCCTCCTTGGAAGTGTCTGTTCAGATCCTTTACCTATTTTTAAATTGGACTGCAGTTATTTCTGGTGTGGAGTCATGCGAGCTCTTCATCTATTTTGGAGATCAAACCCTTGTCCAAATTATAATTGACAAATATGTTTTCCCATATAGTTGGTTGACTTTTAATTTTGTTGATGTTTTCTTTTGCCATGCAGAAACTGTTTATTTTGATGTAGTCCCATTTGTTTATTTTTTTCTTTATATCCCTTGCCATAGGGGATGTATCGGTGAAAATATTGCTGTGTGGGGTACCTGAAATTTTCCTGCCTATATTCTCCTCTAGAACATTTATGGTGCAATGACTTATGTTTAAGTGTTTTATCCATCTGGAGTTTATTTTGGTGTGTGGTGTAAGTTGGTGCTCAAGTTTCACTTTTTCAAATGTAGCTGTCCAGTCTCCCCACACCATTTGTTGAAGAAACTGTTTTTACTCCATTTTATGCTTCTGCTCGCTTTGTTGAACATTAATTGACTGTAGAGACTTGGGTTTATTTCTGGGCTCTCCATTCTGTTCCATTGATCAATGTGTCTGTTCTTATGTCAGTACCAGACTGTTTTGATTCCAGTGACCTTTTAATATAGTTTGATATCAGATATTGTGACACCTCCTACTTTGTTCCTCTTTCTCAAAATCACTGAGGCTATTTGAGGTCATTTAGGGTGCCATATAAATTTTTGAAGTATTTGTTCTATATCTGTGAAACATGTCATTGCTGTTTTGATAGGTAATGCATTGAATCTATAGATTGCTTTGGGTAGTATGAACATTTTAATGATGTTAATTCTTCCAATCCATGAACATGGTACATGCTTCCATTTGTTTGTGTCTTTCTTAATTTCTTTCTTTAGTGTTGTGTGGTTTTCTGAGTACAAGTTTTTTTACCTCCTTGGTTAAATTTATTGCTAAGTATTTTTTGTTGTTGTTACTATAGCAAATGAGATTTTTTCCTAATTTCTGTTTATGATATTTCATTGTTGGTATATAAAAATAACATCAATTTCTGAATGTTGACTTTGTATCCCATAATTTTGCCAAATTCATTTATTAGGTTAAGTATATTTTTTAAGATTTTTATTTATTTATTTACAGAGAGGGAAGGGAGGGAGATAGAGAGAGAGAGAGAAACATCAATCTCTCTGATGGTCATGGCCTGCAACCCAGGAATGTATCCTGACTGGGAATCGAACCTGTGACACTTTGGTTCGCAGCCCGCGCTCAATCCACTGATCTACGCCAGCCAGGGCGGTTAAGTATTTTTTGGTGGGGTTTATGGGGTTTTCTAAGTATACTATCATGTCATCTGCAAACAGTGACTGCTTTACTTCCTCCTTCCAATTTGGAAGTCTTTTATTTCTTCTTCTTTTCTAATCGCTGTGGCTACAACTTCCAATACTATGTTGAATAGAAGTGGTGAAAGTGAACACCCTTATCTTGTGCCCGATTTTAGGGGGAAAGCTTTTAGTTTTTTTGCCCGTTGAATACAATGTTGGCTGTAGGTTTGTCATATATGGCCTTTATTATGTTGATACATGCCTCTTCAATTCCCACTTTACTGAGTGTTTTTATCATAAATGGGTGCTGTACCTTATCAAATGCTTTTTCCTCATCTACTGTTATGATCATGTGGGTTTTGTCAATGAATGATAATCAAGTGTGCCTTCAAGAATTCCTCAATCAAGCAGAAAGCAAACCTATGGGCATATCCTTCAAGATAATATAAAGTCCAATAAATATGCTGAAAAACTGCTATGGAAACATACGGCCAGGAATAATGATGCCTGGCCACCGGTTTTCTATAAAATTAGGAAAAGAAGCTACATGATCACACTGGGACTTCCTTGCCTCTAATATTATTGTATTACAACTGTCAGTCATTCAGTAGCATTCAATGCAGTGTGTGCAAAGACAATATTAATATTTTTTGGCAGACATAAGCTATACTGGGTTCCTCTTCCTCTCTTTCCTGTAACAATCCCTATAATTCTAAATTATTTTTCTAGTAATACATCATATGCTCAGAAATCTTCACAGGTCATGAGTTTCCTTATTAAGAACAATACTAATGGATAGAAATAATTTAACCTAACTATATAATATAAGCATTGGCTATTACTCAGAAATGAAACATGTGCATAAAGAAATTTTAGCATGTTCCATTTTCCTTTAACATTTTTGAAATAAACTCAGGTTTTCAGAGTATAGTTTTAGAGGAAATAAATTTGAAGTGCTCAATCTCATATAACTAATGACATGCATCTTCAGTAATACCTACTATAAATACTCTGCATTCACATAATTAACTTTTGAGGGCTTTCATAAGCCCAAGAATAAGAAAGGAGATTGCCTTCAGATAAGTTATGTGCTGAGGCTCACTCAGAAACTAGATAAGAGACAAAGTTGTAGCAGCAAGCCATTAAACTAGAAGGTAAACTGAGCTGAACTCCAAAACTCCATCTTGAGGAGGCTTTGACTTTCTAAAGAATCCCTCTTAAGAAACTAAAATCTTATTTCTTTACTACAGTGCTGGCAAAACAAAGAGGACATACAGAATTTTAAGAAATGGGTAATTTAAAAGTTTTAGATAAATTAGTCAGTAAAATGTTGAATTTCAGGTTGGATTTATGGCATAAACAAATTCATCAATGTTTCAAATAGAAACAGGAAACATCAGTTCCTATAATCTTCCCCCTTTTCAAAATTGTATAATATATATTAAAAAAGGAAACAATGTTGTACCATTCTAAATATTATGTTGTTATAACATCAAAGCTATGTTAAAAGTGATTTGTGATTACTTCCTAATTACTGAATAACAAGTCATCCATTTTGAACATTAAGAGTAAATTTGACCGATTATCATTAACTCTTCTTATGGTGACCAGGAATCACGTTTTTAACAAGATAGTGATAGTTTTGACAGTTGCCCAAGCATAATATTAGCATCCCTCAGGTCTTAAAAGTTTCCTGGTTTGGAAATTGGATTATGTTTCTTAAAACTTAAAAAAGTGTGATAAAGAACAACTAAATTCATTATCAGAGAGAAAAACAAAATAAAAGAACTCCCATCTTTTGAAATAGTATTTGGTGAGCTACTGTGAATGCTTTTTTTGTGTGCCACTGTTCTACTCTGTCTTCAACTAAAGTTGAAGCTCAATTAAATAAGTTGAAATTTTATTAGTGCTCTGTCAAAAACTAAAACAAATAGGACTTCAGAGGTACACCCTTTCCTGGTAGAAATTAAAACTAAAAAGAAAATGAGGTGGCCTATCATAAGGCAAACAGTAACAAAAGCTAGCAACAAAGAAATATAAAAGCAGCCACATGAAAGGACATACATATGCTAGAAAAATATTCTCATTTAAGTGAGAAAAATGCCTACATATGGAATGTATTTCATGTAAATTTAATTTACTTGAGCTAATTGCTTTTTCTAAAAGTGTTCATTCTTATTTGATTAACCATATTAACCATTATTATTAGTACTAAAACTATGATTGATAGAAAGTTGTTTTTAATTATTAACTTTGATATTTCAATATAAATAAAATGTATGTCTACTATCAAAAATTTTGTAAAATATATAAAATTATAAGGAAAAAACCTATAAATTTTTCATTCAAATTATCCCTTTCAATATTTTCTTACACTACATACAGGGATGGGCAAAAGTAGGTTTACAGTTGTGTTGTGACACTGTTTTGAGTTAACAAAGCTAATTTTTAAAAATTACTTTATTGTTGTTCAATTACAGTTGTCTGCATTTTCTCCCTCCCCCACCCCAGCCAAACCTCCCTCCCTCCCTTGCTTTCACCCTCCCCCTTGGTTTTGTCCAAGTATCCTTTGTAGTAGTTCCTGAAAACCCTCTCATTATCCCCTCCACCCTCCCCTCTGGCTATTGTTAGGTTGTTCTTAATTTCAATGTCTATGGTAGTATTTTGTTTGCTTTTTTCTTTTGTTGATTTTGTTCCAGTTAAAGGTGAGATCATATGGTATTTATCCCTCACCAGGGGTCGGCATTAGATCAGGCGGTTACTTTCTCATGGCAGGCACTAATAAAGTTAATTTTAATAACCATAATCTGCATTTTTTTTCCATATGAACAACTGTAAACCTAATTTTGTCTGCCCCTATATACACATATATATGTTTACATGTATATATATAATACATTCATGTATATAAATATCTGCTATATATAGATTATTCTCTATTTGGAGATTTTTCATACATTTCCTTTTACTTTAACACTACATTATGCCCTGTATATTATTCTATATCATTATTGGGAAACATTCTTTTAATAGCCCAAAGACAAACTGTAATGATTGAATACATCATTAATTATGCTAAAACAGGAAAAAAAATCCCGGAAGTAGAATCATTAAGTTAGATGGTATAAATTTCCTTATAGATGTTTTTTAATTATATTGTATTGATTATGCTATTACAGTTGTCTTCATTTTTCCTCATTTGATACCTTCCACCAAGCACACCCTACTCCCTCAGGCAATTCCCTCCACCACTGCTTATGTCCATGGGTCATGTGTATAAATTCTTTCGCTATTCCATTTCTTACACTGTACTTTACCTCCCTGTGTCTATTCTGTAACAACCTATTTGTACTTCTTAATCCCCTCACCTCTTCATCTATTCTCCCCTTCTCCCCTTTTATCTGGCAACCTTCAGGTAACTTCTTTTCTCTTGCTTTTAAGATTTTATCTTTAACCTTTGGCCTTTTAATAATGATGTGTCTTGCAGTGGGCCTCTTTACATCCATCATAATTGGGACTCTCTGCACATCCTGGACTTGCACGTCTATTTCCTTCACCAAATAAGGGAAGCTTTCTATCACTATTTTTTCAGATAGATTTCCAATTTCTTACTATTTCTCTTTCCCTTCTGTCACCCCATCAGGTGAATGTTAGACCTCTTAAAGTTGTCCCAAAGACTGTTTATATTATTCTCATTTGGGGGGAGTCTTTTTTCTTCTTGTTGTTCTGCATGGTTGTTTTTTGTTTTCTTATATTCCAAATCATTGATTTGATTCTTGGCTTCATCCATTCTACTATTGTGTCCCAGTAAATTGTTCTTCATTTCAATTAGTATATTCTTCGTTTCTGACTGGGTCTCTTTTATGCTGCTGAGGTCTTCATTAAGTTCCTTCAGCATCCTTATAAACAGTGTTTTGAGCTCTGCATCTGATAGATCAGGGGTGTCAAACTCATTTTCACCAGGGGCCATATCAGCCTCACGGTTGCCTTCAAAGGGCTGAATGTAATTTTAGGGCTGTATAAATGTAAATACTCCTTAATAATTAAGTGAGCTTTCAGAACTGCCACCAGGTAGCAACAAGGTGCCAGGACAGATAAAACAAAGTGGAGGGGTGGATTCAGCCCTTGGGCCTTGTGTTTGCCACCTGTGTGATAGATTGTTCATTTTGTTTAGTTATTTTTCTGGAATTTTGATCTGTTGCTTCATTTGGGCCATATTTCTTTGTCTCCTCATTTTGACAGTTTCTCTGTGCTTGTTTCTGTGCATTAAGTTGAGCTGCTTTGACTCCGTGTCTTGGTGGTGTGGCCTAATGTCATGTGTCCCATAGGGTCCAGTGACACAGCCTTCCCCTATCACCCAAGCTGGGTACTTGAGGTGCACCCTTTGTGTGGGTTGAGTACACCATCCTCTCATAGTTGAGTCTTGGTTGCTGTTATCAGATCAATGGGAAGGTTTTACCCAGACCAGTCAGCTGTACCAACTGGCTATGACCACTGACCACCAACCTATGCCCTTCATGGAAGATCAACTGTGCAGGGGCAGGGTGGTGGTCCAATGTGGCCAATGTGGCTTATAGCTATCACTGGGTATGTTGGCCCTGCAGTTTCCCAGGTGGTTCAGGCCAAGGTCAGCCCCCACTCTGTGTTTTGCCCAGGGCCAACCTGCCTGAGCTATAAAGCAATCTGAGATGGTTGCTACTTGTGCTGGTTTTGGAGATTCCCAGGTGAAGCCAAGCTGTCACTAATCTGGCTACTGCTAGGGCTCACTGAAGCCAGCTGTCGCTTGTTTAATAGGACTTAGGAGTCAAGATCAGCCATTCTTATTGAAAAGAAGCTTGGGTGGGCCCACAAGTTGGGTGGGTAGAGTTTCTGGGGATCTCCAAGGAGGATCACACTGTGTTAGCCAGGCTGATGGAATCTCAAATATGGCACCAGCGTACTGGTTCTGTGGGGAGAGGGCTCAGCAAAAGGACACTGGACTCTGCTCACACCAATGCCAGACCCTTCAGTCTCTCCGTATGTACCACTGGTGCCCTTCTAGCTGCCACCCCAGTGCTGGAGCTCAGTAGGAGTGAGTCTGAGTAGCTGAGTCCATGTGTGGGTTCCTGAGGAGGAACTGCTTAGGACTCTAGTAGCCTCCTCCACTGACTCTATCTCTGCTGGTTTTTGCAGCAAGAAGTTGTGGGGATTTATCTTCCTGGCACTGGAAACCTGGGCTGGAGGTGCCTAATGTGGGTCTGGGACTCCTTGCTCCCGAGATATTCCTCCCGAATTTTTGTCCACATGGGTGTGGGCCTGGTCTGATCCACATCTGTCCATGCCCCTTTTACCAGTCTGGTGGATGTGGTTTCTTCTATTCAGTAGTTGTCAGACTTCCATTCAACTCAATTTCTGACATTACTGAGTGATGATTGTTCTATATTTTAGTTATAATTTTGATGTGGTTGTGAGAAGAGGTGAGCCACGTCTGCCTATGTCACCATCTTGATGCACATTGTTTTTGCACTCTCCACAAAAGTGGTTATTTTGCATTATTCTCCAGTAAAGAACACAGGCTTTGGAACAAGAGTGTCTGGAGAGGAATCAGGACTCAAACTAATTACTCACTAAACACTCACTAATTGCAAACTTTAGTCCTTGAATGTTTCAAAACCTGTATACTCATTTGGAAAGTCTTGACAATAAATGTACCCATCTTTTGAGTGTTTTTAGGATGTTGGACACATATTCAGAATGCAATGATTATTACTGTAAATATTACTGCTACAACAACAAATAATGGTATAATGCTAAGACTAAGTATTATTTTTGTTCTGTAATACTGTTTATATCATTTTATTATAAAAATTGTAAAATAATTTTAAGTCAGCAGTTTGGCAGAGGCAACTGGTAGTCCCACAGCAAGATTTATAACTGGACACTTTGGAATTAGAGAGACCACATTTCCCAGACAACCTACAGCTGGATATAGCCACATGGCTA
This sequence comes from Phyllostomus hastatus, assembly GCF_019186645.2. NCBI lineage: Eukaryota > Metazoa > Chordata > Mammalia > Chiroptera > Phyllostomidae > Phyllostomus > Phyllostomus hastatus. Next base: position 5,077,796 of record NW_025333932.1, on the reverse strand, counting down.
AGTTTTTACCAATGGAATGTAATTAAAAGTGAGGCTTGCTACTTATGTCTGTAGGCCTTAAGATGTAGTGCAAGAAATCCCCTCCTCTCTCCTTCGTGCTGGCTGGAATGCAAATGTGCCTGGGATTTAGCATCCAGGAGGCAAGGCAAAAGAATGCTCTAGAGCAAGTGTCAAAAACTATGGAGATCCCTGTTTTTGTAAATAAAGTTTTATTGGAACATATCCATACCCATTTGTTCATGTATTGTCTGTGGCCACTTTCACCCTACAACTGCAAAGCTGAGTTATTGAAACAGAAACCGTAGAGCCCCTAAATGCCACAATATTCACTATCTGGCCCTTTACAAGGAAACATTCCTAATGCTGCCCTAGGAGATGGCAAAGCAGCAAGATAGAAATTTACATGAGTCCCCAAATGGCTATGTGAAATACAAGTAACATTCGACCCGCACCAGAGATGTCTATCTTATCTAAGTAATTATTTTGGGCCCTTTAGTTCTATCAGCATACTTTTCATCCTAACTAACATACCAGAAAGCTGAGGGTTTATAAATTTATGGTATTTAAGTTTGCCATTTTTATTGAAGTTTGAGAATTATCTTTTAATTTATGGAGTTCTTTTTATGTTAGGGATTTAAACCAAAGTATTTATGGAAAATAATGTCCATAGGTGTTATTTGATTTTTGTTATGCTTCTCTATAATCTTTACTACAATATTTATTTTCTAAAAATCTATCATTACCTTCTCTTATAGTTTCTTACATTATTTTATGTTTATGAAGTTTTTCTTATCTTCAGATAGGATAGATATTTGTTCCTTTTGTGTTTTTTATTATGTTTGTATTTCACTCATAGTTCTTCATTCCCAATGGCATCCAGCCAGCAGTACTTTTTCAATAGTGTATCCATAGATGTATTTTATGGCACTAACTTACATATTATAACCATATATGCAATTTATGTCATATAATCAAGTATTATAAATTTATAAATATTCATATCTTTTTCAGAGCTTGTATATTGTTCCATTGCTGTATTCTTCTTTTCTTAAGTTAGTTTTATAGTATTTTAATTATTATAGTTATATGAATTCAATTACATTCAGTGTGGAAGTCACCCTTACTCGTTTATATTTATAGTTTCTAAATTTGGCAGGGAGGATTTAAGAGGGGGATGATTTTTAAAAATTTATTTTGTCAACTGGTATACATAAAATAAATAATAATTTATTTAATTTATTTATCACAATGACAGAGAAAGATTAATGGATGTTCACAACACAGGTGAAAAATATGACACTACATTATTTATATCACATACTGTCATGAAAAGCAAACTTGCAAAGTATCCAGTTTCATAGAAATCTTCATTGGATTGAGCCTAAGATAAATAATTTTGTGTACTAATGTATAACATTAGGCTTTCAATATGTTTTCTCATATGGCTTCTGCAAAAATTCTGAACAGTTTTTAATACTATTATTATTTTCATTTTAATTATGAGAAAACTGGACAAAGCAATTATGTAATTTGATTAAAATCATGAGGTTACTAAGTAGCTGAGCTTGAGATCTTCCATGCCTGCTCTCTGTCATGCTTTTCTGTCCCAGTGACCTAAGCATTTGTTCTACAATGGGTCTGGCCAACTAATGAATATGGACTTTTTATTACATTTTTTTTTATCCCAAAACACTTTAAGAACAAGGTTTTCAGGCTGTCATGATGAAATCTCTTCATTGAAACTCAGTATCAGTAATGACCTCCTGGCTTCCATAGGCCTTAAAATATTTACAGGTATTAATCTTTTAACTTTATTTTGTTTATCATTTTTCTGACTAGAATTGAACCAAGTATACATACTCCTACTCAAATCTTTTATAGGTCTTTCAGAAAAGAACTACATGTTAAAGTAATGCATATTCATAATTTTAGCAATGTTATTACAAAACCTCTGATTTACCTACACATAAATATATTTTTATATGTATATGTAATAAAATTTAATATCTGTTCAATTTAATAATAGTAATGAAATGAAAGGCCTGGATACCTTTCCCTGATTGAATTTTCACCCTGGGAGTAAATTACTACCTTATGCACCCTGACTAGTGTAGCTCAGCTGGAGCATCGGCCTGTGGACCAAAGGGTTGCAGGTTTGATACCTTGTCAGGGCACATCCCTAGGTTGTGTTTCAGTCCTGGTCAAGGCAACTGATGGATGTTTCTCTCTCACATCGACATTTCTTGCCCTCTTTCTCTCCTTTTCTTTACCTCTCTCTAAAATCAATAAGCATGTCCTTGCATGAGGATAAAAAAATTACTATCCTATGTCAACAATTTCTTACATTTCTTTGAGTCCTACCACATATCTATGAATTGATGATAAAGAAGTACCATTTAGTTGTTTCTGTTTGGGTATTAATATAAATGAAAATATTAACCATGATGGATTCTTCTTTGACTTGATTTTTTTATCAAACATTGTGTTTATGAGATTTATCTATGTTGATAGATAGTGGAGTGATTTTTTTTACTTTCTCTGCCTTGTAGTAAATCATGTGAACACACCACAATGCATTTATCCATTATTCTACTAATAGACATTTTGAGGTGTTTCCAGTTTTTGCTTTTACAAAAAGTGCTGCTATAAATATTCCAATATGTTTCCAGGTGCACACACCAACACGTGGTTTGTGGACCCAAGTCAGTTCATGAACTGATTGTTACAAGTCCACAATGGGGTAAGTATAGAAATGGAAGGTAATCATTTAGAAGACTTAATAGTAATTGGATTTTGCTGCACTATCCAAGCTCACCATCAGTGAACTCATCATTTAACAGAGTTTCACCAGTTTGATAGTGTTAAACTATCAGTCATAAAAAAAAAACACGAAGGAGTTATGCATGATAGGAGCACATGATAGTTTTAAGATTAGATAGGTAACTGTAATCCAAAAGTGAATCAATATTGTAGAAAATGTGAATACATATATAGTGTAAAAATCTGTACATTATCACTGATTACATCATATCACCTTATGCAGTACTATGACACCACATACTTCTCATTTAATAAGCATAGAGTAATTGGAATTACTGAATTAATGTCTACCTTTAGAAGAAAGCTCCATGAATACAAAGATATTACTTAACATACTATAAATACCATCATTGAAGGACAGTTTATTTGACTTTTAATTGTGAAATATGCCAGAAAAGGAAGCAGGTACAGGTTAAATATTAATAATAAGTGAAACACTGAGCAGCATTACTCAAGTGAAAAAAGAGGATACTGACAGACTGTGAGAGCCCACCTGTGCCTCTCTCAAATCATATTGCCACCTGCCAGGTAAATGCCAAAATAATTAAGCATTAATGTGAGATTTTAATCATTATTTCCATTCTTTTTTACAGAATGTAATGAATAAAATTATTATTCATGGTCACTTTGTAAAGCATATTATTGTCCAGCCACTATGCTCTATACCCAAAATTAATACAGAATAATATTAAATGTAAACTATAATTGAATAAAACAGTTGCTAATACACAGTTCTCACCATAGTGTGATACATTTAAAATAAATGACTATTTTAGCTCTACTGCAAAAAAATCAGTATTCATGTATTATGTAAAAAGGTGTTTAGATTTTCAATTTTTGAAATTATATAAAAGGAATCATACTCAATATATCCTCCTCTGATTTACTTCTTTCATGAAATTTTATGTTTCTAAGATTCCAACCTTGTTGAGGAGATGCCTCTAATTCTTTTATCCCTGATACAGTAAAGTATTTCATTGCATGAATACAAAGCAATTTTTTTATTTGTTGTGCTGATGATGGTATTGGAGTTATTTGTTGATTTCTGCTGTTGGTGTTGCTGTGTATGACTCACTCATGTTCAAGAGCTCATCTAGAGCACACACAAGAAAAGAACTGCTTGCTTGAAATGCTACACAAGTCTTCAGAGGTCATTAAAATTAGTAAAGTATAAGTTATTTTATATGCTATACTATACTTTTATATAATTATTACATAAATTTTATTTATTTTCTACATTTTTCTCAAAATAAGCCTGTTCTTATTTTAAGTCAACCCTTTAAAAATGTGCCTAGTTTATTAATATATTTATTAATTAAACAAATATTTATAGTGGCACTCACTATGTGTCACATACTATACTAAAGGCTAAAATATTCTTAATTTTTAATATCTCACTTCTTAGGTGCTGAACACCACAACCCACTCACTGGGCTTTGGAAGACAAAATTCATTCTGATACAAAGAACCAGGGTGACAACATTAAAAAAAAACAAAAACCTGCAGATAGCCAATATAAGATATGTTGTAAATTGTTGTAAAAATGTCCTAAAATAATTACACTATTATTGCCTTACTCCTTATATAATAACAAATACCTTTAAATATTAATCTGAAACTTTTTTTCAAAAGTAAAATTATTTAAATAACAACATGGAAAAGAACAGAGATCTAAAATGTTTAAATCTGATTTTTGTCTTATTTTAAAAATAAGTAATTGCATTTCTTTCCCATCCCATGATGACCCCCAAGCCTGGAAATGCCTTTACATGAGGGAGTTTTAACAAGTAACTAGAATGCTCCAAAGCATTGAAATAAACATAAACATGGTTCGATCAGGGCCAGGAAGCTCCACAGACTCGGCCAATCATTATCATGTCCCACCTACTCTTTTCATTTTACACCCTTTTATCTTCCAATAAATAAGAATTGCAACCATGGAAACATTGTCTGGTCTGCATCTCAATGATATTATTAAGCCTCAAACCATGGCTATAATTTGGGTGTCCTAACGAGAAAATATTTATTGCTTGACACACCCTAACAAATAAAAGCTGCTTAATGACTATTCACAAATGCCTGTGTGGAAGGAATTTTTTGTGCTCACTTCCTGGTTCAGAGGTATAAGAGAAGATATAAAAGAATCATCTGAGTCATTTGGAGAACATTTGGCCTAAAATGAGCAGAAATTATGTAGGTTATATTGCTATAACATACAGTAATAGATTAAGCTCTTTAAAACATATTGTTCTCATAACCTTACTTAAATAAAAAGTATGTTTTCAAAATCATGCTCACTGATACACTGTAAACCTCTTAAGATTTGTGTGGGGGGATGGGCAGTGGGGGAGGTGTTAGTGTGTGCTATGCTTACCTGAACTAGGTTGTGAGTTCTACACTAAACATAGTACCAGGGTAGGTACAGTTTCACTGAGTTCATTAACATAACCAAATATCTACCTGTCAGTTGACAATGTGTATTCAGTACTAGGAAGTATAAAGTAATCACAAAGGGACTATAAAGAGGCTAGTGAGGGCTTGATTCTGGGCAGACATAATGGCATGAGCAAAATCCATAAAGAATAAAAGCAATGGTGTTTAAAGCAAAAATGTAATAACAGTTGAAAGTCAACTATATCTCAATAAAAACGGTACTAAAAATAACAGTTTAACTGTTAAGTAATGTATGTATGTGAACTAATAGTTATACAATTCCATTTATAATAAATTCACAGAGAAAGAGAATTATCAAAGACGAGGAACTTCTTAAATTTTGCTGTAAATGAAAAGAGAGTTAATAGGTTCAGTTAGGTTACTGCTTTTCTACTTATTCATTTTCTCCCCTTTTGTGTGATGAGTATAATATTCTTACCAATTTATAATATATAAATATTTCTGCTAGTATTTTAAATAGATTTTAAACCTTAAAAAAGAAAATATTCCTTAAACATAAGTGTATCCTCCATGACTCAGCAATCCCACTCTTGGGAATATACCCATCACAACTGAGGGTTCAGGTCCAACAAAAGACTAAAATATGTTAAAGATAGTTTTATTTGTAATAGTCCCAAACTGGGAGTAACTCAAATGTCCATCAATAGTAGACTTAGTAAACTAATCATTATCTATTCATCCAATGTCATACTACAGATCAATGAAGAGGAACAAACTACTAATATATACAGCAACATGGTAAAATAAGCAAATTTGATCTATGTCTGAGTCAGCCCAATGGTATGTTTTAGGGAACTGGAAATACTCTATTTTAGGTGGTGATTATTATATTTTAGGTATGTAAAAATTGAGTGTATGGTTAATATTAGCTACAACTCAATAAAAAGCATTATAATTCAATAATCATTGAAAAAATCCAAATAGAAATTACTTATGTGAATAAATACAATAGAGGCATGCCCACAAACACACATATGTGAGACTGGGCAAAATATGCAAAAAGGGAAAAGTGTGTGTGTGCTGAATTGTGAGGTAACTTAATTTTTTTTTAGAAAATTCCTCAAATGTTGTTATAATTCTGCCCTGATAATTAAGAACAGTTCTAAATATATTGAGAATTTCTAGGACTAATTAATGTAAAATGTTACTAAAGGGCAGATCTAAAGAAAAGGAAAAGGAATTATTTCAGTTAAAATGAGTGGCTTTGGGGAGACATGGAGGGAAGCAAGAGTTCTGAATTGTTCAAAATGGGAAAATTCTAGGAAAAAGCTCAAGTGGATGTGTATGAAGCTGAATATACATTTGTAGACTAGAGGGAGATCATGGAAGAGCAGATACTGCCCTAAAAGAACAAATTATGGCAGCTGAATCTTAGAGAAGAGAATAAAATGCAGCAGTTCAGAATTCCAAAATATTCCTGCTACTGACTGGCTGTGTAACGTGTGTCTATAAATAAGAACAATAATAATAGAGGCATTGGGTTATTAGAACTAAATGAGTCAATACAGGTAAAGTATTTAAAGCAATCCCTGCCAAAAAAATGCTCAGGAAATGTTAGACTATGAAACAGGAAAATTAAAGCTTACACAGAAAATAAAGAGGAAAAAGTAATTCCATTTGATTTTTTTCTGAATTTAGCCTTTTAAAAAATCAAACATTGCTTTATCATAGTTATAGTTAGTTTAATCATGATTTTTGCATCAATCAAAAATTTAACATTAATTTTACTCAGTATTCATGGAGGCCTGGTTCACACAATTGAAGCTTTGGAAAAATTCAGTATGACACAGTAGGTATATAAGCATCATCCTATCATCTAACTAGCATATTTATTCCCATGTAAGCCTCAAAGTTAATTTTAAGATTTGGAACTCAGTGGATATTACAATGGCTACAAAAACAGACACATCACTTTTGGGGGAAACTGCAAAAACTGGGATGTGGCTACAACCTAGGGAGTAAAGGAGAGTTAGTTGTAAGAGGTGAGAATCAGGGACACAGAGCAAGGCCATAACACCAAATGCCTCAAAAGCTACAATAAAGACTCTGGACTTTATTCCTGGTACTATGGGAAACCAATTGGATGGGTTCAAGCAGGGGGATGACATGTTATTATTTATTTTTTAAGAAGATTACCCTTGAAGGGAAAGATAATGGAAACTGAGCAAGCAGTTAATAGACTAGGGCAGATATCTGGGTGTGCAGGTATCATGGTGCAGATATCAGGTGTGCAGTTACGATGACACAGCAGTAGAGGGGAAAGTAAGTGGGAAGCATGAGGTTCATTTGAATGTAATACAGGCAGGTCTCTAATTCACTGACAAATTAGAGTGAGTGCGTAAGAAGACAGAAGTAAAGGACAACTCCTGGCTTTTGCTTTAAGCAAAAAAATACAAGCATTTTTAAAAGATATCTATTTCCAATAGCATAAGGGAAAATTAAAAATCATGGGGAAGAAAAGAAAGGATACTTCCATTTATTAAGCAACTGCAGAGTACCAGAAAATTATGCTGGGTGTGTCATATATGTCCAGTTTACAATTTTCAAGAACCACATGAAAGTAGGTATATTATCCTGGATTAAAGATGAGCAAAGTAAAGCAAAAAGAATCTAAATAACTTGTCAAGAGTCACTCAGTAAATCAATCTATGTCTAATTCCCTGTGTCTTAAATGCTTACATCAACACTGATAATTTTCTGTAAGTGAATGAACAGTAGTTCCTAAGATATTTATTGCAAGATGACTCAAAACACAATAACAAATCTTTGACAATTTTAGAAGACTCACTAGAAGGAGTGTACTGATCCAAAGGCTAATCATGTGCAATCACATTGTTAGTACAATTAGAGTGTTTGCAAAAGCAACAAGTGGAGCTATTTTTTTTCAATCAGAGTGGCTAGGATTCTCCAGAGAATCTCTGAAACAATTTCATAACTTCAAATGCAGAAACTACCCTTTGCACCTTAAGCCCTTGTGTTCGGTATCTCTCTCTATGGGGGGAGACAATGGCCTGTGGATAGCATCTCTCAGAACTGGTCTGCCATTGTAGCATTCTTGCTATCCGCATGAATGGTGCTTTGCTCTAGATCTCTTATCCATTTATTTAAGAGCTACACATTTTAGCAGTCTCTGAATTACTATATATATTCCTGTCTAAATCCAACATTTCTTACTTAAACTCAATGCCTATAAATTAAGGTGATACATATATGCCTATATGAGGCCCTAAACCAAGTACACAGTAAAAACCTGAGAGACATACTAAAAATGTTTCTCCAAAATGCAAACACAGTATCTGTTAACATTAGACTTCAGCAAAATTTAGTTAGCATTGTTCCTTAACTCCTGATGGTCTCAACGACACAAACATACATACCTGCAGAATTTCCTTCTGCTCCTTCATCAAAACACTGCACCACATACTCAAATGCCAACATGGATGAACATATGTACATATGTAGCAAACAGTAGAAATACTTTTATATTTTTTATTGTTGTTCAGATACAGTTGTCTCCATTTTCCCCCCAAAATTCCCCCCTGCCCCACCTATCCCCACCTCCCAACCTAAATCCTACCCCCTTTGGCTCTGTCCATGTGTCCTCTATACATGTTCCTTGATGACCCTTTCCCTATTTTCCCCATTATCCCTCTCCCCCTTCCCCTCTGGTTACTGTCAGTTTGCTCTCATTTCAATGTCTCTGGTTATACTTTGCTTGATTGTTTGTTTTGTTGATTAGGATCCACTTATAGGTGAGATCATATGGTATTTGTCTTTCACCACCTGGCATATTTCACTTAGCATAATGCACTCCGTTTCTTCCCATGCTATCACAAAGGGTAGGAGCTCCTTCTTTCTTTCTGCTGCATAATATTCCATTGTGTAAATGTACCATAATTTCTGATCCATTCATTTATTGATGGGTACTTAGGTAGCTTCCAGCACTTAGCTATTGTAAATTGCGCTGCTATGAACATCGGCTGCATAGGTTCTTTTGAATTGGTGTTTCAGGATTCTTGAAATATAACCCCAGTAGTGGAATTGCCAAATCAAAAGGCAGTTCCATTTTTAGTTTTCTGAGGAAATTCCATACTGTTTTTCACAGTGGCTGCACCAGTCTGCCTTCCCACCAACGATATACTAGGGTTCCCTTTTCTCCACAACCTCACAAGCACTTATTTGTTCATTTGGATATGATGGCCATTCTGACTGGTGTGAAGTGGTATCTCATTGTGGTTTTAATTTGCATCTCTCTGATGCCTAGTGATGCTGAGAAATATGACCCTTTCATATTTCTCTGGGCCCTCTGTATATCCTCCTTGGAGAAGTGTCTGTTCATGTCCTTTGCCCATTTTTTAATTGGGTTGTTTGTCTTCCTGGAGTGGAGTTGTGTAAGTTCTTTATATATTTTGGAGATCAAACCTTTGTCTGAGGTATCATTTATAAATATATTTTCCCATATGTTTGGTTCTCTTTTCATTTTGCTGATGTTTTCTTTAGCCATACAGAAGCTTTTTATTTTTATGCAATCCCATTTGTTTATTCTTTCCTTTATGTCCCTTGGTCTAGGGGATATATTAGTGAAAATAAGAATTTTTTTTAAATAATAGACTTTTCTCCAGATTATTCATGGACAATTCTTTTTTTTCCATGTATTATTCAGTAATACCAGATGGCATCTACAAGTGATATCAGTTATTATCATTTGCCCTAGCTAAAGAGATCAGTAAAAATGGATGATATGTCTCTTAAAGGGCCAATGCACAAAACTTTGTTCTCAGCTACTCACCCTGGGCTCCAAATGAGGGAGAGCAAAGTGGACTAGAGTTGCATGAGGAGAGTCTGGGGTCTGTGACTCTGGGAAAACAGCAGAAGGGACACAAAGCAGGATTCTTGTGCCAAATCGATCTCCCACACTACAGACACCATCTTTCTCTGGCAGAACACTCTCCTTAATGTGGCATTAGTCTGGGAGAAAGCAATAGCCCCACCTTCTGACTTCTTCTCACTCTATCTTGTGGAGCTTAGCAGGGCATGAGCTCCACAAGATAGGGCAAGCCAGAGTCTCTTTTAGTGACTAAGCCTAACAGAGAGCCTGTAGGCAGAGGCAAGTGGAGGCAGATTTTTAGGTGCCTTGGGACTCTTGCTGACCTGTCTCTGGACTGGTGTTGGTAAAAGCAGGCATTGGTGCACAGCTTGGTCCTTCCTGCATATACCCAGGCCCAGCAGAGGCTTCTACAAATTTTGGCTCCAAACAGGTTGTCCAGGGCCAGTCACAGGCTCTGACATCGGACTTCATCATAGTACCTCTGAAGAGGCCCAAAACCACTGGCCAGCATCAGACCATAACAGAGCATGTTTCAATAAGCTTCACAAGCAGCATACCCAAATGAAGACCTCAGCAGGCACCAAACCTGTTGAAGCAAATTCCACCACAGCAGTTTCCATGCCATAGTCTGGGTTGAGCCTCACAATCAGCTAGCTTGAGAGATTATCCCATGCACAAACAGGCCAAAACAATCAAGAATAAATTATAATAGGAGGGCCAATATAACCCAAAAAAGGGACATTCCTGTAGCACCCAGCTCAGATTATTATGGATACTGCACCACTGGATCCCACAGGACACCCACTAAATAAGGCTACCCTATGAAGACTGGGAGTCAAAACAGGCAGATCTATCTAATACATAGAAACTAACACAAAGAGGTAGCCAAAATGGGGAGACAAAGAAACAGGCCCAAAATAAAAGAAGAAGAGAAATCTCCAGAAAAATAGCTAAATGAAATGGAGGCAAGCATTTTATCAGATACAGACTTCACAGTAATGGTTATAAGAATGCTCAACAGCATGAAAAAGGACTTAGGAACCATAAAAATAGTCATAAATAAAGAATACCTTATCTGAAATGATGAACACACTAGAAAAAATAAATAGTAGGTTGGATGAAGCAGAAGATCAATGTGGACATTTGGAGGAAAAAACCTAATCAGAGCAGCAAAAACAAAAAAGAATTTTAAAACATGAGGCTAGTTTAAGGAACCTTTGAGACAACATGAAGTATAACAACCTCTGTGTCATTGTGGTACAGAAAGAACAAGTAATCGATAGCCTGTTTGAAGAAATAATGACCAAAAGTTCCTTAACCTGGTAAAGGAAAAAAACATGCAAGTCCAGAAAGCACAGAGTCCCAAATAAGATGGACCCATTGAGGCCAACACTATGACACATCATAATTAAAATAGCAAAGATTAAAGACAAGGAAAAAAGTCTTAAAACCTGCAAGAGAAAGACAGTTAGTTACCCATAAGGGAGCTCCCATAAGACTGTCATCTGATTTCTCAACAGAGGGATTGACTTGGAACATTTCAAGTAATGAAAAGCAAGGGCCAACAACCAAGACTATGTTACCCAGCAAGGCTATCATTTAAAATTAAGGGAGAAATAAAGAGCTTTCCAGACAAGAAAAAGGTAAAGGAGTTTGTTACCACCAAACCAGTATTATAGTAACTGTTAAAGGGCATGTTAGAATAAGGAGAAGGAGAAGAAGGAAGGAGAAGAAGAAAGAAGAAGAAGGAGGAGGAGGAGGGGGGGAGGAGGAGAAAGAGGTGAAGGAGGAGGAGAAATTGATGACAGAGGAATACAGTTAAAAATAATATGGCAATAAATATCTACCTATCAATTATCACTTTAAATGTAAATAGCTTAAATTCTCCAATCACAAGATATACAGTAGCTGAATGGGTAAGAAAACAAGACCAATGTATATGCTGTCTACAAGACATTTACAGAATGAAAGATACACACAGGCTAAAAGCAAAGAGATGGAAAAAGATATTTCATGAAAGTGAAATGAAAGATATGCACAGACTAAAAGTAAAGAGAGGAAAAAAGATATTTCATGAAAATGGGAAGGAAAACAAAAAGCTAGAGTAGCAATATTTATATATGACAAAATAGACTTTAAAACAAAGGTTACAGGAAGAGACAAAGAAGAAAAGTACATAATGATAAAGGGAACAATCCAACAAGAGGATATAACCATTGTAAACATTCAGATGCCAAAGAGAGAAGTACCTGATTATGCAAATCTTGATGAATATAAAACAAAGATTGACAGCAATAGTCATAATGGATAAATTTCCAGTCAGAAAGTAAACAGAAAACTGAGGCCTTAAATAAAACACTAGAGCAGATGGATCTAATTAGCATTTCATCCCAAAACAGCACAATATATATTATTTTCAAGTGCACATAGAATGTTTTATAGGATAGACCACATGTTAGGACACAAAACAAGTCTCAATATATTTAAGAAGTTGAAATCACATCAAATAACCCTAATGGTATGAAACTAGAAATCAACCACAGGAAAAAAATCTGAAAAACACACAGTCATGGAGGCTAAATAACATGTTACTAAACAATGAATGGGTTAACAATGAGATCAAGTAAGAAATCAAAAGATACCTTGAAACAAATAAAAATGAGGACACACAACCCAAAATCTATGGGGCATAAGAAAAGGAGTGCTAGGAAAGAAACCCATACCATTACAGGCCTATCTCAAGAAACAAGAAAAAACTCAAGTAAACAATATAACTTCACACTTAAAGAAACTTCAAAAAGAACCACAAACAAAGCCCAAAGTGAGTAGAAGGAGGGAAATAATAAAGATCAGAAGAGAAATAAAGGAAACAGAGTCTTAAAAACTGATACAAAAGATAAAAGAATCCAAGAACTGGTTCTTTGAGAAGACAAACAAGATTGACAAACCACCCAAAACTGACCATTGTGGCTCAGTTGCTCGGGCATTGTCTCACAAAATGAAAGGTCACTGGTTTGATTCCCAGCCAGGGCAAATATCTGTGTTGTGGATTTGGTCCCCAGTCAGAGCACACATACAAAAGGCAACTGATAAATGTTTCTCTCTCACATTGAAGCCCTGGACTGGATGACTTCAAAATGTTACCAAACTTTCCAGAGAAAGAAATAATACTTCTCAAACTATTCCAAAAAATTCAAAAGGAGTGAAGACTCCCAAGATCATTTTGTAAAGCTAGCATTATTCTAATTCCAAAACCAAATAAAGACACAACTAAGAAAGAAAACTATAGGCCAGTATCCCTGATGAATATGTATGCTAAAATCCTCAAAGTAATAATAGCAAACCATATCCAGCAGTACATTAAAAAGATCATATACCGTGATCAAGTGGGATTTATCTCAGGAATGCAAGGTTGGTACAATATCTGCATATTGATAAACATGAAACATCACATAAACTGAATGAAGGATGAAAACCACATGATCATAGTCATAGATGCAGAAAAAGCATTTGATCTAATCCAGCACCCATTTATGATAAAAACTCTCAGCAAAGTGGGAATACAGCAAACATACCTCAACTCAATAAAAGCCATATATGATAAACCCACAGCCAACATCATACTAAATGTGCAAAAACTAAAAGTGTTTCCTTGAAGACTGAGAACAAGACAGAGATGTCAGCCTTTACCACTCTTATTCAAGATAGTCTAGAAGTCCTAGCCACAGCAATCAAACAAGAAGAAATAAAGAGCATCCACATTGGAAGGGAAGAAGTAAAATGGTCTTTCTTTGTCAATGGCATTATAATGTATATAGTAAAGCCTAAAGACTCCACCAAAATGCTACTAGAATTAATGAATATATTTGGCAAAGTAGTAGGATACAAAATTAATACCTAGAAATTGGTGGCATTTCTATACACCAACAATGAACTGTCAGAAAGAAAAACCAAGAAAACAATCCTACTTACTACTGCAGTAACAAAAAAATAAAGTACCTAGGAATAAATTTAACCAAGGAGGTAAAAAATCTGCATTAAGAAAACTATAGGACATTGAAGAAAGTAAACAAGGAAGAAGAGGACTTCCAGCCAAGATGGAGGTGTAGGTAGATACACTGTGCCTCCTTGCACAAACAAAAGAAGGACAACAACAAATTTAAAAACAAAAAAACAACTAGAAAATCTAACTGTATATAAGCCTGACAACTAAGGAATTAAAGAAGAAAGATTCATCTGGTAGGAGGGCATCTGGGCAGACAGGACAAAAGGCAAGGGGGTGGCTGGCAGAGCAGGTGAGGCAGAGGCTGGCAGAACAGGAGTTCCCACTTTCGTGTGCAGATAAACCAGGAGGAACAACTGGGGAGCCAGACAGACCTCTCAACCCAGGGTTCCATTGCAAGGAAATGAAGCCTCAAAGCCTCTGATTAAAAACACCTGTGGGGGTTGAGGTGGCAGAAAGAGAAACTCCCAGCTTCACAGAAGAGTTCATTGGAGAGACCCACCAGGTCCTAGAATGTACACAAGCCCGCCCACCCACCCAGGAATCAGTACCAGAAGGGCCCAATTTGTTTGTGGGTAGCAGGGGAAGTGACTAAAAACTGGCAGAAAGTAGAGAAAGCATCACTGTTCCCTCTTGGAACCCTCCCCTACACACAGCTTCACAAAACAGTGACTTGGGTTGCTCCACCCAAGCAAATACCTAAGGCTCTGCCCTTTACTACATAACAGATGTGTGGAGACAAAAGAAAAATGCCCCAAATGAAAGAACAGATCATAGTTCCAGAAAAAATACAACTAAGTGACAAACAGATAGCTAACCTATCAGATGCACAGTTCAAAACACTGGTAATCAGAATGCTCACAGAATTGGTTGAACACGGTCTCAAATTAGAGGAAAAAATGAAGGCTATGAAAAGTGAAATAAAGGAAAATGTACAGGGAACCAACAGTGACAGAAAGAAAACCAGTAATCAAATCAGTGGTTTGGAGCAGAAGGAAGAAATAAACAAAGAATGAAGAAACAAGTATTCAAAAAAAAAAAATGAGAGGCTTAAGAACCTCCAGGACATCTTTAAATGTTCCCACATCTGAATCATAGGGGTACCAGAAGGAGAAGAGGAAGAGCAAGAAATTGAAAACTTATTTAAAAAAATAATGAAGGAGAACTTCCCCAATCTGGCAAAAAAAATAGACTTCCAAGAAGTCCAGGAAGCTCAGAGAGTTCCAAAGAAGTTGGACTCAAGGAGGAACACACCAAGACACATCATAATTATGTCAGCCAAGATGAAAGATAAGGAGAGAATCATAAAAGCAGCAAGAGAAAAGGAGATAGTTACCTACAAAGGAGTTCCCATAAGACTGTCAGCTGATTTCTCAAAAGAAATCTTTCAGGCAAGAAGGGGCTGGAAAGAAGTATTCCAAGTCATGAAAGGCAAGGACCTACATCCAATATTACTCTATCCAGCAAAGTGATCATTCAGAATGGAAGGACAGATAAAGTGCTTCCTAGATAAGGTCAAGTTAAAAGAGTTCGTCGTCACTCAGTTCTTATTATATGAAACATTAAAGGGACTTATGTAAGAAAAAGAAGATAAAAAATATGAACAGTAAAATGACAACAAATTCACAGTTATTAACAACTGAACCTAAAAAAATAAAAACAAAAACAAATTAAGCAAACAACTAGAACAGGAACAGAATCACAGAAATGGAGATCATATGAAGGGTTATTGGCAGGGGAGTGGGAGGGGGAAAAAGTACAGAGGATAAGTAGCATAAATGGTAGGTAGAAAATAGACAGGGGGAGGTTCAGAATAGTATAGGAAATGTAGAAGCCAAAGAACTTATATGTATGACACATGGACATAAACTAAAGTGAGGGAATGCAGGTGGGAGGGGGTATGCAGGGCAGAGGGGAATAAAGGGGGGGATGGGACAACTATAGTAGCATAATCAATAAAATATATTTTTAAAAAAGAAAATAAGAAAAAGGGAAAAAAGAAACAAGGAAGATAGAAATAAGTGGAAGCATATAATGTGTTCATGTACTGGAAGAATTAATATTAAAATCTCCACAGCACCCAAAGCAATCTACAAATTCAACACAATTCCTATTAAAATACCAATTACATATTTCTCAGATATAGAACATATATTCCAGAAATGTACATGGAACCAAAAAAGAACCCAAATAATCTCAGCAATCTTGAGAAAGGAAAAAGTTGGCAATAACACAATACCTGAGAGCAAACCATACCACAAGGCCACTGTAATATCAACAGCCTGGTTTTGGCATTAGACCAGACATATGCATTGGTGGAACAGAACAGAGAGCCCAGAAATGAACTTATGGCCTATATAGTTAATTAATATTTGATAAAGGAGAGAAGAGCATACAATGTTGTAAAGACAGTCTCCTCACTGAATGATATTGGAGAAACTGGACAAATACATCCAAAAGAAATGAAAATAGACTACCAACTTACACTATACACAAGAATAAACTCAAAATGGATAAACAACTTAAATGTAAATCACAAAACCATAAAAATCCTAGAAGAAACTATAGCAGTAAAATGCAAGACATCTCTCAAAGCAATATTTTCATCAATATGTCTCCTAACCAAGAAAATAAAGAAAAAAAATAAACAAATGAGACTACATCAAACTGAAAAGCTTCTGCAGAGTGAAAGAAGGCATCAACAAAATGAAAAGGGGACCCACTGTATGGGAGAATAGATTCACCAATGATATATCTGAAAAGGTGTTAATCTCTAAAATATATAAAGAACTTATACAAGTCAACACCTGGAAGACAAGCAATTCAATTAAAAAATAGGCAAGGGACCTGAATAGACACTTCTCCAAGGAGGACATACAGATGCCTCAAAGATATTTGATAAAAATGCTCAATCAACATCACTAATTGTCACAGAGATGCAAATTAAAACCATAATGAGATATTGCTTCATACCTGCCAGAATGGTTATCATCAATAAACCAACAAAAAACAAGTGCTGACCAGGATGTGGAGAAAAGGGAACCTTAGTGCACTGTTGGTGAGAATGCAGACTGGAGCTGCCACTAGGGAAAGCAGTATAAAATTTCCTCAAAAAATTAAAAATAGAACTGCCTTTTGTAATACATCCTAAGAAACCAAAACACCAATCAGAAAGAATATATGCACCCCTGTGTTCATAGCAGCATTATTTACAATAAACGAGGTCTGGAAACAGTCCAAATGCCCATCAGTAGATGAGTAGATAAAGAAACTGTGGCACATAGGCAATGCAACACTATGTGGCCATAAAAAGAAGGAAATCTTACCTTTTGTGACAGCCTGGAAGGATGTGGAGAATATTATGCTAAGTGAAATAAGCCAGTTAGAGATAGAGAAATACCATATGATCTGAGTTATATGTGGAATCTCATGAATAAGATAAACTGATGAACAAAACAGAAACAGAGGCATGGAAACATGGCACAGATTACAGCAGTCGGAGGAGAGGTGGGAGGGGAGAATGGACAAAAGGAGAAGGTATTAGCCAAAGAATGTATATGTATGACCCATGGACACAGACAACAGTGTGATGATGGCCTGAGGGAAGGGGGAGATAGGGCTAGGAGGAGTGGGGAGAAGTGGGGTGGAAATGGGGATATCTGCAATAGTGTCAACAATAAAAATAAAGAAAAAAACTTAAAAAGAATGCTGAAGTTGTTTTATTTAGTTCAATTAAACTTCAAGTGAAGCATCTCATATTTAGAATCTAAATACAAATGTGTATTATGAGTGTACCTACTTGCATATATTATTCATGTTTATTATTTGTGTATAAAATGTACATATACATAGACACACATATATGAATATATATGCATATATACATATTTCAGTATCCTGGAATAAGTGATATGTATATTACAACATCATAAGCCAACTAGAATGTGAATTATTGCTGTATTCATTTCTCCAACTAGTTTGCTGGTTCCTGAACTCCAGGGACTCTGTTTAATTTTACTCCCCTTGAGCCGCTATGTTTTGCAATATAATAGTCACTCAAAAACTCTTACCTAATTGAATTCTAATCCTTTTAAACAAAGGATACTTTATCATCATAGCTACTTGAATATACAACTTATTTTAACTTCACAAAAATAAAATGTTAGGTTTTGGACTCATGTATAAGAAAAAATATGTGCTTTGTATATGTAGAAAACCATAATGTTATTCAATATTGTTTTAGGCCTAAATTTTAAAAATGACCTGTGATGCCTGCATACTGCTTGTTCTCCATTACAATAAGTGTTTAAGGCAGTTAAACACTTTCTGAGGATGTATACCAGAAATATTCTTTACTTAGATAACAATTACTTTGCAAGTCATATAAATTTTCACTTTCTAAGAATATATGTATAAACAGAGGAAAATATGATTAAAATGCATAAGCCACATGGTAATGGAAAATACTTCAACATATACTGTATGCATACATTTCTTATTTAATGTGTCCCTAATGAGGACCACTTTAGATAGCAGGATTCTTTGTTCACATTGAAGCTGATCAACTAAACTAAGAAAGGAACATCATCTTTTAAAAGATGTCAGACCTTTTAAAGCCTTGCTTCCCAAGTTTTGTTATTAATCACTAATTAAGAAACCTCTCCAACTAATATTTATCCATGACTCCTGATGATAAGACAGTAGTTTCCACACATTTATCATTAACTAAATGTTCAAGATGTTTCAATTCATTGTGTAAAACTAGATAAAAATTATTAAAATTATATGCATCAGGTTTTATTTCATCAAACATGTCACTATTATGATTTTATTCCTGATTTAATAAATTAGTTTTAATTAAAAACTTCAGTTTAGTATTTTAGTCTATTCTGACCTTTCTCAGAAGTCAATCTCAGATATTTTATGTATGTTTCTACATAAAATATCACATACTATTTTATCCAGTAGATGTTCAAATAGTCCAGTAAAATCATTACATGCTTCATATAAATAATTAATGAAACACAAAAAATGAGAAAAGTAAAATTACCTCTTTCATTTGTAGCTTTAAAAGATAGTGCAAAAATTAAGATGAGATTGCTTGTGTAACAGCTTAGGTCTTAAAGTTATTAGAAGAGGAAACTGTGTGAGCTCTGAAGTTGATCATACTTAAGTGTGAACCACAGCCTTGGTTCTTACTTAATGCTCGCATTTACTTGCTGTGCAGTCTCACCTGAGTATCTAACCTCTCTCCCTCAGTTTCCTCATCTGCACTATTGAGATAATAGTTTACACCTTAAAAAAGTTAGAATAAGTATTAAATGATTTATGTGAAGTGCTCAGTGCCTAGCACAGAGAAAGTGCTTAATAAATGTTAGTCATAACAGTCAATAATTCGTAATAGTAGTAGTGGGTGTGTTCATAATATATATGTATGTGTATCTATACACATGTGTATATTTATGTGTATGAAACCTGCAGCAATACAGATGAATATATAACAATATTATTGACTTCATAAAGACAACGCAAGAGAGCAAGCAATCTCAGTATTTATTAAGTTCATTTGCCTTATGCCAGACTCTGTGCTGAACACTTTAAATGCCATTTTACTGAAGTCTCACAGCATACCATTCCCGTGAGCCAGGCGGACTCAGGCTAGCTGGTTAACATGCCCAAAGCTGTACATACAGATTTAAATCAAGTCAGCTCCAAAGTTTGAATGCCCTTTCTATTGTCTCACCTATTTAAGTAACACAAACTTGATGAGAATAATTTTGCAAACATGTTTTGAAAGACACTCTGGTATTCCTGATTAATCTAAGAAAATAGCAGATCCCATGCTAAATTTTCACAGGCATACTACACAATGCCTGAGTAGTTTTTAAACTAATTTGAAATGATTACATAAAAGATACAAAAAATGTGTATGGACACATTAAATATAATATTAATTCATTTTTACTTTCCTGGTAAGAGAGTATGTTGATATGAATAAATTCCTCACTTGGGAGTATGAGTATTTCAATAGGATTACAATCCCCTCCTTTCTTTACCACAAATAAAAAGAACCCACAGGAGTTGAAAATAAATGAATTTGGAAGAAAATGAGCAAATGAAGAAATATGAAAACTTCCAAGTGAGAAAATTAAAGGAAAACATTTTATCCACTATTCTGAAGCTGACAAGTGGTACATGTCCATGGTTTAGAGAAAAATGCCAGGGTCCTGAGCAGAAAAATGGAAACAATATACTGAACCAGAGAATCATATTTGAAAACTTCCCATTATCTTTGAAATTCTCATGAGAAACAGAAAATAATAATTTAAAAATTAAGGACTTGGTCATACTATGTATTTTCCCTTAGCAAATTAATCAGTATATTTACTTCATTCATCTAGAATCAGCTTACCAGTAAAGGACAACTAAAAGAGCTTCATCTCAGAAAATCATCTGAGATGTTGGAGTTTTTGTAAAATGTTTGCTGTGAATTGTCACTCTCAAACTACAACTATACTCCCTGAACTTCACTAGGGTCTATTGTACCAACTACCAGAGCTCAGCAGGATATTGTCCTCTGCCTTCCTGAGTCCTTGCAGACCAACCCAGCTGACACTCTCATCACACATTAAACTCACACACATATATGCTAAAAGACATTGGCTAAAAACCCAAAAGCCTATATTTCATATTTACTACACACACCGCTAAGTCTCAGTGTCTGCCTGTGATTGTCACAGGATGTACTTAAAATAAAGTAGGGGAAAACACTATTAATTGTGCATGTGAAAGAATTCTATAAACTGTAACATTTAATTACCAGCATCAGTATTGTTGTTGTATTGATATTCACTAGTGTTAATGCTCACCACAAAGAGTTTAAATTCCATAGCACAATACAAAAAAATCTCTATTTTCAGGCTCTTTCCTATTTTGTAAACTTGCTCTCCACCATCTTTCTATTTTATCACCCATTGGGTCCTCACAAGATCATAAAGCCAACATAATTACTTTCATAGGCACATGCTATTCCTATTAATAACAGGTATTTTCTTTACTTTCAGCTTCTCTTGGTCAAATCCTTACTCTGTACAGGAATACATTCATAATGATAGAACCATTTTAAACCTATATCTGATAAGGACTTTTACCTATTATACATGTAGAACTTTTACATCTCCATAACAATAAGACAAACAACTCAATTTTTAAAAGGTGGTAGGGAGATGGATAGGTTTTGAACAAAACTTTAAACCAAAGAAAATACACGCATAGTGCATAGCTCATGAAAAGATGTTCAGATTCATTAATCATTAGGGAAATGCAAACTAAAACCACAATGAGAGATTGTCACACACCTTTTACAAGGTCTAAAATTAAAAGACTGGCCATACCAGGTGTTGGGAAGGATATGAATAACTGGAACTCTCAAATACTGCTGACAGAAACACAAAATAGTACAGTTACTCTGGTAATTAGTTTAACAGTTTCTTCCATGTGATCTAGCCATTATACTCCGAGGTAATTATATAAAACAAATGAATGTATATGTTCACACAAAGACTTTGTAAAAGAATGTTCATAGCAGTTTTATTTGTAAAAGTCAAAAACTGGAAACAATCCAAATGTTCACCTACAGGTCAATAAATTATTAAATTTTGGCACATCCATACAATGTCATGGCACTCAGGGGAAAAATTGATTAATCCAACAAAACGAATAAACATCAAAGTAACTCACAATAGAATACTGTATGATCCCATGGATATAAAATTATAGAAAATACAAATTAATTTTTAGGGGCAGAAAGGAGATCAGGGGTTACCTCAGGAGGAGCCAGAAGGAAAGTTTACAAAGGAGCATGAAGAGACCTATATGTCACTGGCTATATTGCCATCTTTATTGTGGTGACTATTTCATGACTACATACATAGGTCAGAACTTTTTAAATTGTGCACTTCGGCCCTGATTGGTGTGGCTCAGTTGCTTGGACATCATCCCTCAAAGTGAAGGTGACTAGTTTGATTCGTAGTCAGGGCATATACACATATTCTAGGTTCGGTCCCCAGTAGGGGCAGCTAATCAATATTTCTCTCCTCGTCTTTCTCCATCCCTTCCCTTCTCTCTAAACAAATATTAAAAAATAAATAGATAACATAAATAAATAAATATGTGCAGTTTATTGTATGTCAGTGGTACCTCCTAGATCTCTTTGGTTAAAAAGGAATATAGGCTACTGACACATCCAACAAGATGGCTAAATCTCAAAATTATTATACTAAATAAAAAGAAAACAAGACACAAAGTGCTACACACTATATGATTCTATTTATGAATTATTATAGACAAGCAACATTAGGGACAGAGGGGAGATGAAAAGGGGGCTGAGAGCTAAAGGGTGTAAGAGAATTTGAGTCCGAGGGGGTGGAAAAAATTGTTCTATATCTTCATTGCAGCAGTGGTTACACAAAGGTATACATTTGTCAAACTTATTGAAGTATATGCTTAAAAATGGGTTTTACTCAATGTAAATTATATCTCAATATAATTACCTGAATGTAACTATATCTCAATATTAATAAATTATATCCCTATTAAATTGAAAATAAAGCATTCATATGTCATCTCTTATGTAACCTGCCTCAGGAAAAGTTAGTGGGGCATTTACTAGGTTTCTATAATCTTTCTCTAGTACTCAACATTTGCATTTATCAGAGTGAGTAATAATAATTTCATTCATATCCCCAACCAGACATGAAAATCTTAGGAGAGAATTGTTTCTAGTCATTGCTTAATCTCAATATAGAATTCAATGCTTGAAAGTGAGGTTCTCAACACACATTTTCACTCTATTGGTATTTTACCTTCCTTCTCCATTACAATGACTAATTTATTAAGTGAATACATCCACATTATGCTTGTTTTTAAGGACCGATTTAAAAAGTGGGCCAGAATAACAGAGATGGTAAGTATGACAGGGAAAGAACAAGACACATTAAATTGTTATATGTGGGGTCAGGAGATTAGAAAAGATTTTGAAGGTGGTATCTGAGCAAAGACCTGCAAAGCAAATGGAAGTTGGCTATAGTGATGAGGGAAAAATGATGGAGTTGGTGGCTGAGTGTTTCAAACAAGAGAAACAGCACTTTTGAAGGCACAGAACATGGTGCTTTTGAGAAACTAAAAGATTTATTCCAGTTAAAGATTAAAGTGTGGGATCTCAGGAATGGAGATGGGGCTTGGAGTAGAAGTCACATGGGGTCTAAAGATGTGAATATACTTGGACTTCAGGTGAAGAACATTAAGAAGTTAACAGATTGTTTTAAATTGAGGGGGAAATGATCAAATTGGCTTTTTCTACATCACTCTAATTACTATCTGGGGAATTGATTGGAGGCCAGAAAGATAAGGAAAGGGGAGCAGTTGGTTGTTGCAAAAATTCAGGTTAGAAATAATAATTAGTTTGCTGAAAATTAGCCCAAATTAGGAAAAAAATAGGCTTCTTATGTACCTAATAACCTTACAATGACCAAATAAAGTTTATTTCTGCCACACAAACTAAGTTTTAAAACATGGCCAACTTGTAAGAATACAATAGCTAAAACACTATAAATCCATGACCATGATCAAATCACAGCTTTCCATACAATCCTAAAGAACACCAGTTTCAGGTCAGCTTCAATCCTTCACTTTCTCTCATCTTTCACACTGGACAGTTCCTAAATTC
The DNA here is from genome assembly GCF_019186645.2 of Phyllostomus hastatus. Classification (NCBI taxonomy): domain Eukaryota; kingdom Metazoa; phylum Chordata; class Mammalia; order Chiroptera; family Phyllostomidae; genus Phyllostomus; species Phyllostomus hastatus. The sequence goes on along the minus strand of NW_025333932.1, from coordinate 5,053,964 downwards.
AGTTTAAAGACCTTTAAACCATCTCTAGAATCTATTCTATGCTCTTCACATTTTTATTGTGACTAGATTATTGTGAAAGCTCCCTACTATTCCCCTGCCTCTTGTCTCTCCATGTTTAATCCATCCTCCAAAATGCTGCCAATTAATCTGAACAAAAAAAAAAGAGAGAGACAGCTTTCATAACCTAATCTACTACAGATTTTTGATGGTTCTCCATTGCCCAAATGTCATAGCCCAAATCTTTGTCAACCACATTCACGAACATCAGAATCTAGCCAAGTATTTCTTCCCCACTTCATCTCTTGTTATTCCACGTATTCCACACGTAATATCCTCTGCCCCAAGCATTTTTCTGATTCTTCTCTATGCAGCAAGTTCTAATCTGGAAGTCATTAACTGCTCCATGAAATCTCTCCAGGCTTTTTAAACTATCGTTTGTGCTTCCATTTCCCATGGTATTTCTATCTATATACTAATGCAATAGTTATCACCTTATGATGTAGAAGGCAATATGTGTTTTCCAAGTAAATTATTTGTGTTTAAGGGGAGGATGCTGCATTTTTGCATTTGTATTCCAGGCACCTAGCACAGTGCATATAAGTTCATTCCTGTTAACCTAATATACATCAATTATTTGTAATTTCTAGCCATGACACAAGAAAGTCAAGAACATAAGCAAAGCAAACTCAATATGCAATCATAGGAGAACAACACTCAAAGATTCAAAATATTAAAAATAACTAAATTACCAGGTCTAGTGATATTATCAATCAACACTTTCAAGTGATCGGAACACAATGCTTAGATGTCCATGATACTTTGCTATCACAGATAAATGTGATTCGTCTATATTAAAATAGAGTGCAGAGAATGCATCAAACACTCAATAAATAACATGTTTGGCTTAAATAATACTAGAATTATTCCACATGTACTTTTAGAGTAAGGAGTATTATTCTCATTTACTATCTTTTAAACTAAGGTAGACATTAAGTAACTTGCTTGGGACACACAGCTGTCAGAAGGCAGAGTTGAGATTTGCACAGAGGTTTCAATGACTGCAAAACCCTTGTTCTGACCATTGAAATATATGGAGGGCAATCCTTGTATACATCGCCTAGCTAAAAGCTCCATGAAATCAGGGACTATGTCTATCTTATTCATTATTGTTTCACCAAGGCCTATTAGAGGCCTTGGCCAGGTTTCTAAGGACCCATAAACACATGAAGTCTTATACAGTTTGTTGGTGTATGTAAATAAAATTTCTCTAGGGAAAGGGTCAATAAAAACAGGTGACACATTAAGAACTTACTATAAATTGAGCAGTATTTAAGGTGCTTTACTTATTCTATCACAAGTATAACAACAACACAGAATACATATCAGGTATTCAATAAATGTCAGGCATTGTTCTAAGTGTCTTCATGTATTAACATATTTAGTCATCATACCATGTGTATGAGATAGGTATAATAACCACATATATTTTAAAAAATGAGGGAATTGGGCCTCAAAAAGGTTAACTTGCCCAAGTCCCCTAATCTCTGCCCCCTTTTAGTAAATAGCTTGGCAGGAATATAAACCTCCCTATATGACAGGAAAGATGTCTCTCTTGGATTTTATATGGCATGAGTTGGCCATCCTCAGAGACCTTCATTTTCCCAAATGTTAAGATACACACACACATGCACATACACAGATGAACTCCTTATGCATTTTCCAGAAAAACGTCTTGATAAAACCAAAGGTTTTCACAGCAACAAATCATCAGAGGCCCTGAGTTAAGCCTCCCATGTGGACAGCATATTGCATCACCCTGTATTAAATACAAGGTAGGAAAGACATGCAGTAAGTAAGCCTGATATCTTCTTTAAGGTGTACCCATAATGAATGGGCAAGACAGTGTTAAGTTCCAAAGGTACTTAGGTAAGTATCTGAATGTGTATACCTATAGATCCTGATACATCAGGAGCCAGGTGCTGTGGCCCTTACAGACATATTGCAACCTAAAAAAGTGCCTCCCCCTTCAGAGAATACCCAGCCAAGCACAGGGGGACATGGATTGCCCTGTGGGTCTGATCAAGGTTCAGATCTTTATTTCCTCCTCAGTTGGGCACCCCTACCCAGTTAGCAACTGATGACCATGTGGGAGCAGCCTGGTTACTCTCATGGCTCAGACCCATAGTGCCTGGAAGTGATTCTACACAGAGGCATCATTGTACACTTAGGGTTTTTTCTTGTTTTGTTTTGTTTTGTTTTGTTTTGTTTTGCATCTGCAGCTTCTTAAGGACCTAAAGCTATGACATCTCATTTAAAACCCTGCTTTCATTCCCAGGGAACTGAATCTTTTTTTATGAAGGTGGAAAACATATATGTTAAGAGCCACAAAATTACAACACTGACTAACGGACACACTGTAGTCACATGTTTGCAACATAGACATTCTCACTTACCATGTACCAGGACCTCCAGCCATCCTATAAATGGATAGATGGTGACTAATGCAGTGGCATCTTTTAAAAGCTCCAAATATTATAGCCTTTTCAAATGCAGTCAATTCCCCTTCTACTTTATTTTACTTTTAAAGCAAAATTCTCAAACTCTCCAATCAGATGTTCCAAGACTGGTTTATATAATTCCTAAATATTAAACTACAATGAGAAATAAAATTTCCAACAATCAAATGCTCAAGATCTTACATCGTTATTACCCATTGTTGGCAAGAGCATGATCAATACACTGTGGCTATTGAGGAAAGTTCTTTGCAATATTTACCAAATTTAAAGTGAATATCCCTTGGAGCCAGCAACCCTCTCAGGATAAACAGTCTGCACACCCATGCAAAGATAATGTACACAGGTATTGACAGCATCACAATTTGTAATAGTGAGAAACTGGAAAAACCACGTGAAGATTCTAGCATTCTGGGGATATTGGCTGGCTTGTTTTGGTAGATACACTTAAAGAAGAAAGAATTTTTCAGATTATTTTTATTTATTTCTTTTTTTTTTTCTTTTTTTTTAAGAGAGGGAAGGGAGGGGGAGAGAGAGAGAGAGAGAGAAACATCAATGTGTGGTTGCTGGAGGTTATGGCCTGCAACCCAGGCATGTACCCTGGCTGGGAATCGAACCTGGGACACTTTGGTTCCCAGCCTGTGCTCAATCCACTGAACTACGCCAGCTGGGAGAATTTTTCAGTTATTGACAAATAAATATTTGAAAGCTACTAAAGAAAATTAAATTTCAGAATGCTGGTCTGATTGGACTATCCAATTTTTTGAAGTAATGACAGAAAAATTTCTGTGGTTATATAGTTGGAGGGACAGAAACCCAACTAACAGTGGTGGTGTGGAGTGGAACACGGAAGGGGTTACTTTATATTCTACTATAATTTTTTCATGCTGCTTTATAAGCCAGCAGTCCTTTCAAAATTCATATAAATAACAAGAACTTTTAAAAGAAACATAGAACTCAAAAATAAAGCTATTATTTACATGCAGGTATTAAGAAAAGTCTTAGTAATTTCCAAAGTTAATTTGTGTTGTCTTACATTCTTATCATCGCAATTGTAGAATAAAATGCTTGTGAAATGTTAACAGACACACTTTAGTGAAAGGGTTGCACTACCTTCATAAAGCATGTTGGGAAAATTCCATATTAGTAGGTCTATAAATGGACCTTAGTAAGGATGGAAGAAGAGAACCAAAAGCTCTTAATTCCCCCTCTACCTTGAAAAGTGAAAAGTGAGTAGTTAATACTACTGGCCAACTCTCTCTCTTCCACTCCCTCCCCCAAATGGTACCAGAGAGGGGCCCAGCCCACACTTGGCTTCTGACTTCAAAGGCACAATAAAAACACTAATAGTGGATGCACAGATAGAAAAATGGAGGAGGTGTGGTGGGAAATTGGGGACTGCAGTATTATTGCAGAAAAATGGTGATAGATGGAGAGGAAGAATGTTTTAATGATAAATAAATTCTTGTACAGGAAGAGAAAAAACAAGTAAAATGAGTGGAAAACTGGGGTGAAGTAACAAAACCAAAACAGGAATGTTTCTATCAGTGAGGCAGGTATTTAATTTGCAGGGCCTCCCAGGAAGTCGAGAGCATCAGTACTCTGTACCCTGTGGCCCTAGCCCTCATCTGAAAGCTGACTGGAGACTGTCTGCATATTGGACAGGTGCCTTTGATGGTTTTGAGCAAGATATAAAAGCACAATGCACCAGGTATGAAGCACTTATACATTCAATTCAAAGGTCTATCACTGCTAGCTTATCCTGTTAGAGATGGAACGATGATTGCTTAACTAGCACACCTTTTAAACAAGCTTGCAAGGGACATTTCTTCCTAAAGGAAGCTAAATGGTTCAAATAGTTAAATCTATCCATCATCTATCTACCTATAGACAAGTATACATATATACACACATATACATGTAGGTAAATATATATTTATGTATATATGTAGGTAAATATATGTTTATGTGTATGTAGGTAAATATGTGCACACACACACATTTTTTCCTGTAATCTCCCCAGCATCCTCACAGGAAGAAGCCCACTCTCAAAATGTCTGCGAGAACATATGGAAGCTGAGACTGGTGCCAAGGTCTTGAGGTGATGCTCCAGGACCCTCCTCACAAACCTCTACTGTCCCCAGGCATCCAGATGCCCTAGCCTTGCCCCAAGCCACAAAAACTCCACCAAAGCCCCCAGAGACCTGGCAGCCACGTGACCCGCTGTCAGACATCAAAGTTTTCTCTCCAAACAAATCCAACTTTCCTTTCACTTGTCGTGCGGAGTGGACCTTGAGGGCCCCACTGCTTCTCCTCCAGCCCTTTCTTTTTGGAGCTCTGCGGGCTGCGGGAGGCCTCGGGGCATCTGCTTTCAACCTGACAGGCCTAGGGACCCTGGGCTCAGCCCCTCCTGAGCGGCACCCCACCTCCCGCCGCCTGAGGGGCTAGAAGACTCTCGGAGGGCTTCGCTGGCGACACTTACCGGCACGGAGCAGCTCCGGAACTCCCGCGTCGCAGTCAGCTGCACACTGGCCGCTGCATCTCCCAGCCGTAGGTCCCCCACCCACCCCAACAGCCCGTGTCCGGGGCTGCACTTTGCAGAGCCTGGGAAGTTGGCCGAAGGCGCAAAGGTGGAGGGTGAGGGAGGGGCTGCGTGTTGGGGAGAGGAGGCTCAAGGATGTGGTTGTTTGTTTGTTTGTTTGTTTGTTGTTCCCGATCTCTAGCAGAGACTTTAGACCATATGCTGGGAGGATATTAGCTTTGCTGGATGGCGACAAGACAGCGGCCTGACTCTCAGAGTCCGATCGATTTACTGAACAAACTGAAACGTGGGTGGGGATGTTAAACAGTAACCAGCAGCCTCGGTGAGAACTGAGAGCTGCGAGGCCACTCATTTCCCTGTTCCCAAGGCCCGGCGACCCTCGGGAGGGCCGGCTCATCCCAACCCTGGCCTCCGCTAACCGTGTCGGCTCTCCAGCCTCCAGAGGCCGATGGGCCACAAGCGCCACCTGCACATGTCTGCTGTCTCCCCCCAGGGCGAGGCGCCCGCGGCTTGACCATTTGGGGCTGGAGTTAAAGCTCCCCCGCCTTCTGCACCGGGGAGCCCAGCCAGGTACTGCCCACGGCCAAGGCCCAGAGCCATCCCCGAGACTCCGACCCGTGCCCAGGCAGCACCTAGGCTCGGGTGGTGTCAACCCTGGGGCAGTGCGCGGTGGCTGGGGACCTCAGAATGCAGATATAATTCCGAGCCAATGAGGTCCGGGAAAGGGCCGGAAGTGTTATTAAAGGGAATTTAACAGGTTCCTACGGACAGCTCTGCAGCCACAGCATTAGGGGAACCTGCAACCATTTCCTGAAACTGCACCTAAGGCGCTGGGCTTCGCTGCTGCCCGTCGCTTGGGAGAGAGGGAAGAGGAAGAAGAGTTCCAAGTCCCGGGCCAACGCAGCCACCTGTAGCTTGGGTCATTTACCATCTCTTTACACCACACTGATGGGAAGCTTCCTATCTCACTCCTCTACTGTAGGCACCTTCCCAAGCTTTACTCTTGGAGAAATGATGCTCAGACCCATCGAGAGGCGCTGGCCACCTGGATCAGGCTTTTGTTAACCAAGCAATATAGACAGAAACTGTGGCATTTAAAAACATCTCAACAATTTAACTTCGTGGTTTCAGGAATGAATGACTTGAGGTCAAACAAGTTATTATCCTCATAGATAAACAGTTACTTAATCCTCTAGGTTTTTCTTTTCTGACCAGGGGGTTGGCAGTTATTTTAAGACTGTGATAACAATGCCAGACACATCAAAGAGCTAGGTATTTTTTTTTCTTTTTCCTTTTAGATCGAGTTTACTAAACTTAGTTTCCTCATTCTGAATTTCTTGCTGAAAGACTCTTTTAAAAACAACCAGTAGGCTGTTTTAGAAATCAGAACAAAGCAGAGAAATCATACACTATTTTCTTTACATTGAACTTCGTGATCAAAACACATTCTTTGGGCCCTTGTTGCTCACCTTCTCTGCAAACCGTGTCAGGAAAGTGACCTCTGTCCATCGGAAAACAGCCAGAGAAAGCGGAGGAGGAAAAGTAACAATGAACAGGTCCTGTTTGTTATGCAAATCTTTCACGGGTGTGTTGTTTATACAACACCTGTGCACAGTCTCTTTAAAAATATTCCCAGATACGTAGATAGTGGAGGCTGTCTTATTATATGCCAAAAAGTTAAGTATCTAGTTCCCATAAAATGCTGAAAGTCTGAAGACAGAAATTCTCCATCCCCCATTCACCGCAGCTTAATGCCACCGGACATTTGTTTCCACCAAAGAAACAATATTTTAGTTCAATAGTGTATTTCACTATGATGTCTCAATGTCAGTGGATTTCAATAATCAGCTCAACATCTCTGTGTGTTGAATTCGCTGCTCTACGAGGAAATAATTATCACATGTTCTGTGTTAAAATTATTTTGACACTATATGTAGAAGCTTAGCGGGAGAATTTTAGCACCAAAAGGATTTTGACTAATGATAGCAGTCCATTCTGGTAAGGCTTGGTTATTATCTAAGAGAAGCATTGCGTTTGTCCAATGTAGAAAACTCTCTAAGAGTTTATGGAAGAGCGCCAATCCTCCCGCGTTCTCGGCACGAAAGGAGTAGTTTCAGATGACTGACTAAATAAGCAAATAAGCGGCATTAAGAGGAAATGGCTGGGCTCCGGGGCTTGGCAATTTTTACTAGATCAACCAATGCCAGTTGATCAAGCTTTATAGAGCATCACTTATATTCTTCCTGAAACTAATTTATTAGGATTTCTCATGGCATGGGTTTATGAAGCGAAAATGGGGAGGGGAAAAAAAAGTACTGTACGGCGGAGAGCTGCCCCTGATGCATAGGGGCTGAGGGAGGCGCGGCGAGAAGAAAAGAAATTAGGATAGACTTTTAGTGAAAAGTCCTCAGGTGCTAAGTTATTTTTCAATAGTTAGTGCTTAGGGGGAAATTACACGCATATGTATTTATGTCACATTTGATCTTTTAACATAAAATTCGGAGTCAAAAAGCCCTTTACTTCACTTTCCTGTTAAATGTCATACTTAGCCTATGCTTTTCCTTTCCACTTTGATCATCTTTTTGACACCATTTTTTCGCCTTCTTAGCTCAACCAGGTCTAGATGAGAACGTTGGGTTCCCTCCCCCAAGCTGTTCTGATACTATTAATTAAAAGCCGTGGCCCCGGGGGCAGAGCGCTCAGGTAGGGCAGGCATGGGCAGGCGCTAGGGACCCGGAGGGAAAAGGTCTCAGCAATACAAGCATCCAGAGACCCTACTTCCGAGTTGCCCTGGACAGAAAAACCAACACGAGATGCGAACGGGAAGTGCCCTCTTCCTGCTGCCTCGCTGCACCTTTGCTGAGCTCGTTGAGCCCGGGATCCTCGGCATCGCTGTGGATGTGGCACACTCACAGTGGATCCAGCCACGACTGGGCGCTGGCGCAATTCCTGGGGACTACCGCCCACCCTCACGTTCAGGAAAGAAAAAGGAAAGAAAAAACTCGTACAGTTCTCTACCTGCCGGTCCTTTTGGGGTTTGGGTAAAGCCCAGTGACTCCTTCCAAGCCACTTGTTTGTAAAGGACCTCTGGTGGGAAAAGGCCGCGGGGACCTTAGTCTAGAGCTGCTCTTAGTGCGTCCCCAACTCAACCAACCGTTGGGCCTGTGTTTGACCCAGGGGGCAAAACAATGGATAAAACAGCCTCTGCCAGAATTGCAAAAACTCCCTGGAGGCCACTGAATGTTTTATGCATCAGAAGGAAAGGCTGGGATTCCGGTCACCGGGACTACGAGTGGGGAAGGGCTTAGCCGGCGTGGTGGGGCTGGAGTGGAGGCGAGAAGCACCTGAAGACTACCAGGCCCGGGATGCAGGGGTCTTTTTCTATTGCCGCCGATCACTACCCTGTCTCTTTAAGGTACAGCACAGTCTTTTTGGTCCCTAGCGCAGCCTAAAGCGGCGACACATTGCCAAGCTATTAAGTTGCAGGCTCCAGCCTCTGGGAAGGGGGACACCCAGCCACTGCATCTTCTCCGACCCTGCGCAGGGCCTCCAGCGAAGTCTGCCCCTCAACCCCGGCTTTAGTATCCCGTCTGCTACTCGCTTTGTCGGATTTGTCGGACTTGTCACAAGGGACACCCACCTTTAATGCACCGAATTTAACGTGGTCAAACAAATCAGTAGAACAGTCAGATAGAATAAGAAAGAGGGATCAACTAGTGTCCCTCCAGCACCAACACCCTGTAGATCCTAAAAAACAACGTCCAGACTCTTGCCTGGCTCTTCTGGGGAGACAGGTGCTTATAAACACTTTCGAAAAGCCACAGGCATGGCCTCCAGGACTAGGTACCCTGCTTGGCCATAAACTAACACATGCTCAAGGGACAGATCAGGAGCACCCAGAGAAAGTCCATGTGGGTAAGATCACAGGAATGTCACCAAACTATATAACCTGGTCATATAAATGTAAAGCCAAGATTTTAGAGTGAGCATCTAAATTGAAACTGCTTTGTATGTATATGTTATTCATCTGGCTAAGGTTGTGAACAGCGAATATTCAATAATTTTCAATGTCAATGTAAGGTTCCTATGCCAAAAAAGCAAACTGCTAGACTGGCTCTCTCCTCCCCACCCCTTCTCTTTGTAGGTTTCCTGCTAAAGTATTAATTGTCAAGGTCTCTGCAGGATTTGCAAACTTTTACAGTCATTTATGATGCATGCAATAAAAAAGAGGTGATATGAGCATGCTCAGTCAAGGTGTAATGCAAAGATGTATTTGGTGCCCTTGGCAACTATCAGTGAGACCTGTTTGTCTTTGCAGAACACACCCTTCTCTGCAATGAACCCCTCTGTACAAAGATTGACCCTTTACATTTCCAAAGCTTTGGCCCCTCAATGAAAAGACACATGTGTTCAAACCAGAAAATTCAGTTATTTCAACCTCATTTCAAATCAAGGGCGGGGGGATGTAATAAAAACTGTGGAGCAAGAAAGAAAAAGAATCTTTTTAGATTTCCCTACTGCTTTACTGTCTCCTATCATAAAGAAAAGAAATAGGAAATTAATCTCCAAGTTATAGTGTAATCTCCAACTGCCACTTATATAACAGGGATCCCCAGGACCTTCCCACTTTAAGAAAATAAAAGGATTGAGATTATACAGAGACAGTGTACCACTTCAGAGTGTGTGGGACCAAAGGGGAAAGAAAAAATTTTAATGTTCTACAAAAAAATTCTTGGCTAGTTATGTAAAGATTTGTTGCTAGGTTTTAGTTTTACATTTTTCAATAAAGAAAATATACACAAGAGGGCTGTTGTTTTACTCTGCAATTGTAGACGGCAACTGAAAGCTTTATTAGAAACCTTATACTCCTTTACCAGTTTTACCTGTTCTCTTTTTTTTTTTTCAAGGCTGTATGTAGGAGAATGAGGGGAAGAAAGAGAGAGACTCCTTTCTAAAATTTTCTACTTTGAACTCCAGTAGGTTTTGTCATCTAGTGCTGTAAATAAGAACAGCTACCGCATAGCTTCTGAAAGGTATTCAGAATCCTACACCTGCCATCTAGTGGACATAGGAGAAAATGCTTATTCTAGTCATCCTGGACTCAGTCTCTTGCTGTTTCCATATTTAAAAACCAGGATAAGTCTAAGGGATGAAAAAGAAAAATGTAACCTTAAAGCTAAAGGAAAGAAGATAATTGCATCAGGGGCTTTATAACATAATCACTCAAATTCATCCTATTTTCCTCTGTTTTTAGTAATCATTAAGGTTATCAATATTTGCAGTTAATTTATTATTGTACTCATTTTTCTTCTGCATATCCTCTTCATGTAGATTTTATGTTGTTTGCCTTCTTTAGTATTAAAATGATTAATGGTTTTAGATACAGTTAATATCCATATTAAAAAATTCAAGCCAAGGCTATTAAGTATCCCCTTTCTTTTTTGGATTCAGTATATCCATAAAAGCCATTCCACTTTACAAGACAGAAAAAGGGAGAGAGGAAACAAAGAAAGAGAAAGAGAAAGGGATAAAGGATGGAAGAAAAATAAAGAGACAGAGTTGTAATTACACACTTTACACTAGCTTTGGATGCCTTGTTACAAATATTACAGTCCTTCAGAAATTGACTTCATCAAGTATCAAACACAAGTAGATTAAAATCTAGTTGGTTATGACAACATAAAGTGTGTTTTCTTGAGCTTCACACTATAAAATATTGAGCATATTTAGAAGCTATGCTAAATATTTAACATATGTAGGAGCATATACTAAATTAAATAGTCACTAAAAGATCATGACCATATTTTAATAACTGCTGATTTTTGGGGGGGTGCTTACAATGTGCCAGGCACTGTTTTATGGACTTTTAATCAGTTAGCACATTGAATACTTACAACAACCCTAGAATAGTTGTATTATTGGTACCATTTTTACAAATTAGGAACCTGAGGATCAGAATTATGAAGCTGTTATGTGCAGGCAAAAGACATAAAAAGAGACCATTGTTATGGGATAAAACAGACATAAGATACATCTTGTAGCTAAGAAGCAGTTGTTTTAATGTTTAATTTTGGTCTGCAAAATTTCAGATATTCACATGAAAAAATAAAAATCAGTTAATTACTACTCGCTGTAAAAAAATTAAGTACTAAGAAATATATATGGTAATAAGCAAATGACATTCACTTACCTCATCTGTTTAGTGCAGTTTTGGACAGACATCATGCAAACCTTTACCATAGATTTGTCCTAGAGTCTAAACCCACTCAAACTTTAATTTCAAGAAGGTACCAATGAATGCTATGACAAACAGGCCTTGAAAAGCCCTCCAACATGCTGCCAAACATTTATCCCTGAATTGAACTGGCCCTAAGCAAAATGCAAATACATTCTGAACATATTTTTTCTTCTCCAGTTATGCAAAATATTCTCCTCTTTAAAGGACAGCTACTTTATAAATATGAACTCATTTAAGAGTCAAGAATCTGAGATCATTACAATTAAATGTATTTGAATTCTCTCCATACAGCTGTGCTGTGAGAACCAGCTTTCACTTCTAGAAGCATATTGATAATTTTAGAAACTGTAGGGAAATGTTCAGTCTTTGACCCAAGGTGCTTTGTGTTTTGTTATTTCAATCCACAACATTTGAAATGTTAATTACTAAGTACCACTGTATTACGTGGGTATGATTTTAAGAGCAGTGAATGCTTTCCAAAGCTGACAGCAGCTGACTAAGGATCCCTGCTATGGTTTAATCCTCACAAGTGATGTCCCTAGCTGTGTCTTCCTGATCTCTCACATACCTCCAATCAAGATCAGACATCAGATGAAAGCTCCAGACTAGAGCAGTCAGGCCCTTTGTGTCTCTCTCGTGTATCCATGTAGATCTAAGAGCACCTTCCCCTCTCAGGAAGATATATTGATGCTCTCACAGGAAGAGGAGATTCAACTCCCATTTAAGGTTAATCCCTCCACCTGTGTTCTTGATCTCACCCTTCCTGCCTAGGCCTGGCCTTGTTCTATCAATTATTTCTTTTTCTTGTATGTTCAAACTTTCCCCCTCCAGCAGCTCCTTCCCTGAAGTCTATAAATATGTTCAAGTCCTACCAACAAACTAAAAAAAAAGTTTTTTAAAGGAACAGAATTTACTCTCTCCCCTCTCTCTATCCCCTATTCCCTTTTGGTATTATTCTTTTTTTGGTCCTTTGCAGTCAAGAATCACTAGCCAGGGTGATTTCACAGTCTCTGGTCTCTTTAGCAACACCTTCCATTCACTCCTCCCCCTACCATAATCTGGCTTTTGTGGGCCCCACTCCACAGGCTCTGCTCTTTGTAAGGGTTTTAGGGACCTCCTGGTTGGTAATCCAACAAGCACACATTCAGTCATTGTATCAATTCACCAGAGTCTACAGCTAACCTTCTTAAACATTATTTTTTATCTGTATTTCTTAACACTTTGCTCCAACCTTCTATAACAATTAATATTTCCTAAGATTTTTTAATCTTAGACTTCATTCTCTTCATTCCATATATTTTTCCTGGGGGATCCTGAGCACTCTAACAATGTTCTCTACCACAAAATTGGTGGTTGATTGCTAAGTAATATTCAAACCCAGAACTTCTTAAGTATCAGAACTACAGGAACTTTGGAGGGCCAACCACCTTCTAAATAGTGTCTCTTTTCACATACACTTCAAACTCAGTATTTTCAAAAGTTTCCTAAGTTATCTTCCTCTCTAACTTTCTCTTCTTTTTGGATTAATGGCAACATTATTTATCCAGTTGCCTAAGCCAGCAGCATACATGCCATCAGCACCTCCACATTTTCCACTATCCTAAATTAGTATTTCAGTTCAACTTGCCCCTGGGTGAAAGTAAGGGCTTAATTTTTCTCACATAACCAAAAATCTTCAGGTAAGTAGTTCTCACCTGATAGGGCAGCTAAACAATGAAGCTACTACTCAAGCTCTTTCTATCTCCCTCTATCTTTAGTGTGGGATTCTCATGCTCTTGGTTTATAATTTGCTTCCTTTATTTTTATCTGTATTTCAGGCAGGAAGGGAGAGGAAGAGTGAAGAGCCAAAAGATTGTGCCAACTATCAGAACGGCCTCCCTTTAAACTGCTTCACTTGCAAGCGCCAATCAGCTATTCATGTTTATGCCTGGTTAGAGAGAATTGGATCACAAAGATATCATTTCCAAGTACATATTACAAGAAGGTATCTTTGGTAGCCAGATTGCCAAGCAAAATATGTTTGGGGTCTTGTTAATAAGTATGTTTTTGTAAATTGGATTTCACTGTATAACAAGCTGTCTCAGAACTTGGTGGATTAAAAAGCAATAGTTATTACGTCTCCAAGTTGTTTGGGGATGCAGGTGGGGTTGGGGCAATCTGAGAAGGCTCAGCTGAGGCTAGATTATCTTTGGTGGTCTCATGCTCACATCTAGGACCTAAGCTGAGATGGCTGGGCATCCTTCTCTCTCCATGTGACCTCTTATCCTTCAGGAGGTGAGGGCTTCTTCCCACAGTGGTCTGAGGGTTCCCAGAAGCAAGAGAAGGCAAGCCTCAATGCTCTAATACACTTGAACCATTTGTTCTATATATTTGTTAATGTCCCATCAGTTTAGCCATTCACATGGCCAAACCAAAATTCAAGGGGTAGAGGGAAATTCTATTTCCTGGTGGGAGGGTGGTACATTTACAATGTTTATAGGGATGGGAGGATCATAGGGCCATTTTCTTCCAATTTACTAGAATAAGAAACTAGAGGAGAATATGCATTGGGTGGGCAATAGTAGTGACTATTAAATGGTTAACCCCATTTAACCTGCCAGTGTCTTATTAAATAGCACTTTAAAAAAAACTTTGTACATTCTATGCATCCCCTTAACTTTCTAATTCCCTGGCTTTAGTTCTTAATTAACTTTTACATCCATGATTGTTAAACTTTCTTGAGTTTGGGTCACTTTGAAAATATTATCAAAACTATCATCTGTTATGGACTATTTGTGTCCTCTTCAAATTTCTATGTCAAAACCCTAACTCCCTGTGTGGCTGCATTTGGAGATGGCACCTCTAAGCATGTATATAAGATCAAAAGAGGCCATAATAGTGGTGTCCTGATGCAATAGGATTAATGTCCTTATGAGCAGAGAGAAGAGACGTGAGAGGTTTTTTTCCTCTCTCTCTTTCCATGTGCACATTGAGAAAATGCCATGTGAGGACATAGAGAGAAGGTAGCTGTCTAACAAGCAAGGAAGAGAGCTCTCACCAGAGGCGGTTTGTCAACACCTTGATCATGAACTTCTAGCCTCCAGAACCATGAGAAAATAATTTTCTGTTCTTTAAGCCACGCAGACTATGGATTTGGTTATAGCAGTCCTCACTGACTAGTACACAGTCTCTTTCTCAGAGAAAGTAAACAATAGTACAACACACAGACCTTTGTATGTAATGTAAGAGTGACTTTGCATACCTAGAATGCCACCTTCAAACCTTGAAGGCATTCATGATCCCCAGGATATAAATCCCTGCTCCCCAACAACATCCAAGATAGCTTTCAAAAACAATCATTATTAACATGGTCTTTTTGAATCTTTCCTGTAGTCTTCCCATCAAGACTACTCCAACAGTTAGTCAGTTTTTCTCTCTATGATGCCTCTATTTTAAGAAACATGCTAATTTATTTTAACAATAAAAAATTTTCCTTTATTTTAAGAAGATGTATTTTTATAGTGTGTCATGAAATTTTGACCACTTTCCACTAAGATTTATATGTCAATGACCATTACTAGGGTTCATGGTTTATATCAGATATAGAAAGCACTAAAAGATAAAATAATAAACCACTGAAGGGGGTACTTTCTAATGAAAAAAATATATATAGTAATAATAAAGTAGAGGGTGTGTGAGAGACAACCACACATTGATGTTTCTCTCCCTCTCTTCCCCTCTCTAAAAATAAATAAATAAAATCTTTAAAAAAAATAAAGGTAACATGATACTATTACACAGCTAGTGCCTTTCACATGAAAATTATCTTTCTCTTCTCTCTCTCTTTCTCACACATACCCACCCTTATCTTTTGAAAATTTAACATGTAGAAAAAGAGACAGAAAATTCCAGGGCAAAAAAAGAGGAGACATATTACCAAAATCAAACATTTTTGGCAGGCCTTCTAAACAGTAAAGAGAATGAATTATATATTCAAAAAAGTAAAAATCCACCAAAAATGTCATCCATGTTTCATAAGATAGAGAATAAAGACACACTCACATTAGATTATTATATATATTTACAAAGCTCTTGTAACATAACTACCTTTAAATGCCCAGATATTGATACTCCTTTGATTACACTGGGGTTCATTCATTTCTTTTTGTCCCTTAGAGAATGGTTTATAGCTTAGTTAAGCCTTGGGAAATTAACTTACTGAAACCCACCATGGTCAAAGTGAATGCTGCTTCTGCAATTTGGGTCAGAGTATTCCAGTTCCTCCTCCTGTGAAGCTAGGAGGATCCATCTTTTCATTTCTATCTCAGTGACCTTGGGAAGTCGGCACATAACAAGTGTCTAAAGCATTGTCCACAATCCTTAAAAGCTAATGGCCAAAGGCTAAGACACAGCTTGATTAACCCTTTGAGAAGCCGCACATGGTAAAGATGACCCATCCTTCATCACAGATGTTGTCATTGTAGCTCAGGTCAACCTCCTGCAGCTCGGCCCAATGACCTGCCTGTACTACTTTCCTAAAGGCCAGGAGAACCACATCCTCAGTCACTAAGAAACAGCAGCTTGGCCTTCCTCAGCACTTGAAAGGACATTGGAAGCTTTAGTGTTTTCAGAAGCATCTTCAGGTTGTCACCAACACACTTATTTCAAGAAAGGCTATTTTCAGAGGAGGGAGGTAAATTGATTCAGCAAGGGCAGTTAAAGTTTCACTTTCTAAATTAGAACACAGTTGTTGATTAGTAACTACTTCAATTCTGGTAAAAATCGGAGCCTGCTCTGTCAGTTTCAGAAGAGCTGTCCATCTTTTTGTTAGAGGATAAATTCAATTCCTGAAGGCTTGAGAATAAAGATATAACCTGGGTCAGTAACCCCATATCATTTGATGCTTTTGAGCACTGGTTAAGGTCCAAAACTTCCAGATGCTTCAGTGCAGCCAGCCGAGCTGGTGAGTCTTCAAACCTTCACCCAGCTCCTTGTTGCAGGAGAGGTAGGGTTTCCTTATCTGAGACACCCAGTAGTTAGACACTTCTTTAAATCCCTGAGCAATACTGTTTAGACTCTCACCCATGTTTCTGATAATGGAAAGATAAGTATTTCAAGATTGTGGATCACAGGTAGCAACTGACCCACAAACACTCCATCTTATGATTTTAAGGCACAATCCACAACTGCAAAAATTTGTATCTTGCTTGCTTCTGGGAACTTCTGGAGAATCAGAGGCAAGTTTCCTCCCACTTTACTGATCCAGGACAAATTCAGCTCCTCAAGTTCAGGTATTGCTTTGAGTGCAACTCTCAGTGTTCCAACAAGGTCAAAGGTACCATACGTCTACACCTACCCAGTCTCAAGATTTTTAACTGCAGACAAAATGCATTTGCTGGGGCGGAGTGAATGGAGGGTTCCAACCTTGAAATCAACTCCTGGAAAGCGCCAGTTTTTCCAAGTCTCAGAGATAAGTCAGAGAAGCAACTATTTCCTTCATGTTTGCTGTTGTTAATCTGCAGTTATTCAGATCTAAATATTTGTTGATGCCTTTTTGCCCAGCTTCTGAAGGATCTGCTCATTTTTCTACAACCTGGAAGTCAATTTCATTTCTGAAGTGAGAGGCTTGGCTCTGTTCCTGCCTCTACGTGCTTATCACAGCACTCCAGTGACCCTTTTCTTAAACAAGCTTGAGGAATTCAGTGGCTTTTCTTCCATGAACTGACTTGGACTCCCTAGCTTATAGATGGAGTTGTGTTCCTGTATGAAGAGCTAACCTTATTAGCATTTAAGGGGGGCACCTTTGGTGAATGCAACTGCTTGGAACAGGGGTGGGGGAGGCTCCGGTAATTGCCTTCAAACAGAACAAATGAAGGGGAAACATTGCAAATATCTTCTATTCAGAAGGTGGTCATTTATTTTGTTGATGGTTTCTTTTGCTGTGCACAAGTTCATTAGTTTGTTGTATTCCCACTTATTATATTTCCTTTTGTTGCCCTTGCCTTTGGAGTAGGATCTAAAATATAATCACCTGACCAATGTCAAGGAAGTTACAACCTATGTTTTCTTGTAGGAGTTTTTGGACTTAAGGACTTATATTCAAGTTTTTCATTTATTTTGAGTTAGTTTTTGTGTATGTTGTAAAATAATAATCTAATTTCATTCTTTTGCATATGACTGTCCAGTTTTATCAATACTGTTTATTGAAAAGACTGTCCTTTCCCCATTGTATATTCTTGTCTCTGCTGTTGTAAATTAATTGACCATACATGCACGGGTTTATTTCTGGACTCTCTATTCTGTTCCCTTGATCTGTGTTGATTTTTATACCATTACCATACTTCTTTGATTACTACAGTTTTGTAATTTAGTTTGAAATCAGGGCACATGATGCTTCCAATTTTGTTCTTCTTTCTCAAGATTGTTTTATGGTTCCATATACATTTTAGGATTTTTTGGTTCTGTTTCTTTGAAAAATGGAAATCTTGATAGAGATTGAGTTAAATCTGTAAATTTCATTGTGTAATATGAACATTTTAGCCATATTAATACTTCAAAATCAAAGAGCATAGATTATCTTTCCATTTATTTGTGTCTTCAATTTCTTTCCACAATGTCTCATAGTTTTCAGTGATTAACTCCTTGGTTAAATTTATTCTTAGGTATTTTATTCTTTTTGGTGCAATTGTAAATGGAATTGTTTTCTTAATTTTTCTTTCTGCTAGTTCATTGTTCATTTGTACAAATGCAACAGACTTATATATTAATTTTGTATCTTGCAACCTGACTATTCACTTATTATTTCTAATAGTATTTTTAGTAGAGGTTTTAGGATTTTTCAAATATAAAATCATGCTATCCACAAATAGAGACAGTTTTACTTACTCCTTTTCAATTTAGATGCCTTTACTTCTTTTGTTTACCTAATAACTGCAATGACTAGGACTGCCAATGCTTTGTAGAATAAAAGTGGCAAAAGTGGGCATCTTTGTTTTGCTCTTGATCTTAGAGGAAAAGTTCAGGGTTTTTTTGTTGTTTGTTTGTTTTTTACCATTGAGTATGATGTTAGCTTATGGGTTTGTCATACATGACCTTGAATATATTGAGGTATTTTCTTTCTGTTCCCATTTTATTGAGACTTTTATCATACATGGATTTTATATCTTATCAAATATTTTTTCTGCATCTACTGATATAATCATGATTTTTATCCTTCATTATTTTAATGTGATATATTGTATTAATTGATTTGTGAGGTTGCACCATCCTGTACCTCTAGAATAAATCCCACTTGATCACGGTGTATATTCTTTTAATGGATTGTTTAGTTTAGCTTGCTAATGTGTTAAGGATTTCTGCAACTATGTTCATTAGGAATATTGTCTTGTAATTTTCTTCTTTTGTGGTATCCTTGTGTCTCTTCCATATAATGCTGGCCTCCTAAAATAAATTTGAAACCATTCTGTCCTCCTGAAATTTTTGGAAGAGTTTGAGAAGGACAAATTTTAAATCTTCTTTGAATGTCTGTTCTTGGGCTTTTGTTCATTAGGAGGTTTTTGATTACTGATTCAATCTCCTTAATAATAGTTGGTATATTCAGATTTTCTATTTCTTCATGATTCAGTTTTTGAAGGTTGTATGTTTTAAGAAACATATCAATTTCTTCTACATTGTCCAATTCGTTGGTATATAATTGTTAATAATAGTCTCTTATAATCCTTTGTATTTCCTAGTTATTAATTATTATAACTTGTCTTCTTTCATTCTTGATTTTATTTATTTGAGCCCTCTCCTTTTTTTTTCTTAGCAGGTGTAGTTAAAGGTTTGTTAATCTATTTATCTTTAAAAAATTAATAATCAATTCTTAGTTTTATTGATCTCTTCTGTTGTCTATTTAGTCTCTATTTCATTTATTTCCACTCTGATCATTTTATTTTCTTCCCTCTACTAAATTTAGGCTTTGTTTATTCTTTTTCTAAGTCCTTTAGGTCATGGATGTGCTGGTGGACACCATTTTTGTGTTCTTTATCTACCTGGTTAACGTGAGCAGGTATGCCCCTGCCCATGCTCTCCCACAGCCAAACTAAAGCCAGCAGGTACACGAGTCCACACAGGGGATACCTTTTGAGCACATGACTTTAGTGGCCAGAGGGGCTTATATTTTGGGGCGCCACAGGACTGGAACAATCAGAGACACAGTTCTTGGCAGGCTACCACCCCCTGGGTATGGCACAGACATCAGACTGAAACACACTCCCAAATGAAATGTTTCAGTGAAGTATTTGGTAAACTGTTGCTTATATTAACTTGGAAGTCAGATTATATACTTAATTACCTTAAGTGCCAGGAAACACTTTCTGAAAGTTAATATTAAAATATTTTTTTTCATTTTTGGTTATGTTTAGCAAGATAATGCAAGAAAAAAATAACATAATTTAAAAAGGTGATTTGGCCCTGGACAGTATGGCTCAGTTGGTTGGGTGTTATCCCGGAAAGCAAAACTTGCCGGGTTGATTCCCAATCAGAGCACATGCCTGGGCTGTGAGCCTGGTCCCTGGTTAGGGTGCATGCGAGAGACATCTGATTGATCTTTCTCTCCCCCTCTTTCTTCCTATTTTCCTCTCTCTCTCTAAAGAAATAAATAAAATCTTTAAAATAGTGATTTGGCTGATTTATATGTGAAAGTAAAAAGAAATAGAAAAATTTAGGAGATTTGTAGAGTTGAAAAATTAAAATATTTCTTAACTGCAAGAATAAAAAATATACCTAGTTCATTTGGCCTGTGGCGGGTGACAGTGGCACCATCCTGGTTGGTAGATGAAGTAGCAATAATCCCTGGAAATGACGTGTATTTCTAGGCCAAGAGATTTACTTGCCAACTATATTTTCTCTCTAAAGTGGAAGCCCTGTTCCTTCAGCCTAGATTCTGAGGTAAAGACGTCACAGAACAGCTATGTAACATACAAAAATTATCCTGCATGGGCAAGAAATTAACCTGTGATTTTTTTTAATTTTAATCATTGTTCAAGTACAGTTTTCTCCCTTTTACTCCCAATCCAGCCCACCCACCCAACCCTCCCTTCTTCCCTCCCATTACCACCTTCCCCCTATTTTGTGTCCATGTGTCCTTTAAATTTGTCCCTGTAAACCCTTCCCATTCTCCCCTGAAATTCCCTCTTCTCTCTCCTCTGGTCACTGTCAGCCTGTCCTCTTTTTCAGTGTCTTTGGTTATATTTTACTTGTTTCTTTGTTTTGTTGTTTAGGTTCCTGTTAAAGGTGAGATTATATGGTATTTGTCTTTCACTGCCTGGCTTATTTTGCTTAGCATAATGCTTTCCAGCTCCATCCAAACTGTTGCAAAGGGTAGGAGCTCCTTCTTTCCTTCTGCTGCATAGAATTCCATTGTGTAAATGTACCATAGTTTTTTGATCCATTCATTTACTGATGGGCATCTAGGTTGCTTCCAGCACCTAGCTATTGTAAATTGTGCTGCTATGAACATTGGGGTGCATAGGCTCTTTTGGATTGGTGTTTTAGTGTTCTTAGGATAGAGTCCCAGCAGTGGAATTGCAGGGTCAAAAGGCAGATCCATTTTTAGTTTCCTGAGGAAGTTCCATACTGCTTTCTATAGTGGTTGTACCAGTCTGCAGTCCCACCAGCAGTGCACTAGGGTCCCTTTTTCTCCACAACCTCTCCAACACTTGTTGTTTGTTGCTTTGTTTATGATGGCCATTCTGACTGGTGTAAAGTAGTATCTCATTGTGGTTTTAATTTGCATCTCTCTGATAGCTAGCGATATTGAACATCGTTTCATGTGTCTTTGGATTTTCTTTATGTCCTCCTTGGAGAAGTGTCTGTGCAAGTCCTTTGCCCATTTTTTAATTGGGTTCCTTGTCTTCTTAGAGTGTAGTCATGTAAGTTCTTTATATATTTTGGAGATTAAGCCCTTGTCTGAGGTATCATTGGCAAATATGTTTTCCCATGCAGTTGGTTCTCTTTTTATTTTGATACTGTTTTCTTTAGCTGTTCAGAAGCTTTTAATTTTGATGAGGTCCCATTTGTTTATTCTTTCCTTTATGTCCCTTGCTCCTGTGATATTTTTAATTACTTTATTGTTGTTCAATTACAATTGTCTGCATTTTCTCTCCAGCACTCCCCTTTACCCCAGCCAAACCCACCACCCTCCCTTGCTTCCACACTCCCCCTTGGTTTTGTCCCTGTGTCCTTTATAGTAGTTCCTGAAAACCCTTCTACCAACCTGTGGTATTTGAAGTCATACAAAGTTTATTATCTGAGCATAATTCAGCCCAGAGTTTCTCAACCCAAATGTGCATCTGAATTACCTGAAAGATTTGTTAAAACACAGACTGGGAGGCTTTACCAAAGTCTGATTCAGTAGGTCTGGGGTGGTAACCAAAAATTTACATTTCTAAAAAGGTAATGCTAATGCTGCTGGTCCATCAACCACACTTTGAGAACCTAATCTAACCAATCCTGACATGTCCCAGTATTGACTCTAGAATTCTCTTACAGCCTGTATAACTATGAGCATGCAACAGTTTAAGGACAAGCTTAATGGAGTTCACTTTTCTACACAATGAGTATTCTATTCAGCTTCTAAACAATTGGAAAAATTGCTTTTCCCATCAATGGAAAGGGGAAATAATCCCATATTTACTTTACAGAGTAGACAATGTACTGAGTCAGCAGTCACAGCATATTCAGTGAAAGACAGAATACTTTGGGACCAGGCAAATAGAAAAGCAAGCATTAGCTGCTGTATTGGTTAGCATTTAGAGAATAGATGTACTCTGGTTAGTTTGAACAGAAATTGATTTAGTACGTAGTATTAAATAGCTTATAAAAATGGTAAGAAAGGTGAAGTAAGATTTAGAGATTGTCATTCTGTTCATTACTGTGTCTCTACTATCTACAGGTAATTTGTACTTAATACATATTTTTTATTGAATAATGCCAATAATTCGTGACTTTAATTGTTATCACTCTGCTCATTGTGCCTCATTATCAGCAAATGTGTTTATATTCTATTTGGGTATAGCCAAAAACTGCTCAGCATGAAATTATTTTGACAGAATTTATTTCTTATGCTCACTTTGCATCTGTTAGGTAGTAGGTAAGATGTGGAGTCTATTTGGTATTCTGAGAATTAGATGTCTCAAGAGGTGATTTAGAGATGCTGTGGATGACTTTATAGAAGCAACCAATTCCTAGTTTTAACTAAAGCCATTCTTTAGAGAGCCACCAATAAGCCTTGCTTTAAAATTGGTGTAGTTTTGTTGAACTGTAACTTCAAATAAATCAGTTTTATCATATGTCAATTACACCTCAATGATGTTGGCTCCAAAAGTACACAGAAAATAGGGACTTTTTATTTGTTTTCAGGGGTCTGTGGGAATGTTAATAAAAACACATATGAAGACCCTAAAAATGAGTGGAAGTAAAGAACTAGCCAAATGCTAGTAAAAGAGACTTTTATACCACAAATTTGTTTAATGAATTTTTTTCCTGTTAAGGGAACTGAGTCCTTGTAACCTAATTTATTTCTTCCCTTTGTACTTCTTATGTATCATATGATACTTCACTTTTAGAAAAGCAAGATCAAATTTAAGTTAGTGTTTAGGAGTAAAAGAGCTATTTTTGTAGCTGGACATTAATTTTTTAAAAAAATCTAAAAACCATAGATTTGAAACTTGAATGATGAAGAGGGGAAAGAGTTAAAAGAAAGATCATTGTTATTAGGTCCATGGTTACATGGCACCAGACTCATAAATATGGGGAAACTTACTTTTCCTGAATCCTCCTTATTTACGTGAGTAAACCCTATTCATTCATGAAAGCAACACATCCTACCAAGCACTGTTCATATATCAGGCAGTATTCAGTACACATATTGCCAGCTCTCTTCCATTCTCTATTAACATTGGTAGAGCACAAATTGGTGATTGTGTGGTAAGTAGGCAATTAACTCACGTCACCATTGTACTTTTTCATTAGCATCACTAAGAGTAGCATTACCTTCTCCATGACCTCAGCATAAGTGATAACATCCTTAGCTGTTAAAGTGAAAAAAAAGTTAAGTGAATTTAGTGTTGGAGACAGGAGCCCTTTTTCTCTTATCACGTGGCACAAAGAGTGAAAATTCAAACCTTTCTAAGTTGCTTCATTAGTACATCTCACCTCTTTTCTCCAAGAACAGATTTCTTACTTATTCTTTTACTTGCTAAGATGACTTGCAGAGATATCCATTTTGTTCTTGGACTCTTCTAATGAAGGTCAATGCCTGGGAGAGCCCTCCCAGAGTGATGAAGAGGGGAAAGAGTTAAAAGAAAGATCATTGTTATTAGGTCCATGGTTACTAATGGACTGCTTCATTTGGTTTGCCTGCTTCTGGACAGCACTCACACTAAAAAATACACTGGGTATATCTGTTCTTAAAGCACAACTTAGGGAATCCTATGGATTCTCATTTACTAAGTGTCAACTTGGATATAAGCAAAAACTATTAAATATTAAATCACATTTACAGAAAACTATTGCATTCAACATTGATCAAGGTTTTGTCCTTTAGGTTCATTTTGTCTCTGAGAATAAAATTGAAAACAGACTATCTATTTAATAGTGTAGATTTTCTTTAACTATGAGACGCCATAGAGGGAAATTTGAGCTAGAGAATGGTAGGTATCTTACTGATTGAAAGCATGGGCTTGAAAATAAGATTCACATGGATTTGGATCCATGTGCCCACATTACTGTTCAGTGAGAACATATAAGAAAGACCTAAGTATTAGGAAATACTTCCCTGAGGAAATACTCTTTTTATCTGTGACACAAAAGAGAATTAAGAGTTATCTAGGCACAAAGAAGAATGTTAGGACAGACAGACTAAGAACCTGTCATGTAAAAAGGCCCAATCATGAGAGACAGGTCAGTGCATCCATGGGTTCCAAATGTGCGTGTGGTATGTGTGTTGTGTGTGAATGTCAAGTGGGGTAGGTAGGGACTGCGAGGCACAGCAGAAGATTTTAATAAAATTTGTGATTTTAACAAATTATACCTGT
This sequence comes from Phyllostomus hastatus, assembly GCF_019186645.2. NCBI lineage: Eukaryota > Metazoa > Chordata > Mammalia > Chiroptera > Phyllostomidae > Phyllostomus > Phyllostomus hastatus. The sequence continues at coordinate 5,029,613 of NW_025333932.1, read as the reverse complement.
TGCAGTGTAGTTTATAGAGAAGATAAGAATCTATTGGTGGGTCATTTAAAAGGATATTGCAAGATTTAAAATAACAAATGAGACTTCTGGCCGAGATAAAGGCATAGGTAGACACAATGTGCATCCTCACACAACCAAAAGAAGGACAACAATTTAAAAACAGAAAACAACCAGAGCGGACAGAAAAATTGACCTGCATGGAATCCCAACAACCAAGAAGTTAAAGAAACATTCATCCAGTCTGGTAGGAGGGATTGAGAGGGCTCGCAGCAAAGCTGTGCCTGGCAGACTCAGTGAGGTGGTGGGTTGTGGAGGGCCACAGTGCACAAGGTGGCTGGTGGACTGGGCGGTTCCACATTTGCACTCAAATAAACCAGGCGAAACTGGGGAGAGAGACAGACCTCGCAACCCAGGGTCATAGCAAGGGGAAATAAAATCTCAAAACACCAATTGAAAACACCTGTGGGGGTTGAGGTGCTGGGAGAAACTCCCAGCCTCACAGAAGAATTTGTTGGAGAGACGCACAGAGTCCCAGAACATGCACAAACTCACCCACGTGGGAATCAGTACCAGAATGGCCTGATTTGCTTGGGGGAAGTGGGGAAAGAGACTGAAATTGAGCAGAAAGCAGAGCAAGCGCCACTGTTCTGTCTTGGACCCCATCCCTACATACAGCATCACAAAACAGTGATATGAGTTACCCCACCCTGGTGAATACTTAAAGCTTTGCCCCTCACTACATAACAAGCATGTCAAGACAAAAAAAAAGATAATACAAACAAAAGAACAGATCAAAGCCCCAGAAAAAATACAACTAAGCAACAAAGAGATAGCCAACCTCTCAGATGCACAGTTCAAAGCACTGGTGATCAGCTTCCTCATAAAATTGGCTGAATTTGGTCGCAAATTAGATGAAAAAATGAAGGCTACACTAAGTGAAATAATGGAAAATATACAGGGAACCAATAGTGATAGGAAGGAAACTGGGACTCAAATCAATGGAATGGACCAGAAGGAAGAAAGAAACAGCCAATCAGAAAAGAATGAAGAAACAAGAATTCAAAAAAGTGAGGAGAGGCTTAGGAACCTCCAGGGCATCTTGAAACATTCCAACATCTGAATTATAGGGGTACCAGAAGGAGAAGAGGAAGAGCAAAAAGTGGGACAGTTATTTGAACAAATAACAAAACTTCCCCAATGTGGCAAAGGAATATACTTCCAGGAAGTCCAGGAAGCTCAGAGAGTCCCAAACAAGTTGGACCCAAGGAGGAACACACCAAGACACATCATAATTACATTACCCAAGATTGAAGATAAGAAGAAAATCTTAAAAGCAGCAAGACAAAAGGAGATGGTTACCTACAAAGGAGTTCCCATAAGACTTGTCAGCTGATTTCTCAAAAGAGACCTTACAGGCAAGAAAGGGCTGGAAAGAAGTATTCCAAGTCATGAAAGGCAAAGACCTACATCCAAGATTGCTCTACCCAGCAAAGCTCTCATTTAGAATGGAAGGGCAGATAAAGTGCTTCTCAGATAAGGTCAAGTTAAAGCAGTTCATCATCACCAAGCCCTTATTATATGAAATGTTAAAGGGACTTACCTAAGAAAAAGAAGATAAAAAAACATGTACAGCAAAATGACAGTGAACTCACAATTATTAACAGCCACACCTAAAGCAAAAATAAAAACAAACTAGGCAAACAACTAGGACAGGAACAGAACCATAGAAATGGAGATCACATGGAGGATTAATGACAGGGGAGTGGGAGGAGGAGAGAGGGGAAAAAGGTACATAGAATAAGTAGCATAGGTGGTAAGTAGAAAATAGACAGGGGGAGGGTAAGAATAGTATGGGACATGTAGAAGCTAAAGAATTTATAAGTATGGCATATGGACATAAACTAAAGTGGGGGAATGTGGGTGGGAGGGGGTGTGGAGGGGAATGAAGGGGGGAAATGGGACAACTGTAATAGCATAATCAATAAAATATATTTCCCCCATTACAGTTGTATTACAGTTGTCCCACTTCCCCCATTCTCTCCCCTCCACCCCATACACCCTCTCCCACCCACATTCCCCCCATTTAGTTCTTGTCCATGTGTCATACTTATGAGTTCTTTAGCTTCTACATTTCCCGTACTATTCTTGCCCTCCCCCTATCTATTTTCAACCTACAATCTATGCTACTTATTCTCAGTACCTTTTACCCCTCTCTCCTCCTCCTACCCCCCTGTTGCTAACCCTCCATGTGACCTCCATTTCTGTGGTTCTGTTCCTGTTCTAGTTGTTTACTTAGTTTCTTTTGGTTTTGCTTTAGGTGTGGTTGTTAATAATTGTGAGTTTGCTGTCCTTTTACAATACATGTTTTTTCTTTATCTTCTTTTCTCAGATAAGTCCCTTTAGCATTTCATAAAATAAGGGCTTGGTGATGATGAACTCCTTTAACTTGACCTTATCTGAGAAGTACTTTATCTGCCCTTCCATTCTAAATGAGAACTTTGCTGGATAGAGCAATCTGGGATGTAGGTCCTTGTCTTGCATGACTTGGAATATTTCTTTCCAGCCCCTTCTTGCCTACAAGGTCTCTTTTGAGAAATCAGCTGACAGTCTGATGGGGACTCCTTAGTAGGTTACTGTCCCCTTATCTCTTGCTGCTTCTAGGATTCTCTCCTTTATTTTTACCTTGGCTAATGTAATTATGATGTGCCTTGGTGTGTTTCTTCTTGGGTCCAACTTCTTTGAGGCTCTCTGAGCTTCTTGGATTTCTTGGAAGACTATTTCCTTTGCTAGATTGGGGAAGTTCTCCTTTATTATTTGTTCAAATACATGCTCAATTTGTTGCTTTTCCCCTTCCCCTTCTGGTACCCCTATAATTCAGATGTTGGAACGTTTAAAGATGTTCTAGATGCTCCTAGGCTTCTCCTCGTTTTTTTGAATTCTTATTTCATCATGCTTTCCTGCTTGGTTGATTCTATCTTCCTTCTGGTCCACTGTATTGTTTTGAGACTCAGTTTCCTTCCCTTCACTATTGGCTCTCCTCCGTGTATCTTCCTGCATCTCTTTTATGGTAACCTGCATCTTTTCATCTAATTTGCACCCAAAATCAACCAATTCCGTGAGCTTTCTGATCACCAGTGTTTTGAACTGTGCACCTGATAGATTGGCTATTTCTTAGTCGCTCAAAAGGATGAGTCCTGGGGGACTGATCTGTTCTGTTGGAAACATGTTTCTCCCTGTCTCTACTCTTTTTTTTCTTTTTTTTCTGGTCTGGTCGCTTTTGTTACAGTGGGGGGCGGAACCTTAGGTGTTCAGCAGGGCTGGGCACCCTAGGCGCTAGATTGTGACGTTATATGTGGGGGCGGGGGCAGTAGCGGGGACGCAAGGGAACAATGGTGTTAGTTCCATTCTCCTGGGATCTCAGTCCCTTCTCTGGGATCCTGGGCTGCGAGCTCTGCCCTGGTCCACAATCACCACCTCACTGGGTCCACCAGCCACAGCTTGTGTACTCAGGGACCACCGCTGCGTTCTTGCGAGCCAGATGGCTGTCGCACTGATTTTGCACCAAGTTTTCCCCACCTCCGAGGACTGCCAAACCACGCCCAACCGGCTCGTCTTCTCCTACCAGTCTGGATGTACGGGTCTACTTCAACTTCTTGGCTGTACGACTTCCATTCAGATAAATCCTCTATCAGTTCTGGGTGTTATTCCATCTGTAAATTATTGTTGTTCTAATCTTGGTTGTGCGAGGAGGTACGGTGCGTCCACCTATTCCTCCATCTTGCCGGAAGTCTCATAATCAATAAAATATATTTTAAAAAATAAATAAATATTAACCCTTGAAAAAATAAAGCAACAAATGATAGTAGTCTGTATTGGGGTGCTGGCAATGAAGATGGAAAGAGAGGTACAGATTCAAGGGCTATTTAGGAACCAAACTGATAGGACTTGGCTACTGGGAGGTGAGGTGAAGGAAGCCTATAGAGGTCCCTCAGGTTTTGACTTCTGGGACTAGATGGTTATCACATGGAAGATAGTACAGAAAAACAGATTTATGTGAGAAAACCTTAGATTTATCAGGGTGATTTTACATCTCTTAAGAGATCATGAGCCCACTGTATTTTGCATTCACTTTTCTAGTAACTTGTATCCACTTTGTCCCTCCCCAGCCATTTTCTGAAGTGAAGACAATTATCTTGCAAAAACCATAATGTGATTGCAACACTTTTCCTCCTGCTTGAAAGTTTAAATTACTTTTAATTGTACTTCACATTTTTTAAAAAGTTAATTTTTTATTTTTGAAATTTTATTGTATTTTACCCTTGCCATTTTTCTACCCTATACCCTCTGCATCACCCTCCCCCATATCACCACACTATTGCCCATGTCCATGAGTCATTTCTTCCTTTTCTTTTTTTGCTTGATCCCTCCACTATCCCCCTACCCCCAGAGCTGTCAGCCTTTTCTCTATCCATGAGTTTGTCTCTATTTTGCTTGTTAGTTCAATTTGTTCATTAGATTCCACATGTGAGTGAAATCATATGGTACTTGTCTTCTCTGACTGGCTTATTTCACTTAGCATAATCTGCCTGTCCAGGTCCCTGCTTCTTCTGTTGGTATGAGATTTATGCTATTCTTCTCCTTGTTCATTATATATCCTTCATATTGGTCTTTCAGCTTCTTGAAAGCATCATGGGCTGCAGCCTACGTGCTCAAGTCTTGGCTTCTTTTCCTTCCATCTATCCTTCAGTTACTAGCTCAAACTTCTTTAAGAAAATTTTCCTCTTATACATTCTCCTGGCCTTTATAATTTTCTTTTACAATACTTATTCTTGGTGGTAAATTTGCAGCTGTGAGACTGCAAAACTGTAAAGTCTTTATGGGTGTCCACATTTCTGATGGTGGAATATCATGAATATCATGGTTTATCTGGATGCTGTGGTAGACAGAATTTTGGTCCCCCCAAGATTTCCACTCCCTGACCTAGAACCTTGACTATGTTACTTTACATGGCAAAAGAGATTTTATAAATTTCATTCATTTTTTTTAAGACCTTAAAATGGGGATATTATCCTGGAATAACTGAGTCATCCCATCACAACTCATGGGTCCTAAAAGAGGATTCCATCTGTGCTCAGAGAAAGAGATGCGGTGACAAAGATAGAGTCAAAGAGGTGCTTCATTGTTGATGGGGGAAGAGGGACACGCGCTAAGGATGCAGGCAACCTCTAAAACATGGGAAAGGCGAGAGAGTAGATCTTCCCTGAGAGCCCCCAGAAGGGAGCACAGCCCTGCTGACATTCTGGTGCTGTCCCACGAGACCGTCTTAAACTTCTGACCTACTGAACTGTAAGAAATAAGTTTGTGTGATTTTAAGCCAGTGTTTGTGGCAGTATGTAACAGGAAGACAATTACAAATTATGTTTGTACAACAATTAATTCCAAGTGTATTTCTGTTCCATGGGTTTCTAATTTAGGACTTACATTGTTTTATGAGGGTGCTAAGTCTCATGAAGTATGGTATTTTGAATTATCAATATAAAAATGATCTTCAACTTTGATCTTCTTAATTGCATTCACAGTAGCATTCATAATGTCAGATGTTTCACTTCAGAAAAAATAAAACTTTCTAAGCTCTACCTTGATTCCACAAATAGTATGAAGAAATTTTTTCTTTTCAAATATTTTGATCTGCAATTGGTTGAATCCATGGGTTCAGCAGACCCAGCAGATACAGAGGGCTGATTCTAAATATATCCTGCCATTTTCTCCAAAGAATTTAAGATAAACTCTAAGAAGATCTAAATTGTTATTCCAGCTTGATGGTATAGGGAGAGAAATATCTGGTCCCTTCAGTATCTTTAAGATATCTTTGTGGAAGCAGTCAAAGCATCCCCTTCTTTCCTCTCCCCTGATTTTATACTTAGTGGCATAAATTCACCTGTGTGTTGGGGAGTCAGGGCTCTAACATTAACCCTCTTCTTTCCCAGACCTTAAAGAGGATAATAAAACCCTGACATCAGTAACTATAAATATAAAAACACATATGTGGCAGACATTACGCTTTCTTCATAAACTACCCTTAAAGCAGTAGTAAGGCATGTTCTGCTGGAAGTTCCTAGCATTCCATTCTGATTATTTACTGCCCACAAATATGAACTGAAAGAGTGTATGTTTAGAACTATGATCAATATTATGCAGATCTAAAGAGAAGCAGAAAGCACATCACTTCAGGTAGAAAAGTGTACAACCTAAATGAGACAGCCTAGACATATTTCTAAGAAGTGATTAAGGAAATAAACATCCCGTTATTCTGTGATTTCAAAGGAATTATCAAATTTCTACTTTGTGGCAGTACAAAAAAAATAAGAAAAGTAGAATCAGTGAAAGCAGAGGTTAATGAGGGCTGGAATTCCATAGGTCATCAAGATTGAAAGGAGGGACAGAAGTTATGCTTGAAATTAAGCATCAGATTTGGGGAGACAGACAAAAGAGAAGACTTTCTAGCTGCACCACTGTCATAAATCTATTTTCCTATTCCCCATTGCTGTTTGATGTAAATTTTCAACTGTTTTAATATTTTCACATCACCCTCTACACATCCTGTCGTTCACTGATTTTTTAAAATACTGGTATCCATTTCACCAATGTTAAAAAAATAGAAAAAACATCATTTCAATTGAGCCCAAACATAATTGAAAAACAAAACAAAACTTCTTATGAATATATTTTTCAAACTCTATAGCTTTAACTGATAAATTTAGCCCATAGATATTTCTTATCATCCAAAGAGCTCTGAAACCACTATCTTTGTTCAGAGGAGAAATAGGGGAAAATAAAGACACTAAAGGATATGCTATAGATCCTGCTTCCCAGGAGCTTACTGTTATTCATCTACCCAGACTTCTTCTCCTCTTGTGGGTAATATCAGAACCTTCTTGCTCCAACTCCCATGCTCACACAACATATGGGGCCTACTTCACAAAACCCTCAGGATTCTGATTTGTTATCATGAGTTGCCAATCAAAGTACTCTGCACCAGCCTATGTCATTCTCCTGCTACAGAGGGGAACATACCTCAGGCTGTCCTTTCTTGAATTTATATATTGGAGTGAAATTGTACCTTTATCTAGGATCATAAGCTGTGAAGACATAAACCCAGAGGTGCCCGAGTCAGAAACAGAAAAAATAGGTTTAGAGTGGTGGTGGTAGTGGTAGGTAAAGAGAGAAAGCTAGAGAGAAAAATTAAGAGAGAGAACGGATGCTATTTGAATTCCAAACTCCAAGTTGTGTTACTCAAATAAATTCTACTCCTATCTTTCTGTGGTTTGGTTCTATAAGCCAATACACTTACTTTTATACTTCAGGTATTTTGAGTTGGATTTCTATCATTTGCAATGGGAAATTTCATAATACAGGATTCAAGATGTGTGAAAGGGTTATAGAATAAGATAACATACATAACAAAATTATATAACTCAAAATCAATAAACATTAATATAATTGGTGTTTATATGTTTAACAGAGTCATAAAAAAGGAATCTTAGAGTACTAAATCTTAATCAGGATTGAAGGGAAGATCTTAAATATTTTTTTTAATTAACTTCGTTGGGGTGACACTGGTTAATAAAACTGTATAGGTTTCAAGTGTACAATTCTATGATACATCATTTGTATTTACACTGTGTGTTCACCACCAAAGTCAAATCTCCTACCATCGCAATATATTTGACTCCTTTTTCTACATCTACCCACCCCCTTCCTTCTGGTAACTACCAAACTGTTGTTTTGTTTGTTTGTTTGTCTTGTTTATTTATTTGTTGCTTTCATTTTTATATTCCACTTATGAAAGATATTATATGGTTCTGAATCAGTCACAAGGAACAATGAACTACTGTCATTTGGGACAATGTGGATAGGTATTGAGAACATTGTGCTAAAGGAATGAGTAAGATGGGAAAAGAAAGAGAAGTTTTTATTGATAAAGAGGTAAAAAAGTATTCTCTCTTTACTTATGTACGTGTATAAGCAAATATGTGGAGGCAGAAAGACTATTTGAAATACACATACAAATTTCAACCATGCACATAATCTTTGACTGAGAAGTGTGTTTGATTTTGTGACAATTACCTGAAAACTCATTGATTTGAGTCTAATTTTGGATAATAAGCCTTTTAAAAATATCATCTTTTTAAAAAAATATCATCTTTTAGATTATTAGTGATTGTATTATGACATAAATTAACATGATAATTTCAATTCCCCTTAAGATACAGTTGATAAAGAGCCTAGAAACCAAGAAGAAACACAATATTCTTAAAGAAGAAGAGTGGAGAACTTGACCTAGCAATGATCAATAGTTATTCCAAAGATGCATTAATTGAGACTGCAAAATATTTGTACAACAATAGAAAAATAGGCACCCACACTTGGAACTACCCAAGAGATTTATTTTTAAATTTTTAAAACTTTTGATAAATTGAATTCTCTAAATTTGTATTGTAGTTCTCTTACTTGAATCAACAATATGACCACAGACAAATATCATTTCTCTTAGGATGTAGAGCTAATGTAAGAAACCCTTGCTTCTATAGCAACAAGAGAAACACAAACAAAATAAAAATCTTAATTTTCTATGCAAGAAGCAAAGCACAGTGGATACAGGGAGACTCAATGAACTGAATTCCAGACTGACTAAGCTCTTCACACATGAGCAGAGAACCAGGGTATCAGCTTCCAGCTACTATCTTATTCCAACTATTCTGTAAGAGAAAAAACCGTGAGAAGACCAGTAGTTGCCAGAGGTTGAGAGCTGGGAGTTGGGGGATGAATAGGTGGAGCACAGAGGATTTTTAGGGCAGTGAAAATAGCCAGTATGATACTATAATGATGGGAATGTGTCATCACACATCTGGTGGAACACATAGAATATGCAACACCAATATGAGGCTTAATGTAAACTGTGGACCCTGGGTGACTGTGATGTGTCAATTTAGATTCACCAATTATAAAAAATGTACCACTTTTGGTGGAGGATGTTGCAAGTGTGGCGGTAGAGGGTATATAGAAAATCTCTGTACCTTCTTCTCAATTTTTCTATGAACTCAATCAAAACTGCTCTAAAAATATAAAATCTTTAAAAAATGATGTTACCGTTTTTTTTCTTGGCTTGAGAATGACAAACTTGCAGTTAGAAGTATGGAGTTGAGGAAACCAGTTAAAAAGTCACAAGTTTTAATGAAAATTTTTTCACATGAGCATGTCTAGACTGAAATGTTGGAGTTGAAAAATAAGTGTTGTTAAGTGTTTTAATATTTTCCTTGGTTATCAGATGGATTGTCTCCTAAATTTGCATGCTTGCCAGACTAAAACTTTGTACATTGCTTCTATCAGCTTTATTGACTGAAAAATTCACTGTTCGTAAAATTGGCAATGAAGGCATACAGGATAAAAATATTACACATTTAAAAATCAATTCTAAGCAGGTTTTCACTGGGGTAATATGTGTAGACAGGCCTCCATATTTAAGTGAATGTTACATTAAATCCCTTAGGCAATGATGCCACAAGAGCCTCGCAAAACTCTCTGTTACCCATAAAATGATTGTGTTATGCAAATACATTTCTAACTTCATACAACTGTTTTTTACACAATCCTTATATTTGAAAATATTGAGAATTCTGTTGCCTTTTGGGGAAAAGACATACCACATGGATTATTTTTCATAGCTTTTAATTTATTTTCCTTTCCTTCAGTTCTTTTTTTATAGACTTATAGCAAAAACAATCCTGTGATAAATTTATACATTTGTCTTGGCTCTGCCTACAAAATTCACCTAGACTATCTATATTTTTTCATTTCATAATGGTCATATTAAATTTAAAATTGTTTTTATATCCTGCTTTAAATAGCTACATTGAAAAAATTCTTTTTCTAAAAGATATATTCAGAATATTTGTAAAATTATGTAAATGAGATATAGTATATGAAAGATCTACATAGGCATGTTTTTTTTTTGCAATTACCTTTCTTTAGAACTACATGGTCTTTCTCTGATTTTTTTATACTTTAGTGAAGTTTAATGATGTTAGCATACACTTATATATCTTTACTGATATACTTTTTTATGTTATTTATAAAACTTGGGCTTATGCTTTTCATATGATTACAAAACCTGGTACTTAGAAGTATATTTGTATTTATATACACATACATTGGTTAAGCAGTCCTCTATATAAATATGAGTAATATATATGGATATTTATAAAAAGATGATCCATAATTATCCAATTTTAAGAACATAGTCTATGTGAGGCTGATATTTTAGGGGAGCAATTATTTTGAAAATGTAACAATGACCTAATATACAATAAATAGCAAAGGACAATGACATATTTACTAGTATTAGATGGACAAAGCTTTATACTTTCAAGAAAAATATAAAATTAAATATAAATTTCACAATAAATTAACATGTTTTAGATAATATTCACAGCTATACAAATATTAACTTAGTATAAGAATTATTTATTTTCTCTGATATGCCAATATTCAAATAATGTTGCTGAGAAGGTTCAGATGTATTTCCCAAAGTAGCCACCAGATGGCTACATGGGCCTTTTCTTGATTTTGAATTTTAGTTTCTAGGATTATTTTTTCGTAAAAAACTAAAGATTTAAGCAATGCCTTCCATAATCTTTATGGAGTTATGGAATATTATAATATACTGAATATTAAAACAATGATATGTGTGATTTGTTTTTTCTGATTTTAGTATAAAAATTGCAGACTCATGCGATATATTTCTTCCCATCTGAAGATGTCTTCTCTCTTCCTTTTCTTTACCTCTCCTTCATGGGGAAGAAAGTTTTCTGGTTGGGCTGCTGTTTTCTCAGGCCATGCTGTCTCCATGGCAATGTCCCTCGTGCATTCATGTCCCTGGGTATCCTGCAATAGTGTCACTCTGAGAATCCTGGTCCACCAGGCTTCTCCTCATTTCTGTGTCCCCTTTCTAAGCCCCTAAGAACCTCTACTGTGTACCACAAAGACTATGGAGACCCAGCCCACACTCCTTAGTGACTTGAAACTTCTATTGTCACTCTGCTTTGGCTGCCCACGATGTCATGATGAGCCCAATAACACAGTCTCCTTCCAGCTTTCCAGACTGGGAGCCAAGCACAAAAACATCCTTTGCTTTCAGTTTCCACATCACCTCCCAGTGTTTTATTCCCTCTCATCAGAACATCCTATCTTCTCTTTCAGGGTAGAGTTGAATGGTTAAATGAAAGGAAAGTTGTTTCTGCATCCTGAAGGCATCTCCTCTAAATCTTCCCACTCCATCCCTCAAATTTTCCTTGTCCCTTTTAATTTCAGGGACTTTTCTTATATTATCCCATCCTCTCTTTTATGGTTTTTATAAGAATTCCTACACTCAGGCTCTTAAGTTTTTTGTTTGTTTGAAGATTTTATTTATTCATTTTTAGAGAGAGAGGAAGAGCATGAGAGAAACATTGGTCAGTTGCTTCCCATATGTACCCCTTCTGTGGACCCAAACCCACAACCCAGACTTGTGCCTTGAATGGGAATCGGACCAGTGAACTTTAACTCTGTGGGACAATGCTCAATATACTGAGCCACACGAGTCAGAGACAGACTCTCAAGCTTCACTCAATGTTTGTAAACTGAAAAACAATTCCCTTCTTTTCTTTTGTTTTTCTTTCTTTTCTTTCTCTTTCTTTTTTTTAGATTTTATTTATTTATTTTTAGAGAGAGAAGGAAGGGAGAAAGAGAGAGAGAGAGAGACATCAATGTGCGGTTACTGGGGGCCGTGGCCTGCAACCCAGTATGTGCCCTGACTGGGAATCGAACCTGTGACACTTTGGTTCGCAGCCCATGCTCAATCCACTGAGCTACACTAGCCAGGGCTTTTCTGTATCTTTCTGATAAAAGATTTTCTCTTTTAATGAACTCTAGTGCTCAAAACTTTTATTTCTCTATAAAAGTATATAAAAATGTTTGAGACTCAAATTTGAGGAATAAGTACCTTATGCACTTTACCTCTGTGAAATAAGAAATTAAAGAATTAAATAAATAAAGAAACAGGGAAAACCAGAATCTGTGTGAAAAAACACCCATTGATTTAATATATAAAATATGCTGTTACTGTTTCATTATTAGAATTTTGTAGTAAAAACTTTCATGCTTAGTCAATATATTCCTGATATTTCTGCATAATTTTCAGCAACAGCACTGCAATGACATAAAATTTGTACTTGACAGCCAGTGTATTTTGCTGCCTACCCATCTAGCAGGCCATGAGAAAATAAGTCTGTCTAATGTAAAAGCTCATTCACTTATTCATTCATATATTCATTCATTCATTGACTCTTTCATTCATCAGCTGCCAGATGGATATGAAAAGGAACTGCAACAAAAATAACAACAGAACCTCACTTTTAGTACCACATTGTGGTGTTTAAAGACGCCTTCAGGACAATAAAAGGGCAAAATCAAGGCATCAGCTTATGGTTAATTTCTTCATAGTGCAGTAAACTTGAGACAATCTTCTAGGAAACAAACTGATTCTGTTTAACTTGTTATTACTCTTATAATCAGAAAAAAAACATAATAAAAAGACATGATTTTGATTTCACCTTGCCCTATAGTTTGGCACCTCTAATTAAAAAATGAGTGTACCCAATATCTCACAGAATAAAATTCTTTTGTAACAAATAACCTTTTGATGGAGAAACCAAACTGTTTATGCACCAAAAAGTAATTTTAAGGCTTATCTTGAGTTAATGCCATGGTAAATAGAAGCTGAAGCTTCTTGCCCTTCTTTTCTCTACCAAGGAATCAAAGCAGATCTATTTCAGCATTTGGCTTTTACAAATATTCTACTGTAAATTTTATGCAGTTAGCAAGGGTAAAATCCTGTCCAGTGACATTTTGGAACAAAAATGAGAATTCTGGATGAAGGGTTGTGTAGTGACTAGATTTTAACAATCCGTACAGAAGAAGCCTTATGGTGAGGGCAGCCAAATTTCATACTGAAAAGTTTCAAAGAGTTGTCAACAGTTCATTTAAGGAAACATTAAGGAAACAACTAATTCTTGAAATTTAATTTTGACCCTATCTGTAAAAGTTGGAAAGCCAGAGTATTTATGCTTTAATTAAGGAAGTTTTTTTTGAAACCTGAGTTTGTCTCCATAACTTAGTATATAGAGCTGTGACTCCATTAATGGTAGTTTGTTTGGATAGAAATTTCAAACTGGGTAGTTCTCAAAAATCCTACTATGACAAGTTAATAGATAGAAAGAATTTCAAAAGTCACAAAAAAGTTCTAAAAGTACAGATTCTAATGTTTTAACCACTGATAATTTTATTGTGATAATTAAATGCCCAAAATGGGCAATTTATAGCTGTACTTCTTGCCACAATAAACACTTCAAAAATATCACCAATGAGTACTTATAAATTAATAAGCTCAAGAGATCTTAAGCAGTTTTTCATATGCTACTTTGTGTAATAATATTATATAATATCCTCATGCCCTTTATAATTCACAAAATCATTTATGCATTTTATCTTATTTCGTCTCCTTATGATGTAGGCTGGCTGGCCTTTTAAGTGAATCATGAGCATTAAGTACCTTTAAGAAAGTTATATAATGAAACAGTGGAAGAAACAAAATACACTCAAATGCAGGATTTCTGATTTCAAAAATTTTGGCAAATATTTAATTTTTCCTTCAGTATAAACATACCACTCTTATTTATAAATGTGTCTTCCTTCTTCTTATTCAATGTTTATAGCACCAAGATTTCACATTGGTTTGATTAGGTTAGTTGTATTTAATGCACCTCTTCTTAGCCCTTAACCACTCCCATTAAGCTCCAATCAGTCTCTCCTATGAATGACATCTCCGACTACGGGAAGTAAACTCTGTAAGAAAATATATCTAGATTTCTGGTTTCTTTTCTGCATGTAAGGAGCTTAGAAGTCACCTCTCCATCCTAAAGACCAGTAAAAAAGCTGAATAGACTGAAAAATTAATTCTTCTTGACCCACAAGAGAATAGAAGACAAACTGCTGGTCCTAACATTGGAGATACAGACAAGTGAACACAGGGAGTCACAGCTTGCCAGAGGAAAGACTCACCAGCAGAAACTGCTGCTTGAACCAGTGCAGGGGTAAGAAAACCCAAACTATAACTGACAGATTGCTGGAGGCGTAATGTGGACAACTGTTCTGATCATTAAGAATTTCTAGGGAACCCACCGAGGGGTCCCCCACACTTCTGTTAATTTAGCTCTAGGAGTATGACAAAATCTTCACAGTAATTATTAGATAAAAATCTACTCATGCTTCAGGCAAAAAAAAGGGGTAAAGGAATTATTTTAATATAAGCCAGAGAACTTGTTTTTTTTAATCCTCACCTGAGTATATGATTACTGATTTTAGAGAAAGAGGGAGAGAGGAAGAGAGAGAGAGAGAGACATCGATGTGAAACAGAAATACCAATCCTTTGCCTCCTGTAAGCAACTGGTCCAGAATTGAACTCACAACTTAGGTATGCACCCTAATGGGGAATTGAACCTGCAGCCTTTGGGTGCACAGGACAATGCTCCAACCAACTGGGCCACCTGGTCAGGGCAGAGCACTTGATCCTTTTTTTTTTTCCTTTATTGATTCTAGAAAGAGGGGAGGAGAGGAGAAAGAGAGGGAGAGATTCATGGGTGTGAGAGAAACGTTAACTGATTGCCTCTTATCAATGCCTGTCCTCAGGGGAAACTAGTTAGCCCCAGCCTAAACTGCTGAGGTATTATCAGAGCCTACCCAACCTAGGGGAAGGGATCTTCCCAACTCCAGCTCCCTCTATCTATCTTATTTTACCTAAAGGGGAAGAAAAAAAACTTGTGAAGTTTACAGTCTAGAGTGGGGGTATCAAATTCACTTTCACTGGAGGCCACATCAGACTCGAGGTTGCCTTCAAAGGGCCGAAATAATTTTAGAACTGTATAAATGTAACTACTCCTTAACTGTTAAGGAGTTGAAATTATACTCTACGATTTAAAGGCAACTTGGAGGCTGATGTGGCCCCCAGTGAAAATAAGTTTGATATCCCTGGTCTAGAGGCATAGCCTCTAAAAGATTAAGAACTAATCTTAGAACTATAGAATGTTTTCCCTCCCCCTACTCCTCACCACCACATTACTGAAGGCCAGTTTATCACAAGTTTTTATGCAGTACATTACATTGTAACAGGGTGCAGCCAAGAGGGGGGCCCCAAATAGGGAATTGTAATGGGGTCCAGAAGAGCTTGGAGATGATTGGCTCCACACCACAGGGCCACACCTGCCAGGAATGCTAGCAGCTGTGGCCAATGAGACTACAGACAAAGATAGGAGCTGGAATTTAAACCCAGGTGTGGTAGCCACTAGGTGTCCTTTCAGGGACCACAAGGCTTTGGCGGAGAATTGGAACCACCCTACTTTGGTGTCTTTTCGAAGACTACGCAGCTTGTGTGAAAGTCAGGACCACATGCTTCCCTTTGCCATGTGGATGGTGCCGGGAGGCTGAGTCATGGACTTCTACTTCTACCAGGCAGAGGGAGAAGGAAGGACTGTGTGAGTCTGTGGGTATTCTAAAGAAGTTTAGTCTGTATAACTTTTAAATAAATAATAATTCCTTTCCTTTTCACCAATCTCTGGCATTGAGAGACATCTTTCCTCTGGTGGTAGGCAAAACGAAGCTAGTACAGGGGAGGAATACCTGGAGAAAAAGGGGGGTCTTTTATATCATTCAGCCCCCACCCCCTGTCTGTTCTGTAACAACATGTGTCTATGAGGAAAAAAATTACAAGGCATACTAAAGGCAAAAAACACAGTTTCAAGAGACAAACAAGTATCAGAGCCAAACATACAGGAATGTTCAAATTAACAGACAAAAATATAAAAATTATGACATATGTAATACGGGCTCTGATAAAGTAGAAAGCATGCAAGAACATATGGGAAATGTAAGCAGAGAAATGAAAATCTTAAGCAAGTACCTAAAGTAAATGTTAAGAGATTGAAAACATAAGAAAAATGAGGAATGCCTTGGCAGGCATTTTAGTAGGCTTCACACAGCTAAGAAAAGAACTTCTGAGCTTGAGGATATCTCAATAGAAACCCCCAAAAGTGAAAAGCAAAAAGAAAAGAAACTGAAAGAAAAAGCAGAACAGAATATTCCAGAACTGGGGGAAACCACAAAAAAATGTAATATAGACATAATGGGAATACTAGAAGGAAGAGAAAGAGAGAAAGGAACTAGAGGAATATTTGAAAAAGTGATTGAGAATGTCCCCAAATTAATGCAAAACATCAAATCAGAGATACAAGAAGCTTAAGGAAACCCAAGCAAATAAATGCTAAGAAAACTATATCTAGGCACATCATTTTCAAGCCTCAGAAATATTAAAGGAAAAAAGTCCTGAGAGGAGCCAGAATAAAAATAATTTTCTTCCCTATAGATGAACAAAGATAAGGATTACATGTGACTTTTCCTCAGAAACCATTCAAGCAAGAAGAGAGTGGAGTGAAATATTTAAAGTGTTGAGAGATAAAACCCACCAGCCTAGAATCTGTACCTTGTGAAATTATCCTTCCAAAGTAAAGGGACTTTCTCAGACAAACAAAAACAAAGGGAATTTGTTGCAAGTAGACATTGTGAGAAATGTTTAAAAAAAAAGTTCATTGGAAAGAAAAATGGTATAGGTGTGAAATTAAAATCTACATAAAGAAAGGAAGAACATCGCAGAAGGAATAAGTAAAGGTAAAATAAAAGCTTTTATTTTTATTCTTTTATTTATATTATTAATATTTTTATTCTTAATTGATCTAACATATAATAATAGCAACAGTAATTTCTATTATATATATGCTTATATACACATCTAATGTATAAATGCCTATTTATATTCAGCTTACATATGAGCAAAATGACAGTAATTCAACAAGGGACAGGAAGCAGGAATTAGAATTATTTTATCCTTATAACATACTCATGATTCCTGTGAAGCAGTATCACGTTATTTGAAAGTGGACTTGAATTAGTTGTAAATGCATATGGCAAGTCTAGGGGAAAAAATAAAAAAAAACATTAAAAAAGAAGTATTACTGATATGTTAAGATTGGAGAAAAAATGTAATCATATAAAATGCTCAATTAATACCAAAAAAGGCAAGCAAAAAGTAGAAGTCCAAAATACAAATAAAGAACAAGGGCAAAAATAGAAACACTAACAAATGTGACAAATATTAATTCAATTATATTAATAATCACTTTGAATGTCAGTGTTCTAAATGCACCAATTACAAGACAGATTATTAAAGTTTATCAAAAAACAAGACCCAACTGCATGTTGATTACAAGAAACCCTCCCCCTAAATATGACATACAGATTAAAGGTGAATTGATTTTTAAAAATATATATGATGCTAACACTAATTAAAAAAAAACCAGAATAAGTATATTAACTTCAGACAGAACAGATTTCAGAGCAAATTATCAAATGTAAAGAAAGGTATTAAATAATGATAAAAGGTTAATTCTTTAGTAAATTATAATAATCCTTAATCCATATACTTAAAACAGTAGAGCATCAAAATATGTGAGGGAAATCCTAATAAAACAGAATAAAGAAATAGATGAATCCACTATCAAAGATGAATTCATATCATATCCTCTCTTAGAAATGGACAGGCGTAGCAGGCAGAAAATCAGTAAGGACATAGATGGACTCAATAACACCATCCGTCAGTTGAATGTAATTGATATCTCTAGATTACTTCAGCCAACAACAGGAGAATATGCATTCTTCTCAAACTTACATCAAATATTCACTAGATAGTCCACAGTCAGGGCCATAAAACACATCTTAACAAATTTTTAAAAAGTAGGAATTATATAATGTCTGCTGTCAGACCATAATGAAATTAAACTAGAAATTAATAACAGAAAGACAACAGGAAAATGCCAAAATGTCTGGAGTTCAGTCAATACATTCCTAAATAATACATGGCTGAGAAAAAAATCTCCAAGGTAAAATTTAAAAATTTTTGAACTGACTGAAAGTGAAAATATAACATAACAAAACTTGTGTGTTACAGCAAAAGTAGTACTTAGCATTTGATGCATATTTAAAAATTTAATCTAAAATAAATGATATAATTATTTAACTTAAACACTAGAAAAAGCAGAGAAAACTAAATGCAAAGTAAGAATAATAAAGGAAATAATGAAAATTAGAACATAAGTCAATGAAATTGAAAACAAAAAATTAATCAAGGAAATCAACAAAACCAAAAGCTGGTTTTTTGAAAAGATCAATAAAACTAACGAGACTCTATGCAAGCTACCCAAGAAAAAATGAAAAATGATGCAAATTACTAATATCAGAAATAAAAGAGGAGACATAACTGCAGATCACATGAACATTAAAAGGACAGTAAGGAAATACTGTGAATAACTCTATGCCCATAAATTTGATAACCCACATTAAAAATAGACCAATTTCTTGAAAGACACATCTGCCAAAACTAACAAGAAAACAGACACTCTGAATATGCCTATACTTATTAAAGAAATTGAATCAATAATCATCCAAACCCCAAAGTACCAGGCACAGGTGTGTTCACTGGTGAATTCTACCACACTTTTAAGGAAGAAATTATACCAACCTTATACAATCTCTTTATGAGGATAGAAGCAGGGGGAAGCTCCCCTATTCATTCTATGAGGCCAGTATTTCCCAGATACCAAAAACAGAAAAGTACTTTCCAAAGGAATGTATCTAGGGTTACTCACACTGAATATCTGCATCTAGTAAAGTGCCTGGTATATAGTAGCTCCTCAATAAATTCCAATGGAAGAAAATAGGAAGAAAGGAGAAAGAAAAAAAGAAAGGAAGGAAGAAAGAAAAGATAGGCCACTTCTTCATGTGGAAACAAATAAATACTACTTGTTTTCTTTGTTGTCTGCTCTCAGCACTAGCAGTAAATTGTGGAACATTGAAAACAGATTACAATATCCCCATAAAAAAAACAGAAATTTTTTACTGCTAGAATTGTGACCTTTCTTCCTTTTTAACATGTTCATAGTAAGGGTCATGTGAGCTGGCCTGAAGACGGGCTGTGGGAGGCAGTCTGAAACTGATACAATCCTGGCGCTTGAGCCATGGGAGCTCACCTGGAGCCTGGGTGGTAGGATAGGCCTGGTGCTCACTTCCCTCCTCTTCCCCTATGGGGAGGGAGACTGTTTCTCTGCACTGGCTTTTTGGGAGTGGGCTAGAGTGATTGGTATGGTATATGACTCTCTTTCCTATGCTTTGCAATACACCCTTTCTTATTTTTCTCTCCCCTCAGGTGCTGTTATTCCCCACCTGGAATCCTCAGCTCTTGTGAGGATATTTTTGTGCATGGTTAGTGGTTCAAAAAGATATTTCTAGGAAGAGATCAGTACTAGAGATACCTATCCCACCCTTTTGCTGATGTCACTCCCACATTACAGGTGCATTTTTGAAGGAGCTCCACCAGATGATTTTGAAACATACCAATATCTAAGAACAATTGCAATCCAAGACTAACATCCACAATCTAAGCCAGGTATTCTGTGTTCTTAGCTTTTGGACCCCTCTTACATCCATCAGCTCATCTCTGCCCTATCTTATAGTTTTCTTGATATAATCTCTAGTCCAATCAAGCCAAATTCATTGCCATGTCTTGAGTTCACTACATTTCCTCCCTGAATCTGTGCCTTTGAGCATGCAGTGCCTTCTGCCTGCTTTTATGCTACACAGATTTCTCTCAGTTAAAAATGCATTTCAAGATCTCCCCAGTACCCAGAATCTCTTAAAGGAGACATTATGGAAACATAGTAACTATTGACTGCATGGCTTCCTGCACTGTACAGACCTCATAGATGTTCTCATTTTGGAATTAAGTGAATTGGGGAATTTATACCAAATAGTGTTGCACTTAGTCATACACTTTGTATACATGTCACTTTCAGGTATGAAATTTATCAGACAAGCTTAACTATCTAGAACCCCAAAATTAGAAAACCCATAAAAGGAAAAGACCCCTGAAAGTAAAAAAGGAGAACATCGATGAATTCTGCACAGTAAGGGAAAACCAAGCCAAATTGTCTATTTACAGCATACTGATTGCTTGACATTCTGTTTGCCTACAGATTTTTGTGAATTTCTCAGTTTTATCTGCACAATGCTATGAGATGTACTATCTCCATTTCCCAAAGAAATCTGAGCTGTAGAGACATTAACAAATTTCCCAAAGTTCTCAAGTGTCAGTGAGAGTTTTGAATCTGCTTTTGGTACATCTAGAGTGGCCCTTAATCATTATTCTATATTATAAGTTCTACTAGTACCCAGTGAATCAATTTTATGTTCATTTATTCATTCTATTAATTGTTTAGTCAGTACTTGGCACTGTGGATATAGAGAGAAAAATAAATACTAACTTTCCAAACAAGGTACAACTCATGATGGAGTCACATATGCAAAAATACAAGTACAATGTAGGTGGATAAAGTCTCCAATGGAAGTGACTTCAAGGCCTAGAATATGTTGTAGAGACACGAAGAGGGAGGGATCCAATCTTCCTTCAGCTGGAGATCCAGAAGGGATCTGGGTGATTATATAAGACATCTGTAGGATAAATGAAGGCAGTCTGGCTTCCTTACCCAGGTGTCTGGGCAACTAAGGGAAGCAGTTTCCCATAACCTTGAGAATGGGCCTGATAAGCAGTGTTCTCATAGCCTGGAGTGGGCTCACATATGTAATATGAAGCTCTGCTCCATTAAGATCTATTGGCATCCTGCCAGCTTTGTTTGTATCCAGTATTTAAGGGACTGGGGGACAATGTGTCATACTGGGGTGCCATGCAAAGGGGCTGGGGGCAGGTGACATGCAGAGACGTGCAGGGGGACACACAGCTTGCGGCATGTGTGACTCTCCCCACCTTTGAATAAAGGTATGTCAAGCATCCCCACATCTCTGTGAATATTCTTCTGTCTGCCTGAGTACTGTGGACCTGTCAGGCCTTGAATGGTCATGACACAACATGCCAGAAGTTGAACTCTTCAGCTAAGCCTTAGGATATGAATGAGATTGTCATGCCGAAGATGATGCATATACAGAAAGTTAAAATTGGATTAATATATAGAAGGATTAAGAATGAAAAGTTTAAATATGTGTATTAAATTTTAATTATATTACTTGAAAGTTAATTTTGCATTTAGTATATTAATGGTACAATATTATTCCATTAAGAACTCTTTTTCTGAATGTAAAAAGAGATTTATTCTATTAACTGCAAATTTTGGAATAGGGAAAATTTTTTACAATGTGAAGCACTATTCTAAACATACCAGAGTCTCAAAGTAATGAAATTTTGTTATATAATATATTTAAATATGTCATAGTTTTAAAATAGGAATTAAGAAAAAGTCTGCAGTGTGATGCCAATGTTTAAAAAAAGATAAAAGAATTAAGATGAAAATGAGATTTCTATGAATATTTTTAATTTGGAAGTTTTAGCTTAATACTAACTATACAAAATAAAACACATTTATAGTAGAATACTAAAGTAATACATAAAAGTATATTGATTTACATGCTAATTTAAAAAATCGCTAGTGATAATTAACTTCAAAACAGGACATATCAGTGTATTGATATGGAAAGCTGCCTTGATTAATTTTCACACATTAAAAACATCTTGTCTTTCAATCAAGATATAGTGAGATTTTATATGTGTAGGATTCTAAGTAATATAGGAAAAACAAACAAAATGCAGTGTTTGCTTTTGAAGATTTTACAATCTCATTGTTCAGAAAAGACATTCAGGTATACAAAGATAACATCAACAACAAACTAGGCAAATATACACCATAGGACTTTATAGAAATGTGGTCATTTAGGATTAATGGTTATGAACACTGTTACAGAGCAGACACAATGTGACCTAGACCTTGAAGTTTTACTGGCACTTGAATAGGTATAAAAAAGGGAGAAACTACTGAAGACAGAGAAATTTGCAAGACATCAGCAAACAAATTTTGCTAAGGCTACCCCAACTAACCTTCACCTGCTGCACACCTTTCTAGTAAAGCCCAGCATTCCCCGCTCTAAAATGAGTTAGTCCTTGCAATCCTCAATACAGCCAATTTCAATCAGTCATGGTTGGTACAGGGGTGAAGCCAGTTTGTCAGTGTTAGGAGAATATGTTCTAAGATAAAGTAGCAATAAAGGAAATTTGGAACAAAAATAGAGCTGCTTAGTTAAAACAGAGTTTTTATAATAAAATAAGGGGGATGGGAAGATATGTAGGGGTTCTAAAAGGCACACTAAGATTTTCTACTTATATTTTTATGAACACACTCTTGTTTTTTTCTTTAATTACCTCAATATTTGATACAATAATGCTGGTATTATTATTTTTAGAACCTATTACCATTTCTGTAATCTCCATTCAGTTTTTTTAATCCTCACCTGAGAGTATATTTATTGATTTCAGAGAGAGGAAGGGTGAGGGGAGAGAGAGAGAGAAAGAGAAGGAGGGAGAGAGAGATCAACCAGTTGCCTCCCTTAAATGGCCTAATCAAGGATGGAATCTGCAACCTAGGTATGTGCCCTGACCAGAGATGGAACCAGCAACATTTTGGTGCATGGGACAATGCTCCAACCAACTGAACCACCTGGCCAGGGCTCCACTCGATTTTGTTTATTGTGCGTTACAGATAAATATTCATTAATTTTACAAACATTTGTTGAGTGCTCACTATGTGTTGAACACAGTGCTGGAGACCGAAGGTAGAGTTCTGTTCTCATGAAGCTAATGATATAGACAGGACAGAATTAACTCAATGCTT
This sequence comes from Phyllostomus hastatus, assembly GCF_019186645.2. Classification (NCBI taxonomy): domain Eukaryota; kingdom Metazoa; phylum Chordata; class Mammalia; order Chiroptera; family Phyllostomidae; genus Phyllostomus; species Phyllostomus hastatus. Next base: position 5,006,682 of record NW_025333932.1, on the reverse strand, counting down.
ATATTCTGAAAAGGTTTATTACAGATCAAGTACAAGGTATTTTAGTCTTATCCAAACTTCATAAGATTGTACTATGCTAGCATTTTATTTACTTATTTATTTATTTATTTACTTATAATTCTGAAAAGCTTTTAAAATCTCCATGATTTTTTCTGATTATTTTACTCATTTTTGACATTTCTCTAGCCCTAAAATATATAACTGTATCTTATATTAAAAGGCAAATACATTTTTTAAAAAATATTTATGATCGTTGTTAAAATTTGGAACATAACATCTCTTTATTCTTGTATAAAAAAGTACTAGAATGCCCTATTCCCATCATGTTCTCTTGATAAGGTGATGATCCCAGCACTTATGAGGTATATTGTATCTCAGCTGACTGGAAAATTATCTTACATATTAGGGCCATGTCCTGGTAACCATAGTCTTAGTATGTGAGAGAACTTTAGGAAGTAATGATAAGACAGCAAGTGACTTAATCAAGCAAAATCATCCTTGTTCCTTTGAAAACATAGCATGGCAGTACATGCCTCTTCCAATTCTATTTCATGAATTGCTTGTGGTTACAGGATAAACTTTTGGGCATTTCTAAATTTAGAATAAAAAATTATCTCTAAGAGATGAAAGTGAAATTGGGAGTTACTACTTTATTTCCAACAAACCATCCATATTTCAGAACCATGATTTAATTTTCATATTATTTGACAGAGCAGCCAGTATTTCCAGAAATATGAGTATAAGTGAAATCTATGAGTAAACATGGGTAGCGAGTGTTTTAGTACCCTACACATCTTTTTTATGAAATTGCATTTCAGAATATATTGAATGTTAAAAACCCAATGCCTTATTATCATGATGAGACAAGAATAGAAAATGTCAGAGGACTACAGGCAATTTATTTTCATGACAAGCCTGAAATATCATGAAAAATTGTGAAAATAAGCTACTCTCATTGCCACCTCAATACTATCATCTTGTCCTCCAAAGATGTCACACCTGGGCTCAGTTATGTTAAATGGTTCACTTCATATTTCTAGATATTCTTGATCAGTCCAGTTATCAGATCCAACTATTTCTGAAATAAATGAGTATTATTGTTGTCTACTTGATTGAAGAAAATTATGCCAGCACAGAATGCTGTTTAAATATTTTTGTACCATCCACTCAACTTGAAGAGAATTAAAGTGATTTTATTAAAAATATAGTTTTTCAGTTCACATTTTATTTTGCATGTAAATAAGTAAATTCTAGATAAGATGTTATTAAAATGCTTTTTAAAAATGAATTAGCTATTAGAGATGTTTATGTGTGAATGTGCATGTGTGTTAGAGGCATCTGTGGCATAATTAAAGCTCTTATAACCTCAAGTGCCTAAATTTTATTTTCTGACATGAAAACATCAGGTCAGGGAAGTGTTAAAAATTAAGCTCAAATAACCTCACATCAGATATTTAAATACATTTATAATTCAAAACACATTCATATTTATTATTATATGTGTTCTATGGGAATTACAGAAAAATTCTTAAATTTTAAAAAGTTAAAGGGTGATCTTAAATTTCAGTAAACCTATTATTATAATATACTGGATAAAAATATTGTCTTTGAATAATGCATATTTTTGTTGCACTCTGTCCTTTGAGAAATACAATTTTAATATTATATTGAGATGAATACTGCTATATGTCTATACATATCTAGACCCAATTTATTATTACAATTTACTAGAGATGATCAATAAATGAACTATGATTTCATTCATTTCTCTTCAGTTAATTTACGTGTCTGCTGTTTTATTTCCAACTCAAATGCTTTTCTTCAGTTAAGACTGATATTCTATCAAACAAAAATATTTATGGATTTTTTAATGTATTTGGTGAAGAATTCAAAAAATACTTTTAGATAACTAGAGGAGAGCACTTGGTGTTCTTTGGTATAGCTAGTAATTTTTTTTTTTTGAACACAGACTTAGAAATTTAAAAAGCTGATGTAAGGATGGAGAAGTTCTCCCTGGAAAAACCCACATTTAAATATTTAACTAAATTTTTCATTGAATTTCATAGGATTCATAGATCTAAAATTAAGATATCTCCTGGTTATAAAATCCTACAAAAAATGATATTGGAGTAGCTATATAAAACTATAGGTAAGTTAATTAAATTCACTGTGCCTTAGTGTCCTCATCGGTATGATAAGAAAATTTTTAGTACTTGTCTGTTGGTATTATTGTAAGGATTAAATGTATTAATATGTTAAGTACCAAGTTCAATATTTGGCTCCAAGTAGTACTATATTCATGTTTGTTCTTATTGTGGTTGTAAAATGCTGTAGGTAGGCCAAAGGGAAAGGTAAGCCTAGCTTTTGGTAAACCTTACTTTATGAGAATATTAAATTTAGGCTAGTTCTTGAGATAATTTTGGATTGACAGAAAGGAGAGCCAAGTGTTTTCAAAAACTCTCATATACTTTTAGAAGTAGGAAAATTATGTGGCAGGAATCACTAAAGTATATTCAACATCATAAGTTCTGTTAATGGAAACTAGGTGCAGCCAGTGAAGAAGTGAGATGCCCCAGAAGATGAAGGGCTTTTGATACCAGGCTAAGGAAGTTGGACTGGGTAAGTCACAGAGGGTTTATGTTTCTATTACGTACCTTCCTATTTTTAACCACCTTTATTTTTATTTTGCACCAATTGAAAAACTGTAACAATGAGAAACAGAATATGTGTGCTCAAACTGGTTAAACATAGCTAAAAGTATGTGGGAAAAAAGGGTATTTCCAAAACAGTATCCATGAGCTCATGGAAAATTTTTCCAAAAATTATGACATTACACTGAAGAAGCTATGTTGGATTAAAGAAAAATAAGTAAATAAAATATCAAAAGTAGAAAAATGATTTTGCCTCAAAGGCACAAATATCATGTAAAAATAAAGAAGTGTGGAGGTACCATATATAGATTATAATGTTAATGCAATGCATTATTTTCCCATGCATTTCCTATTATGAGGTAATATTTTGAAAAGCATTAATGTCTATTTATCTTTTCCCTTTGCGATGACCTTCATCTTGGCAAGCCAGAGTGTTTGTCCATCTACCTGACAGAGATAAGTAGAAAAAGAGAATTATATTTTGCTACAGAAAGAATGAAACTATGTTCAGCTTTTGATACATAAGATAGAATTCTCTAGCCTAGGAGGAGGATTTCTCATGGTGTCTTTTCTCCCCTGACCCATTTTTAGCACATAATTATTGAAGCCAGAAAGGAGCAGCTCCTAAAGTTTCCCACAGGATGTGGAAAATGCTATTTTGTGTAGGACAGCTGGTCTACCTCCAAGGGAGTTAAGAGGGTGTGGCAGAAATAGGAAGAGAGGGAGCCAAAAGAGAAAAGAAATACCACCTTCATTTCTGGCCTTAAGAGTGGCAAGAAAGAGATATAGAGGAGGATGGAAGATATTTCTCTTGTTTATCCTGAGATTTTGACAGAGATGTGTACTGGATAAGGTGAGGGACACAATGAGGTTTTGTCCTAGCTTCTTGTTTGGGTCCCTAAGAAGGGGCCATACTTCAAGCTTCTTCCAACACAGGTCAATAGATAACAGGCTGTTCATTTCTTGTAGGAGAGTGAACTCTTCCTAGGACTGTTTTAATTATCAGATCAGAGTAGGACTTAGCTTTGATTGGCTTCCCCCTACCCTCCCGCTAGCAAGTGGGTGGATAGTAAGAAAAGAAAAAGCCCAATTACTTAGAAAAAAAAAGGTACTGTATTAATTTTCTGCACATTTGAATATTGATGAGTTAATTTTTATTCAATCTATTTTATATGCTTAATTTAAAATATGATGTTGAGAAATGTCAAAGAAGAAACATTCAATGACACGTTAAAGCACTGTAAGGAAGACTTTGTTTAAAAGGGGCTGCTATCATGATAGGTATAGAAACCACTGCAATGAAAGTTTGCAGTAGGGGAGTGAGATTTGGCTCAATCCTAAGGACTTCACTGGCAAATGAGAATTTATAGCCTAGGGGGAGGGTGGGTCTGTGGATGAAGAATTACTAAGAGGAAACATCAGCGATAAGGGTGATCCTGCCTTACCCAGAACACAGACCAAAGCAATCAGATATCACCTGGAGGATGATGGAAGATAAGGAAGCCAATCAGATATGGGGGAAGTGATCAGCTACGTAGGGTGGGAGGTTCCTGCTAAACTGTCTTGGCAGGATTCTTGCTAAAGCTGAATTCTTTAAGTGCACAGATGTACCTAGGAGAAGTTCAGGAGCCTGACTAAAGTTTGGTCAAGCAAAGAATCTCTGTCACTACACACACACACACACACACACACACACACACATACACACACACCCACACACACACATATCTGTAAGTGGAAAAAGTATATATGTTACAATTATAAAGTTATTGTGCTATATCCCCCTTTCAACATACTGAAATGAAACTAAAGTTCTCAAAGATAAATGTCTTCTTTTGGAAGAACTTAATTTTAGTATAATATAAGGGGGGACCCCCCAAAAAACCTGGAATTATCTTCTGGAGGGAAAGCCCCTTGTAGTACAGGCTTCCCCTGCTAGATGAGTGTTCTAGAAATTCATCTGCATCTGTGTACCACTGGCATTGTTGTGAGAGGCTGCATTCAGCTTCAGTGAATTTTTTGAAGACATTTTCAACACCTTTGCCCATCTCATGATGGGTAATTTATGAGCACACCTGCCCATATCGCACTAAGTGTTCATCAGTTTTTGACCCTCGTGCCCCATCTTCCCTATTTACCCAATCTCACGCTGAATGACATTTTTTTTGTTTCACCAGGTGAAAGAAAGTCCTCTAAGGGAAATGTTTTGCCAATGTGGAAGTGGTGAAACAAAAGACAGCATAAGCACTAAAAGGCATCAAAACCAACAAGTTCAAAAACTATTCGGCAGTGGGAAAAACATCTCGATAAGTGTAATGCATCAAATGGGAAGTACTTTGAAGGATATTGAAGTTTAAACATGTAAGAATAAGTACACTTTTAAAAAATAAGTAAATTCCCCCCTTTTTTTGGCAAACCCTCTGCCCCCATGCTTAAGCAGCAAGCAAGTCATAATAACAAAATATCTTTGGTTGTTTTAATTTTTAACTTATTCTATTTCAGTCATATTAGTTATTTTCCTGTTGTTGTAAAGAATTGTGAACAAAAAACAATACTATGTTCTATGGTGTTATTTTCTCCAAATTGTGGGACCTTCTACTTCAGTAATCAATGTATTAAAATGAAGTTTTCTCTTGGTAATTGTAATGTGCTTTACCTTACAAGTCGCTAGGTAAAGTCTAAAAATGTGTCTGTACAAAACTATTATGTCAAAACACTTTAAACATGTGGAATCTTCCACAAAATACCAGGGTATATTTAGTTCAAGGTATTGGGAGAAGGGAGCATCTGAGGTATAGATTTTAAATAGAAAGACTGCATATTAACCTCCCAGATTCTTAAACAGTAATTATACTGGGGAAATTTTGATTTTGAAAATGTATGAAAATAAAGACTGATCATTTGAAATTGGGAAGAATTCCAATGAAATTGTAAATGGAAGCTTTTCACACATTCCTTTTCATGACATTGCTTTTTACATAGTAGGTACTTAAAAAAATTTGCTGAATGAGTCAATTATCCTTCCAAACACCTGGAATCGATTAACCTGATCCATTTACCTGGAATACAGAGTGCATTTTTCCAGAGCTGAATATCTGTCGGCAGCACATTTGAATAGTACAGCCATTTCATTTCCTTCGTCTCACTTCCCTTCACCTTCAATCTTGGCTTTCCTGTAAATACCTTCAGCTGTGCTGACAATTTCATCCCAGACTACTCTTCTCCTATGGCCAGGTCCAGACCCACTGGCCTGGGGCACTGCCCTTAAGGAGCTCAATCATTCAGCTCTGGAGTTTGGATGGATTTTAAAATATCTGCCAATAATATACCCACAGCACAGTGGGCCTTTGGACTTTTCTTTCGTTTTTATTGAAGTAATTTTTTTCATATTCATTACATTTTTTAAGAGTCTGCACTCTTTTCAAAAATGTATCCAAAATTAAATTATATTTTTGATGCAACTAAGAAGGAAATTAATTAGATGGCTACTTATTAAAATTTAGTTTAATTTTAGTTCCTGTTGTTCCTCAGGAAGATTTCCAAACACAGTTATGGGTTAATTATTGCACTGAAATTTTAATTACAGTGCCTGTGTACTGAGATCTGTCTTCCCTCAGCTCCTCTACTTATTAATTGAAGACAGTCTACAATATGGAGGGAAAAGAAACAAAAACTAGTTTTGAATTCCAGCACTCTTCTATAAAATCTGTGGCTCAAGCAAGTCATCAGACCTTTCCAGGTTTTTGTTTTCTCCTTTTTACAATGAAAATAATACAATGAAATGAGGCACTGTGTCCAGCCTACTTGAAATATCTATGAAGGCTAGTTTCGCTCTCTCTTTCAACTTCTCACTTCCGATGCAGAGAAGCCCAGTTGCTCTGTTGTTTTCTTTAGTCAGCAGGTTTGCACAGCTCTGTTCTCACCTGTGACTCCACCATCTCACAGTTCAGCAAACTCTAGTGTCACAGATGGAGTTCCCCAGTGACCACAATTTGAAGCAAGGATGCACGGCTGATGCTGTCATTGGGAGTACAAAACAGAAGAGCAAGAGTGAATGCCAAGAGCAGTGAGGCAGGGACAGACATGAAGCTTCAAGAGGAGACACTGTGTCATGTTGGGCTACTGGGCATGCAGCACATTGCTGGATGGACTGCACAGAAATACTGCCTCCAAGTAATCTGCAGGAAGTAGCATAAAGGAGGAACTTACCTGCACAACTCCACTAACCCCTGCTTTCCCATTGGATCGAGTTCAGTCCACTGGGAGTAAACACTCTGGCCTCGTTTCTGGGCGGTGGGGCTTGGCTTCTTCGGAGGCCCTTTAAAAGCCAGATCTTGTGACCTATGGTGATAGAGTGTTTCCTTCTTGTCTACAAGTGATGACAGGAACTGGTCAACTGGGTGACAGGTGACCTTGATGGGGAGAGTGTCTAGCACCCCAAAAGCCAAAACTGGTTGGTCCCAGGGAAACCCAGCATGTCTCCAAGAAAGTAAATATGAATCAAAGGAATTACTCAATTAAAAATTATTCTCTGAGCATCCCATTTAAAGGCATTTTCTTTAAGTTAGGTGCAAAACTCAGGAGAGACCAAGGTCATGGGTTTATAACTTGTCAGCAACAGTTTCATCTGAAGCACAAGGAAGGTGCTTGCCTTCCATGCCTTTCATTCTTGCCTTCCCGGTGGGATAGTTCCACATCATTTGCACAGTTCTCACAGATACTCAGTCTGAAAATTCTGTTCCTTTTTTCTTCCATTATTATTATGCAGAGAATATGATTATCCACAAACACAATATAAACTCTTAAAACAGCTGTGGGCCTGTCCCACTCTCAACACTTAGCTCAGTGTGCCAATGGCATAGGTAATAAATTACTGAGACAGTTTTTGCATGTTCACAGCAGCATTGCTATATCCTATCTGAGACTGAGGAGGACTATGCCTTTGTGGCTACATCTCTCTGTAGGCAGCCCTTAGGTAACAATTCTTTTTACAATGATTAGCAAAATGTCAGCTCAAAGATGGGCAGGAGCTAATATTAGTTAGTGAGAGAAGAGAAATGAAAAAGGGTTTTGACATTGAAAGGCAGATGCAAGTCCTGGTTCTTTAACTAACTAGCTGTCTGGCTGTGAGTATGTTACTTAAACTGTGAGTATATATATCACTTGATCTTCCTGAATTTCTGGATTATCATCTGTAAGAGATAGTAATAACTCTCTTATGGATTATTATAAGCAAAAATGAAAAGGTTTATAAATTGGTTAGCATATAATAAGTTCCCTCTACATGGTACGTAATATCAGAACCAGAAATCTTACAGTTAGGATATACAATTCTCTCATTTTTCAGTTGGGAAATTGAAATCTGGCAAAGCTAAATGACTGTTCCCAAAGTCTTATGATTATTTAGTAACAAAGACTATTGTATATTCTGCGTCTCTTAACAAAATCTAATGTTGTTTTTACCCTAAAACAGTGCCACCTTTATTAGGAGTACTACCAAGATCATATTTCTGACCTGGAGAATGATTGCATTTCTCATTGTGATATGAACAAATTTTGATAATCTTATAGATATTGGGATTTAAATTAGAATATTCTCTTATCTAGAGAAAAATTTTGTATAAAATCAAATGCATTAGCAAAGCATAATTTATTTAAGTACCATGTAACTAAGTTCAAAACAACTTGATTTCCTTGGTGCATACTCTGAACTTTCCTCCAGCAATCAAGGATAGTATATTTAAATGTGATTTAACAGTACTTAGTTGATATGTTATTTAATTTATTGCATTGTGTGCCTGTACAATTTCATCATTATACTGCAAAAGCAAGTCTACTGAATAAGTGCCTCGGTTTCAGCTACTCCTTTAGTATTAGAATGTCATTTTCTCATTATTCTTGTATCTATTTCATTTTATGCCATAATAATTTTGAAATAAAACGCCATTCCTTACTTTCCTGTGTGTAAATGTATATTTATATAATGTCCAAAATAATCAAGATGAAATGCTGCTTAGTATAAAAGTCCTTTCACATTAAGAAGAAATGGTTTTGTAAACTGAAGGTCCACACTAAAAGCATAGCTCTATGCATGATGGCCTAATGGCTTCCTTGAAAATACCCTGACAGAGTCATTTTTGTTAAAAACAATCCTGCAAAACTAACTTCACTTCTGAAAACACAATAGTGGTTGGTTCTAAGGTACAGACCTTATAGTGAATGAAGCTTTTTGTCATAACGATTCTGTGGGCAGCAAAATATTTAGAATGGAATTCTGGTGTCTCTGGTACATCAGGATCTTCTTACACTAACTGGCCATTGTAACTTTGAGGAAACCAAACTCTTGGAACTCCTGGTCCCTTTTCTCTCTAATCATAAATAGGACTGGATAAGATATTTGATCTTCTTTCATCCTTGGAAGAATGTTGTGCTAAATTCATTTTTAAGTTGTATTCTGTTTCATCAGTTACATTGTCTTTGCCCAGCAACTTCAAAATCTCTCTTCTCCACAACCCTTTTAATCATTCCATCAAACCATGACTTTGGTCTCACAAACATTCCTTCACTAGCCCTAACCCTCTCTTTTTTCTTTAAAAGCTAATTTTTCTTGTTTTCTCACCTTTGATTTAACCATATATGAGAGAAGAGAATATTACAAAAACTGCACTTGGTAGGTGTGCCAGAATAGAAATACAGACAGATAAAGAGAAAATCAATGCATAATCAGGGGGATTTTCAGTTTCCAGCATGGCACAGGAGCCTGGAAGTTATCACTCTGTCCTAACAACAAGTAAAAAAATAAAACAACAACAACAAAAATCCCAACAAACAAAATCCCCCATGAAAAACCCACAAGTTTTCTTAGGTCTGCTAAGAGAAGTAAGGTTGCAGGGCCAACTGCTTCTTCCATGGCTGAGGAGACAGACAAGTAGATACAGAGAATCCAACTTACCAGAGCAGAAAGCCTCAGCATGAAAGTCTCTATAGGAACCATGTTGGGGAAAGGAACTGACATGTATGGTTCTTTTGAGTTATCTGGAAGAACATTCACTGGGTTAAGAATAACAGACAACATGAATGAATGCATTTAAAGATAATAGCTTCCTCATGAACTTCCATTCAATAACAAAGAAATTATAAAAATAACTAAAATTAATTATCAGAGCCCCCAGTAACTGGGAATGCCTAGTATTTCCAGCCACTTCCCTTGTGGTAAGGCACTCTAATTCAAATTTTAAAATATAATATAGCCCTGGCTGGCATAGCTCAGTGGATTGAGCTGGGGCTGCAAACCAAGCATCACAGGTTCGATTCCCAATCAGGGCACATGCCTGGGTTTCAGACCACAGCCCCAGAAACCACACATTGATGTTTCTCTCTCTCTCCCTCCCTTCCCTCTCTAAAAATAAATAAATAAAATCTTTAAAATATATATATATAATATAAAAGAGAATAAAAGCAATTATTGCTTTTAAAAATGAATACATTATTCACAAAGATAATGCTAAAGTAAAAAAAATGGTGGGACATAAGTTTGAAATTTGAAAAATAAAATATATATGATAATATTAAAATATTATCTTAATCTTATAAACAAATGAGAACCAAATGGTGATTTCTCTATTTTCATTATTCTTTATTTTAAAAAAATTTAAAAATGAGCAAAGAACCTGAGTAGACACTTCTTCAAGAAGGACATACATATGGCCCATAGGCATATGAAAAATTGCTCAACATCACTAATCATCAATGATGCAAGTTAACCACAGTGAGATACCACTTCACACCTGCCAGAATGGCTATCATTAATAATTCAACAAACAAGTATTGGTGAGGATGTAGAGAAAAGGAACCCTAGTGCACTGTTGGTGGGAATGCAGACTGGTACAGCCACTGTGGAAAACAGTATGAAAGTTCCTTTAAAAATTAAAACAACTACTTTTTGACCCAGTGATTCCACTGCCGGGAATATAACCTAAGAATCCCGAAACACCAATTCAAAAGAACTTCTGCACCCCTGTGTTCATTGCAGTGTTATTTACATAGCCAAGAGTTGGAAACAGCCTACACATTTACATAACAGAATGCTATCCTGCAGAAAAAAGGAATCCCTACCTTTTGCAAAAGCATGAATGGAACTGGAGACTATCATGCTAAGTGAAGTAAATGAGTCAGTGAAAGACAAGTACCATATGATCTCACTTATAAGAAGAATCTAATGAATGAAATAAATTGATGAGCAAAATAAAACCAGAGGCATAGAATCGTGGAAGAGACTGACAGCAATCAGAGGGAAGTAGGTAGGTAGGAGGGGACTGTTGCAAAGAAGGTGAAAGGGTTAATCAAGGAACACATATGAAGGACTCATAGACATGCACAACAGGGTGGGATTAACTATGGAAGTGGGGAGGAGAGGGTTGGGCAGAGGGGGTAAAGGGGAAAATATTGGAAAAACTGTAAAACATAAAAAATGATAAAGGAAATTCATTCTTGTTATTAAGTTAAAAGAACATAGAAGTATATATATAGTAAGGTATGAAAGGTTCCTTTCATTTTCCTCACAACTCACAATTAAAACCAAAGTAGTGAATCGTTTCATTTGAATTACTCTAAAACTTTTTTTTATGTAAATCCATATATAATTTGCTTGGTATATTCACAAAATAATAAACATTACTCTGCAACTATATTTTTAAAATTATTTATTTATTTACTTACTTATTTTACAGACGGGAAGGGAGAGAGAAACAGGGGGAGAAAAATATCAATGTGTGGTTGCCTCTTGTGCATCCCCTACTGGGGACCTGGCCTGCAATCCAGGCTTGTTCCATAACTGGGAATCGAAACAGCCACCCTTTGATTCCCAGGCCAGCACTCAACCACTGAGCCACACCAGCCAGGGCTGCTGCTATTTTTTTAATTTGAGCAGAATTTCACCAACATCCTTTCATGTCTGTACAGTGGATCTTCTATATTCTTTAAAACTACATTGTGATACTCCTCAAGGTAAATAGATCTTACTGCTCATTTAAGTTGATTACATTATTATCCACACTTTTTAACTTTTAATTTTAAAATAATATCAGATTAAACAAATTTATAAATCTTCCATGAATTTTAACATCTTACATAACCATAGTAAAAAATCGTAACTAGAAAATTCAATCAACATCACTAGTAACCAATAAATAAACTTCACTAAAATGTTTCCAAATTGAATTTGAGTTTGAATTAGTGGAATTCCACTAGTGCCCTCTTTAATGACTCATCCCTAAACCAGGATCACACATTCAGTTCATTTGTCATGTCACTTTTGTAGAATTTTCCTCAACCTAGGTTTATGGTGTTTCTTCATAATTTAAGTGATGCCTTTTCAGCAAGAATACCCCAGAAGTGATTTTGAGTCCTACTTGGTATGTGATGTCTATAGGTATATCATGTCCATATCAATCATTGCTGGGGACTTTAAATTGGTCACTTGGTGAAGTTAGAGTTTTCTAAATAGTTTTTAGAGGTTTTATCCCTATAAAATTACTGTTTTCCATTTGTAATTTTTAAGTAACTAAGAAAGATTACTTTGAGAATATAAAAACATCCTGGTTCTCATCCAACTTTTACCCACTAATTTTACCATCCATTAATGATTCTTTTCTGCAGCAATTATTAGTGGTTTATGTGCTGATTGATAATATTCTATTACTATCATTCTCTGTTTATTAACTGGAATTCTATTGTAAGAAAACTTATCCTTCTTCCTTCATGTTATTTATCTATTCTTTTTTGTATAATATGAGTTGTAACCCAATACCATCAATATTTATCTCTTTGTTCAGTTTGCTCCATATTTGCCCATTGGGATCCCCTTAAGTTGCCTTCTGGGTTTTTTTGACATGACCTCATAATTTTTGAGCACTTTCTTATTTTCTGGAACTTTCTCTGTCCAAGAACTAGAATCAGCTATTTCACCAAGGAATCCCAGTATATATTTATCCATACATCCAAACATAGCCATATCTACTTTTGTATTTCCTGCATATATATGTATATGTCATGCATGCACACATATATGCATGCATGTAGATATAAACAGTTCATATTTATATCAATTTCCTTGCAGATCCATAGTGTTCATTCTGGCCCTTACATTACTTGTAATATCTTTCTCCAGCAGTAAGAAGCCTAGTTCTGATTATCCACAGTATATTTACGTATTTGTTTAATCTTAGAATACACATGAAGTATTTTCAGAATGGTTAACATATAATCCTGTGAAACAAATTTACTAACCATAAAACTATATTTATGTACTTTTTTGTTTTTAGTTTTGCAGTATATAGTTGAAACACTGTTTTCCAATGTTACTTACATTAGTGCTTTTCCTATCACTCCCTCCAGAGTGATGTGTTATTTAATGTAGATAGCTCCTATTTTATTGTTTATACCCCATTTAGGTTTCTCCCACATTTTGGTTGATTTTATGATTCTACTATTTTAATGTTATAAACAATGTTGCTAAAATTAACTGTTCTAACACTTTCATGTGCATCTGCATTTTTATAGCTAGATTCCTAGAAATATAACTTATGAGTCAAATACATGCACAGTTAAATTTTCTGTATAAATTTACAAAATTTTCACAGGTACTAATACTATTTTACAATCCAACCAATTGCTCCTGAGACTTCTCTGTTGCCCTTACAGATCAGCACTAAATTTTATAAATCTTTTAATATTTTGTTCATTTCATTCCTTAAATTTTTCTAATATCACTTGTTATTTTATTTAATTTTTATTTAAATAATGCTATAATTGAGTTTCTCTTATATTTATTGTTTTTTTTCCTGTGAATTTCTTGTTAATTTACTTGGCCTGTATTACTAAAGATTTTTTGTACTTTTTAAATTGATTTTTTGGAGATTTTAAAATAGTAGATATTCACCCTGCTTTTTTGTTACATGTTTCAAATATTTTTTTCCCAGATTATCACTTGACTTCCAATTTTTTGGTGGCTTTTGTCATAGCAATGTTTTTGCTGTTTATGGTGTAAAATCTATTAATATATTCCTTTATGGATTCTTGTTTTGGTATGTGACTTAGGAGCACTTTGTTTATACTAAGATAATAAAAATATCAACAAAATATCAAATTACATTTCCTCATTGATTTGAAGGCATTTATACCATATTCTAAATTATCATATAAACTGGAACATGAACCTGGATTTATTATACTGTTATTTTTAAGTAAGGTCTGGGGACCCCTGGAGTCCATAAGACCTTTTGATCCATAAGATCAAAACTACTTTCAAAATAATACTTTTGTTCTAGTTATCTTTTTTACTCCTATTTTTTGATGAGTGTTTCAATAGAGTTTTTCAAAAAGTACTGGTATGTCACATGATATCTCAATAGAGGGAATGCAAAGGGAGATATGAGAAAATAGTTATCTTCTATTAAGCCAGTGGTTAAACTGAAAGAGGTTTCAGTTTTATAAGTAAAATTTGTATGATCCTGAGAAATATTTCAACAGCATATAACATATCAGATTTAATAACAATTTATGTTTTGGGACAATATTTTGTGAATTGAGATGCAACTTGATATTTCAAACCATGGTTAAAATACAACTAGAGATTAGCTACAGAAATAAGAGTTTCATAATAATAACCAAAATATTCTGTAAGAATCAAATGCTCTTAGGTTTATTTTCTTCATTAGATTCCTCTTATAAGTGAGACCCTATGGTATTTATCTTTCTACTGACTGGCCTATTTCGCTTAGCACAATGCTCTCCAGTTCCACTGAAGCTGTCACAAAGGGTAGGAATTCCTTCTTACTTTCTGCTGTGTATTATTCCATTGTGTAAATGTAACACAGTTTTTAATCCATTCACCTACTGATGGGCACTTAGGCTGTTTACAATTGGCTATTGGAAATAGCGCTGCTATGAACATTGTGGTGCATATGTTCTTTTGAATTGGTGTTTCAGTATTCTTAGGGTATATTTCCAGCAGTGGAATTGTTAGTTCATAAGGTAGTTCCATTTTTAATTCTTTGAGGAAATTACATACTGTTTTCCACAGTGTCCACACCAATCTGCGTTCCTACCAACAGTGCACTAGGGTTCCCTTTTCTCCACATCCTCACCAGCACTTGTTTGTTAATTTATTAATGATAGCCATTTTGGCAGATGTGAAGTGATATCTCATTGTGGTTTTAATTTACATCTGTGATGAATAGTGATGTTGAGCATTTTTTCATATGCTTATGGGCCATATGTATGTCCTCCTTGGAGAAGTGTCTATTCAGTTTCTCTGCCCATTTTTTAATTGGATTCCTTGTCTTCCTTGTATTGAGTAGTATGAGCTCTTTATATATTTTAGAGGTCAAACCCTTGCCAGATGTATCATCAGCAAATATGTTCTCCCATATAGTCAGTTCCCTTTCATTTTGATGATGATTTCTTTCACCATGCAAAAGCTTTTTCATAACAAATGGTTGTTTATTTTTTTCTTTATTTCTCTCACCCTAGTAGATATATCATCAACAATAGTGCTACATGGGGTATCTGAAACTTTACTGTTAATGTTTTCCTCCAGGACTTTTATGGTATCATGACTTTTATATTTAAGCCTTTTATCCATTTTGAGTTTATTCTTGTGTATGGTGTAAGATGGTGGTTTAGTTTAATTTTTCCTCATGTACCATTCCAGTTCTCCCAACAACATTTATGGAAGAGGACATTTTTACTCTATTGTTTATACTGATAAGCAAAACAGAACCAGATACATGGAAATATGGGACAGACTGACAGCTGCCAGAGGAAACAGGGTAGGAGAGAATGCTGGAAAGAAGGAAAAGGGATAGTCAAAGAACATGTACGAATGACCCATGGACAAGTGTGGGGATGGACTGTGAGAGCAGAGTTGGTGTAGGATGGAGGGCAAAGGGGGGAAATTACAACTGTAGTAGAGTAAAAAAGAATAAAAAACAATTAAAAAATAATCAATTACATATGTAAAATTTAAAATAATAAGTATTAAAATTTTAATTTTTATTTGTAAATTGTGTAAATGAAAAACTATTAATAAAATATATAATTAAAGTATATCTGTATATGGATTATATGCAAACATTTTTGAGAGAGAGCAAGTTGTTATATAAACACAAGAAATAAATATCACACTAAATAAATATTAGGGATATTGAAATTAAATTTATGACAGGTTCTACTATGCATATATCAGAAGGACTAAAATTTAAAAATATATAAAACTTTCTATAAAAAGACTGGTGAAGGTGTGGAACAATTAGAAGTTTCATAAGTTTATGGAAGGGATTTAACTTGGTCAAAACACTTGGAAAAATTTTTTGGAAATACCTTTCAAGTTAAACATATTCATACCTCTGACCCAGCAATTTCCCCCTAGTTTTATATAGGGTTATATGACTGTAAGTATTTGTATACCAAAGGCATGTATAAAATGTTATAACTGCATTCCTTATAACAGCTTCAGACTAGAAATAACCCAAATGGACATTAACAGTTAACATATAAATGCTTTCACACAATCATATTGCCTAATTCCATACAGCAATGAAAGCAAATAAACTACTGGCACATGAACAACATGGTTAAATCTCATAAAATTGTTCAAAAGAAGCCAGGCACAAAAGAATATATACTGCATGCTTTTATTTATATAATTTAAAAAAGACAGGAAAGATGATAGTGTTAAAAGTCAAAATAATGGTTCCCTTTAGGGAAGTAGTTTCTCAAAGGGGGCCTGACAAAGATGTCTGGGTGTTAGCTATCTTGTATTTCTTAATATGGTTGTTGGTTACACAGATGTATGCATTTATAAAATTTCAAGATTTGTATGCTGTACTGTGTGTATGTTATATAATATTTTTAAAATTTAAAAAGGAATATGAAAGATTTGAATAATACAAATTAGCATCTTGAGCAGATGCATATTTATAATACCATTTCCAATAATTATAGAAAATACTTTTTAAAAAAGAACATATAATAGCCAACTTCCACGATGTCCCCAATGACCCTTACCTCCTGATATTCACACTCCTGTGTAGTTCCTCTCATATATAATAAGAAGGTCATATATGACCAATAGGATATTATTATGAAGAAAAACAAATTCAGATTTTATTAGTTTCTTGCTAAAGTACTCTTCTGTTCCCAGATCGCATTTGGGACTACTAGAAATTTTATTTTAAATTAATCTGTTCCTGGATTCTTAGTTCTTTTAATGAAACACTATTCTAAGACCAACTTCCAGTCACAAGCAAACCAGTCTGGCTTTATGTGGATTATACTAGGACATGACAATTGAATCTTCTTTGTGAATAACTTGCCTTATGGTCAAACTAAAAATGCATTACATTTAGATTTTAACTAATTTTCTTAGAAGACAACAAATTTTATTAAAGGTGTTAGGATAGACCTGAATCTATTGAACTTGAGCAACTAAATCAGAAAATACACCAGAAAGTTCATTTTCACTGACTTCTGAAGCAATTTTGCTTTCTTTGCTCCTGTAGTAGTTGCTCACAGGTCTTGGATAGATCTCTTAAGTATGAGTGCAACTTCTGTTGCTCTCAGATTTTTTATGAATAATGTGAAGAGATACTTATGAACGCCAAATATCATGACCTGAGTACTAAAACTAAGTATTGGAAGAATCAGAAAACTCCCTTGGCACAGAGACTCATGACTCATCTATGTGTCTGCATTCAACAGTGGGGAACTGGTCCTGACACTCATGCTATATATTAAACAGTCCTCAGCAAAACAGATTGGCTGAATTGTTCAATTAGTTTTTTAGTACTGATCCAATTCTCCTGTGGTCATATAGCTAGAGCCTAGGAAAACAGTTCCCTGCAGATGAGTGTTCAGAGTAATAGAACATTTAAAAATAATAAATTTCCAACAATTTTCAGATATTGAACTAATTTGATTCTAATATAACAGGAAGTATGCTGTGTGGGTATTAAACTGTTGGACATAACATAAGATTTATTCTATTCTATTCTGTTCTATTTATTCATTCATTCAAATATACATGGAGCTCCCAATATGGGATGGTCACTGCATTGACCTTTGCAAATACAATGAGTGAATAGAGTATCTGCCCTCATAAAGCATGTTTTCTGTTGAGGGAGTCTTTGGTCAAATAGAAGTATCAGAACTTTGAGGAAGCATTGTCTCATTTCTTGATTTAAATTTAAGTAATTATGGTCTTTTCCAGTATATTACAGGTTTTACTTAAAAACACACAATGAATTCAATACATACATCTAATATATAATATAATATAATTAATATAATTAATATAATATATTATTCTTTTTGTGGCCATTTATACTTTCAACACTTACAAATATTTTTCTTGTGGCAATGAGCTTCTTTATAGTCTTATTACTTCAGTTGCCATTAATAATCAAAGGATGCTTCATAGTTACAATGCAGGAGAGTTTAAGGAGCAAGTTAATGTTTATCCTACAGACAAGTATTATATCCTGGTAGTATGTCTTTCTAAACTTCAAAACACAGTGAGACAATATCAGATGACATTACAGGTAATGCAGCAGATGAGTAGATAATTAGACATGTTCAACAGTCATAACCAAATGAAGCCAAATTTTGCATATCTCTGCTGGCTATGTACATTTGGCATGCTATGTAGATTGCTCTATTGATAAAGTGTTTTTAAAATCATTGTGGGGCTGGATTACAAGTTAAGTATATTTTTGAAGAGCATATTCCACCCCCTCTTTGGCTGATGACTTAATAGTATGAATATGCTATTCTGGAAATGGTTGAACCCAGAATAACTAATGGGTGAGAATATAGCAATTTCAAAAATTTAGAGTTTTTATTATGATTTTTTAAAAATGTATTATTTAATACTTCTTCCCATCAATAATTCTTAATTTTATCCCTCTTAAAAATTGTATACATAATCTGTAAAATAACAAATTACCTTTTATTTCTTAAACTTCATTTTGAAGATGTTGAAATGATACAAGGAAATTAAATATACTAGTAGCACAATTAAAATACCAGAGATCTTGGAATTTAGTAGCCCCAAATACTCTGAACTTAATATAAAAGGAAATGAAAGGGCACCTGAAAAGAAACCCAGAGATTTATACAGATACAAACTAATTCCTCTGTTTATTTTTTGGCACACCAGCATTACATTAATCTACTTACATGTTATGTATCTACATGGACCTCAGGAGCACAAGCACTTCAATGATGTTTGTAAATAATTTAAACTCTTTGTTTGAAAACAACCCATCAGCATATAATCACAGAATTGTACACTTCAATTAATGAATTTCTTACTCTCAAAAACAAGTGGTTTTTGACAGGCTGGCAATTTTGGTATTGTCCCTTGAGTTTTACAGAATCACTAGGTTGCCTCACAGGCAACTTGAGGAGTGGATGGAAGGAATACTATAAGACCCAAGAATAAACAAGAATAAACATGAGAATTACTACAATAAACACATATATCATCTGAATGAATTACTCTGAGGTCATCTTTTTCTTAATTCCCTCAAGACTTCTCAAAACAGACTTGCCTTCTTCATTACCTTGACATCGGTCACCACCCGATAAGTCTGACTTGTTCTCCATTCTGCTTTGGCTTGCATCCCCCTTTTACAGCCCTGTTTCCAGTTTCTCTTGCAGGCCAGCTGTCTCTCCCTTTACACTGTGCACTCTGGTGGCAGGAGTTGGCTCCAGTTGAAGGGCCATCTCTTACACAATTAACATTGCTACAAATGTTCTTTCTCTTATGTGAAATGAAAGCTGGATCTTCCCCAACACACATCTACCTTCCTTAAAAACCCAAGCAAATGACATTTATTCTCTATCCCTCTTCTCCATTTCCTACCTGCCAAGGCCTAGAGTAAAGCTGCAGGTAACACACCAGCCTTGCTTCTACCCAATGCCCTCAGAGCATTGCCATTTCCTCAATTGAGAAACAACACTGATTGACCAATGCAAATCTCCTTTATTTAATCCTGTGCTTTCCCTGTGAAATGCTTGCTGTGGGAAGTAGAGGAACCATGTGGGTGGCCCCAGCACAGTCTCATGAGCAGGACTGCTCTTATGGACACTAGTGATTCTGGGGTTCTCAGCTGCTGCTGTGGAACACTTAGCCCTTTTCTGACCAGATGTTATAACTTGATGCTACAACTTCCTCATTCATTCACAGGCATTCTGCAACTTCCCTCTTTCTCCTGACACAAAAATTTTACCTTCACTTTTCTGTTTTTCCTCCAGTCCCAGAGCAGAATGGGTATTTATTTTTTAAAATCTTAACTGTGCTACTTATGCTCACAATCAGTTGCCTCCTTTTCCTTCAAGAATGTGTTCCAAAAATAGTCTCAAGTTTTTTTTGTAAAAAATATTTACTTTTCTTTCCATGTCATTCTGTACATTCAAGAAATGATATCTCTGACAAAAAAATTTTGAATTTGAATCCACTCCCTTAACATTCACACTCTCCTCAAACTTTTTTTAAAAAGATTTTATTCATTTATTTTTAGAGAGGGAAGGGAGGGAGAAAGAGAGAGAGAGAGAAACATCAATGTGTGGTTGCTGGGGGCCATGGCCTGCAACCCAGGCATGTACCCTGACTGGGAATTGAACTTGCGACACTTCCTCAAGCTTTTTAATATAGTTTTTATGTCCTGTTAGAATGACACCAGTGACCACATAGTAACCAAATCCACAAGCCTTTTTATTTTTCATGTTCATGTGGCATTGTTATTCCTTAGCAGCTAACATTTTTCCACATCCTACTTCTTTGCAATGTCTTATTCAGCCCTAATTCATTCATTGAACAATATTTTCTGAGACCTAGAATGAGGCTGACCCTGTCCAGGTGCTGTGAACACACAGCAAACAAACAGACCAAAAATTTACTTTCATGAACCAGATGTTATGAGATAAGTAAGTTAATAGTATATTAGGAAATGATAAGATCTGTGTAGAAAAATAAAGCAAGGAAAGACACAGAGTAAGGGCAAATGGGTTTATAGTCTACAATTTTCTTAACAATGGTTAAAAATAGTCTCTTTGAGAAGGTACTATTTATTTGAGCATAGATTTCAAGGAAGTAAGGGGTGAACCATATAGGAATGTAGGGAAAGAGGTCTTCAAGGAGGGCAAAAGCCAGTGCCAAACCTGAGAGAAGAACAGAGAGGCATGTGTGGGGGGCAGTGCGAGCCACGGATAGAGAAGCAGTACAGGTGGTCAGAAAAGTAAGAGTGGGGTGGATCATTTAATAGAGGTGCTGCCCCTACAGACAGGCTCACCTGGAGGGAACAATTCAATTTTGTCCTAAATGATAAATAGGAGTGTTCTGGAAAGAGAGAATTCTATGTGCATTTGTGGCAACATGTCATGGTGTGGGTAATTGGTAAGTAGTTTAAGGTAGCTGGAGCTAGGGCCCTTGTGAAGAAGAAAAGGAGAGGAAGGAAGGAAGTAGGCAGATCATAAGGGATATGAGCACAAGGTTAAGATGGTTGAATTTTAGCCCACGGCCAATGGGGGTTCATCAAAGCAGTTAGACAAGGAGAGTGGTGTCCAGGAAGAAGTCTAAATCAGGTGCCAAGGCTATATAAAGAGAAAAGAGTTTCCTGACCTTGTGGGATTCTTAAGCAACCTTCCCCAGCCCTCAACCATAGTCCCCAATCACCACACACACCTGGAGAGTTTGCTGCAGCCACTTAGCCTATCTTGCTTTTCTGTTTCTTCCCTGTGCTCCCTTGTGTTGCTTATCAAGCTATTGTCTTTCACAGCATTTGAAATTGTGTTTTGTGGTTCTGGAGTTGGAACTCAGCAAATCACATCTTTATTTGCCAGCTGACTCCTAGGAAGACCTGACAATGAAGAGAGATGGGAGGCTGGAGGAGGATGGAGTGAAACATTCTTTCTTTTCTGCTGCTGTTTCTTCCAGTGTCATCCCTCTTGGGCAGCAGCAGTTGGTGCCCGTGCTAATTAGTTACAAGTCCCTTCCTTTATATTGTAAATCCTAAATAGCCACATCAGAGATATTAGCAGTCACATGGTGCCCAGATCTTCAGAAGTGTGGGTTCAGCTTCATAGGTTTCCTCTTCAGAGTTCCTGAGGAACCAGTATCACCTGGAGAGTGGCTCTCCTTAGAGGTTGTGGTTTCAGCCCTGTGAGAACTCTGCTCCAAGCTTCCAGAATCTACTGGCCAATTGTTTTCTTTGATTCCATTAGCCCTACAGGTGAGGGGTGCCCCTGGACATCACTGTCTCTGTGTAATTTCAGCTTTGTTTGTGTTTTGCCTTTGTAGTCCTCCAGCACTAATGTAACCAATTTCCCATATTAAATCCTCTCCATTAAAATAGCTGGTGTAATCACTGTTTTCTTGACTATACCCTGACATACATTTCTTTATTTTTCCTTCTTATTCTGAACATTTAACTAAAACACTTCATAGGTCTTTGTTCCTAATGAATCTTTAAGACATTCATCTGTTTGGTTTTTATTTTTTTTAGATTCAAATAAAAACTCACTTCAAATAAAATACATGAGGATCTAAGAGCTTGCAATGTTGAAGATGTTGTGTTAGACACCATAACATTAGTAGCAGAGCTATGGCATTCTCTCTATATAGACAGAAATAGACATAGATAGATATAAACATAGGTACATCTATAGACATAGCTATAGATATAGAGATATAGAAATACAGATATAGATCTGAGCTAAGCAATGAAAGTTTTCCATAAAACATAAGACTTTATATTCTACTTTGCCATGCACATTTATGTCATTTCAACAATTGGAAATATTGCCATCTTTGTATTTTATGTAGATGGTTCAATTTTCTTGTTAATACACTGGCACAGCAAACACTGGCTCATGTATCATCATTCTCTTCATGCCAGTGTGCTATAGAATGCATAGCTTTTGATCTCCTTCCTCCATGCCTTCCTTTCTTGACTAGGCTATTTGGAGGAGGAGGAGGAGGAAAGTTGGCAGGTGATTGTTAACTCAAGCAACAACAGTTTTAAAATGCACAAGAAAAAATTTGAGGCTCAGAAGTAAAAAAGAGACTAAAAGTGAGGAATCAGCAACATTATAAAGAATGAATATTGGCTCTAGTCAGAAGCTTGGAAAATCAAATACCAGTTTAAAGGCAGTTGGTACATTGGGCCTCTAGGAAGTAGAGAAGACACATTTCACATCCTTTGTTTGAGATGAATGAATTCTCAAGCTGCTAGATTTCTATGAACTGAAAGGTATATTATTTGTGGAATATATTTAAGAATTCCTCAGGGTGCTAGATCAACAGGAACTGGCATAATTTATTATATTCCAGCTGACAGAGTAAAGAATAAGAATTCTGTATAAGGGTCACATGAAAAAGGAAGTCAAGTGTAAAAGAAATTGGATCTTATTTTTTCCTGATCTCTAGCCAAATGTTCAGTTAAGAGGTGAACTTTTCTTCCAGCAAAGAAATGTCGCTTGCCAGGAATGTGAAGGTAAGCTATCTTATTCCAGGCCAAACTGGAAATGATTTATGAAAGGGAAACTTATATCTTTTGGAAAACCAGACCAACTAAATATCTGATGCAAAATACTAAAAGGGGTTGAATTCAGGAAGATCTGGATTCTAACTCAATCTCAGAGGGAATTCAAGAACTCTGTGGTTTCCCTTTTATTTGAATCAAAATTTATAGCTCTTTTGTTTGTAGTAAAAACATAATGCTTTCTGAAGTTTGTGTATGTTTTGTGGGGCTTTTAAATCACTATTTCATTTAAACAGCAGCAGGTGTGCATTTAACTTATGACAGTTCTGTATCAGGTGGGGAACAGAGTTGTTTGAACATTCCTGTAGCATAATCAACAACTGCATTGGCTTGCAAGTTAACAGTGTCCTAGGGGAGAAATTATCCAATCCTTGAAATCAGGCACAATTGGTGCTATTCATTGATGCTAGCAGTAAATTTACAAAAAATGTGATATATCCATAATTTGAATGCATAACTATTGAAAGTTATTTTATGGTTTTTAAATGAATTGAAAAAATCCAACTATGTTCAAAGAAGAACATAATCACTGTCATTTGACACTTGTTTGTAACGCATTCATCTGTGATTGGCCAGCATTGGATTCTCTTAAAACAAGTAGAGCATTTCTGGTAAGGGGGTATAAGCTAAGTATTTAAAAATACATTAAATTTTACAGTATTATTTATTAAAATACATAGACCTTTGTTTGACTAATGTAATGTGTAAAAAATAAGTATTGCTCCCTTTCCCAATATTTTGTGAAGTAACAATGCTAATAGTCTATTGTTAAAATATTTTTTTAGAAATTGTTGAACTGTGTTTTATGAAATTATTTTTAGGATTTTTTAGGTTTTAATAAGAAATAATGGGTGTTAGCTTATACACCCATCTTCTTCAATGTAAGTTTTAAATTAATGTTTCATTGAAGAAATGTTTCATTTCCATCTCTATGACAGGAGACCCTGCAATGTACTTACCTTAAAACCATGTGCTGATCAGCATTTTTAAAGTGACTTTTTCTGGAAAGTAATTCAAATACAGTTAAAATGCCATTAGACCTTCTGTTGAACTCAATATTTTGTTGTAGTAGAATTTTGTTTTTAAAAATTACACTGCTAAAAACCACAATGTTATACTTTGAGTCCAGTGAGGGAAAATAAAAGTTGGAACATTTTACAAGTTTTCTTCCACTTGGTATTTTGAAAGTTTATCTTGGTTTTTCAGGTTAGAGTATTCATCATGTTTGTGGTGAGAGTTTGAACAGAAAGGTACTGGGAAATTGTCTCTCCTATTAGGAGAGATTGTGACAGTGGTAGAAATAATTCATTAATTAATATTTAGCCAAAGATACTAGATGTAAAATACTGTAAAACTGAGAATTAAATAAATTATAGCCAATAGCTAGTATATACAAAAGTACTCTAATAAGAAAAGTTAGTGGCATAAAAAGAAGCCAATTAAATAGTACAGGGATTCAGAGACCAACAAAGTTTGTATTTCCTGAGGGAAATAAGAAAGGAATGACAATGAGGAATGTGATTGATAGACAACATCTAAGTGATCCCTGCCTCCTAATATTCACATCCTTATGTCATCTTCTCCCCATGAATAACTCTCTACTAATGATCAGAATCCAAAGGTGACTGTATTTAGTTGTGAGATTGCTACAAATTAACACTGGCTTTCATTTTGTCTGGTCTGTCTTGCTCTGCCACTTGCTCAATTGTGACAGGACATAGCTGAACAGCAGCCATTGTTAGGTAGGAGCTGACCAGCTGCTGTTCCCAGACAGCAGCCTTTCCCCAATAAGCAGTTGTCTCAAGGCCAAAACACTGACCTTCGCTTCTGCTTCTGTATGCTTGCTTTTAGCAGTTGTTCCCCCTTCCCTTTCTGCCTTGTAACAAGCATATAAAGGAAACTCCAGCTTGAGCTCATTGCCCAGAATTTGGGTTTTTTATCTTCTTTGGATCTGCATGCGTGAATAAACCCCACTTCTCAAACTTCGAGGCTGTCTAAGTAGTCTTTTCCGTAACACAATAACGGGATTGGCCATGTTGGGAGCTGTCCCGGGAAGTGGCAGAGAACTGAGGACAGATGCCCATCAAAAGCCAGTGAAAGTCTCAGGAGCTAGTCAACTGTCTGCAGGGGACTGAATCCTGCCAACAACCACAGGAGTGAGTTTGGAAGTGAATTGTCTCCCTAGCTGAGCCTGGAGAGACAGAGGCATCCACCTAAATTATGCCAAGACTCATGGTGCAAAGAAATTATGAGATTATAAATTTTAGTTATTTTAAGCTCCTTATTTTTGGAGTAACTTGTCATAGACCTGTAAGTAACTATTACAAGAAGAACTAGGAAAGAGGAGAAAATATCAGATAAATGGACCTAAGTAGAAGAGGGATGACAGTGTACTCCTAGTGGAATGAATAGAATAAGAGATGCACAGAGCTAGGAAGATCATGGCGTGTTTGAAAAAAGCAATTATTTGAATTTTCTGGATGATAATGTACATAAAGATTTTGCAGAGATTAAAATTTAAAACAGTACATTGAAGTCTCAAGATGGATAGTCTGGAAAGTCAAATTTAGAATTTATCTTGTATTTAATTAAATTAGACACATTAGGGGAGCAGAGTATTACTCTAGGAAGTTGTGCTGAGAGTAATGTGTAAGGTGAATTAAAAGGGAAAGACAGAATGTACTGTTAGAAGACTATGTAATGGAACAGGGGAAAAGGTAATGCATAAGGGTATGGCATAAAGACATGAAAGACATTCTTCTATTAAGGTAATAAAAGAATTGACTAAATATTTGTTTTTTTATCTATTGACATTGTTTGGGATCTTGAGGAGAAAGATAAGATGCTTGGAAGGATTTAATCATGGGATACTGGGAAAATAGCAAAGCAATATGAGCACTACAATATGAATTAGGGATAAACAAGTCAAGTCTTGTTTTTTGCTCTTTTAAGGCAAGATAGAAATAAGACATTGTAGTGACAAAGCAAGGATATTGGTGACCAATTTTAGGATAGAATTTGCATGTGTGTTATATTTAAAGATGAACAAAAAGATCAAAGTGAGAGTCCAGAGAGAGTCTTGGAAACTATCCACATTTAGGACCTGAATGAAAATGGATAGAAGAGCCAGAGAAAAATGGGTATTAGTAGAAGAGAGTGGTTGATCTGAACATAGTGAAGATAAGTTCTTGCAAAATAGAAGATCAAAATACAGTGTTTTAGACCCAAAACAAGATTACTGTACCCAACAAAGCTGTCATTTAGAATAAAAAGGTACATGAAGAGCTTCCCAGACAAGAAAAAGCTAAAGGAGTTCATCACCACCAAACCAGTATTAAATAAAATGTTAAAGGGTCTTCTTTAAGAAGAAAAAGAGAAAAAAAGATAAAAAATATGAACAATAACATGGCAATAAATAGATATTTCTCAACAGTGGATACTTAAAAATAATACAATAAACAAATAAGTAGAAATGAGGAAGACTCATAGATACAGAGAACATTTTGACAGTTGCCAGGTGGGAGTGTGGTTGGGATGGGTGAAAAAGGTGAAGGTATTAAGAAGTGCAAATTGCTTGTTACCAATTAGCTATGGGGATATAAAGTACAGCATAGAGAATAAAAAAAAGTATTATCAGCCATTTAAAGAGATGTCAGAAAGCTGCCATATAATCTCTACATTTTTAGAAAGAATTTGCACATAGGTTACAGTTAATTTTTATTGGTCTTTCCAAAAAAACCCCAAATTATAATAAGCCCAAGTAATTGAATTAACTTACTTGCCACATGCTATTTCTAAGAAGGAAGTATCTTTGCAAGACAATTGCATAGATTTTAGAGTCCTTCTTTGTGTTAAATAAATGTTTTAAAAAATGTCAGCTATAATTTATTTATTTACTTAACAGCTCTGTGCATCCCACCTTCTATATGCAAAGGATCAGTGAAGGTGTTGGAGGCAGCATAATAAATAAAATGAATATAATTCTCACCTAGAAGGAGCTTACATTTTGACATACCACTTTAAATCTCTGATAGAATTATGATACTTCTATAAAAGGGAATGCTTAACTGTATCTTCACCTGTGAAGAATATCATGTAACTAGCTGTAGCAAATATGATGTCAGGTCTTACTACCATATAAGAACCAGTTTAATGTAGTGTATTTGTGGGGGAAAAACTGGGGATGGTTTGAATCCACTTTGGCATTTTTCACTTGATAGCTGCTTCTCTGAGTTGTTAGCAACTGTCTAGCACTTCCTATTCCACTGTTTATTTCTCTTATTGCTGGTTTTGTCCTGGAGCTCATGTTGCCCTTGATACCACGGAATTATTACATCCCACTCAGAGGATCTGGCTTCAACCCTGATACTCTTCCATGTGCTTCCCCACCAGGCATTCCATAGGACACAAATATTCAGTACTACATTTCTGCTAGTCAAGAAGAGCACCATGATTATGGTGGTCATAGTGAGGCTGGGGTGGCCAGACATAGGAAGCTGATAGAAGGCCAAACCAGAGTAGTCGTTAGCATTCCAAATTAAGAACTGCCTAAATTTGTTATTGACACCCTTAGTTCATGCAAACCCTTGAGGTGTGATGGTAGCACCCCCAAGTCTAATCCTACTTGTAACTTCCCATCTGTATAACAGCAAAACAAAGTTTGGGAAAATTTTTAGTGACATATACAAGCATTTAAAACAATATGTAGCACAAGTAAGCACAATAAATATTGTTGAAAATAAATATATGTGAGCTATGGTTCTGTCTGATTTTTCTAAAAGACTTGTATATCACAGGTAATTTGTGGTGTTATCTCTGTTGTCCAGTTAAGTTGGTTCATTAGAAAGGTGATATAAAAGAGTAGATCCTAAGTTTCTTTCCCATATGGACTGGTTTGCTTTATTCAGTGCTGTAACGCCAAACTCAGCTTTTGTCAGGAATACCAAAAATTAACCAATCAACCAACAGTCTTACTGAAGACCTACTACCATGTGTCCAGAATTGAGGAAACTTCCATAGGCCTGAACACAATACATGTCTTAAAGAATATGTGGTAGAAGGGACAAAGAAGGCAAAGAGTCAAGCAAAAGAGTAGATTTAGCAGGATTAATACTTCACTACAACTGGGAGAAATACTCAAACCAATGAGTCAGAAATTCTATCTTTCTTCAATGACAAGTCATTATCTTTTATAGGTAATTTTACCCAAGTGTAAACACCTGCACTTCATAATGATCAGCATTATTAAATGAAGGTGAGCATTGGAAAATTTCCAGCAAATTGGGAAATGGGGAAGGGTAGGCAGCACACTCTTTACTATTTTGGTTAAGAATACTTTTTCCCTAACCATGCTCTGTTTCTTTTATATATAGGTAGGAATTGTTGTAGAGTTATAATCTGAGACAGTAACAATGCCATTAATGTTTACTCTTGCTGCTGCTGCCTACCTTTTTGAACAATGATAGGGAAAACTCTATGAGCCTCTCTCTCCCTCTCTCTCTCTCTCTCTCCCTCCCCCCCTCCATGGCTCATAAGTAATCACCTTTCCCCATCTGAAACAAATTAACTCCTAGGGAGGAGATGTACCAAGAGCTTTCATGGACTTGTTTCCAAGGAAACAGCTTCTTTTGTTCATATAAGTCCTAAGGTTCAGACAGATTGTTTTGTATCATCAGACAAGAGTCTAGAGAAACCCATGAGTTTACCTGTACTTTAGAGTGTTAAAATCAAGCTAATGATCCCACTGAAATCAGTACTGATCACTATTTAGAAAAAGAAATCTCAATCTACTGTAGGAGATTGTGGAAAAATGTTATGGGTGGAGTTTTAAAACACTGCTTCCCTATGTTGTGTATAATCATAAAATGGTTTCGCAAGAGGAATCTCCTCAATTCTGTCGACTATAACATCCTTCAGTCTTCTGGAGCCCTCTACTGGAAAGCTTTGTGTAATAAAAAAGGTATTTTGTTTTCCAAAATTCATGTGTTAATTATGTTGGTAAATATTATTTAACGCATGAATTTATATTTCAACACTTTCAAGTTACTCTAAATAGTTTCTCTTAATTTGTTTGCCATTGTTTCCTGGTGGCAGATAACAGAATTGTTAAAGATACTTAATCTAATTTCCTCCTGTTTGATACAAACCATTATTCTAATTTAATCCTTTCAGCTTGAAGACACGAATAAGCTTTTTTAAATTGTGAAGGCTTCAAAAACAAGCAAAATTCAAAATCTGTATGTCTCACTCTTGTTAATTACTCTGAGTTACTTTTAAAAACCTTATATCAAGATCATATTTTAAAAATATAAAAAAGATACAATAAGAAGAAAAAATAAAAGTATTTTAAGGTGACATGATGAATCTTCAAATATTACAAGGTCAGAACTCTATTGCTTTAGGCAGGAGAAATTACAATATTTACCATGCAAAGAAC
Source organism: Phyllostomus hastatus (assembly GCF_019186645.2). NCBI lineage: Eukaryota > Metazoa > Chordata > Mammalia > Chiroptera > Phyllostomidae > Phyllostomus > Phyllostomus hastatus. Next base: position 4,976,992 of record NW_025333932.1, on the reverse strand, counting down.
AAAGTGAAAGGAAACTTCAAACTTTAGTGTAAAGATAAAGTCAAAGAGTAATTTTCTGTGTGTGAAAAGTATAGAAAGACAGCATTAGAGTAAGTATCATTAGATATAGGCTACCACAGGTTACCCCATATTAACTACATACTCAAAATTAACTGTAATCATACACTTTGCTTCCTTGCACAACCGAAAGAAGGACAACAAATTTAAAAACAAAAAATAACCAGAAGTGCTAGAAAATTGAACTGTATGGAAGTCCAACAACCAAGGAGTTAAAGAATAAACATTCATTCAGACATGTAGGAGGGGCAGAGACAAGAAGCTGGGATAGAGAGGACTCTTGGCAAGGCAGCAGCTGGCAGACCAGGCTAGGCAGCGTCTGGCAGACCTGGAAGTCCTACATTTACATGCAGATAGACCAGGAGGAACAACTTTGGAGTAAGACACACTGCATAGCCCAGGGTTCCAGTGTGGGGAAATAAAGCCTCAATACCTCTGAATGGAAAAACGTGTGGGAGTTGTAGCAGCAGGAAAAATTCCCAGCCTCACAGGAGAGTTCATTGGAAAGACCTACAGGATCCTAGAACTGTACACAAACTCATCCACCTGCAAATAAGCACCAAAAGGGCACAGTTTGCTTGGGGGAAGTGGAAGAAGTGACTGAAAACCAGCCGAAAGCTGAGCAAGAGACAATGTTCCTTCTTGGGCCACTCCCCAAATACAGCGCCACAACACAGCAATGTCAATTGCCCAGCCCTGGTGAATACCTAAGGCTACTCCCCTTACTATATAACAGGCATGCTAAGACAAAAAAAATATGGCCCAATGAAAGAGCAGATCAAAGCTCCAGAAAAAATACAACTAAGTGATGAAGAGATAGCCGACCTATCAGATGCAGAGTTCAAAACACTAGTACTCAGGATGCTCACAGAACTGGTTGAGCTTGGTTGCCAAATAAAGGAAAAAGTGAAGGCTATGCAAAGTGAAATAAAGGAAAATTTGCAGAGAACCAACAGTGAAGGGAAGGAAACCAGAACTCAAATCAACAGTTTGGACCAGAAGGAAGAAATAAACATTCAACCAGAACAGAATAAAGAAACAAGAATACAAAAAATTTAGGAGAGGCTTAGGATTTTTGGGGACAACTTTAAACATTCCAACATCTAAACCATAGGGGTGCCAGAAGGAGTAGAGTAATACCAAGAAATTAAAAACTTATTGTAAAACATAAGGAAGGAGAATTTCCTGAATCTGGTAAAGAAAATAGACTTCCAGGAAGTTCAGGAAGCTTGGAGAGTCCCAAGGAATTTGGACTCAAGGAGTACACATCAAGGTACATCATAATTAAATTACCCAAGATTAAAGACAATGAGAGAATCCTAAAAGCAGCAAGAGAAAAGGAGAGAGTTACCTACAAAGGAGTTCCCATTAGACTATCAGCTGATTTCTCAAAAGAACCTTGCAGACAAAAAGGGGCTGGAAAGAAGTACCAAAGTCATGAAAGGCAAGGACCTACATCCCAGATTGCTCTATCCAGAAAAGCTTTCATTTAGAATGGAAGGGCAGATAGAGTGCTTCCCAGATAAGGTCAAGTTAAAAGAGTTCATCATCATCAAGCCCTTATTATATGAAATGTTAAAAGGACTTAACTAAGAAAAAGAAGGAGGTCAAAATATGAACAGTAAAATGACAAGAAATTCCAAGTTATCAACAACTGAGCCTAAAAAACCAAAAACAACAACAAAAACTAAACAACTGAAACAGGAACAGAATTATAACAGGGTGCAGTCAAGAGGGGACCCTCAAATAGGGATCTGTAATAAGATCCAGAAGAGCCTGGAGATAATTGGCTCCACACCACAGGGCCACACCTGCCCAGAATCTGGCAGCTGTAGCCAATTGTGAGAGGAGCGGGAAATGGGGCTTCAGAGGAAGATTGGCGCTGGGATTTAAACCGAGACGCAGCAGCCATTTGAGGGGGAGGATCATGCGTAGTCCTGAAGGGGGAGAACCATGTGCAGCCCTGCAAGAGAGAACCACACAGCTTTAGCAGAGTGAAGACTCTCGTGACCCTGAGGGAGAGAACCACGCAGCTCTGGCAGAGTGAGGACTCCCATGGTCCCAGGAGAGAGTCAGAGAAGGGACCCCCGCAGCTTTAGGAGATACGGTACTCTGGACTGGGCAAAGGGGGAAGGAAGGAAGGACTGTGTCTGTTTGTGGGTGCTTTAAGGGACTTTAGGATTTTTGGTGAAGACATTAGGTCCCTACTTTGTATATAGCATTAAATAAACATTTCCTTTCCTTTTCACAGATCTCTGGCATTGAGAGACATCTTTCCTCTGGCGGCAGACATACGGACCTGGGGGCTTCTTTATATCGTTCCAGGCCCCCCTTGTTTGTTCTGTAACAGAATCACAAAAATAGACATGGAATGGAGGGTTATCACTGGGGAAGAGGAAGGGGAATAATGGGGGAAAAGGTACAGGGAATAAGAAGCATAAATGGTAGGTACAAAATAGACAGGGGGAGGTTAAGAATAATATGGGAAATGTAGAAACTAAAGAACTTATATGTATGACCCATGAACATGAACTAAGGTGGGAGAATGATGGTGGAAGTGTGGGGGGATAGAGGGCAGAGGGGAATAAAGAGGAGAAAAAATGGGATACCTCTAATAGCATAATCAATAAAATATATTTAAAACAATAAAATAACTGTAATCACACTTAACATGATAAATAAAAATATATTACAATCATATCCATGTAAAAATGTAAGGATATGAATTGCTGTTTCTTATAATTCATGGTTTCTGTTTTTTTTTTCCCCTCATTAAAATTAGCCTAAAGCACTGACTAGTGTGGCTCAATTGGCTGGGCATTCTCCTGCAAAGCAGAAAGTCTCAGGTTCAATTCCAGGTTGGGGTCACATGCCTGGTTTGCATGTTCTGTCCCTAGTCGGGGTGCCTTTGAGAGGTAACTGACTGATGTTTCTCTTTCACATTGATGTTTCTTTCCCTCTTTTTCTCTCTCCCATCCCCTCCCTGTAAAAATAAATAACAAGATATTTAAAAAAGAATTAATCTAGCCCTGGTTGTTGTGATTCAGTATATTGAGTGCCAGCCTGTTTCCTAGTTAGGGCACATGCCTGGGTTGTGGGCCAGGTTTCCAGGAGGAGGTGCATGAGAGGCAACTACACATTGATGTTTCTCTCCCTCTTTTTCTCCCTTCCTTCCCCTTTCTGTAAAAAATAAAATCTTTAAAATAAAGAATCAAAGTACCTACTAGAAGAATTTTAGAAAGCAGAAAGCTTTTCATTGTATTTAGAGAATGGATATTCCACTGACTTTTAGACTGTGCTGTACATATCAATGCAAGTAGAATCTATCACTGCTAGGAATAATGGAAAGACCTACCCCCTCCAGGTTTAGTGAGAAATGTTAAATTAGGGTGTTCATATAATTAATGGTCCAAACCAGGAAACTTCTGAGTGTAAAAGGTAATAGAGTACACCACAGCAATAGGACAAATTAGAAGTCTTGGGCCACCTGGGGCCTATAATCACACAATGTGTGACTCATAGAAGTCTCCTGTTTGAAACCTTAGTTATTTTTCTCTGAAACAAAAATGCCTAAAAGATAATAATGAAAATAGTGATCATCCTAGGTTCAAAAATATTTTTCTATTTTGAATTAAATGCAAAATATTTAAGCCAGATAGCTAGGGGTATTATATTTTGAAATTTGACTGTACCAATGAGCTGTAATAATTTTGCTCACTGTTATTATAGCACTAATGTTTACCCAACGTATTCTTCATTGATAGTAAGATAAGAGCATATATTAAGAATATTGTTTTGAGGTCAGACATATTGGATTTTAATTCTATCTCATTCACAAACTCACCCACATTGTAACACATTATTTGAGTGAGAAATGGGAATTTCAGATGTTTACCTGAAGAGAAGGGCCAAGCCTGCTGCTAACATATATGTGCATACATAGTCTGGCATGAAATTGGAAATCTCAAAGTTATCATGAGCCCAAGTTCCAATTCCAAAATGATATAAATTCTTCTTAATTAGTCTTTCTGCCTTTGTCAGTATCATCCAATTCAGGATTTTAAAATGTTGACAGTCTATGAATTTATATGGAATGCTAGGCCTGCTGCTAAGAGTAGTGGGCTTGGAACAAGAGTACAAATGATGTCCATATACCACACATCTAAATATTTAAAAGTGGTAGACAAATGTGAAAAACTATTAAATAAAATCAATAATATCCTCCTACCTTAAAAATATTTTCATAACAGTAAAATCATACTATATTGCAAAGCTGTGTTTTATGCAACTGTCTAACAAATTATCAGATATCTGAATAATTGTTACTGCCCATGTTTAGATTTTCTGATTTTGGAGTGGTAATAATTGAATATGTAATAAAATAAAGGTATATATAATTCAGTAATCAGTGTGTTTTTCAATAAATTTTATGTTTCTTGACTTTATTTTAGCAAAATCACAGATTATATTGTTATTAACATTTTCTCATAATTTTTATTCGATTGATAGCACTGGCAAATTAGAAAGCTTTTTTTTAGTTGCTGTATCTTCTAAATAGCTTTTTATTAATGGGAATCTGGAGGAACTTTTCTCTGATGAGACAATTGCAATAGTAACTATCAAAAAATTCTTAAGAAATATTTAAACCAGCCCTGGCTGGTGTGGCTCAGTGAGTTGAGTGCCAGCCTGTGAACTGAAAAGTCGCTAGTTTGATTCCTGATCAGGGTGCATGCCTGGGTCATGGACAAGGTTCCTGGTGGTGAGCACATGAAAAACAACTGATTGATGTTTCTCTCTAACATCGATGTGTCTCTCCCTCTCTTTCTCCTTCTCTTTCCCTCTCCCTAAAAAATGAATAAAATGTTTTATTTAAAAAAACAATCAAAGAGGAACAAATTTCACATGTAATATTCAAATTATAAAGTGGGGCTACACATGGTAAATTATTGCTGTTGCAGTAAATATAACATATTTTAATGTTATATAAATTAATATTAATCATATAACCTTTTATGACATCTTAAAGCAATGTTTAAATCCTCACAGAATAAATATGAAGACTTGGTATCACACTTATGTATCTTTTATGGTATATCCTTTCTTACATAATTTAAGGAGTTATCAATTATTTAAAATGCAAAATACAAGGGATTTATTTATAAAAAATCATGTATTTATTCTTATATGTTCAAACTTCAGCCACCTTCAAAGTACTCTCCATTGGATACAATATACTTATTGAGACATTTTTTCCACTGCTCAAAACAGTCTTTGAACTCGTTGATTTTGATGCTTTTTAGTGCTTCTGCCATTTTTTTGTTGTTGTTTTACCTCTTCCATGTGGGCAAAACCTTTCTCTTTGAGAAATTTTTTCACCTAAATAAACAACAAAAAAATGTCATTTGGGGTGAGATCAGGTGAATAGGGAGGGTGGGGCACTACTGACCACTCAGTGTGGTTTGGGCAGGTAAGCTCATAAATCACAGATTATGAAATAGAAAACATGTTTAAAGAGTCTTCAAAAAAATTCACTGAAGCCAGAAGCAGCCTCTCAAAGCAATGACAACTGGTACACTGATACAGATGGGTTCCTTGAACACTAACCTAGCAGTGGAAGTCTATACTACAAGGGGCCCACTGTCCAGAAGATAATCCTGGTTTTTTGGGTTCCCCCTCATACTGAGAAGTTGCCACATGCAATATTGAATGTCCACACTATTTTGTGAGTGTGTCCATCCCTTGAATTGAAATACAATAAGAAGCAATAACATGGATGCTTGGAACAACTGGAAAGCAATAAAATGATTTTGAGAATCCATTATATATATGATACCTGAAGGGAAGGATTTCAGAAATTTATGAAAATTTACCTTTTTCCTTACCTAAGTATTTCTGCAGCTAAGATTCTGCCCATTAGCCAAAGTAGTGTCTGTCTGCAATATCCATAGTGGTACAGCCCAAAATCCTACATGAGTTTGGCTTGAGAATATGCAGAAAAATTATGGAGAAGCATTTCTCTGGAGCCTGACTGGGTATGGTCATGAGGCTGGATGTTTAGGTTTGGGTCACATTGTGCTGGCCCTGAAAGCCAGATTACAGATTTTTGAGAACTGTCCTGCCTGGTTTCAGGAGCTGTAAGCCCACCAACAGGTGAAAAAGCCACATGGCTATGGGACCTTGGGACCATAAGCCACTAGGGAGACAAAACTTATCTTCCCGACAAGGGCGCAGTCTCTGCCCCCTTTACTTCACCCTGCTTGGCTTGTGGAGGATGGCTGGATAGTCAATGATAGGTAAGATTCCTCAAGAAAGGAACAAGCTAAGATAGGCACAGTCACAATGGGCCATCAGGGAAGGATTTAGGGGTTTGTGGAGGTGGAACAAAAGACCCTCACCCCTCAGCTTTATCATAGCATGAGTCCTCATTCTATCTGTAAAAAGTCTCCTAATGGTTCAGCTGCCTTGCTTCCTCTGCCTGATTCAGGCCTGAAACAATGCCAAGGGGAGGTACAGCCCTGTGCAGGAACAGGTGATTCCCGGTGGGGGGTGACCAGCCCTAATAAAGAATGCATAAAATCCTGTGAAGCCTACTTTGCTAAGGCTTGCTAAACCTCAATTTAGCCCTGACTGGTGTTGCTCAGTGGATTGAGTGTTGGCCTGCTAATGAAAGGGTCACTAATTCGATTCCCAGTCAGGGCACATGCCTGGGTTGCAGGCCAGGTCTCCAGTAGGGGGCACATAAGAGGTAACCACACATTGATGTTTCTCTCCCTCTCTTTCTCCCTCCCTTCCCCTCTCTGTAAAAATAAATAAAATTTAAAAAAAGAATGCCCTCAATTTAAATGTTAAAGGTCTAACTACAAAATAAGTTTGTTTCCCAAGGTTTTACAGCCAATTGTTGTCACCCTGTCAACCAGACCCTGACTCAAAAGGACTCCCATGATCCTAGAAATGTTATCTGTGAAGTAGACCTTCTTTCTTTGATATGCTTCCCTATGCAAGCTAAACTCAATAAAAGCCCATTGAAAGAGAGGCTCAATATCTTTATCTTCTGAGAGAATGGTCAGTCTTTCCTCCCCAAGCAGATCATGTCTTGGTAGACTTATTTTCATCCATGGTGGCCAGAAGAACTCTGCTGGACAAAGCTCTCCCACAACAGATAACAGTGGTTAGGGTGACAAACCTTTCTGGTTTGCCCGAGACTGAAGGGAGTTCCTGGAAGTCAGGATTTTTGGTACTAAGACTGAGAAAGTCCCAGCAAACTGGGGTAATCTGATTACCTTACTGGAGGGCTATATGTCTTTTAATAAAATTGTGTGTTATGTTTATGATGGGCATGACTCCAGGTCAAGGATTCCTCTTGCCCATGTCTAAGGCTGGTAGTTAGTATCCATGCCACTCCTTTGTTCATTGACATCATAATAAACCCACCAAAGGCCAAGACATTATATATGACTTTTCTTGCTCCTTCCTGTCTTTCTAGAGTTATCTGTCATTGCACCTTAAAACTGTACCTTCGCTCTGTACTATACTTCTCATAATTCCCAAATCATCTATCCATTCTCATGCTTCCATAGCTCTGAACATGGCCTTGTCTTTTGGGACTGCCCTTTCCCCAAATTTATTGCTTGGACCATTTCTACTTATTCTTAACACTCCCATCTCAAATATCACCTCTTCCAGAAAGCAATATCTCATCTTTCCCTGGTCTCATTATCACATAGCACTGAAGAGCATGAGTTCTATAATTAGCCTGTCCATGTCAGATCCCAACCCTGCCACTTACTAGCTATGTAAACTCAGGCAAATAATTTAACCTCCCTGTGCCTCAATTTTTCTATCTGTAAAAGTAAATTGGAATAATACCTATTTATGAGATGTGAGGATGAAAGGAACACTGAGAACCATGCATAGCAAGTATTAAACAAATGTTAACTCATTATAATTCTTCCCAGCCACTATGATTGACAATTACTAGAGGATCAATACATATTTTGAATGCCTGGGGAAAGTTTCTGCTTCCTAGGAGATTCAGAAATCAAAACAGAATAAAGATGAGGGACTTGATCTAGCATTTAAATTTTATGTCAGTTGTTCCAGTGATCAGGACTTGGTGTCAATACAGCCTGAAAGTCTACATCAGGACTCTGGAAATGGCCAGACCCAGATATTTTCATTGGAATTTGTAGAAATTTAGGGAATTCAGAAACTTTTGTCAGACAAATGGACAGTTGCCATCCAAAGGATGCATCCTATAAGTCAGGAACTCAGACCTCAATTTATGAGGGAAAGGAGTCAGTCTGAGGCATGACAGAGAAACAAATGCAGATTAGAAAGTCCCATAAGTTTTCAGAAATGTTGATTGCCCTAGGTGTATTCCAGAAACTATGCCAGGGTGGAGTTTTGATCAGAACTCCATACCTGAGTGGAAACTGTACTACTCATTCAGAAGAGGTACAGGAGTGGAAAAGCAGTGAGTTGAATCACATACACCCTGGCTACACAAACTGGTCATATTATTTCCTGAACCTTATTTGCAAGGAGGTAGACAAAAATGAACAAAGTGGAGGCCCAGCAGATGTCTAGGAGTCACTGGGTTTGGGGAGTAAAACTATGCCTTCAGATGTTAAAATGTTCCTTGTTTCTGCCAAGATGGTCTCTTATATTGGAATGGGTTACGTATAGGTAGAAGGCCTTAGTGAGCACAGATGTATGGAGCTAGGTAATGCAGAGTCTCCAAAAATGAAGCACAGGCCTTGTAAGTAGCTGTGTCAGAACTTCAATCTAGGCCTCAATTCTGAATCTTGTGCTTTTACCATTTTTAAAACATACCAGGCATGCATCATCTTTAATGGAATAAATGTGTTCTAGAGGGTAAAGGGGGAGTGAATTTTGTTTCTACCAAATCCCTTTCCAGCAATTTTTATTATAAATGTGGTGGCATATTTCTACAAGCACAGAAAGGGAGGACATTTCAGCATCAACATGTCAAAATAGAATGTAAACAAACAGCTACTTCAGTTTAACTTTACAAAATCCCATACGGCAAGGCAGGAAGATATATATTATTGTCCCCATGTTCTCTGTGCAAGAAAGGAAAATGAAGCACATTGAGGTCAAGTAATTTGTCAAAGGTCACTTAGCAAGTTGGTGAAACTAACACTCTTCCAATATGCTTTCCATCAGACCATGTTAGACCTAAAAGGTCATGGATACATGCTTGTTTCCAAGTCTGAATTGCATTTTGGAGTGTGGAACCAGGTGACTAATGGAGAAATAGTGTTTGGATATTATGTTGTTGAGCTTGGAAGAAACAGTCCTATTTAAGCCAATGACTGAAACTAAGGGAATAGCCTGATGGAAGACTAAATGTTCCAAAGCCAAGTGCTGCCTGCCTGTGTGAAGATACATGCAGTTTTACCCAAGCACTAAGGAGGGAAACATCTGTTACGATGGAGCTACTCCAGTGCAAGGGAGATGAGAAAAAAGGTGGTTGATTTTAAAACTGACAATATCCACCTACTTTCATAAAACTGTGCTATTGCACAAGAACAATTTGCCAGGTTATAAAGTCTGCTGGACCAACCAGGTGGCATTGTTGGATGCAAATCTTGCTTTCCACTTTGCACTGTAGATGCTTAAATGTCAACAGATGATTCCTCCAAATCCATTTCAGTTCTGTGGTATATGGAAATATTTAATTAGCTTTATTGACACTCCATCATCCAACCTATAAAGGTTGGAACTCAAAACATAGTAAATTTACAGAGGGATGTTTCATATTTTTTATGTATATTTAAATATCTTTATTAAGCATAATCATGGATAACACCTTTCCATGTTCACCTCTTGATCCCAGTGCATTTTTTCAGTCTGCTTGTTTGGATCAGCATGTAAGTCTGTTTTAGGAGGACTCCTTTGTTGACTAACACAAGAATCTTAAATAATTGACCTGTGTAAGAGGGTGGAGGTCATGAGAAAATCACCTCTCTTTCCCTGCTTGATGACCCGGTGCTCACTCATGCCTGCATTGTTATCTGCGTCACAACCACAGGGCAGTGCACAACCACTGCACTGATGTGATATATGTTCTTTGCTACACTTGTCCCCATGAGATGTTCTGTACCTCAGAGGACTTTGTCCATCTCCCAGCATCAATGAGTGGCACTTGAGCTCCAGGAAAGAGTAAAAGTAGGTGAATCCTAAGCTTCTTCTGCATTAGGTTTTCATGGTTACTTTTCTGTTAATAAGTTTGAAATAAAGTACTATGACATCCCAGTGTTTTTTAAAAATGCATATTTTCACATTAAGTAAAGAAAATGAACTCCAAACTTAAAGAGAAGTTACTTGTATGTTTTCATGATTATCCACTTCCATTTTCATGGAAGATTGGTAGATGATTAGCAGATTCATTTATATGTGTGGTCCAACTTAGGAAATTGTACTTTTTAATAAGTCTTAAGTCAACTACTAGGATCCATCAAAAGGGGTTATGCATATATAAAAAGAAATCAAGATTAGATGAAAATATTTTCATTAATGTGCATAGCCAATAGTGACATATTTTGACATGTCATTAATGTAATGTATGCAGTGACTGACACAAACAAATATATGCACAAGTATATATGTGTAAGAATATGAAAATACAGGGGAAAGTAGGCAGGGACTCTAGAAGGAGAGCACCTCTTTGGGATTAGTTGGAGTAGATTCTTCTTTTTCTTTATTGTTGTTCTATTATAGGTGTCCCAGTTTTCCCCAGCTGCTCTCCCCTGCCCCTCCCCCTTCTTACCCATTAGGACAAGACTTCTTTGATGCTATGCTTCTTTCAAAACTCAAAAGAGTTCAGAACAACTGTTTTCCTAAACAGAAACACTTAATTTACTATGCACATTTTTTTTTACAATAGTGGTATAAGTCCGCAGTATTAAAGAGAAATACAATGGCAAGTACTGACTTTTTCAGCTGTGTGCAAGACCTTGTCTCCTTGAGATAGTGACTGGCAATGGGGAGCCCCCATGAAGAATTTAAAGGACTAAGGGAAGCTGCCTTGATTCTGATTAGATTGTGGTTTCTTGGCTCAATGAACCTTACCTCAATCTGATACTTTCCAGACATGATACATCAAAACTGAGATGCATGGGTCAACATTTGCAAGTATGTTGCTTATAACAGTAATTGGCAACACAGAAGAATCTCACCATGAACTTGGCACTGTCAAGTGTTTCCCACCACCTCATATGCACATCGTAGAAGGCTGAATGCAGGGCTGTGTTTCTCCTTACCTATTGGCTAAGCACTGAAAAAGAAACCACACCCATTTTTCTCAAATTATAGAGGATGTGCAAGCATCATCTGATTAGTAAACTGGGCTTTGAATGTGGGGGATATTATTGGAATGTTTTGCTTTAATATGTTTATTTGAGGCCATGTGTCCTTTTTCAGGCTCACTCAATTTCTAGAGTAGTCAAGCTTAGAGAAAAGGAGCAGTTTGGCCAATCAATTAATAACAAACAATGATGGCCCCCAAAAGAGTATCAGTTTCACATCATCAGTAAGATATACATTTTCAGTATAAAGTTAACATAAATGAAGAGAGTTTGTGTTTTATCTGTTTATTTATAGATTCAAGATAGGCATTTAATATAATAACTAAATTTCTAGGGTGGTTCACCTTATAAGACATTTTCACTTTCATTAACACTATGAGATCACTTTTACTATCATCATTTTACAGATTACAAAGCCAAAGCTGTGGAGGTTAACTGATTTGCCATAAGTAAATAGCTATTGAAAGTGACTACAGTGGGACTTGAACTCAGATATATTGATGTTACATGCCATATGTCCTCACATATAGCATACTTATTCTTATATCTCTACTTGTAGCTACACAAGTGTTCATAATGTGTGTTAGTGATGATATAATTTATATTAGTGATGATATAATTTCTGCTAGGAGACAGAGACAACCAAAATATTGGTTTAAATGATTACTGAAACATAGTTGCATAGACACACCTGACTGCAAGATGGGTTTAGAAACATAGCCTTCATTCTGGAAACCGTATTCCATGGACAGGATTATGTTAATAATAATAAAAAAAGAACAGGTACATTCTGTGCAATCTAATGGGAAATAATTGCCAGTTCTTTTAATGGTGCCTTGAGTCTCTATTTGCCTGTTTAATACTGTTTCCAATATAAGGTCTTAAAATAAAGACAGAAAGACAATAAGATTTATAAACTCTATTTAAGAATTGAATTATTTTAAGTAATAATTTTAATACAGGATTTTTAATCCCTTGGAGCTCAATTTAATGGGTTTTCACTTATATTATTACATGGGTTTAATTGGTAGAGAGTTATTTATAACATTTACTTTAATTTTATACAGTGTTTAGTTGAAATCCATGAGCATTTGAATCTTCATTAAATAATTTTAGTGTTATTAAATGTTTTGGTGGGAAAAAATAAAAATGATAATGGCAATTTTGTGTTCCACAAGTGTGTTGATAAACTGATATCAGAAAAAGTAGAGAAAATGTATCTTTGCTCATTTAATTTGAGTATCTAAATGGGTTAGCCTCATAGAATATTCCTCAATCATCAGAAAACATTTATGGTTGGAAAAGAATGCCAGTGGTCCATAACCAGGTTAAATGAACATGCATTCTTTCTGGATTCCTACAGTTTTCTTTTCAATGAAAATACAAAGAAGCACAACATCTTCATGCCAAAATGTAAGCCATTGCACATTTCTCCATCTCAAATTTGTCTTCACATGAGATCAGTTAGAAAACAGATTGAATGTTCAGGTAATAAATTCCTCGGAACCACACTTTTTCTGGTTTTCATTTAGACACAGGTCAGCATTCTCTGCGTATGTGCTGGCTTTTTCTATTGGTGTCAGTCCAACACCTTCCTTTTATGCA